>NC_133127.1:25368902-26791848 GCF_048418815.1 Hemitrygon akajei
GGCTTCTTTGGGATCTTAGAAATAACCTTAAGACGAAAAACATCACTGCACATAACTACTGGTGCCAAGACAGAAAACCCACTCTTCCACTTAGCCCCTTCTACCAAGGCCAACTGACATGATAAAAGCACAATGAACAGTCAGCTCCATCATGGGCACTAGCCACCCCAGCATTGAGAACATGTTTAAAAGGCAATGCCTCAAAATGGCAGCATCCATCATTCAGGACCCTCATTACTCAGGATGTGCCTTCTTCTCATTGCTACCAGCAAGGAGGAGGGACAGAAGCACTGACCCTTTAAGGTGTGCGGGTGTGCGGCCACACAATGCACCCATGCAGATAACCTTTGTTGCCACACAGCTGGAATTTTCTTTTATGCAATGTTTCATTAAAATGCCACGCAGTTTTCAGCCCGTGTAAACATTTCCTGCTCTGAGCAATGGTTGATCTGAGCAGCTGTAAAAAAATAGAGGGAATGTTGTACAAGAATCTGAAGACACAGATTCTTCCCTTCTGCCGTCACATTGCTGAATGGACAATGATTCCATGTACACTCCTTCACTTTTTTTGCTCTCTGTTTGCACTACTTATTTAATTTAATGTATACATAATAAAGTTGTAACTTATAATCTTTTATTATGCACTGCACTTCACTGCTGTTGCAAAACAACAAATTTCATGACATTCTATATACTAAACCTGATTCTGATTGTATTAACATGTAATTCATTTATGCTACAGCTAGGTGGCACAAGTGGACTTTAACAAATAGGAACATTTTCTCTGCTTCCAAGGCTCAAGCTAATTCTGTAAGTTCAAAGACTGTTGAATGGATTATAAAAAATGTGCTTCTGAAAAACTGTATGCTAAATGTTACACTAAATGTTTGTCCTTTATAGAAAACATTTTTGCAACCACGTTCAGTGAAATGACTATTTTCATACCTATTTGCACTGATGAATGTAACAGTATGAGAATCAACATAGATTACCCAAAATAACTTAGTACATTGCTCTCCATTTTCTAAGCACAGATGTGTATAAGGAAGCTTTGCATCATTAACCTTGTCTTTAGGATAGTAACGGATTTCTTCTAGAACACTGTTGCTGTATTTTCATGCATTCTGTATCACTAGAAAGATTCCTGCCCCTGATAAGAACCTTTTAAGATCCTCCCACTTGCAAACATTCCTTTTCCTTCACCCAGTCAAACTCAGCTTGATCCTAATGTCCTCTGGTTCAACACCTTAACCTGTGCACATGGTCTATCTTTTTCCAGAACTATTTAAATCTAATAGAATTCTAATCACAGGACCCAAAGTGGAACGTAATTGCCATTTCAATTACTTGACTTACGTCGTTCCTGAGAAGGAGGTCCAGTAATTTTCCTTCCTGACCAGTTTCCTCTAAATATTGTATGGGGAAACTGACTTAGTGACTTCTGAGTTCTGACCTTTTGAGCTCCGAGTTCTGGCATTAAAATCTCCTTTACTCTACTATTCTTAAAATTCTCTGCAATTTCTCGACACGTCTCCTCGTCAATCTCCTCCTGACGACAGCGTGTCTATAATACCTACCAGGGTGACTATCACCATCTTATTTCTGAATTCTACTTAAATGGCCTTGTTAGATGATCCCTCAAGAATGTCCTTGTAAAGCATTACTGTTATGTCCTCTCTTATCAAAAAGACAACACCGTACCCATTCTTACTTGCACCTCTGTCAAATCTGAAATATTGCTATCCTAGAACACTGAGTTGCCAGCCCTGACCTTTCTCTCATCCGCAATATCCCAGTCCCGAGAGGCAATCTACACCCTTAGTTCTTCTACCTAACTGCTAAGATCCATGCATTGAAATAGAAGCAATTTAAAACAGTGGCCCTACTGTCCTCATCACCACCTACAGAAGAAAACCAAATCAAATTTGTGACATACAATTTCTCAGGCACATCACTCATCAGTTTTTTATTGTCATGAGTTGTCTCCCGAAACACCTCTTGCTGCTTATCAGTGGTCTTTCCCATTAATCTATCTGCTGTCCAATTCAGCCAACTCTTTTCTCATTCCATTGAGTTATCTCTTATTGAAATTGAACAGCTGCTTCTTCCTCAAATTTCTTGCTCCTACATTGAATACAGAATTCAATTATATGGTCATCGCTTCCTAAGGTATGTTTTATCTGAGGTCAGTTGTTAAATTTACCACATTCTGCATTACCAGATCCAAGATAGCCTGTTTCCTGGGCAAAAGAAACAATTCCCAATGGGTTCTATGAATTAATTCTCAGAGCTTTCTAACTTGATCCACATGAAGATTAAATTCTCCCTTAATAGTGGACTATTCTTTATTCATGCCCCAATTATTAGCTGATTAATACCTTTTTCTACAATATGACCACTGTAATCATCGTTTAATTATAATCCTGTTAGAATGCTCGGGCATGCTTTGAAATATAATGACCCATAAAATTGGATCTAATTATTTTATCTTAAAAGGGCAAACATTCAAAATCTCTGAAACACATGTCATCCTTAACTCAGCACTTTGGAGAAATTGTGCAAAGATCATTTTTCATAATTTTTTATGTAATAAGTTAATTTTAAAATTAAAATTGTTCCAGAGAGGGCTGATTGTTTCATATAGAATGTAGACCTGTAGTAACCATTCCAGAGATCAAAGTCTTTGAAACATGTATAAAGAAATAAGAATTTGCACGTTCATGACCTCATGCCTGCCAGTGGGTCTTCAGCTCACAACCTACTGATGAGAGGTGAGAATGAGCCAAATATTGGCAGACCTGCAGAGTTCCCAATTTGCAACTCACTAAATAAAGATCTAGAGTGGCTCATTTTTTCAGACTATTGACTGTCATGAGATACCTCACCCACAGTAAGATGAATCAGAAAATGCAGAGGAGCACCTCAGCAGTTTCCTTCATGCCCACTCATGCTGGCTTCCTGGTGGAGAAGGGCAAAGGATTAACACTAGTGTCCTCCAGTGAGTCTGAACTTTTCCACAGTGTGTCACTAAGTTGAAATCACAAGGGAACTTCGGAGAGGATTTGAAATGTAATGTTGTCCAGTTCAAGTTTTCAATTATTCCACTTAATCCCTGCAGTCTGATTCATATACAATTGTACATAAGAGTCAGCATCTGATGCAAAACTCAATCAGAAGTGATGCTATCACTTGTCTTTTATGTACATATCATAAAACTCTTAGTGTAGTGTTCTCGTACAGGTGTAGGAACTCTGAACTAAACACCGAAGTAAACCGTAGTCAATGAGGGCACGATCGCAGTAAGATTAATCGTTTACTGTTCACTCTTCCACATTAACGTATGGTGAAAACTGTTGATAAAACAATACAAAATATATACAGTATTTGTTTCCTTCTTGGCATCACAATTACATCATAAATACTTGCAAAAGTAAAACTACAACAAACTATATTACATTAAGGTACAACATACAGTCAGAATCTACCTAAGCCATCAACTAGCTTTAAATACACTTCACACAAACTATCCAGTAATGCTTTCAATAGCACAAGAAAATAAACTTTATCAACCGTCATTACTTTTAACAGAATCAGCGTTAACATTTTTACTTCAACATATCGATTATCTTAGGAACTTATGGCGTTGCTTCTATGACGTTTCTTAGTGCGTAGAATGAAAATTTTTCTCGTGCTTATCCTGCACACACAAGCCCCCTCCTTCCCATTTCTCCAAACCAGTATTTACCCTCAAGACGCAGCGAAACCAGGTGTGACGTCATTGCATGCCGCGTTACATCACAGACAACGAATTTACTTCTAACAACCTTAACTTTAACTAGAAAATAATTACAAAGGAATTAGTAAAGCAGAAATGTAATAAAGCTAAACAAATGTCTTAAGGCAACACACTCCCCGCCTGACCTTTGTAAGGTCACTATGAACCTGATACAAAACTTTAGTCTCTAAATCAGTCCTCAGGTAGAAGTAGAATGACTTCTGCAACTGGCCTTTGGTAAGTTTTCACATCACCTTGGTCAGAAGTTTTCAACTCAACCTTCCTGACATGTCCATCCCTACAAGGGATCAATATTCATGTCTCCAACGGGACCAGAACTGATTTGTGAGAGCCTAAACCTGTCTCCATTGCTTTGTGTACAAGTCCTTATCTGAGAAGTCCCCAGGTGGAGGGGGAACTCCTGCCTTCTGCGTAAGGAGCATTGATGGCGAGAGTATTAAGGGGCTTTCCGGGTCAGAAGACACAGGTAGGAGTGGTCGCACATTTATAATGGCTGTGACCTCTGCCATTAGTGTGCACAGTATTTTGTGGGTCAGTCGGGTGTATTGCTGCAAAAACATTGAATCCAGGATCCTTCTGGCGATACCAATCATCTGCTCCCATGAGCCTCCCGTGTGAGAGGCATGTGGTGTGTTAAACTCCCAGTTGCATCCCTGCTGACTGAGGTACCTTTGCACCGTTTTGTCCATCCGGAGTTCCTTGGAGGCTCCAACAAAATTTGTGCTACAATCAGACCTTAAATGTTTTGCAGGGCCTCTTAGTGCAAAGAAACGCCTGAGAGCATTAATGCAGCTGGATGTATCCAAAGATTTGATGACCTCAATGTGCACCGCTCTCGAACTCATGCAGCTGAACATGATGGCCCACTATTTGCTCTCTGCTTGTCCTCCTCTGGTACATCTAGTGATGATAGTCCAGGGACCAAATACATCGAGCCCCACATATGTAAAAGGAGGACAGGCATTGAGGTGTTCTGGTGGGAGGTCCGCCAAACGTTGAACTTCCAGCTTCCCTTGCAGTTTCCTGCAGGTTACACATCTGTGGAGTACTGAGTTGATCAGTGTTTTACCTCCCAAGATCCACAGTCCCGCTGCCCTGATTGCTCCTTCCGTCAGGTGACGGCCCTGATGCCTTACCTGTTCATGGTGATGGCGTGTGAGCAGTAAGGACACGTGGCTGTCTTTGGGCAGGATTACTGGGCTCTTTTCTGCAGCTGAAAGGTGAGAGTGTATTAACCGGCCTCCAATGCCAACGAGATCTTTCTTCAGGATCAGGTTGAGTTTCCTCAAAGGGCTGTTCTTTGGTATTGGTTTATTAGCTTGGAGGGCCGAAAACTCCCTTGCAAAGGCTGCTTTTTGAGTTGCTTTAAGGATGACGTCCTTTGCCTGGGCCAATTCGTCCGCAGTGCGAGGTAAGTTACATTTGTGCCATCCCTTGCATTTACTATTTCAGGATGAGCGTTTGTGTGATCTGGCCATGTGAATGAGGAACGCAAGTCCTCTCACTAAGGAATTCAAAGCGGAGAACCGCTGAAAGTGTTCGGTGGTACGTATTGATTCTTCTAGGTAGGTGACTCTTGTTTGTATTTGCGGCCGAATTTCTGGGTCTCTTTCGGATTCGATCAGCTCAAATGTCTCGCTCATTTGAGTTTTTTCTGTTGGTGGCTGATACAGGAAGGGGGGTCCGGTGAACCAGGATGTCTGCGCCAGACGGGATGCAGGTAAGGATCTTGATGAATGGTCTGCAGGGTTATCCTCGGTACATACATAATGCCATCATTCAGGCTTTGATGACAGGCGGATACGTTGAACTCTATTATGAACGTACGTGTAGAAATGTTTTGATTCATTATAAATATAACCAAGCACTACTTTGCTATCTGTGTAGAACTTGGTGTCATCCAGCTCTAGGTCTAGCTCGTCCTGGATAAGATCCGCCATTTCCACAGCCAGGACAGCTGCGCACAGTTCAAGCCTTGGAATTGTCGGCTCGGACTGAGGAGCGAGCTTCGCCTTACCAGCTGCAAATCCTACTTCAACTTGACCATCCTTCCCAACTACTTTCAAGTAAGCCACAGCACCGATGGCCTTGGTTGATGCATCCGAAAACACGCACAATTCTCTGTGCACTGCCTCGGTGAGTGAGGTCGCAGTGTACCTACGTCGGATATGAAGCTGTTTTAGATCTTGAAGTGAATCTCTCCAAGCCTCCCATCTGCTTAGCTTGTTTTCTGGTAGAGGAGTATCCCAGTCGGAGAGCTCAGAGGTAAGTTCCCTGAGAAGGGCTCTTCCCTGGATCGTAACTGGCGCCAGTAGACCCAAGGGATCGAAAACACTGTTGACAGTGGAGAGAACTCCATGGCGGGTGAATGGCTTGATCACGGCCGGCACGGAGAACGTGAATGTGTCAGTTGTAATCTCCCAAAGGAGGCCCAAACTCCTTTGTGTGGGTATGGTTTCTTCGTCTAGATCTAGGTCCTTGATCGCCGGAGCACAGTCATCATGTGGGAAGGCATCCATTACTGCCTGACAGTTTGATGTGAACTTGTGCAAGCAGAGGTTTGACTCAGCGAGTGAGGCTTGTGTTCATCGGAGCTTTGTCTTTGAAGACCTTGGTGTCCATTATTTTTAAAAAGATGGCGTCTTGTGCTGATGGAGCAAGTTTATTATCGTGTTCAGTTTGAGCGAAGACTGACTGTCCCAGTGTCTTGTCGATTACTTTACTACAGTTGTTGAAGCCTTGTCGTGCTTCCTTGATACACATGAAGCTTGTGCAGGGTTGAAAAATTGAATGGCGGCCACTCTCTAGCACATTGGTCTTGAGTGTGTTAACTGTTGGTTT
Organism: Hemitrygon akajei; assembly: GCF_048418815.1. NCBI lineage: Eukaryota > Metazoa > Chordata > Chondrichthyes > Myliobatiformes > Dasyatidae > Hemitrygon > Hemitrygon akajei. The sequence continues at coordinate 25,375,540 of NC_133127.1, forward strand.
GTGTACATTGACAAGGCACACCTCTCCTATCACCACCCAGCCCAGATCCAGGCATTGGGCAAAGGGGGCGTCGTGTGGTCCATTGACCTGCTGCCTGACCTTGTGCACCTGGAGAATGTCTCTTCCGAGTAGCAGGAGTATTTCTGCTTTTGGATCCAGTTCTGGGATGTGCTTGGCAATGTGGTGGAGATGTGGCTGGTGTGGCACTGCAATTGGCATCGGGATCTCAGTGCGGTTATTCAAAATTTCATTGCACTCCAAGAGCGGAGGGAGACAGATGACAACTTTACCATCCAGTGACTCGAGCTGGAAGCCTTCTGCCTTCCTGCCATATGTTTCTATGCTGCCTGAGCAAGTTCTAAGGTAGTATGGAAACTGATTACTCCCTACATTGAACAAGTCAAAGAACTCTGGTCTGACTAGTGAGCGATTGCTCTGGTCATCCAGAATTACATAGGCTTTGATGGCCTTGTCTTTGGCTCCCTTGGGGTACACCTTAGTGAGGCAGATCTTTGAACAAGAACGGCTTGACTGACATTGACCGCAAACTTCTGGCCAGCTCAAGCTGACAACAGTTGTCTTGGAGTGAGCCTCTCGCTCCCCGCCGTCCCCTTGTGAGGGTGAAGGAGCTTTGTCGGTTTGTGGTAACAGGCCGGGATGCATGGCCCCATCGTGATTAGAGCTATTACATTTCGAGCACTTCACGGGGATCGTGCACTCTCTAGTGAGGTGAGAGGTAGAGGGACAGCATTTAAAACATATTTTTTTCAACATGAGGAGGGCCATTCTCTCGTCAAAGGTTTTTTTTATAAACGTTCTGCATTTTTGAGGGGGTGGGGTTTGTTGTGCAATGGACAATTCTTGCTAGGGTCATTGTTAGTTGTACAGACTTCAGTTTTACGCACCGAGACATGTTTATTGATGTTAAAATTATTCGAAGTGGATTTAACTGGCTTGGTGTGAATTGTACTGCTACCTTGACTCATGATTCTAGGGTTGTTTCGCTTCTTTGCCTCCTTGCACACAAACCTAGTGAAATACTTAAAGGGAGGAAATTGATCACTGTTCTCTTCCTTGTACTCTGAGCCAACAGATGCCCACCTTTCCTGCAGCCCAAATGGAAGTTTGTCCACGATTGGTCTAATTCCGTATGAAGTATCTAGATATGACAGGCCAGTTAAATAGCCATCTTCTTTAGCGCCTTCAATCTCCATGAGTAAATCTCCGAGTTCTCTTAATTTAGTGTGGTCCTTGGCTGACACCCTAGGAAAATTTTTCAGATGTCGAAATAGTGCCGTTTCAATAATTTCAGGGGCCGCATAACGCTCCCGAAGTCTCTCCCATGCTTTGCGTAAGGCTAGCTTGGGGTTGTTGATGTACACTGAACGTATGCGTCTCTCCTGTTCACATGATTCTTTTCCCAGCCATTTTGTCATAAGATCCAACTCTTGGGTTGCTTCGAGCTGGACTCCGCCAGTAGTGTTGGCGTACCATGCACGGTAGTTTTCAGGCTTATTGTCAAACTGGTATAGTCCTGAAATGATGAGATCTCGTTGTGCTAAATACTGTGCCATGGGTTCAACTGCAAGTGGCACACTGGCTGGGGGAATATGTTGGTGGGCATATGACTGAGCGTGTACGTTCTTTATGGGATTTGCTGTTCTGAATTCAGCCTTTGCCTCTTCCCTCGCCAAATCTGGTAAGTTTGGCGTCAAGAAGTATTTGGCTTCAGCCCTTTCATTCTCAATTTCATTGCAAAGTTGCAAGCGTGAATTGTCTTCCTCAGATGGATGCGATGCAATTGAGCTTCACTTTGACTCCTCATGAACTGGGATGTTAGGAAATAAGTATGGAGAGGAAGAACGAATCTTCAGGTTCATTTGAGATCAGATGTATTCGCTAGTGCATTCCAATCTGGTCCTTCCTGAAGTAGATTTTACTTCATCTGGAACGTGCATTTCTTCAGCGTTTTCTAATATCTCTGCTTCCACCCTGGCAGCATTGGCTTCTCGGTGTAGCGCCAGCACTTCTAAATCTGTTTCTATCCTTACCTTTGCCAACTGGTTTTCAGCTTCTCTGACGGACTTTTCCATTTTCAATTTTCAAGTCAAGTCAAGTCAAGTCAACTTTTATTGTCATTTCAACCATAACTGCTGGTATGGTGCATAGTAGAATTGAGACAACGTTTTTCAGGACCATGGTGTTACATGACACAGTACAAATAACTAGACTGAACTACGTAATATAAAAACAACACAGAGAAAGCTACACTAGACTACAGTCCTACACTGGAATGCATAAAGTACACAAAAACAGTGCAGGCATTACAATAAATAATAAACAGGACAGTAGGGCAAGGTGTCAGTCCAGGCTTCGGGTATTGAGGAGTCTGATAGCTTGGGGGAAGAAACTGTTATATAGTCTGGTCATGAGAGCCCGAATGCTTTGGAGCCTTTTCCCAGACAGCAGGAGGGAGAAGAGATTGTATGAGGGGTGCGTGGGGTCCTTCATAATGCAGTTTCCTTTGCGGATGCAGCATGTAGTGTAAATGTCCGTGATGGCGGGAAGAGAGACCCCGATGATCTTCTCAGCTGACCTCACTATCCGTTGCAGGGTCTTGCGATCCGAGATGGTGCAATTTCCAAACCAGGCAGTGATGCAGCTGCTAAGGATGCTCTCAATACAACCCCCGTAGAATGTGATGAGGATGGGGGGGGGGGGGAATGGACTTTCCTCAGCCTTTGCAAAAAGTAGAGACACTGCTGGGCTTTCTTTGCTATGGAGCTGGTGTTGAGGGACCAGGTGAGATTCTTCATCAGCTGAACACCAAGAAATTTGGTGCTCTTTACGATCTCTACCGAGGAGCCGTCGATGTTCAGTGGGGAGTGGTCGCTCTGTGTCCTCCTGAAGTCAACAACCATCTCTTCTATTTTGTTCACATTCAGAGACAGGTTGTTGGCACTGCACCAGTCCGTTAGCCGCTGCACCTCCTCTCTGTATGCTGACTCGTCGTTCTTGCTGATGAGACCCACCATGGTCATGTCATCGGCGAACTTGATGATATGGTTTGAGCTGTGTGTTGCAGCACAGTTGTGGGTCAGCAGAGTGAACAGCAGTGGACTGAGCACACAGCCCTGTGGGGCCCCCATGCTCAGTGTGATGGTGTTGGAGATGCTGCTCCCGATCCAGACTGACTGAGGTCTCCCAGTCTGGAAGTCTAGGATCCAGTTGCAGAGGGAGGTGTTCAGGCCCAGTAGGCTCAGCTTTCCAATCAGTTTCTGAGGGATGATTGTGTTGAATGCTGAACTGAAGTCTACGAACAGCATCCGAACGTATGTGTCTTTTTTGTCCAGGTGGGTTAGGGCCAGGTGGAGGGTGATGGCAATGGCGTCATCTGTTTAGCGGTTGGGACGGTACGCAAACTGCAGGGGGTCCAGTGAGGGGGGCAGCAGGGTCTTGATATGCCTCATGATGAGCCTGTCAAAACACGTCATGATGATGGATGTAAGTGCAATAGGATGGTAGTCATTGAGGCAGGACACTGAAGACTTCTTTGGCACGGGGACGATGGTGGCAGCCTTGAAGCACGTTGGAATGGTGGTGCTGCTCAGCGAGATGTTGAAGATGTCAGTGAGAACATCTGCTAGCTGGTCTGCACATCCTCTGAGCACTCTACCAGGGATGTTGTCTGGTCCAGCAACCTTCCGTGGGTTGACCCTGCGCAGGGTTCTTCTTACGTCGGCTACGGAGAGATACAGCACCCGGTCATTTGTAGGAGGAGTGGACTTCCTCGCCGCCACATCATTTTCCGCCTCAAACCGGGAGTAGAAGTTGTTCAGCGCATTTGGGAGGGAAGCATCAGCAAACCGTTCCCCTCAGCAAACCGAGGTTGCGTAATCACCCGTTCCCCTCAGCAAACCAAGGTTGCGTAATCACCCGTTCCCCTCAGCAAACCGAGGTTGCGTAATCACCCGTTCCCCTCAGCAAACCAAGGTTGCGTAATCACCCGTTCCCCTCAGCAAACCGAGGTTGCGTAATTCAGCCAGCAGATCTTTGTAAAGGTTTGTTTTTGGATGATCTCTGTATTGTAGTAGTATCTGGCGATGGTAGATAGCCGCTCTGTTATACTTTTTTGCTTCCTGTTCGGTGTACGACACTCGCACCTTGGCGGTTTCTGCTTTAGCTCTTGCGTGGGCAGCCTTATTTGCTGATGCCCTACTGCTCCTGGCGCTGGATGGCAATGATTCGACACTTGATCACGTGGCCATCGTACCACTTGTCGAAACACCTGGTGATGCTGCCTTTTCATTGTAGTGTTCTCGTACAAGTGTAAGAACTCTGAACTAAACACCGAGGTAAACCGTAGTCAATGAGGGCATGATTGCAGTAAGATTAACCATTTACTGTTCACTCTTCCACATTAACGTATGGTGAAAACTGTTGATAAAGCAATACAAAATATATACAGTATTTGTTTCCTTCTTGGCATCACAATTACATCACAAATACTTGTAAAAGTAAAACTACAACAAACTATATTACATTAAAGTACAACATACAGTCAGAATCTACCTACGCCATCAACTGGCTTTAAATACACTTCACACAAACTAGCCTTTAACATTGTCAATAGCACAAGAAAATAAACTTTATCAATCATCATTACTTTTAACAGAATCAGCGTTAACATTTTTACTTCAACATATCGATTATCTTATGAACTTACGGCGTTGCTTCTATGATGTTTCTTAGTGCGTAGAATGAAAACTTTTCTTGCGCTGATCTTGCACACACAAGCCCCCTCCTTCCCATTTCTCCAAACCAGTATTTACCCACAAGACGTGGCGAAACCGGATATGATGTCATCGCATGCCGCGTTACATCACAGACAACGAATTTACTTTCAACAACCTTGACTTTAACTAGAAAATAATTACAAATGAATTACTAAAGCGAAAATGTAATAAAGGTAAACAAATGCCTTAAGGCAACAAACTTAAATTAGTTTCTAGGCTGGGCACTATAATGTCAGTGACTTGATTTTGAGGACCACTTTATTCACACTCCTCTGTGGAAAATCTAGATTATTTTTATTATACTCTCATTTATAGTTGCACTTCTTTTTAAGGGTATCATGCTTTAATGCCATTTGAGTAATCATATTTGCTTCCAACAAATTAGTCCGCAGATTGAATGTTAGACACATTGGCAGTTTATTGCTCACTGAAACTTGTCAATCTAACTTTGTTCTGCATGATGTATGATAATTGTAATCTCCCATCTAGATATTGTTTGCATTTGGAAGAATGACAAAGGAGTAGGGAAAGAGTGAAATTTTGAACATTTCCTATTTCTAATATTCTTGAAGTATAAGAGTGGCAGAAATTGCTACTGGCAAAAATAAGATGAATTGTTATTGCATTGTCCTGTTATAAAACCTAATGGAAGGTGATGGCTCATTTTAAATAAATAGGTCCATATTTTGAATGAAGGAACCATTTTATTGTATTAAGCAAGCAACCACCAGCTAGTAACATTAATTTTTGACTTAATTTGCTCTATTGACTGGATCTAAATTGTATATTTTCCTCTAGTGAGAAAAGTCCTGGATGCATATTTCATTTGTGCATCAAGGAAAACATAAAAGTGTGCAAAACAGAATTCACTTTAACAGTTTCATGGAACTGATAATTGGATACTCAAGTGGAACTGACTGATTCTCTCCACTCCATCATACTTGGCTTATTATGTTCATTCCTTGGCACTGGAACACCCGGACTTGGATACCACTTCACAGTTATTTTGGACATTGCAGGCATATAAAAACTGTTCTAAAAATTATTTAAAGTTTGTGGAACATAACTGTGTTCTGGTTCCTCAATAAGGGAATTCAGTTGTTCAAGCCACATATAGAAAGGAGAGGGCGGAAATGAACATAGAACATAGAATAGTACAGCACATTACAGGCCCTTCGGCCCACAATGTTGTGCCGACCCTCAAACCCTGCCTCCCATATAACCCCCCCACCTTAAATTCCTCCATATACTTGTCTAGTAGTCTCTTAAACTTCACTAGTGTATCTGCCTCCACCACTGACTCAGTCAGTGCATTCCACGTACCAACCACTCTCTGAGTGAAAAACCTTCCTCTAATATCACCCTTGAACTTCCCTCCCCTTACCTTAAAGCCAAGTCCTCTTGTACTGAGCAATGGTGCCCTGAGGAAGAGGCACTGGCTGTCCACTCTGTCCATTCCTCTTAATATCTTGTACGCCTCTATTATGTCTCCTCTCATCCTCCTTCTCTCCAAAGAGTAAAGCCCTAGCTCCCTTAATTTCTGATCATAATCCATATTCTCTAAACCAGGCAGCATCCTGGTAAATCTTCTCTGTACGCTTTCCAATGCTTCCACATCCTTCCTATAGTGAGGTGACCAGAACTGGACACAGTATTCCAAGTGTGGCCTAACTAGAGTTTTATAGAGCTGCATCATTACAATGCGTCTCTTAAACTCTATCCCTCGACTTAAGAAAGCTAACACCCCATAAGCTTTCTTAACTACTCTATCTACCTGTGAGGCAACTTTCAACTTTCATGCTGGTGTATTTTACTGTCACTGCATAAACAAAGTCACCAGGGAGAAGTAGCTGATAGATATGAAGTAGTCTCTTTATTTGACAAATTGGGAAACGGCGGACACCCTGTTGAAGCAACACACACAAAATGCTGGTGGAACGCAGCAGCCGAGGCAGAATCTATAGGAAGTACAGTCGATGTTTCGGGCCGAGGTTCGTCGTCAGTTCTCGGCCTGAAATGTCTACTGTACTTTTTCCTATAGATGCTGCCTGGCCTGCTGCGTTCCACCAGCATTTTGTGTGTGCTGCTTGAATTTCCAGCATCTGCAGATTTCCTCGTGTTGGCATCCTGTTGAGATGCTTTTGAGAAAGAGGTCTGGTTTACCCAACATTACATGACATTTTATACGTGAAAGATCAAAGGACAATTCTATATTTACAATGAACCTACAATGCTTCCTTTGAATTTAGCATAACTTTCACACCTCCTTCGCACCCACACTACAGACAATCCAATTAATTTTAAATCAGCATTGTCAGGACTTCAAATTAACTGTGGTTCATGGCTCTTAGGCATCTATTGTCCAGAGCTGCGTTTTACATTTAATCTACAGTGCATATTCAGATCTGAAGATAATATTTTGGTTGAAATTAATATTTTGCTATACACCCTAAGTCCAGAACATGCTCTAACATTCATCATCTCTGAATATTCTTAGAGTCAAAGAGATACATTTATATTGTTGCTTTTGTAAAATAGGCAAAAAAGCAGCCAAATTGCAATATACAAGGTTGCAGAAATTGAACTACGATGGTGAGCAAAGAGTGTTTTTCAGTTATATTGACTTAGATACAAATATCAATTAGGGCGCTGGAGATGGGTCCCGCTTGGGAGGCTGGTCAAGAAGGTTCGGCATTCAGGATGAGGTAGTAAATTGGATTAGACATTGGCTGTGTGGGAGAAGCCAGAGAGTGGTAGTAGAGGGTTGCCTCTGACTGGAGGTCCATGACTAGTGAAGCATCACAGAGATTGGTCCTAGGTCCTTTGTTGTTTGTCATCTATATCAATGATCTGGATTATAATATCTGGATCAGTAAATTTGCAGGCGACATTAAGAATAGGGGTGTAGTGGACAATGAGGACGGCTACTTGCAGAGGGATCTGCATTATCTGGGAAAATGGGCTAAAAATTGACAGATAGAATTTAATTCAGCCAAGTGTGAGATTTTGCACTTTGGTAGGACCAACAAGAGTGGATATTACACAGTGAATGGTAGAGCACTGAGGAGTGTGGTGGAACAAAGGGATTTGGGAATACAGGTACATGATTGGTTGAAAGAGGTATCACACATAGGATCTTAAAGAAACCTTTTGGCACATTGGTCTTCTTAAATCAATGTTTTGAGTACAGAAGATGGGATGTTTGGTTGAAGTTGTATGAGATGTTGAGGAGGCCTAAGTTGGAGTACTGTGTGCAGTTTTGGACACCCACCTACAGGAAAGATGTAAACAAGATTGAAAGAGTAAAGAGAACATTTACAAGGATGTTGCTGGGTCTGAAGGACCTGAGTTGCAAGCAAAGATGGAAAAGTTTGGGACTGTATTCTTTAGAACACAGAAGATTGAAAGGAGATTTGATAGATGTAAACAAAATTATGAGGGGTATAGATAGGGTAAATGCAAGCAGGCTTTTTTCCACGGAGGTTAGGTGGGACTACACCCAGAGGTCATGGGTTAAGAGTGAAAGGTGAGAAGATGGGAACGTGTGGGGAAACTCCTTCACTGAGGAGGACATGAGAGTGTGGAATGAGCTGCCAGCACAAGTGGTCCATGCGAGCTCAATTTCAACTTTTAAGAGTTTGAATAGCTACATTAATAGTAGGGGTATGGAGGGCTATGGTCCTGGTGCAGGTCATTGGGAGTAGACAGTTTAAATGGTTTTGGCATGGACAGAATGGGTCAAAGGGCCTGTTTCTGTGCTGCACTTCTCTATGACTCCACGCCTCTATAGGTATCCTGATTTTTTTTCAAAGCGGCGTCAAAGATTCTTTAATAACCACATCAGAGGACTGGTGGGGCTGGCATTAATATCTCATTCATGACACAGCAGCTCTGACAGCTCAACATCCCCTCTGCGTTGCAGACTTCTGCTTCCAGTGGAATGCCCACCATAAAACACTCACAGGAGATCAACTGCACCATGACTGCCTAAAACTTTGAAGGTTCAAGGGTTCGTTTTATTATCAAAGTATGTGTGTAGAATACAACTCTGAGATTTGTCTTCTCCAGATAGCCATAGAATGCAGAAAACCATACAGTAGTTGAAAGAAAGTCATCAACCCCCCCCCACCCACACCCAGCCTGACAAGTAAAAGTAATAAAAACCCGCAAAACCCAAACACCCCCAACTCCTCCTTCGCACAAAAACTAACACATCACCAAAACTCCTAGCTCGCCAATCTGCGACAAGAGCGAGACCAATATGAAGTGCAGTTAGTCTGTATCACAGTCCAATTCATATACCTCAGAATTTCGATCATTTCTCTGAGAGCATTGGGACGCAGTGGTCCTTCCAAGGGGAGTGACTCGAACTGGTGGCCCCTCCAAGGGCATCAACTCAAACCAGCGGTCCCCTCTCTTTGAGCATCCAGAGTCTGATGTTCAGGACTGTGACACTCATCTACACTGTCTTTCAGCTTCGTATTTTTGAATTTGCAGTATCTGGATCATGTGCGGCAAAACTGTTAGGATCAACTTTATTCACCATATACATTTACATTTATTAGGAGTTTGCTGTGGTGGGTAGGCATGACATGGAACATAAAACAACAGCATTTAAATTCTATTAAAGAATGAGGAATAATATAAAAAATAAAGTTAGCGATTATAAGAAGGACATAATAGTCTTTTTCTTAGGGTAGGGAAATCCAAAACTAGGGTCATAGGTTAAGGATGTGTAACCTTCAGGTTCTCTGGCCCCACCAAGAATGGGGGAATAGCAGACAGTGAGGATGACTATCAGAGCTTGCAGTGGGATCTGCACCAGCTAGAAAAATGGGCTAAAAATGGTAGATGGAGTTTAAGGTGCAAAGCCTCCTGTTTGTGTGGATGCTGTGTGATGTGTTACCCTGTTACAAATCAGTACAGTTAGTGCAGCATGTGCAATTAAACGATTTGGCTTTATAATTCTTAATTTGACCAGAGGGTCAGTAAAGTAAGAAAAAAAGAAAAAGGCCCATTTTAATGAAACAGTCTAACGTGCACAAGTTGGAACTCACGGTTTCCCCTTCACCGATCCTCCATCGATTTCCCCCGGCTTCGTCGACTCCCGGCCCTGCTTCGAGTCCACTCCTTCCTGGCATTTTTCTCTTCATCTTCCGCCAGAAAAAAGACCCAGATCACCCTGGTCTCAGGCACACAACGAGAAAAAAACTCCCTTCATAGGACATTCCAAAGCCCCCGTTATCTCTAGCCAGAACCCAAACACTGCTGCTGTAGAAAAACCATCACATTAGCAGTGAAACTCTTCCCAGAGTGTTACAGGTGAAAGAGGAAAGATTTAAAAGGGACTTGTGGAGCAACTTTTTTAGCCAGAGTGTGATGAGTATGTGGAATGAATTGCCAGAGGAAATGGTTAAGGGAGGTACAGTCGTTTCATTTAAGAAGCATTTGGATAGGTACATAGAAGGATGAGGCTTAGAGGGATATGGATTGAATTGGCACTAGCTGGGTGGGTGCCAGATACTACCTATGTGTTAGACGCATGGGTTATGATCAAAAGCAAAAAGGCTAGAGTTGTTTTGCACGACAGTGCAATGGTGTTTATTAGGTTTATCAAAAATCAGACTTACAAAAATTAGCAAAAACAGTGAAAACTGCCAATACTTACAAAAAGTCATCTACCAGAAAGCACAATAACAGCTCCGTAACTTGTCCAGTGGGAACTCCTGACAGCTGGATCTCTCTCTCCTACTGAGAGCGAAGACACCCATTTTTTTAGGCACCAGGACAAACCATCTTTAATTATCAACCAAATTAATGTAAGGCTACACACGGATTAGAATATAATGCACCCGGCAATATAGAGACAATCGTATTGCAAAATAAACAGAAGTATCTCCCTTAAAGACAGTGTACAAACAACATGTACATTTACACATCCACATTACTAAAGAAATGGAACATTCTGCCATGTATGGTAGGAAAGGCACCATAAAGTCAACCCAAGTACATCAGCTCAGTTTAGAGCTCATGATGGGAATATACCAGGGAAGACATTGTAGGGCACACACTCAGTGCAATGATAGCAGAATGACAAGGCGGTGTGTGTGTGTGTGTGTGTGTGTGTGTGTGTGTGTGTGTGTGTGTGTGTGTGTGTGTGTGTGTGTGTGTGTGTGTGTGTGTGTGTGTGTGTGTGTGTGTGTGTGTGTGTGTGTGTGTGTGTGTGTGTGTGTTTACCGAGTGCTCTCCATCACACCATACTGCACTGCTTTATGCCACTAAAAGGTGATTACACTACATATGCCATACTGAACACTGACTGGTCAATCGCATATGTTGTTTCTTCTAGAACCTCGCTCGGTGCTCCCTCTCTGTTGGCCCAGCCTCACCCCCTGGTGTCCATTGTCACCTGAGCTCTCTCTTGATGTTGCCACAACTGCTCCTCAGAAAGATCTGACCTGTTCAATCTTTCCTTCGAGGCCGGTGGAACTCGGGTCCACCAGCCCCAGAAGCATCCTTGGAAATTTTCTGTTCACTTTTTCAACCTTATTTACATCTTTCCCGTAGGTCAGAGACTAAAACTGCATTAAATTAGGCCTCAGCAACTTTTTATACAACTTCAACATATCATCCCATCTACTGATTTATGAAGGCCAATATACTAAAAGCTTTCTTAATGACACTCTCTACCTGTGCTATCACATTCAGTGAGTTATGGACCTGTATTCCCAGATCTCTTCGTTCTACTGAACTCCTCACTGCCCTACTGTTTACTGCATAAGACCTACTCAGGTTGGTCCAACCGAAGTGCAACCCTTCACACTTGTCTGCATTAAATTCCATCTGCCATTTTTAGCCCATTTTTCCAGCTGGTGCAGATCCCACCGCAAGCTCTCATAGTCTTCCTCACTGTCTACTATTCTCCCATTCTTGGTGTAATCCACAAATTTGCTGATCCCGTTAACCACATATCATCCAGATCATTGAATATAAATGACAAACAACAACAGACCCAGCACTGGTCCCTACAGCACTCCACTAGTCACAGACCTCCAATCAGAGGGGTAGTTATCTATTACCACTCTCCGGCTTCTCCCGCAAAGCCAATGTCTAATCTAATTTACTACCTCAGCTTGAATGCCAAGCTACTGTATCTTCTTGACCAAGCTCCCATGTGGAATCTTGTCAAGTGCCTTGTTAAAGTCCATGTAGGCAAAATCCACTTTGCCCTTCATCAACTTTCTTGGTAACTTCCTCGAAAAACTCTATTAGGATGGCTAGACATAACCTACCACATATAAAGCCATGTTGACTATCCATAATTAGTCCATGTCTATCAAAATACTCCCATATCCCTTAGAGTACCTTCCAATAATTTCCCCACTGCTGATATCAGTTTCACCGGCCTATATTTTCCTGGTTTATTTTTAGAGCCTTTCTTAAACAGTGAAGTAACATTAGTTATCCTCCAAACCTCAGGTAGCTCACCTCTTGCTAAGGATGATTTAAATTCTAATTATCTCTGCTAGGGCGCTTGCAATTTCTTCCCTTGCCTCTAATAGGGTCTGAGGGAACACCTTGTAATTCCCTGAGGATTTATTCACCCTAACTTGCCTGAAGACAGCAAACACCACCTCCTAATCTGTATAGGGTCCATGACCTCTCTGCTGCTTTGCCTCACTTGCATAGATTCTGTGCCTGACCCCTGAGTAAATACAGATGCAAAAATACATTTATGATCTCCACCATCTCTTTTAGCTCCAAGCATAGATTACAATTCTGACCTTCTGGAGAATCAATTTCGTCCCTTGCAATCATTTTACTCTTAAAATATCTGTAGGATGCCATAAGATTCTCCTTCACCTTGTCTCCTAGGGCAACCTCATGCCTTTGTTTAGCCCTCCCTACTTACTTCTTAAGTGTTCTCTGACATTTCCTGTTCTCCACAAGCACCTCATTTGTTCCTACCTGCTTCTACTTGCTATGCACCATTTCTTTTCTTAATCAGGGCTTCAATATCTCTTGAAAACCAAGGTTCCCTAAACCTGTCATCTTTACTTTTTATTCTGACAGGCACATACATGTCTTGTACTCTCAAAAATTTTGTTTTTGAAGGCCTCTCACTTACCAAGTACACCTTTGCCAGATCTCCTAACTAACGAATTCCCTCTCCCCACAGCTCGCCTCTTCTCCCACCTTCCCTTCTGGGTCAAAGAGCCAGACTCAGTGCCAGAGTCCTGACCATGCTGTCTTTCCTCTGCTCTGTCACTCCCCCACCCCAAAGGCATCCAAAGTGTGATACCTGTCGTTAAGGAGGATGGCCACGGGGCAACTCTGTACTGGCTGTTTAACCTGTTTCCTCTTCCTGACTCTCACCTAGTCTCCTGTGTCCTGCACCTTGGGTCTAACTACTTATCTATGTGTCCTGCACCTTGGGTCTAACTACTTATCTATGTGTCCTATCGATTACCTCCTCAGCCTCCTAAATAATCTGGAGTTCATCCAGTTCCAACTCAAACTCTTTAACACGGCATTTTAGAAGCTGCAGCTGGATGCACTTCTTGCAGGTGTAGCTATCAGGGACTCTACCTTCCCACATGGCACAGGAGGAATATTCCACTACCCTGTCCGGCATCCCTACTGTTCAATTGTGCAAATATAAAGAGGAAAAACAATAAATAAACTTGGGAAATAAAGTCTATCTACAGCTGTTTCACTTTCTCTCACAGTAACCTTTCTGTGCTGAAGGCTCAAAGAGCTAAAGCCTCCAGAAATGGCCACTCCGTTTTTCCCTGCCTTATTTTAATTTGTTCTTGCCAATGAACCCTGATTGCTGATTGGCCACCGCTCAAAGCACAAAGCTGTTGCGAACCGATGCCTTATGTACTCATCCGGTGAACATGTGTGAGCTACGTCTTTGCATGCTTTCAATTGCTGATTGGTCGCTGCTCAAAACACGAAGGGAAACTTTTTCACTCAGAGGGCGGTGAGAACGTAGAATGAGTTGCCAGCGCAAGTGCTGGGTATGATTTCAATTTCGACATTGAACAGAAGTTTGGATAAGTACATGGATGGGAGTGGTACGGAGGACTATGGAGTTGATGGGCTGTGGCTAATGAAGTTGTTCACATGGACTAGATGGGCCTGTTGCTTTCTGTGACTCCATGACTAATTACAATTGGAACTGAATGACAATGATGGCTAAAAACTTAGTCTATAATACTGCTGGTATGTGCCTGTGCCAACATTCTGTGTGAGTAAACAATAAGGTGTGATTAATCACCCAGGAAAATACATTAAACTCATTTAATTTCTGCTGAAGATAAATTTGAGACACTAACAATTTTATTTTTATCAGAATCAAATCAGCTGTTCAGAAAATTAGGAAGAGTTGAAGCAGCCTGGTATCTGACAAATTGAAGACCACAGATACACTTATGGTCACAATACAATTCCAGGGCAAAGACTCTTAAGTTTCTGTGTGGGTGCCTCTGGCTAAAATCTCTCAGGTGTCCAAACAAGATGTGTCAGAAATTCATGGGAAAAGATGACAAATAATTTTAACGGGAATCAGGGAAGTTGGAATTTTTTAAGAAAACGGGGGTAATATGGGGGATAAGGGTATAGAGTAGGTGTTACATTCTAGTACAGGTGTGGTGTGCCTGGTGTTGCTATGAGGGGGAGAGCAGAAACTCAAAGACCAAACATGAAATTCAGAAGGATGCTTGACAGTTGTGGGAGGACTTGAGTGTTATCACTTCCTACAAAGCAAAACCAAGTAATATATGTGGCAACAAGGTTTTGTTCCCAGAGTGGGAGGGATTAAAGGAGGACGGGTGGCATTACTGATCAATGAAAATATTACGGCAGTGCTTTGTCAGGATAGGATGGAGAATTCGTCTAGTGAGGTGTTGTGGGTGGAACTGAGAAATAAGAAAGATATGACAGCATTATTACAAACCACTAAACACTGAGGGATTTAGAGGAACAAATTTGTAGAGAGATCACAGACTGTTGCAAGAAACATAAGGTTATTATAGTGGGTGATTTTAACTCTCCACATAGTGACTGAGACTCTCATGCTATAAAAGGTCTAGATGGGATAGAGTTTGTCAAGAGTGTTCGAGAAAGTTTTCTTAATCAGTACATTGAAAACCCAATGAGTGTGTGATACTTGATTGGCTATTAGGGAATGGGACACGCCAGGTGACAAAGGTTTGAGTAGGAGAACAATTTGCATCTAGTGATCACAATGCCACTAGTTTCAAAGTTAATATGCAGAAAGATAGGTCTGGTCTGCAGGTTGAGATTCTAAATGAATAATGAAGTCCAGAATTTGCTGAGGTTCAAATTAGAGGCATTCATGTCCGGACTCCACAGCCTCCCGCAGCTTCCTGTCGTCTATCACGCAGGTCTTAGACGATGGCAAACGGGAGAGTCTGGAGCAGCCACTGACCCTGGAGGATCTGACTGGCTCCGTCCGTTCCTTTGAGTCGGGTAGGACTCCCGGAAGCGACGGCTTACCGGTCGAGTTGTATTCGGCTCTGTGGAACCGGATGGGCCCCGACCTGCTGGAAGTGTACAACGCTACGCTCCTGGCAGGCAGCATGTCAGAATCCATGAGGAAGGGCATCATCATCCTCATCTACAAGCGGAAGGGGGAGAGGGAAGACCTTAGAAATTGGAGGCCCATCTCACTCCTGAATGTGGACTACACGATCCTGTCCAAGGCTGTCACCAACAGGGTCAAGTCTGCACTGGAGCAGGTGATCCACCCGGACCAAACCTGTGCTGTACCGGGCAGGAAGATCTCAGACAGCCTCGCGCTGCTGAGGGACACCATCGCCTACGTGCAGGACAGAGGGGTGGATGCCTGCCTGGTCAGCTTGGAGCAGGAGAAAGCCTTCGACAGGATATCGCACACGTACATGGCAGATGTACTCTCCAAAATGGGATTTGGAGAGGGAATCCAGAATTGGATCAAACTGCTCTACACGGACATCTGTAGCGCAGTCCAGGTCAACGGGTGGGAAACAGACAGCTTCCCCATCAGGTCTGGAGTCAGGCAGGGCTGCCCTCTCTCCCCTGTCTTGTTCGTGTGCTGCATAGAACCCTTTGCCGAAGCCATCAGGAGGGATGAGGGCATAAGAGGGGTGACGCTGCCAGGCAGTGGAGGGACCCAAGTCACAACCTCCCTGTACATGGACGACGTCACCGTCTTCTGCTCTGATCCGAGGTCAGTTCGCAGGCTGATCGGCATCTGCGAACAGTTCGAGCAGGCGTTGGGGGCCAGGGTCAACCGCACGAAGAGCGTAGCCATGCTCTTTGGCAACTGGCCCGACCGATCCAGCGTCCCCTTCACCATCAGGGCTGATCACCTAAGGGTGTTGGGGATCTGGTTCGGAGGGGCTGAGGCGTGCAACAGGAACTGGCAGGAGCGGACTGCCAAGGTCAAACAGAAGCTGGGGCTGTGGGGAGGGCGCTCCCTATCGATAGCGGGCAGGAACCTGGTCATCAGGTGTGAGGTGCTCTCAGGGCTGCTGTACTTGGCGCAAGTGTGGCCAGTCCCCTGCTCCTTCAGCTCGGAAATCACCAGAGCCATCTTCAGATTCGTCTGGGGATCCAAGATGGAGCGGGTCAGATGGACCACAAGTCCCTAGACAATGGGGGCAAAAACATCCCCAATGTCACCCTCACCCCGATGGCCAGCTTCGTGTGTGGCTGCATCAGGTTGTGTGTGGATCCCAGGTACGTGGGCACCAAGTACCACTACGTGCCCAGGTTCTACCTGTCGCCCTGGCTACGAAGGATGGGTCTGGCCCCTTTCCCGCGCAACACCCCTTTCAGCTGGTCGTTGCCGCCATACCTGTCCTTCGTAGAGAAGTTCTTTCAGGTCAACGCCTTTGACCACAGGGCCATCAGGCAGTGGTCAGCACGTAAGGTCCTGCAGGCACTGCAGGAGAAGGACGAGATGGACACAGTGGGGTGGTTCCCTGGACAACAGTCCAGTTCATCTGGCAAAATGCCTCATCGCCAGACCTCACCAACAGGCACCAAGACCTCGCCTGGCTGGCGGTGAGAGGGGCCCTCCCAGTCCAATCCCTCCTGTACGCCCGGAACGTCGCCTCCACACCCCTCCGCCCACGGGAGGACTGCAGTGAGGAGGAGTCGGTGACCCACCTCTTTGCACACTGTCGGCTCGCGAAGAAGGTGTGGAGGAGGATGGAAGGGGCAGTGTCGAGGTTCATCCCCAGCAGCTGCGTAACAGAGGACTCTCTGATCTACGGGCTGTTCCCGGGGACGCACACCAAGACCAACATCCGGTGCTGCTGGCAGATCATCAACTCGGTCAAAGACGCTCTTTGGTCGGCCCGAAACTTGATGGTCTACCAGCACACGGAGATGTCCGTGGGGGAATACTGCCGACTGGCACATTCTCGGCTGCAGGAGTACGTGCTGAGGGATGCACTCAAACTCGGTGCAACCACTGCAAGGGCCCGGTGGGGAAGGACCACAGTCTAGGGTTCTTCTCCCGTGGGAGTTGAAGGGTAGGGGAGTTGGGGGTATACCCCCTGAATGTAAATATGAAAGGACAAAGTGCCATATGGGTGGCAAAACTTTTGAACTTTGAAAATGTAAAGACAGTAATGGTACCAACTGTAAAGAATTGAAAGTTTTTGAATGGTTATTGTATATAATTTTATTTTTGAATAAAGTATATTTTGTTTAATATAAAAAAATTCATGTCTGGAAATAGGGGAATGCTGCCGACTGGCACATTCTCGGCTGCAGGAGTACGTGCTGAGGGACGCACTCAAACTCGGTGCAGCCACCGCAAGGGCCCGGTGGGGAAGGACCACAGTCTAGGGTTCTTCTCCCACGGGAGTTGAGGGGTTGGGGGTATACCCCCTGAATGTAAATATGAAAGAACAGAGTGCCACATGGGTGGCGAAAATTTTGAAAATGTAAAGACAGTAATGGAAACAACTGTAAAGAATTGAAAGTCATTGAATGGTTTATTGTATACAATTTTATTTTTGAACAAAGTATATTTTGTTTAATAAAAATAAATAAATTCATGTCTGGAAATCAAGAGGTGCAGGTGTGATCTCCAGAAAGCCATCTCACAGGTGAAGTGGAGAGTCCGGATTAGACTGGAATCAGCAAAGGATGCCGACAATTGTGGTAGGGTTTCAATGCTATAACCTCCCACAAAGTTGAATTGTTAAGTCCAGCAGTATGGGGGATAACTCGGCTTCCAGTTGAGCCTTCTACGCTCACTTTGACTGTCAGAACAGGAAGGAACCATTGCACACCCCACATCTCCCGATGACATTTTGGTCTCAGTAACTGAAGATGATGTGTGGTGTGCCTTCAAGAGAGTGAATCCATGGAAAACATCTAGTCTGGATGGAGTGCCTGGCTGAGTACTGAAGACCTGTGCTGACCAACTGGCTGGTGTGTTCATGGATAGCATGAACCTCTCACTCCAGCAGTGTGTGGTATCCTCCTGCATTGAGCAGGCTTCAATCATACTGGTGCCCCAAGAAGAGCTTGGTAACCTGCCTCGATGTCTATTGCCCAGGGGCATTTACATTCACAGTGATGAAGTGTTTTGAGAGTCTGGTGTTGAAACGTATCGACTCCTGTCTGAGTGGTGACTTGGATCCGCTCCAATTTGCCTACCAAAGCAACAGGTCCACAGCAGATTCCATCTCCTTGGCTCTTTATGCAACCCTGACACGTTTGGACAGCAAAGATGCATACATCGGGATGCTCTTTATTGACTACAGCTCAGCATATTATATCATCATCCCTTCAAAACCTGGTCCAAGATCTGGGCCTCAATACCCCTGGATTTCCTCACTTGCAGACACTAGTTTGGATTCTCCTCATCTCCATCAGCACTGGTGCACACAGGGATGTGTGCTTAGCCCCCTGCTCTTCTCACTTCACACCTATGGCTGTGTGGTTAAGTACAGCTCCAACACCATGTACAAGTTTGCTGATGACGCTATTGTTCTGGGCCATATCAAAGGTGGTGATGAATCAGCATACAGGAGAGATGGAAAATTTGGCTGAGTGGTGCCAGAACAACAACCTCTCACTCAATGTCAACAAAACAAAGGAACTGATTGTAGACTTCAGGAAAGGAAACCAGAGGTCCATGAGTCAGTACTTATTGGAGGAGCAGAGGCAGAGAGGGTCAGTAACTTTAAATTCCTGGCTGTCACTATCTCAGAGGACCTGATCTAGACACATCATATAAATGTAAGATCAAAGAAAGCATGACAGTGCCTCTACTTCCTTAGGAGTCTGCGGTCTCTGTCATAGACTGTGGTGGAGGCCAAGTCTGTGCGTATATTTAAGACGGAAGTTGGTAGTGTTCTGATTGGTCAGGGCTTCAAGGAATATGGTGAGAAGGCAGGTGTTTGGAGTTGAGTGGGATCCAGGATCAGCCATGATGGAATGGCAGAACAGACTTGATGGGCTGAATGGCCTAATTCAGCTCCTATGTCTTAAGGTCTTATGGAGATTTGGCATTTCGTCAAAAACCTTGATAACTTCTATAGAAGTGCAATGGAAAGTGTGCTGACTGGCTGCATTATGGCCTGGTAGGGAAACACCAATGCCTTTGAGTGGAAAATCCTACAAAAGGTAGTGGATTTGGCCAAGTACATCACAGATAAATTCCTCCAACCTTTGGGCACATTTACATGAAAAGTTGCTGCAGTAAAGTAGCATCCATCAACAAAGATCCTCACCATCCAGGCCGTGCTCTTTTCTCACTGGTGCCAACAAGGTAGAAGGTACAAGTGACTTGGACTCACACCACCAGGTTCAAAAACAATCACAACCCCTCAACCATCAGGCTCTGAACAAAAGGGGATAACTACATACATTCTAGTTCTGATGTTCCCACAACCGATGATCTCACTTTAAAGATTCTTTATTTTGTTATTTCATGCTCTCATTAGTTATTGCTATTTATTTATATTTGCATTTGCACAGTATGTTATTCATTGATCCTGTTTACAGTTACTGCTCTGTAGATTTGCTAAGTATGCCCACAGGGTTTAATGTGATGACATGTATGTGCTCTGATTATAAATTTAACTTTGAACTTTAAATAGGAGAAAGACCAATTGTGATGGTATCGGAAAGGAGCTGGCAAATGTGGATTGGGACAGGCTGCTTTCTGGCAAAGGTGTACTTGGTAAGAGGAAGGCCTTCAACAGTGAAATTTTGAGAGAGTAAAGCTTGTACGTGCCTGCAGAATATAAGAAATATATAACAGGTATAGGGAACCTTGTTTTTCAAGAGCTATTGAGGCCCAGGTTAAGAAAAAAATGGAAGTACATTAAAGGTATAGGCAGGTAGGAACAAATAAAGTACTTATGGAATATAAGAAGTGCAAAATAAAACCCTTAAAAAAGAAATCAGGAGGACTAAAAGTAAAAGTAGGCGTGAAGTTGTCTCAACAGAAAAGATAAAGGAGAATCCCAAAGGATTTTACAGATATCTTAAGAATAAAATGATTGCAAAGGACAAAATGGTCCTCTGGAGGCTCAGAATGGTGATCCATGCATGGAGTCAACAGAGATAGAGAGATCTTAAATGCATTTCTTTGCGTCTATATTTACTCAGGAGACAGACGCAGAGTCTATAAAAGTAAGGCAAAATGGCATTAACTTCACAGATGCTCTACAGATGACAGAGGAGGAGATGTTTTCTGACTTGAGTTAAGTTGGGGCAGATAAATCCCCATGGCCTCACAAGGTGCTCCCTTAGACCCTACGGGAGGCAAGTGCAGAAATTGCCAGGCCCGAGAAGAGATATTAAAATCAACCTTAGTGAAGAGGTGAGGTAACAGAGTATTGGAGGATAGCCAATATTGTTTGGCTGTTTCAGAAAGATGCTAAAAATATACCAGGAAATTATAAGCTGGTGAACTTGACATCAGATGTGGGAAAGTTATTGGAAGGTATTCCAAGGGACAAGCTATATGAATGTTTGGATAGACATGGACTGATTAAGAATAGTCAGCATGTGTTGTGCGTGGTTTGGTTGTGTCTAACAAATCTTATAGTTTTTTCAAGGAAGTTACCAGGGAAGTTAATGAAGTGGATGTTCTCTACATAGACTTTGGTAAGGCATTTGACAAAGCCCGGCACAGGGGGTTGCTCAAAATGTTCAGTTGCTCGGTATTCATAATGAGGTAGGAAATTGAATTAGACATTGGCTTTGTGGGTGAAGCTAGAGAGTGGTAATAGATGGCTGCCTCTCTGACTGGAGGCCTGTGATTACTGGAGCACCATAGGGATCAGTGCTGGGTCCATTGTTGTTTGTTATCTATTTCAAAGAACTGGTTGATAAATGGATCAGTAACTTAGCAAATGATACAAAGATTGGGGGTATAGTGGACAATGAGGAAGTCTATTAAAGCTTGTGGTGGGATCTAGATTAGCTGGAAAATGGACTGAAAATAGCAGATGGAATTTAATGCATACAAGTGTGAAGTGCTGTACTTCAGTAGAATCAGCCAGGGTAAGAACACAAGAAATAAGAAATAGGAGCAGGAGTCGGCCATCTGGCCCGTCGAGCCTGCTCCACCATTCAATAAGATCATGGCTGATCTGGCCATGGACTCATCTCCACCTACCTGCCTTTTCCCCAGAATTGAGTCCTGTGGAAGTGGTAGTTGCTCAGTGGGATGACCCAGGCATTGGTACTATTTGGTCAATGGTTGAAAAGAGAGACATGACCCAAGCAGAGAAGACAAAACAAGCTTAGGTGTTTCCATTACTGAGAGAATGGTCAAGATTGGAGTTGAGGAACAAGATCCTATACCAGGTCACATTGCTTACTAAGCAAAAATCTATCCAATCTTGTTTTAAATATATTTACTGAGGTAGCCTCCACTGCTTCATTGGGCAGAGAATTCCACAGATTCACCACTCTCTGGGAAAAGCAGTTCCTCCTCATCTCTGACCTAAATCTACTCCCCCGAATCTTGAGGCTAGTTCTAGTCTCAACTACCAGTGGAAACAACTTTCCTGCCTCTGTCTTATCTATCCCTTTCATAATTTTATATGTTCCTATAAAATCTCCTCTCATTCTTCTGAATTCCAGTGAGTACAGTCCTGGGTGACTCAATCTCTTCTCATAGTCTAACTCCCTCACCTCTGGAATCAACCTGGTGAGCCTCCTCTTCACCACCTCCTAAGCCAGTACATCCTTCTTCAAGTAAGGAGACCAGAACTGCATTCAAGTGTGGCCTCACCAGTACCCTGTACAGTTGCAGCATAACCTCCCTGCTCTTCAATTCAATCCATCTAGCAATGAAGGCCGACATCCCACTTGCCTTCTCGATAGCCTGTTGCACCTACAAACCAGCCTTTTGTGATTCTGTAGGTCATACAGAGTGAATAATAGGGCACTCAGGAGTGCGGTAGAACAGAGATCTGGGAATACAGATTCATAATCCATTGAAAGTGGCATCACAGGTGGACAGAGTTGTAAAGTAACTTTTTGCAACATTGGGTGTCGCAAATCCAAGTATTGAGTAAAGGAAATGAGATTTTTTTTGAAGTTGTATAAGACATTGGTGAGGACTAATTTGGGGTATTATGTGCAGTTTTGATCATCTAACTATATGAAAGTTGTAAATTAGTTTGAAAAAGTACAGACAAAATTTACAAGGGTATTGCTGGGACTAGTAGCCTGAGTTACAAGGAAAGATTGAATAGGTTAGGACTTTATTCCTTGGACTGTAAAAGATTGAGAGGAGATTGGATAGAGGTGTACAAATTTGTGAGAGGTATAGATAGGATAATTGTAAGTAGGGCTTTTCCATTGAGGTTGTTGGGACTACCACTAGAGGTCATGGGTCAAGGGTGAAAGGTGAAAAGTTTAGGGGGAACATGAGGGGAAATGTCTTCACTCTGAGTTGTGAGAGTGTGGAACAAGTTGCCAGTGTAAATGGTGCATGCAGGCTTAATTTTAACATTTAAGTAACGTTAGGATACACACATGTATGGTAGGGGTATGGAAGGCTATGGTCCCGGTGCAGTTTGTTGGGAGTAGGCAGTTTAACTCTTTCAGTATGGACCAGATGGGCCGATGGGCCTGTTGCTCTGCAGTACTTTTCTATGAGCTCAATAACTTTTACGCTCACTTTGACTGACAAAACATGGAGGCATCTTCAGGAACTCTCACAGTCTTCAATTATCCTGTGATTTCAGTTTCAAGAACTCTACACTCATCTTCCCAGTATTATTAATTTATTTGTACTTGCATAGTTTGTCGTCTTTTGCACATTTGCTGCTTGTCAGTGTTTTTGTGTAGTTTTTCATTGTATTGTCATGTTTTTTTTTGTTTTATCGTCAATACCTGCAAGAAAATGAATCTATGATAATACCTCTAGTGATATGTATGCACTTTGATAACAAAGTTACTTTGAACTTTAAATTCATGGAAAATATATCACCCAGGAGTTTTCTTCTAACTCATCATAAGCTTGTAAAATCATAGAAATTACATGTGGCACAGAGGAGGCTATGAGGCTCATCACGACAGTGGCTGGTAGAACAGCTCCATCAATCCCATTCTCACTCTCTTTCCCTATTGCTCCAAGAACTAATTTGTCCTGAATGCTCACATAATTTCCCTGAAAGCCCTGATAGATTCTGCTTCCATCATCCTGTGGGAAATGAATTCCAGTTGACAGTGATAGCTGCGAGTGAAAAAGCTTCTTCTCTAAATTCAAAAAGGTCAAAGTAAAATTTATTACCTGAGTACATACATGTCACCACACACAACTCCGAGATTCTTGTTCCGGTGGGCATACTCAACAAATCTATGGAAAAGTAACTGTAAACAGGATCAATGAAAGAGAAGAGCATAGGAAACAACAAACTGTTGAAATGTAACTATAAATAAATAATGAAAGCATGAAATAATGATAGAGAGTCCTTAGAGTGAGATTATTAGTTGTGGGTACATCTCAATGAATGAGTGTAATTATCTTCTTTTGTTCAAGAGCATGATGGTTGAGGGATAGTAACTGTTCTTGAACCTCCTTTGTATCTTCTGCACCATAATTTTGATGTGTTTGTGGTTCTTTAACCGCCTGCCAAAACACACAGATTATTTCTATTTAAACCTATCCAAAGTAAATTGAAACAGAATATGCAGGAAGCAGCAAGCAGTTCAGGCAACAATGCAGGTTAAAGATCCTTCAAAAGAACTTGCTGCTACCAAATGTCTTTTCTACCTTCCCTCTACCAAAAATAACTACCTTCTCCAGACTAAATTTATAGCTGAAATGCTTTATCTTGGAAATGATCTCGTGAATCTTCTTTGCAATTCCCTTGAGTCCTACACAGCCTTTCCAAAGTGTGGTGTCAAAAGTATGCGCCAGTTGTGGCTTAATTAGAGCCATATGGTGCAATATCAAATATTATACAATATTCCATGGTGGAATATTGCTTCAATTAGTAATCCTCTAACTTGAAGCAGGTTCAAGGAAAAAGGATCTAATGCTTTCCTGGCTTATACGATGAATAAACTCTTCTCAGGTTTCCATGTATCGATTTTAACCAACATTTCAATGATATAGTCTGCCATCTTCATCTGGGATGATGTATAGGCATGTCCTGTCCGGCAACATCTATACTCTGGTCGCCTGTCCCTCCTGATTGGTTTGTCCTCATCCAATCAGGTTTCCGCTGTTCCACCTTGTTTATAATTGAATTCCAGTTCTTACTTAGAGCAAGACTTTCGTCTTTGTTAACATTCTTTTTCTCTGGTTTTATTTGAATTGCCTCTTTCACAAGCGATCCCAAAACCCATTGACACGGCACAGTAGTCTTGTGCTGCCGAAGTCAATCCTATGGCCATTGCAAATGCAATGTTCTGCTACCGCTGATTATAAGCAACTTCAAGTTTCTGGGGTGTCATCTTCTTTGAGGTTCTATCTTGGACGCAGGACATAGATGCAGCCATGCCAGTGTTTAAACTTTCTCAGAGGTTGAAGGAGAAGCAGCATTTCATTGAGACTCAGACAAACTTTTACTTACATGCAAAGGACAACAGACCCACTGGTTGCATTGTGGCCTGGTATGCAATACAGCAGAGTGAAAGAGGCTACAGAGAGTGGTTACCTTGGCTAGTTCCATCACTAGTGTCACTCCCCATCATCAGGGACATCTACAAGAAGCCGTATCTCAGGAAGGCAACATTCGTTCTGATGGACCCCCAGCATCCAAGACCCCCAATGTTCTTCCTATTGCTGCTATCTGGTTAGGCTCAAGACCCACACCTAGTGTTCAACAACAGCTTCACCTCCAAATTCTACCTCAAACAAGATTTCCGTCAACATGCAGTAATATTGTTAAATTTAATTTTCTTGTGTTTTGCCTTGTAAGTTACGAGTAAGTTCTCTTGTTTTAAGTCTGTGTTTGCCATTTTGTTAGGTATTGTCCTGATGCTGCACAAAGCTAATTTTCATTTCAACTGTATCTTGGGTATGCATACCAATAAAAATAAAATTAAACTTGAAATTCTTTGTCCTATGAATTGCCTTGGGATGTTTCACCAAGTTGACAGGATGTCACTGATTCATTAAATCCTACACAAAATTTTGATTAATTTGTTATGGGCCAAGACTGGGACTGGGTGCTGGAATAAGAAGTTAGTCAGGATTGTGGTTGGACTGAAATGTTTGGAATGGCACAGCTGGTGGAGAAGCTGTGCCTGGTGTGGAAACAAGGTGCAAATTCAGTTGATGAAAATATGTTTTGGAACAAACTGTACTGAGTTGATCCACAATGGAAGTGTGCCACGGATCAATAGAAAAATTATGTTATTAGGCCAATGCGATCCTAAAAGTGATTTATTATCTGAGAAGGAAAATAAAAATTGCTTTAAACAAAATCTAACTTCATTAAGCAGACTCGTACATTTTATCCAGAAAATCAGTGCAGGAATAACATGCACATTTAAGGCATAGGCATACTTCTTCACGTCTTTCAAGTATTACTTCACATCTTCGATGCATAAAAACAAGAACGGTCGGGTTGAAACATGATTTCTTCCCACAGGCCATTAGATTTCTGAACTCCTGGCTGCATTGTATTTTAAGTGTCACTGGTTAATCTGTTCTGTGCCTTACAATATTTAAGATTAATGCACTTTAGTTTGTTATTTATGTGTGATTTATATGTAGATTTTATCCTTACCTTCATAAGTTATCGTGTGCTATGTGTGTTATGTGTACTTATGTGCTTTACACCCTGGTTCGAAGAACCATTGTCTTATTTCTATATATTGTACAATATGCGGTTATATACACTATATACATGTATGTAGTTAAATGGCAATAAACTTAACTTGATTTAAATTAACTTGACTTTTGCACATCAATGCTGAGCTAAAATAAGTACAAAAAACATGTATGAAGAATGAATGTTCTTGAATTAAAGGACCAGAATAGAAAAGCAATAATGTAATGTTGATACTTTATAAAGCACTGGTGAGGCCTCGATTGGAGTACTGTGAGCAGTTTTTGGCCCCTTAGAAAGGATGTGCTGAAACTGGAGAGGGTTCAAAGGAGGTTCACAAGAAATGATTCCAGGATTGAATGGCTTGTCATATGAAAAGTGTTTGATGGTCTGGGCCTGTACTCACTAGAATTCAGAAAAATGAGGCGTGACCTCATTGAAACCTATCAAATGGTGAAAGGCCTTGATAGAGAGGATGCTTCCTACGGTGGGAGAATCTAAAACCAAAGGACTCAGCCTCAGAATAGAGGGATGTCCTTTTTGAACAGAGATGAGAAGGAATTTCTTTAGCCTGACAACGGTGAATCTGAGGAATTCTTAGTCACAGGCAGCTGTGGAAGCCAAGTCTTTATGTATATTTAAGGCAGAAGTTTGCTAGATGCTTGATTGGTCAGGGCATGGAGAAATATGGGGATAAAGCAGGAGACTGGCGCTGAGAGGAACATTGGATCAGTCATGCTGAAATGACAGAGCAGACTCAATGGCCGAATGTCCTAATTCTGCTCCTATATCTTCTGGTCTTACGTTTTAGGCTGCCTGAAATGAACCTATGGCTATTTTTGGGTTGAGGGAGACAACAAGATCACCTGCTATGTTGCCAGTGAGACTTGGAATTACTGAATCATTCCACTGGCTCTTTTAATCTCAGTGAACTTTTGAGGAGTGTGTTAAAAAGGGGATTCCAGAGCTTGCAGACCAGGCAGATGGATACCTGTGATGAAAATCAGGAACATCCAAGGTGCCAGAACTGTAAGAATGGAAGTAATTCATTTGGTTTTTGTATCATGTAACACAATGCTGGTACAGCTATAGATACAACTGTATGACTGTAGATACACATTAGGACTGAACAGTTTTGGCTAAAGATATGATGCTTGCATGAAATTCCATGGATATTGTCTACATTTACTTTAGTAAGGCATTTAACAAGGTCCCTCATGGTAGGTTCATCCAGAAGCTGACGATGCATGAGGTTCATGGTAATTTGACTGTTTGGATTCAGAATTATCCTGCCTATAGAAGATGGAGGATAGTGAGCAATGGGACATATTCCAGCTGGATATCCATGACTGGTGGTGTTCTCCAGTAATTCATACTGGGTCCTCTGCTATAAATTAGTAAATTCATAGATGATACAAACATTAGTGGTGATTTGGACCATATTGAGTCCTGCCAAAAGATACTTCGGGATATAGATCAGTTGCATTTAGGGGCAGAGAAATGGCAAATGGAGGTAAATCCAGTCAGGTGTGTGGTGTTGTATTTTGGAAGATCAAAGGTAAATGGTCATTGTTAATGGCAAGCCTCTTGTAAATGTCTCAGAGACAGGTTTCATTGAGATGTTTACGTTTTTGTCACAAATTCATGATTATTTTATCATCTTAAAATATTTTATGTAAGGTTTTATTTAAGGACCAGAATTTAATGGGTCACATGATCAAAGTTTAATTGATCACATGTCCGCAGTTTAATAAAGGCTTAACTGTGGTATTATGGGTCAGAACTAAGATGGAAGCAGAGTAAGACACATGGCCCTAAAATAACCTCATTCTGCACGTGGTCCAAGAGGTGCACATGGTAGTTGTTTTTCTTATTTATATATTCTGTACAATGTTGTTGATGTGTCTGTATACAGACTGGGACATGTTTTTAGTGATTTATTTCAGCACACTCCTGTTGTGCTAACTTGTTTGGGCCTGTTTATTGGCGGACACTAGTCTGTTTAAAAAGACTGAGAGATGTATGTTTCAAACCTTTTATGACCTTTATTTTCTTGTAGTTTTCACGTTGTCTACTGAAGAGAGAGAGAAATAAAATAAATCTTCAAGGACATCTGTATGTTGCGTGGCCACTATTTTATTGGACCGGTGCAACTACACCTCTTAAAAGTGTTGGTATACAGTGAAATCTTGAGATTCAAGTCCTTAGCTCCCTGAAAGTGGCTGCAAAGTTTGTTAGGCTGGTCAAGAAGACCCATGCCCATACCATCGAAGGAGCCTGTCTAAGTTAATCCTGCTTGCTTGAATTAGGCCTATTAGAATATGGTTATTTAGTGAAATGCAACTGCCTGTTAAATCCTTGTGTAAAATAACTGCAAAACAACAAATGTCATGACATAAACCAACGGTATTAAACCGGATCCTCATTCTGATGCAGCCCTTACTTATTAAGCGGCAGCATTGAGTGGAGGATAGAAGAATGAAAGGAGATCTTATAGAAACATATAAAGTTATGAAAGGAATAGATAAGATAGAGGCAGGGAAATTGTTTCTACTGGTAGGTGAGACCCAGGGGGCATAGCCTCAAGATTGGGGGGAGTAGATTTAGGATGGCGATGAGGAGGAACTACTTTTCCCAGAGAGTGGTGAATCTGTGAAATTCTCTGCCCAATGAAGCAGTAGAGACTACCTCAGTAAATATACTTAAGGCAAGGTTGAATCAATTTTTGCATAGTAAGTGATGTGACCTGGTGTAGGATCTGGTTCCTCAACTCCAATCTTGGCCATTCTCTCAGTAATGGAAACACCTAAGCTTCTTTTGTCTTCTCTGCTTGGGTCATGTCTCTCTTTTCAACCATTGACCAAATAGTACCGATGCCCAGGTCATCTCACTGAGCAGCTACCACTTCCCCAGGTCTCAGTTCTGGGGAAAGGGCAAGAAGGTGGAAATGAGTCCTTGGCCAGATCAGGCATGATGTTATTGAAAAGTAGAGCAGGCTCGATGGGCCAGATGGCCTAATCCTGCTTCTATTTCTTAAGTCCTTATGTTCTTATATTGTTGATGGTTAAGATCAAAGTGAAAGAGTTAAACTGGCACATCACCAGAATGAAAGCATGAAATTGTATTGATATTTGAAAAATGCAGTTCATTAATCTAGTTTTCAACTTTAATTCAAATAGAATTATAGTCATGGAGAAGTCACCAGATCCATCTGTGCTGGCATAAAACCACAGTAATTTTCTATTATCCTTCATGCTTCGTCCTTATTTCCTCTCCTTAAGGACTTCATCTCCTTTCTTGATACTTGATTCCTTCACAGGATGTGGATGTCCATGGCAATGTCAAGATTTGTTGTCCACCCCGAATGTTGTGAAGTTTCCTGTTTCTAAAATTCTGAACTTTCCACTTCTAGAGTTAGGAGTAAGGGAGGATTTGTGGGATGTGATCAGCGTGAGGAGGGTTGAGTATGGGAAGAGAAAACAGTTTAATACTCCATTTACCATAGAGTGAGGGTTGGAGTACACTGCCTACTATTGTTGTGCTCCTTCCTGCACCCACCTTCTTATTCTGGTTTCTTTTCCCTTCCTTTCCAGTCCTAATGAAGGGTCTCGGCCTGAAAAGTCAACTGTTTATTCCCTCCATAGCCTGACCTGCTGAGATCCTCTAGCATTTTGTGTTTGTTGCTCTGGATTGCCAGCATCTGCCAGATTGAGCTTTCAGTCAAAGTCAACAAAAGCAGCGAGCTGATTATCAACTACAGGAGGAAGAAGCTGGAGGTCTATGAGACAGTCTATGTTAGCGGATTGGGACAATAATTTAAATTCCTTGGCATTACCATGTCGGAGGATTTGACCTGGGATTAGCATGTAAGTGCCATCACAAAGAAGGCATGCCAGCGCCTCTACTTTCATAGAAGTTTGCGTTAAGTTCAGCATGTCATCTAAAACTGAAGTGACATTTGCAATTTCCCATTCTTCCAAAACCATTCGAGAATCTGGTGAGTCTCAAAAAATCATCACTAATGCCTCCACAATCTCTTCAGGTACCTCTTTCAGAAGGTGTGTAGTGTAGTCTTTCAGGGGTGTAGCCCATATGGTCTAGGTTAGTTATTTACCTTCAGACTTTTCAGCTTCCCAAGCACCACTTCCTAAATAATTACTATTATATCCACTTCTGCTTCCTGACACTCTCAAATTTCCGGCATACTGCTGGTGTCATTCAGAGATTGCCTGCATCAAACATTTATAGCAATACATTGATTTCTGTCATCCGCTTTCAGCAACCACAGTTCAATTCACCATCAGTGCAGTGCCTTCCATCTCAGAAGGTAAAGAAAAATTGGCTTGCTTCTCCTCATAACACAATGCGGGAATGTTTGATATAATTAGGTGATACACAAATGAAAATTGTTAATGTGTCAGTGGAAATACATCCCCTGTACCAGCTTTAAAGAAGTGAAGAGTGTTCTAAAGTAACATATTAGTTTAAAAAAACAGGTATTGATTAGGAATAGTGCTTATTTGATCAAGTAAGGAGGTATTCTTTGGATTTGTTGACATTGAGTGAAAGCTCATTCAGTCAACAAAGTCATAGTCCACTGAACAGCCATAAAGCTACATCAACCCCCCCCCCCCCCACCACTCTTGTGCACTTCAGATCCATGGATATCCTATTAAAACATCTTAAAATACTCAAGGTACCATCAGTCTATAGCTACAAAAACTTCTCAATCCATTGCTTGATAAATGAACCATTGTCAGTATTCCCTTCCAGACCAATATCCAGCACCAAGGCCCTGATCAAGCCCAAACAAACTGCAGCACGCAAGCTGCATCTTATGCCCTGAAACAGCCACTCCATTGCAAGTTCCATCAAAGCACGTTTCTGGGAGAACATCAAGAAGAGTATTCTGAAAATCTCCGTGACAAATGCAGCTTGCTCATCAATCTACGGGAGAACCTGGCATGTGATGCATTAAAGTTGGGAAAGAATTTTCCAGAACTGAATGAGCACCTTCAGTTCTTTAAGCCTATCTAATTAAAACCCAGGGAAAACATTATCCCACATAATTGCTCTCACTCCCAAACAAACACACCAAAATTGAGAATAAAATATTGCTAGCATTAATGGTTAAAAACCAAAGACCCCTGTGGTGACAAACATGAATAAAACAGAAGATCCTTTGTTACAATATGCATAATGTCCTTGGCATTTAGCAAGTTGACTACAGGGGGCCATATTAGGCTTGCAATTAGATTGACACCACTCAGCTCGATAAATGTCATAATTCCCTGCATTACATTTTTGCCTTGTTGTTGCTGCCAGAGCTCTAATTCTTTTAATCACATTTACTGAATAAATGTTTTCAGCTTCAGGTCGGATTTTGCGTATGTACCTGTTAACTTGCTGACCTTCAGCATGCCGTATGCAAACTAAGCAGTAAGATGGAGAACATTCTGTTCAATTATTGCTTATATTTGTATTCTGTTTCACCCGTTTTGTAAAGAACCATAATGTTGTTGGAAAATTTGAACTACAACCTTATGCATTTAAAGCATTCTGCACTGTGCTCTGAACTGAAGAATTTTAAAGGTTGAGATGCCATTTAAGAAAATAAAGTAAAACATTAACGCATATTGCTTGAAGCAGAATTTGACTCTATTTAGTCACGTTGTGGAAGTTCTGACAAACTGTAGACTTGAAAAAAGGTTAAAATAAGTTCATCTTACATGAGCTCATTTCTGTCATGGCCAGTTTTACTCACCAAAGAGTCGCAGCGGCATAGAGTTATATAGCACGGAAACAGGCCCTTTGGCCCAACTAATCTATCCATACCTAAGCTAGACTGGTTAGGCCCACATCCCTAGAAATCTTTCCTGTCTATATACATTTAAACATTGTAATTGAGCCTGCACCTACTATTTCCTTTGGTCGCTCTTTTCTACACACCCATCACCCTGCATATGAAAGTACCCCCAGCTCCCTTTTAATTTTTTCCCTATCTCATTAAATCTCTAGTTTTGACTCCCTTATCTAGGGAAATAGTTGTGACTACCCCATCTATGCCCCTTAGGATTTTATAAAGCTCTATTAGGTCACACTATAGTCTTCTTCAGCGCAGCGTAAACAGACTCAGCCTATCTAGTCTCTCTTCGTATCTCAAGCCACTCCTGGGAACATCCTTGTGAATCCTTGGACATTATCTAGTTTAATCACATCCTTCCTATAGCAATAGTGACCAGAACTGCACACAATGCTCCAAATGTGGTCTCTCTAATGTCTTGTACATTTGTAACATGGCAGTCCAACTCCTAGAGTCAATATTATGATCGATGAAGGCAAGCATGCCTATATGGCTTCTGCACTGTGCTCCCACGTTCAAGAAACCATGTACTTGTGCCCCTAAGTTTCTCTTTTCAGCAACTCTTCTCAAG
Source organism: Hemitrygon akajei (assembly GCF_048418815.1). Classification (NCBI taxonomy): domain Eukaryota; kingdom Metazoa; phylum Chordata; class Chondrichthyes; order Myliobatiformes; family Dasyatidae; genus Hemitrygon; species Hemitrygon akajei. The sequence goes on from NC_133127.1 coordinate 25,408,054, forward strand.
ACACAATGATTCACTATATATGCCCAGCTCTGACTTAACTTGAAAAAGTTCATAAATTTCAGAAGTATATTTATTATCAAAATACAGATATGACACCAAATACAACCCTGAGAATCATTTTCTTGTGGGCATACTCAATAACTCAGTAATAGAACAGTCATGACAGAAGCAGTGAAAGCCTTTTAACTGGGTTTCAACCAGTGAGCAAAAGAGAACAAACTGTGCAGACACAACAGGAAATAAATAATAATAAATAAATAAATAAATAATAAATACTGAGAACATGAGATGAAGAGTCCTTGTAAGTGAGTCCACAGGTTGAGGGAACATCTTAGTGATGGGGCAAGTGAAGTTGAATGATGTTATTCCCTTTGATTCAAAAGCCTGATGGTTGAGGGATAATAAATGTTCCTGAACTGTTTCCGGCGGGAGTCCTTATGCTCCTGTGTTTTCTTCCTGATGGCAGCCGCGAGGAAAGAGCATCACCTTGGTGGTGATGGTGGGTCCCTGATGATGGATATTGCTTTCCCACAACAACACTCCATGTAGGTGTGCTCAATGGTGGGGAGGGCTTTACCTGAGATGAATTGGGCCGTATCCAGTAAAGTTTGTAGAAATTTCCATTCAGGGCATAGGTATTTCCATACCAGGTTGTGATGCAGCCAGTCAATACACTCCCCACCACACACCTGTAGGAGTTTGTCAAATTTTAGATGCCATGCCAAATCTTTGTAAGCTCCTAAGCAAGCTTTCTTTGTAATTGCTCTTACGTGCTAGACCCAAAACAGGTTCTCTGCAATGATAATACTGAGAAATTTAAAGATGCTGACCCTCAAAACCTCTGAACCAATGAGGACTGGCTCATGGACTTCTGGTTTCCTGCTCCTCAAGTCAATAATCAGCTCCCCGGTCATGCTGACATTGAATAAGAGGTTGTTACTGTGACACCACTCAGCCAGATTTTCATTTTCCCTCCTATATGATAATTCATCACCACCTTTGATTCAGCCTACAACAGTGGTGTTGTCTGCAAATTTGAATATGGCATTGGAGCTTTGCCTAGCCACACAGTCATAAGTGTAAAGGGAGTAGAGCAGGGGGCTAAGCTGTGCTGATGGTGATTGCAGAGCAGATGTGGTTGCCAGTCCAAACTGACTGGGATCTACAAGTGAGAAAATCAAAGATCCAATTACACATGGAGGTATTGAGGCCAAGGTTTCAAGGCTTATTGATTAGTTTTTTTAGGGGATGATAGCATTGAATGTCAATCTTGAGTTGATAAAGAGCATCCTAACATATGAATCTGCTGTTCAGAGATTCCAGGTTTAAGTGAAGAGCCAATGAAATGGCATCTGCTCAGGACCTGTTGTGCAGGTGACCACCCGTGACCACCTCTTTGTTGTCCTCATCTCTGGAGCCTGGCTCTCCAGCCCCTGCCTGTATGCCAAGGAGAAAGACAGCCAGCTGATAAGATTTACAAAATGTGGTCTGAATTGCTTCACTTCGCACTTATCTGAGTTCAATTCCATTCACCAGACCATTGCCAACTTTCCTGCTTGATTTTGATTCCCTTGTAATCACAGATGACCTTCTTCACTGACCAACATGTATTCAATTTTTGGTATCTTGCACAAATGTAATCATCATGCCACCTTCAATCTCATCTAAGTCATTAAATAAATTACAATTCCATGTTTATTTTTATCAATTATATCTGATTTTTTTATTCACACTCAAAGGTTCAAAACCAAAGACCTCATTCAAGAGTTTGAAACACACATACGCTTATTGTTGCCAGTTTACTCTCAAGGTTACAAGTTGACATCATGAAAATGATTTGGGTAATTCATCTGGGAGAACAAGACAGTTTTTGGGGTGGAAATAACTCTGAAAATGTGTAGCTCATGTGGTTTCCGTCAACTTTGGGCATCAAACGCTCAGGTGTGCTCGCTGCCAGGAGAACTTCACCTGCAGGCAAGTCTTCACACAGGAGCATCCAACCCAACCAAGTTTCTGGGGTCAGTGGTAAATCTCAAAAACAGTTGCCCACAAATAGCCAGTGGTGCTGACTATTCCATTCTCAATTCTCAACACCTGTTGCTGCCAATTCACAGTTCAAGGGCATCCAAAATGTCCAGCGTCCAATAACATTCTATACTGACACAGAGCCACACCAGCTGTCTAGATGCCCCTGGAGACTAAATCTGCTGCCAGAGATGCAGTGAAGTAAATTCAGGGAGGTAGAACTACTACTTCACCATCTGACTGTGATCATTGGTATTCTTATCGGTATTGGTTTATTATTGTCATATAGGCTAGGGTTAAATAGGTGGGTTGCTCAGTGGTGCAGCTCATTGAGTTGGAAGGGCCAGTTCTACTCTGTATCTCTAAATAAGTTTAAAAAAAAAGTTTGTCATGGTGGCATAGTGGTTAGCGTGACATTATTACGGCTTGGGGCATTTCTGAGTTCAGAGTTCAATTCTGGCTCTGTCTGTAACGAGATTGTACATTCTCCCCATGATCTGGATGGTTTTTCTCCTGGTGCTCTGATTTCCTCCCATAGTCCAAAGACATACTGGTTAGTAGGTTAACTGGACATTGTAAATTGTTCTGCAATTAGGCTAGTGTTGCTGGGTGGTGTGGCTCGTTGGGCCAGAAGGACCTGTTCCGCACTGTATCTCTAAACAAATGTAGTGTGTGTAGGCCTCTGTTAGTCTCAATAGTCCATGGATTTGCGCCTTGGAAAGTTTCCAGGGTGCAAGCCTGGGCAAGGTTTTTTTAATGGGAGACCGGCAGTTGCCCAAGCTGCAAGTCTCCCCTCTCCACGCCACCGATGTTGTCCAAGGGAAGGGCATTTAGGACCCATATAGCTTGGCACCGGTGTCATCTCAGAGCAATGTGTGGTTAAGTGCCTTGCTCAAGGACACACACACAGCCTCAGCCAAAGCTCGAACTAGCGACCTTCAGATCACTAGACGAACGCCTTAACCATTTGGCCATGTGCCAACACGTGGCCAATAAATGCACCAAGATATATACAGTGAAAAGTTTGTCTTCCATTCTCTTCATACAGACCAAATCATTACTCAGTGCTTTGAGGTAGAACAAGGTACAATAATAACAATGTTGAACAAAGTGCAACAGCAACAGAGAAAAAGCAATGAAGTGCAAAGTCAAAAGGGGTTCATTTCTGAGGTCAGGAGTCCATCTTTTCCTACCATGGAACCATTCAATAGTCTCATAACAGCAGTGTCAAAATTGACCTTGAGCCAGATGGTACGTGCTTTCAGGGTTTTGTACCTTCTGCCCAGTGAGAGAGGAGAGGAAAGAGAATATCCTGGATGGTCATGCTGTCTGCTTTACTGAAGCAGTGAGAATTCTAGACAGAGTCCAGAGAGCGAAAGCTGGTTTTTGTGATGTCCTGAGCTGTGGCCACAGCTTGGCGGTTTCTTGCAGTCACATGTAGACCAGTGACCTATTATGCATTCAGATAGGATGCTCTTTGTGGCGTATCAATAAAAATGGAAAAGATCGATGGGGACTTGTCAAATTTCTTTAGCAACCTGAGAAAGTAGCTCCGTTGCAAGTGATTGATTATTAAGTGAATGGGTAGTCAGCTGTGCACTGGCTGTTAGCCTATAATCAGTCAAAAGCCCTGGAAGTATTTGCTGTTTCTTGTTAATTGAGCTGGTCTTCACACAGTCTACTGGAGGAACTCAGTGGGTCGCAAAGTATCAGTGGGAGGAAAGAAACTGTCACTTTGAGTGGAAAAATGACAACAATTTTTTCCTCCCATTCATGCTGCTTGACTCATTGAATTCCTCCAGCAGATTGTGCTTTGCTGCAGATTTCAGCATCTTCAGCCTCCTGTGACTCCTCGTAATAGACTATTGTCGGGATTTGACAAGGAAATGGATGTTATCATGGGTCCATTCACTGTGCTAACATTATTTTAGCATGTTTCAATGATTTTGACATAAATCTGATTATATGGAGAACAGCAGAAATACTGGGTAATTGAATTTATACTGTCTTATCTCCAAGTAAATTGCAGAGGAGCAATTTAAAACCATTGCCCAAACTTAGAAGGTGCAGAGCTAAGCAAAATAGGATAATGTTCTCAATTTGGTTCGGAATGTTGTTTTTCACTTCAATTGTTTGCATGATTACTGTCTTTTTTTCTTTCTTTTGCGCATTGGGTGTTGTTGGTCCTTTATTTTTACATTTTTCTTCATTTGGATTCCATTGGGTTTATTGCTTTTTGGCTACTTGGAAGCAAACAAATCTCAAAGTTGTATAACTTAAACATTCTTCGATAACAAGTATACTTTGAATCTTAATGTTTTCACTATCAAAACTGTCTGGAATTGGAACATGTCCTGTTGTATATGGCATAGTTCGGTGGCCAGTACTCTTGCCTCTCAGCATGAAGGTTCTAAGTTTAAGTCCTGGTAAATGAGCATTAAATGTAGACCGGTGGCCTAGTTCAACCTTGGGGGTGTGGAGCTCAATACAGTCAGGAATTTCAATGTGATGTTCAAACAAAAAAACATTTGTTGGTTCCAGTGCAATCACTATTTGAGAAAAAAAAATCAAAATCTTGGCCTCCTGCACAGTATTTATACTTTGAGACATGTAACATGTTGTTGGCACTATTAATACATTACAGTAGAGAAAATACTCCATTAAAAAATGTTTGATTGCCTGGAAAGATTCGAAAGATACTATTAAAATACAAGGAAATAACTCAATAGCCAGACGAGAGAGAGAGAGAGAGAGACAGACAGACAGACAGACAGACAGACACACACACACACACACACACACACACACACACACACACACACACACACAGTCTTTAATATTTGATCAAATTTATTTCAAAATTTCAGCATTGTTTTACTGCATTTTCTTTCATTCTATTATGATAAAGCAAAGAATGATCATGGCTTCTAGGGTTCATGACCACCTGGCCTCTTAGAATAACAAAGGAGCACAATGGGACTCTGGCAATTACTCTACATGACACCGAATCATTTTGGATTTTTTTTCTCTTGTCCGCTTGTGACTGGGGCAATTTGCAGCCATCCATCAGGACTCCATTGGTAAAAAAAAAATGAAACACAATCAACTGTTTAAGGGTTGTTTAAAAGTCGGCAAAGTCAGTGGCCATTTCATTAGTTGTATAAGAAGAACCTGGTGCAGTCTTTTGTTGCTGTAGCCCATCCACTTCAACGTTGGATGTGATGAGCACTCAGTCTGCATCCTGTGGTTATTTGAGTTACTGTCACCTTCTTGTCAGCTGACCCAGTCTGGTCATTCTCCATTAACCTCTCTCATTAACAAGGGAGTTTTCCCCACAGAGCTGCCACTGACTGGATTTTCTTTTTGTTTGTTTCTCGCACTATTCTCTGTAAACTCTAGACCAGAGGTTCCCAACCCTGGGTCCACTGACCCCTTGCTTAATGGCATTGGTCCAGTGCATTAAAAAAAAAGGTTGGGAACCCATGTTCAAGACTGTTTTGCGTGAAAATCCTGGGAGATCAGTAGTGTCTGAGATACTCAGACCACCACGTCTGGCACCAACAATCAAAGTCACTTAGATCACTCTTCTTTCCCATTCTGATGTTTGGACTGAAGAATATCCTCTTGACTATGTCTGTATGCTTTCATGCATTGAGTTGCTGGCACATGATAGGCTGATTAGATATTTGCATTATCAAGCAGGCGTACAAGTGCACCTAAAAAAAAGTGGACACTGAGAGTAGACTTAAAATAAATGAAACTTCCCGTTTGACAGGACCAGTAAGTAATGCCAGCATAATGGATTTCAGTAATTCTCACTTCTTGTCAGAGTTTTGTTGAAGTGTCACAGACTTGAGAAAGGCTGCAGATACTGGAAAACAAAAGCAACACCCACAAAATGCTGGAACAACTCAACATCTATGGAAAAGAGTGAACAGTAGATGTTTTAGCCGAAACCCTTCGTCAGAACTGGAAAAGAAGAGAAGTCCTCTTTTATTCCAATCCTGATGAAAGATCTCAACCCAAAACATAAAGAGCAAACACGAGGAAATCTGCAGATGCTGGAAATTCAAACAACAACACACACAAAATGCTGGTGGAACACAGCAGGCCAGGCAGCATCTATAGGGAGAAGCACTGTCGACGTTTCGGGCCGAGATCCGTCGACGGGTCCTGACGAAGGGTCTTGGCCCCGAAACGTTGACAGCGCTTCTCCCTATAGATGCTGCCTGGCCTGCTGTGTTCCACCAGCATTTTGTGTATGTTAGCCCAAAACATAGATTGTTTACTCTCCACACCCAACATTCCTTTAATAAAATACTTTAACTAAAACTTAGAAGAATAATTACTTAGGTAAAACTGTCCACCTGTGTTCTTGATCCTATTCCCAGAGGCTTTTATAAGGGAGTTTCTGACACACCAATTAACAGTGTACTCGACATAGTTAACTGCTCACTGGTTTCTGACAATTTTCCAGATTCCTTAAAAAAGTGCAGTAGTTAAATCCTTGCTTTAAGAAAATTGCTTTGTTTTTGGACAATTTTAGACCTATTTTCAAACTACCTTTTCTAAGTAAGCGTTTAGAAAAAGTAGTTTTCAGACAATTTAGTGATTACTTGAATAAAAGTTCTATTCTTATCAAGTATCAGTCAGGTTTTAGATTAATTCATAGTACAGAAAAAATTCTACTTAAAGTAGTTAATAATTTATGGCTTAATGCCAACACAGGTAACATTATCAGTTCTTGTTCTCTTCGAATTGAGCTCAATATCTGATGCTGCAGATCACAACATTCTCATAAACCATTTTAATCAATGGGTAGATCTTTCTCTGTCTACCTTAAGCTGGTTTTAACCTCATATAACAGGGAAAAAAATACTTTATCAGCTGTGGTAATTGTGTGTCCAAAATCCATGATATGGTGTTTGGTGTGCCAAAAGGATCAATTCTTGGCCCATTGTTCTCACTCTTTGTGTTCCCATTAGGTCAGATTATTTGAAAGCACAAGGTGAATTACCACAGCTATGCATGACCCTGAGACTTTAGACCCACTATGCCCAGTGTCTTTCTACTGAGTGGATTAGTTTGAATTTCCGCAAACTAAATGAAGAGAAAACAGAAATTTTGGTTACTGGTAGCAATAAAGAAAGTGTGAATCTTAGAAATAAACCTGATCACCTGTACTTACAAATCAAACCAGAAGTAAAGAATTTAGGCATTATTATTGACTGAGTTAAATTTCAAATCACATGTTAACCATATTACTAAGAGTGCATTCTTTCATTTAAGGAACATTGCAAGAGTTCAATATCTATTAACATCTGAAGTTGCAGAAAAATGATCCACACTTTTGTTTTTAGCCGATTACAGTACTGCAATGCACTCTTTTCAGGACTGCCTAAGATAGATATAAATCGCCTGCAGCTTGTTCAAGTTCAGCAGCCAGAACCTTAAACCAAAAAAGAAAGTCTGAGCACATTTCACTGGTTTTCGCATCATTACGCTGGCTGCCTGTGTCCTTTAGGATCAATTTTAAAATACTCTCAATTTTAGCTTCCATGTATATGTTGGAGTGTTTATCCCCTTGTATCTCTAATTGTAATCTTAGATCTGGGAATACTGGTTTGGTCAGTGTTCCTGGAGCCAAGCATATAAGAACTGGAGATACGGCGGTTTTCTCTTGCGCTCTAAAAATTTGGAATACTCTACTGAGAGAGATACAATACTAGTACTGTGGAAACTTTCAAAATACTTACATATATGATTACTTAATATCTGTTGATGTTGTTTACATTTATATGATTTGGTATATTCAATTATACTTTATTCTTTATAATATTTGTCTTTATGTATGATTTTTAACTTTGTCTCATATTTTTATTATATTGATTTGTCTTTACAATCTATGTAAAGCACTTTGAGCCTGCATGTTAATGCATGAAAGGTGCTGTATAAATCAAGTTACTGAATTATTATTAGTAATCTGCTGAGAATTTCCAACATTTCCTGTTCTTATTCATTGGGGTGGATTAGTTCCCTGCTTGCTTTTGATTGCAAGTTTTGACAGCACTCCCTAAGCTGAACCTTAACTTCCAGAGCCGACAAAAGTTATTTATTTTTTAACAATAGTCAAGTTATGAGATAGGCTTCAGGGATTGGTAGCTTGGTGTGCTAATTGATGGAAAATACTGCCACCTAGTGCCATAGATACTGACTTAGCCAATGAAGCACTGTTCAGATTCCTAGTTCAGGAGATTTGGGTAGGGGTAGGAAGATTAGAAGATTAAGACTGATGTCACGGCTTATGATGAATTGTATAAGCCAAGTGTTCAACAACTTTTTCAGATGCATGAAACATTCTTACTTGCTGTCTATTATGCTGCTGGTGTTTAGGGTGCCAGTGAAGGCCCTCCATCTTCCCTATCCATACTGCCACACACAGATATAGAAAGATTCTTCATTGCTGTTTCTATAACAATATTGTTTCCCAGTCAGGGTTGTTAACCCTGAGCTGAACCCCTGAACCTAGAGGACCGGTGGACCACTCTTAGCCTGGCCTCTACCTTTTGACCTGTTTGACATTGGGCAACCCTATCAAGAGCTAGAGCAAAAAGCCCTGACTCCAGCTAACATAGCTCTCCGGGTTATTAATTGGGTAATGAAACCCAATTTCCCTTGGGATCAATAAAGTATGTCTATCTGACTGTTATTGAGGCAGGGAAGCCTCCAAACCCTATGACAAGGGTGTGTCCTCTTGGAGGATGTCACATTCTACCTGCTACATAAACTTTTTAAGCAGACAAATAGGACTTTGTTTTCCCTATATTGTTTAGGGAGCAAGTGCTCATCAACACAAGCCATGAAGGTATGGTCCATATAATGATCTTATCAACTGTGCAAATAGAAAGTCATTTTATGACAAGGCATGCCACAGTGGGAATGGATGCATCTTGCCCTGAAAGGTGCCTTCAGCTGCACTCCACTAAATGTATGGTAAGTGGTTTTGAAGAATGCTGTACGATTAGTCGTAATGACAGTGAACGGTAGCAGCTCTGTTCATTTGGCACAGTTTCCCTGGAGCACAAAGGTCTAGCCACAGATTAATTCCCAAGGCTGCTGGATTTAGCAATGTTTATCAATTGTGTTTGTCCTCATTTTAACATCCAGTGCTTCAATAATCGGTTCCGTTTGTCATTGTCATTTATGTAATACAAAACCTGTCCGAGAGCTAATGGGCACAGTAAGTAAATTAAGCATGATTCACCTTTGCTAAGTGGTTGGCAGAGTTGCTTGAATTCATTTGGCGCAGTAATACACATCATCTGTCTTCCGAAGCAACATTACTCAGAAATACACTTGAAAAATTCTGAAGGTGCAGGTTAAAAAGCTTTGTGAAAGCTTTTACAAGTCTCATTTCTGAATAAATAATTTGATCCAGCTTAATATTGTACTTCTAGAACATACTTGTCTCACACACACAAAGCAATTTCTTTTCACGCAATTTTGTACTCACATTACTGTGTAATCACAAAAGTGATTACAATGATGGATGTAAAATTGTGAAGATGATAAATATGTCACATTACAAATCACAAAACTTGGAAGATTTTACATAGTGTCAAGAAGATACTACTGACTGCTGAGGGCAGTGAGATCAGCAAATCATGTCTTTTCAATAATTAGAACTTTCTATCAGGCATCTTTTATTTATTCAGTTGGGATTTTCTCTAAAGAGACAGAACATCATTTTTCAATCAGCCTTTGGAAAGAGGTGATGTGAAAGATGTGCACAACATTGGTAGACATAGGAACAGTTGACAGAGGAGTGAATACTTGTATGAAGGATTTCCTCTGCTTTCACCGGTGCAAGTTATAGAATTCTTAGCCAATCTAGAATAACAGAATGGTTGGTTTGTTCAGGATATGTCCTACAGCAATACTTAACGGTTCATGTGGTAGGAAATAAACTCAGCTAAATTTTCAATATGTTACCGATTCTACCTCCAGCTCGACCTATGTTTACCTACCAGTGTCTGGTGCAGCCGCTTGGCAAATTCAAGGTGAGCAATGAGATATAGGTAGAACCTCAACATATGCTTCAAGGACAGGTAAAGCCAATCTTAAAATCAGATACTAAACCTGGAAACAACCACAATGGCTGTTGTTTACCCATCCAGTACTTTCATTTTGATTATGCCATCAGAAATTCATATTCACATCACTGAATTTACACAGACAAAATGCTGCAGTAACTCAGCAGGATTAGGCAGCATCTGTAGAAAGGAATAAAGAGTTGACGTTTTGGGCTGAGACCCTTCATCAGGTCTGTGTTTATGGGTTATGGGGAGGCCTATAATTAGGCAAAGGCTTGAGCCCATTCTAACCTATTCTGTAGCAGAAGGATGAATGTTTCATCTGCTCGTCCAGAACACAGATTATAGAGTTAAATGACGTGGAAACAGCCTCCATTGGCCAACTTGGGGGGGAAACTTGTGACAGTATTGACACGGCAGTTGGATGCAGACAGTGAAATGAAGATCAGTAGTAACTACCTGGGAGGATTCTGAGGGTCAGAAATTAAGGGGCATAGTGGCTCCAGCATCCACTATGTGAAGAGACCTGAGATATACATGCACCGGAATCTGAGACTGCATGAGGTCTCCGATATCAATGAGAACTGTCTAGTTGAAGCATAATCATTCTTCGGGGAAGTGAGAGGGTAAAAGCTATAACGGACTGACATCAGGATCTATTAGTCTTACCCTCATATCTACAAAGGGCTTGTTAATGAGCCCTTCCATCTGGTTAGCAGGGCTACATGCGATGCATCTGAGGTTTCCGTGTCATTACAGAAAGGTACAGAAAAATATCCCTTTGAGGTAAATCCAACATGTGCAGAATTGAAGGTATGGGAAAGTGTTTAGTTTGGGCAGTGTATGAAGAAAATGAGGGGCTGCAAAGAGTTGGAATTCTGGAAATATTTGAGTGTGATTGACCCTTTAAGTAGTACATTTCCAGGGCAAACAAAGTAACTGAACACTAGATGTTTTGGGAATATACTAAGATAATCATTTTTTTGGATCAATGAGCTAGAAAATCAAGCTGAGAGACTAAAACCAGGTGCTGGTGAGACCTTTGGGATTCTTTTAAGATCTTTATCCTTCCTTGCTTCATTTAAAACAGATTATATTATTTATTTATTTATCCACTGAAAGGATGCGATTGAATATGGCTTTATTGTCCATCTTTAATTTCCCTTGTAAAAATGAAGGTTAGCTGCCTTCTTTAACATCCCATGAATATTTTTCCAGAGCTAAAACATCCTGCTGGAGGAATGCAGTGGATTGAGCAGCATTTGTGTGAGGAAATGAATTGATGTGTTTCAGGTCATGGGATGAAGATGAATGAGGGGTTTTCATTCTTCCTCATCTTCCTGGTTCCATCCACCCAACACACACACAACTTGCACACAGGTAACTGTGCTCCCCCCATCTCCATCAGGTTCTGGTTCCAACTGCTATCCACCTCTTCCCCCAATGATTCTCATTCTCACCCCTACTTATTGGAGTCCCAGTGCTGGTAGCTCTTTATGTTCCAGCTTACCTTCCTCCAGCCATTGACTCCAATCTTCACACTCCCCACCTCCCAACTTGCTCCAACTGCCTGTCTCTTTTTCTCTCTGTGTCTGCCTTTATCTATCATTAACTGCCACTGTTCCCAACTCCACCCTTCAAAAACCAAGGATGACGCTTTAGACCAGAAGTGAGGAGTAATGTCTTTAACCATGGTGTGGAGAATCAGTTGAATTCATTGCCACAGACTGTCGTGGTGGTCAAGTTATTGGATATATTTGAAGCGGAGTTTGATAAGTTCTTGATTAGTAAGGGTGTCACAGGTTATGGTGAGAAGGCAGGGGAATGGGCTTGAGCTGGATAGTAAATGGTCATGAGAGAATAGTGCAGCAGATTCAATGGGCTGAATGACCTTTCTTGGCTCCCTTGTCTTATGGTCTTTTATGATATAATATCAACAGGATCAGTAAAAAGAACTTGGAATGGCACTTTAATTACTGAAACCTAATCTTTCTGTATAAGTGAGCTGACATTTTCCACAAGCAAAAAGCTACAGGGCGTTGCTTTTCTACTTCAGTTCTTATTATGTAGAGAGGTAAGAGTGGTGGAAATCTAATTTTTTTTTTGGAGCATTATGGCAGCAAGCTTCAAATATAGATTGTTTAGTAAGGCAACATTTCAGTTCCTCTGCATTTAAATATTGTCACTTTATGTTAACTCTCTTTGCCCTATCTTAGTCAAATTTAGCCCAGAATAGCTAAGTCCATTCTCTCTGGAGTTAGTCAAAGTCAAAGTACATTTATTATCAGAGTATGGATACTAAATGCAACCTTGAGATTTATAGAACATAGAACATAGAATAGTACAGCACAGTCCAGGGCCTTCGGCCCACAATGTTGTGCTGACCCTTAAACCCTGCATCCCATATATCCCCCCCACCTTAAATTCCTCCATATACCTGTCTAGTAGTCTCTTAAATTTCACTGGTGTATCTGTCTCTACCACTGACTCAGGCGGTGCATTCCACACACCAACCACTCTCTGAGTAAAAAAACCTTCCTCTAATATCCCCCTTGAACTTCCCTCCCCTTACCTTAAAGCCATGTCCTCTTGTGTTGAGCAGTGGTGCCCTGGGGAAGAGGCGCTGGATGTCCACTCTATCTATTCATCTTAACTTTTCATCTACTTATAGGCAGCCACAACACAAAAAAATCTAATGGAACCCATTAAAAAAGTGCCAATTACCCAATGTGCATAAGAAAGAAACAAAATGTGGAAACAATAAATGTAAGCAATTAACTGAATTTCATGCAAGTGAGTCCAGAGCCACAAAGCCAGTCATCTCTGCAGCTAATTCAAGAGCCCGTTAGTTGCAGGAGGAAGTGTTAGGATGAGAAAGGTGTACAAGAGGAGGAAATCTAATGCAGAGATGTTTAGCCTAACATTAACATTTCCTGTATGACTCTCCTTTTCGTGTGGACTTTCCTACCTCAAGTACAGTACTTGTCTGGTTTTGCCTTAAAGACACATGTGCCATTCACCTGAATCACTCACTGTGAGCCTCTTAGGTCATAGCTTCTCTATCTGAAACTGGCCTATTTACTCCTACTGACTGTTCAGGTCTCTTTCAACCAACTCATCCCTCAAGGCTTTATCGTTGGCTTTATTCTCATTTAAGGCCCCAATTTCAAAATGAGTTTATTTATATTCAATAGGGATTTATTATCAAGGAAATTTGGACGGGCTAAGCTTGTATCCACTGGAGTATGCCGTTATTGTTAATGCTCTTTTCTTTTTATATTCTGCTGTGTTAAACTTAAATTACACAGCTGCCATAGGATTGCATTTCCTTCAGCATGCACTGATGTCTTTATGATTTGTTTTGTAAGTTATATATAATTTATGTTAAATTAAGCTTAGGTAATTTATGTTTCTCACATTTGTAAAGTACTGTGCTGTTATTGCAAAAGCTCATTTTCATGGCATTCATACCAAACTGAAGTGGCTTGAACTGGAATTAGTAGGATATGAACTCAAGTCTCTAGATTGCTAGCTAAGGTCTCTGAATTAATAATCCAGCACTGAACTGTTATACCACCATCACGCATCCCCAATCCCCTGCTGTCCACCCCCATGCCCAATCCTTCTTGCCTTCTGGTCACTCCATTGATCATTCTCTGCCTTCCCTCCAGTGATGGAGAAGGCAGAGCACAGGCCTCTGTGTGTGTCTACGTGTGCAAGGACTGCTCTGTTGTGGAGAACACCTTGCACCTTCAGCATCTGCATGTGTTGTGCAGTTACTGAGCTGTGGGCCTGATATATCGGCGCCAGAAGCATGGAGACACTTGCGGTTGCCCAGCATAATCCTCGCTGATTTGATTTGACCCATATGATGCATTTCACTGTATGTTTTGATGTACATGTGACAAATAAAAATAATCTTTAATAATCCGGGGATGGCACTGTAGTGTGGTGGTTAGCGCATCACTTCACAGTGCCAACCATTGCAGATCAGGGTTCAAGTCATACCAACAATTAGTGAAATTAGGGATAGTCAACATGGCTTCATGCGTGGTAAGTGGTATCTAATTAATCTTATAGAGTTTTCTGAGGAAGCATCGAGAAAAGTTGATGAAGGCAAGGCAGTGGATGTTGTCTACATGAACTTTAGCAAGGTCTTTGACCAGGTCTCACATGCGAGATTGATCAAGAACGTTCAGACACTTGGCATTCAGGATGAGGCAGGAAATTGGATTAGGTATGACTTTGAGGGAGAAGACCAAGTATTAGAAGACGGTTGCCTCTCTGACTGAAGACCTGTGACTCATGGTATGCCACAGGAATCATTCCTGGGTCTGTTGTTGTTTGTCATTTATATCAACAATCTGGATGGTAACGTGGTTACTGGATCAGCCAAGCTGTGGATGTCGCCAAGATTGGGGTGTAGTAGACAGAGCTTGCAGCAGGGTCTGGCCCACGTGGAAAATGGGCTGAAAATGGAAGCTGGAATTTAATGCAGACAAGTGTCAGGTTGTGATTGGTGCTGCATTTTGGGTAAGAATTATGTGGTGGAGCAATGTGGAGAAAGGTACCAGAGGGATCTGGGAACATAGATCTATAATTCTTTGAAAGTGGTGTCACAGAAAGATAGGGTCATGAAGAGAGTTTTTGGTACACTGGCCTTTGTAAATCAAAATATTGAGTCCAGGAGTTGGGATGTTATGTTGAAATTGAATCAGATGTTGGTGAGGCCTAATTTAGTGTATTGTGTGCAGTCTGGTCACTTATCTACAGGAAAATTGTGAATAATATTGAAAGAGTGCAAAGAAAATTTACAAGGATGTTGCCAAGACCTAAGGACCTGAGTTATAGGGAAACATTGAACAGGTTAGGACTTTATTCCCTTGAGCATAGGAGAATGAGGGGAGAGTGGTACATACAAGGTAAATGTAAACATCCATTCTGAGGTAGTGTCCTCTGTTCTTAGACTCTTCCACCATAGGAAACATCTTCCCCACATCCACTTTACCAAGGCCTTTCACCATTTGATAGGTTTCAATGAGGTCAGCCCTCATTCTTCTGAATTCTAATGATTATAGGTCCAGAGCCATCAAACGCTCTTCATATGACAAGCCATTCAATTCTGGAATCATTTTTGTGAATCTCCTTTGAGCCTTCTCCAGTTTTAGCACAACCTTTCCAAGATAAGGGGCCCAAACCTGCTCACAGTACTCCAAGTGAGGCCTCACCAGTGTTTTATAAAGACTGCTAAAATCTTTCCTGTAATACCATCTTGTTAAGCAGCCTCATGGGTGGCACCTTGCCAAAGGCCTTCTAAAAATCCAAGTACACAATATCAATCTATTCTGCTCTGTCTATCCTGCTTGATACTTCAAAGAATTCCGACAGATTTGTCAGGCAAGATTTTCCCTTAAGGAAACGATGCTGACTACGGCCTATTTTGTCATTTGCCTCCAACTACCATAAGACCTTGTTCTTAATAATCAACACCAATATCTTCCCAACCACTGAAGTCAGGCTAACTGGCATATAGTTTCCTTTCTTCAGACTCACTCCCTTCTTGAAGAGTGGATTGACATTTGCAATTTTCCAGTCTTGTAGAACCATTCCAGAATCCAATGATTCTTGAAAGATCATTACTTATGCCTCCACAATCTCCTCACCTACTGCTTTCAGAGCTCTAGGGTGTTCACTGTCCAGTCCAGGTATTTATCTTCAGACCTTTGAGGTTCCCAAGAACCTTCTCTCTAGTTATGGTAACTTCACACACTTCATGCCTCCTGACACTTGGAAGTGCCACCATAATGCTAATGTCTTCCACAGCAAAGACTGATGCAAAATATTCAGTTCGTTTGCCATTTCATTGTTCCCCATCACTACCCTCAAGCATCATTTTTCAGCGGTCCAATATCCATTCTTGCCTCTCTTTTACATTTTATGTAGCTGAAGAACTTTTGGTGTCCTCTTTATTATTATTGGCTAGTTTACTTTCGTATTCCATCTTTAGCTTCTTAATGACTTTTTTAGTTGCCTTCTGTTGGTTTTTAAAAGCTTCCCAATCCTCTAAATTCCTATTAATTTTTGCTCTATTATATACCCTCTCTTTAGCTTTTGTGTTGGCTTTGATTTCTCTTGTTAGCCACAGTTGTGTCATCTTTCCTTTAAAATACTACTTCTTGTATGGGATGTATATATTCCATGCCTTCCAAATTGCTTCCAGAAATCCCAGCCATTGCTGCTATGCCATCATCCCTGCCTGTGTTCTTTTTCCAATCAATTCTGGCCAACTCCTCTTTCATGCCTCTCTAATTTCCTTTACTCCAATGCAAAATTGACACATCTGACTTTAGCTTCTCGTTCTGAAATTTCAGGGTGAATTTGATCATATTATGATAATTTTTCCCCAAGGGTTCTTTTAGCTTCAGCTCTCTAAACAATTCTGGTTATTTGCACAATATTCAGTCCAGAATAGCTGATCCCATCGAATAGTGGTCTCAATTATGAGTGCTCTAAAAAGCCATCTTGTAGCCAGTCTTGAAATTCCTCTTCCTGTAATCCAGCACCAACCTAATTTTCCCAATTTACCTGGATATTGAAGCCCCCCATTACTATTATAACATTTCCCTTTTGTATTTTCTATCTCCTGTTGTAACTTGTAGGCCACATCCTTCCTACTGCTTGGGGGTCTGTATACAACCCCATCAGGGTCTTTTTTTAGCCTTTCAGTTCCTTAGCTCTATCCACAATGATTCAACACCTTTTGATCCTATCTCATCTCTTTCTAATGATATGATTTCATTTTTTACCAACAGAGCAACACCAAAACTCTGCCCTCCCTCCACACCAACTCCTTTGCCACATATTAAACTGTATAATCTTCCTAGTTCTAGCCCTACCAGCACATGCACAGTCAGCAATCCTGAGATCACAACCCTGGAGGTTCTGCTCTTTAACTTATCACCTAACTCCCTGAACACTCAATGCAGAACATCATCACTTATCCAACCCATGTCATCGGTGCCTACATGTACACATATACCATAACTTCTGGCTGTTCCCCCGCCTACTTAAGAATGCTAAGGACTCGATCAAGATATCCTGGACCTTGAATCTCCTGTCCTTACCCCTAACTAATGTATCCCCTATCACCACAGTGTGCCTCTTCTTGCCCCTACCCTTCTGAGTCATAGAGGCCGGCTCAGTGCTAGAGACCTGACTACTGTGACTTTCCTCTTTAAGGTCATGCCCCTGGTATACCTATTGCTGAGCAAGATGGCCATGGGAGTTCTCTACATTGGCTCTTTAACCTGTTTCCCCTTCCTGACTGTCACCTAGTTTCCTGTGTCTTGCATCTTGTGTGTAACTACTTCTCTATATGACTTATCCACCTCCTCTTCAATCTCTCGAATAATCTGGAATTCATCCAGTGGATGTGGATGAACCAGGAGGTACGTTGTCTGCTGAAGGCTAGATCTATGGCATTCAAGTCTGGCGACCCATGCCTGTACCAGAAAACCAGGTATGATTTGCGGAGGGTGAAGAGATCATTTTAAATGAGGTTGGAGGCGACATTGGATGCACGGCATCTATGGCAGGGTTTGCAAGACATTACTTCCTACAAAGCGAAATCCAATAGCATGAATGGCAGCAATGCTTCACTACCAGATGAACTCAACACCTTCTATGCCCACTTTGAAAGGGGGAACACAACTACAGCTGTGAAGATCCCTGCTGCACCTGATGATCCTGTGACATCTGTCTCAGAGGCCAATGTTAGGCTGTCTTTAAAGAGGGTGAAACCTCTTGCAAGGCGTAAGGTCCTGATGGAGTACCTGGTAAGGCTCTGAAAACCTGTGCCAACCAACTGGCGATAGTATTCAAGGACATTTTCAACCTTTCACTGCTATGAGCAGAAGTTCCCACTTGTTTCAAAAAGGCAACAATTATACCAGTGCCTAAGGAGAATAATGTGTGCTGCCTTGATGACTATCACCCAGTAGCACTCACTTTGACAGTGACAAAATGCTTTGACAGGTTGGTCATGACTAGAATGAACTCCTGCCTCAGAAAGGACCTGGACCCACACAGATTGTGGTCTTCCAATTAGGAAGTTGACGATCCAGTTGCAGAGGGAGCTACTGAGACCCCGCTTCTGTAACTTCTCAATCAGGATTGCAGTTTGCCTAACGCCACAATAGGCCAATGGCAGACGCAACCTCAATGGCTCTCCACATGGCTTTAGGCCTCCTGACAACACAAACACCCATGTCAAGATGCTGTTTATCGACTACTGCTCAGCATTTAATACCATCATTCCCACAATCCTGATTGAGAAGTTGTAGAACCTGGGCCTCAGTACCTCCCTCTGCAATTGGATCGTCGACTTCCTAACTGGAAGACCACAGTCTGTGTGGATTGGTGATAATATATCCACCTCGCTGACAATCAACACCTCAGGGGTGTGTGTTTAACGCACCGTTCTACTCTCTATATACACATGACTGTGTGGCTAGGCATAGCTCAAATACCATGCATAAATTTGCTGATGACAGAATGTTCGTTGGTAGAATCTCAGGTGGTGACGAGAGGGCGTACAGGAGTGAGATATGCCAACTAGTTGAGTGGTGTTGCAGCAACAACCTGGCACTCAACATCAGTAAAATGAAAGAGCTGATTGTGGACTTCAGGAAGGGTAAGACGAAGGAACACATACCAAACCTCACAGAGCGATCAGATGTGGAGAGAGTGAGTAGCTTCAAGATCCTGGGTGTCAAGCTCTCTGAGGATCTAACCTGGTCCCAATATATCGATGTAGTTACAAAGAAGGCAAGACAGCGGCTATACTTTATTAGGAATTTGAAGATATTTGTGGCATGTCAACAAATACACTCAGAAACTTCTGTATCGTGGAGAGCATTCTGACAAACTGCATCACTGTCTGGTATAGGGGTGGTGGGGTGCTACTGCACAGGACCTAAAGAAGCTGCAGAGGGTTGTATATTTAGTAAATTCCATCTTGGGTACTAGCCTACAAAGTATCCAGGACATCTTCAGGGAGTGGTGTCTCAGAAAGGCAGCATCCATTATTAAGGACCTCCAGCACCCAGGGCACGTCCTTTTCTCACTGTTACCACCAGGAAGGAGATAAAGAAGCCTGACGGCACACACTCAGCGATTCAGGAACAGTTGCTTCCCCTCTGCCATCTAATTCCTAAAAAGACATTGAACCCTTGGACACTACATCACTTTTTAAAATATATAGTATTTCTGTTTTTTGCATATCTTTATTATACGCACACTGTAAATTATTTATTTATTATTTTATTATTATTATTTTTATTTATTCTTTTCACTCTTCTATATTATGCATTGCACAGAACTGCTGCTGCTAAGTTAACAAATTTCACAACACATGCCGGCGATAATAAACCTGATTCTGACAACTCCTTAATGCGATTTGTTGGAAGCTGCAGCTGGATGCACGTCTGACAGGTGTAGTGGTCAGGGATACTGGAGGTCTCCCTGCCTTCCTACATTCCGTAAGGGGAGCATTGCACTATCCTGCCTGACATCTCTATTGTCCTAGCTGAGTAGATATAAAGAAGTAAAGGAAAAAAAAACTTGAGCTTTTCTTTCCTTTGCTTTCTTTCTTCACTGAAACCTCAAAAATGACTTAAGATCGCCACTCTGACTATGTCCACTCTGACTACAGCCCCTGTGCTTGTCCCTGATTCCTTCAATTTGCCCTTACTAATCACTCCCAAATGCTGATTGGCCACTGGTCAAAGCTCTTTCGGTTGCAGTGAACCACTCCTGCCTTTTACCCTCAGGCAGTGGACCTGTTTGAAGTTCCCTCCTCTCCAAACTTCTGGTGTTCGATTGGCTGCCGGTCAAAACTCTATTATGAATCAAAGTCATGGGTTTAATGTTTAAAAGGAACGTGAGGAGAAACTTCTTCACTCAGAGGATAGTGAAATTCTGGAATGAGCTGCCAGAGGAAGTGGTGGATGGGGTCTCGACTTCAATATTGGAGAAATCTGGATATGGCAGGGGTCTGGAGGGCAATGGTCTAGGTACAGGCCGATAAGACTAGGCAGATTATTTGTTTGGTATGGACTAGATGGGTCAAAAGGACTGTTTCTGCGCTGTAGTGATGATTCTGTGACACTACAAATCACACTTTCCCTTCATTTGTTAGTATTCCTAACTCGTAATAGAGATAATATCTGATAATCTTCCTTTCTTTCATTACTTTTATTCTTTTCTCTATTCTGTAAGCTTCAATTTACCTTTCAAAATCTGTTATCCAAGCACAGTCTTATTATTTATCCATCTCTTATATTTATATTTTTGGTCTGTCAATATTATTAGATTCATTCTTTTGCTTCTCTACCATATTTAATGTATATTCATGGAACATAGAACACTACAACGCAGCACAGGCTCATTGGCTGGTTATATTATGCCTACTCTAAAGTCAATCTAACTCTTTCTTCCCACATAACCCTGCATTTTTCTTTCATCCATGTTCTATCCCTCCTCTCTCATGTCTTTTTTTCCACTTGTCCTTCTCTCTTGCCATCTCCCTGCCTTGTCTCTTCTGTCTCTATTCCTGATAAGATTTCTGTTATTTACAGAAGAAACTATAAATCTAATGTGAGATACAAAGATGGAGGGAATGGGTGAGAACTAGCCCGGTACTGTAGAACCTGCTGTCAACAGACATGAGATGATGTGTTTTAGTCAGAAAATTGCAGGAGATTTTTACTCTGACTAGGAGTGAATTCGGTGCACTGGAAAAGTGGAAATGCCAGCTTACAGAATAAAAGAGATAACTCACATCAACACTCCAAATTTTTTTCATTGCCCATCAACTTCAAGTTTTGAAAATTTGAGATTGACATTGCAGGTCAGTTTTTGGGTCCCATTCTGTCTTTTGCTGTCACTCTCAAAAACATGGCAGCATTCATTGCTAAATCAAACAAGAAAGTGGTTTAAAAAAAAAAGTATCTACCGTGTTGGCAATGCTCACAAAAAGGCAGTGAGGCTGCAGACCCATCATCACATTGAAACATCCTAATGATGCAAGGGGGCTAAAAGTCAAGTAAAACTGCAGCTGAACCGGTAATGTGCATGAGAGTGTGGTAAGTTTCAAAAGCCAGGGCTCATTACACCAGGCATAGCAAAAACATCAGGGTTAAGGATCATTGGCTCTCTCTGTGGCACCCGTGCTTCTGACTAAGGGCTCTGATGAAGAACATGGAACATTAACTCTGTCTCTCCATTCACATAATCTGCCTCAGCGTATCCAGCACTTTCATTATTAATTTGGACTTCCAGCCTCCACAATATTTGACTTTCTTGTCATCACTTACACCACCATAAGCATACAGATTGATTAATTCCCAACATGGACTCAGTTTGTAACTCATTCGTTCTACACAACTTTCATCACGCACACTTTTTAAATATGTTGTACTGCTTCATGAGGCAGTTCGTACCATTCAACAAAAATGTTCACATAATGAGTATATTGCTAATGAATAATAAATTGCAGACTCACAACTCAATTACAAATCTTTTATTTGAAGGAATAATGAAGAAAATAGAGGTTGAATTGTTAACATTATTTCATTTTTATTTAGATTCTGCTATGATCTAAATGGTAATTGTAAATTAGAATTTTACAATGAATTACACAAATGAGAGAGAAAAAACCACATCTTTATTGATTATTTTTTAGCCCTATCCTGCTGATTAGTAATGCTTAATGCTGAGTTCACACTTTGCATTCACAAGTACAAGTACCTTCATACTTAGAAATTCAGTGAAAAAGGGTCACAAGACCCATTATGAGAAACTGTAATTGACTTTTTAATTGCAGCTTAGTAATAATTTGGATTGGTTTGCTATTAGAGTGTTCATGATATCATAGGAAATCAGGCATTAAAGTAAAATGAAGTTTAATAATGTCAAAGTGAACTTTTAGAACCAGTAAATGTAAATTGGTTTATTATTGTCACTTGTGCCAAGATACTTGTTTTGAAGCCTAGAACATTGAACTGCACAGCATAGTACTGACTAACCCAACCTTCCACTTTCTCATCCAAGTTATTTATTTAAAAAATCACCAAGAGCAGGGATCCTAGAACAGATGCCTGCAGAATACCACTGGCCACCAACCTCCAGGCAGAATACGTGCTACCACCCCCCTGCCTTCAGTCGGCATGCAAATCCTGAACCCATGACACCCTGTTCTGCATGATATCCAGATGATCATTCCATGAATAAATACAACAGGGTAGCAGAAAAGGATAAACAACAGCAGAATGCGGAATGTAGTGTTACAGTGTAGAGGAAGTGCAGTACAGTTAGACGAATCAGGTGCAAGGGCAATGGTAAATGATACTAAGAGATCAATAATTCATCTTTATCATTCAATATATCAGTTCAGTTTTTTCTAACACTGAATTAGAAGCCATCCTTGACCCTGATGGTAGATGTGGGAGGGGATGTGGATTATTCTAGGTTGATGGGAACTGGAGTGATAGGGCTAAGGATGGGGCAGTTGGTATATAAGTAGATGCAGTGCATAGTGAGACTGTGAGGAAGGGCAGGCAGATGGCAGTAGGATAAATTAAAATGTAGCAGGGGGTCAAAATCAAAAAGAGTAATGAATACAGGACTGTTGTATTTGAATGCATGCTGTATACGGTATAACTTAGCGTGGTTAGAGAATGGCAGGTATGATGTTGTGGGCATCTTTCAGTTGTGGCTGAAAGAAGATCATAGTTGGGAGTTTAACATCCAAAGAAAGGTCAGACAGGTAGGCAGAGGGGCTCTGTTGGTTAAAAAAGCAAAGTCAAATCCTTAAAAAGAGATAACATTGGATGAGAAGATGTGGAATCCTTGTGGGTTTGGTTAAGAAACTGCAAGGGTAAAAAGACTCTGACCAGAGTTATATACAGGCCTCCAAACAGTAGCCAGCATGTTTTCCAATTGGAGACGAAGCTAAAATTGGATGGGTCACTGTTACAATGGAGTAAAGAGAATTTTAGCCGTGGCTCATTTGCCGTGGTCGGAAGCTCATCTGGGAGAAGGAAAACTCTGATCTCAAACCTCTCTTGCCTTGCGGCTATACCCACTCATGAGGAAGGCTTTGGGAGTAAACCCCGGAGGGAAAGATCCAGAGCTGGAGTCCCTAAGGCAGTCCTACATTGAGTTCAATGCTGACAGCAACTCCTGCAACACTGCTGGTAGTAAACTGTATTAGTCCCTGCTGTTCCTTTGGGCTCATCAGATGCGTGAAGAGGGGGATCTTGCTACACGGCCAGCAGCTTGCTCTCCATATCATACTGCCCAGGTTAGGATGCAATATCCATGGTCAACTCTGACCGACAGAGGCCCTCACCAAAGGGAATTACAGAGGCATGAAGAGGAGCTGGACAAAGTTGATTGGAAGTAGACATGAACAGGGATGACAACAGAACAGCATTGGCTGGAGATTCTAAGGGAAATTCAGAATGCATAGGAAAGATACATCCCAAAGTTGAAGAAATATTCTAATGAGGCAACTGTGGCTGATAAAGGAAGTCAAAGATAGCATAAAAGCAAAAGAGAGAGCATAAAATATAGCAAATATTAATGTGAAAGTACAGGAATGGGAAGAGTCAGAGCTAGAAAACTACACAGAAACAGGCCTTTTGGCCCATCTACTCTGTGACAGCCTAGTCCCATCGACCTGCACTCGAGCCATAGCCCTCCATATCCTTCCCCTTTATGTACCTATCCAAACTTTTATCATAAACGTTGAAATCAAAATTGTATTCTCCACTTATCCTGTCAGCTCATACCACCCTCCGAGTGAAGAAGTTCCCTCTTATGTTCCATTTATACATTTCACCTTTAACCCATGACCTCTAGTTGTAATCTCAACCAATCTCAGTGGAAAAATCCTTCTTGCATTTACACTATCTATACCTTCATAATTTTGTAGATCTCAATCAAAGCTCCCCTCAGTCTTCTACGTTCCAGCGAATAAAGTTCTAACCTATTCAATCTTTCCTTATAACTCGGGTCCTCCAGTCTCGGCAACATCCTTGTAAGTTTTCTCTGAATTCTTTCAATCTTATTTTTCCCATAGGAAGGTGACCAAAAATGTACACAATACTCCCAATTAAGCCTCACCAACGTTTCCAACTTCAACATAATAGCCCAAATCCTTTACTCAATACTTTGATCTATAAAGACCCATGTACCAGAAGCTTTCTTTATGAACTTATCCACCTTTGATGCCACTTTCATTGAATTATGGATCTGTAATCCCAGATCTCTTTGTTCTTCCATATTCCTCAGTGTCCGACTGCTCACGGCGTAAGACCTATTCTGGCTGGTCCTTCCAAAGTGCAGCACCTCACACTTGTCTGCATGAAATTCCAACTGCCGTCGCTCAGCCCATTTTTTCAGTTGGTACAGATCCCACTTCAAGCTCTGATAGTCTTCCTCACTGTCTAGTACACCCCCAATCTTGGTGTCATCTGCAAATCACATTATCATCCAGGTCATTGATATAAATGACAAACAACAATAGACCTAGCTCCAATATCTGTGGCACTCCACTAGTCACAGGCCTCCGGTCAGAGAGGCAACCATCCACTATAACTGTTAGGCTTTTCCTGCATATCCAATGTCTAATCCAATTTACTACCTCATTTTGAATTCCAAGTAACTGAATCTTCTTGACCAACCTCTCATGTGGGACTTTGTCAAATGCCTTGCTGAAGTCCATGTGGACAACATCCACTGCCTTGCCTTTATCAGCTTTCCTGGTAACATCCTCGAAATACTCTATAAGATTGGTCAGACATGACCTACCTAGCACAAAGCCATGCTGACTATCTCTAATCAGTCCACGTCTATCCAATTTTCATATATCCAGTCTCTTACAATACCTTCCAGTAACTTTCCCACTACTGATATCACGCTCACGAGCTATAGTTTCCTGCTTTATTCTTAGATCCTTTCTTAAACAGCGGAATGACATTTGCTACCCTTTAATCCTCTGGTACCTCACCCATCACAAAGGATGATTTAAATATCTCAGCTCGGGTCCCTGCAATTTCTGCACTTGCCTTCCCCAGAGTCTGAGGGAACACCTTTTCAGAGCCCAGGGATTTGTCCATCCCGATTTGCCTCAACAATTTCCTTTGTAACCTGTATTGAGTTTAGGATTTCACTGCTGCTATTTTCTGGGAAAGGAGTACTTTGTAAGAGTGACGCCTTCAAAAGTGAAATTTTGAGAGTAGAAAAAAATGTATGTACCTGTCAGAATAAAAGGCGAGGATAACAGGTTTGGGGAACGCTGGTTTTCGAGACATATTGAGGCTCTGATTAAAGCGAAAAAGGAAGTGCATAACAGGTATAGGCAGGTAGGACAAATGACGTACTTGAGGAATATATGAAATGCAAGAGAACAGTTAAGAAAGAAATCAGGAGGTCTAAAAGAGGTGTGAGGTTCCCCCAGCAGACAAGGTGAAGTGCAATGTTAGCATTCATTTTGAGAGGACTAGAATACAAAAACAAGGATGTAATGCTGAGGCTTTATAAGGCATTGGTCAGAGCACACTTGGAGCATTCTGAGCTGTTCTGGGCCCCTTATCTAAGAAAGGATGTGTTGGCATTGGAGAGAGTCCAAAGGAAGTAAACAAACATGATCTCAGGAATGCAAGGGTTAACATATGAGGAGCGCTCGATGCTATGGCCCTGTACCTGCTGGAGTTTAGAAGAATGAGGGTTGCCCTCATTGAAACCTATTGAATATTGATAAGTCTAGAGAGAGTGGATATGGACAGGATGTTTCATATTCTAGAATGAGAGGACGCAGCCTCAGAAGTGAGGGATGTCCATTTTGAACAGAAATGAGGAATACTTTATTTAGCAAAAGGGTGCTTAATCTGTGGAATTCTTTGCTACAGACGGCGGTGCAGGCCAAATTATTGGGTATATTTAAGGTGGAGGCTTATGGGTTTTTGATTAATCATAGCGTCAAAAGTTATGGGGAGAAGGAAGGAGAATGGGGTTGAGAGGAATAATAAATTTGCCATGATGGAATAGCAGAGCAGACTCATTGGGCTAAATGTCCTTCTTCTGCTTCTAGGTCTTATTGTCCTATGGTTCCAACTATATTTTCTCACTTGCTATGCTCCCATTCATCTGTCTATTAACACTAACCCCAGACAGATCAGCCATGTGTTACAATCAATCACCACCTTCCCTTAACTCACTCCGACCACGTGTCACCTATTTTGATAGAGTTATAGAATACAGCAGCACAGAAACTTGTTCTTCAGTCCATCTAGTTCAGGTGGACTCCATCCTAGTACAGGAATTCCCAATGTTTTCTCCATCTCTCCCCATTCTCAGCAACTTATTTTTCCACACTTTTTCATGTTCTGAAATGCTTATTATTTCTGAGCAAAGGAGTCTGCCACCATTTCTGAATACAGGAGTTACATTTCAGAGAAGATGCAGAAAAGATACTGTTCACAGAGCAAGAGAGTTCAGCTGGGGAAATTACACTCCATGTACTCCATCAAGCAAAGAAGGTGAAAGAAGATTTGGTAGGACTGTTGAAAATATTGGGGTCATTAGAAGGAATCTATTCCCACTAGCAGAAGGTTAAAGGACAAGGGTCCTATTTTGGCTGTTTGAGCCAAAAATTATCAAAGGAATTAAAAGAGAATTCACTACATCTGAGTGGTAGAACAGGATCAATCCACAGAGAATCAGATAGTCACTTGAGGAAGAATAATAGAATTATGAAGAAAGAGCTGACAGTTTACGTGGAAGTTTATTGTCATAGCTACACACAGGTTATAAATGCCATGAACATCAGCTCTGCAGCATCAGCTGTGTCACAGTATATTACAAACATAGGTCATCATAAATTAACATAAATTATATAAAACTTACTTGATGTAATGAACATTATTACATTCGTTTAAGGAAAAACAGAATATTGTCTGGTAACAGGACAAATTCATTGCCCTATTTGGAGTCAGAATAGACGTGACAGGCTGAATGGCCTCCTTCGTGTCATAATAATTTTATGATTCCACTCTGCTACAACAACACATTGATTTTATATGTGTAAATAACAGAACACTATTCAGCCCATCTCGTCCATGTAATCTACAGTGCATTCTTTTCCCATTCTCTCATCGTAAAAGGGAGGAATGTGGATTTAATGCACACGTTCAGCTATGTTCATATTAATGGCGGAATTGGCTAGAGGAGCTATTTGTGCTTGTGTTTCACCATATTTAAATCTAGGTGCTTATGTGAAAGTCCTGTGTCTAATCCATACCCTTTGAAGATTATTTTTTGAATTAAACTCACAAGGGAACATTGCCAAAATGAACAAAAATGACTGTTGTTACAACACTACAACTTAGAGGAGCTTAAAGAAAATGGAACATAAACATAACAAGCATACTAAGATAATTGAGAATTAAACTGGTTTTGCCATGACGTAATTGGCCCCAGAGTTTCTGACATAATGACAGAAGTTCGAATCTGGAATAATTTATGAGCTATAAAGCATCAGGACTGTCTTGAGATTTCAAAGTGAAGTAAAAACCATTTCTAACTGTCTCTATGTACTACTATTCAGTGACACAGAGTCTTATTGCAGCAAAATACAACAAAGACTTCCATAATTTCCATAATCATCTTGTGTATAAGATGATGAGAGACATTGATTGTGTGGGTAGTCAGAGGCTTTCTCCCAGGGCTGAAATGGCTGCCACAAGAGGACACAGGTTTAAGGTGCTGGGTGTAGGTACAGAGGAGATGTCAGGAGTAAGTTTTTACTCAGAGTGGTGAGTGCGTGGAATGGGCTGCCAGCAACAGCAGTGGAGGTGGATACGATAGGGTCTTTTAAGAGACTTTTGGATAAGTACATGGAGCTTAGAAAAATAGAGGGCTATGGGTAAGCCTAGTAATTTCTAAGGTAGGGACATGTTTGGCACAACTTTGTGGGCTGAAGGGCCTGTATTGTGCTGTAGGTTTTCTATGCTTCTTTGTATAATCAAATAAATTTAAATTTTCTGATTGTCACAGTTGTATCTGATATGCCTAGCTCCAGATCATCTTATACCACTGTGCTACTGAACCCCATATGGTGGTTGGCCAGTTTATTTTATTCTCTGTCCTGTCTGTAAACTGTTAACAAATCATTGTATTTCAGTAGCCTTTGAGCCTGAACTAATTAAGTGAACTCATTTTGCTATTTAAGCTGATCTTCCAAACTGACATGATTTATGAATGGTAAATACACTGGGCTCAAAAAAAACATGCACTTTACATATTAGCATAAAGGTTACCCTGCAGAATAACAATGAAATATTTGACATGAAAGGTTAAAACACACGTATAAGAATACACAGCATAATCACAAAATCATTAGGCTCTCTTCCATTCGGCACTTCAAGATAGCAAAGCATTTCAATGGCAGTTTGTATAAAGCATGTAGCTGTGAACTTCAATGCTCTGGAAATTAGGTAAGACCTTTATGCTGATCTTTTGTACAAACTGTACAAAAGGAACAGGTTACACCTCAATCTGAGGGAGGCCAATATTGTTCGGGGCTGGTTTGCGAGAGCTCTTCTTTGTTAGTCCTGACGAAGGGTCTCGGCCTGAAATGTCGACTGTACTTCTTCCTATAGATGCTGCCTGGCCTGCTGTGTTCCACCAGCATTTTGTGTGTGTTGCTTGAATTTCCAGCATCTGCAGATTTCCACGTGTTTGCGAGAGCTGTTCGACAGGGTTCAAACTAATTTGGCAGGGAGATGGGAATTGAAGTGATGGCACTGAGGTTGGAGAAGTTGGTATACAAACAGAGACAGTGTGTAGTGAGACTGTTAGCAAGGAGAGGCAAAATTGCAGTCAACGGGATGAGCTGCAATGTAAGGGGGACAAAATTGAAAAGGGTGATGAATACAAGACTGAAAGTGTTATATTTAAATGCATGCAGTATACAGAATGAGGTAGATGAACTTAATGCATAGTTACAGATTCACATGGATAACATTGTGGGCGTCACTGAACCATGACTGCAAGAAGATTATAGCTGGAAGCTTAATGTCCAAGGAAAAACATTGTATCGAAACAAAAGGCAGGAAGGCAGAGGGTGAAGGGTGGTTCTGTTGGAAAAAAATGAAATGAAATCATTAGAAATAGGTGACATAAGGTCTGAAGGTGTTGAATCATTGTGGACAGAGCTAAGGAACTGCAAATGTAAAAAGACCTTGGTAGGAGTTATATACAGACCGCCAAACTGTAGCATAGATGTGATTTACAAATTACATCGGGAGATAGAAAATGTATGCCAAAAGGGGAATGTTTCAATAGTCATGGTGCATTTCAATATGCAGGTAGGTTGGGAAAATCGGGTTGTGCTGGATCCTAAGAGGAGGAATTTGTAGAATGCCGACAAGATGGCTTTTTAGAGCAGCTTGTGGTTGAACCCAATAGGGGATCAGCTACTCTGGATTGGGTGTTGTGTAATGAACTGGAATTGATTAGAGAGCTGAATGTAAAGGAATCCTTCGGGGCCAGTGATCATAGTATCATAGATTTCAACCTGCTGTTTGTGAAGGAGAAGCTAGAGTCAGATGTATCAGTATTACAGAAGAGTAAAGGGAATTGCAGAGACTTGAGAAAGGAACTGACCAGAATTGCTTGGAAGCGTACAATGGTAGGGATGATGGCAGAGCAGCAATGGCTGGTGTTTCTGAGAGCAATTTGGAAGGTGTAGGATAGATTCATCCCATAGAACACAAAGAATTCTAAGGCAGAATAATGCAACTGTGGTGGACAAGAGAAGACAAAGCCAACATAAAAGCCAAAGAAAGAGCATATGATGGGGCAAAAATTAATGTGAAGTTGGAGGATTGTGAAGCTTTTAAAATCCAACTGAAAGCAAAATACAAAAATTTTCTTCAGACATGTGAAATATAAAAGAGAGGTGAGAGTAGATAGCAGATTGCTGGAGAATGATGCTGCAGAGGTATTAGTGGTAGACAAGGAAATGGTGGATGAACTGAATAAGTATATTACATCAGTCTTCACTGTGGAAGACACTAGCAGTATGGTGGAAGTTCAAGAATATCAGGGGTCAAAAGTGTGTGAGCTTGCCATTACTAGGGAGAAGGTGCTAGGAAAACTGCAAGGTCTAAAGGTAGGTAAGTCTCCTGGACCAGATAGTGTACACCCCAGGGTTCTAGAAGAGGTGGCTGAGGAGATTGTTGAGACATTAGAAATGATCTTTCAAGAATCAAGGAATTCTAGCATGATTCAGGAGCTATGGAAAACTGCAAATATCACTCCAAGAAGGGAGGGAGGCAGAAGGAAGGAAGTTACAAGTCAGTTAGCCTTACCTCAGTGGTTGGGAAGATATTGGATTCGATTGTTAAGGATGAGGTTTCGGGGTACTTGGAGGTGCATGATAAAATGGGCCATAGTCAGCATGGTTTTGTTAAAGCAAAAGCTTGCCTGACAAATCTTTTGGAATTCTTTGAGGAAATAACAAGCAGGATAGACAAAGGAAAATTGGTTGATGTTGTGTACTTGGATTTTCAGAAGGCCTTTGACAAGGAGCCACACATGAGGTTGCTTAATAAGATAAGAGCCCAAGGAATTACAGGAAAGATACTAGCATGGATAGAGTATTGGCTGATTGGCAATGGCAAGGTGTTGGAATAAAGGGAGCCTTTTCCGGCTGGCTGCCGTTGACTAGTGGTGTTCTGCAGGAGTCTGTGTTGGAACTGATTCTTTTTACATTATATGTCAATAATTTGGATGACAGAATTGATAGGTTTGCAGATGGTATGAAGATAAGTGGAGAGGCAGGTAGTTTAGAGGTAGCAGAGAGGCTACAGAAGGACTTCGACAGATTCAGAAAGTGGACAAAGAAGTGACAGATAGTATACAGTGCTGGAGAGTGTATGGTCATGCACCCTGGGGGGAGAAATAGAAGTGTAGATTATTTTCTAAATGGAGAAAAAATTCAAAATCTGATGTGCAAAGGGACTTGGGAGCCCTCGTGCAGGATTCCCTAGGGGTTAATTTGCAGGTGGAATCGGTGGTTAGGATGATAAGTGTGATGTTAGTAGTCATTTCGAGAGGACTAAGATATAAAAACAAGCCTGTGATGTTGAGTCTTGATAAGGCTCTGCTGAGGCCTTGGAGAATCGTGAGCAGTTTTCGACACCTTCTCTAAGAAAGGATGTGCTGACACTGGAAAAGGTTAAAAGCAGCTTCACGAAAATAATATTGGGAGTGAAATGCTTATCATAGGAGGAGTGTTTAATGGCTCTGGGTCTCTACTCACTGGAATTCAGAGGAACAAGGGGGGGATCTCATTGAAACCTGTAGAATAATGAAAGGCCTTGATAGAGTGGATGTGCAAAGGATATTTCTTATGGTGGGGGACTCTTAGACCAGAGGGCACACCTCCAAAGAGGGAAACCAGGGGTCCATGAGCCAGTAATCATTGGGGGATCAGAGGTGGAGAGGGTCTGTAACTTTAAATTCTAGGGTGTCACTATCTCAGAGGACCTGTCCAGGACCCATCATATAAATATATTTGCTAAGAAAGCATGACAGTGCCTCGACTTCCTCAGGAGTCAGTGGAAATTCGGCAAGTCATCAAAAATCTTGGCAAATATCTATGGATGTGTGGTGTAAAGTGTGCTTACAGGCAGCAGTATGGCCTGGTATGGGAACACCAATGCCTTTGAATAGAAAATCCTACAAAAGGTAGTGGATTCGCCCCAGTACATCACGGGTAAAACAATCCCAACCATTGAGCACATCTACATGAAACATTGCTGTAGAAAAGCAGCATCCCGGTGAGGCCAACTGCATATCAATGAGACCCGATGTAGATTGGGAGACTGCTTCACTAAGCACCTACACTCCATCTGCCAGGAAAACCAGGATCTTTCAGTGGCCAGCCATTACAATTCTACTTCCCATTCGAACATGTCAGTCCATGGCCTCTACTATTGCGATGAGGCCACACTCCGGTTGGAAGAGTCTGGGCAGCCTCCAATATAATGATATGAAGTGATTTCTCAAACTTCTGGTAATTACCCCACCCCTCTCTTTCATCATTCCCCATTCCCATTTCCCCCTCTCACCTTATTTCTTTCCCCACCCATCATCTCCCTCTGGGACTCCCCCCTTTCCTTTCTTCCATTGCCTTCTGTCCTCTCCTATCTGATTCACCCTTGTTGAAGAAAACATATCCTTAGAAGTTTTACCTGACTGTTGTGTAAATTATCTATGTGTGTTATTGCTCTTTGTCACTGCCCTAGGTAGTGTTACTTTTAGAACATTTGTGTATACATGTTTTCTAAAACTTCTCATTTCAGTATTTATTTTCTTTGTAAATGTTTCAGATCTGTTTTGGACTAAGATATTATCCCAATAGAATACACTGCTCTGGGCATAACAGAACACGCTGCTCTGGGCATAACAGAATACACTGCTCTGGGCATAACAGAACACGCTGCTCTGGGCATAACAGAACACGCTGCTCTGGGCATAACAGAACACGCTGCTCTGGGCATAACAGAATACACTGCTCTGGGCATAACAGAACACGCTGCTCTGGGCATAACAGAACACGCTGCTCTGGGCATAACAGAACACGCTGCTCTGGGCATAACAGAACACGCTGCTCTGGGCATAACAGAACACGCTGCTCTGGGCATAACAGAACACACTGCTCTGGGCATAACAGAACACGCTGCTCTGGGCATAACAGAATACGCTGCTCTGGGCATAACAGAACACGCTGCTCTGGGCATAACAGAACACGCTGCTCTGGGCATAACAGAACACGCTGCTCTGGGCATAACAGAACACGCTGCTCTGGGCATAACAGAATACACTGCTCTGGGCATAACAGAAGTATCTATTGCCTTTGTTGTATTTTTACTATTGAGCTCTGTTTGGCAGATTTTCTTAAACCTTGAAGTAAATTCTGTCAAATGTTTTCTCTTTATTGCACTGTGATTTATTTTCTCTGCGTGTTGATATCCCAGATACTTTTATGTTTCATATTTATCCATTGGTTGTATTGTATCCTGCTGCTCTGTTTTGTATTCTTCTAGCTCTAATGCACCTATCTTTATGTTTAATATTCTGCACTTATCTAGTCCAAAGTTTATACTTTTATTATTATTATCTGCTTTTTTTGTATTTGCACAGTTTGTCCTCTTTTGCACATCAGATGTTTATCAGTCTTTGTGTGTTTTTTCATGATTCTATTGTACTGTATTTCTTTGTCCTCCTGTGAATGCCTGCAAGGAATTAAATCTCAGGGTAGTATATGGTGACATATATGTACCTTGATAAGAAACTTACTTTGAAATTTTAACTTTATTGCTTGGGAAGGCAGCAGAGTGAGAAGTGGGAGGGAGACAGTGGTGACACACAGGGAAAATTATAGGCATGCGATTGTGAGGACTGAGCAGGAGATTAGAGGGAGTTACGAAGGAGATCAGCGGTTTGGGAAAAAATGTGAGAACTATAAGGAGCTAAACAAAACCAAGAGGATCGCCATCTTGAATCTTCTCCAACATTCAATTTGATCACGACTGATCAGTGACATCAGTATCCTGTTCATACTTTCTCCTCATATCCTTAAATTATTTAACATTAAGAAACATATCAGCCTCTTTCTTGAATAGATTTAATAACTTTTCTTCTGCAGTAGAGAAGTCCATGGATTAATACTGTTTCATATCCACGGAGTAACTACAACCGAGTAATATGTTTTTACTGGGTCACGTTAGGAATGGTACACACTGGGCAATTTGCAGTGTGGGAGCTACAAACTGAGCTACCAAGATGAAAAACACATCCACACCAAAGTCCTCACGCAAAGGAAAGTGTCTCCCGCCTAATCCATTCACCGTGTATGTGCATTCGCCACCTTCTCACAGGCAATCAATCTGATATCATGCAAATATTCTCTAGGAAAGAAAGCTCTCGTAATCACAGTTTTGGATTACGTCTGCTTATCCTGAGGCTATGACACCTAGTTTTGGATTTAACAGCCATTGAGAACATCCTTCCTGCATCTACTCCATTAGGTTTCTAGAAGATCCTTCCTCTTCGAAACTCCAGTGAATACAGAGCTCATCAACTCAAGCTCTCCTCCTACATCAGTCCTGCCATTTCTTGAATCAGTCCAGTAGCTGTTACCTCCATCCTTGGCAGGAATATCTTTCCTCAGGTAATGAGAATGAAATTGCAAACAGAGCTGTAGCTAGTCTAACAAAGCGCCTGTAAAAAAATGTTGCAGTGCAAGCATGCTCCACCTGTCAGTGAGGCCAATATACCATGTACTTTCCTAGATATACCAGACTAGAAAACTGGAAGGTCCAGCAAGACCTGAGTATCCTTGTGCAATGCAACAATGATATTCAGTCATGTTGGACCTTGTTTTTCTTACCTATCGCCATTCAGATTCTGTTTTGGAATTACGTTTTTCCATTTATGATGCATTTGCCTTTTTTTTCCACTCACATACTTGTTCAGTTAACATTGGAGCTGTTCTTCACCCTCTGTGTGACTCACACCTCCTTTCAGTTTTGTGTCAGGGCTAATGTGGAGTTGAGTGACAGGTGATTGGGGCCAAGTAGTAGACCTGAGGGTGCTTTTGAAAGAGATAGGAGGGCAAGGGAGATGATTGAGGCTGGCGAGATGGTTGGTGAAGAACTTGGTGAAAGAGAAAGAAGTAAGAGACTTGAGATCTACAAGAAACTCAATAGCACATCTCAGGAAGTGGAGATGAGAGGCAATGGATCACAGGAAAGAGAGCTTTAATCACCTGGAAAGACTCTGCTTGGATCCATTGAGAAATGGTCCTGATGTCATTAGGATTGAAAGAGGAAATAGATAATTTGGCTCTAGGGACATGGCAACCCATGAGGGTCATTACTTACTCCGGAGTGGGGGTGAAGAGACATGGGCGAAGAAACAAGTTTGCATTTTGGACTGGGCGACAACTAAGTCTGTGGCTGGTCAATGTGCACTGAGCTGTTGCCCTTCCTGAAAACTTTGGTGGAGCTCATAGAAATTAAAATTATTCAGGCACCCAGCCTGATGAAAATACTTTAAATTCTTTTAAGTTCATTTTTCAATACATCCTTTTATGTCAAATGTAGTCAGAAAAGTTAATTAGTATTCCAATTTAACATGCTTTCGTTTTATATTTTGCCCTGTTGGAGAATGTGCTAATGATAGATCACATATCTGAATCCTCCAAGGACGATCAAAGAAAAGTTTTGTTAGCTTAAGTTTAGAACATTTATCAATTCCATATGTAAATTGCAAGTCATCATGTAATTAACCTGAGGAAATAGAATAACAAGGATGGCTTCCAGATCAGTACCAGAGCTGAGATTAGCATACCGAGCTGACATACTCCTGTGTGTTCCATGTTAACATGTATCTGGTGTTCCCTCTTCAGCTAATCTGAGTAATATTATTACAGCTCTGTAATGGATTAACAAGGATAGCCTCTAGGTCATTACCAGAGCTGAGATTAGAACACTGAGCTGACAGACTCCAGTGTGCTTCATTTTAACGCAAGTCTGATTCTCTCTCTTCAGAAGAACTGAGTAATATTATTGCAGCTCTGTAACACAGCCTTTGACACTGTGCATGTACGACCAATGGGAAAGGCAATTAAGGAGGCCCCTGCTCTGTTACTGTGTGGCCATGTTAAAGGAAGCATTACATTCAAAGTCTAGATGGAAATGTCGAAGAGAGGAGCAGGAGTTAGTCATTAGGGCTCTCGAGACTGCTCCATCATTTTATAAGGTCAAGATTATTCAAATTCAGAATCAGCTCTATCTTTTCCCCATATCCCTGGATCCCTTTAGACATCAGAAAAATATCTGACTCCTTTTTGACTAATATTAATGATTTGGTTTCCTTTTCTCTCTGTAGTAGTCAATTCTCTTAGAGAAGGCATGTCTCCTCATCTCAGCCTTAAATGGTTTAACCAACATATTGATACAATTGCAAAAAAAGGCACAGCTGTTTCAGGAGATTTGCTATGTCACCAAGGACTGCCTTCTTGAGGTATCACCTATTTAAGGTGGCCTTGACGATGAAAAGCTTAGTGCCCGTGATGGTGCTGGCTGAGTTTACAATTCTCTGCAGCTTTTTCTGATCCTGTGCATTGGCACTTCCATGCCAGGCCATAAGACCATAAGACATGGGAGCAGATTTAGGTCATTCAGCCCATTGAGTCTGCTCCACCATTCCATCATGACTGTTCCCAGATCCCGCTGAACCCCATACAGCTGTCTTCTCAGCATATCCTTTAATGTCCTGACCAATCAGGAAAGTATCAACTTCCACCGTAAATATACCCACAGTGTTGGTCTCCACTGTAGTCTGTGACTACATCTCGTCCTTTCAACATTCAGGAGGTTTCAATGAGATCCCTCGCATTCTTCTAAATTCCAGTGAGTACAAGCCCAAAGCTGCCAAACGCTCCTCATATGTTAACCCCTTAATTCCCAGAATCATCCTCATGAACCTCCTCTGGACTCTCTCCAATGACAACACATCCTTTCTGAGATGAGGCCCAAAACTGTTGACAATATTCCAAGTATGGCCTGATTAGTGTCTAACAAAGCCTCAGCATAAAATATATGCTTTTATATTCTATTCCCCTTGAAATAAATGCCAACATTTATTTGCCTACTTTACCACAGACTCAACCTGTAAATTAACCTTCTGGCAGTCTTGCATGAGGACTCCTAAGTCCTTTTGCACCTCTGATGTTTGAACCTCTTCCTTATTTAGAATATAATCCACACTATTGTTCCTTTTACCAAAATACATTATCATACGTTTCCCAATGCTGCATTCCATCTGCCACTTTTTTGCCCTTTCTTCCTATTTGTCTAGGTCTTTCATTGCTTCTCCAGCACTACCTACCCCTCCACTTATCTTTGTATCATCTGCACACTTTGCCACAAAGCCATTAATTCCATTATCCAAACAATTGACAAAAAATGTGAAGAGCAGTGGTCCCAATACTGATCCATGAGGAACACCACTAGTCACTGGCAGGTAACCAGAAAAAGCCCCTTTTATTCCCACTCACTGCCTCCTTCCTGTCAGCCATTCCTCTATCCATGCCAGTATCTTTCTTGTAACGCCATAGGATTTGATCTTGTTAAGCAGCCTCGTGTGGCACCTGATCACATGCCTTCTGAAAAGCCAAGTAAGTGACATCCACTGCCTTTCCTTTGTCAACCCTGCTTGTTACTTTCTTGAAGAACTCTTAACTTTTTTGTCAGGCACGATTTCCCTTCACAGAAACCATGCTGATTTTGTCTTATTTTATCATTAATCTCCAAGTACCCTGAAACCTCATCCTTAATAATAGACCAACAATTTCCCAACCACTGAGTTTAGGCTAACTGGCCTATAATTTCCTTTTTTTTGCTTTCCGCCCTTCTTAAAGAGTGGAGTGACATTTGCAATCTTCCAGTCCTCCGGGACCATGTCAGAATCAAGTGATTCTTGAAAGATCATGACAAATGCATGTGTTATCTTTGCAGCAGCCACTCTCAGGACTCTGGGATGTAGTCAATCTGGTCCAGGTGACTTACTCACCTTAAGACCTTAGAGTTTTGCCTGGCACTTTTTTCTTTTGTAATCTGCTCCATGACACTCACAGACCTCCGTCACATTGCTAGTATCTTCCACAGTGAAGACAGATGCAAAGTACCCATTAAGTTCATTTGCCATTTCTACCTCATCAGATTCATTTTCCAGTGGTCTAATGTCAGCTCTCGCCTCCCTTTTAGTCTTTATATAACTGAAAACGAAGTTATTACCTGCTTTATATTATTGGCTAGTTTGCCTTCATATTTCATCTTTTCCCTTATAGCTTTCTTAGTTGACTTTTGTTGGACTTTAAAATCCTCCGAATCATTCAACTTCCCACTCACTTTGGCTCTTCCCTTGGCTTTTATGAATTCCTTAACTTCCCTTGTCTGCATGGTTACCTACCCCTGCCATATGAGAACTTCTTCTTTGGGACATATCTATCCTGCACCTTGTGAACTATTCCCAGAAACTTCAGCCATCACTGCTCTGCCGTCATCCCCACCAGTATCCTGCTCCAATCCACCTGGACAAGTTTCTCTCTCATGCCTCTGTAATTCCCGTTATTCCATTGCAATACTGGTACACGTGACTTATGCTTCTCCCTCTCAAACTGCAGTATGAATTCAATCATATTATGATCACTGCCTCCTAAGGGTTCCTTTACATTAAGCTCCCTAATAAGATCTGGGTTATTACACAATTCCCAATCTGAGATGGCCTTTCCCTGAGTAGACTCAAGCACAAGCTGCTCTAAAAAGCCATCTTGTAGGTAGTCAACAAATTCCCTCTCTTGCGGTCCGACATCAACCTGATTTTCCCAATCTCCTTGCATATTGAAGTCCCCCATTACAATTGTGACATTACCCTTAATACATGCCTTTTCCAGCTCCCTTTGCAATCTCAACCCACACATCCTGGCTACTATTTGGAGGCCTAAAAATGATTCCCACAATGGTTTTTTTACACTTGCAGTTTCTTAACTCCACTCACAAAGATTCAATATTCTTTGCCTCTATGTCATCTCTTTCTAAAGATGTAATTCCATCTCTTATCAACAGAGCCACACCACTGCCTATGCCTCCCTGCCTGTTTTTTTTCAATACAAAGTATATCCTTTGATGTTAAGCTCCCAACTATGGCCTTCTTTCAGGCACATCTCAGTGATGCCCACAACCTCATACCGACCAATCTCTAATTGCGCCACAAGTTCATCCACCTTATTCCGAATGCTAGCAACATTTAAATACTGTGTATTCAGCCGTGCATTCTTTGCCTTTTTGAATTCTGCCTCTGTGGTACAATTTAGCTCTTTGCTCTGTCTGCATTTGTGCCCAATCATTGGCTTGTCCTTCCTTACTTTCATGTTACACCCATCATCTACTTGTAAACCTGTTGGCTCATCCTCAGCTCTATCATCCTGGTTCCCAAACCCCTGCTATATTTGTTTAAATCATTCCCAATAGGTCTTGTAAACCTGCCCCCAAGAGTATTGGTTCCTCTCAGATTCAAGTGCAACCCATCCCTTTTGTACAGGTCCCACCTGCCCCAGAAATGGTACCAATTATCCAGAAATCTGAATCCCAGACCCCTATTCCAGTTCTTCAGCCATGCATTTATCCATCACCTCATTCTATTTCTATCTTTACTGTCGCGTAGCACAGGCAGCAATCCCAAAATTACTATGCTTGAGGTCGTGCTTCTCAGCTTCCTTCCTAACTCCCTGATGGTGATACAATCTCAATGCTCTCCATCATCAATCACCTCTAGCTTGTATTCCGTCACCTTTCCCAGCTTCTTATTCTGTCTTCTTTCCCCTTCCTTTCCAGTCCTGATGAAGAGCCTCGGGCCAAAACGACAACTGTTTATTCCTTTCCATCACCTGTGTTAAAGAATACAATGACCATGCACTCAATGACCACTTTAGTAGCTACAGGTGGTTCCTAATACAGTCACTACTGAGTGTATGTCAATGATAATAAATCTGAGTAACATGCAGTCAAGTGGAGCTTGCTCAGGAAAACACCTTGGTCAGCATGAACATTGATCCAATAGGCTTGCTTCTGTGCTCTATAACTCAGCGACTCTGTGACTCCTTCAGGGAATAGATGTGCACAGATTCCTGAATATTCAAGAATATTTTCGCATTTTTTCCCATTGTAGGTCATCTTACTTTCAAGACTACTAATTTAAGGCAGCTTTTCAAGACTGGGGACAATTATTGGTACTGGTAAGTCAGTTATTACAGTAAATATTGTTTGTCCAGCACTAAGATGGATATAAAATATTTGTTTAAATTTCCTCTCACACAGCTCCATACAATTGTTGCGTTTCTTTGAGATTGCTATCAGCATTGGTTGACACAAGGCATACAACAGGCCACTGCTTATTGATTAGAGCTCAACATTTAACACCATCGTTCCCTCAGTTCAAATCCTGGGCCTCCTGGACTTCAGTCCTGCAGATCAGTAACAACATTTCCACCTCGCTAACTATCAACATGGACAAACCTCAGGGAAGTGTACAGTCTTCTCTCTCCACACACTCAACTGTGTAACTAAACACGGCTCAGATGCCAATGATACTACTGTTGTTGGTAGGTCTTAGAGAGTGATGAGGAGTGAGACAGATCAACTGGTTGAGTGGTGACTCAGCAACAACCTTCCTCTAAACATCAGCAATGTGTCAAGCCCCATTGCTTTGAGCACCAGTGCCCCTCAGGGGTGTGTGCTCAGCCTACTGCTGTTCACACTTCTAACTCACAATGCACTGTTGGATCCAGCTCAAACAGCATCATCAAATTCGCTGATGATACAGCAGTAGTTGGGCTCATCGGCAACAATGATGATGTGGTGTACAGAGAGGAAATAGAGAAGCTTGTCAAAAGCTTGATGGCAACGTGAGTCTCGACATGGACAAGACAAAATAATTTTTTGCAGACTTCAGGAAGGCACAGGCCAAGACCTTTCCCTTGCTCTGCCGTGGAGAGAGTGAAAAGCACAAATTCCCTTGGTGTGCACATAACGGACGATATAACCTGGACCCACAACACCTTTTCAGTAATCAAGAAAACATAGCAGAGTCTACGCTTTCTGAGGAGATTGAGGCATGTTCTGTCTGGTTGCATCATTGTGTGGTATGGAAGCTGCAAGGCATCAGACTGCAAGACCCTACAGAGGACAGAAAAAACAACCAAGGGGATCACTGGTGAGTCCTTTCCCCCTCTTTGTGACATCTACCAGGAGTGTTTTTTATGAGGAGCTCAAAGCATTGTTGAGGATCCCTACCAACCATCTCACAATCACTTTGACCCACTACCATCAGGAAGGAGGTACTGGAGCATCAGGATTAGGACCACCAGACCTCAGGCTGTGAGACTAATGAATACCCTGCCATCACAGAGGTCCTATCACAAGGCTAGTGAACTGCTTACTTCTGACTGTACTCTTTACTGCTTACCTATGCTGCAGTATACATGCATATTTATGGTGATACTTTGTTTTATGTGCTGTGTGTGATATGTGTTTTGTGGGTGCACCATGGTCCAGAGGAATGCTGTTTCATTTGGCTGTGTACGCTGTATGTACAGTTAGCTGACAATAAACTTGAACAACTTAAATTTGAACTTGAGCAAGATCAAGGAATTGATTGTGGACTTCAGGAAATGGGAAGAACGCACACCGGTCCTCACTGAGGGGTCATTGATGGAAAAAGTGAGCAGCTTCAAGTTCCTGGGCATCAACATCTCAGTGGGTTTATCCTGGGCTCAGCACATCAGTGCAATCAAGAAGAAGGCGTGCTAACAGTTCTTCATCAGGAGTTTGAGGTGTTTCAGCTTGGCCCGTACTTCTCTTACAAATTTCTGTGGATATACAAGTGATGGGGAGACAGGTTGCCTGATATAGAAGCTCCAATTGTCACATACCCCATGACCAGGTTACCAAATCAGCAGAAATGGAATGATACATTGGAGCCTGGTGGCACTGTAACTAAGAGTGTTTATTAGTAAACTAAGTAACACAGTACAATAAAATGCAAATATACATATAAAACAGGTTAGCAATGATATATACAGAAGTGTGGAAATATAAATCAAAACCAAGCTCTATCGAAGTCGAGGGGTAAATGAATAGTCTGATGATGGTGCAGAGTTCAGTTCAGTTTATGTCAAAGTAGTTGCTGTGGTACTGTTGGGGAGAGAGAGAGAGAGTGAGCGAGAGGTGAGCAGTTGCAGCAGGCAAACCTTCCGTTGTCGTCTTGTTCTGTTGTGCTGTTGTGGTCACTGTCTGTGACCTGTCTGTTCCCGGCCAGACTGTTCTTCAGTGGTGAGCCTGTCACCCAGGCGAGGGTGGACACACACACAAGCCCCCACCGGTCTGCCCTCTCACACTGTGAGCCTCTGATCGATTCCCCGCCTTTGCGTGGGTGCACAATGCTCCTTCAGTGTCCTGTGGTGTGTCTGTCTGTGTCTCAGCAGACTCGCTTTTCATCTCCCCTGCCAGGGTATGAGCCATACATCACATGTCCATCACCTGGCATTGTTTCGCTGTCTCAGCAGGAATGCTCACAAGCAGGCAAAGTGTCCTTGGTGCAAAAGTAAATAATCATCCATGGAGCCATAACTTTATATATATATCTCTCCCTCTCCCTCTCCCTCTCCCTCTCCCTCTCCCTCTCCCTCTCCCTCTCCCTCTCCCTCTCCCTCTCCCTCTCCCTCTCCCTCTCCCTCTCCCTCTCTCCCTCCTCATTAGCAGTACAAACAGTGTCCAAAAGCTAGACTCATTCTCCCGACATTTTAAAGTGGTTGTCCACAGAAAATATGGACGCAAGGGGTCCATAACACCCCCTCCCTTTTAAGAAATTTTCACGAAGGGAAAACTTAAGTGTACATTACAGTATATAAAGCAATACATCTGTGATTACCATTTAGCACATTACAGAAGCGTATACAAATACTAATCTATATTTCACTTTGAAACTTAACATTCAAACAGTCAATCTACCATGATATTTTAGCAATGTGCTACACACAGCGCTGAAATAACGACACGCAGTCGGTAAGTTGTTTCAAGACTAGTTTATTCAAACTTAGCAGCGCTGGCATTTAATCCCTAGCGCCTGCCCTCTCCGGGCGGAAATTACATCAGAGATGCATTACCGAAGTCTCCCCCCCGCGCGCTGGCTATTTGTGAGCCGGTTCGCCTGCACAGAAAGTGGGTCGTCACATAACCCCCCCCCCCCAGAACCGGCGATACACCCCTCAATGTCCACAGTCTGGATCAGCCTCTGTTTGGGAGGTCTGCCTCTGC
Source organism: Hemitrygon akajei (assembly GCF_048418815.1). Taxonomy (NCBI): domain Eukaryota; kingdom Metazoa; phylum Chordata; class Chondrichthyes; order Myliobatiformes; family Dasyatidae; genus Hemitrygon; species Hemitrygon akajei. The sequence continues at coordinate 25,451,189 of NC_133127.1, forward strand.
GCCGCGGTGCCTGAATCTCGACCGGCTGCGCCAAGTCCACATGGGCTGGTTTGAGTTGGTCCACCGTGAAAACCTCCCCTTTTCCCCCAATGTGCAGAACGTACGTGGACCCGTTGTTGTTGATCACCCTGATCGGCCCCTCGTACGGCCGCTGTAGCAGCGCCCGGTGTCCGCCCCTTCGTACAAACACAAACTTACAGTTCTGCAGGTCTTTGGGTACATGGGTTGGGGTCCGTCCGTGTTGTGAAGTTGGTACGGGCGCCAGGTTGCTGAGCCTTTCACGTAGCCTGTCCAGGACTGCTGCGGGTTCTTCCTCTTGCCCTCTTGGGGCTGGTATGAACTCTCCCGGGATGGCCAGGGGTGTGCCGTACACCAACTCGGCCAACGAGGCGTGCAGATCCTCATTGGGCGCTGTACGAATTCCAAGCAGGACCCAGGGAAGCTTGTCCACCTAGTTAGGTCCTCTCAGGCGGGCCATGAGAGCCGACTCCAAGTGACGGTGGAAACGCTCCACTAGTCCGTTAGACTGTGGGTGGTAGGCAGTAGTGTGGTGTAGCTGCATTCCCAACAGGCTGGCCACAGCCGACCACAGGCTGGAGGTGAACTGGGTGTCTCTGTCGGAGGTAATGTGGGCCGGTACCCCGAAGTGTGCTACCCAGGTTGTGATCAGTGCTCGGGTGCAGGAATTGGCAGATGTATCGGTGAGCGGGACTTCCTCTGGCCACCTTGTGAACCGGTCTTCCATAGGAGGTCTCCTCAGGACACTGGTAGGGGGCCCACAATATCCACATGAATGTGATCGAATCTCCAGTGGGTGGGTTCGAACAGCTGCGGCGGGGCTTTAGTGTGCCGCTGCACCTTGGCTGTTTGGCACTGCGCGCACGTTCTGGCCCATTCACTGACCTGCTTGCGAAGTCCATGCCACGTGAACTTGCTGGAGACCAGCTGGACGGTTGTCCTGATAGATGGGAGCACCAAACCGTGTATGGAGTCGAAAACCCGCAGCCTCCAGGCTGCCGGGACGATGGGGCGAGGTTGGCCAGTAGCCACGTCGCGCAGGAGAGTCCTGTCACCTGGGCCTACGAGAAAGTCCTGCAGCTGCAAACCCGAGACTGCTGTCTTGTAGCTGGGCATCTCGTCGTCTGCCTGCTGCGCCTCTGCCAGTGCTGCATAGTCCACCCCCAGGGACAGGGCCTGGACAGCTGGTCTGGAGAGTGCGTCCGCCACGACGTTGTCCTTCCCCGAGACATGCTGGATGTCCGTCATGTACTCGGAGATGTAGGACAGTTGTCGCTGCTAGCGAGCTGACCAGGAATCAGACATCTTCGTGAACGCGAAGGTCAACGGTTTGTGGTTCGTGAACGCGGTGAACGGCCTGCCTTCTCAGAAGTACCTGAAATGCCAGATTGCCAGATACAGTGCCAACAGCTCCCGGTCGAAAGCACTGTACTTGAGTTCGAGTGGTCGTAGGTGCTTGCTGAAGAATGCCAGGGGTTGCCAGCGCCCCTTGATGAGCTGCTCCAGCATCCCACCGACTGCTGTGTCAGATACGTCCACCGTGAGGGCAGTAGGAATGTCCATTCTGGGGTGCACCAGCATAGCAGCATCTGCCAAGGCTTCCTTGGCTTTAACGAAAGCGGCCGTGGCCTCCTCGTCCCAAGTAATGTCCTTGCCTTTACCCGTCATCAGGTGTACAAAGGGCGCATGATACGGGCTGCTGAGGGGAGGAAGCGGTGGTAGAAGTTCACCATACCAACAAACTCCTGCAGGCCTTTGACCGTGTTGGGCCGGGCAAAGTGGCAGATCGCGTCTACCTTGGCGAGCAGAGGTGTTGCCCCGTCTTTGGTAATCCTGTGGCCCAGGAAGTCGATAGTATCGAGACCGAACTGGCATTTGGCCGGGTTGATCGTGAGGCCGAAATCACTCAGGCGGGAGTAGAGCTGGTGGAGGTGGGACAGATGCTCCTGACGACTACTGCTGGCTATAAGGATGTCATCCAAATAGATGAACGCAAAGTCCAGGTCGCGTCCCACCGCATCCATTAGCTGCTGGAACGTCTGTGCGGCATTCTTCAGGCCAAACGACATTAGGAGAAACTCGAACAGGCCTAACAGGGTGATAAGTGCTGTTTTGGGGATGTCTTCAGGGTGCATCGGGATTTGGTGGTATCCCCGGACGAGGATACTTTGGAAAATATTCTTGCCCCGGGCAGGTTTGCTGCAAAGTCCTGTATGTGCGGCACGGGGTAGTGGTCTGGAGTGGTAGCCTCGTTCAGTCTGCGGTAGTCGCCGCATGGTCTCCAGCCCCCAGCTGCTTTGGGCACCATGTGCAGGGGGGAGGCCCATGGGCTGTCGGACCTCCGTACGATCCCCATTTCCTCCATCCTCTTGAACTCCTCCTTCGCCAGGCAGAGTTTTTCTGGGGGAAGCTTTTGTGCGCGGGCGTGGAGGGGTGGTCCCTGGGTCGGGATGTGGTGCTGTACCCCGTGTCTGGGCATGGCTGCTGTGAACTGCGGTGCTAGAATCGATGGAAAATCTGCCAGGATTCTGGTGAATTTGTTGTCCGACAGCGTGATGGAGTCCAGGTGTGGGGCCGGCAACTTGGCTTCACCCAGGGAGAACGTCTGGAAAGTCTCGGCATGTACCAGTCTTTTCCCTTGCAAGTCGACCAGCAGGCTGTGAGCTCGCAAGAAGTCCGCCCCCAGGAGTGGTTGGGCCACCACAGCCAGTGTGAAGACCCACGTGAACTGGCTGGCGCCGAACTACAGCTGCACTGTGTGGGTGCCGTAGGTCCGTATCATGCTGCCGTTTGCGGCCCTCAGGGTGGGTCCTAGCTTCCTGTTGCGGGTGTCGTACCCCGTCGGGGGCAAGACGCTGATCTCCGCTCCGGTGTTGACCAAGAAGCGGCGTCCCGACTGTATGTACCAGACGTACAAGAGGCTGTTCTGGTGGCCAGCCGCCATCATCATTAACAGCAGCTGGTCCTTGCAGGGCCAGCGACAACGGCGGGCTTCTGTGCCCCACCGCTGGTGGTAGAAACAACACTGTTCACTGTCCTCCTCACTCCTGCCTCTGTGTTGTGTGCGCTCCCTTGCCGGGCCTGGTCTGGTCTGCTGTTGGGCGCGTGGTCTGGTAATCTGACTGACGGATGCCACGCTCTCCCTCTTGGCTTTCCACAGCATGTCTGCCCGGGCTGCCACCTTCCGGGGGTCGCTGAAATCTGCGTCGGCCAGCAGCAGATGTATGTCCTTGGGCAGTTGCTCTAGGAACGCTTGCTTGAACATGAGGCAGGGCTTGTGTCCGTCAGCCAGGGCCAGCATCTCGTTCATCAATGCTGATGGCAGTCTGTCTCCCAAACCGTCCAGGTGAAGCAGGCGGGCACCCCGCTCACACTGTGAGAGGCCAAAGGTCCCAATGAGCAGCGCTTTGAATGCTTCATATTTGCCTTCTTCCGGGGGTGACTGTATGAAATCCGCAACCTGGGCGGCCGTCTCCTGGTCAAGGGCACTCACCACATGGTAGTAACGTGTGGAATCAGAGGATATCTGCCGAATCTGGAACTGGGCTTCTGCTTGGCTAAACCACACGCGTGGTCGCAGCATCCAGAAAGTCGGCAGTTTGAGCGAAACTGCGTGAACAGATGAAGAGTCAGTCATCTTTGGTCCAAATCCCGTTTGGTCCGTCGGGGTCACCAATGTAGCGATGTGCTACACACAGCGCTGAAATAACGACACGCAGTCGGTAAGTCATTTCCAAACTAGTTTATTCAAACTTCACGGTGCTGGTATTTAAATCCCTAGCGCCCGCCCTCTCCGGGCGGAAATGACGTCAGAGGTGCATTACCAAAGTCTCCCCCCGCACGCTGGCTATTTGTGAGCCGGTTCGCCTGCGCAGAAAGTGGGTCGCCACAATATTGTCTTTATCTTTCACATGCTTTGTCACAAAAAAAGTCAAATTCCTGCAAAACCAGATCCTGTTATTCAAAGTGGCGTTTGATCAACCATTGTCCCTTTTCCACTTCGACACAGAACACTGAACCCTCACATGATCAACTTACTTACCAGCTTGGAGAAAGCCTTCACAGACTCCCTTCACAGGTGCTAGCTTATCACCAATGTTTTGCAGACTAAGCCCATTTTCTGAACTCCCAGACAACTCATTAATTTTAAGCAGGTCATTAATTTTTTCTTCAGGATTTTTAATGCTATTAATTCTTATAATAACACCAGCAGGTGATCCCTCTTGGTTAAAACAACACTTCAAGTTTTGCCTCTCCAAATCACATACTTGAACAACATCACCAAGTTGTTTATCTTTAAATTTCAAATCAAAATGTAACAGACTAGCAGGCACTTTGTTACCAACCCATTGTCCCTTCAGCATGGTCAATGCTTCTAAAACCAATCCAGACTTTAAATTTTCCTTATTCAAAAGTCCAGGGACAATACTTTTCCCTTTATCTTCAATAATATTCACCTCACCAGCTTTCATCTCATCACTAACTTTTAGAAAACCTTCTAACACAAGTGACTGAGAATTCCCACTTTTCACTGGTGACAGGTTAACCCCTTACTCACTGAAGCAAGTCCATCTGACCCAAAAGGACTGCATTCCTTTTTAACCAAGTCAAATACCTCAGACCTTTCCTGAGTCTCAACACAAGGTTCAGTACCCTGTGAATCCACAGGTACTTCAACAACCTGAACACAGGCAATCGGGACAGCTGCCTCTTCTAAGCTACCAATACCAGTCCCAGTCTCAAATTCCAAGTTCCCCTGATCCTCCCAGCTACTCTCTGGGAATCTCCCATCTGGAGTAAACTTAACCTTGTGGGTTAAAACAACCTCGTCTGCTAACCCAGCAGACTCCCTCAAGGTAGCGTCATCCTTTTCCTCTCGAAATGCCCTTACATCATCGGGAACACACTCCTTAAATTCTTCAACTGCAAACAGCCCTTTCAAGCTACATAAATCATCAATGTCCAACACTGGACCTTCCAGCTGCCACATCTGTTTCTCATCATTACTCTGTTCAGCCACAAATTCTTTCCTTGACAACAGTAAATCTGTCTTGTCCCCCTTTCTCTCCTCCTCTTCATGGTCCTCTAACCCCTTCTGATACAGGGACGGTAAAAACGTTTCAGCTAAATCCATGTCTGCTGCAGCTATCTCAGGGCCTTTTTCAGCAGTCCTTTTTGCCATGCTCCGGGTGACTGCGCAGGCGGGACAGACTTCAGGATCTGTGGGCGGGTCCTCAGCACTTTACAGGCTTACTCGTGAGCTGAACTGTTGGGAACACGTCCTCCCCTGCCAGATCATTCCCGAGTAAGACATCCACATCACGTATCGGGAGTGCAGACCGCACCCCGATCGTGACTGGTCTGGACACTAAGTCACACTTCAAAAATACCTTATGCAACGGTACTGCCTCAGTCCCTTTTCCAACCCCATCCATCACCATGTCCCCAGTCTCGGTCTCAGCACTGAAGTCCAACACACTGTTTAGGATGAGGGACTGAAAAGCCCCAGTGTCTCTCCAGATTCTCACTGGCACTGGGGTTGACCCCTCCTTCACAGATACCAACCCGGTCGAAAGAAATTTCTCACATCCTTCTTGAACTCGGCTTGACTCCCCCTCCTTCAGCGGCATTTCAGTCGGCTTAATACAGGCAGTCGGGATCATCGTCTTTCCTTTTCCTGTATTTCTTTTGGGAGCGAAACACTGAGACGCTATGTGATCAGCTTTTCCACAATTATAACATGTAAAGCTGTGAAACTTCCTTCCAGACTGCTTCTCATCCTCTTTACCCTTTCCACTAGTCCCCAGCTTATTCTCTGCTTTAGCTGGTAGGCTTTCTCTACCATCCCTACTACCCCTCTGGTAGCTCTTACTTGGGGAAAACTTTGCCTTATGGATTAAGACATATTCATCTGCTAACTTGGCAGATTCTGATATGGACTTAATCTTTTTCTCATTCAGGTATGTCCGGATATAATCCGGAACACAACTTTTAAATTCTTCGATTAGGATCAACTCCCTCAGGTGGTCAAAATCTTCCTCCACCCTTTCTGCAGTGCACCAATGGTCAAAGTACACACACTTCTTGTATGCAAACTCCGTGAACGTCTGATTCCACTGCTTCCTTGAGTCCCTGAACTTTTGTCTATATGCTTCGGGCACCAACTCGTAAATCCTCAGTAATAGCCCCTTTTACTTCATCATAATCTTTAGCCTCATCCACAGACAATGCCGAATAGGCTTGCTGAGCCTTCTCCTTAAAAACACTCTGTAACAGAACAGCCCACTTCTCCTTCAGCCAGTCCTGATTCATAGCAACTTTCTCAAAATGGAGGAAGTACCTATCGATATCCATCTCCTCGAATGGGGGTACCAACTTAACCTCCTGACTAACCTTGGACACCCTGACTGGGTCCACCACGTGTCCCTCTGCCTGCAACACTCTTATCCTATCCATCTCAAACTGCCTTTTTCTCCCTGTCTTCTCGCTCTCTTTCCTTCTCCTCTTTCTCCTCCTTTCAGCTTCCTCCACCTCCAACTTCTTTATGTGGAACTCATCCTCCCTTTTCCTCTCCTCAGCCTCTGTTCTTAATCTTTCCAACTGAAGCTGAAACTCAACCCCGCCAGGTTTACTTTCGGGAAACAGCTCCAACTCCTCTACCTGAAACACCTCCTGGGATACATAATATGCGGCTATTGTTCTCTGTATCTCTGATTTCCTCATTGTCTGTTTCACTGTCAAAAGTTTTAACCATCTCGCAATGCTCAGCAATTCCAACCTCCTGGCATCCTCTTAGGCTTCCGAGGTTGGTTCCTTCAGAAACTTACTGATGTCAATTTCTGCTGTCTTTCCACACTAGATTAAATAAGGGAACTTACCCCAATCAATGCAACAGCCCCCCCCAAAACAATATTTAAATCCCAGATGAGCCCCCAATTTGTCACATACTCCGTGACCAGGTTACCAAATCAGCAGAAATGGAATGATACGTTGGAGCCTGGTGGTACTGTAACTAAGTGTTTATTAGTAAACTAAGTAATACAGTACAATAAAATGCAAATATATGTATAAAACAGGTTAGCAATGATATATACAGAAGTGTGGAAATATAAATCAAAACTAAGCTCTATCAAAGTCTAGGGATAAATGAATGGTCTTCACATAATACAGAGTTCAGTTAATGTCGAGGTAGTTGCTGTGGTACCGTTGGGGGGGGGGGAGGAGAGAGAGAGAGAGGGAGAGAGAGAGGGAGAGGGAGAGGGAGAGGGAGAGGGAGAGGGAGAGGGAGAGGGAGGGAGAGGGAGGGAGAGGGAGGGAGAGGGAGAGGGAGACAGATGAGCAGTTGCAGCAGGCAAACCTTCCGTTGTCATCTTGTTCTGTTGTGGTCACCGACTGTGACCCCTCGGTTCCCGGCCAATCCATTCTTCAGCAGTGAGACTGTCACCCAGGCGAAGGTGGACACACACACAAGCCCCCACCGGTTTGCCTTCTCACACTGTGAGCCTCTGATCGATTCCCCGCCTTTGCATGGGTGCACAATGCTCCTTCAGTGTCCTGTGGTGTGTCTGTCTGTGTCTCAGCAGACTCGCTTTTCATCTCCCCTGCCAGGGTATGAGCCATCCATCACATGTCCATCACCTGGCATTGTTTCACTGTCTCAGCAGGAATGCTCTCTCTCATTAGCAGCACAAACAGTGTCCAAAAGCCAGACTCATTCTCCCGACATTTTAAAGTGGTTGTCCACAGAAAATATGGACCCTAGGGGTACATAATGCACAGGATCACGGGAGGCTGTATAATGGCCAGCACCATTGTGGGTACAATGCTCACCACCAATGAGGATATCTTCAACAGGAAATGCCTTAAGAAGGTGGCATTCATCATTAAGGACCCTCACCATCTGAGGCCTGCCTTCTGCATTACTACTGTCAGCGAGGAGGTACAAAAACCTGACAATCCTCTCAGATAAGTTCAATGTCTTTTTGCATGCTTTAAAAGGCAGAATGAAACTACACTTATGTGAACACTTGATGGAGCTGGTAACCCTGTAACCTCCGTCTTGGAGGCCGACAGCAGAAGACCTTTCAAGAGGGTGAACCCTTGTAAGGCGTCAGGCCCCAATGGTGTACCTCGTAGAGCATTGAAAACCTGTGCCAAGCAACTGGCGGTTGTGTTCAAGAACATCTTCAATCTCTGACTGCGACAGTTGGAGGCTCCAACCTGCTTGAAAAGGGCGACAATCATACCAGTGCCCAAGAATAGTATGGTGAGTTGTCTTAATGACTATCGACTAGTTGCACTCACATCTACTGCGATGGAGTGCTTTGAACCATAGCCAAAGTCAACTCAAAGGTTTAAAAAATGTTCAAAGGTTCATTTATTATTGAAGTCTGTATGCAGTATACAACTCTGAGATTTGTCTTCTCCAGAAAAGCACAAAACAAAGAAAAATCATGGAACACACACAAAATGCTGAAGGAACTTAGCAGGTCAGTCAGTACCTAGGGAAAAAAATAAACAGTTGACGTTTTGGGCTGAGACCCTTCATCAGGACTGCTGGGCCTGAAACATTGACTGTACTTTTTTCCATGGATGTTGCCTTACCTGCTGAGTTCCTCCAGCATTTTGTGTGTGTTGCTTGGATTTCCAGCATCTGCAGATTTTCTTTCATTTATGATTGAAAAGATCATGGAAGTCAGTTCAGAGAGAAACAGCAGACCCACCTTCAACCCCACACAGAAAAGAATGACAACATGTTCATTAACCCTCAGACACCCCCCCCCCCATCCCTGCACAAATGCAACAGGAGCATCGGTCCCCAAATCCCCAACTCCCTACACAAAAAACTTCAAGAACATCAACCTGCAAACTTTCTCACCCCAACCAAAATGCAATGGGAATATCGGCCTCCAAACCACCCCCTCCCTGCAGAGAAACTAACAAAAACTGCATCAAGAATATCTACCCTAAACCCCCTCCCTGGCACAAAACCACAAAACACACAAGAACATTGACCCACGTATCTTCCTCTCCCGCAAAAAAATGAGAAAGAATGGACGTAAACACAAATTATAAAATCTATAAGACTGAAAAAGTCAATAGTCCAAATCGAAAACACAGAAAAACTCAGTTACATCTTTCAACGTCTCAAAAGAGAGAGAGACCCAGAGGCCTACCTTCTGGGCACAGTGATAGTACACACAGCCTTCCCTCTCCAGCAGCAGAGTGATCCCATCAGAGATTAGAAGGGAGACAATTGGCATTCACCCTCCTCATTCACCTCGATGTTTCAATCTCCCTCATCACTTTAATTCGTGAACAATGGAAGCTTTAATCAACACATACAAACAAGCTTTAATCAGACAAGAGGAGTCGAACATCGGCTTTCACTCCATCCCACAACTTCCTCACCTCGAGGCTTGTGCTCACTGCCTCCCAGAATTCTCTCGGAGACACCCAAATGATAACTGGAGCACCCAACTCATGCCAAGCAAGGATCTGATCTCACTGCAACTTTACTACCGTCTGCAATAGGTCTGCAGCAGATGCAATCTCTTTGATTCTCCAAGCAACACACACTAGAGGGACTCAGCAGGCCAGACAGCATCTATGGAAAAGAGTACAGTCAACGTTTCGAGCTGACACCCTTCATCAGGACTGGAAAAAAAGGTGTCAGAGTAAGCAAGTGGGGAGGGGGCGAAGGAGGAGAACCACAAAGTGAAAGGTGAAACCAAGGGGGAGAGGGGTGAAGTAAAGAGCTGGGAAGTTGATCGGTGAAAGAGATACAGGGTTGGAAAAGAGGGAATCTGATAGGAGAGGACAGAGGCCTTGGAAAAAAGAAAAGGGAGAGCAGCACCAGAGGGAGGAACGTAATAGGCAGCTAAGGAGATAAGGTGAGTGGGAAATGGGAATGGGGTATGGTGAAGGGGGGCATTACCAGAAGTTTGAGAAATTGATGTTAATGCCATCAGATTGGAGGCTACCCAACTGTCATTTGTCTTGGATCATCTGGACGATAGCTATACCTGTGTCAGGCTAATGTTTATTGATTATAGCTCAGCATTCAACACAATCATACACACAGTACTAATTAACAAGGTCCAAAACCTGGGCTCTGTACCTTCCTCTGCAAATAGATTTTGCTTTCCTCACGAGTAGACCACAGTTAGTGTGGACTGGAAATAATACCTCCACCTCACTGATGATCAATCATTGGTGCACCTCAAGGATACGTGCCTACCTACTGCTCTACTCTCTCTACACCTATGAGTGTGTAGCTAGGCAAAGCTCAAACACCATCTATAAATTTGCCAATGACACAACTATTGTTGGCAGAATTTCAGATGGTGATGAGGAGGCATACAGAAGTGAGATAGATCAGCTGGTTGAGTGGTGTCACAACAACACCATTGCATTCAACAACAGTGAGACCAAGGAATTGATTGTAGACTTCAGTAAGGGGAAGTTAAGGGAACATACAACAGTCCTCAATGAGGGGTCATCAGTGGAAAGGGTGAGCAGTTTTAAGTTCCTGGGTGTCAGCTTCTCTGAAGATCTATCCTGGGCCCAACAAACTGATCTAGTTACAAACAAGGTAAGACAGTGGCTATATTTCATTAGGAATTTGAGGAGACTTGGTAGAATTTCTACAGATGTTTCATGGAGAGCATTCAAACTTGTTGCATCACCATCTGGTATGGAGGGTCTACTGCACAAGTTCAGAAAAAGCTGCACCAATTTGTAAACTCGGCCAGCTCCATCATGGGCACTAGCTTCCCCAACATCAAGGACACCTTCAATGCGATGCCTCAGAAAGGTGGCATCCATCCTTAAGGTCCCTCATCACCTATTATTTCTTCTCATTGCTACCATGAAGGAGAAGGTGCAGGAGCTTGAAGACATGCACTCAAAATTTCAGGAACAGCTTCTACCCCTCCGCCATCAGATTACTGAATGGGCAATGAACCCTTTTACACTACCTCACAGTTTTTTCACTTTTTGCAGCACTTTTATTTATGTTTATTTAGAGATACAGCACGGAATATGCCCTTCTGACCCAACAAGCTCGTACTGTTCAGCAGCTCACCTACTTAACTTTAGCCTAATCACAGGACACTGTACAATGACCAATTGACCTCTATCTAATATGTCTTTGGACTCAGGGAGGAGACCAGAGCACCCAGAGGAAACCCACACAGTTCACAGGGAGACTCGTCAAACTCCTTACCACAGTACTGGAATTGAATTCCAAACTCCGGAACACCCTGAGCTGCAATAGGGCCATGCTACCCGCTGCACTACCATCGCGCCCTTTATTCCCTCTTGTTTGCATTATTTACTTATCATTATAGTTTTTAGATCTTTATGTCTTTGTGCTGTATGACTGCCACAAGAACAACAAATTTCACATAATGCAGTATGTCTGTGATAATAAATCTGATTTTTCTAATCCTGACAGGCAAGTTGTTTCTTGAAATGTCTGGGTTAAAATGAAGTTATCAATTTTTTTTGCAGTCATCATTTTGCCTTCAGTAAATTCTGTCCTCTGGAAAAATGCTTTTTAATATTTTCAGGGCTTCCCCACCCAGAAAAAAATGTAGTTTGAAATCAATAAATGTCATATTCTGTTGGCTGATTGTGAATCTAGGAGCTCTGTTAAAGGTAATGCTGTTATAATGTAAAAGTTGCTTATCTTCCTATCAATATAAGTCAGACTGGGTGCAGTTAGAGTTAATGTTACATAATTATTCTTTTGATTGATGTGACAGTATAACTCATTCTTTTATGTGACTTTAATTCTTGCAGTTGTTGTATGTGAAGCAATAGGCAAAAATGACTCCATGACCTAAGACCCTTCATGCGCCCTGCTCTTGAACTATGATACAATGAACTTAAGTTAAAAAAAAAATATATGGGAAAGCAATTATGGAGCTATTTTGAAACCAAAATGTACTATTCTATCTCATACTCATTAAAAAGGTCAATTTTTCACACTGTTGTGTTGATGGTGAATCGTGGATATAACATCTAAAGAATGATAATGACTCACATTATGATGAAGGATTGATTTAAACTGATGAACAGTTTTCATTTGACACAACATTTCAAATTGAAGAATAAAGCCATTGTTTCTGGAATAGAGTTTTGTAGCTTTTTGAGGTGGGCGCATCTTTGTACTCACAATGATGGAGCATTCTGCCCTGTTATTCTCTTAGAATGACAGCATTGAACCACACAGCTGGGGTCAAAATGGAGTTCGAAGTTCAGAATCAAAAACTGTTTGGCAAATGACATAAACCAAATTCATGGCCTTATAATAAGTCTTGAGTTGCACATCTGTGGTCTCACTTTGCTGACCCTGGCTGGATTACATAGGCTAGATGGGCCAAAGGGCCTTTGTGCTGTAGTGCTCTATGGCTCCACGTGTTTCTATAATGCATCCTTCAAAAGTCTTCTTTGTTTTCTTCCTCTTGCCCTTCCTCTTTCTTTTCCTCTTCTTCCTCTTACTTTTTCTATCAGAGCCGACTTACTTCCTCTCTGGTTTTATGAGTTCTGAGGTTGCTAATGAGACCAATATGGGAAATGCAGAAACAAATCTATTCACCTGATTTTTTTTGTTCCCTTAATCTTTCCCATCCCCGCCCCGCACTTTATTCCAATATCCCATCATTGGCTCTTGTTTAATCTACAGCTCCCTCTCCCCCACATTTTACTGCTCTACACTGGCAATTGTTCCTCTTCCCTCTCACTCCTGATGCATGGTCTCGGCTTGAAATGTTGTTCTGCACCTTTTGGCTTCCTTGATCCATTGAGTTCTTCCAGTCCTGTCTCTTGTTCCAGATTCCAACACCTGAAACCTCTCCCTGTTTGGAAGCAAAGTTTGTAAGGAATGCTCTAATTATTTTAGCCTGATTTTCCTGTTCCTACAATAAAGTTCAAAGTAAATTTATTTTCTAAGTACATATATGTCACAAATACAGAGCTCTGAGATTCGTTTTCTTGTGGGCACACTCAATCAATCCAGAATACAATAATACAGTCAATGAAATATTGCACCAATATTGAAAAGAAAAAAAAATATGAACCTTGGTAACTGGAGCTAAATATAACAGACAATTCTAAAAATACACACAGAAAAAATTAGTTCATGCAGGAGGACAAAGAGTTTCAACTCTGACTCATTGTGTAGTTCAAGGTTAAATCCTTTATTTTATGACAACAGCAAACAGATATTATCTTTATATTTACTCCTGATCTTTATCTGCTTTTTTCAAATTCAAAATTCAAAGTTAATTTATTATCGAAGTCCGTACATGTTATCATATACAACCCCACGGTTCCTCTTTCTTGTGTGCATACACAGTAAATCCAAGAAACACAGTAGAATCAATGAAAGAGCACACCCAACAGGATGGACAAACAGCCAATGTGCAAAAGACAATACACTGTGCAAATACAAAAGAGAGAAAAAACAATAAATATTGAAAGTGTGAGATGAAAAGTCCTTGAAAGAAAGTTTATAGGCTGTGGGAATAGTTCAGTGATAGGACAAGAAAAACTGAGTGAAGTTACCCCCTCTGGTTCAAGAACCTGATTGTTGAGGGGTAATAACTATTTCTGAACCTGATGGTGTGAGTCCTGAGGCTCCTGTACCTTCTTCCTGATGGCAGTAGTGAGAAACAAGCATGGCCTAGGTGTGGGGGTCCTTGATGTTGGATGCTGCTTTCTTGTAACTGGGTTTTGTGTAGTTGTGCTTACTGGTGGAGAGGGCTATACTTGACTGGGCTGCATCCCCTACACTCTGTAGCATTTTCCATTCAATTGCATTGGTGATTCCATATCGGGCCATGATGTAATTTATCAATATACTCTCCTCCACCCATCTGTAGAAGTTTGTCAAAGTTTTAGAAATCTTTCCTTGCCTATTTCTAAAGGAGTTCAGTCACTGCCATACTTTCTTCGTAATTGCACTTACGTGCTGTGCCCAGGGCAGATCCTCTGAAATGAGAACACCAACGAACTTAAAGTTGCTGACCCTCTCTATCTCTGATCTCCTGATGAGGTCTGGCTCATGGATCTCCAGTTTCCTCCTCCTGAAGTCAATAATCAGTTTCTTGATCTTGCTGATATTGAATGTGAGGTTGCTGTTGTGGCACCACTCAGCCAGATTTTCAATCTCCTTCCTATATGCTGATTCATCACCACTTTTCATTCAGTGGTGATAGCAGCAAACTTTCAGCAAATATGGCATTGGAGTTGTGCTTGGCCTCACACACATAAGTATATAGTGAGTAGAGTAGGGTGATATATCTGTGCTGATGGAGATTGTGGAGGAGATGTAGGTAGTTGCCAATCTGCAGGTGAGGAAATCGAGGATCCAATTGCACAAGGAGATATTGAGGCCAAGGACTTGAAGCTTATTGATTACTTTTGAAGGAATGATAGCATTGAATGCAATCTGTAAAGAGCATCCTGATGTATGCGTATTTGTTGTCCAGATGTTCCAGTGTTGAGTGAAGAGTCAATGGAATGGCAGCTGCTGTAGACCTGTTGTACAAATTGGAGTAGATCCAAGTCACTTCTCAGGCAGGAATTGATATGTTGCATTATTAACCTCCCAAAGCACTCCATCACAGTGTATGTAAGTGCTACTGGATAATGGTCATTGATACAGGTTACCACGTTCTTCTGACGCACTGATTTAATTGAAGCCTGCTTGAAGCAGGGGGTACCTCAGATTGCTAAAGCAAGAGGTTAAATACATTGGTAAGCACCCCAGCCATTTGATCAGCTCATTCTTCTAGGACTTGGCCAGATACCCCATCTAGACTGGATGCTTTCCATAGGTTCACCCTGCTGAAGGCCTCTGAGACTGAAATTTCAGGATCCACGGGGTCTGTGGGAATTCGTGAAGGTTTCTCCATGTTTTAATGGGCAAAGTGAGCATAAAGGCTTTGAGCTCATCTGAGCGTGAAGCCTTGTTGTCAGCTATTTTGCTTGGTTCCTTATTGTGAGAGGTAATAGCATTTATGCCTTGCCACAGCTGTCAGCAATCCTTCAGTGATTCAGATCCTCTGAAGAGACCTTGAACATGGTCTTGTATACCTATTAGAAGCAACCCTGTAGCCTTTCATCTGCCTCCCATAACCACTTCATTGTTGTCCTTACCTCTGGACACTTGCTCTTTAGCCTCTGTCTGTGTGCAAGTAGGAGAAGGATAATCAGGTGATCAAATTTACTGAAATATGGTTAGGCATGGACCAATGGGCATTCCTTATCGCAGTATAGCTGCGATTGAGTGTGCTGGGACCCCTGGTGTTGCAGGTTATATGCTGATGATAATTGGGCAGAGATTTCTTTAAGCAAGCCTGAATGAAGTCCCCAACCATGATTTGAAATGCATCAGGTTGGGCTGTTCCTTGTTAGGTGATGGTAGCATTCCATATCTTGAGTGCTTGATTAACATCGGCCTTCGGTGGAATGTAAGCTGCTGTCAGGATCATGAGGAGAAAACCCTCTTGGTAAGTGGGATGGTCGGCTCTTAATCATTAGATGTTCCAGTCTGGGGGAGAAAGAGCGCAACAAGACCATCACAAAGAGTTTATCATGAAACAAAGACTCCCACCTTTTGCCTTCTCTGAATCAGCAGTCCAGTCCATCCTGCACATCAAGAAGCCTTCAGTTCTTACTGACATATCCGGATGTCTGGAGTGAGCCACGTCTTCATGAAACACAGAACATAGCAATTCTTCATTTCCCTCTGATACAGTAATCTTGCACTAAGGTTCTTAACCCTGTTCTGCAGCAACTGTATATTTGCTAACAAGATGCTGTGTTAAGGACCTTTCATTGCTTGGCGTTTTAGTCTGGCTTGGGGTCGTCCTCTCCTCCATCTCTTCTGGCCATGGTGATGTACCTTCGCCTGCATAAAGGTGCTGTACCTGCATGCTTGAGAGTTAAGTCCACCACGAGTTGGACACTCGCAGACTGAACTGTTCCCACAGCCTATGCACTGATCCAATGACTCTTTATTTCATGTTCTCAATATTTATTGCTCATTATTATTATTTTGTTTTTTTTCTTTTTATATTTGCACAGTTTGTTGTCTTTTGCACATTAGTTGTTTGCGCGTCTTGTTAAGTTGGGTCTTTCATTGATTCTCTTGTGTTTCTTTGTATTTACTGTGAATGCCCACAAGAAAATGAACCACTTGGTTGCATATGTACTTTGAAAATAAATTTACTTAGAACTTTGAAGAATCACTGACGATGATCAGAGACATTTGGGAAAAACAGAAAGATTTAAATTTACGAGTCCAAATTATAATAAACAATAATAAGTTCACCTGAGGCATATTCAATTGGTGTACATCAATTAAACTGTTCATATTAATTAAAATAAAATCCTTCCCTTGTTATGAGGACTGGTGAAGCCATATGCCCATTGGAAAATGTATCATCTCCTGGGCATCAGGTTGCTAGGAAACACTGTAGATTCATGTGTGGATTTATCAATCACATATGTCATGAAATTCATTTTATTGTGGCAATAGTACAGTGCAATACATAAAATTACAGTACATACTGTACAAAAGCCTTGGGTACCCTAACATACATTCATCCTCTCCCCCTCCCCCCACACACCCACACTCACTCACACTCACACCCACACTCACTCACACTCACTCACACACTCACTCACACACACACAGTATTGTACTGCATATTCAAGGCTGAAATAGATTTTTGGACAATGAGGGCAATAGGCAACCAACAACAAAGTGGAGTTGAGATTATTAATCAGAAACACCAATGCAGGCTTGAGGGTCCATATGTTCTACGCCTCCTTTGATTCCTTGTGTTGTTCTGTTGAAATACTTCTTCAAAGTGAAGGAGAATTTTCCCTCTTACTCTTGGTAAATTTCATGGGAATGCGTGGTCTTTCTTTTCTCTGTTGATTGTGGAGTGAGTAAATATGTGACTAGCTGGTTATGTAATGGCACGGTGGCTCTGTGAAATCACTGACTGGCTGGAGGCCAGACATGTTATTGTCCCTGGCAACCTCTGTTCCAAAGCAAACAGACTGATCACACACATTCATCGGCTGTTATTTACATTTTATATTCAGATTGGTTTGTTTGTCAGTCTCTCTAATGCTGCTAAGTGAAGTATTCATTCACTTTGGGACTGCTGTCCCTTGATGGCTACTTGATCATGCTTCCATACTGACTAACATTTGGCCATCTTCCTCTGTAATACCGTAGCTGCATTTGTTTGATTCCCGTGTAGATAATGAGTAGGATGTAACTACATTGACGGCAGTACAGGTATATTTGAACATGTCCTCACTGGGCAATAAGGAACAGTATTTATGATGATAGTAGCCAACTGTCCATGCCAGAATATTACAGATGAATTGAGAGTGGGTACAGAGGAAGTGAGAAGAAATTTGGATCATAAGTGTTATTAAATTGCTAAATACATTTTGTACACAATTTCAGGAGACCTGCACCATCCAGGACTCAGTGCTAATGAGGCACCAGTAACCTATTCTGTTTACTTTTTAAGTTGTGTTGTAAAGACACCTCATTATTTGTTAATTAATTTGTGCTAAAATTATCTTAGTGTTTTGTGTGTGTTGTATGTTATATGAACTGTGTTGTGACCTTGGCCCTGAGGTACTTTGTTTTGTTTGGTGGTATGCATGTATACGTTGAATGACGACAAACTTAAACTTGTGAAAAGAATATGTCAGTACCTCCAGTTGAACTTTGTCTTTTTGTGTGTTTCCCCCCCTAGCCGTCAGTCTGTGGTTTTGTATTGCCATGTGCTCTTGTTTGTTTTCATGCCCCCATGTGCTCCTGTCCCCACCCCTGCTCTACTCTGGCCCCTGTATTACTGAGTACTCCACCCTCACCTGTTTCTCATTATTATCCGTTTTGCTGCCACTTGTGTCTCATTGTGCTCCACCTGCCTCTCTGTTTATTGCTCAGTGTATTTCAGTCCTGTGTTTTCACCTGTTTGTTACCAGATTGTGCCAGTGAATTTTTCTGAACCTTTCCAGCATTCGTATCTGTACTCTATCCATCTGAAAATCAACTATGCCTGTTTCCTGATTCCGGTTTTTGGATTTCTCTGGATGTTCTGATCTCTGCCTGAAGATTGATGCCGACTTTGTTTGCACCTTGGGATTTGTTACTCAGTTAGTATCACTGTGTGCACAGTACTGGGTCTGTGATTGGATCCCTGCTCCAGCGCCCTGACAGAATATTGTAGTTTATATTCCCCTTCAAATCCCTCTTTACATTGAGTGTAGTGCTCTTTAAATGCAATTATTATTGCAGTTTTAGAAACAGTGAGACTATTTGTTTTTCTGCCAAAATTTACCTTCTGTGTTTCTCCGTCATCCTTCCTTTCTGGTTCAGTTTCCCAAGTGATATTTTCCATTTCAACCTTGACTTTTATTAAACACTTTCCACAAAACTTTCCTGCTTTGAAGACCTGATGGAATATCTGGACGGACTCATTCACTATTGATGGGAACTGTTCGACATGGTAACTGCAAGTGTATCTGCAGATCCTTTCTGTGGAATCACAAATACACACAGTGGCCACTTTATTAGGAATCTCCGCTAACTAAAAGGATGACCACAGAATATATGTTCATGTTCTTCAGCTGCTGTGGTCCATCTACTTCGAGGATTAACATGTTGTGCGTCCAGAGATGCTCCTCTACAAACAGTGTGCAGGTTATTTGAGTTACTGTTGCTTTCCTGTCAGCTTGAACCAGTCAAGCCATTCTCCTCTGACCTCTCTCATTAGCAAGGATTTTTCACCCACGGAACTGCTGCTCACTGCATGTTTATTGTTTTTTGAACCATTCTCTGTAAACTCTAGAGACTGCTGTGCATGAAAATCCCAGCAGTTTCTGAGATACTCAAACCACCACCAACAATTATTCCATGGCATTAGTACTTAGATCACATTTCTTCCCCATTCTGAGCTTGGTCTGAATAACAACTGAACCTCTTGACCGTGTGTCTGTGCTTTTATGCTGCCACATGATTGGCTGATTAGATATTTGTATTAATGAGATGGTGTACCTAATAAAGTGGCCGTTGAGTGTGATATAGTACAGGAAGAAGTTATTTATTCAATCCTGCCTGTGACTTTCAAACAACATTCCCCATGGATTAACAAATGTCTCCCTTCAGACTATATATTCTGATTTCCTTTTGAAGATTACTGTTGAATCTGCTTCAGTCACCCCAGGTCACATCTTACTGTTGTAAAATAAACATTTTAATCTCTTGAGTCTGTGGTAAAATAATATTTCCCTTTGCCCTCTGGATCCTTCAGTCTGGCTTTCAACAGCTTAGCCACTGGGAGTTATATTTCCTTATTTACCTAAACAACACCGTTGAGAGATTGACTCCTTCTAAAATATTTGATGGCAGCTTATCAAATGACAGGACGGTATCCGACTCCTCCTGTCATCAGAGATCTTTCCATCACGGGATCTGATGTTTATTCACTCCATACTGCTGCCCTAGCTGGCCGGTGCTGTAATGGCATCCGTACTGGACTTTGAAGTGAATGGTCACAGGTTCAAATCTGTCGCATACTTGCCATCCATGCTGGGTTGAGCATCGAGTTAGCAACTCGGCCTCATAAAAAAGCAAAAAAAAATGTTAAAGAAACAGCAGTGTTGCTGCCTGATGTGCCACAAGGTGTGGTAAGGAACACTTGTGTCCAAATGAAGGTAATTGGGTTTAGGATACTACCTGAAGGAATTTCTGAACTGATGTTCTTTAGCTGAAAATAGTTCCAATTGGCCAATTAAAAAATAATGGCAATCCCCCAAGAGAAATAGCTGTTTTTTTTTGTCTTGAGCCACAATTCAGTGTGCTATAATAAACCTGGAATTAATCTTGCCTTAGTTTAGATATGCGCTGAACCTTCACTTGGTCATTTTAATTGCCTTATCTCAGTTCAATTATCTCTGTTTAGTTTAGTTTTTCATCTACTGGATGTTGTCCAAGCTCAACAACATCGTGTAGAGAAGTTCTTTAAAGTAAACTTACAAGAGCTCTATTGCCTGGAGTTGAGAGCAAAGCAGCAAGGGAAGCTGTTGAAGCCAACTTCTAGTCCCTGCCTTAGGCCAATGCAAGGTCTTTATTAACCTTTAGCTGAAACTGGAGAATTATGAAGATAATGATGCAGTCAAAGGGAGGGACATGATCCTGCTGGCGGCACGGTTCTGTAGCGGTTAGAATAATGCTACTAGAGTGTCAGTGACAGGGGTTCAATTCCCGCCACTGTCTGTAATGAGTTTGTATTTCTTTCCCCTTGACAGCGCGGGCTTCCTCCAGGTGCTCCTGTTTCCTCCCTCATTCCAAAGACATGTGGGTTCAGAGGATAATTGTTCACGGGTGTAATTGGGCAGTGTGGGCTCATGAAGCCTCAAGGGCCTGTAACCATGCTGTGTCTCCAGTAAAAACAACAATAGAATCCAGAATCAAAATCAGATTTATAATCACTGATATATGTCATAAAATTTGTTGTTTTACATCAGCAGTACAATGCAATACATAAAAAATTACTGTTAATTAAAATCAGAGAATATTAAAAACAAATAAATTAATTAAAAAGAGAGCAAAATAATTAGGTAGCATGAATCGGTTCATGGACCTTTCAGTAACCATACTGCCCCACAAGGCTGCATCTGCACTCTGCTTTCACTGTTCCCTGTACAGTCACAACTGTTTGGACAGATTTGTCTCTAACTCCATCTACAAATTTGCAGATGACACCACCTTAGTGGGCCAAATTCCAAATAATGAAGAGTTGGAATACAGGAAGGAGATGGAGTGCTTAGTGACACGGTGTCAGGACAACAACTATACCTCTGTTGGAAGACCCTCCATAAACAGCTGGAAGGCATCCCATTCAATCCAATGAACTGCTGAGATAGTGTTGAAAAAATTCCCTCTCTCCTTTGTTCCCTTATCTGTCTGTGGCCTCCGTTGGTCAGGGTTGACCATGGATGTTGCAACCTAGCTGTCTGGATACGCAAACCAGGGTAGTACGATATGGAGAGCAAGCTGTTGTCCATGTAGCAATTTCCCCTCTCCACACAACTGATGAATCCAAAGGAACGGCAAAGACCAATACAGTTTGGTACCAGCAGCATCACAGGAGTTGCCAGCCAGTATTTAACTCAGTGCAAGACTGCCTTAGGGGCTCCAGCTCCGAACTTCTGCCTTAGGGTTTATTCCTGAATCCTTCCCCATAAGTGGGTATAGCCGCAAGGTACCAGGCGTTTGAGATCAGAGTTTTCCTTCTCCTAGATGAGCTGACAAGCCCCGTCTGCCTGAAGTGACTGGTTTTAAGCCCCAGTAACCGGCCGTTGCCCCTTCTCCTGTCATTGGAAAACGGTTTCACCAGTCTCAGTAGCTAAGCCATGTGTGAAGGCCAGGAGCTGGACTTGGTTGTCAGAGGCTATATGAGACACATGCCATTGGCAGCATTTAATAGGTAGTGGGAGCTTGTCCCCAGAACCACCCCCTCATAATCCCATTCAAAAGGGCATCATGGGTATCAATGCTTCCCGTTTACATCTGTTGTTATATTAATTTATTTGTCATTATAAATCTTTCATAAAACATGAACAACAGTACAACAGTCGCTACTTTATTAGGTCTCCTTATATAGCTGCTTGTTAATGGAATTATCAGCAACTCAATGCATAAAAGCACGCAGGAATGGTCGAGGTTCAGTTGTTGTTCAGACCAAACATCAGAATGGGGGAAAAAGGTGATCTAAGTGACTTAGTTGGTGCCAGATGGGGTGGTTTGCTGATCTCCTGGGATTTTCATGCAAAACCATCTCTAGCCTTTACAGAGAATGGTGAGAAAAACAAAAAAAAACTTCCAGTGAGCAGCAGTTCTGTGGCGAAAAGGCCTTGTTAATGAGAATGGTCAGAGGAGAATGTCCAGACTGTTTCAAGCAAGGAAGGCAACAATAACTCAAATGATCACGTGTTACAACAGTGGTGTGTGTGCAGAAGAGCATCTCTGAATGTACAACATGTCAAAACTTGAAATGGATGGGCTGCAACAACAGAAAACCACACTGAGTTTCATTCCTTTACCTAATAATGTGGCCTCTGAGTGCATAACATAGAACATTACAATATAGTATAGGCCCCTTGGCCTATATTGTTGTGCCAATCTTTCAAGCTACTCCAAATCAATCTAACCCTTCCCTCCTACATAACCCTCCATGTTTCAGTCATCCTTGTGCCTAAGAGTTCCTTAAATATTCTCAATGTGCCAGCCTCTAGCGCCAGCCCGAGCTGCGTGTTCTGTGCATCCACTTCCCACTGTGTTAAAAACTTACCTCTGACATCCACCCTATACTTTCCTCCAATTGCCTTAAAATGATAGCTCCTGAGATTAGCCATCCCTCTTCCCCGAAAATCACCTTGTGATTTTGCTATCAAATGTGGTGTTAATCTTTATCTTGACATTGTTATTTTTCCCTTTGAATATCAGAAATCCCTTTTATTTGACATCTGCTTGACTAGATTCTGATTTCAGAATTCCCTCTATACTTATTAAGACCATGATTCCTATACTTCCTTTAAACATACCAGGCAACATATTCTGCATTCCTTGGAATTCATCGGGTACTGTTTTCCAATGCTCCCTTGGAAGCACTGGACATAATATCCCACGCTCCTTTTGAACTTGACAGAACCCTGTTTCCTGTGTTCCCTTTAAACTTATTGGGTTAACTGAAACAAATTATTATACTACTGCACTTGTCTGAAAGCGAATTGAAAGTGTGTTGCTGTTTTAATACAAATGGCATCAAATAATCCAGAAAATCTGCTTGTCTGGCATCATTACAGTCCAAAGAGTGCTGGATTAACAGAATTTTTTTTTTTGCAATGCACCATGCATTAAGGCCTAAAAAAAAACACAATGTGTCACAGAATACTAAACAGGGAAATGAGGAGCAAGAAGTGCAGAAAGATTTGATCTCAAATTTTCACAAACTCAGGAATTCTCCATCGAGTCTTCCAGAGACTGCTTTATCAGTCAGAGATTTTCTGATCTGTCTCCAGAACTTCTGTTGGAATATCCTTTATAAACACCAGGTGGCAGCACTGACCTCTGGTGTTGCATTTAAAGTGGAGAAAATAACAAACTTTTGTATTTCTTTTATAGCAATTCCAGGAAAGCCAGGAATGTTTTAGGAACAGCTTTTTCCCCTTTGCTATCAGATTACCGAACCTCATTATTTTTCTTTTGCACTATTTATTTTTTTTATTTTTGATACAACATGTTAAGTTTTTTAATGTCTTGCATTGTACAGCTGCCAAAAAAAAAGAACAAATTTCACAATATATCAGTGATAATCAACTTGATTTGGATTCTGGAATGTGAAGCTTTGTGTATCTTAGGCAGTTTCAGAATTTTACCCTGGTCACTGTTCCTGAAGCCTTTTTTCTATAATTTGACCAAAACTGTTTGACATATGCAACCTTTTCTCTTTAAGTTGAATTAGTTCTATATTTAGTGCATAGTAATATGATTGGAGATAATGCTCGTGCCAGATTGACTATCCTTTCTTTTATGATCATTGCCGTTATGAGCTGTGTTGTAGGACGTGGGTGATCACGATTGATAATAGTGAATGTTTTTGGCAAATTTTTCTACAGAAGTGGTTTGCCATTGCCTTTTTCTGGGCAGTGACCTTACAAGACAGGTGACACCAGCCATTATCAATACTCTTCAGAGATTGTCTGCTGGACGTCAGTGGTTGCATAATTAGGCTTAAACACCTGAAAAAGGTTGGACGAAGGGCTTCTGTGGTGATTCAACACACAAGATGCTGCAGGAACTCAGCAGGTCAGGCAGCATCTATGGAGGGAAATAAACAACTGATGTTTCGGGCCGAGACTTATCATTAGGACTGCACTGATGGCCTTCACTGTGTGAGGCACATTCGTGGCTGTGGAAACCTTCAGGGTGGGATTATCACAGAAACAGATATTTTATATCAAAATTCTGGTTTGTTTGGCAAAGTGCTACTCGTTCATACATGTGTTGTGATTGAGCAGATGGACCTGCACCACAGATCATGAAGGATTTGTAGTGGATACAGCCCAGTCCAACACAGGCAAAGCTCTCCCCACCACTCAGTACATTTACAATAACACAAGGGAACAAAATCTATCATCATGTGGAAGGCCCCACACCACCAGGCTCAGGAACAGTTAGAAACATAGAAACATAGAATATGTACAGCACAATACAGGCCCTTCAGCCTACAAAGTTGTGCCGAACAAGTCCCTACCTTAGAAATTACTAGGCTTACCTATAGCTCTCTATTTTTCTGAGCTCCATGTACCTATCCAAAAGTCTCTTAAAAGACCCTCTCGTATCCGCCTCCAGCATCACCGCCAGCAGCCCATTCCACACACTCACCACTCTCTGCGTAAAAAAAAAACTTACCCCTGACATCTCCTCTGTACCTACATCTACTCTGTACCTTAAACCTGTGCCCTCTTGTAGCCATTTCAGCCCTGAGAAAAAGCCTCTGACTATCCACACGATCAATACCTTTCAACATCTTATACACCGCCATCAGGCCACCTCTCATCCTCTGTTGCTCCAAGGAGAAAAAACCGAATTCCCTCAACCTATTCTCATGAGACATGCTCCCCAATCCAGGCAACATCCTTGTAAATCTCCTCTGCACCCTTTCAATGGCTTCCACATCCTTCTTGTAGTGAGGCGACCAGAACTGAGCACAGTACTCCAAGTGGGGTCTGACCAGGGTCCTATATAGCTGCAACATTAACTCTCGGCTCCTAAATTCAATTCCACAATTGATGAAGGCCAATACACCATATGGCTTGTTACCCAACAACCATCAGGCTCCAGAACTAGTGTCAATAACTTCATGCAACACTACTCTGAAGTGATTCTACGACCTACAGTCTCACTTTCATCCTCATTATGTGCCGTTTTGTATGGTGTGGGTGATCATGGTCTATGACTGTGATCATTGCAACTCATATTCTCAATATTACTCTTCTTTGCAGTTTGTCTTCTTTTGCACATTAGTTGTTTGTCCATCCTTGTCTGTTAATGTATAGTTTTTCGTGAATTCTGTTGTATTTCTTTTTTTCCTGTAAACGTCTCCAAGAAAATGAACCTCAGCATTGTTTATGTAACAAATCCATACTTTCATAATAAATTTACCTTGAACTTTGAACTCTACTCAAGAATGAGTAATGTCCACCCAATACACTCCAACTCCACGCACCATTGATGATAAAAAGCAGATTAAAAAGTAACTTTGTCAAATTCACCTTGAAACACCAAACCACAGTGAAATGGGTTGTTGTGTATCAATGATCAACATCCAAAATGTGCAGAGGGCAGCCTGCAAGTGTTGCTGTGTTTCTGGCGCCAACATAGCATTCTCACAACTTACCCTACCACTTCCATCTTTTCGGAATGTGGGAGGAAGCCAGAGCACCCGGAAGAAACTCGTGAGGCTACATGGGAGAACGTGCAAACTCCCTACAGGCAGGCGGACGTTGAACCCCGATCTTACAGCTGGCAAACTGATCCCTATGCTACAGATGAATGGTATTCTGATTGATGCTTTGACGTGACTGCATCAACCACCTCCTCCCTCCCTCATCAGCCATCGAGCAGCTCCCTGAGCCTTCCTTCAGCTCATGACTTTTGCTTCTGTCATCATAAGACCAGAAGACAGGAGCAGAATTGAGCCATTCAGCTCACTGAGTCTGCTCCACCATTCTTTCATGGCTGATATATTATCCCTTCTCCCTGTAACCTTTGACAGCCTTACTAATCAAGAACCTCTCGATCTCCACTTTAAATATAGCCAATGACTAGACCTCCCTAGTCATCTGCAGCAATGAATTCCACAGATTCACCATCTCTGGTAAAGAAGTTCCTCCTCATTTCTGTTCTAAAGCGATGTCTTTGTATTCTGAGGGTGTGCCCTCTGGCCCAAGACTCCCCCACTGTAGGAAACATCCTCTCCACGTCCACTCAATCTTTTCAATATTCAGTATTCGATAGTTTTGGAAGCTTTCCCCTCATTCTTCTAAACGCCAGCGAGTACAGCTCCAGAGCCATCAATCTCTGCTCACTTTGTTAACCCTTTCATCACTGGGATCATTTTCCTGAACCTTCTCTGACCCTGTCCTATGACAGAACATCCTGCCTTCGATTAGGCACCAAGGTAACATAGCGGTAGGACGACGTTACTGCAGCTTAGGGCATTCTGGAGTTTGAAGTTCTGAAAGGAGTCTCTCTATGCTCCCCATGGAAAGCATGGGTTTTACCTGCCTGCTCCCTTTCCCGCCCGCAGTTCAAAGATGTACGCGGGTAGGTTAGTTGGTCATTATAAATTGACCCATAATTAGGTTAGGGTTAATCGGCGTTGTGGGTTTGCTGGGGCAGCAATGAAGGGAAGTGAGGCTCAGAGGGAGGGAGGGCCTACTCCCTGCTGTGTCGCTGAATAAATAAATAGGAACTGGAGTCACCATATTCCAAGTGCATACTACCGTAGACTTTCTCAGTGACTTACCTGAGCTAGTTGCATTCAGTGCTGACTCTGGGTGCCTGAAGAAAAAGAAAAGGTACTATTTCCCAGCAACTAACAAAAGGAAAAAACTCATGGAAAAATGCCAAAACTTTACCAGATGTGGGAAAGACTATAAACAAAAGACTTTCAAAGATGGTCTCTCATAAAATTAATGAATGCTCCAGATTTTGTTACTTAAGCATCATCATTTGATCTTCACTGACTCTTGGGAAGTCTACACAGCTGTTCTAAGGAGCAATTATTGGAAGTTAATTAACCCTCCTCAGGCAGAGAGAAGAGCAGATGTTTAAGTCAAAGCTCTTGGACTCATCTGCCAAGGTTAGTGGTGAGTCCATCCAAGTTCAGGGAGACCATGTCATACCACTGCAGAATGATTTCACATGGGAAGAGGGAAAAGGTCTTCAGACCTGAGCATAGTATCCATATGGCTTCACCTTCACCTAGACCATGCAGGGAATGCTCTGAAGTTATCACAGCTCTTGAAACTCATGAAAAACAGAGAATATTCCAGACTGCAGCTCCACAACAGCTTGCAAATAAACAAATTCAAAGAATTGCACTTAACCCTTTGTTAGGACTTTTCTCTTTGGAGTGAAGGAGGATGGTGTTAGACTTGATAGAGAGGTGGAGAATGATAAGGAGGATAGATAGAATGGATAACCAGAGACCTTTTCCAAGGATGGACATAATTAATACAAGAGAGCATAATTTTAAGGTGGCTGGAAGAAAGTATAAGGGGGATGTCAGAGGTAAGTTCTTTACACAGAGAGTGGTGGGTGTGTGGAACAACCTGACAGGAGTGGTGATTGAAGCAGATACATTAGGGACTTTTAAGAAACTCTTGGATAGGCATGTGCATGAAAGACAAATGCAAGATTGTGTAGGAGGGAAGGGTTTGTTGTTTTTGTCCCTTTCTGTGCCTTGTGGCGCATTGGAAGGAAACCTTGCCATTTCTTCAGCATTTTTTTTACTATGCCGATTTCCTAGCTTGACACATAACCCAGCACAGATGGAAAGCGTGTGAGGAGCCGGCCAGATTTGAACCTGTGACCGCTTGCCTCGAAGATCGGTGCTGACGCCACTACACCACTGGCTGACTCAGATTGACCTTAGAGTAGGTTAAAAGGTTGGCACAACATTACGTGCTGAAGAATCTGTATTGTGCTGCAGTGCTCTATGTTAAAACAATATCATTATTACATCTGAGCATAAAAAAGCACAGCTTTCAATTTGATACCGTTATAGTTTGGAAAATGAATATTAGTGTTCATTAACTGTAATCTGTAAAAGGTCATTATGCTTTAGATCTGTGAAAGTGGCTTGTGATAATCATTATCTCCATGTCATAGTAAATGGAAACATGAGAAGTACATAAGAGGTACCATCTTTGAAATTCAGTCACATCTTCCATGCAGTCTGACCTGCTGAGAATGTCTAGAAGTTTTATTTGTTTTTGTTTCGAATTTCCGCCAATGCATGCTCCTATTTTAAAATAGCCTATTAAAAGCAATCCAAATGTGTGCAAGAGAACAAAATGTTGATTATAACTCAGACCATCAAATGGAAATAATGTTTCCATTCAAAGTTCCTCCTGATGGTCTCATAGCTCAAAAATAAAACAGGGTGACATAAATAATGGACAGGGTGCTCCCCCGCACTTCTCTGCGGTGGTACTAGGGAGATCTTTGCGGCCACTACTGAGCAAAATGGTGCCTTGCTTTAGTGTGGTGTTCCCAACCTGGCACCCATAGACCCCCTCAGTTGATGGTAAGGGTCCATGGCAGAAAGAAAGGTTGGAAACCCTTGCTTCATTGTCTCACCCAAACGGCCTCACAAATGATGCAGTTCTCTCTCAGGACTGCACTAGCCTCGCTGCCTGGGTTATTTTGCTCAAGACTCTGATGAGGATCTGAAACTTTTCAACCCGGACAGATGTCAACAGTTGTGACTAATCCTCACTTTTATAGAGGGAAGAATGTGTAGTGTGTAGGCCTCCGTTAGTCTCGACAGACCATGGATTTGCGCCTTGGAAAATTTCCAGGGGGCAAGCCCGGGCAAGTTTTTTTTTATGGAAGACCAGCAGTTGCCCAAGCTGCAAGTCTCCCCTCTCCACGCCACCAATGTTGTCCAAGGGAAGGGCATTATGACCCATACAGCTTGGCACCGGTGTCGTCACAGAGCAATGTGTGGTTAAGTGCCTTGCTCAAGGACATACACACACAGCCTCAGCCAAAGCTCGAGCTAGCGACCTTCAGATAACTAGACAAATGCCTTAACCACTTGGCCACGTGTCAGAAGAGGGAAGAATAGTGAGGGCTGAATACTAATAAATAGGAATGTGGATTGGGCTAAGGTTCAAAGTTCAAGTGAATCTATTATCAAAATACATATACGTCACCATATACTACCCTGAGATTCAGTTTCTTGTGGGCATTCACACAAAATACAAATAAACAACTGAATCAATGAAAAATTGCACACAGCACAGAAGAACAACCAACATGCAAAAGACAACAAACTGTTCAAATACATGAAGAAGAAAAAACAATAAATAGCATGAACATGGGGTGAAGAGTTCTTGAAAGTGAGTTCACTGGTTGTGGATCTGTGTTGGGGTGAATTAATTGGAAGCTATCCCCTCTGGTT
Organism: Hemitrygon akajei; assembly: GCF_048418815.1. Classification (NCBI taxonomy): domain Eukaryota; kingdom Metazoa; phylum Chordata; class Chondrichthyes; order Myliobatiformes; family Dasyatidae; genus Hemitrygon; species Hemitrygon akajei. The sequence goes on from NC_133127.1 coordinate 25,480,513, forward strand.
CAGGATTCTGATGGTTAGGGATTTATAACTGTTCCTGAAAACTGATAGTGTGGGACCTGAGGCTCTAGTACCTCATTCCAGATGGCAGCAGCCAGAAGAGTGCATGGCCTGGATGGTGAGGGTCCTTGATGATTGATGCTGCTTTCCTGTGATCGTGCTCTTACAGATGTGCTCAGTGGTGGGGGGAAAGGCTTTACCCATGATAGACTGAACAGTATCCATTACTTTTTGCAGGCTATTCCAGGTTACTGGTGTTTCCATACCAGGCCATGATGCAACCAATCTATAGAAGTTTGGCAAAGTTTTAGATAACATGCCAGATCTTCACAAACTTCAAAGAAAGTAGAGGCATTGCCTCGCATAATTTGTAATGGCACTTACATGCTGGACCTAGGACAGGTCTGAAACGGTAACGGTCAGAAATTTATAATTGCTGACCCTCTGTTGCTGTTGGTGGTAACAGAATTGCAGAGAAGCGACATGGAATGCAGCCACGATGATACCTAAGTTGCAGAAACTTCAACAGCATGCATCCAATGTCGTTAAAATGGATTTTCGGTTAGACTTGCGGAAAATCATTTTATTCTACAATCGGGATCTAGTCTGTTATTTAATTACGTCCTCTAGTAGCCACCATTCTGTTATTGAAATGTAGTTTTACTGGTAATCTCATCAACTGAGAATGTGAACACTGTGCCAAGATCATGTTCAGATAAATCAGCTTTGACGGGTCTCCTGGTGCACACCAGTTTTAAATAAATCACCCATTATTTCAAATACCAGCTCCTCAACCCAGTCATAGAGTCACAGTGAGCCACCACACCAATATAAGCCTTTTGGCCCATCTAGTCTGTGTCAACTTGTTCTTCTGCCTAGTTCCATCTGTCAGGACTCAGACTGTAGTTCTCCATAAACTTCTCATCCATGTACCTATCCAAACTTTGCTTAAAGAGACTGCAGAAGAAAGTCCCAAACCAGCTTGGGATGAGCAACAAGCAAAAGCTTTAGTAAAATAAATAGAACATCTTCCCTCTTCCTTAACAATTCTGTCAGCAGCTGTAATATTATACACTTGCAATATTTATGAATTGTTAGAAGTAGAAATAGCTTGAGACAAGTAAGTTGTCAAGAGGAACAGTGCCATTACATAACCCTAATCCTTCCTCCACAACAGAACACAATGGCCGCCTCTTGCACTCCCATAAACTTGAGCCTGATGGTGCTTTTTACACTAATGTTTTGTTTTGCAGAATGTTTTTTCTCTTCAATGCCTTATACAATTTCTGTCTGACTGATGTCGTCTGAACCTGGATGCATGTGACGTTGCTGTAGGTGTGTTGTTCACTGCATCTGTACCTCACTATGCTTGTGCACACATCGATAAACTTAACTGGACTCACCCTGTCAGAGTTCTGCAAATCTCAATGTGATTCCCATCACCTGCCCGTCCTAGCTATTTGACACTTCCAACTACATCGTCAAAACTAATGATCTGTTTAAAACAATGTAGATGGGATCTCCTTTAAAAGAGAGGTGGGAGGTGCTTGACTGTAAGGTATCACTCTGGGATCTGGCCATCTTCAGGCACCCGCAGTTGGATGTCTGACAGTGTCCCTTGCAGGGTGGGCTTCAAGAGTGCTTGAACTGGTCAGTGGAAAGCCTTACATAGATAACTGTTGGTGAGTGTTCCCATGAAGCAAAGGCACCATGGGAGTATTGCCGTACATGCCATTGACTTCTGGTTTGTTTACCACCGGCATGTCTCATATTGTTTTCCCTTCTGTGTACTTTGAAAACCACAAGAGAACAACTGATGAGTGGTGACAGATTGCTCCTTTCCCAATGCCTTTACCATATGCCAGATCCGAATGCTCTTGCTGCTGCTTTCTCAAATACTTGTTCAACCGTAAGCAAACCCAAAATCCCTTTAAAAAAGCAAAAAATGCCTAACAGGTGTGTGTTCCTTCAGTACTAAGCTCATCCCAGTTTTGATCTTTTTTGTTTGTGAGTGTTTGTGAGATGGAGAAACTCTGCTGCATCTCTAAATATATCTTCAAAACCCGTCTTTGTTGCTACAGGTCTGAGTCACACATAGAAGATTCTCCATCTGTGGAAACATTGATGAACTCAGTAGGCTTAATGGCAATCTGTAAGATTCATCTTCGACAGTTGGTTTTGCTTAAGTAATTATTTAAATTTAACTTTCCCAGCTAGTGTGGTGGGCTTCAAATTCGTTTCTCCAAATGACAAATCCAGGCTTCTGAAGACTACTTCAGTAATCCACTTGTGTTGCTAGTACTGTTGAAAAGGATACACTGATAGTCTAACCGACAGACTTCCTCTTTATCTCCCTGAGATTGCCCCATGTATTACAGAGTAATACATAGATGTCAATTCTAGACATCATGAATGGATGCTGTTCTTACCTCTGAGGGCTTACCCCTGTTCTTACCCTTGAGAACAGTGCTGTTCTTACCCCTGAGGGCTTCACTCGTTGGGTCGGAACCAGAATAGCTGTCAGAGACTGTTTTGAGTTCAGGGAAAACAGCAAATGAGAAGTAAGGGTTTCTGAAACGAGCAGGGGTAGGTTTAAAGTGAGAGTGAAGAAGCTTAGAGGGGTTCGAGGAGGTATTTTATAAGTGAAGAGTAGCTTGTATTTGGAATAAACTGCCTGAGCAGGTAGTGGAGGCAGCAACAGTAACAACATTAATGAGGTACCTGGATGAGCACGCTTTCGAGGGATATGGAACTAATGCAGACAAGTGGGATTAGTAGAGAGAGGCACGATGGTTGGTATTGATACGATTTACTGAATAGACGATTTCTATGCTGTACAAGTCTATGATTCCATGTAGAAGAGTCACAAAAGGACATCCCTGGGCCCAACAATGTTTTTGGAGATCATAACTTCCTTATCCCATGGCTGTGGGCATTGTTCAAACCCTCCCAGGAATTAAGAGCAGGAGCAAGATGTGTCCTGATGGAGGGTCTCGGCCCGTTTACTCTTTTCCATAGATGCTGCCTGGCCTGCTGCGTATCTCCAGCAATTTGTGTGTATTGCTTGGTGTTTAAATACCAGTTTAATTAGTTGGCACAACATCATAGGCTGATGTGCCTGTTCCTGTGCTGTACTGGTCTATGTTCTATCCTCTCCACATCTAATCTAACAAGATATCTCAGGGATCTTAAACATGTCAATGAAATTGTCTCTCATTCTTCTAAGCCTTGGCGGTACCTACATAGTCTATTCAACACTTATTCATAAGCCAACGTACTTCTTCCAGGTCTCAGTTTAGCAACACACACTAAGTGCTGGAGGAACTCAACATGTCAAGCAGCATCTATGGATGGAAATGAACAGCCGATATTTCAGACTGAGACCATTCGTCAGATTCCCATCTAGACCTGAAATGTCAGCTGCTCATTTCCCTCCACAGATGCTGTATGACTTGTTAAGTTCCTCCAGCATTTGTGTGTGGACTGTCACCTGGGACTGTACTCACTGGAATTCAGAAAGATGAGAGAAGATGAGAGAAAACCACTCAAGATTGCTAGCATCTGAATCTCTTGTGTCTTAATTCAGTAGACCTTCTGTGAATTGCTTCCAACACAATGTATCTTCACTCTTACACATCCACTTCAGCCAAACCAGTAGCAGAATAATTTATATATCTTCTCTCATCATTTCTTAATGTGTGATGAGGACTGCAATGTCCTCCTGGTGTAGAACAATGCTTGAACATCATTAGTTATTAACCCAATTCAGGGCAAAATTACCTTCTTATAATAAAATGTACCAGGTGTTCAACTTAAATTCTCCCACTGGACTTTTAATTTAAAAAAAATCAGTGGAAACACCAACTTCAGATCGAAATTAAACTGATCATCACAGTTTGAGTATACAGTAAGTGAACATTTAAATCCCTATGTGGTGATGATGAGATTAATGAATTGCCCGGCTGTGGTGAACTACATATACCTGTCTGGACTGCTCCTGTGGCTCCTCCCACAGACCCCTGTATAAAGGTGATTGAGGCCTGAGCCCGGCCTCATTCTCCAGGATGTAGTGTTGTTCATTCTTCCAGTCAATAAAAGCCGATATCTCGCTTCTTACGTCTCAGAGTGAGTTATTGATGGTGCATCACCGGCAGTTCTACACACTTTCAAATTCTCTTCCATAAGAGCATAAGAAATAGGAGCAGGAGTGGGACATCTGGCCCGTCGAGCCTGCTCTGCCATTCAATATGATCATGGCTGATCTGTCCATGGACTCATATCAACCTACTTGCCTTTTCCACATAACCCAAAGGTCCCCTACTATGCAAAAATCTATCCAGCCTCGTCTTAAATATGTTTACTGAGGTAGCCTCCACTGCTTCATTGGGCAGAGAATTCTACAGATTCACCACTCCCTGGGAAAAGCAGTTCCTCCTTATCTCCGTCCTAAATCTACTCCCCCGAATCTTGAGGCTCCATCCTCTGGTTCTACTCTCACCCACCAGTGGAAACAACTTTACCCCCTCTATCTTACCTATCTCTTTCATAATTTTATATGTTTCTATAAGATCTTCTCTCATCTTTCTGAATTCCAGTGAGTACAGTCCCAGGTGACTCAATCTCTCCTCATAGTCTAACTCCCTCCATCACTGGAATCAACCCGGTGAACCTCTTCTACACCGCCTTCAAAGCCAGTATAGCCTTCCAACTTACTTTAATCTCTCAAAATGGTGTCAGCCTGTACTTCAGGAAACTCAGAACAGAACTTGACAAATGAGGAAAGGAATGAACAATGACTTCAAATCTAGACATTTCAGACAGTTTTGATAATACTTTTCAGCTTACTTTTTTGAAGGAAAATTTATAAAAATATTTTGGCCCAGTGCTCTGGAATGTCAATGGCCTCAGCTCCCCTGAATAAGCTGGATCATGGGCAGCACAGTGTAGTGGTTGGCGCTATCATTTCACAGCAGCTATGATCCTGATTGGTATTTGTCTCCCACCATTGTCTGTTCAGAGTTTGTACATTCTCCCTGTGACCGTGTACGTTTCCTCCACATGCTCCAGTTTCCTCTCACATTCCAAAGACATACAGGTTAGGTTCAGTAAGTTGTGGCCATGTTATCTTGGTGTCCAAAGTGTGGCAAACACTTGCTGGCTGTCCCCGGCACAATACTCGGTCTCTGTGGGTCATTGATGCAAAGCAGCATTTCACTGTATGTTTCAAAGATTTGATGTATATGTGACAAATAAGCTAATCTTTCAAAAGAAAAGAGTAAAGCACCACAGACCTGACATATCCATTTGTGAATTGTGGCTAATAGTGAATTCAGTAATGAATGGAAGGAGGAAGCTCCCTCAACTTCAGATGGCAGAGCCCAACGCCTGAGTAAAGAAGGCAAGGCTTTAGCATTTAAAATCACTTTTAGCCAGAAGAGTGGAGTGAACATTCTTTCCTGGCATACCTGTAGGCTTCACCACCTTCATTTAACTCAATTCACTTCACATTAAATCAAAATACGGCTGAGAGCATTGGGAACAGCAAAGTCTTTCCACCCTGATGATAGCCCAGCTGCAGTGCTGAAGACTTACATTCCGGGTCTACCTGCATCTCAAGCCAAACTCGAGCACTATGACTGTAGCGTTGATGTGTATTTACAGAAGTGGAAGGTTGGCCAAGTATGTCCTGTGTAAAAAAAAAATCAGGGTAACTCAAATTCGGCTAATAATTTTGCTCTTGATCTATCATTGGCAAAGTAATGGAAAGTGTCGATTGTGCTATTGAGTGTGCTCATCAATATTCTGGACACCTTATCGAGCATGGTTTATTGCAGTACTCAATCTACATGGATTAGATGAATTCCAGACACTGTGCAATAATGACTACCCAAGTGATTATTAAGTGGTGGTCTCAATGAGACTTTGAAAAAATGTTGTTAATTGGCATTACAAGGGCAGTTATCAGATAACAGGCTACAGACATAATGATAATGAAGGTGGTTGTAATTTCTGGATTCTAATCATTCTTCACTCCCAGAAATTACTCCTCAATTGATTCTTCAGTGTTTTTCCTTCCATCATAATTTCAGAAGTGAGGCTGTTCACTGTTTTGGCACAATGCTTATTTCCATTTGGTGCTCCTCTGTACACTGCAAGACATCATTCAAACCAGAGGAACTAGGTGCTAAAAGGTTGATGATCTTGTAGCGCGGTTACAGATTGTTAGGTATGACGTTGTGAGCATCACTGAATCGTGGCTGAAGGAAAATTATAGTTGGGAGCCTAACATGTGTACTCCTATGCACATTGTATAGGAAGGACAGACATGTAGGCAGAGGGCATGGCTTGGCTTTGCTGACAAAAAATGAAATCCAATTTCTGAAAAGAGGTGACAAAGGATCAGATGATGGAAGATCTTTGTGGCCAGAGTTAAGGAACTACGAGGGTGTAAAAAGCCCTGATGGGAGTTGGAATAAGACCAAACAGTGGCCAGGATGTGGGCTACAAATTACAATGGGAGATAGAAAATGCATGTCAAAAGGGGAGAAGGCAGGAGAATGGAGTTGGAAGGGTAATCAATCAGCCATGATGACATGGTGGAGCAGACGCAATGGGGGGAATGGCTTAATTCTCCTCCTATGTCTTATGATTTTGTGGCCTAAATAATACTTATGCTGCAAATGCCAACCATTGACTGTTTCTAAGATAGATGGATTCTAACCACTTTCCTTGCCATTTATCAACAAACATCATTTATTCAAGATTCAAAGTTTCAAATTACATTTATTATCAAAGAATGTATACACCTTGACATTTGTCTGCTTACAGGCAGTCACAAAGCAAAAAACTTGAATAACCCAATTAAAAATAACAAAGACCACTGCACAGAGAAGAAGAGAGAAAGAAAAGCATGTCATGTGTACAGTAGAAGTAAACAAATAGCATCATGAACCAGACTGAGTCCCAGATCTGCTCCAGGAGCAGCCGGAGTAGGCCCAAGCCAAGCCTCGGTCCCCAGTTTTCACACCAACAGGTCTGAAACACAGAGCAGCTGGGTGAGTTCACAGCCTCTTTGCCACAGAGAAAGGAATGGACGTTCATAGGGTGAGCAAGTGAAATCAGCCTAACCCTCACCTCTATACCCGACACTTGGCTTTCAGTCTATCTGTGTTGAAATTTAAATTGTCCAAGCCGTGTTCTGGGACCTGAATCCTGGCACCCTGATATGCCTGGGCTGCTCTGCCTGAAGCCATTCTCCATCTCATCAAGTCAGCTTGGAGCAATCCAGGTTAGGTGGACGGACATCAAAACTCTTCCGCATTGACTCGTCTCCACCTCGGTCCACGAGCCCTGCAGCCCAAACACGTTGCTCCTTGCAATGCCCCAGTGCGACTCACCCCCCAGACCAGCCTCAGTTCTGCCTACCTCCTCACTGTCTGCGGAGATAGTTCACCCCGACCTGCTTCATGCATGAGGTTATAAGCTGGGGTTTTAGTCAATTCTCTTGCTTTATGATCTACCAGTGAGCTCTCACACATCACTGGTAGTGCCATCTGTTAGTAATTAACTCACCTTCTGACCACAAAATACTCTTATGATCAACAAATCAGATCTCTGGTGTCTGGTGGAGAGTTGGAACGTATGAAGCATTTTCAGACTGAAAAGGCATAATTTTATGGAGTGTCCCATGGTTCTCAATGACTTGGATGAGAGGGGAGAATATAATGCATAGAAGTTTGCCGATGACATGAAAATAATTGGGAGGAAGTGTTGCAGGGAGGGTGTTTGTACTCTGCAGCAAAGTATAGGTAGGTTGGGTGAGTGGTCCAGAGTTTGTACTCAGTGGCACTTTATTATATGGCTCCTTTTCTTTCTTTCTTTCTCAATCTTTTTTATTAAGTTTCGAGTAGATAAACCTAACAATGATAATGATACAAAGAGATTGGGATTAGATTAATAATGGTTAACGTATACAGAAACAGACTCCGATTAACATGTGTAATCTAAGCCTCCCAATCTCTTAGTAAATAAACATGAAAAAGATTCTAAAAAAATTTTTACAGAGAAGAAAAAATCCCCCTAAACAAAATAAAACAAAATAAAATCAAAACAAAACAAAAGCTGGGCGGCCATGTTTCATTGGTTAAGATCATTATTTGTCATTAACTCCGCTCCTCTATACACGAACAAAAAGTTATTGGGAAGGATTTGGAAAAGGTCCGCTTACATCATTATGAAAATGTTGAATAAATGGCCTCCAATTATGGCTCCTGTACCTAATAAACTGGCAATTGAGTTTATGTTTGTGGTTTTCTGCTGCTGTAGCCCATCCACTTCAAGATTCGGTGTGTTGTGTGTTCACATGTGTTCTTCACCATGGTTATTCGAGTTAATGTGGCTTTCCTGTCAGCTTGGACCAGTCTGGCCATTCTCCTCTGCCCTCGTGCATCAAAACGACATTTCCCCCCATAGAACTGCTGCTCACTGTATGCTTTTATTTTGTTTCTTTGCAACATTCTCTGTAAACACTGGAGACTTTTGTGCGTGCAAATCCCAGGAGGTCAGCAGATTCTGAGATACTCAAACTGCCCTGTCTGGCACCAACAAGCATTCCATGGTCAGAATCACTTAATCACATCTCTTTCCCCATTCCGATATCTGGTCTGAACAAATGAACCTCTTGACTATGTCTGCATGCTGTTTCACATTGTGTTGCTGATTGGAGATGTGTATTAATGAGCAGGTGCACAGGTGTACCTAATAAAGTATCTACTGAGCATAATTTATTGTGGGAAAGCATACACTCCATGCTTACTACTGTCTAAATGGAAAGAGGTTGTAAACGGGTGAAGCACAGTGGGATCTAGATGTTTTCATGCATGAGTCACAAAACACTAGCAAAAAGATGCAGCAAGAAGTTAGGATGGCAATTGGCATGTTGCTCTCTTTGGAGAGGAGTTGGAGTTTGAAAGTAGAACATAGAACAGTACAGCATAGGGACAGTTCCTTCAGCCCATGACATCTGTGCTGACCACGGTGCCAACCTAACTTATCCCATCTGCCTGAATATGGTCAATTTCCTTCCAATCACTGTCTGTTTGTGTGTCTGTCTAAATGCTTCTTAAACTTCGCTGTTGTATTTACTTCCAGCACCGACCCCTGCAACACGTTCCAGGCACCTACCACTCTCTGTGTGAAAACTTGCCTCATAATTCTTATTTAAACTTTCCCACATTTCTTAAAGCAATGCCCACCAGTGTTTGACATTTCCACCTTGAGAAACAGATTCTATCCACTATAAATTATTACAATAATATTTAATATATTTCCATCAGGTCGATCCTTAGCCTCCGATATTCCTTAGAGAAAATGTTCTATTTGTCCAAGCTCTTTTTATAACTATCATACTCCAATCCAGGCGATGTCCTGACAAATCTCCTCTGCACTTTATCCAAAGTCTCCAGATCTTTCCTGTAACGCAGTGGCCAAAAATACCCACAATATTCTAAATCCACCCAGCCAAAGTTTTATATAGCTGCAACAAAACTTCTGGATTTTGTCTTTAACACCTCTGTTCAATGAAAGCAAGCATGCCATATGCCTTCTTTACCACCCTACATGCCAGTGTTGACACTTTCAGGGAGCTCTGAAATTGTATCCTAAGATTCCTTTGTGCATCAGTTCTCTTAAGGGTCATTTATTGTAGGTTTTCATAGTCCATTTGACCTCGTGCAACACCTCACATCTGTCTGGGTAAACTATATCTGCCATTTCCATACCCATTTCTACAACTGTTTCAGTTTTTGACAAATTCTTTAACAACCTTTCTCACATCCACAACCCCACCAGATTTTGAGAACTATTATTATAATTCTACGAGTGCTGGTGAGGCCACAACTGGACAGTCTTGGTTCAGTTAAGAAATGATATGCAGATTTGAACATTGTAATACTGGCTTTTCAACTAGAAACATCAAGCAAATTGCTAGAGAAATAACTTTATCTTCTAAAATATCATATCTCCATAAACACAAAAGTCTGCAGATGCTGGAAATCCAAAGCAACACACACACACCCCTCCGCTCGAAACAGCGACTGTTCATTCATTTCCATAGATGTTGCCTGATCTGCTGAGTTCCTCCAGCATTTTGTGTGTGTTGCTTTTTATCTCCATAAAATTGTGGTTCTTGTGAAAATTGGTTGAATTAACACAGTATAAGTATGCAGAACATTATATATTAAAACTTGAGCAGGCATCTTTGAGGCTGAGATCATAATTGATTATTACTGAACTGATTCGTAAACAAGTGGTTTGTAATTTTAGGTATCTTCATTAAATTAGTCTAGATTGGACCAGTGTTACAAACTGTGTAACTATCTTCACATTCAATGAGAATTCTACCAAGAAATCTTATTGTGAACATAATAGAAATAATTGCGTTTCTATGACAACTCATTTGTTTCATGGTTGCCATTAGATTTGTTTAGTATTTGAGTTATATCATCAGCACATCTTTGTTCCCATCTTCACTGCCTTTTATTCTATTCATTGATTCTGTCTCTTGGATTTACTAAGTATGCCTGCAAGAAAATGAATCTCAGGGTTGAATATGGAGACATATATGGACTTTGATAATAAATTTACTTTGAACTTTGAACTTCCCTGACAGCACATACACCTCTTCGTCATTTCTGGTCGAGAAGTTTTGATTTTTTTCCTGGACTGGGAGCATATAATTAATTGTTATTAACAGCAAACGAACCAAATATTTACTTTAACAACTCAAAAAACACAAAATTAAGCTAAATGGAATGTAAAAGGGTCATGGAATTGTATGGCAGAAGTCCAGTTAGGGAATCAGATGACTATGTAAAATTTAAATGCCAATTTGAGCATTTTACAGCAATGATCATAAACATGAGATTAAATTGCAGTCTGTAATCTCACTCCGAGATCTGATACATTTAATTACACAATAACACTGCATTAATTTGATATGAGTGGTTAAATTCAATCTGGGTCCTGCTTGTCCCTCTAATGTTGTTGGCTCTTTATAACAACCTCATGTGTAATGGCTATTTTGCTGCCAGCTCCATTTGGTGATGTGAGCTGGCCTGAGAGAACTTTCCGACACTGGACTTCCTGTTTTCCCTTTTCTCCTGAAATCTGTTGCTCATGCTGCACAGTAGTTCATCATACAAATGGATGTTCTTTACCTGTGTAATTTATCAGAGAACTTGGATGCAGGAAATAGGAACAGCATTAAGTCCACTACCTCTCAGGTCCACCCTGCTATTCAATAATACCATTATAGATGATGTTCAATTACATTGACATTAAGTCTATATTCTGGTGACTTTAAAGTACTTTCTGCCAGGAGATGATTTGTAACAACATTGCTCTGAGCATTACCAGTTGTACTTGCGTGTTTGATGTTCTCCCAAGGGGTTATGCCTGTACATCACATTGTTTAATGTAGGGAGGGTGATGAAAAAGCAGCCACCACACACTCCTTTATAGATTATAGTCAGGCTCCAGTGGTATGGAGTGCAAGGCAAATGGGAACCCATCATTTGCTTTCACTACCATTGTAATGCGTCATCATCTTCTGCCAACTTCACCGTTGAGGTTTTGATTGGATCTCTCTTTGTCTGGAACCTCCCCCTACCAGGAGCTAAGCGCTGGATGGCGAATTTTCTGCACATTGGCATGTTATTCTGCCCAGGTATTTATACTCCACAAAAGCCACCTCCAACCCAACTCCAACACCACAGACTTTTCTTTTTCACAGAACGGAGGCGGAATTAAGATGGCGCCAAACGGCATCTCCTTTGCTTGCATCTTCATAAAAAAGCTCTATTTCCATCTTTAATATATTTATTTTTCCCTTTCAGGGTTCTTTGGAAGACCCTGACCTGGAGTTACATGCTGACTTCGGTTCTTTGGGAATGGGACGCGTTCTCAGGGTTTCAGGACCGGCCGTTATTCAGCAGGCCAAGGGTTCAGCCTGAAAGGTGGCCTAGTGTTCGGAAATCTAAGATCTCAGGCTCTGGAGACGGGCAAATTAAGGGTCAGTGTCATGGTAGGAGATGCGTGTGTCATCGGGGAGGCCGGAAAATCTTTCGCTGTGGGCCTGAAGACTGGAGACTTCTGTGATCTTCGGGCATAGAGCTCGTAAAAAGCGATGGAATGGATTTTTTAACATTGTAACCCAGCAGGTTGTTGTTATGACTCCCACTCGTTGTGAAAATGGGGGACACCTCCCTCTCCTTTACTAGGGAGAGAGAGTGAGAGAGAACCTGTGGGTTGCCGAATGCCAGATGAGCACGTCCAGGAACACCACTGGGATTGTGAAACGAGCCCAGCAGAGACTGCACTTTCTGAGGAAGCTTAAACAAGCATCACTCCCCACTAACATCTTAACTACATTCTACAGAGGCGTGGTTGAGAGTGTGCTGACCTTTTGCATCACAACCTGGTACTCCAGCTGCAGTGCTGCCGACAAAAAAGCCTTGCAGAGGGTGGTTAGGGGAGCAGAGAAGGTTATTGGGGTCTCCCTACCTTCTGTCCAAGACCTCTTTCAGAGTCAATGCCTCCAGAAGACACGGTACATCATTAAAGACCTCTCACACCCTCTCCATGAACTGTTTGTTCTTCTGCCATCAGGTAAACGTTACAGGAGCATCAAAACTAAAACCATGAGGCTACTAAACAGCTTCCTCCCTGTGGTGAACTAGATATACCTGTCTGACTGCTCCTGTGGCTCCTCCCACAGACCCCTGTATAAAGGCGACTGTGGGCTGCTGCTCTCCCTCATTTTCCCCAGGATGTAGTGCTGTTTATTCTTCCAGTCAATAAAAGCCGATATCTCACTTCCTAAGTCTCAGCGTGAGTTATTGATGGTGCATCACTCCCACAGGCAGTCAGACTGCTAAATAGCTGCTCTTCCTGACTCTGCTTTGGACACTTTTAACTTGCACTGGACACTTATAACTTGTTTTGAACTGACATGTGGCTGTTGTGTTTTACTATTTATTGTTATGTTTATTATTTAGAGTTGCGTTTGTTATGTTATGATTGCACTGCTCCTGGGAAACGCTGTCTCATTCTGCCCTGCAGAGCTGATGTATGGTTAGAATGACAATAAAGTTTTTGAATTTTGAATTACGATGGTCTTTGGGGTAACTGCAAGGTCTGTGTCTTTGCTGTCACTTAGCTCATGCTTGGGCTCGGTAGCAAGTGCACTTTTTGTTTTGCTGGTGGGGGAAGAGGGGATTGTTGCTCGCCACTGCTTACACGTGGGGGGGGAGCTGGGGGGGTGACTTTGGGTTTCTCATGTTTAATTGTCGTTCATTCTTCGGGGCACTTCTCTGTTTTCGTGGATGTTTTGCGAAGAAAAAGCATTTCGGGTTGTATATTGTATACACTTCTTGTACATTAAATTGAACCTTAAGGATACAGGAGTGCTGTGAAAATTTTATTAGATAGCGGTCAAAGTAATATTATTATCAAAGTACATAAATCTCACCATATACTGTACAATCCCTGAGGTTCATTTTCTTGTAGGCATTCACAGTAAATACAAAGAAACATAATAGAATCAATGAAATACTGCACACAAGACAAACAACCAATGTGCAAAAGACAACAATTTGTGTAAATACTAAAAGAAAAAAATAAGAACGATAATAAATAAATAAGCAATGAATATTGAGAACATGAAATGAAGAGTCCTTGAAGTGAGTCCTTGGGCTTTGGGAACAGTTTGGTGAGTAAAGTTGAGTGAAGTCATTCCCTCTGATTCAAGAACCTGATAGTCAGTTTTCCAGATCATAAATACAGAGATATGAATTTTAATCCCAATACTGCAAGTAGCATATTTAGCTTAATTGAATAAATCCAGAATTAAAAGAAAAAAGAATATTGCCTCAGTTAACTGTAGCTATAAAATTTACTAGACAGTTGTTCAAACCCATCGGCATCACTAACATCAGGGAACGAAAATCTGCCAAGTTTAGTCAGGCTGACCTATACCCTGGAGTATTCACAGCCTCTTAGGTTCAGAGGCAATCAGTGATAAATTATAAACAGGAACATTTTCACCCATGATCACTTGCTATGAATGAATAAAAGGCACATCATCAACCCCTCTTTGCAATTTGTTTCAATGACTCCATGGGTGAATGACTTTCATATTCTATGAACACTCGACCCAAAGAGATTTCTGCTGTACTCCTTCACAATTTTATCTTCTGTTTCTTGGCTATAGTTCTGGTGCCACGACGTTGCATAGGATGAGAATCCTAATGGTCCCTTTAGACACCATTTGGAACACTTACATCTTATTGGAAACATCTTCGCCACATGTAAACCATCAAATTCCTTTAAAAAGGATTAACCTCCGTTATATCACCTCCCAGTCTTTTCTTCCACTGGAGAAAAGAACCTCAGATACCCTGATCTTGTGATCGTTGTCATCATTGATCGTGTGGATAGTCAGAGGCTTTTTCCAAGGGCTGAAATGGCTGCCACAAGAGGACACAGGTTTAAGGTGCTGGGGAGTAGGTACAGAGGGGTAAGTTATTTACTCAGAGAATGGTGAGTGCACGGAATTGGCTGCCGGCAACGGTGGTGGAGGTGGATACGGTAGGGTCTTTTAAGAGACTTTTGGATAGGTACATAGAGCTTAGTAAAATAGAGGGCTATAGGTAAGCCTAGTAATTCCTAAGGTAGGGACATGTTCGGCATAACTTTGTGGGCTGAAGGGCCTGTATTGCGCTGTAGGTTTTCTACGTTTCTATGTTTCTATACCCTGAGGAAAGGGTTCTTTAAAACTGGTGCTTTTTGTGGGGAAAACATCACTAATGGTATATTTTGCAGAATGAGCACCAATTTCCATAAGTGTACATTTTCAGGCTGTTTGAGAGATAAAGGAGGACTTGCAGCCAAATAGGCAATTAAAGTAATGCAAGTTAATCTCGTTGGTGACCTATCAAACATAGCAGTGCAAACTCTACTTCAGTTGATTGAAAATGAAAACAAAACAAACCATGATGTTTATCTCTTGGAGTTGACTGATAGAGGAGAGATTTAACGATAGTGGTAGCAGATTCCTATTCTGTCGGTTTTTAAATATACTGCAGGTTAGTGAAGAAATCCCAACCTATTCTTAACAGGCTAAATGGGAAGCAAACACACTTTTGAAGATACATGTTGAGCCGAGATGTCTTATAATACATTTTCTTGATCAAGCTAAGGAATTTAGGACTTCTGAACCTAGAACTTGTATAGGTATACTGAACAATTGTAAATTATATGACCTCAACCTCATTTCCTAGCAGTTTATTTTGCAGAGGTCCATCCTTGCTTATCTGCTGTGACTGAAGACATTGATGAAACACAGTCGAACCGGAGTTGTGTTCAGCAGTTTGAAGCTCAGCATCACTTCTTGGAAAAGTGCCTGAGCCATTAAAATTCCCCTATCTTTGAATTTTTATAATTAAATCTTCTGCTTGTTTCTTTTTTCAACCTAACTGCCACCTCATCTACTGCCAAGCAATATGGATAATACAATGAATCCATCTGAACTCATCTGTAAGACCATAAGATATAGAAGCAGATTTAGGCCATTTTGGCCCATCAAGTCTGCTCTGCCATTTCATATTGGCTGATCCAATTTTCCTCTCAGTCCCATTCTCCTGCCTCCTCCCTGTATCCCTTCATCCCTGTAGAAGCATCCTATGTTACCAAGAAAAATTGAAGATATTCATTTACAGGGGATGCTGGCAAAGCTGCTTTTATAGTCTATGACTAACTGCCCTTGAGAAGTTGGCGTGAGCTGCTTTCAGTGAAGACCTTCTGGTGGAGGTATCTGTAGTTATAGAGTCATAGAACACGACAGCTCAGAAATAAGCCCTTTGGCCCATCTAATCTGTAACGAACTATTAATCTGCCAAGTCCTATTGGCCTGCACCCTCCATGCCTTTCCAATCATGTACCTATCCAAATTACTCTTTAATGTTGAAATCAAACCTGCATATGCCACTACTGCGGGCAACTCTTTCCACAATCTCATCACACACTGAGTGAAAAAGATCCCCGTCATGTTCCCTGTAAACATTTCACCTTTCAGCCTTAACCCAGGACCCCTAGTTTTAGTCTCAGCAAACTTCCATGGAAAAAGCTTGCTTGCATTTACCTTATCTATCCTCTTATAATTTTCTATACCTCTATCAATTCTCCCCTCATTCTTCTACATTCTAGGGAATAAAGTCCTAACCTATTCAACCTTTCCCTATAACTCAGGTCCGCAAGTCATGCCAACATCCTGTAAATTTTCTCTGCACACTTTCAAATTTATTGACATCTTTCCTGGAGTTAGGCGACCTAAGCTGCACATGATACTCCAAATTAGGTCTCATTAACATCTTAAACAGCTTCAAAACGTGGAAACATCCCGACTCCTGTAGACAATGAAGGTCAGTGTACCCAAAGGTTTTCTACTGTACCTGTGATGCCACTTTCAAAGAATTATGGATCTGTATTCTCTGTTCTACCACACTCCTTAGTGCTCTACCACTTGCCAGGTAAGTCTGCCCTGGTTTGTCATTCCAAAGTGCAACACCTCAAATACTTCTGGATTAAAATCCATTTGCCGTTTTTGGACCATTTTCCCAGCTGGTCCATATCAGCTTCAAGCTTTGTTGGTCTTCCTCGCTGTCTACTCCACCCCCAGTCCTGGTGTCATCCGCATATTTGCTGATCCATTTTTATCACATTTTCATCCAGATCATTGATATAGATGATAAACCACAATGGACCCAGCACAGATCTCTGTGGCACACCGCTAATCACAGGCCTCCAGTCAGGGAGATAACTATCTATTAACACTCTCTGGCATCTCCTGAAAGCTGATGTCCAACTAATTTAATAGCATATCCTGCTTGCCAAGCGACCAAACCTTTTTGACTAGCCTCAGGTCAAAGGCCTTGCTAAAGTCCATGTAGACAACATCCACTGCCTTCCCTTCATGAGTTTTCCTGTAACTTTCTCAAAAAGCTCTAAGATTGGTTAGACATGACCTACCATGCACAAAGTCATGTTGACTATCTCTATTCAGTTCCTGTCTATCTAAAAAGTTATATATCTGATCACTTAGAATACCTTCCAGTAAGTTACCCACTACTGAACTCAAGCTCTCCAGCCAAAAATAGTCTGCCTTATTCTTAGAGCCTTTCTTAAACAACAGAATAACATTAGCTGTGCTAGAGCCTCTGCAATTTCTACACTTGCCTTCCACAGGATCCAAGGGATCACATTGTCAGGCCCTGGGGATTTATCCACCCTAATTTGCTCAGGATGGCAACCACCTTCTCCTCTGCAATCCGTATATGGTCCATAACCTCATGGCTTCTTTGCCTCAATCTATAGACTTTGTGCCCATCTCCTGAGTAAATACAAATGCAAATTATCCATTTAAGATTTCCCACATTTCTTTCAGCTCTATACATAGATAATCACTCTGATCTTCTAGAAGATCAATTTTGTCCCTTGTTATCCTTTTACTCTTAATGTGTCTGTAGAAACCCTTGGGATTTTCCTTCACCTTGACTGCAAAAGCAACATCATGCCTTCTTTTAGCCTTCCTGATTTCCTTCTTAAATGTCCTCCTGCATTTCTTAAAATCCTCAAATACCTTATTTATTCCTTCCTGCTTATACCTGCTATACATCACCTTCTTTTTCTTAAACAGGGCTGCAATATCGCTTAAAAACCAAGGTTCTTTCAACCTTTTATCCTTACCTTTTATTCTGACTGGAACATACAAACTCTGTGCTCTCAAATTTTCACTTTTGAATGTTTCCTTCTTAACAAGTACATCTTTGCCAGAAAACAGCCTGTCCCAATCCACACTTGCCAGATCCTTTCTGATACAATCAAAATTAGGACCAGACCTAATCTTCTCCATAATTATCTTGAAACAAATGTCATTATCACCACTGGATGCAAAATATTCTCCTACACAATCTTTTGTCTCCTGCCCTGTTTCGTTCCCTAATAAGGGATTAAGTATCACACTCCCTCTAGTTGGGACCTCCATGTGCTGATTAAGAAGACTTTTAGAGTCATAGAGAAGGACAGAACAGAAACAGGCCCTTTGGCCCATCTAGTCCATACCGAAATCAATTAAACTGCCTACTTCCATTGACCTGCACTGGGACCATAGCTCTCCATACCCTACCATACATGTACATATCCAAACTTCTTTTAAATGTTGAAATAAAGCTTGCATGCACCACTTGTGCTGACAGCTCATTCCATACTCTCATGATCTTCTGAGTGAAGATCCTCATGTTTCCCTTAAACTTTTCATATTTCACTATTAACCCATGGTTGTAGTCCCATCCAACCTCAGTTTTAAAAGCCTGCTTACATTAACCCTATCTATACCCCTCATAATTTTGTATACTTCTATCAAATCTCCTCTCAACCTTCTCTGTGCTAAGGAATACAGTCCTAACCTATTCAATCTTTATTTATAACTCATTCTTCAGTCCTGGCAACAACCTTGTAAATTTTCTCTGTACTCTTTCAACCTTATTTACATTTTTCCTGTAGGTAGGTGACCAAAGCGTCACTCAGTACTCCAGATTAGGCCTCACCAACTAACGGTGCATTATCTGTACTCAACAAATTGATTTATACAAAAAGCTTTGTTTGTTTGTGACCTGATTTACCTGTGACACCCATTCAATGAATTATGGAACTGTATTCCCAGCTCTCTTTGTTCTATCAAACTCCTCACACTATTACCGTTCACTATGTAAGACATACCCTGGTTGGTCCAACCGAAGTGCAAAACCTCACACTTGTCTGCATTAAACTCCATCTGCATTTTTCAGCTGATGTAGATGCCTTTGCAAGCCATGATAGCCTTCTTTGTTCTCCAATACACCCAGTCTTGGTGTCATCTGCAAATTTGCTGATCTAGTTGACCCTTTATCATCCAGATTTTTGATATAGATGACAAACAACAAAGAACCCAGCACCAATCTCTGAGATACACCAGTAGTCTCAAGCGTCCAGTCAGAGAGGCAACCAACTACGACCACTCTCTGGCTTCTCCCACAAAGCCTAAATCTAAATCTGGTTTACTACCTCAATTTGAATGCCAAGTGAATGAACCTTCTTGACCAACCTCCCATGTGGGACCTTGTCAGATGCTTTGCTGAAGTCCATGTAGACAACATTCACTGCCTGAATTTACTTTCCTGGTAATTTTCTTGAAAAACTCTATAGGGTTGGTTAGACATGACATGCCACACACAAAACCATGCTGATTATCCTTAATCAGTCCATGTCTATCTGAATACTTACATATCCAGTCTCCTAGAATACCTTCCAATAACATTGATTTCTTTAACTTCTGTTAATGCCCCTCCTCCTCTTCTTACCCCATCCCTTATTAATTAATTAATTAATCCCCCCCCCTTTTTTTCCCTCTCTTTTTTCTCTCTCTGTCCCTCTCACAATCATTCCTTGCCTGCTTTCCATTTTCCTCTGGTGCTCCACTCCCTCCTTTCTTTCTCCCTAGGCCTCCCATCCCATGATTCTCCCCTTTCTTCAGCTCTGCATCCCTTTTGCCTATCAACTTTCCAGCTCTTAGCTTCATCCCTCCCCCTCCCACTTTCAAATCTCTTACTATCTCTTCTTTCAGTTAGTCCTGACAAAGTGTCTCGGCCTAAAACGTCAACTGTACTTCTTCCTATAGATGCTGCCTGGCCTGCTGCGTTCCACCAGCATTTTGTGTGTGTTGCTCAACAAGTGAAGATCTGGATTTCTACATATAGCTGATGGATTATAAAGGGAGTCATGGTAGCGTAGCAGTTAGTGCGATGCTATTACAGCTGGGGCATTCCAGAGTTTGGATTATTTAATTCTGTTGCCATTCCTCCCCATGGAATGCGTGGCCTTCCCCCAGGTTCTTCAGTTTCCTCCCACAGTCCAAATACGTAGGTCAATTGGTCATTGTACATTGTCCCATGATTAGGTTAGGGTTAACTGTGTTTGTCATGGGTTGCTGGGGTGACATGGCTCAATGGGTCAGAAGAGCCTACTCCATGCTAAATTGCTAACTAAAATAAATAAGCTGTTACGCTTGTAATGAAGGAAGCACAACTGCTAATATTCAAGCAGCAAGCTCTCGCACTGAGTTAATGGCCATCTCATTCAGTTTGGCAATGTTGAATGGAAGCTACCTATTGTACATGGCATTGGAAGAAAACACCTGGAGCCTGGTGAGGCTTGAATATAGATATATTGAAAGGATAACTTGCCCAACCCTGCAATACTGCACTGGAGCGTCAGCCAGGGCCACCATCTACTTAATTGGAGATGGTCTTGAAATATTCCAAATGAACCACAGCTGAGACATGCAGTATCTTAAAACTACTGTCATGGAGAAAATCCAGATCACAGATTGAATCATGAGAGCAGAAAAACATGGCTTCAAGCCTGCTCTGTCATTCAATGAGATCACTATTGATCTAAATTCTTGTCCTTAATTCCTTCTTGCTGCCTGATCCCTATAATCTCTGATCTGCCTGCAGTCCAAAGTCTGTCTCTTCCTTGAATATATGCAATGATTCAACAGGGCAGGGAATTACAGGCAATCACAGCTCTCCAAGAGAAGAAACTTCTCTTTAGCTTATGTTAAGTGAGGATTCATAGAACATATAGCAACCAATGACTGAAAGATTCAAAGCACACTTACTATCAAAGTCTGTACACAGTATACCACCCTGAGATTCGTCCTGCAGGCAGCCACCAATCAAAGGAATGGAGCCCATTCAAAGAAAACATCAAACACCCAATGTGTCAGAAAGGAAGAAATTGCACAAATGGCAAAAAGTGAGCGAATAGCGCACAGAATATTAAACATTCAGCTTCAAAATCATAAAAATGAGCTTGGAGTTTTCAGGTTAGTTGAGTTTAGCACTGCGCCATTCATCGGCTGCAGGCTGCAGAGCTAGTCTTTGCTTCCATTTTTGTATTTACAGAGTTTGTCTCCTTTTGCACACTGGCTGTTGGTCAGTCTTTGTGTGTTATTTTTCATTGATTCTATTATATTCCTTTGTTCTACTGTGAATGCCTGCAAGATAAAGGATCTTAGAGTAGTATAATGGAGAGAGTATAGGGCCAGAATAGAAGGGCATCCATTTTGAATGGAATGAGGAGGAATTTATTTGGCCAGAGGGTAGTGAATCTGTGGAATTTATTGCCACAGATGGCTGTGGAAGGCAAGTCTTTAGGTATATTTAAAGCAGAGGTTGATAGGTTCTTGATTAGTAAGGGTGTCAAAGGTTATGGTGAGCAGGCAAGAGAATAGAGTTGAAAGGGATAGTAAATCAGTCAAGTTGGAATGGTGGAGGAGACACGATGGGCTGAATGGCCTAATTCTACTCCTATGTCTTATGGTCCAGTGGTCTTACATTAGTAGTTAGATAATAAATTTACTTTGCACTTTGAATTTTAATCAATTTAATGTAATGTTGGCATGGTTGTTTTCCCAGTTATTTTATGCAAGCTGAGTATCATATCTTTAAAGCAGCTTCCCTGTTTCTCCACCGAAGTATCATACTGTAAATAGTACCAGATCCATTGAAATGCTTGGCTTATTGTCTCTAAGTTTGAAACCTGACAAAGTGGCTGCACAGATCTTTAGCAAATAGGGTGCTGGTGGCTGAAATTTGACCCTGATCTGGCGCTGACTGTGTGGAGTTAGCCTGTGACACCCTGACTTTCCTCTGGGTCCCAAAGGTGGGCAGGTTGGTGAATTAACCGGCTGCTGTACATTTCTCCTAATGCTTGGTGGAGTGGTTCAATTAAAGAAGTAATGGGAATAAAATGGAATTATTCCAAAACAAACATGACAATTAATGAGGGCTCGGTGGGATCTGTTTCCATGCTTTATCACTCTGTATCTTTAATAATGAAATTGATAAATGAAATTTGTCCTTCATTTTACAAAATGGAAAACAACAGGCAATATTCAAGAAGTACCACATGATTTAAAATCTGATCCAATTAAATTCAGTAACTAAAAACCAAGGTGGTGAATTGTGAAGGCTACAAATTGCTACTTGTAATACTTGTTCTGGCAAAACATAGACATTGTGTGGGTGTTTGGACCTTTTTGCTATGATGCTGGGTTTCCTATATAAAATGAAACTTAAACAACCAGCACGTACCTGCAGTGCAGATGTTGTCAGTGACTACATTGCTGGAGAAATAACTATGGTCTGGTACAGTTTTGTAAGGTTATTTTCAAAATATTTCCAGTTCATTCATTCTGATACCTAAAGAGATAAATCCGATTTAAAACAAGGAAAAGATGACTGCCAGTCATCAACCAAAAACCTCTGATTCCCGCTGTACAGATGCTGGCTAACCTGCTGCATATTTCCAACATTCAGCAGTTTTAAGTACAGACCAGCAAGGAGGGATTGCCAACTGCAGCAACAGTCAGAACAAACAGATTCAGTTCTGATGACTTGCACTCTAGTAGGTTGCTCATGTATGCCTTCTTCACAAAACACAGGACAAATCAGTTTACCCTCAAGCATCAGCAAAGTAATGGATCAATGTCAAAGTCAAAGTAAATTTATTATCAATTTATTATCAAAGTACATATTATATATGTCACTAACAAGAGAAGATCTGCAGATGCTGGAAATCCAAGCAACACACACAAAATACTGAAGGAACTCAGCAGGCCAGGCAGCATCAATGGAAAAAAGTACAATCAGTGTTTCGGGCTGAAACCCACCCTTCAGCACGACAGGAGAGAAAACAAATGAAGAGTAGAGTTAAAAGGTGGGAGGGGGAGTGTGGTGAGGGAGAAATACAAGGTGAGAGGTTAAACCAGGAGGGGGAAGGATGAAGTAAAGAGCTGGGAAGTTGATTGGTGAAAGAGATACAGGGCTGGAGAAGGGGGAATCTAATAGGAGAGGATAGAAGGGTATGGAGAAGAGAAGAGTGGGGAGCAGCACCAGAGGGATGTGATGAGCAGGAAGGAGATAAGGTGAGAGAGGGATGGAGAATGCCAAAGGAGGGGTGGGGGTGGGCATTAGCGAGAAATCGATTTTGTACAGCATATACTACCTTGAGATTAATTTTCTTGCTGGCATTTACAGGAAAATAAAGAACTACAATTGAATTTTTTTTTAAACTGTAGATAAATAAAGACTGATGAACAACCATCAGTAGTTCTTGAATACCAGCAGTCATTCTGCATTTTGTAAAATGAGAGGCAAGCTTCATTTATCAGTTTAATTCTTAAGGCCACAGAGTGGCAAACAAAATAAGGCAAATTGGGCAAATAAGAAAAAAGCACATTACTGAGAATATGAACTGTAGAGTCCGTGAAGGTACGTCTATAGTTTGTGGAATCAGTTCTGAGTTGAGGTAAGTGAAGTTTTCCAAGCCAGTTCAGGAGCCTGATTGTTGTTGGGTAATAATGGTTCCTAAACTTGGCGGTGTGGGGTCTAAAGCTCCTGTACCTACTGCCCAATGGTAGTAGTGAGAAAAGAGCATGGTCCAGATGGTGGACATCCTTGAAGATTGATGCTGCTTTCTTGTGGTGATGCTCCTTGTAGATGTGCTCAGTGGTGGGGAGGGCTAGGTTGTATCCAGTACTTCTTGAGGGCTTTTCCATTCCTGGGCATTGGTGTGATCTCTTTGCTGATGGTGTTATCAGACAGCTTTTAAACACTAATACCCCACTTACTAAAGTTCATTTCAGGTTTAGAATAGCCACTCAGTTCAGAACTCATCACAGCCTTTGTCCAAAAATGGACTAAGGATCTGAACTTCAGGGGTGGAGTAAGAGCGACTGCTATGGACAAAGCAGCATTGGACTGAGTATGCACATCAACACTCTCGACCTTCTACAGATAGACACTTGACAGCATCCTAGCATGCTGCATCCCTGCGTGGCATGGAATCTGCACTGCAGCGGAGAGGGGATCTCTACAACGGTTAGTTAAAACTGCCCAGCGCACCACCGGCAGACGCCTACCCACTACGTTTATAGGGACATATACAACATACAGAAAGGTGCTGGAGAAAAGGCCAGCAATATCATGAAGGATCCCACCCACCATGCCCATAGACTGTTTGTTCAATCTCCATGAGGGAAGAGGCTAGGGAACATCCACGCCAGGAAATAGTTATTTCCCTGAAGTCATCCAGCTGATCAACACCTCTACCCATCAACTCGCCCCTCCATACTGAATAATTTCCTGTCAGAGTCATCTTAAGTACAGATAGCCCTGTACCTAGTGTTACTTCATGTGCACACAATCAGTCTACGTATGTAAGCTAATTTTATGCATTTATATTTATTGCGTGTTTTATTGTGTTTGTTATGTTTATTGTGTTGGATCTGGAGTAACAACCATTTCGTTCTCCTTGTCACTCACGTACTGAAGAATGACGAGAAACAATTTTGCATCTTGAATCTTGAGTGTGCCTTCGAAGTGAACTTATCAATGTACTTGGAGGAATCCATAAACACTCCAGTAGTTGGAGTCATACCTCATACAGGAGAAAATGGTTGTTGTGGTCGTTGGAGGTCAATCATCCCAGCTGCAAGACATCACTGCAGGATCTCTTCAGGCTGGAGCCCAAAGCTCATCTATTTTCACCAACATTATCAGTGATGCCCCTTTCAGCATAAGTTCAGAGTGGAGATGTCCATTGTTGATTCCACAATGTCCAATTCAATTTTCTTTTCCTCAGTTAATGAAGCAATTTATAACTGCATATTAAAATTTAGAAATAGGGTGCAGAATAGGCCCTGCAAGCCGCGATGCTCAACAGGCCTCAATTTAACACAAGACTGATCATGGAACAATTTATGAGGTTCAATTAGCCTGCTAACTGGTATGTCTTTGGACTGTGAGAAGAAATTGGAGCACCCGGAGGAAATCCACATGTACACAGGAAGAAACGTAAAAACTTGTTTACAAGCACCCCGGAATTGAACTCAGAAATCCGATGCCCTGAGCTGTAACAGCATTGCACTAACCGCTATATTACCTTGGCACTCTAACAGAACAACATCCATATTTGTAGATGGACTGATTAGTAGCAAGTAACAACTTTGCGAGGCAATGAACAGTCCTAACACCTACCCCTGATATACAATAGTATTACCGTTGCTAGGTCCTGTCCGTCATCACCCTAGATTGTTGACCCAATGTTCAACTGGATTGTCCACATGAATATTGTGGCTAGAGGACAGGTAGGAGGGTGGGAGCCCTGTGCTGAGTGTTTCACTTCCTGACACCTCAAAACCATTCCATTATCTGTGTGGCAAAAATCAGGAGTTGATAGAATACTATCTATTTGCCTGGCTGAGTACAGCTCCAACAGCAAACTAAAATGTCAACAGCATGTAGAAGAATGCAGCTGCTAGATTAGCATGACACCTATCCCCTTAAGCATTGATTTTCTCCACCAGCAGCACAATGTATGTGCAATGTATACCACCTGCAAAATGGAATGCAACTGCTCTTCCAAAAAGGCACATTGATCTTCAAGAGCTTGGGAACACCAACCATTTCCCTTACAAATTGTTTTTTGAAAACCCAGGCCTGGAATTACCCTCTGACTTTGGTTTTTTGCAGGAATGGGACCCGCTGTCAGGGCTGCTTTTTGATATCCCAAAGACACGGCCTGGAAGACTAGCGCACCTTCAGAGGGTTCCGGCATTTTGTGGCTCTGGGGATGTGCTGACTCTGGGCTGGTGCCCCTGACTGAAGTGTTGCCGGAGAAGACGGAGCATCAGGAGCAGTGGGTCAGCTGCCGGGGGTTGTGGGTCTGGGAAGCTGTGCCCTTTTAGTGTCGACTCTCTGGGCGCAGAGCTCAGAAAAAAGCGATGCAACAGACTTTTAACATCATAAATCAGCAAGTTGTTCGTTTGTCTCCCCTCTCGTTGTGAAACAGGGACACCTCTTTTTCCCTTATTAAGGAGAGAGAGAGCCTGTGATATGTCGAATTACTGGGTGAACGAGTAGTCTTTGGGGTACTGCAAGTCTGTGTCTTTATTGATGCTTTACTGCACACTTGAGTGCTCGATGGAGGGTGCAGATGCTTTTTTTGCTGGTGGTGGGGGAGTCATTGCTTTGCTGCTGCTTGTGTGTGGGAGGGGTCTTTGAGTTTCTAACGTTTTAACTGTCATTCATTCTTTGGAGCACCCCCCTGTTTTCATGGATGTTTACGAAGAAAAAGAATTTCAGGATGTATATTGTATACATTTCTCTGTCATTAAGTATACCTATTGAAACCTATTGAAATTGCATATGTTTCTGGCTGAAACAATATTGCCTATCATTTGTCACTGTTGGGTCTAAATCTTGGAACACCCTACCCAAATGCATGGGAATATCTTCTCCAGATAAATAGTAATAGTTTAAGAAGGTAGCTCATTACTTCCTCCTGGGATGGGCTATTATAGATAAATTAAATAAAAAGATGTGTCTCATTTGCAATCATCTTCTTAATGCATCATATTGTAAAATGTTCATCTATTTTTAAAGTTTTTAATTTATATCAAAAAAATGAATTAATCTCAGTTAAATTTTGTAAAGAAATCAACTAGTGACCTCTGTAACTTATTTAGTGACTTATTTATTCAAAGATTCAGCGCAAACAGTGCCTGATGACCTATACCACCCAGTAACCCACCCACTAGCCTAATCTCAAGATAATTTACAATGACCAAATCTGGGAGGAAACCACAGCAACTGGAGGAAGCCACGTACTTACTGGGAGAATGTACAAA
Organism: Hemitrygon akajei; assembly: GCF_048418815.1. NCBI lineage: Eukaryota > Metazoa > Chordata > Chondrichthyes > Myliobatiformes > Dasyatidae > Hemitrygon > Hemitrygon akajei. The sequence goes on from NC_133127.1 coordinate 25,507,358, forward strand.
CTCCCTACAGATGGCACCAGAATTGAACACCAAGCTCTGACGCCTTAAGCTGTAATAGCGTTGTACCAACTGCTAGACTACCAAGGTACCCGAATGTGATGGACTTACATTATCTCAGGCAGAGACAAAGCAAAATGTAAAGTTCATCTGAAAAATGCAGGTCAGAACTTGTTCATAGTGGTTAGTAAAAACATTGTCAACTTAAGAATTAATGTATTTTTAGTTTGATTTTGGTGTTTGCAAGTTAACAAATAGGGATATTGGATCTATTAATTGTGCAGTCGAAATGGTTTATTCATAAACCATGATGAAAAATATGTCAGTGAATTAAGACAACTAATTCCCATGCCTGTCTCTGGCTCATTTGTTGATTAGTGTGAAATGATGGCATTGACTGAGGTCAGATGGACCTTATCTCCCCAGTGGTTAGAAGAACAGTCAGGATATCTGATTTTCAGCTGAACTCTAAGTTCATGCTATTTTGAATATTTTTCTCTCTATGATTATTGTTGCCCATGTGGCAAAACAGAGAATAATACCGAGGTACGTCCATATTTGCATAACAATATATTCAGAAAGAAGCGGATCAGGGTAATATTTTCCAAGCAGAAGATAAAAAGTCACCTTTCCAAGCTGTGGAATTGGGCTGGGAGCAGATTACGTCACATAAAAAGCCCTCAGAGGTACAATCTCACAAACAATTTCACCAGCTGTCTGCCAGTAAAAGAAAAATAAATACTGAATGCACAGCAAGATCTCATAAACTAGTAGTGAAGTGCATTGAGACAGAGACTAGAAGTTAGAGATTAGCTTTATTTGTCACGTTGACATTGAAACATATAGTGCCATTGGCATCATTGACCAACACAGTCCCAGGATGTGTTGGGGGCAGCCCACAAGTGTTGCCAAACTTCTGGTGCCAACTCAAAATGCCCATGATCTACTAATGCTAACCCATGCGTTTTTTGAATGTGGGTGGAAACTAGAGCACCCAAAGGATATCCATACGATCACAGAGAGAACTTACATACACCTTTCAAACAATGGTGGGAATTGAAACCCAATCTTTATTTATTGGAAAGTGGTGGCAGAGGGTTGGAAGCTGTTGAATCATTGGGCATAAAGCTGGGGAAGTGCAAAGATAAGACGATCCTGATGGGAGATGTATACAGACCCCCCCCCCCCAAACAGTGGTAAGGGTATGTTCTACAAATTACATCAGGAGATACAAAATGCATGCCGAAAGCGCAATGTTACAGTAGTAATGGGGGATTTCAATATGCAGGTAGATTGGGAAAATCAGGTTGATGCTGGATTACAAGGAGCATTTTCCAGAGTGCCTATGAAATGGCTGTTTTGAGCAACTTGTGGTTGAGCCCACTAGAGGATCAGCTATTCTGGATTGGGTGTTGTGCAATGAACTGGAATTGATTAGAGAGCTTAAGGCAAAAGAATTTTTAAGAGCCAGTGATCATAATATGATTGAATTCACCTTGAAACCTGAGAAGGAGAAGCTAAAGTTGGATGTATCAGTATTACAGTGGAGTAAAGGGAATTACAGAGGCTTGAGCAAGGATATGGCCAGAATTGATTAGAAAAAACGTTGGCAGGGATGGGAGCAGAGTAGGAATAGCTGGAGTTTTTGGAAACAATTCAGAAGGCACAGAATATAGACATCCCTAAGAGGAAGAAGGATCCTAAATGCAAGATGACACAACTTGGCTAACAAGAGAAGTCAAAGCGAACGTAAAAGCCAAAGAGAGGGCATATAATGGAGCAAAAATTAGTGGGAATTTGGAGGAATTGGAAACACCAACAGAAGAGTCATTAAGAAGGTAAAGATGGAATACGAAAGTACACTAGCCAGTAATATTAACAAGGATACCAAAAGTTTCTTCAGGTATATAAAGTGTAAAAGAGGTGAGAGTGGATAGTGGACCACCAGAAAACAATACTGGAGAGGTATTAATGGGGGACAAATGAAATAGTGGATGAACTAAGTAAATATTTCACATCAGTCTTCACTGTGGAAGACATTAGCAGTTTGGTGGAAGTTCCAGGTGTCAGGGGTCATAAAGTATGTGAAGTTACCATTACTAGAGAGAAAGTTCTTGGGAAACTGAAATGTCTGAAAGTAGATAAGTCACCTTCTTTCAAGAATCGCTAGATTGCAAATGTCACTCCACTCTTCAAGAAGGGAGAGAGGCAGAAGAAAGGAGACAGTTAGTCTGACTTTGGTGGTTGGGAAGATGTTGGAGTCAATTACTAAGGATGAGGTTCCGGGGTACTTGGAGACACATGATAAAATAGACCATATTCGGCATGGTTTCCTCAAGGGAAAATCTTGCCTGACAAACCTGTTGGAATTATTTGAAGAAAGAACAGGCTGGGTAGACAAAGGAGAATCAGTGGATGTTGTGTACTTGGATTTTCAGAAGGCCTTTGACAAGGTGCCACACATTAGGCTGCTTAGCAATCTACGAGCCTGTGGCATTATAGGAAAGATTCTAACACAGAGAAAGAAGTGGTCTATTGGCAGGAGGCAAAGAGTGGGAATAAAGGGAGCCTTTTCTGGTTGGTTGCAGGTGACTAGTGGTGTTCCACAAGATTCTGTGTTGGGACCGATTCTTTTTACATTATATGTCAATGATTTGAATTGAATTGACTTTATTTCTTACATCCTTCACATACATGAGGAGTAAAAATCTTTAGATTACATCTCCATCTAAATGTGCAACGTGCAATCATAGTAATTTATAATAATTTATAATAAATAGAACAGTCAATTCAATATAGAGTTCATCGGTCTGATGGCCTGGTGGAAGAAGCTGTCCTGGAGCCTGTTGGTCCTGGCTTTTATGCTGTGGTACCATTTCCTGGATGGTAGCAGCTGCAATAGATTGTGGTTGGGATAGTTTGGGTCCCCAATGAACCTATGGGCTCTTTTTACACACCCGTCCATGTAAATATCTTGAATCATGGGAAGTTCACAATTACAGATGCACTGTGCTGTCTGCACCATTCTCTGCAGAGTCCTGCGATTAAGACAGGTACAGCTTCCATACCAGGCAGTGATATAGTCAGTCAGGATGTTCTCAATTGTGCCCCTGTAGGAAGTTCTTAAGATTTGGGGGCCCATACCAAACTTTCTCAACTGTCTGAGGTGAAAGAGGCGCTGTTGTGCTTTTTTCACCACACAGCCAGTGTGTACAGACCACGTGAGGTCCTTGGAGATGAGGACGCCCAGGAGCTTGAAGCTGTTTACCCTCTCAACCCCAGATCCATTGATGTCAACAGGGGTTAGCCTGTCTCCATTCCTGCTGTAATCCACAACTAGCTCCTTTTTTTTTTTAAGCGACATTGAGGGAGAGGTTTTTTTTGACACCACTGTGTCAAAGAGATGACTTCTTCCCTGTAGGCCACCTCATTATTGTCTGAGATAAGGGCAATCAATGTAGTGTCGTCGGCAAACTTAATTAGCAGATTGGAGCAGTGGGTGGTGATACAGTTACGGGTATACACGGAGGACAGGAGGGGACTCAGTACGCAGCCATGAGGGGCTTCTGTATTGAGAGTCAGAGGGTTGGAGGCGAGAGAATTGATAGCCCTGTTGCAAAGTTTGCAGACGATATGAAAATAGTTAGAGGGACAGGTGGTTTTGAGGAAGTAGAGCAGTTACAGAGGACTTGGACAGATTGGGAGAATGGGCAAAGAAATGGAAGATGGTATACAGTGTTAGGAAGTGTATGGTCCTGCACTTTGGTGGAAGAAATGAGGCCTCACCTTAAGTACTGTGTATTTTTTGGGCTCCTCATCTTAGAAGAGATGTGCTGGCATTGGAGAGGATCCAAAGGAGGTTCACAAGGATAATTCCAGGAATGAAAAGGTTATCATATGAAGACTGTTTGATGGCTCTGGGTCTGTACTCACTGGAATTCAGAAGGATGAGGGGGGATCTCATTGAAACCTTTTGAATGTTGAAAGGCCTAGAAAGCAGATGTGGAAAGGATGGTTGGAGAGTCTAGGACAAGCGGGCACAGCCTCAGGATTGAGGGGCGACCATTCAAAACAGAGATGCAGAGAAATTTATTTTGCCAGAGGGTGGTGAATTTGTGGAATTCTTTGCCACATGCAGCTGTGGAGGCCAGATTGGTGGATGTACCTAATGCAGAGATTGATAGGTTCTTAATTTGACATGGCGTCAAATCTTCCAGGGAGAAGGCTGGGAAATGGGGTTGAGGAGGAGAAAAAAGGATCAGTCATGATTGAATGGCGGAGCAGACTCGATGAGCCAAATAACCTAATTGTGCTCCTATGTCTTATGGTCTAAAGGAAAATATTAAATGAAAAGCTAGAGCATACTAAAGGTAGTGGTAGAACAGAAGATTGAAGTTTTTGAGGACCCATCAGTGGGAAACTAAAAAAAAAGTAAGAAAATTGATTATGAGTGAAATGGCAAGTACTATTAAAACAAACTCAAAGAGGCTGAGGAATTAATCACAGAAAACAAGGAAATATCAGATAATTTATATCAATTCTTGCATCTGTATTCACAGTGGATGATATTAAAATATACCAGTGATTACTGTGGGACTTGAAAAAGAACATAGGAATTTATGAGGAATAAAGTGCTGGACAAAACTTATGTGAACAAGCAGACAATTTTTCAGGACTTGATGCCCTGTATCCTGTTTCAATAACGTGGCTCCCAGGATGGTGGGCAAAGCTTGCTGAGATCCAGGATGGCACCTGAAGATTAAAAAAAATGAACATTTGATGCCATTGTTCAAGAAGGGGACAAAAGAGGGACGCCTCACGTCTTAATAAGCTGGTAAGGAAGGCGGGCTCTGTCGTGGGCAAAGTACTCGAGAGTTTAACATCGGTAGCTGAGCGAAGGGCGCTGAGTAGGCTACGGTCAATTATGGATAACTCTGAACATCCTCTACATAGCACCATCCAGAGACAGAGAAGCAGTTTCAGTGACAGGTTACTATCGATGCAATGCTCCTCAGACAGGATGAAGAGGTCAATACTCCCCAATGCCATTAGGCTTTACAATTCTACTGCCAGGACTTAAGAACTTTTTTAAAAGCTATTAATGCTTTTTGAGATAGTGATTTAGATGCATATCATATTTTTTACTGAGTTAAGTATTGTATGTAATTAGTTTTGCTACAACAAGTGTATGGGACATTGGAAAAAAAGTTGAATTTCCCCATGGGGATGAATAAAGTATCTATCTATCTATCTATCTATCTATCTATCTAAAAGGCAGGAAACTTTAGGCTACTTAGCAGAACATATGTTGTTTGGCAGAGGCTGGAGTCTGTAATGAAGGAAAAAAATAGCTGGTCATTTAGAGAAGCTTTATGCAATCAAAATCAAATGAATATGGTTTTATGAAAGGAAAATCATTTTTGACAAATTTGCTGGACATCTTCAAGAATGCAACAGCAGAGTTGATAGACGGGGTCTAGTTGATTCAATTGGATACTTAGAAAACTTTCTGTGATATGCCACATAAAAGACAGGTATGCAAGAGCTCTGGTGTTGAGGAGGATCTGTTCACATGGATTGAAAGCTGGTCATCACATGGAAAACAAAGAACTAAAATAAGTGACACAAGAGATTCTGAGATGCTGGATACCTTGAGCATCACATACAGAATGCTGGAGTAACTCAGCAAGTCACGTGGCAGCTATGAAGAGAAATAGTTGATATTTCAGGCCAAGAACCTTAATCAGGAATGTCATCATTGAAATAAGTAGGTTTTTTCTAAAATGGAAGGAGTTTCCCAAGGATCATTTATTGGCGTGAAATTACTTACTGTCCATATTAATGACTTAGATGAGAGTGAAGAGTAAAATTATGCAAGTTTGTTGATGACATGCAAAATAGGTATTAAAGTCATTCGAATCAAGTTTAGTACCATTGGCATACTTCATAAATGTTGTTGTTTTGCAGTAGTAGTACATTGCTATACATCATAATAAAACACTATAAACTACAATAAGAAATATATTCCAAAAAATTACCTTAAATGAGTAGTGCAAAAAGAGAGAAAAAAAACCTTTTTGAGATAGTGTACAGTACATGGGATCAATGTCCATTCAGAAATCTGATGGCAGAGGGGAAGAAGCTGTTCCTAAAATGTTAAGTGTGTGTTTTCAGGCTCCTGTACCTCCTTCTTGATTGTAGCAATAAGAGGGTTTCCTGGATTAAGGTATTTGATTAGTACTGAGTGTATGATGGTACTTATAAAGGCATTTGAACTCTACAGCATGGAACAGATAAGTTGAAAACTTAATGAACAAAACTTGTGTAGGATCATGCACTTTGTCAGAAGGAATCAAAAGGTAGACTAATACCTGTGTAGAGAGAGATCTGAATGAATCACAAAGAAGAGAAGGGAATGTACAACAAGTAGCTAGGCCTAAGATATAGTGGCCTTTATTGCTGGTGGAGTTTACCGTCAATATAGTGATGTATTTGTACAATTATACAGGCTGGTGGTGATGCCATGCCTGGAGTACATGTTAAAGTTTTGCTTATGTTATTTAAAAAAATATATCCTAGCATTGGATGGTGTCTGGAAGAAATCACAAAGCTAATTCTTAGGTTGAGAAGCCTGTCCTATGAGAAACGGCTAAAAAAGTTAAATCTGTACTTTTCAAAGTTTAGGAACATTATAAGAGAGGGCATGATAGAGCTGATGTTGAGATGTTTCAGCTAGTGGGAGGGTCTTGAATGAGGGAGCATAGTTACAAGACAAGAGGGCAGAATTTAAAACTAAGGTATGTGGAAACTTCTCACATAAGGTGATGAACTTCTAGAATTATTATCCAAGAAGGATGCATACTGGAACTATTAAGAAGGAGATGGATGCATTTTTGAATGACCAAAGAAATGATGCCTATGGGGTATTGCCACAGGTGAAATGTTGAGGCTTGGGTAGACATATTAAATACTGGGGCTTCTTCTACATTCTTGTGTTCTTGTAAAGTGTTGATTGGTGAGTTACAAGATGAGAACAAGATGATTCTTGTTCTTGCTGGGAGGAAAAAGCGTGACAGCAGGAAAATGCAATGGGAGCCCTTTTAAATGTGAATGGGACAAACCACAATTAAGGAATAAAAGGACATCCAGAAGCACTGGTTTAAACTGTAACATCATCAGGACCAATACAACAGAGCTGGAGAAAGTGAGGAAATGGAATAGACTCCTTCCAGGAAACAGGGGTGGGAAGGATTGTAGTCTAGATGGAGCACATGGAATCCAGGGTTGATAGGTATATTGGATCCAAAATTGGATGGGGTGTAATCTGAATTTTATAGAGCTACAACTTTACCTGTGACTCTTGAACTTAATCCCCCTACTAGGACTAATGCAGCATATATCTTCTTAGCCTAAGGTTGTCATAGCTGGGGGTGGTAGTGGGGATAAGATTCCACTACCTATAAAATGCTCCAAATAGCATGCATTTCTAACAGCCTCTGACAACCAAGTCCAACTTTTGGCCTTCACGTGTGGCTTAGCTACTAGGCCCGGCGGAACTGTTTCTACTGAGAAGGGAAGGGGCTAAAGCAGACCACTGGTGCCTCAAAACCAGTTGCTTGTCAGCCTTGGATGGCAGCCCACCTAGGAGAAGGAGAAGCCCACCTATGCCTTGTGGCCATACCCACCCATGGGAAAGGCTTCAGGAGTAAACCCTGAGGAAGAAATCCAGAGCCGGGGTCCCTAAGGCAGTTTGATGTTGTTTACAACTTCACTGTGACAACCTCTGCGACAACACTAGTGCCAAGCTGTATTGGCGCTTGCCCTTCCCTTCGACTACATCAGTGACGTAGAGAGGGGCAGCCCACTTCATGGGCAACAGTTGGTTCTTCAGATCTTCCCACCCAAGCTTGTGCCCTGGAGAGGACACGGTCCACCAGAGGCGCAAACCCATGATCCCTTGGGATCGCCAACTGCCTACTGCTATCTTCTTAACGATTCTATGTCAACTTACACAACAACTTTGACAGATCTATGGATGTGAACCCTAAGATCCCTCTGTTCCTCCACACCATTAAATATCCTGTCATTAACCCTGATATGGTAAGGGTATGATTGAATTGAAAAGTAGTGCAAACAAGATTTATAAATATGCTGCCAGAACTTGAGGGACTGAATTATAGCGAGAGGTTAGACTGGCTGCACTTTGCACCTTGGACAGTAGGAGTGATCTCATAGTGTGAGCACTGGTTTATTATTACCACATATGTACCAAGGTACAGTGAAAAGCCTTGTCTTATAGTTCATACAGATCAAAGCATTACCCAGTGAGACAGAACAAGGTAAAACAATAGCAAAGTGTAGAAGCTATGGAGAGTGTAAGATATAAGGAGGTGAATTGTGAGGTCAAGTGTCCATCAAGAGATCTGTTTAAAAGTTTGATAACAGAAGGGTAGAAGCTGTCCCTTAGTCTGATAGTACATTATTCAGGCTTTTGTACTGTACCTGTCACCACGTTTGGATATGGTCCAACTGCAGAAATTCACTGAAGCGAGTCGACTTTAATGAGAACTGTTGCAGAATCTAAAGGAAAAGGAAAACAATAAACGTTAGGTCAACAGGGCTGTTAACCAAACTCTCAAACTGAAAGTTAAATGCCAACACTGCTGGAAGCAATAAGTAAATTGTAAATGAGCACAGCTCTCTGACAGTATCAGTCGGAACGGTAGTCCTATTTCCCAGACAAGGACAAAGATGAACAGGGAGTGCAGACATTGCTGTGCTTCAGGTCAAGCCTCAGCAAGGTGAGAACAAAAATAAGGCAGTTAAATACCAATGTAATGAAACAGTAATTAGCTGGAACGTGCATATTCATGAGCACAATTGCCGTGTCTGTTGAGCAGCCCGCCAGTGGGAGTGCACGCAGTCTGTGGTTGTGACAGTGTCTTCCACCCGAGGGAAGAGGGGAGAAGAGAGAATGCCTAGGGTGGGTGGATCTTTGATTAGGCTGGCTGCTTTACTGGGGCAACGAGAGGTATAGAGAGAGTCCACAGAGGGGAGATGGTTTCCATGATAAGCTGAGTTCTGTCCACAATTCTCTGAAGTTCCTTTTTATCTCACGCAGAGCAGTTGCTGTAGAGGTTTATAAAATCAGGAGCAGCACTGATAAGACAAATGGCCTTTTGGCCAGGGTTGGCGAACCAAAAACTAGAGGACATAATTTTAGGGTTAGAGGTGAAAGGTTTAATAAAAACCAAATGGGAAACTTATTTGTACAGGGAGAATGCTAGATATACGTACATATGGAACCAACTGGCAGTGGAAGAGGTTGAGGCAGCTATATGATATATTTTTAACAAGTTTAGAGGAATATGGGCCAAATGCCAGGAATTGGGATTAGCTTGAATATATATTTTGTTTGGCCTCGGTAAATATGTGCTGAAAAGGGACTTTTTCCATGCTGTCCAACCCTGTGACTGTATGCCTGTATTGTGCATTCTTTATGCTGGTGGAACGCAGCAGGCCAGGCAGCATCTATAGGAAGAAGTACAGTCGACATTTCGGGCCAAGACCCTTCGTTAGGACTAACTGAAAGAAAAGACAGTAAGAGATATGAAAGTGGGAGGAGCAGGGGAAATCCGAAATGATAGGAGAAGACAGGAGGAGGAGGGATACCAAGCACGTCTTTCCCTCCGCTCTTTCTGCTTTCCACAGGGATCGCTCCCTACGTGACTCCCTTGTCCACTCATCCCTCCCATCCCTTCCCACCGATCTCCCTCCTGGCACTTATCCTTGTAAACGGAACAAGTGCTACACCTGCCCTTACACTTCATCCCTCACCACCATTCAGGGCCCCAGACAGTCCTTCCAGGTGAGGCGACACTTCACCTGTGAGTCGGCTGTTGTGGTATACTGCGTCCAGTGCTCCCAGTGTGGCCTTTTATATATTGGTGAGACCCGACGCAGACCGGGAGACCGTTTTGCTGAACACCTACGCTCTGTCCACCACAAAAAGCAGGATCTCCCAGTGGCCACACATTTTAATTCCACATCCCATTCCCATTCTGATATGTCTATCCATGGCCTCCTCTACTGTCAAGATGAAGCCACAGTCAGGTGGAGGAACAACACCTGATATTCCATCTGGGTAGCCTCCAACTTGATGGCATGAACATTGATTTCTCTAACTTCTGTTAATGGCCCTCCTCCCCTTCTTACCCTGTCATTTATCTATCTATCTATCTATCTATCTATCTATCTATCTATCTATCTATCTATCTATCTATCTATCTATCTATCTATCTATCTATCTATCTATCTATCTCTATCTCTCTCCCTTTTTTTTCCCCCTTTCCTTTTTTTCTCTCTCTGCCCCTCTCACAATTACTCCTTGCCTGTTCTCCATCTCTCTTTGGTGCTCCCCTCCCCCTTTCTTTTTCCCTAGGCCTCCCATCCCATGATCCTCTCCCTTCTCCAGCTGTGTATCCCTTTTGCCAATCAACTTTCCAGCTCTTAGCTTCATCACCTCCCCCTTCTGTCTTCTCCTATCATTTCGGATCGATCTTCCCTCCCCCCTCCTACTTTCATATCTCTTACTATCTTTTCTTTCAGTTAGTCCTGACGAAGGGTCTCGGCCTGATACGTCGAGTGTACTTCTCCCTATAGATGCTGCCTGGCCTGCTGCGTTCCACCAGCATTTTGTGTGTGTTGCATGAATTTCCAGCATCTGCAGGTTTCCTCATCGTTGTGTATTCTTTGGGCTCTTAGCCACAATATTTGTGTAGATCATAATTACCAGATCAAGGGCTGGTAAAGTGAGGCTGAATGACTTTGACCTCATTGGTTTAGATGGTGGGAGGGTGGGAGTGAGAGGCTGGAGGAAGCAGTGTGGGAAATCAGGCCATAAGAGTCTATCACTTCAATAACATGCTATTCAAGATATGCAGGATGCCAGCAATGCTGGTTCTGCACTGCTCGAAGAAAACAGAACATCTCCAACTGCCCTTAGCTCTGTGTCAATGTAGAGAGCACGGAGATCAGTCCAGACAACAGAGAATTAGCAAACAACTCCTTTGTTAATGCATTAAAAATACTGATTCATAAGTAATTATAAAAGAATAAAATTGCCCTGAAGGCTCCAGGCGAGTAACTGAATCACCATAATCTACAGTCATCTAAAATCAATTGCTTCCTTAAGTCCTTTCGCCAAGAAATAGTTTCTTCAAAAGCAACTGCTGCAATTGCTCGAAATCTTAAATAAAAACAGAAAATGCTGGAGGCACCACACAAATCAGAAAATATCATCAGCGAATAAGACCAAGTTAATATTTCAGGTCAATGAATGCTCTTATAATGAGCCAGAATGAACTAAAATCTCTTGATGGATACTGTCTGATCTGCTGAGTATTTCTGGAATTTTCTGTTTTTCTTATTTATTAGAAACATAAAGAACATAGAAAACCTACAGCACAATACAGGCCCTTTGGCCCACAAAGCTGTGCTGAACATGTACTTACCTTAGAAATTAACTAGGGTTACCCATAGCCCTGTATTTCTCTAAGCTCTATGTATCCATCCAGGAGTTTCTTAAAAGACCCTATCTGCTCCTTGATGTCCCGGTTACTATTGGGTGGTCTATATAAAACAACCAGTAGAGATATTGACCCCTTCCTCTTTATTTAGCAATTTAGCACCATGGTAACTAAACAATTAGCACAACGCTATTACAGCTTGGGGTGTTCTGGAGTTCAGAGTTCAATTCTGGTGGCATTCTGTAAGGACCCTCTGTACTGTTGTGTGTTTAACATTTCAGTAAAAAGACCATAAGATATAGCAGCAGAATTAGGCCATTTGGCCCATCTAGACTGCTCGCCATTTCATCATAGCTGATCCAATTTTCCTCTCAGCCCCAGTCTCCTGCCTTCTCCCCATATCCCATCATATCCTGACCAATCAACAATCTATCAACCTCTGCCCTAAATGTGCATAAAGACTTGGCCTCCACCGCTGCCCGTGGCAATGAATGTCACAGATTAGGAGGGATAATAGTGCCTAGTGGTGACTCCTTTGCTTTCATCTTCAGAAACAGCTCTATTTCCACCTTTAATATCTTTATTTTTCCCTTTCAGGGATCTTTTGAAGACCCTGACCTGGAGTTACACGCAGGCTTCGGTTCTTTGCAGGAATGGGACCCGTTCCTGGGGTTCCATGACTGACCGTCATTCGACATGCCAAGGGTTTGGCCTGAGAGTCTCGGATTGTGTTCGGAAGCCTAAGATCTCAGGGCTCTGGAGGTGGGTGGTTCCAGGGTCAGTGTCACGGCAGGAGGCTCGTGTATTGTTGGGAAGGCCGGAAAATCTTTCGCTGTGGGCCCGAAGACCTGAGGTCTTTGTGATCTTCGCACACAGAGCTTGAAAAAAGCAACAAATGGACTTTTAACATCGTAAACCAGTGAGTTGTTGTTATGTTGCCCGCTCGCTGTGAAAATTGGGTCACCTCCCTCTCCCTTGCCAGGGAGAGAGAGAACCTGTGGTTTGTCAAATGTCGGATGAAATGCGAAGCCTTTGGGGTAACTTTAGTCTGCGTCTTTGCTATCGCTTATCACACACTTGGGCTCAGTGATGGTACCGATGCGCTTTTTTTTGCTGGTGGGGGGAGGGGGGGATCGTTGCTTGCTGCCACTTACACGTGGGAGGGGGGATCTGGGAGAGAGGGCTTTGGGGTTCTCAAGTTTAACTGTCGTTCATTCTTTGGGGCACTTCTCTGTTTTTGTGGATGTTTGCCACAAGAAAAAGCATTTCAGGATGTATATTGTATACATTTCTCTGACATTAAATTTGACCTTTGAACCTTCGAACCTCACTGGCTGCAGGAATTCCTCCTAATCTCCATTCTAAAAGCACGTCCTTCTTCTCTGAGGCTGTGTCCTCTGATCTTAGACACTCCCACCAAAGGAAACTCGACGCAGACTGGGAGACCATTTCGCTGAACACCTATCCTGAAAGCAGGATCTCCCAATGGCCACACATTTTAATTCCACATCCCATTCCCATTCTGATATGTCTATCCATGGCCTCCTCTGCTGTCAAGATGAAGCCACACTCAGGTTGGAGGAACAACACCTTATATACCGGCTGGGTAGCCTCCAACCTGATGGCATGAACATTGACTTCTCTAACTTCTGTTAATGCCCCTCCTCTCCTTCTTACCCCATCCCTTATTTATTTATCTAATTATCTATCTGTCTATCTATTTATTTATTTATTTATTATTTTTTCCTTTTTTTACTCTCTCTTTTTCTCCCTTTGCCCCTCTCACAATCACTGCTTGCCTGCTCTCCATCTCTCTCTGGTGCTCCCCTCCCCCTTTCCTTCTCCCCAGGCCTCCTGTCCCATGATCCTTTCCCTTCTCCAGCTCTGTATCCCTTTTGCCAATCAACTTTCCAGCTCTTAGCTTCATCCCTTCCCCTCCTGTCTTCTCCTATCATTTTGAATTTCCCCCTTCCCCTCCCACTTTCAAATCTCTTACTATCTCTTCTTTCAGTTAGTCCTGTTGAAGGGTCTCGGCCCAAAACGTCGACTGTACTTCTTCCTATAGATGCTGCCTGGCCTGCTGTGTTCCACCAGCATTTTGTGTGTGTTGTTTGAACTTCCAGCATCTGCAGATTTCCTCGTGTTGGCGATAGGAAACACTCTTCCCCTTCATTTTTCTAAATTCCAGTTTTTTTAAGTAATTCCAGAATGTTTGAGTAGTATTTTTAATATATATTGTTTGAATGCTTTCTTACAATATGGCTTACACCAGAAGTGAACGGCAAATTAATTAAAATGGAATTGGACACTGGCTTGGCTTTTTCAGTCAATCTATAAAATGAGCTTGAATGGCATTTCAAAGATACTACACAGAAGCACTCCCTAATATATTTCAGGCATTCAAAGTTCGAAGATCAAAATAAATTCATTATTGAAGTACTTATATGACACCATATACTACCTTGAGATTAATTTTTGCAGGCATTCACAGTAGAACAAAGAAATACAATACAGTCAATGAAAAACTACATACTAAGTCTGACAAACAACCAATGTGAAAAAATGGAAAATGTGTAAATACAAAAAGAAGTAAATAAATATTACTGAAAACACAAGTTGTAGAGTCCTTGACAATGAGGCCATAGTTTGTATGAGCAACCTGATGGCTGAAGGGTAGCAATTGTTCCGCAACCTGGTCGTGTGGGTCCTGAGGCTCGTGTACCTCCTCCCCAGTGGTAGCAGTGAGAAGGGAGCATGGCCTGGATGGTGGGGGTCCTTAATGATGGGTGCTGCTTTCTCGAGGCAGCGCTCCCTGTAGATGTGCTCAATGGTGGTGAGGACTTTGCCTGTAATGGACTTGGCTGCATCCACCACTTCTTAGGAATTGGTGTTGCCGCACCAGATCATGATGGAACAAGTCAGGACACTCTCCCCTGTGCATCTATAGAACTCTGTCAAAGTTTTAAATGACATGCTAAAGTAAGCATACTTCAGAAAGAAATGTATGGACATTGCAATCACCAAGGCATAGAATACTATGTGCTGAGTGCTGGTATGAATGAGTACTTCATGGTCAGTATGGCATGATGGCCTGAAGGGCCTATATTGAATTGAATTGAATGATCTTTATTGTCATTATACATAGATACAATGAAACTCTGTTTGGCTTCCTCTCGGGCAATCAAACAAAGCGGTAGATAAAAACAAGACAGTAATAGAAAAATGGTATTAAATAGATAAGTAGCAGAAAATAAAATAAGTTGCAGCAGCACCAGAATATCACAGTAATGCACAAAGTGCCATTAGTGCAAGTATTTGAGTCCTTGTGTGTGCTCACAGTTTCAGTCACTGTTCTGTGGGAGTGGTGTGATGGAGGCCACAGTTCTGGGGTAGAAGCTGTTCCTCAGTCTATTTGTTCTGGTTTTTAGTGTCCTGAACCTTTTGCTGGACGGCAGCGGGTCAAACAGGGAGTGGCCGGGGTATGTGGTGTCTCTGGTTATGCTGATTGCTTTCCTCCTGAGTCTGCTGGAGTAGATGGTGTCCAGTCCTGGGAGCTCCATCCTGACAATTCACTGGGCCGCCTTCACCACGCGATGTAGGTCTTGTCGCTCAGCGGCTGTGCAGCTGGCATACCACACTGAGCGCTGTTGGTCTGGATGGTTTCAATTGTGCTTCTGTAGAAGTTAAGCAACAGCTTTTGTGGGGGTTTAGCCTGTTTCAGCTTTCTGAGGAAGAAGAGTCTTTGTTGAGCCTATTTTACAAGCATTGAGGTGTTGGTGGTCCATGTCAGCTGCTTTGACAACATAACTCCAAGGAACTTCAGGTGTTCCACACTTTCCACTACCTCTCCATGTATATGGAGGGGGGTGTATACTCTGTCCTTTGATCTCTTGAAGTCAATGATCATCTCTTTTGTTTTAGAAGTGTTGAGGACCAGGTCATTGTCCTCACACCACTCCGTCAGATGAACTACCTCGAGCCTGTAGGCTGTTTCATTGTCGTCCAAGATCAGGCCAACCACTGTGGTATCGTCCGCAAATTTAATTATGGAATTGGAGGTGTAGATGGGGGTGTAGTCATGTGTGAAGAGTGTCAATATCAATGCTGTATGGTTCTTTGGCAAAGCAGAAATGACTTCCCGGTGCATTAGGCCAATTATCTACTTGCCTTGTGGTTGTATGTCTGTTGATTGGGTCAAAGTAAATTTACTTAAAAACATTGCAATATCCTGAAAAGCATTTTCAAAGTTTGAAGAGAATAATTTGAATCTTTGTCAGTGCTTTTATTCACAGGGCCAACATCCTGGCAGATCGTTCAGCTCAATAAACGATTCTAAGCGCTAACTGATTTATTATTGCTACATGTACGAAGGGTAAAGCAATATACAAAAAAAACCTTTTGTTTGCATGTTATCCAGACATATCCAGGCATTCCCAACATAAGTACCTCGAGGAAGTGTAAAAAGAAAACAATAACAAAATGCAGAATATAGCATGTTGGTTACAGAGAAAGTTCGGGTAGATAATTAAGGTGCAACGGTCATGATGTGGTAGATTGAGAGATCAAGAGTTCATCTTTATTGAACAAGAAGTCAGTTTAATAATCTTAAATCAGTGGGGAAGAGCTGTCTTTGAGCCTACTTAAAGGGTTTTTGATTATATTGGCATAACACTACTCCAAACAAATTTATCTCTGGAGTTGCAGCCAGTGTTATACCTTGCTTTACTTCACAGGAGCGGAAAATTGATGGTAACGGCATTGTGCTGGTTTGACCTTGCTTCAGATGCTTCCACTGCTCCTTCAGCATTATACCAGTGGTTAAATTTCAAAAAATCCTTTGTTAGATATAATAATTGTGTGGAATTTGAAAGGGATGTGTAAGACGTCATAGAAATGTAAAAAAAACAATTTATTTTCCTTCTGAGATTCTTATTCTCCCCTGGATTTGCAAGCTCCCCTCTCTCTCTCTCTCTCTCTCTGTGCACAATGCCATTTCGCAGTTCATTTGACAAGCAGCCAATCAGCACAGGGATCCATGTCATTGTCATTCTCAATGCGGCCACAAGGGGGCGTGCGAAAGCAGAAGACGGTGGAAAAGTTCAGTTGGTCAGACAACTATTTCCATAGGTTTGATCTTAAACATGCACTGCAGTCACAGCCCTTCATGAATTTCCTGGACCCTTGGTTCATCATTCATCTTCTGAGGCTGGCAGCCTTGGCAGAAAGGTCACTGTCCTGACCAGGCATGTCTCTCTCCCTTGGAGGTCATTTCATTTGGGAAGAATAAGTCAAAAGTGGGAGAGTATGTGATTTTTGACAAAAGCAATTAGAGGGAAGCTGAGAGGATAAAATCAAACACCATTTGGCCATGGGGATTTCAGTTCTCATTATGTGAAAGGGTGGTTGAAGATCATCGGGGTCTCTCTTCCAGCCATCACGGACATTTACATTGCATGCTGCATCCGCAAAGGAAACAGCATTATGAAGGACCCCATGCATCCCTCATACAAACTCTTCTCCCTACTGCCATCCGGAAAAAGGCTCTGAAGCATTCGGGCTCTCACGACCAGACTATGTAACAGTTTCTTCCCCCAAGCTATCAGACTCCTCAATACCCGAAGCCTGGACTGACACCTTGCCCTACTGTCCTGTTTATTATTGATTGTAAATGCCTGCACTGTCTTTTTGTGCACTTTATGCAGTCTGTAGGTCTGCACTCTAGTGTAGCTTCCTCTGTGTTGTTTTTTTATTATGTAGTTTCAGTCTAGTTTTTTGTACTGTGTCATGTAACACCTGAAAAACGTTGTCTCATTTTTACTATGTACTGTACCAGCAGTTATGGTTGAAATGACAATAAAAGTGACTTGACTTGACTTGACTTGAAACAGAAATGTATTCATTTCTATACATTTGTATAGGCTATACAACTCACTGTTGTATAGTTGCTCAGTGAGCTCACTTGAAATTGGATCAGAATCAGGTTTATAATCACTGACACATGTCATGAAATTTGTTGTTTGACGGCAGCAGTATGTGGTGGCATCCGTTGGTCTCGAGAGACCATGGATCTGCGCCTGGAGTTTCCAGGGCGCAGGCCTGGGTAGGGTTGTATGGGAGACCGGCAGCTGCCCAAGCTGCAAGCCTTCCCCTCTCCATGCCACCGATGTTGTCCAAGGGAAGGGCACTAGGACCCAAGCAGATTGGCACCGGTGACATCGCAGAGCAATGTGTTGTTAAGTGCCTTGCTCAAGGACACAAACACGCTGCCTCAGCTGAGGCTCGAACCAGTGACCTTCAGGTTACTAGTCCGATGCCTTGTCCACTAGGCCATGCACCAACACAGTATAGGCAGCAGTATAGGAGAATCTATATGTTACAATAAGAAATTTATATAAAAGATCAATAAATAGAGCAAAAACAGAACAGAATAGTGAGGCTTGTTTATTTATTTAGAGATACAGCATGGAATAGGCCCTTCTGGCCCAACAAGCTGGCTGCCCAGCAACCCAGACAATCTCAATTTAACCCTAACCCAATCGTGGGACAATTAACCTATTAACCTGCATCTGGACTGTGGGAGGAAACTGGAAGACCCGGAGAAAACCCGTACGACCCATGGGGAGGATGTACCTTACAGAGGATGTTGGGCCTGAACTCCGAACTCTGATGCTCTGAGCTGTAATAGTGTTGTGCTAACCGCAACGATACCTTGTCTCACGTGGTTGTGTTCATGAGCAGGATGCAGTTTTTCAGTCCATGTCGACCATGTGGCTTAATGGATTAGGTGTCTGACTTTGGCGCTTGATGAAGGAGGTTGTCGGTTTGCGTTCAGTCACGGTTGTAGTGTAGCCATTAGCACAATGCTACTGCAGCTTGGGGCATTGGAGTTTATTTCTAACAGCCTCTGTAAGAAGTTTGTACATCCTTCCCGTGAATGTGTGGGTTTCTTCCGGGTGCTCCAGTTTCCTCCTACAGTCCAAGACGTACCGGCTAGTAGGCTAATTGGTCTTTGTAAATTGTCCTGTGACTAGGCCAGGGTTAAATAAAGAGGTTGCTGGTAGGTGCGGCTCCCTGGGACGGAATTACCTGTTCTGCACTCTATCTCTAAATAACTAAATAACTAACAAAGAAACGGCAAAGACAAGAAATATAAACAGGAGAAGGTCTGCAGATGGTGGAAATCCAGAGTAACACACACAAAATGCTGGAGGAACTCAGCAGGTCATCCAGCATCTACAGAAATGAATAGGCAGTCAACGTTTCGGGCCGAGAACCTTCTGGATAGAGAAGGAGGGGGAAGCATGCCAGAATATAAAGATGGGGGGAGGAGAAGGAAGCTAGCTGGAAGGTGATTGGTGAAGCCAGGTAGGTGGGCAAGGTTAAGGGCCGAAGAAGAAGGAACCTGATAAGAGAGGAGAGTGGAGCATAGAAGAAAGGGATGGAGAAAGGGATCCGGAGGAAGAGATACACAGATGAGAAGAGAGTAGGGAATAAATACAGTGGGGGAATTTAATTACCGTAACGAGAAATTTAATGGCATGTGATAATAACTAACTACATGACAGTAAGGGTTTGTTAACTTTGGCAACAGTTCAGCATTGTCCTGGTTTCTGTCAGCTATAATTATAAGGACATTAGAAAAGATGTAGCTCTCGTGTGGGTCAAAAGCAGTGAAATGGGACTTGCTTAAATGGGCAGTTTTGTCGGCAAGGAAGAGTTGGGCCAAAGACCTGTTTCCCTGCTGTATAAATTTATAATTCAATATTTATTGAACACTTTGATAACTATAAGGTTATTGAGGATAGAAAATTGACTGATAATCTGGAGTTTTACAACAAAGCTCTAATGAAAGGTCTTTGGCGTGAACTATTCCCTTTGCACAGAAGCTGTCTGGCCTGCTGAGAGTTCCCAGCAGTTTCTGTTTATATCTTAGTATTGTTTAACATCTGTAGTTTTAAAAAAAAATTTCTTTGGGTGAACGCTGACTGTTCATTTTGCATTTAGTACTGGGAGAGCAGTATATCGCAAAGACATCGAGCTAGTATATAGATATCACATAGCATACGGCACATCAGGCTATAAATTAGCCTGATTAGTTTGGTGATCAGATGTAGCGTGAAATAATCTCCAGGTGTATGATCACCTCCGTAACATAATAGATTCTTAATTGCTAATGTGTCTGAATCTTAACCATTAATCTAGCAGCCTTTTTTTTCTTTCTGCAGTTCCTTTCTATTAATAAATGCTATGTTTAAAGAAAGGCGTGGGTGGAGGGTGATGGTGGGGTGGGCTGGAAAGAAGGAACGAATATATCTTTCATGCTCCGATGATTTTTCTCACCATTGACTCCTCATCTCCAGGATAATTCTGGAGAGTTGGCATGTTTAGTGAGAGTGCACTGGAGTCTCAGCAGACCACAGCATTTAACCAGATGTGTCAGCGAGGCATTGGAATGACTTGTGAAATTAAATGCAATCAGCGCTCTGCACCTCAAAGGCGTGCTGAGAATAAAAATACAACTTAAACTGTCCTGATGTCTTTTTAAGGTTATTTTCTGACCAAAGAATTTTTCCCCTGTCTTTCTGGGGATTAATGCTTTGCATAACACAAGGCCATTGCTAATGCCAGAGGACAGACTGATAAGTGTAAATGCTGACATTACCCCCTTGGTATTCCAAAGCAGAGGTCTTAGCACATAATAAAGTGCTTTCAAAACTTGGAAAATTCCTTTGTAAGTAGTAGTAATATAAAACTGTTTCCTTTAAAGCCATTTTAATTTCAGAAAAGGGAACAGGTGTAGATAAATTTAAAGTTCTCTTAGCTTCAAGTCACAATCTCTAATTTCTGATTGAAGGGATAAATTGAAGGATGTTCCCTTCCTGTCGAGCAGATAACTGAAATGCTGTTGTGTGGTGCGACCTCACTGAAGAGCAGCACACAATGGCTCCCATCCACCATGTCCGATTTCCTTTAATCCTATTTGCTTTCACAAAGAACTCTAATTTGCGCATAGGACTATTGCAGGGAATAGACAAGTTATGAAATCTGACTGCGTTAATGATCTGTAGTCCTTCCAGTGACCTGCTCTTACCTTTGTAAACCAAAATAAAATCAAGCTTTTGTGGCAAGGGAAGAATATTGGTATAAATCAGGGCATCCCATCTGGGGTCTGTGGACCCCTCGGTTAACGGTAGGGGCCAAGGCTAAAGAAAAAGGTTGGGAATCACTTGTGTAAATGAATTTCTGAACTAATTGGAGTGGCTTTATTTATTTATTCTTAATATGTTTCTTATTGTAGCTTATAGTAATTTTTATGTATACCACTGTAATACTAAACATTGACCCTGCCTTGTGCATCTGGATCCTGGACTTCCTGTCAGATCACCGGCAGGTGGTAAGAGTGGGCTCCCTCACCTCCACCCCTCTGACTCTCAACACAGGAGCTCCTCAGGGCTGTGTACTAAGTCCCCTCCTTTACTCCCTGTATACCCATGACTGTGTTGCCACCCACAGCTCTAATCTGCTAATTAAATTTGTTGACGACACTATATTAATTGGTCTTATCTCAAACGATAATGAGGTGGCCTACAGGGAAGAAGTCATCTCTCTCTCAATGTCACCAAAACAAATGAGCTTGTTGTGGATTACAGGAGGAATGGAGTTGGGCTAACCCCTATTGACATCAGTTGAGAGGGTGAACAGCTTCAAGTTCCTCGGCATTCACATCACTGAGGACCTCACGTGGTCTGTACACACCAGCTCTATGGTGAAAAAGGCACAACAGCGCCTCTTTCACCTCAGATGGTTGAGGAAGCTTGGTATGAGCCCCCAAATCCTAAGGACTTTCTACAGGGGCACAATTGAGAGCATCCTGACTGACTGCATCACTGCCTGGTATGGGAACTGTACCTCCCTTAAATGCAGGACTCTGCAGAGAGTGGTGCAGACAGCCCAGCGCATCTGTAGTTGTGAACTTCCCATGATTCAGGACATTTACAAAGACAGGTGTGAGAAAAGGGCCTGAAGGATCATTGGGGACCCGAGTCACCCCAACCACAATCTATTCCAAATGCTACCATCCGGGAAATTGTACCGCAGCATAAAAGCCAGGACCAACAAACTCTGAGACAGCTTCTTCCACCAGGCCATCAGATTGATTATCTTACACTGATTTGAATGTTCTATTTATTATAAATTACTATGATTGCATGGAGACGTAACATAACATTTTTTATTCCTCATGTATGTGAAGGATGTTATAAATAAAGTCAATTCAATAATGATTCATGTCAGTGATAATAAATCTGATTCCACTTTTTTTTTTACCACTGGCTTTAATTTGACCATTTATTGGATGGAATCTCCAGGGCCCTCATATTCTGTGTCTGTTAGGTTTTCATTCACCCCACCACCCTCTCCATTCATATCCATGGCTGTATGACATCACTCATGATTCATCAAGACCAGAGTTTAGCGGGTGTATAGTGGAAATGATCCAAGGATATTTGCAAAGCCTCCTGGAAGAGATCTGTACATCTCTCCAACTCCTGGGAATTCCTGATCTGTAACTGGTCAAAATCAAGAAAGAGCATCTACAAAGGCCTTTCCCTACATGGAAGACAAACTGAAAGGGAAACACCCAATCTCTGTGCAGACTATAAACATTGATAATAATCCTGATTCTAAACTATTAGAGAATAGTAAAAACTTCTACCCTTCTACAATACTGTGCAAAAGTTTTAGGCACATATATATATATATATATAGTTCGGGTGTTGAAGACTTTTGCACAGTACTGTACCTGTCAATGTGGAGTGGAGAGCGAGTTTGTAAGTCTGGCGGGAGCAAAGGGCATTGGGAATGGTGAGGGGGAGCACCGTGGGAGGGGTGTGGGACAGGTGGCAGAGAAGCAGTGCTAGGGGTGAGGGTTGGTGTAGGTGCAGACTCACCCACTCCTGAGACACCAGGCAAGGTCATTTGATTCCAAACAATCGGATTATTCATCTTTATAAAATGTCTCTCTGGTGCTTCCTTCTCCCTTCCCCTTTTCCCAACCATGATCCCCTTCCCACTGTCAGTCCACATTAGAGACCCATATCAGAATCTGGTTTATCATCACTCATGTAGTTTATAAAATGTGTTTTTTATTGTTGTTGCCACAGTACAGTGCAATACACAAAATTACTACAGTATAGTACAAAGGCTTTAAGCACCCTAGCTAAAAATATGTGCCTAAGACTTTTACACAGCACTGTATGCAAACAAATGTCTCCTTATCTCTGAACAATTCATTTTGTTCCATAGATGGTGCTGGGCCCACTGAGTTCCTCCAGAAGATTGTTGTTCTGAGGCTGTGCTCCCTTGATCTAGATTCTCCATGCTGAGAACATATTCCTGTCAATCTTTCATGATGAAATCTCCTCTTAGCCATCAGTCTGTTAATGGTTTGTCACAGACTAGATGGGCTGAAGGTCCTGTTTCTGTGCTGTAATTTTCTTTGACTCTATGACTCTTCTCAACACCACTGACTATCTCTACCAAGATGATGGATTCCTTTGTGCACCTCCGCTTATTGCCATTTCATAAACAGAGAGCATGAAGGGGGACAATATCAACTAAAACTTAGCAATATTGGGTCACCATGAGTTCCATCGAGATCAGGAGGTTACCATTTGAAAATAGGACCTTCTGCAGTACAACTTGATAAGGAAAAGCATGTAATGAAGTCATGGACTCAGAGTCATAGAGCGCTACAGCACAGAAACAGGCCCTTCAGCCCATCTAGTCTGTGGTGAAACGTTATTCTGCCTAGTCCTATTGACCCACACCTGTTCCATAGCCTTCCATATCCCTCTCATCTACGTGCTTAGCCAAGCTGCTCTTAAATGTTGCAATAGATCCTGTATCTACCACTCCTGCTGGCAGCTCATTCCACACTCAGACCATCATCTGAGCTAAGAAATTCACCTTTCACTCTAAACTATGACCTCTATTTCTAGTCTCACCCAGCCTTAGTGGAAGAAAAACCTGATAGCTATCTATGCACCTCATAATTTTGTATACATCTATCAAATCTTCCTTCACGCCCCAAGGTAAACAAATCCTAACCTTTTACTGTAACTCAGGTCCCTGCAACATCCCTGTAAATTTTCCCTGTACTCTTTCAATGTTATTGATGTCTTTCCTGATCAAAACTTTGGGTCACCGACCTAACTACAGCGAAGTGTTGGGTTATGCCCACCATTGTGCCTGCATAAATCCAACTGCATGCACCCAGCAAGCCAAGTGAATTCCAGGGATGGGCAGGGAGCCAGCATGACTCAATGAGAAAGAAATGAAAGATAACTTAGGCTCCAACAAAACATATTCTTTCTTGAGCCGAGCATCACTAGAAAGGCCGGCATTTACTTTGTGAATGCCCTTGCGAAGTTTCCCCCCAATCTCCTTTTGTCTGTGTAGTGAAGGTACTTATTCAATTAATTCCAGGTGTTTGAGCAAGAGACTATGGAGGAAGGCTAAAATACATCCACGTTTGGATGGTGTATAAACCGGGCGTGAGCTTGGAGGGCATATTTTGCAAAAGTCACGTTCAAGGACTCTACAAATCAGTAATATTTATTTACTTTTCATTATTTGCATAGCTTGTCTTTTGCACATTGGCAGTTAGTCAGTCTTTGTTATTTATAGGTTTTCATAAAGTCTATCGTATTTCTTTATTTTCCTGCAAAGAAAATGAATCTCAAGGTAACTGGTGACATATATAGTACAGACCTTGATCGTCAATTTACTTTGAACTTTGAAATGCCTTTGGATGCCTTGCTAAACAAATGCTACAGATGAAACCTGGTCAACAAGTGAGAGCTCAACAAATCCCAAGAAAAGTTTAAAAATACCCTCAAAGTTACAGTATAGAATGTGGCACCAATTCTAGAAACTGGGTATGATCACCCTGAGGGAAAGATACGTGGCACTGTCTCAAAAAGGAGGACATATCTCATTCTGAAGACAACAACCTCGAAGGGCTGGAAGGGCCTATTCTGTGCTGGATCTCTAAATAAAACAATAACAAATAAATTATCAATAAATAAATCGGAATCTGATTGGAGCTTGGTAGAATCTGGCAGAGAATCTGTAGCTCTAGGCTCAGACTTGTCTGCCATTAGGACATAGAACATAGAAAACCTACAGCACAATACAGGCCCTTCGGCCAACAATGCTGTGCTGAACATGTGCTTACTTTAGAAATTACCTTGGGCTACACATAGCCCTGTATTTTTCTAAGTTCCATGTACCTATCCAGGAGCTTCTTAAAAGACCCTATCGTTCCTGCCTTCACCACCGTCGCTGGCAGTCCATTCCACGCACTCACCACTCTCTGTGTAAAAGAATTTACCCCTAACATCTCCTCTGTACCTACTTCCAAGTACCTTAAAACTGTGTCCTCTCATGTTAGCCATTTCAGCCCTGGGAAAAAGCCTCTGACTATCCACATGATCAATGCCTCTCATCATCTTATACACCTCTATCAGGTCACCTCTCATCCTACGTCGCTCCAAGGAGAAAAGGCCAAGTTCACTCAACCTATTCTGATAAGGCATGCTCCACAATCCAGGTAAGATCCTTGTAAATCTCCTCTGCACCCTTCCTATGGTTTCCACATCCTTCCTGTAGTGAACAGAATTGAGCACAGTACTCCAAGTGGAGTCTGACCAGGGACTTATATAGCTTCAACATTACCTCTCGGCTATTGAACTCAATCTCACAGTTGATGAAGGCCAATGCACCGTATGCCAGCTTAACCACACAGTCAACCTGTGCATCAGCTTTGAGTGTCCTATGGACTCGGACCCCAAGATCTTTCTGATCCTCCACACTGCCAAGAGTCTTGCCGTTAATGTTATATTGTGCCATGTTATTTGACCTACCAAAATGAACCACCTCACATTTATCTGATTGAACTCCATCTGCCACTTCTCAGCTCAGTTTTGCATCCTAACCTCTAACTGCCCTCCACAACACCCCCAACCTTTGTATCATCAGCAAGTTCATTGACCCATCCTCATCCAGGTCACTTATAAAAATCATGAAGAGAAAGGGTCCCAGAACAGATCCCTGAGGCACTCCACTGGTCACCAACCTCCATGCAGAATATGACCTGTCTATAACCACTTTTTGCCTTCTCTGGGCAAGCCAATGCTGGATCCACAAAGCAAGGTCCCCTTGGATCCCATGCCTCTTTACTTTCTCAATAAGCCTTGCATGGGTACCTTATCAAATGCCTTACTGAAATCCATATACGCACCATCTGCTGCTCTTCCTTCATCAATGTGTTTAGTCACATCCTCAAAAAATTCAATCAGGCTTGCAAGGCACGATTTGCCTTTGACAAAGCCATGCTGACTATTCCTAATCAGATTATGCCTCTCCAAATGTTCATAAATCCTGCCTCTTAGGATCTTTTCTATCAACTTACCAACCACTGAAGTAAGACTCACTGGTCTATAATCTCCTGGGCTATCTCAACTCCCTTTCTTGAATAAGGGAACAACATCTGCAACCCTCCAATCCTCTGGAACCTCTTCCGTACCCATTGATGATGCAAAGCTTTAGATGTT
Organism: Hemitrygon akajei; assembly: GCF_048418815.1. Taxonomy (NCBI): domain Eukaryota; kingdom Metazoa; phylum Chordata; class Chondrichthyes; order Myliobatiformes; family Dasyatidae; genus Hemitrygon; species Hemitrygon akajei. The sequence continues at coordinate 25,533,498 of NC_133127.1, forward strand.
TCAGAAAAGACATGGAGGAGGCAAAAGAGGTGGGGCATGATACTGCTGATCAGAGATAGTGTCATAGCTGCAGAAAAGGAGGAAGTCATGGAGGGATTGTCTACTGAGTCTCTGTGGGTGGAAGTTAGAAACACGACCGAGACTCTTAGGCCAAAACCTTGGCATGTCGGATAACGGCCTGTCTTGGAACCCCGAGAACGGGTCCCATTCCCGCAAAGAACCGAAGCCTGCGTGTAACTCCAGGTCAGGTTTCCAAAAGAACCCTGAAAAGGGAAAAATAAAGTTATTAAAGGTGGAAATAGATCTGTTTCCGAAGATGAAAGCAAAGGAGTCACCATTAGGTGCTATTATCCCTCCTAAGCTGTGGAATTCTTTGCCACGGGCAGCTGTGGAGGCCGAGTCTTTATGCATACTTATGGCAGAGGTTGATAGATTGTTGATTGGTCAGGATATGATGGGATATGGGGAGAAGGCAGGAGACTGGGGCTGAGAGGAAAATTGGATCAGCTATGATGAAATGGCGAGCAGACCAGATGGGCCAAATGGCCTAATTCTGCTCCTACATTTTATGGTCTTAGTACTGAAATGTTAAATACACAATAGTACAGAGGGTCCTTACAGAATGGTGCCAGAATTGAACTCTGAACTCCAGAACACCCCAAGCTGTAATAGCATTGTGCTAATTGTTTAGTTACCATGGCGCTAAATTGCTAAATAAAGAGGAAGTGTTCAATATCTCTACTGGGTGTTTTTTATAGTCCACCCACTAGTAACAGGGACATTGAGGAGCAGATAGGAAGACAGATTCTGGAAAGATGTAATAATAACAGGGTTGTCATGGTGGGAGATTTTAATTTCCCAGATATTGATTGGCATCTCCCTAGAGTGAGGGGTTTAGATGGGGTGGAGTTTGTTAGGTGTGTCCAACAAGGTTCCCTGAAACAATATGTAGATAAGCCTACAAGAGCAGAGGCTGTACTTGATCTGGTATTGGGAAATGAACCTGGTCACGTGTCAGGTCTCTCAGTGGGAGAGCATTTTGGAGATAGTGATCACAATTCCATCTCCTTTACCATAGCATTGGAGAGGGATAGGAACATACAAGTTAGGAAAATGTTTAGTTGGAGTAAGGGGAAATATGATGCTTTCAGGCAGGAACTTGGAAGCATAAATTGGGGAAAGATGTTCTCAGGGAAATGTACAGCAGAAATGTGGCAAATGTTCAGGGGATATTTGAGTAGAGTTCTGCATAGGTATGTTCCAATGAGACGGAAAGGATGGTAAGGTACAGGAACCGTGGTGTACAGAGGCTGTTGTAAATCTAGTCAAGAAGAAAAGAAAAGCTTACGAAAGGTTTAAAAAACTAGGTAATGATAGAGATCTAGAAGATTATAAGGCTAGCCGGAAGGAGCTTAAGAATGAAATTAAGAGAGCCAGAACGGGCCACGAGAAGGCCTTGGTGAGCAGGATTAAAGAAAACCCCAAAGCATTCTACAAGTATAAGCATTCTACAAGCAAGAGGATTAGACATGAGAGAATAGGACCAATCCAGTGTGACAGTGGAAAAGTATGTATGGAACCAGAGGAGATAGCAGAAGTACTTAATGAATACTTTGCTTCAATATTCACTACAGAAAAGGACCTTGGCGATTGTAGAGATGACTTACAGCGGACTGAAAAGATTGAGCATATAGACGTTAAGAAAGAGGATGTGCTGGAGCTTTTGAAAGCATCAAGTTGAATAAGTCTCCGGGACTGGACGAGATATACCCCAGGCTAGTGTGGGAAGTGAGGGTGGAGATTGCTGAGCCTAAGTAACTATTTCTGCCCCTGAGCCATCCAAGTCTCTGTAATGGTCACAACATCATAGTTTCAAGTACTGATCCACGCTCTAAGCTCATCCTCTTTGTTCTTGATGTTTCTTGCATTAAAATAGATCAGGGGTGGGCAAACTTTTTGACTTGTGGGCCACAAAGGGTTCTAAAATTTGACAGGGGGGCCGGACCAGGAGCAGATGGACGGAGTGTTTTGGTAATACACCTCATAAGAGAAAATAAAATATCATGGGATATGTAGAAAATATGTGCTTTAATTTCAATTGAAAATGAACAAATGCATTACAACAAAATATCTGTCTTTGAAGTCCCATGGTATTTAGCTATTTATTGAAATGACTTTTAAAACACTGAAAATTAAATGAATAAAATACAGCTTTTTTTTAATAGTAACAGTTATTATTTTAAAGCACTGAAAATTCTGTTATCCTTCAAGATATTATCATCATCACTCTCCTCCTGACTATCTTTATTTCAAAAACGGTAGGAGATGCAGGTCTACTTGTCCTGCTCCTTCTTATTCAATTGTCCCCTGTGCCAAAACTCAACAACGACCAGCACAAGGACAGAACAGTGACAGCGCGCCAGTATGCGGAGTGCGTTATTTGATCTGGAGCGCATTTTTTATTTTGAGAACGTACGTGCACCTGCGCACTACTCATGTCCATCACTTAACAGAAATGACAGGTAACATGTAAGGCTTATTGAAAAAAGTAACGCCAGAATTGCGGGGAAAAAACGTTAACAAGGCTTATTAATATAATTTCATCAAGTTCTGCGGGCCGGATTAAAAAGCTTAACAGGCCGCATATGGCCCCCGGGCCGTAGTTTGCCCATGCCTGAAATAGATGCATCTCAAACCATCAGTCTGAGTGCATCCTTTCTCTATCAGCTGCCTATCCTCCCTCTCACACTGCCTACAAGCTTTCTCTATCTGTGAGCCAACTGTCCCTTCCTCCATCTCTGCAGTTCAGTTCCCAATCCCAGCAATTCTCATTTAAACTCTCCTCAGCATTCTTGGCAAACCTCCCTGCCAGGATATTGGTTCCCCTCGGATTCAAGTGCAGCCCGTCCTTTTTCAAAAGGTCTCTGCCATTGTCACCCTCATCACAGCCCTCTCGATTCACCTTTCTGTAAGCAATCTCTGCTGTTGAACCTAGAAGTGATTGTGGTCTGTGTCCTCTCTGCTCTCCCTTACTCTTCTTGAGAGCAGTGACTGGGGATCTTGGAGAAGGCTATTCGTGGATTCTGTCGGGCTTCATGAGCTGCACTGCCACATCAAAGGAAACGGAGAGTACTCCAGAGTACTCAAAAGGTGTCCTGTTAATCGATTAATTGGTCACATGGGTGTAATTGGCAGCAAGGGGTCATTGGGTCAGAAAGCCTGTTGCTGTGTTGTATCTCTAAACCTAAATGCCTTGTAGAGAAACTGATATAACTCCAAAAACACCCAGTCTTGTAGCAATGCCATCCGTGTAATTAAATATGTCGTCAGCATTGATCATTGTGAATGATTGATAGTGATATCATCGATGATCTGTTCTCTGAAAACTCACACTTTTCCTCAATCACACTTTATCTGTGAATAAGGAAAACAGCCTGGCCCCTGTCACCACACTGCTCTGAAGTCTGAACAGAGAAATGCTATTCTTATACAGAATTAAGTTATCGACCAGTGGGTAACCTTGAGTACCTTCAAATTCTGTACTTGCAAGATCAATCGTTGTTGACAATACAGGGACTAAAAGTCGATGGAAGCTATGAGCTAACTAGTTAGCAAAGTAATTGTCCCTTAGTTGGTGTGTGTGTGTGTGTCTAGCATCCTTGTGTTACATCTTATCTTGTCTCCGAAACCAAAAATGGCTCTGGTCTGCTGCTATGCAAAGGAAAGCTATCCTCTTCAAAGACCTTCCCTAAAAGTCCTTTCTTGCCTGGGTTGTCTGCATACTATCTGCAAGCAATCCTTGCCCAGATGTTGTATTAACCCTTGCCTTGCTGCATCTTTCATAATAGCATACACAGAAATAAAAAGCAAGAGCATCTGTTTAAAATACCTCCACAGTTCCCATCTTCCCTTACCTTCTTTGCTTTTGGTAACATACTTTCCTATGAGATTCCACCATGAACAGCCCTTTATATCTTGCCTCTACCTATAACCTTCCAGCTTCTGTCACTCTCTGCACCTACTAACTCCATCTGTCAATCATCCCTCCTCCTCTGGACCACCTATCACTCCCCAGCTCCATTCCTCTCCCTCACCTCTTTCTACCGGCTCAGAGTCAGAATCGGGTTGAATATCACTGACGTATGTCATGAAATTTGCTGTTTTGTGGCAGCAGTACTGTGAGATACACAAAAATGACTATAAATTACAATAAGAAATAGAAGTATAAATTAAACAAGAAGTGCAAAAAGAGAGCAAAAAATAGAGAGGTGGTGTTCATGTATTTGGTTCTTTGATTATCTCCCCTCTAGTCTTGACCAGAAGCATCAACTGTTCATTTGCTTCTTCAGGTGCTGCCTGCCGTGCTCAATTCCTCCTGCACTTTGTATTTTTTAGCTTTAAGATACCCCTAGAAGGCAAATTACTAACATCTCTTCATCAGCCTGGCTTGTTGGAATTGAGTGCGGCCCGAAACATCAACTGTACTTTTTTCCATAGATGCAGCCTGGCCTGCTGAGTTCCTCCAGCATTTTGTGTGTGTTGCCAGGTTACACAAAGGCATCTATCAGCTCACTGTGGTATCATACTGCTGCGTCTGCTCAAAACATGTTAGAGGAAAATTGGCACAGCAGTAAATTAATGTGTGCATGGATCCTGAAAGCAAGCTGGAGAAAATACTGAGCGAGTTATTCTACAAGGTGTGACCGAGCATGTTCAGAAAATCTGGTGACATTCATATAAGATTTGAATATATAATTTTGAATGCCCTTCAGATACAGATTGAATGTGGGTGGATCTGCTTCTGAAATGCATTCAAACAGGATTTGTAACCTGTTCAGATATAAAATACAAATGCGGTTGACAAGCACTAAGGGTATTGTTCTGAAGAGGTGCCAAACTTCAGTTAGTTTTTCACACTAAACTCACTGGAATTTCAACATACAACCCCTGAACTGTGAATGTGTGGTAGCTGTTAGAGAGTTTTTGGGGGTAGTACATATAGCAAATGATTTCAGCCATCAGTCTTCAAATATGAATACAGATTGTAGATTAAATTTAAAATGCAGCTCTGAACAATGAGTTCAGGACCCATTTGTGAAGTTGTGAATCACAGTTAATGAGAAGGCCAGACAATTCTGATTAAAATGCATTCAGGTGTCTGCAGTGTGGGTGTGAAGTTTCTGTATAGTTTAAAGGAATCATTGTGGATGCATTGTAAATTGTCCTTTTATCTTTAGCACATAAAATGTCATGTGGCATTGAGTCTAGCAGACTTTTGCTCTGAAAGAGTCTCTGTATGATGCCTGTTGTGCCTCATTTCGTCCATAAAAGAGACTACTACATGTCTGCCGGCTAATTCTCTCCAGTGATTCTGTTCAAGCGACAACATTTGGGATGCCTTTGTGACATGTGTGTGGCCAGCAGTCTCAGCAGTTTAAATAGGTGAGTAATTTTTGTTTAAAGTTGGTCCTTTTTGGGTCGGAAGCTGTGGGATAGCGAGGTATCATAAGCCCATAAGATATAGGATATAAGATATAAGACAGGCCATTTGGCTCATCTAGTCTGCTCCGCCATCCAATCATGGGCTGATCCACTTCATCCAGTCATCCCCACTCCCCTGCCTTCTCTCCATACTCCTTAATGCCCTAGCTAATCAAGAACCTATCTATCTCTGCCTTAAATACACCCAATGACTTGGCCTCCACAGCCGCTCGTGGCAACAAATTCCACAGATTTACCACCTTCTGACTAGAGTAATTTCTCCGCATCTCTGTTCTAAATGGACGTCCTCCATCCTGAACACAATGGAGAGATGCAAGGGTTGATATAAAAATAGAGTGGTGTGTGTGTGTGCATGTGTGATTATGTAAGAGACTAAACTGTGTGTGTTAATTTAGTGAGACAGGGCCACCAGCTGCAAAGGGTGGTTTCTGAAGGTTTGGGTTGCCAGTGGGGTGTGTATATACTCAATCCAGGAACTGTATTTTAGTATACACGTTCGCAAGTGTGTGTGCCTTGGTGAAACAAGAATGGAAAGGAATACAACAGGATTATGAGTTCTGCCACGCGTGTGCCAAGTGGCAGATTGCAGAGTACGTACTCTATGGTTTTGGGTATGTTCTGTTTAACTTGTATGCATCATTTATATTTTGCGTGGTGTGGGAATTGGTGTGGAGATAGTTCAGGGAGAGGTTTAACCCAGATAGATCTGACAGGTTGGCACAGATTGAGGTCAAGCAATGTCAGGTTGAGAACCATGATGACTGTAGCGGGCCATTGACTTTGATTATGATTATTCATAAGCCCTTCACTCCCGTGGAGAAGCAGAGCATTTTGTCAGAGCTGCCCTCATTTCAGGTCACCTGTGGGATGCAGAAATCTAGTGCAAGCTCAAGGAAATGATTGAAATTCACCAGATGCACCCCAAAGATATACACGTGCTGGTAAAAGTGAAGTGCCTGAGGTATCTGTGGGACAGTACAGCCCAGGGACTGCAGGGTGATACACAGGCAACTACTGGGGACACCAACAACGAACAGAGATATTCCTTCTTTCAAGGGGAAATGAGGTAGCAACTGGGGCAGGTGAGAGTAACTGGGGAACAATAACGTCAGTGATTCTGAGAGCTGATCAGCCAGCCATGGATAAAGGAGAACGTAGATATTGAGCATATGAGGAGTATTCAGGGTTGGATAACCCAGTCTTCTTGAAAATGCTGAAGGGAGGCCTGAGTTCAGCCCACCAGGAAGTTTTAGACTTGGGGATAGCAGTGGGGTCGACCAGCTGGTGAGGTAGACCAGAGGAGGGAAAGAGAAGTCGTAACTGGGTGTAGTGATTGTAGCTGCTGTGACTTCACGGAGAACTGGCTCTGTGTGCCAGCAGCTGGGCACATAGCAAGGAAGTGCTGGAATAGACCTGGCATAGTAAATGAGATGATTTGTTGCAGCTGTAGATTCTCAGGGTATGGTTGCAGGCAGTGCTCGGAGAAACAAGGAAAATGTGAAAATCACTCACAAAAGCAAGCAGAATAGATTGCAGGGTCCTCGCTTCCAGATTCTGGAAGACCGATGACGTGATTAGAGAGCTGGTGAGGTCAGAGAAACGGCTGACAGCCTCCTCTATTGCCAGTGGCAATTCTTCATGGAGGATTAAAAGAGGTTTATTAGGGGACCAGCAATGTGAAATGTCGGTATTGATAACTGATCTACCCTTGCCCATGAGTGGAGAGGCGAGTTACATTACCAGGGCAGGAGGTGAAATAATGATGCTGGAGAGAAGTCAGCCCAGGTACATGAGGTTGAAGGAATGTAGCTTCCTGTAGGTTTTTGGGTGTGACCAAATAATGAAGGCACTATCCTGGGGATAGACACTGATTAAAGCAGGTGCTATCATAGGCACAGGAAAAGGAGAAATAACATGGACAAGACAGGGACGGCGAACTGGTGTGACCCACAAAGCAGCCAACATTGCCCATTGAGAGACAGCAACCCCAAGCAGAGAGGAGAGACAGGGCGTTGAGTGGGAATCATGTCAGGAGGTCCCAAGGGTTGGGGCCAAGCACAGTCAGGGGCTGTTAGAAGTCATACAGCTGCCTGAGGAGGAAGCAGTGATTGAAGTAAAGGCTCAGCAGAAAGGGGATAGAAGGAGCAGAAAGGGAAGAAGTTGGCAGACATCAGTGTGAGGAGGGCAGAGGGAGGGCAAGAAGAAACTACAATACCAATTTTGTAAGATTAAATGGAGAAGTGAAGGACCTTAATAACCAACTTGAAGTGCTGAAAGACTGAGTAAAACAAAATCGGCACATTTCTGATCAGAGGGAAAGGAGATAGGCCTCACACAGTTGGGTGACCAAGTCATGGTGAAGGTGCTGCCTGAAAAGGCAGTGTTTACTCCCAGATGGGTAGAACAACACTTGGTACTTTTGACAAATGACAAGTTTGCAGAATCAATGAAGCAGCCTGGACTCAGATTAAACTGTATAAATCACCTTCCTGTCACCCCCATAGATAGAGGGGGAGATCAAGTGTACTCAGTAACAGTGTCATTGCAGAGAACCTAAGAGATCAATATGAGTCAGACACACCAGACCTGATCACAGCCTGGAATCAGACCCACAGCAAATGCAAAGGCAGAGGACACTGAGAGAATGTGACAGCTGGCCGTGACTAGCATGTTAAATGGAACGGTAATGATATTCTGTAATGAAGATAGGGTGCTGAAGGCAGATGATTAATTGTATAGCATAGAATAGAAAAGATATTGGGGAAAATCGATGGGATGGGATCCAAGTTACAGCGGTAGAGACATCAGGTTCCTGGCAGAATGAGAAGGAGAAATGCACAGCACCTGAAGGCAGTCACACCAGCCTGAATACAAATGTGCTGGGCCCTTTCAACGGTTAGGACAGTGATCTACTGGACAGCCCAGAAAGGCTTGTCACCAGGGAGAGATCCTTGCAGCCATTCAAATAGAAACCATCCTAACCCCTCCTGTGTCTCAGTGAGATGCCTGTGTGACTGATACTTCACCTTGCTGGTGCCCCTGGAAGGAGAGTATCCACTGGCATCCACTGTGGAGTTTTAGCTATCAGAGATTGAAGGAGTGAAGATGAAGAACGTGATTAAACTTCAATCGGCCAGCAGGGAAGGGGGCATCAGGCGTACGAGTGTAAAAGCTGTAATTTAAAGACTGTTGGTCAAATTTCTGGAACAATCTCTCTGCTTAGCATCTTTCAGGTAGACATTAGGGTTGATAGGATAGATGTAGATCCACATAAAATAACTGGGGGGAATTCCGAGGCAGGGTATTTCTGCTGCCTATTCGAGCAGATGGTCCTTAAGGTTGGCCTTTCCTGGTACACATTTATTTTTATCCAGGAACTCCAAGAGGAGAAGCTGTTAGAGCATTTTTGGGGGTAGTACATGTAGCAAATAAGTTCAGCAAATGACTTCAGCTACCAGTCTTCAAGCATGAATAGAGACTGTAAATTAAATTTAAAATGCAGCTCTGAACAATGGGTTCATAAAAGCTGTGAGTCACAGTTGATGGGAAGACCAGACAATGCTAATTAAAACGGATTCTGATGTCTGTGGGGTGGATGTGAAGGAGGAGGTGTGAAGTTAGTGTATAGTTCAAAGGAAGCATTGTGGATGCATGGTAAATTTTCCTTTGGTCTTCATTACAGAAGATGTCATGTGGCATTGGGATAAGCAGACCTTTAGCTCTGAAAAGGTTTCAGTATGATACAGTTGGCCCTCCTTAGCTGCAGGGGATTGGTTCCGGGACCCCCCCCCCCGCGGATACCAAAATTCGTGGATGCTCAAGTCCATTATTTAACGTGTATCAGTGCGGTGGTCTTTAGGACCCAGCGGAACCACAGACTTTATTTAACATGTCTCCGTGTGCTGGGCATTAGGACCTGGTGGTGCAACTCTGAATCTGCAGTGTTTCTGTTCACGAAAATAATCATGATTGGAAAGAGGTCTTGGTTATGCAGGGTTTTTGAAGAAGCAATTAGATTGGGGAATTTGCCACAATCTTTTTATAGAGCTTCCATTTCTTTAATACTGAAGAAAGATAAAGACCCTGCTGACTGTGCATCCTATAGACCAATATCTTTATTGAATGTAGACTCCAAGATCTTTTCCAAGTTACTGGCATCCAGGCTGGAGAAGGTATTACCCCAAATTATTTCAGAAGATCAAACCGGTTTTATTAAAAATCGCTATTCTTTTTTCAATGTTAGGAGATTACTGAATATTGTTTATACTCCTTCACATAGCACTTCAGAATGTGTTATTTCATTAGATGCGGAGAAAGCATTTGATAGAGTTGAATGGCCTTACTTATTTTATGTGTTGGAGAAGTTTAATTTTAGTCCGACATTCATTTCCTGGATTAAACTGATTTATCACACTCCAGTAGCCTCGGTGTTTACTAATAATCAAAAATCTCCCTTTTTTGGTTTATTTCGGGGCACTAGACAAGGCTGTCCTCTTAGCCCATTACTATTTAACATTGCTTTAGAACCTTTGGCAATTGCCATCAGAGAATCACAGGCTATTTCGGGTATTAATCGTGGGACAGATATTCATAAGTTATCTTTGTATGCAGATGATTTATTATTATTCATTTCTAACCCTGAGAAATCTATTCCAGCAGTTTTATCATTGTTGGCTCAATTTAGTGAGTTTTCTGGATATAAGTTAAATCTTAATAAGAGTGAATTGTTTCCTTTGAATAGACAGGTTCCAATTTATGGAAACTTACCTTTTAAATTAGTTAATGACTCTTTTATTTACTTAGGGATTAAAATCACAAAAAACCATAAAGAATTATTTAGGTTTAATTTTTTACCCTTAATTGATCAGATTAAATGCTTGTTTACTAAGTGGTCACCATTATCTTTATCTCTGATAGGTAGGATTAATGCTATTAAGATGGTTATTTTACCTGTTTTTATATATTTTTCAAGCGTACCAACTTTTATTCCAAAATCTTTTTTTACTAATGTTGATTCAAAAATTTCCTCATGTATATGGCAGAATAAAAATCCCAGGTTAGGTAAAATATACTTACAGAAGACTAAGAAGGAAGGTGGGTTGGCATTACCTAATTTCAGATTTTATTATTGGGCAGTTAATATTAGATATTTGTTATGTTGGTTGAAAGACTGGGATGGATCTTTTGGCCCTCATTGGGTGAGTTTGGAAATTAAATCGGTACCAGGTTATGCTCTGGGTTCTATTTTAGGGACTTCTCTCCTTTTTGCTCTTTCTAAATTGCCAAAACGAATTGACAACCCGATAGTTAAACATACTTTACGTATATGGTTTCAATTTCAGAAATTTTTCGGGTTGACTCAATTCGTTTTAAATATTCCTATTGTATCTAATTGCTTTTTCCACCCTTCAATTATAGATCAAGCTTTTTTGGCTTGGAAAACTAAGGGATTACTAAGATTTTCTGATTTATTTTTGGACAATTGTTTTATGTCTTTTGAGCAATTATCTAATAAATATAATTTGCCTAGATTTCATTTTTTTAGATATTTACAGATTAGGCATTTTTTAAGTATGGTACTTCCTACGTTTCCAAATTTTGTATCTTCAGATATTTTGGAGAGTTTGTTTGAATTAAACCCTTTTCAAAAAGGGCTTATATCAAAACTTTATAATATAATTATGAAGATACGTTCGGAGCCCCTTTATAAGACAAAAAATGATTGGGAAAGAGAGCTTAATCTTATTATTCCTATTGAGAATTGGGATAGAATTCTTCAATTAGTTAATACATCATCTATATGTGCCAAACATTCATTAATACAATTTAAGGTCGTACATAGGGCCCATATGTCCAAGGACAAATTAGCTCAGTTTAATTCTTATATAAATCCTATTTGTGATAGATGTCAGTTTGAAACTGTGTCTTTAACATGTTTTGGTCATGTCCGCTTTTGAAAAAATATTGGAAAGATATTTTTGATATTATCTCTGCGGTATTGAACATTGATTTACAACCTCATCCTATTACCGCAATTTTTGGTTTACCAATGATGGACTAACTTCATTTATCTTCTTCCGCCTGTCGAATGATTGCATTTCTCACTCTGATGGCTAGAAGATCTATTTTGTTGAATTGGAAGGAAATTAATCCTCCCACTGTATTTCATTGGTTTTCTCAAACTATGTTATGTTTAAATTTAGAAAAAATTAGAAGTGGTGTATTTGATACTTCTATTAAATTTGAAAAGATATGGAGACCATTTATTCAATATTTTCATATGATGTAATATGACCCTGTTCCAAGCTTATTTGATTTTCCAGCTTTAATCTTATTTATGTTGAAAGGATCGGAGTTGACGACACTGATGATTATGTATTCTTGTGAGATATTATAAACAGCCCTTTTTTTTCTTTTTCTAGTTTTTCTTTCTTTTTTTTCTTTTTTGCTTCTTTTTTCTTTATTAGCTATTAGATTAGTAGTTTAGCTAATTTTGCAAACATTTTTTTTCTCTTTTTTCTGTTTTTTTTATATCATATATTATGAAATAACTAGATTTACCTTGTTCATACATATACTGTATGGTTCATGTTTTGGGAAAACTCATTTATACCGTAATCATTGCTTATGTATTCTTTCATGTGCAATGGGAATTTGTATGTTTGTAATCCCTTTATTAATATATCAATTGTATTTTGTTCATATTATTAATATTAATAAAAAGATTGAAAGAGAGAGGAAAGAGGTGAAACGCCATCAGTCATAGAAAAGCTTTAGGCTACAGTCGGTCTACAATCGGAACAATTTTAATGAAGAATGTGAAAGACCCTGCCCCAATGAAAGCTAGAATCATTACTAAGCAACACAATTGTTTAATTATTGAAATATGTATGTTTCTTAAGTGTTTTATATGCATAGAAAGGTAAAATATGTACTATATACTAAGAAAAACATTTGACTAACTGATGCTAAATAATACCTGTTCCGATTTCAAATCCAACTTAAAGACGAACTCAGGAATGGAACTCATTCATAACCCGGGGACTGCCTGTACTTTTAAGTCATTTCTAGATTACTTATAATACCCAATACAATGTAAATACTATGTAAATAGTTGTTACACTGTATTGTTTAGGGAATAATGACAAGAAAAAATAGTTTGTACATGCTCAAACAACTAGTGCTGGAGAGAGAACTTCCGGGTTTTCCCGATCCGCGGTTGGTTGAATCCGCGCATACGTAATCCGCGGATAAGGAGGGCCAACTGTACTTGCTGTGTCTCATGTTGTCCAATAAAGAGACTATTTCATGTCTACCAGCACTCCTCTCTGGTGACTTTGTTCACATGGTAATAGTAACTAGTTAAATGTTGTTAAAAACTTATAAAGTTTAAAGTAAATTTATAGTAACATAGAAAACCTACAGCACAATACAGGCCCTTCAGCCCATAATGCTGTGCCGAACATGTACTTTCTTTATGAACAAACTATGTATATGTTGCTATAAACGACACTGAGTTTTACTTTCTTACAGGTATTCACAGCAGGTAGAAAGAAATACAATATAATCAATGAAAAACTACAGCCGAAGATGGACGAACAGCCAATGTGTAAAAGAAGACAAACTACAAATACCAAAAAGAAGTAATATTGAAAACTAGAGTTGATGAATCCTTGAAAGTGAGTCCATAGGTTGTGAAATGATTTCAGTGCTGAGCTGATCACTGTTGTTCAGTGTTGAGGATTCGCAAGATGATGCAATAAAAGAGCAAAGACCTTTAGAGGATTTACCAAGTGCTGATAGTACTGCCAGAACTAATATTCCAAGTTTTGGAACAGTAACCATCAGAATTCTTTACTTTGGCGTTCAGCTGTTGAACTTAATCAGAGCATATTTTCAAATCCGTCCTCTGGAGCCCCTCAATACTGCTCCTCAGACTTACTGGAAAACCATGAATTGGAGCGAGGAGGGTGGAGGACAAATTCATCAGGTGGAGGAGACCCTTCATCTGGTCGCGGCCCAAAACTTCGACCATTAATTGATTTCCATAGATACTGTCTGACCTGCTGAGTTCCTCCAGAATTTTAAGACAATAAGATTTAGGAGCAGAATTAGACCATTTGGCCCATCGAGTCTACTACGTTATTTCATCATGGCTGATCCAATTTTTTTCTCAGCCCCAATCTCCTGCCCACTTAACATATCCTTTCATGCCCTGACCAATCAAAAATCTAACAACTTCTGCCTTAAATAAATGTAAAAAGCTAGCCCTGCACAGCTGCCTGTGGGAAAGGATTTCACCGATTCACCACTCTCTGGCTAATTTTGTTTGTGTTACGTTGTATTTTCAAAATCTGCAGTATCTCTTGTGTTTATAAGGCTAGAAATTGTAGAGATGTTAAGCAATGGGATAGGTAAATGGTGGACAGCCCCACAGGTTCCATTCACTTGGTTATCTTTGAAAATTGTTGAAGATTCTGGGTCAGATCCAAAGAGTTTCTGGATACGCAGCTGGACTATGCTCTGAGATTAGTTCTGGATGACAGACTCTTAGATAGCCACAGGGATGAAGAATAATGGAGGCTTATGGGCTATGTAGGAGAGAAGAGTTAGATTAATCGTGGAGTAAGTTGAAAAGTTGGCACAACATTGTGGGCCAAAGGATCTGTACTATTCTGTACTGTTCTATGTTCAATTCATTGCAGTAGGAAGAATAGAAAAACTAATTGTATTAAATAGTTGAGAAATTAATAAATATTCAAGCTAAGAAGCATTTTTCATTTCATTGAAGCTGAGACAATTTTTTCAGGCAATTTATGCAGAAAAGACCAGTATATATTAAATTCCCATACTGTTGGAATCCCTTATCTTTAATTGTACATATTGAATAGCTCACTGAGGCGTTTCAGAGTGCAGATGAGTCTGAATCAGGTGGGTTCTTTAACCACAGTACAGTAGTTTCATGGTCTGCATTTTGATTTATTTAGCTAATTCGATTTAAGCTCCTCAGCTGGTGGTGTAAACTTTGATCTCATTTCTTCTGATCATTAATCTAAAATTATGCTACTAATCCAGCAATTTAATACTCTGGTACCAATATCAGAGGTGCTTTTGTGCATTGATGCAGAACGCTAACGTGCAGAATCAACGTGTGTTAGGAGGCTTGTGAGGCAGGTTGGATCATTACTGATAGATTTCCTTCGGACTGTGCCCAAAGTTGAACATCTTCATCTTGCTTATCAATAAATTTCCTTCCATCATAATATCAGAAGAGAGGGTTGGAAGATTGCAAGATATTCAAATTATTTCAAAACTCTTAAGACAATAAACAAATGCACACCTGCATGTAACACAACACAGACAATATCCAAACATGAGCTAATAACTGGCAAGCAACATTTGAACTGCAGAGATCCTGGTCGTAAGCATCTCCAACAAGAGAGAGTGCAATTATATATTGTTGACATTCAATGGCAGTGTCACCTTTAATCCCTCCACAATCAATATCCTGGGGTTTACCATGTACCACAAATTAAACTGGAAATGCTACATCCAGACCTTGACCATAGGGGCAGTTCAGAGGCTGGGTGTCCTGTGACAAGTCATGTGACAAGTTGATGGATTCTCCAATTTTGTTGCACAATCTGTAAAGCCCAAGTTAAGTGTGTCATGTCATACTTTCAGCTTGCCTTGATGAGTGTGCATCTCTAGGAAAGGTAATCCATTTGATTGATATGCCATCTTCCACCCAAAACATTTACTGCCTCCACCAATTACTGCAGTCAGTGCAATCTTCAGCTACTTCAGCAACCTCTGGTTCTAAATCCTGGAAACCCCAACCCAACCGTACGTTAGGTGTGCAGACACTGGAAGAATGACAAATCAACTCAGAATCAGAATCATGTGTATTATCACTGATGTACTCATGAAGTTCAAGTTCAAGTTTATTGTCATTCAACTATACACATGTAGAACAGCAGAACAAAATATCATTCCTCTGGCGCCAGAATGCAAAGCACTGTCTTCTTGGAAGTCTGTCAGGAAGGACGATGACATCAGTGACGCCTCTGATGAAAGCGAAGCCCGAACTGGGAAGTGTAGATGCGCCCGCAAGTCAGGTACATTATGGCCACTGAAGGGTCGGGTCTCTCTCCTTGCGGTCCTGGCGTTTTTGATCGAGGTGCTTCAGCCACTGCTCTTCTAATGTGCTGGTGTCTTTGTAGGCTGTCAGGTGCCAGGCTTTGCGATCTTTGGCCAAGGCGTCCCAACCACTCATAGGGATACTGCATGCCTTCAAGGACACTTTCATGTAGTCTTCATAGTGATTTCTGGTGCCATGTGCCAACTTGGAAAGGAATAAACACTGTACATACAGCCACACACAACACATATAGTTGTGCTCCAGCACATCCAGTTCTCTGCAAAAGTCTTAGGCATATATTTATAGTTAGGTTGCTTAAGAATTACATAGTGTTGTGCATTCAGAAAGTAATGTTAGCACGAGTCCCTGAGTGACATGGCCTGAAGATGACCAGGTTGACATAAAGCACAAGATGCATGTTTATGCAAGACAGTATAATGTTACTGGCACTATTATAATAAAACAAGCAACAGTGTAAATATGTGAAGCTGCAACAATAAGAGATGAAAATTGACCAGTGCAGGATAAGTGCGTGTGAGTTGGGAGTTGATGGCAGAGGGAGGGGGACGGTAGGGCACTCAGACAGGATGTACGGTACCTGTGTGCTGAGTGTGTCAACCTGCACAGCCAAGCACTTCCCAGTCTCCACCTAGCAAACAGGACTCATTTCCAACATCACCCATAGCCGATGAAGCTCTTCCGCCATTGATGCACCATCAATAACTCTCGGAGACGGGAGGCAAATGATAGGCTTTTATTAGCTGCAAACAGGACCACAACATCTTGGAGACTGAGGGAGGAGCAGTGCCTCCAATCGCCTTTATACAGGGGTCTGTGGGAGGAGCCACAGGAGCAGTCAGCAGAGGGGCGTGTCCAGACAGGTATACACATAGTTTACCACAACCATGAAGTACTTCAAAGAGTGATATACCCGTGGCAGAGGGGGTGTGTAGATTGCGGGACAACTTGGAATGGAACAGATACTTTTCCATGTCTATGGGTTAGAGGAGGTGAAGCATCACAGGAACTTCTCCACTTGACTGCTTCTGACTAATTGTTGGTCTGTGGATGTTAGCCAGAGGACAAACTCAGTGAGGTGTGGAGGGAGGAGGAGAAGGCTCACCAAAAATGGGAGACAAATTTTGGGCCCTGGTCCAGCACAATGTCCTGAGGGAATCCATGGAAGTGAACTACAGTTTAGAGAACTAGGTCTGTCATCTCAGTAGCTGTTGGGAGGGTTGGTGAGGGTAGTGAAGTGGGCCACCTTGGAGACCTCTACAGTCATGATTACCATGGTCACATCAGAATGTGTCCAATCCATGATGAATCCATAGTGACATGGAACGACAGTGTCAAGGGTTTGTTCAGAGCCTCATGAGCCCAGAGAGCCCTAGTTAATGGTTTCATGTTGCTGTGGATGGGGTGTAAGGTACCTGGTCGACTAGGAAGAGTAAAGCCTGGAGGAGGTGTCTTGGTTTCCAACCATGATCTATCGCTCTTTGAGGAGTTCTACTAGACCCATTCGAATCATCCTGGACTATCAGGTGCTGGCAGTAGTGGGGGGAGTGGAGGGGGTCCTGTTAGACCTACACAGGTAGGCACTTCCCATTCTCCACCACCTAACAGGAGTCACCTGCCACTCGATTCCAAATCATCACCTGCAACCTATTTAAACCCAGCTCACCTCTGTAATCCTTGTGCGCTTATACGAACCAGCCAGCCTCAATCAGTTGCTCCTAGCCTTCAGTTACCTTGTTACCTGTAGTGTTCCATATCCTGTGGCTTGTTAATTTTGCAGTTTATTATTAAAATTATTATTCATCGCCGACTTATACTCGTGATTTTGGGTCAAGGTTCTTCTACGTTTCCTGACAAGCTGGCAACTGAGTGTGAAGAAGTCAAAGAGTCTGGGTGAAGAGTCTGACAGTTCTAGCTCTCCTGCTGTGGTACCTTCTGCCTGACAACAGGAGATCAAAGGTATTTGTTGTTTTGTGGCAGCAGTATAGCGCAAGACATAAAAATTATGCTAAGTTACAAAAGAAAGCACAAATGAGATGGTGTTCATGGTTTCATGGACCAGTTAGAAACCTGATGGTGGAGGGGAAGAAGCTGTTTCTAAAACATCGAGTTTGAGGCTTCAAGCTCCTGTACCTCCTCCCCGATGGTAGTAATGAGGAGTCCCAGATGGTGAGGGTCCTTAGTGATGGCTATCGCCTTCTTGAGGCACTGCCCTTGGAAGATGTTTTTGATAATAGGGAGGGTTCCTCCCATCTTCCACCATCTTAACAAGAGGATGCATGGGCAATAAATTTTGGCCTCAGTAATGCTCAACTTTAATACATGAATGTTGAAGTTCAGTGCAAGATTAAAGAAATATTAATGCAGTTGTGCTGGACACTGGCAGGATAACAGACAACCATGTGGAGCTACAATCTCTTCACCACCAACTGAACAAGTATGTCTTGAAATCATTGCAGTGTGAAGTCACAAAATTGATTCTTGGACAAAAGGATTGCTTTGCATGAAAAGAGTGAATAAAGTTGCCAAAATGTAATAGTCAAGTGATCTCATTGCGAGGCATAGTTTTAAGAAGGGTCATTACTCTTATGCTTTATAACTTCAAAACTAGTCACAAAGTGGTTCCAGATAGATCCTGCCTCTCAGAATTCCCTCCACTGAAGTTAGGCACATCAGCCTGTAGCTTCCCAGCTTTTCCTTGTAACCCTTGTAAATAAAGGCACAACATTAACCACCCTTCAGTGTCCCATACCTCACTCGTTGGCTGAGGAAGATAGAAAAGTGTTTGCCAGGGACCCAGTAATTACTTCTATGTCTTTTCACAATGTCCTTGGACAGACTTTGTCAGGAACTACACTCTTTTATGCCCATCAAGACCAACAATACATCCTCTTTTGTAAAGTCAATACTTTCATTTATTTTTATTCAGAGATACAGCATGAAAACAGGCCCTTCTGGTTCAGCAAGCCTGTACTGGCCAGTTGCACCTGTATGACCAACTAATCTGTTAACCTGCGCATCTACCGGAAGTGTGAGGTGACCAGAGTACCCAAAGGACACTCGTGTAGTCATGGGGAGAACATACACCAGACAGTGGTGGAATTGAACCCATGTCGCTGGCACGGTAATATGATTATGCTAACCACTATACTACTGTGCCACCATATATATTTCTATGATTCAGGACATCACTGTCCTCTTCCCTCAATTTCCCATTTCCCATGACTTTCTCTACACATATCACAGAGGGCAGAGAACAGCAGCGAAGCTTGAAGAACTGTAGAGCGTTGTTCATCTTTTATGTTCTTAAAAATAGACATTGCGCATCCAGTGCCGGGCTTAGCCTGCATGTTGGGCAGAAGCGTCTGCTTCCATGTTGTATTACTCCGTGAATAGAATGAGGCAGCTCTTCAGGCCTCAGTGCTAGAAATCTAGCAAATGTGACTTAAGTTTCGACATGTTCTGTGGTGCTGTCAAATCACTGAGTAAGGGCTGTGAGATGTTGCAGGATCTCAGTAGGTCAGTGTCTATGGAAAGGAACACAGAGTGAATATTTCAGGTCAAGACCCTTCATCAGGCCCAAACATTTTCTCTTTATTCCTCTCCATAGATGCTTTCTGACCTGCTGAGTTCCTCCAGCATTTTGTCTGTATTACACTGGATTTCCAGCATCTGCAGAATCTCTTGTGTTTATGCTGTGCTGATGCTGCAAGTGGATGAATCCACCTGTTTGGCTGGACCCAGTGACACAACTAACGTTTGATGGTCAAGAAATATTGTTTGCAGTCGACCTGATCCTGTGTTTTGGTCATAGGGCAGAGTTTAAGTTAATCTTCCAGAGTGCATTTTCCTCCTTCCTTTCTGTTAACGTTGCTGCCTGCTCTCCACTCGATCATGCTGTGACCCCTCTTGACCACAGAGCCTAAATCCCCTGGGGCAGACAGCTGTAAACTGGTGCATGGCACAGAAGGTGACTGAGAGATAATCCCGCCTCAGGTCTTTGTAGTAGACCCAGAAAAACATGGAATGCCAAAGACTGTCAGACAAAAATTTTCATGTTAACATTTCCACTCACCAATAAACTTGAAAGTTAGCTTTAGGAGTTATTTAATATCTTGTTTGTTTTGCTTTTCTGGGGAAAAATGTATTTTGTGCCAGTTTCTTGTAAAATGTCTATATACGACTCACTTTATTCAGTGACTCCCCGTGGCAAGCCAAGTCCTATATGGGCAGCGCAGTTAGTGGAATGGTCTCACAGCGCCAGTAAGGAGTTTGTAAAATCTGGTTGTGACCACATGGGTTTCCTCCCACATTCCAGAAATGTACAGGTTTGTGGTTAATTGGCCACATGCGTGTAACTGGACAGCACATTTTGTTGGGCTGGAAGGGCCCGTTACAGTGATGTATCTCTAAATAGATTAGTGTGTATAATTAATTAGAGGTGTATAAGATGATGAGGGGCATTGATCGTGTGGATAGCCAGAGGCTTTTTCCCAGGGCTGAAATGGCTAATACGGGAGGGCACAGTTTTAAGGTGCTCGGAAGTAGGTACCGAGAGGATGTCAGGGGTAAGTTTCTCTCACAGAGAGTGGTGGGTGTGTGGAATGCACTGCCAGTGGCGATGGTGGATGCACATACAATAAGGTCTCTTAAGAGCTGCTTAGATAGATACATGGAGCTTAGAAAAATAGAGGGCTATGCGCTAGGGAAATTCTAGGCAGCTTCTGGTCGGCACAACATTGTGGGCCAAAGGCCCTGTAATGTGCTGTAGATTTCTATGTCTAGATAAATAAGCAAAACCAACAGATTCTCTTCAAGGATTGGCAAGTCGTGGGGAGGTGTAGAGAATGGGGACAAGAGACATCTCATTCATAGAGGCCATGAAGGGGATACAGAAACAGATTTAATAAGGATGAGGCTGACAGGTTAAATCTGTCCCAGTCCTTTGGACTAAACAGTTGTAGTTTGTGCTGCAGCCTCACAGTGACAGAGAAATAGGCTCAGTTCTTTTCCTGGCTGCAAATTGTGTGGAGTTTGCATAGAACATAGAATATTATAGCTCAGAGCAGGTTCTTCGGCCCATGGTATTGTGATAATCCTTTAAGCTACTCTAAGATACACCTAACCCTTCCCTCTCACATAACTCTCTATCTTTCTATCATCTATGTGCCTATCTAAGAGTCTCTTAAATGTCCCTAACACCTGTGCCACCACCAGTGGCAGGTCATTCCACACATTCACCACTCTCTGTGCAAGCTTGTCTCTGACATCCATCTTCCTGTCCATGCCTCTGTAACTGTATGGGCTTTTGCTCTGAAGTTCAACTTTTCTTTTCCCTAATGGTGCATTTGTTGGCTTCTATAAATAACCCTTTTAATGTTAGTGAGAAGCACGATGAGCATGTGAGAGGAATGAGGATAAGTTGCTAAGGAATGAGTAGACGGGGAATGGAGATCAGAAAGGGGAATGGAATTGCTTTGCTTGGGGCTGGTTTATCATGAAGTTCTGAGTGGCCTCCGTCTGTGTTGCAGCAAGTAAATTCTTACTGAGAAAAGCAACCAGGCAGGAGCTCTTCACTTTAAAAGGGAAAACTGAAGGGATTTAATGCAGTTTGTAATTATTCAGGAGTCTGGAGGGTCTTTTTTTTTTAAGAATGTAGTCATAGGGAAGTCATGCTGAAAATTTGTGAAACGTTGGCCTGGCCTCAGATGGAAATACTGTGTTTAAATCTGAGAGGATATGAGGGTATTAGAGAGTGTCTAGAAAAACAGAGTTACAGGAACGATTCCTAGGATGAGAAATTACAGTTACAAAGACCGATAGAAGAGGATAGGACAGTTTTCTTTGGAAAACAGAAAACTGAGGGGAGCTTTAATGGAAATATATAAAATGATGAGGGGTCTGGATTGTAGGAACCTGTTCCCTTTGGTCAAGGAGATGAGGATCAGAGATCACAGAAACAAAATAACAGGGAGGAGTCTTAAGAGTACAGGAAGAAGAACCTATTTATGCAGTGCATGGGTGGAATCTGGGATGTAGAGAACGCAGATGTAGTGGACAGGGGGTTCATTCTAATATCTTGTGTACATGATATTAAGAAGAATAGACAGATTGGACAGCCATTGCCTCTTCCCCAGGGCACCACTGTTCAGTACAAGAGGACATGGCTTTAAGGTAAGGGGAGGGAAGTTCAAGGGGGATATTAGAGGAAGGTTTTTCACTCAGAGAGTGGTTGGTGCGTGGAATGCACTGCCTGAGTCAGTGGTGGAGGCAGATACACTAGTGAAGTTTAAGAGACTACTAGACAGGTATATGGAGGAATTTAAGGTGGGGGGTTATATGGGAGGCAGGGTTTGAGGGTTGGCACAACATTGTGGGCCGAAGGGCCTGTAATGTGCTGTACTATTCTATGTTCTATGTTCTAACTTTCAAGAGAGAATTAGGTAACTATTGGATGGAGAAAAAAATTGTAAGGCTGTGAAGAAAAAGCATGTGGGCACAACGATTGAGTTGCACTGGTTGGGAGCTGGTAGATTAGAACCAGAATCAGGTTTAATATGTCTGGCTCATGTTTGTCATCTTTGTGGCAGCAGTATAATACAATACATAATAACAGGAAAAATGAATTGCAGTATGTACGTATAGCTAAATTAAATAAGTAGTGCAAAATGGAAGTAAAGAGTAGTGAGGTGGTGTTCATGGGTTCAAAGTCTAGATTTCCAGTAAGATGGTGGCGTGTATACACGCAGAAGCCTCTAGGGGGCCAACCAAAGTTTTTTTTATTTGTTAAATGTGTTTCTGTACATAGTAAGACTAGTCTTGACACCAATAACTATGTGTACGGCATGTCCACCACATCAGTGAGCTGCTCATTGTTTGGAGTAGCCAAGCGGAATATTGTAAGAGCCGGTTGGCCTTTAGAGAAGGTGAGTTGGCCCATGTTGGGCTGTTGGGCCAGGAAGGTTCAGATGGGCCGTCCCACCAAGGGATTTGAGTTGTGCTGTCAGGCCGGGGGACTCAAGCTGGGCCATCAGGCCTGGGCATTCAGGTTGGACCGCTAGGCTGCAGGAGAAGCCAAACTGGGTTCAGAACAACCTGACCTGGGTGGATCATGCTGCTGACTGTTACTTGGAGGCACCAGAGTTGGGGCCTTTCAGTTAGCGCAAAGGCAGTGTGTAGTGAAACTGTGAGTGGCTGTCTTGGATGTTTCTTTACGTGATGGCTGTACATTGATTGCTGCAGGCCTGCTTCCCTTGTTTGGTGGTGAGACGGTGAAACGGGCAGCGAGGTAGCAGTGTCACCTCAGTTGTGGCATGGACTAGGCCTCAATCCTCGGGCTTGCGTTGTTGGTGTTGTGTCCGGGGTTGGTTTGGTGGGGTGGGGTCCTCTCCCTTTGGTGCTGCCCCCAGTGGTGGATTGGTGGAATTACAGGCTGGACTGTCAGAAACCATCAATTTCCGGGACTTGCCGCTCAGGGTCTTGGACTAAAAATGTGTTTTCTTCCATGATGATGTTCTTTTTTCCCTTTCTCATTATTTTGAATGTGCGTGTATGCTCTTGCACTTTGGCCCCAGAGGAACGCTGTTTCATTTGGCAGTATCCATGTATGGTTTGAATGACAATTAAAGTTGATTTGATGTGAAATCAGATGGCAAAGGGGAAGAAGCTGTTCCTGAATTGTTGAGTGTGTGCCTTCAGGCTTCTGTACCTCCTACCTGATGGTAACAGTGAGAACAAGGTGATGGGGGTCCTTAATGATGGATGCCACCTTTATGGGGATTTGCTCCTTGAAGGTGTCCTGGATACTACAAAAGCTAGTGCCCATTGTGGAGCTGGATCAGTTTACAACTCTCTTCAACTTATTACAATCCTGTGCAGTACCCCCTCTATGCCCCCCCCCCATATCAGACAGTGTTGCAGCCAGTTAGAATGCTCTCTATAGTACACCTGTCGAAATTTGTGAGTGTCCTTGGGGACATACCGAATCTCCTCAAACTCCTAATGAAGTATAGCCACTGACGAGCCTTCGGATTGTTGTGTCCAAGATGGAGCCTCAGAGATATTGACAACCAGGGACTTGAGATTGCTCACTCTTTCCACTTCTGATCCCTCTATGAGCTTGATGGTCCAAATTGTCTCCTTCCATACTCTAAAATTTCTCTGATTCCATACATGAATTAAAGCTCCTTCCATGTATGGCAATGATTATAACTGAATGTAAATAGTGACTTTTAAATACAGCAGGACATTCAGGAGAAGGTTCTGAGAATGGCTAAAACATGAAAAACATCTCGACAATGCACAGTTGAGGTAGGCAGTAGACTTGCACTGGAGGGTGCAGATAAATTCATGAAGATGTTCTGAAGGTTTGCTGAGATGAGGAGAAGAAGGTTGGGAAGCCGATCCGATCTTCTGCTGGGAGTGTTGTACCTTCCCTGCCTGCTTTCCTATTCTCAGCAGCCCCGGTGTGAACCATTATTCAGTTGAAAGAAGAAACAGAATTGTGATTTAAGAACCTCATTACTGCCTGGTCACTGTCAAGAAATGCTGTCAGTGAGCACCTGCAGTGTTTAGCGAACTGTCAGTTTTCCACATTAATCTCCATTGTGAATTTCACATCTTGCAGCTGGTGGTGATCTGCCATTAGCTGTCAAAGCTTTCATGTTCAGTCCACAGGAATCTCAATGTACTCAGCAGGCAGTGACAAATGAGTCATATTGTACAGATAGAAAGCTTATTCTCTCTTCTACCGGTGTAGCATGGTTGCAGTGTGCACCCTCCTCAATGCACAGTAATCACCTGTCCAAACTACTCAGTTTGCCATTCCCTTCACTTACCTGTCAAAGCTTACCTGTTCAATACACAGTCATCTCAATTTCATCAGGAGATAGTGAAAACTGAGATAAGTAACTGCAGTGCTGGAAACTCATTTGGAGGCAGAAGTTGAAGTGGAAATTGTTTCATCTTTCTTGCTAAATATGAATAGTTACCTAAAGACATGAAAAATTGAGGGAATTGGGTAGAGATATATAATAAATATATGATAGATAGTAGATAGATATTGGATAGAGAGTAGATGATAGATAGATAATGAGAGAGAGAGAGAGAGAGAGAGAGAGAGAGAGAGAGAGAGAGAGAGAGAGAGAGAGAGAGAGAGAGAGGGGGAGAGAGGGAGAGAGGGAGAGAGGGAGAGAGGGAGAGAGAGAGAGAGATGTTTTGCATTACTCCAGAAATAAAATGACAGAGAATGAAACAACACACAAAACGCTGGAGGTACTCAGCAGGCCAGGCAGCATCCATGGAAGACTGTACAGTCAAAGTTTTGGGCCAAGACCCTTCAGCAGGACTGGAGTCAAAAAACTGAGGAGTAGGTTTAAAAGGTGGGGGGAGGGGAGAGGTGAAAGGTGAAGGGGGAGGGATGAAGTGAAAAGCTGGGAAGTTGATTGATGAAAGAGATACAGGGCTGAGGAAGGGGGTGTCTGATAGAAGAGGTCAGAAAGCCATGGAAGAAGGAAAAGGCCATCGATGGGAAGGCAAGGAGATAAGGTGAAAGAGGCAAAAGGAAATGGGGAATGGTGAAGGTGGGGGGCGGGGGCATTACCAGAAGTTCGAGAAATCGATGTTCATGCCATCAGGTTGGAGGCCACCCAGACGGAATATAAGGTGTTGTTCCTCCAGTCTAGGTGTGGCCTCATCACGACGATGGATAGCCATATCAGAATGGGAATGGGAAGTGGGAGTTCAGACATTCACAACTACCCAGCTGATATTTCCTCCCGCCCTGTTACTTGTAAAAACGCCATCCCCCACCTATCACCTTGTGTTAATCTCTCCCCTCCCGCCACCTTTTAAATCTACGCCTCAGCTTTTTTTTCTGCAGTCCTGCTGAAGGGTCTTGGCCCGAAACATCGACTGTACTCTCTTCCATGGATGCTGCCTGGCCTGCTGAGATCCTCCAGCGTTTTGTGTGTGTTGCTCAGATTTCCAGCACCTGCAGATCTTGTTTGTGAGAGACTGGAGCACAATGGTTTCTTTCTTTATCTCTATACTTCAACAGTTCAGTAGATTCATGATATGAATTGATGAATCTGAAAATTTTGGCCTTTGTATTTTATTGTCTAACTAAACAAATTTATCATTGTCCATATGGCACTAGTTGTCAAAATTCAGTAACTTCTGTATATCACTGGGGCAAACTGAACTCATATGGATTAATAGGAATGAATCATTTAATTGGAGGTAAACTAAAACTACATTAATAGTTTTCATTATAGTTTCTAATTGCTTACCCTGTTCAGTTGTTCAATATGAATAGTTCTACAACTGTAATTTTACATCCATTAAAATAGAATGGTAATGACATAATACTTTCATAGAAGTAAAGAAGATAACAGAACGTTGGGATGTCTTTTAGTCCCTTGAGTCTGTGCTGATTCAGTACATGGAAATGAACAGTACACCTGCTCCAACAACTTGAGAGCCTCTGCTTCATCAGGATGGAATTTGCTTGTTCCTCCTGTGACCTGATGGTGTGCTGGCTTCTCTACTTCAGGAGAACTTCCCATTACAGGTGAGTGGGATTTTTAGCAAATACTTCACTTTGGTGTTTACTGAGGAGAAAATCATGGTGGCTCTGGAGATAAGGGAAACAAGGAAATAAGTGGAGATGTTCTGGAGGACATTCAGATTTACAGGGAGCAGGTATTTACAGCCTTACAGTGCATTAAGCTGGATAAATCCTCAGAGCCTGACCAATTGTATCCTTGGACTCTGTGGAAGGTTAAAGGGGAAATTGCAGGGGCATTTGCAGGGACGATTGCTTCATCGTTACAAAATTCCATAAAGGTGGCTAATGCTGTTCCGATATTTAAGGAGTATAGCAAGGACAAGCCAAGGAACTACAGGCCTTTCAGCCTGACATCAGTGGTGGAGAAGTCAATAGAGGGGATACTGAGAAACGGGATCTACCTGCATTTGCACAGAAGGAGTCAGCATGGCATTGTGCATGGGAAGTTATGCTTGATGTAACTTGTAGCGTTTGTCAAAGAGGTAACCAAATAGTTAGATGAGGGTAGGGCACTGGATGTTTGAGCTTTACCAATACCTTTGATCGTCTTGCATGGTAGTCTGATGTGGAAAGTGAGATGGCATGGAATCCAGGGAGAGCTGGTTAAGTGGATTTAAAATTGGCTCAGAGGGAGGATGCAGAGGGTGATGGTTGAAGCTTGTTTATTGTAACTGAGGTAAGAGACTAGTTGTGTGCTGTAGGGGTCAGCGTTGGGACTTTAGCTATTCATTATTTGCTCTCAGTGGCCACTTTATTAGGTACACCTTTACTTGCTCATTAATGCAGATCTCTTACGAGCCAATCACGTGGTAACAACTCGATGCATAAAAGCATGCAGGCATAGTCAAAAGGTTCAATTGTTGTTTAGACCAAGCATCAGAATGGGGAAGAAATGTGATCTGAGTGACTTTGACCGTGGAGTGATTGTTGGTGCCAGACAGGGTTACTTGAGAGTCTCAGAATCTGCTGATTCCCTGGGATTTTCATGCTCAACAGTGTTTACAGAGAATGGTGTGAGAAACAAAAAGCATCCAGTGATTGGCAGTCTGTGGTCTAAAAATGCCTTGTCAATGAGGGAGGTTGGAGAAGAAATCTCAGACAGGAGGACAACAGTAACTCGGATAATTACACATCACAACAACAGTGTGAAAGAAGGAGGCAGGAGGCATTTTTTGAAATATACATTATTACAGTCACACAGAAGGCACGCCAGGGACTCCAGTTCTTGAGAAGGAGGAGGAGATTTAGTATGCCGCCAAAATTTTGCAGATTTTTACAGATGAGTGGTGGAGAGCATTCTGACTAGTTACATGACAGCCTTGTACAGAGCCTCCAATGCACAGGGCTGCATGCGGCTAGACTCAGGTAATTCCACACGGGCAAAACCCTCCCTGCTGTCAAGGCCATCCTCAAGAAGGTGGTATCCACTATTAAAGACCGTTCCAACCTGGGACACGCCCTCTTTGTGTTAGGAAGGAGCTACAGGAGCCTGAAGACTCACACAGCATTTTAAGAACAGCTTCTTCCCCTCTGCCTCTCTGAATGGTCCTTGAACATATAAACACTACATCCTTATTTGTCTTTTGCATGACTTATTTTTGCAACTTACAGTAATTTTACGTCTTTGCATTATATTACTGCTGCAAAGCAACAAGTTTCATGATGTGTGTCAGTCATAATAAATCTGATTGATTCAAACCAGCATAGGACTTGTACAATGAAAAGCAGGGCACTAGGGAGAGTAATGGAACAACGGGATTTAGGAATACAAGGGTATAATTCACTGAAAGTGGAATTACAGGTAGAGAAGTTGATGATACAGGTGTTTAGCATTCTGGCCTTCATCAATCAGGATGCTGAGTATAAGAGATGGGACATAATATTGCAGTAATACAAGTCTTTGGTGAGTTCCAGTAGAAGAATTGTGTACAGTTTGGGTCACAGGAAAGATGTGGTTAAACTTGAAACCACAGTAAAGATTTATAAGGATGCTTCCAAGGCTAGAGGTGCTAGGTGAGGTGTGTATTCTTTGTAGTATAGAGAAAAGAGAGAAATGTTTAAGTTTAGACAGATTTCGATAAAGTGGATGGTAATAGCCTTTTCCTCAGGGTAGGGAAGTCCAAATCAAGGGGGAAAGATTAGGGTGACAGGAGAAAGATTTAGAGTCATGCTGGATCCGGAGGCTCTATACTACAGCACAGAGCCAGGCCCTTCTGCCCACCTAGTCTGTGCTGAACTAGGCGGACAGAGTGAGCAGTTTCAAGTTGTAAACACAAAGTGCACTGCTGATGCTGTGGTCAAATCAAGACGTTCAAAAAAGCTGGATGAACTCAGCAGGTCGGGCAGCATCCGTTGAAACGAGCAGTCAATGTTTCGGATTCAGACCCTTCGCCAGGACTAAAGAAGGAGGGGGAAGAGGCCCTATAAAGAAGGTGGGGGGAGGGTGGAAAACCAATCAGAGGAAAGATCAAGGGGTGGGGAGGGGAAGCAGGGAGGGGATAGGCAGGAGAGGTGAAGAAGGAATCTAAGGGGAAAGCACTATGGGTAGTAGAAGAAGTTAGAGTCATGAGAGGTGATAGGTAGCTAGAGTGAAGGTGGGATGGGGGAAGGGAGAGGGAGGGAATTACCGGAAGTTGGAGAATTTGATGTTCATACCAAGGGGCTGGAGACTACCCAGACGGTAGATGAGATGTTGTTCCTCCAACCGAAGTTTGGCCTCATCATGGCATTTCCTGCACTTCAGCCCTCACCCCATCCTCCCGTCACCACAACAGGGACCGTGTCCCCCTTGTCCTCACCTATCACCCCACCAGCCTCCGAATCCAGCATATTATCCTCCGCAACTTCCGCCACCTTCAACAGGACCCCACCACTAAGGACATCTTTCCCTCTCTACCCCCTCTGCTTTTCGCAGGGATCGATCCCTCCGTGACTGCCTGGTCCACACGTCCCTCCCCACAGATCTCCCACCTGGTACTTATCCCTGCAAGTGTAAGTGCTACACCTGTCCCTACACCTCCTCTCTCACCACCATTCAGGGCCCCAAACAGTCCTTCCAGGTGAAGCAACACTTCACTTGTGAGTCTGCTGGGATAATCTATTGCATCCGGTACTCCTGGTGTGGCCTCCTCTACATCGGTGAGACCCGACGCAGATTGGGGCACCGCTTCGTCGAGCACCTCCGCTCCGTCTGCCACAACAGACAGGATCTCCCGGTTGCCACCCACTTCAACTCTCCTTCACATTCCCACTCAGATATGTCCATACACGGCCTCCTCTACTGCCATGATGAGGCCAAACTTTGGTTGGAGGAACAACATCTCATCTACCGTCTGGGTAGTCTCCAGCCCCTTGGAATGAACATCAAATTTTCCAACTTCCGGTAATTCCCTCCCTCTCCCTTCCCCCATCCCACTTTCACTCTGTCTCCTGTTCTAGCTGCCTATCACCTCTCATGACTCTGCCTTCTTCTACTACCCATAGTGCTTTCCCCTTAGATTCCTTCTTCACCTCTCCTGCCTATCCCCTCCCTGCTTCCCCTCCCCCACCCCTTGATCTTTCCTCTGATTGGTTTTCCACCCTCCCCCCACCTTCTTTATAAGGCCCCTGCCCCCTCTTTCTTTTGTCCTGATGAAGGGTCTCGACCCGAAACTTTGACTGCTCCTTTCAACGGATGCTGCCCGACCTGCTGAGTTCATCCAGCTTTTTTGTACGTCTTGAGCAGTTTCAAGTTCCTGGGTGTCAAGATCTCTGAGGATCTAATCTGGTCCCAACATATCAATGCAGTTATAAAGAAGGAAAGACAACTGCTATACCTTATTAAGAGTTTGAAGAGACTTGGTTTATCAATAAATACGCTCAAAAACTTCAGTGGATGTGCTGTGGAGAGGATTCTGACAGGCTGCGTCACTGTCTGGTATTGGGGGGGGGGGGGGGGGGGGGTTGCTACTGCACAGGACCGAAAGAAGCTGCAGAGGGATGTGAAGTTAGTTGGTTCCATCTTGGACACTAGCCTAGAAAATGCCCAGGACATCTTCAAGAAGCAGTGGCTCAGAAAGACAGCATCTATTATTGAGGACCTCCAGCACCCAGGGCACGCCCTTTCATCACTGTTACCATCAGGTAGGAGGTACAGAAGCCTGAAGGCACACACTCAGCGATTCAGGAACATCTTCTTCCCCTCTGCCATCCGATTCCTGAATAGACATTGAACCATTGGACACTTACTCACTTTTTTTAATGTATAGTATTTCTGTTTTTTGCACAATTTTTAATCTATTCAATATACAGATACTGTAATTTATTTATTATTATTTCATTTTGTTGTTTTATTCTATATTATATATTGCATTGAACTACTGCTGCTAAGTTAACAAATTTCACGTCACATGCCAGTGATAATAAAACTGATTCTGATTCTGACTAATAATCTGCCTAGTCCCAGCAACCTGCACCAGGACCATAGCCCTCTATACCCCCCACTCCCTCCCCCCATCCATGTAGCTATCTAAATTTCTCTTAGTTGTTGAAGTCAACCCCACATCTACCACTTACACTGGCAGCTCGATTCAGACCTTCAACAGCCTCTGAGTGAAGACGTTCCCCCTCATGTTCCCCTTAAACCTGTGACATCTAGTTGTAATCTTACCCAGCCTCAGTGGGAAAAAAAGCCTTCTTGAATTTACCCTATTAATACCTTCTTAATTTTGTAGACCTTAATCTTCTACATTCTGGGGAATAAAGTCAATCTTTCCTTATTACTCAGGTCCTCAAGTCCTGGAAACATCCCTGTGTGCCTTCTCTGTACTCTTTTAAACTTACTTACATCTGTCCTGTAGGCTGGTGACCAAAACTCGTCCACTCAACCTTGGAAAGAATTCCTTCAGCTCCCATGCAATCTAGCTCACTGGCTACATTATCACTGGATAGATTTTGTAAAAATTGTTTGTAAAAATTGAATTTTCCAATGCTATCATTGAACGCTACTGTGGTATCTTCTGAACCTGTGAATTTTTTTCTGTTTTTTCTGCCTTTTTTTTAACTTGACTACCTCTCCCTTTCTAAAAATAAAACATGCAGTGCTTCTCTTTTAAACTCAAAATGTCTCTCTCTCTCCCACTTCTGAAGAGACCGGGCCGTGCTTTTATTTAACTTGGAAGTCTCACTGTGTTTCAACGGGTAAGTACTGTCGTTGTCTTGGGTTTATTTCTTCCTCGTCACCACTGTTATAGTTTGAAATTCAGGAAACTAATTGAAAGGGAAGCCCTGGGGCCTGGGATGCGTTTGTACTTTGTTCCTTAGTGAGACGCTCACATATGATGTGGTGGTGTAATTACGTAATACGTTTGTACGTATAAACCACCATGAATTAGGTTATCAAACAAAGCATGCTTAATGAAACAATATATTTGCAATTTCACTCAAGTATTACTGAAATGTTAGATACACTACACCTTCCACCACACTTTCAGACAATTAATTCCTAATTTTCCACAATGTTTTTGGATGATCTTTCATTTTTATGTATTTCTTATACAAAAACTTTTATTTTTAACTCCATTGAGGAGGTGGATGGATGTGGGTAGTAAACTCAAAACATGTCTGTGCAGATGCAGCTTTATTAAATCCCAGACCATCTGCCGGATACATGTCATCCACCAGACAACAAGTTGGGATTTGAATTCACCTCCACGTTAACAACTTGCAGCACTTTTTAACATCGTAAACCAGCCAGTTGTTTGTTAGGTCTCCCCGCTCGCTGGGAATGTGGAGGCACCTTTTGCTCCCATATAGGGAGAGAGAGAATCTGTGGTATGTCGAATGCCGGGTGTAACGCGAAGTCTTTGGGGTAACCGCAAGCCTGTGTCTTTGCTATTGCTTTGCTCACACTTGAGCGCTCGGTGATGATGCCAATGCTTTTTTTTTGCTGGTGGGAGGAGGGTGCATTGTTGCTCACTGCCGCTTCTGCGCGGGAGGGAGGGGAGTTGGTGGGGGGGGGGAACTTTGGGGTTCTTACGTTAATCTGTCGTCCATTGTTTGGGGCACTTCTCTGTTTTCGTGGATGCTTGCGAAGGAAAAACATTTCAGGATGTATATTGTATACATTTCTCTGACATTGAATTCAACCTTTGAACCTTTGAGCTTTAACATAACTGAATCTTGCTGATTTCTGCCTGGAAGTTCTAAAGGAAATAGTTCAACTGCTGCTCTGCAAGTAAATGACTCACACTTATGAGGCAAACATTTTAATTATGAATGCTTCTTTGACTGAAAGAATAAATAGTTTGTTTCAATTTACTTCATAAAATTAAATGGTGATGGTAACCAAAGACTGTGAAGGAAATAAGTAAGTGGAAATGGAAGAAACTGGTTGAAAATAAGATAACTTATCACTTCTTCTGATGGAAACAGATGGAGATTAGATGATAAAACATTAGGCAGAGAAGCAGAATGACGTCAGCCTATTGAATCTGCTTCACCATTCTATCATGACTGATTTTTTTTTCACTTTAAATCCCATTGTCCTGCATTCTACCCATAACTTTTGATGCCCTTACTAATCAAGAAACTACCATACTCATAATGTGGCCTTCACAGCTGTCTGTGGCAATGAATTCTGCAGATTCACCACCCTCTGGCTAAAGAAATTCTTCCTCATCCCTGTTCTAAAGGGACGTCTTCCTATTTTGCTGCTGTGCCCTCTGTTCCTAGACTCTGCCCCTGTTGGAATCATCCTCTTCACATCCAATTTATCTGGGCCTTTCCATATTCACTAGGTTTCATTGAGATTCTCCCTTCATGGCTAAAAGAAATCGGAATAAGCTGGAGATGAGGATATCAAAATTTTGTTAGTAACTCAGGTAGAAAGCTGAATAGAGCTACAAGAAAAGAAATATAAAGTAGGAAAGAAGATACATTCTGCTTCCCAAAGTCACCCCTTCCGTTAGCTTCCAGAACAAGAGCGAGTTCAAGCCCAGGATTTTGAGTGATAGATGCCATCACTGTGGTGACAATGCCACAGCCATCTTGGAACTGGAATTGGTTTACTTTAATCACTCGCGATTGTGAGGTGTTATAGACTCAGGCAGGCCATCCACCCCAACTCAATCATACCAACCAGTGGGCATCCTTCTATTTTAATCCAGCATCTCATCAACCGTCTTCTATCATCAATTCAAATTCTCATCTAGGCACTCTTAAATGTTTTCACCAACTCATCTTCAACCTCACTCTCAGGAAATACATTCCAGGCACTTGCTACTCTCTGAGTGAAGAAGATTCCCCTCAGACTCCCTCGAAATCTCCTCCTTCTCTCACAAAGTGCACCAGTTTCTGCCCGGAGCCCAAAGTCATATAGGCTGGTAGGTTCATTGGTAAATTGCCCCTAATGTGCAGTGGTAGAAGCTGGGGGTAAATGGATGGTAATATGGGGAGAAAAAATGGCATTAATATAGGATCAGTGTAAGTGGATGTTAAATGGTTGGCTCAACTCATTGTACTGAAGGGCCTGTTTTTGTTATGTACCTCTCTGTGACTCTGGGACTTTAATCCCAGACTCTATGACTTTAAACCCACATTATTCAGTAACTATCTTCTGGTTGTTCAGTTCTTTGCCAGTTCTCCGCAGTTCTGTTTTATTAATCGTGACCCTGAGAGGACGTAATGCTAAGGTGATTGGAGAAAGGTGTAGGGGGCATGTCAGAGAATGACAATCACAAACTATCTGCAGGCACTGGAAATCCAAAGCAGCACACACAAAATGCTGGAGCAACTCAGCAGGCCAGGCAGCATCGATGGAAAGGAGTAAACTGCTGACGTTAATTCTTTTCCAAAGATGCTGCCTGGCCTGCTGAGTTCCTCCAGCACTTTGTGTAGACATGTCAGAGGCAAAGTTTTTTATGCAGAGAGAAGTGGGTGTGTGGAACAAACTGTCGGGCTGGTGGTAGAGGCAGATACATTAGAGATATTTAAAGAGACTTTTAGATGGGTACATGGATGAAAGGAAAATGGAAGACAATGCAGGAGGGATGCATTGGATTGATGTTGCTGAAGGTTAAAAGGCCAGAACAACATTGTGGGTTGAAGAGCCTGTACTTTACTGTTCTCTGTTCATACCAGTGTGCATTCCATGGCTGACAATTAAGTAATTAAAGGAAAATATTATTTATATTTTGCTTCCCTTTTACAATATTCTGTTATTTCTTTGTGTTTTAATGTGTTTAACTCAACTCTCAATAAAGAGTTTCACTTTACCTTTTAAGTTACTTACAGCTTAACTAATAGCTTTTAAATGCTTGAATGTTATAAAACATGAAAATGTTTAAGTTATGCTTCAGCAGAAATTAGTGCTCTGTTTCAGGCTAATCCCAAACACAGTGACTTAGGACTCTGGTATCACCATAGCCAGCTCACTTTGCCCCCTACATCTGGCCAAGTTAAGTGAGAGCAGGTAGTGACTGCAGTCAGTGAGTCAATGACTCCATGTGACCCCATAAAATATTTTTCCAAGCTGGCTATAATCATAGACTTATAGAAAATAGAATGCAGGGATGCAGAGGACAGGCCTTTCAGCCCAAGACTTTTTGACAAATGTAATAAGTCAATGAACTCTAATTAAACTAATCTCTTCCAGCAGTGCATGGTACATATCTCTCCATTCTCCATACATTCATGTGGCTAGATAAGCCTTTTAAGCCTTCCTCCCACCCTGCACTGCATTCCAGACATCCATCACTTTGTGTAAAATCTTTACTCCAAACATTTTTTAGAACATTCCCCTTATCACCTCCAATACAAGCCCTCTGGTATTGGACATTTTTACCCTGGGAAAAGAGATATTAGCTGCCTGCCCTGTCTGTGCCTATCATAATGTTTCAGAATTAGTGGTCACTGTATTAGGTATACACCTGTATACCTGCTCATTAATGCAAATATCTAATCAGCCAATCATGTGGCAGCAACTCAATGCATAAAAACATGCAGATATGGTCAGGAGGTTCAGTTGTTGTCCAGACCAATCATCAGAATGGGGAAGAAATATGATCTAAGTGGCTTTGATCATGGAATGTATGTTGGTGTCAGATGGAGAGGTTTGAGTATCCCAAAACTATTGATCCCCTGGGATTTTCATGCACAAGTCGCTAGAGTTTACAGGGAACAGTGCAACAAACTAAAAACATCCAGTGAGCAGCAATTCTGTAGGTGAAAATGCCTTGTTAATGAGAGAGGTCAGAGGGGAATGTCCAGACTGGTTCAAGCTGACAGGAAGGCGACAATAACTCAGATAAACCATACTTGACAACAGTGGTGTGCAGACAGCATCTCTGAATGCACAACACATCGAGCAGAGGATGGGCTACACCAGGAGAAGACCACACCAGGTTCCACTCCTGGACCTAATAAAATGGCCACTGAGTGTAAATCCCTATTCGGTATCCACTCAGCCTCTGCTGTTCCAGAGAAAATAGCGCTAGTTTTTCCAGCATCTCATTATAGCACATACCCTCTATTATTAACAGGTTCTTTACCTGGTGAACCTCTTCTTCAATCACTTCAAAGCCTCCACATCCTTTCTATACTGGGTCCTCATTTTGACTTAAAATCGACGAAAGGCTTTGATATACAGCCTTACTGCATTTCAAAGGCTTTTCTCTCTGCCATAAGCCAATGAATGCTGTGCAATAAAAACACAAACCCAGATCTAAAATAGGAATAGGAAAGTCTGAAAGTGAATTTTTTGTTAATAAATCAATAAGGTACTAAATGAAGTGACGTGCTTTTGGCTGGATTTCTAGGACTGGAATCTGTCGCCAGCTATGGTACATGTTTCCTGCTCTCGTCTTCATCAGTCTGTGGAGTGGATGCCAATCTGGCATTTGTACTTTTAAGTGGATTGTGAAAATATTGAAAACATTTCAAGCAATCCTTTTGCTAAATTCTAACTGCGTTCACTGCGTTTCGTGTTTTCCTTTATTCTGTTCACCATTTAAGGAGCTGAAGAACAAATTACTGTCGCTCAACGTTACACAGTTTGATTTTGATTTTGTACTTTGCCACAATAAAATATTCCTCTAAACTTATAAATCAAAATGTTTCAAACCAGAATAAAAACTGCGCGCTGGATTTAAATGCCCAGGTAACATGGATGGAAATGACTGCAAAGGCTTACAGAGACAAATGAAAATTCTGAGAGGTGCACCACAGGCTCATAGAGCTCTAGGGCACAGAAACAGGCTCCCCAGCACACCTAGTTTGTGCCAAACCATTATTCTGCATGATTCCCTCCTCCAAATAAAAAAAAACAGGTGGAAGACTATTTCGGGAAGATTTTAGAGGCAGGTTTTTTACACAGAGTGGTAAATGCCTAGAGTACAATGCGGGGATTGGCGATAGAGGCTGATGTATTAAAATATTCAATAGGTTTCAATGGGTACATTTAATGTCAGAGAGACATATACAATATACATCCTAAAATTTTTCTTAGATTACTGATGGAGGGCTTCAGGCTCTGTAGGAGGGAAGGGTTAGGTCAATTGTGGAATCTGTTTATAAAGATTGCCACAACCTCGTGGGCCAAAGGGCCCAAATTATGCTGTACTGTTCTATGTTGTAAAACTGAAAACTATTGATAAGAATAAGCTGGTGAGTTTGTGCTCAAGTTTGTCTCTGGTAAATGATGGTGTTTACTGATTTGGATTCCTGAGCTTAATTAAAATTAATTTAGGTTCGGGACATTTCTTGTTCATTTTAGAACAATTACATGGGACAACGTTTGGAGTTGCTGGTGGTGCAAGCTGCTGGTTTTAAAAAGTACTGCCCTGAGTTTTCATGTCTAGAGGGATATATTTTACCTTTTGCTTTGTACAAAACATAAATACTGCATCAACAAGCACAGGAGAGAGGTGAAAACAGAAAATGCTGGAAGTATTAAGCAGGTCATGCAGCTAAAAAGAAACAGTTTGGTCCCATCTTCAGAACTGAGAAAGAAACAAGGTAGTCTAGGTAACAGAAGTTAGGGGTGGTGGAGATAACTGGAACAATTGGAATTCTTTTGATAGGATAAACTAAAGCAGTAGCAAAGTGCCAATTAAAATCAGATTAAATGTTTTTTATTTGTGTAAAGTGTATCTAACAAGATTTTTAATGGATATTGTGGCAATTGATTTTCCTCAAGTACCTCCTCCAACTTAAAATGGTTTAGGATGAGAACTACATCGTGGATATTCTATGCATTGGGTCATACCTCAGTACTGATCAATAAGCTCCAAAACATGGGTCTCTATACCTCCCTTATCTTCTCATTGCTACCATCGAGGAAGAAGTACTGAAGCTTGAAGATGCGCACTCAAAGTTTTAGGGACAGCTTCTACCCCTCTGCCATCAGATTTCTGAATGGACAATGAACCCTTGAACACTAGATCACCATTATTTTTCTCTCTTTGTTCTCTGTTTAATTGTAACTTATAATATTTTTATTATTATGTATTGCACTGTGCTGCAGCCACAAAACAACAAATTTCACAGCATAGGCCAGTGATATAAATTCTGATTCTGATGTGCCAATGAGATAATTATTTTGGTGGAATATCTACATTTCCAGCATTCAGATTTTACTCCTCTGGTGATTGAATATTCTAATCCTTTTCTCTATTTATAACTTCCCCCAGACATAGCCTCATCATTCACCAGCCCTTACCACCCACTTTTGGCTGACACCACACTGTGTGTCACACCCTGTCATGGACCCTCCTTGTTCGCTTTGCATGCTCTCTCTGAAACTTGTTTGTTTGCCTACAACTTTGCTCAATTCGTATGAAAGGCTGTCAGCCTGAAACATTCACTCCGTTTCTCTCCCATGACCTGCTGCCTGACCTGTTATTTATTTCCACCCAGTTCTATTTTATTTCAGATTTCCAACATCTGCCATATTTTACCCCGGAATTTCTCATGGCCGCTTTGACAGCCAACAAGCTCCCACTGAAAATATGTGAAAGAAGTTCCAACGTCAGGGTGGTAATAGGATCCAGGAAGAACTGAGAAGATTAACAATGAATAGAGTTGGTAGGTAGAACCAGACTGAATTAGGAAGACAGTGAAAGGGAAATGTAGAATATAAAAGCAAAAATGTAAAGTTGAGGCTTTGCAAAGCCCTGGCGAGGCTTCACTTGGAGTATTGTCAGCAGATTTGGGCCCCTTATTTTAAAAAGGATGTGCTGACACTGGAGAGGATTTGGGGGGTTTCCGAGAATGATTCTAGGAATGAAAGGCTTAACGTATGAAGAGCGATTGATGGCTCTGGGCCTTTACTCATTGGAATTCAGAAGAATGGGCGGGGGAATCTCACTGAAGCTCATTAATGTTAAAAGGCTGAGATCGAGTGGATGTGGAGAGGCTGTTTCCTATGGTGGGGGAGACTAGGACTAGAGGGGGCAGCCTTAGAATAGAAGGATGTCCAATTAGAACAGAGATGAGGAGGAATTTCTTAAGCCAGATGGAGGTGAATCTCTGGAATTCATTGCCACAGGCGGCTGTGGAGGTCAAGTCATTGGGTATGTTTAAAGCAGAGGTTCATCAGTTCTTGATTAGTCAGGGTGTGAAAGGTTATGGAGCCAAGGCAGAAGAATGGAGTTAAGAAGGAAATGGATCAGCCATGATCAAATGGTGGTGCAGACTTGATGGGCCAAATAGCCTAATTTTTCTGATGAACGGTGTCTGCCGAAAACGCCAATTGTTTATTTTTTTACATAAATGCTGTCTGGCCTGCTGATTTCTGATAAAAGTCCAAGTGTGGTTTAACCAGATTTCAAATGGTACAAATAGCTCCATTTAATATTACAGCCTGAAATTCTTGCACTTTGCAGATATTCATGAAAACAGAAGTGTCTGAAAGAATGAGTGACAATTAAAACATTAGAACCCCAAAACCCCTCTCCCCTCCCATGCACAAGCACCAGCAAAGCATCAACCCTCCCCCACTTATTGCAACAAAAAAATACATCAGCACCCACCACCCACCAAGCAAGCAGTGGCAAAGCCCTGAAAGAGAGACCATGATCTGCAGAAACTAATGGTTCTCCCGACAATTCGACATGCCACAGGATCTCTCTCTCCCTAATAAGGGGGCAGAGAGGTGTCACATAGCAAGTGAGGAGATGAACAAAACAAAGCATCTTGCTGATTGCAATGTTAAAATCTGGTGCACACGTTTATTCTGATTTGGCTACCATTGAGAGAAAGAGAGAGTGTGAGACAGACAGAAAGAGAGAACAATCCAGGTACAAAGGCAGTTTGCGATGTTTCATTTTCTCCTGCGAAGCTTCAGTTGGCCACACCGGCATGGAATCAGCTCGTCCACAGGGCCGTAGTGCCTCAGGATCCCAAAGGTGTGTACATCTTCCAGGCCGCGTCCTCGCGATATCGAAAAAAGGCCGACTGGTGAGCCTTAGAAGTGGGAATCATTGCCATAAAAAACATAGTTTGAGTGCAGCTCTAGGTCACAAACTCTGACAGAACCTCATCCACCTTGAAAAGGGAGAAAAAAAGAGACATTAAAGGGGAGAAATTAAGCTGCTTTCACAAATGAACTTGATAAGGCTGTCCCCTGGCAACATCTAAGCTGTTACAGAGGTGGAAAATAAGACTGAATTGGAAGGTTTTCAGTCCCTAGTCAAATGTTGCGGCCATATCAAGGGTGAATCCCTCTCTTCCTTGAAGCAAGGTTGCAGTGAAGTATTCACCCATGTAAACTTATTGAATTGTACAGCTCTGTTAGGGTTAATGGAGACTTTGTGTCACTTGATGACATCCCACACATTCTCCACACTGTTCCCATTTGCCCTCCCCACTTGGTTCTATCCTCCTCCTTGAAATTCCATCAGCTGCGACCCTTTGTTGTCTCTGTCTGTCACTTCCCCGCCTCTGTTGCTCTTTGCTCTCTGCACCTGCCTATCAACCCTCCTTACCCAGATCCACATGTCATTTGCCAGCTCTGGCTTCACCCCTCCCATTCAGCATTTCATACTGGTTATCGCCCCTCTACTCTCCAGTCTAGGTGAAGGATCGCAACTTGAAACGTTGACTCTCCATTTCCCTCCATAGATGCTCCCTGACCCACTGAGAATTCACATCACTTTTTTGATGACTGAGTTTACATTTATGGGTTTGTAAATGGCCTGCTTGGATTTAGGTGACATTTT
The DNA here is from genome assembly GCF_048418815.1 of Hemitrygon akajei. Classification (NCBI taxonomy): domain Eukaryota; kingdom Metazoa; phylum Chordata; class Chondrichthyes; order Myliobatiformes; family Dasyatidae; genus Hemitrygon; species Hemitrygon akajei. Next base: position 25,573,921 of record NC_133127.1, read on the forward strand.
GAGAGCAATTTTATCCAGAGTTAAAGTCATACTAGGACATCTTAATTCGGGAACAGACAGATGTCTCCAGCCCTTCCAGCGGCTTTACTGTGTCCCACATATTCTGATGTCAAGTGGAGCAAATGGAATTATCTGAAGCCTGTTTTCTGTCAAGCAGATTTCTTTAGCTTTGGGAAGATGAAATGAACTTGTGAATTGTCTGAAAAAGCATTATATCCAAATACATCACAGCTTGGTACGGCCACTGCTCTGTTCAAGATCATAAGCAATAGCCGAGGTTTGTGGACATACTCAGACCATCATAAAAAACATACTCCCCTCATTGATTCTATCTGCACTTCCCTCTGCTTCAGAAAACAGCCAACAAAATCAAATATCCCTCCCACCCTGGCTATTTTCTCCTTCCTCTGGGCAGAAGATGCAAAAGTGTGAAAATACACGCCACTGGGCTCAAGAACAGCTTCTATTCTGCTTTATAATCAGAAACAGAATCAGAATCAGGTCTAATATCATTGGCATACGTCATGAAAGTTGTTCGGTTAGCAGCAGCAGTACAATGCAATACATGACAAATAAAGAAAAAATAAGTAAATGAATTACAGTAAGAATATGTTGTATATCAAACAGTTAAATTAAAAATAGAGCAAAAATGGAAATAATATATATTAAGAAAAGTGAAGAAGTGTTCATGGGTTCAACGTCCATTCAGAAATCAGATGGCAGAGGGGAAGAAGCTGTTCCTGAATCTTTGAATGTGTGCCTTCAGGCTTCGTGAAAGCTCTTGAACAGACATCTTCTAAGACAAAGAGGAATGTCTGATCTCTCAGTTTATCTTCTTATGTTGATTTCACCTTATTTCTCTAACTGAACTGCACTTCCTCTGTAACTGTGATACTCAACTCTGTGTGTTATTGCTTTACCCTTTGTACTTAAAGTACCATACAAAAGTTACAGGCATCTATAGGGTGCCTGAGACTTTGGGGATGGTGTAGTAATTTTATGCATTGCACTGTACTGCTGCCACAAAAAAAAACTTTTTATGGGTGTGTCTGCACCGGCAGCACTGCCTGCCCCTGGCACTCCTTCTCTCCCACCTGTCCCACCCCCCTCCCGTGGCAATCCACCTTCACCTTTGCCTACTTCCTTTGTTCTCACCAGATTTACAAACTTGCTCTCTGCTCCACACTGACAAATAGAGTACAATGCAAAAGCCTTCGGCACTCTAGCTATATATGTTTGTCTTAAACTTTTGTACGGTACTGTATGCTTTGAAATGATCTGGCATACAAAAAAAAGCTTTTCCTGGTATCTCGGTATGTATGACAATAATAAGCCTTTTACCGATTACCAAATGTCAGTAAAAGTGTTGTGGTTTTCTGATAAGCATGTGCCAGGAAGCATTTGATTGTCCTGGGATCAGATGCCAACTTACTTTATTTTGTTCTGTCGTTCAGACTGAAATTGTTGCTTTCTTTCAATCTTGACAGCTTTATTCTTGAATGCATTCTTTCGCATTGATCCCTCCTCTATCGAGCAAAAACCAGGCAGCAATAATGCATGCAAAAAGTTCCAACATACTTTTCCCACACAAATTTTGGACTGTGTGATTTTTAAATAAGTTATATCCAAATAGATTATTTTGGCAGATTAAAAATATTTCCATCTAAATTCTCATGTGAAGAAGGGCAGCTTAGGTGCAGAGTCTCCTCATATCACCATATCTGTTAGCTGTTGGTACAGACACAGGTCAGGAGGTCACAGTGATGCAGATAACAAGAGTGGATGGAAAATCTAGTTATCTCTTCCTGTCCTTGTGTTACCCCTTTCACTGACCCATTTAGTTCATGAAATTAGCTAGATGAATGTAGTTTTTTATAAAAATAACTTTATGTGGATTTGTTTTAATTTTAGTAATGACTCGACTGAACTATTGCTTCACTGGGGGTACTATGAGGTTAGTAAAAAGGAGCTGCCATTATTTTACTTGAAGTCAAGAATTTTAGCATAGCAAGGAATTTTGGGTAGAAGTCAAGACTGGTTTAGGCATACCAAATTATTCAAGGTTCAAAGTTCAAAGTAAATTTATTATCAAACCATGTATAGCATATACAACCTTCAGATTGATCTTCTTGCAGTCAACAGAACGCATGAAAAGTCCCACACGACAAAGAGCGACAAACATCCAATGTACGAAAAAACAACAAATAGTGAAAACAATTTAAAAAGTAAACAAATGGTACACAGAACGTGAACCACAGAGCCCACTACCACAGAACCAGTGAGTGATGCTGGTCCAGGAGTCCGATGGCTGCAGGCCACAGCTGCGGAGTCAGTCCAGTGCTGAGGTGAGTGAAGCTGGTCCTGGAGCCTGACCGCTGCTGGAACCAGGGGACAGGTTTAAAGCTTTGTGCAAAGAATACAATGGCCAAGTACGTGAAAGCGTATGTAAAGGGTGATTATAATATGGAAATCCCAGATTTCAAGGATAATGAAGATAGAATCAATTAAAGCTTTCAAAAAAGAGATGGCTAAAAAAGCAATAAGAAGAGAAAAGATGAAATATAAAGCTAAACTAGCCAATAATATAAAGGAGGATATCAAAAGTTTTTCTTCAGATATATGAAGAGTAAAAGAGAGGCGAGAGTGGATATCGGACCACTGGAAAATAATGCTGGAGAGATAGTAATGGGGGACAAAGAAATGGCAGGAGAACGTAAGTATTTTTTAAGACACTAGCAGTATGCCAAAAATTCTAGAGTGTCAGGGGGTAGAAGTGAGTATAGTTACCATTACTAAAGTGAAGGTGTTTGGGAAGTTATAAAGTCTGAAAGTAGATAAGTCACCTGGGCCACATGGACTACACACCACTGTTCTGAAAGAGGTAGATGAAGAGTTTGTGGAGGCTTTAGTAGTGATCTTTCAACAATCAGATGAGTTTGAAATGAGTCCAGAGGATTGTAAAATACAAATATCATTCCACTCTTTAAGAAGGGAGGGGAGCAAAAGACAGAAAATTATTGGCCAGTTAGCCTGACTTCAGTGGTTGCTAGAGTGGTCTGCCAAAGTTGCACCATTGACCAACAGAGTGAACAAGAAAGTAAAATTCAATTGATTGCTCGTGGTTATGGGAAAAAAAAGAACAAGTTTTGTATCCTTTTGCTGTATTCAAGCTGAAAACATACATTGGACTGAGAGAAAACATAAACTTTTAACAGTTCATATTCATGAAGACACAATGGAATATGAAAGTATATGATCAAATGCATTAAATGCTGGAGGTTGCAAGGGATGCAAGTGCAGGTTCTGGTGCAGTTTGTTACTGTAGCTTGGGCCTGGACAGAGAGGAGGGTGTGGAACACAATCCACCATGAGATATAATTCAGCCCACTCGTGTAAATGACTAGCCACAGCTTGACCATTTTCTACCTATTCCATCAGTAAATGAGCACTAGGCTTTTCTCTATCCTTGCTAGGAGCTGTTAGGGTACTACCGTAAAAAGATTGCACAATTTATGAGGAACGTGAAAATCTTACGGGAAAACTGGAGAAGTACAAGTAGTACAAGAAGATCAGCACAGATACCAGTGGGAGAAACAACAGAGGGAAGTAGAGATCAATGCCCGAGACACAGTAGTGTATCAGTTAGCGTGACACTATTACAATTTGGGGTGTAGGGATTTGGAGTTTAATTCTGGCACAGTCTGTACGGAGTTTATCTGTACTCCCTGTGAAGGGTTTCCTTCAGCTACTCTGGTCTAAATATGTACCGGCTAGTAAGTTAGTTGGTCATTGTAAATTGTCCTGTCTTTAGGGTAGGGTTGAATAGGTGGGTTGCTGGGCAGTGCATCTTGTTGGACCAGAGGGCCTGTTCCACTCTGTAGCTCTGAATAAATAAATAAATGATAAATAAACTAAATTAGTAAATTATTTTATTATTATCACATTTACCAAGCTGTAGCTTGCCATCCAGACATAATTTCATCACATTAATGCACTGAGGTAATACAAGGGTAAACAATAACCTATGAAAGTGCAGTGTGTGGGAGACAGTAAGGTGCAAGGTCACGGCCAGGTAGGTTGTGGTGTTGAGTCCAGTATTCATAGATGGTCTAATAATACCAGGACAGAAGCGATACTTGAGCCTGGTGGTACATGCTTTTGCATCTTCTGCTTGATAGGAGGAGAAAGGAGTGAGATTGCCTCAGGAGGTTAGGATCTTTGATTAATTTGGCTGCTTTACCGAGGCAGTGACAAGTGTAGAATCCATGGAAGGGAGGCCGATTTCCGTAAGGTGCTAAGCTACGTCCATAAATCTCTGTGGTTTCTTGCGGTCTCGGGCGAAACAGCTGCCATACCAAGCTGTCACGCATCTGGGCAGAATGCTTTCTATAGTGCTACGATAAAAATTAATGAGGGTTAAATGTCTTTGGCCTCCTGAGCAAGCAGAGGCACAAGTTTGCATTGTTGGCCACCTGGTCCCTCAAGCCTGCTTCATCTTTCAATGTAGTTACGGCAGACCTACAATGGTCTCAACTCCTGTACCAGTTCCCCAGAGCATTCAAATTTCTAATAATTAAAAATGTATCTACCACTACATCAGTACTCCTAATGATTTAGCCTCCAGATCTCTCTGGGGTAGAGAAATAAACCTTGTGTTTATGGAATATATTTGAATCTGTTACCAAGTTTTATGGATTTTGCAGCTGTTTTATAAATTGGACTTGAATTTCTTAAAATGTCAAAAATTGGACTGTCTATTTGAAGTATTTAAATGAAGAGCAGAAATACAGTCTGGAAAAACAATTTGTTCTAGCTCATCTCTCCAGTTCTTTCTGATTGGATACTATTTTAAGAGGGGTGCTCAGTTATTCCTGTGTTGAAATCCCTTCACAGTTTGGACCCTTCTTTTACCTGTAAGTTACACCAGCTTTATATCTCAAAATGCTGGTAGAACACAGCAGGCCAGGCAGCATCTATAGGGAGAAGCACTGTCGACGATTCGGGCCGAGATGTCGACAGTGCTTCTCCCTATAGATGCCGCCTAGCCTGCTGTGTTCTACCAGCATTTTGTGTGTGTTGTTGTTTGAATTTCCAGCATCTGCAGATTTCCTCGTGTTTCCAGCTTTATATCTGTTCTTTTTGAATTCCTGCTTCAATCGCTGGCAGATCAAATCACTGTTGCCACTTGCTATCACCAACTGCCAAGGCACTGAGCCATTGATCAGATCTGGGGCAGCACACGCAAATGCTGGACGCACTCAGCAGTTCAGGCAGCACCTTTGGAGAAGAATAATCAGCTGATGTTCCAGACAGAAATGTTTCATTCTGCTGCAGCATCTCTGCTCCAAAGTTCAATGTGCCGTGTATTCAGAGATACTCTTCTGCATACCAGAATCAGAATCAGGTTTATTATCACCGGCATGCAATGTGAAATTTGTTAACTTAGCAGCAGCAGTTCAATGCAATACATAATATAGAAGAGAGAGAGAAAAAAAACCAAGTAAATCAATTATGCATATTGAATAGATTAAAGCAAACATGCAAAAACAGAAATATTGTATATTAAAAAAAAAGTGAGGTAGTGTCCAAAGCTTCAATGTCCATTTAGGAATTGGATGGCAGAGGGGAAGAAGCTGTTCCTGAATCACTGAATGTGTGCCTTCAGGCTTCTGTACCTCCTGCCTGATGGCAACAGTGAGAAAAGGGCATGCCCTGGGTGCTGGAGGTCCTTAATAATGGACGCTGCCTTTCTGAGACACCGCTCCCTAAAGATATCCTGGGTACTTTGTAGGCTAGTACTCAAGGTGAAACTGACTAGATTTACAACCGTCTGCAGCTTCTTTAGGTCCTGTGCAGTATCCCCTCCATACCAGATAGTGCTGCAGCCTGTCAGAATAGTCTCCACAGTACAACTATAAAGTTTTTGAGTGTATTTGTTAACATGCCAAATCTCTTCAAGCTCCTAATAAAGTATAGCCGCTGTCTTGCCTTCTTTATAACTATATCGATATGTTGGGACCAGGTTAGATCCTCAGAGATCTTGACACCCAGGAACTTAAAGCTGCTCACTCTCTCCACTTCTGATCCCTCTAGAGGACTGGTATGTGTTCCTTCGTCTTACTCTTCCTGAAGTCCACAATCAGCTCTTTTGTCTTACTGATGTTGTGCCAGGTTGATGCTGTGGCATCACTCCACTAGTTGGCATATCTCACTCCTGTACACCCTCTCATCACCACCTGAGATTCTACCAACAATGGCTGTATTGTTAGCAAATTTATAGACAGTGTTTGATCTATGCCTAGCCACACAGTCATGTGTATATAGAGAGTAGAGCAATGGGCTAAGCACACACCCCTGAGGTACACCAGTGTTGATCGTCAGCGAGGAGGATATGTTATCACCAATCCGCACAGGTTGTGGTCTTCCAGTTAGGAAGTCGAGGATCCAGTTGCAGAGGGAGGTGCTGTGGCCCAGGTTCTGCAACTTCTCAATCAGGATTGTGGGAATGATGCTGTTCATCGACTATGCTGAACTATCATTGATGAACGGCATCCTGATGTAGGTGTTTGTGTTGTCCAGGTGGTCTAAAGCCGTGCGGAGTGCCATTGATATTGCGTCTGCCATAGACCTATTGTGGCGATAAACAAATTGCAATGGGTCCAGGTCCTTGCTGAGGCAGAGTTCAGTCTAGACATGACCAACCGCTCAAAGAATTTCATCACTGTCGATGTGAGTGCTACCGGGCGATAGTCATTAAGGCAGCTCACATTATTCTTCTCAGACACTGGTATAATTGTTTCCATTTAGAAGCAATTGGGAACTTCCACCTGTTGCAGTGAGAGGTCGAAAATGTCCTTGAATATTCCTGCCAGCTGGTTGGCACAAGTTTTCAGAGCCTTATCAGGTACTCCATCAGGACTTCCTGCTTTGTGAAAATTCACTCTCTTTAAAGACAGCCTAACATTGGCCTCTGAGACAGAGATCACAGGATCATCAGTGCAGCAGGGATCTCCACAGCTGTCATTGTGTTCTCCCTTTCAAAGCTTGCATAGTAGGCATTGAATTCATCTGGTAGTGAAGCATTGCTGTCATTCATGCTGTTGGGTTTCACTTTGTAGAAAGTAATGTCTTGCAGACCCTGCCAGAGTTGCCATGCATCCGATGTTGCCTCCAGCCTCATTTGAAATTGTTTTGTTGTCCTTGAAATAGCCCTCTGCAAATCATACCTGGTTTTCTGATACAGGCCTGGGTTGCCAGACTTGAAAGCCACAGATCTAGCCTTCAGCAAACAATGTACCTCCTGGTTCATCCATGGCTTTTGGTTTGGGAAGGTACGGTAAATCTTTGTAGGCACAAACTCATCCACACAGGTTTAATGAAGTCGGTAACAACTGCAGCATACTCATCCAGGTTCAGAGATGAATCCCTGAATACAGTCAGAGAGTTACATCACTGATGTAACATGTAGTTACTTGACTTACTGCTGTATTCCATTCAGCTTGGACCAGTCTGATAGATAGATAGATACTTTATTCATCCCCATGGGGAAATTCAACATTTTTTTCCAATGTCCCATACACTTGTTGTAGCAAAAAAAAAACTCATTACATACAATACTTAACTCAGTAATAATATGATATGCATCTAAATCACTAACTCAAAAAGTTAAAAAAAGTTCTTAAGTCCTGGCAGTTGAATTGTAAAGCCTAATGGCATTGGGGAGTATTGACCTCTTCATCCTGTCTGAGGAGCATTGCATCGACAGTAACCTGTCACTGAAACTGCTTCTCTGTCTCTGGATGGTGCTATGTAGAGGATGTTCAGGGTTTTCCATAATTGACCGTAGCCTACTCAGCGCCCTTCGCTCAGCTACCGATGTTAAACTCTCCAGTACTTTGCCCACGACAGAGCCCGCCCTCCTTACCAGCTTATTAAGACGTGAGGCGTCCTTCTTCTTAATGCTTCCTCCCCAACACGCCACCACAAAGAAGAGGGCGCTCTCAACAACTGACCTATAGAACATCTTCAGCATCTCACTGCAGACATTGAATGACGCCAACCTTCTAAGGAAGTACAGTCGACTCTGTGCCTTCCTGCACAAGGCATCTGTGTTGGCAGTCCAGTCTAGCTTCTCGTCTAACTGTACTCCCAGATACTTGTAGGTCATTCTGGACATTCTCCTCTGACCTCTCTCGTGTTTTTGCCCACAGAACTGCCACTCACAAGATGCTTCTTGTTTGGTTTTTTTTCAGAGGTCTGAAACCTCTAGAGACTGTTATGCGTGAAAATCCTAGGAGAATCTGCAGTTTCTGAGATACTCAAACAACCCTGTCTGGCACCAACAGTCAAAATCATTTAGATCACATTTCTTCCCCACTCTGATGTTTGGTCAGAAGATTAACTGGACCTCTCGACCATGTCTGAATGTTTTTGTTCATTGATTTGCTGAAAAGAGATTTTCAATAATGAGCAGGTGTACCTAATAAAGTGGACACTCGGTGTCCATTTCATTTCTGGCATCATTTTTGTGGACCTTTTCTTGACCCTCTCCTGAGCTAGCATTTCCTTCCTTCGACATGGGGATCAAAACTGTTCACAATATTCCAACTGCTTTCCGAGCAACACCTTACAAAGCCTCAGAAATATATCCTTGTTCTCAAACTCTAGCCCTCTCAAAATGAATGCCAATATTGCATTTTCCTTCCTTACAATCAACACAATCTGAAAGTTAACTTGTAGGGAATCCTAAACTAGGATTCTGAATTTTCTGCCCATTTATCAAATAGTCTACACCTTTATCTTTCCTGCCAAAGAGCATAACCCCGCACTTCCCTACTCAGCATCAGAAATAATTGGACCTGAATTTTACAGGAATGAAATCAGGTTTATGATATTCTGATCAGTTATTTCAATGGATTTGAGCACCAGTTACACAGCTGTGCATTTGGAAATTGTAACACAAAGGGGAAGAATTGAAACTATTGCCTTATTTGTTACATGAATAATGTTGAGTGTACTATGTTAGGTTATTCATAGCAAGGATGGTTGGGATTTGGAACTATCATAACGAAAGCCTTCAAGATTGAGATGGATGGAAAATATAATGGGATTTAAGGGACGTGACAGTATTGTGGAAAAACGGAAGTTTGACTTATTTGAATGACCTTCTCCTGTTACACACAAGGCAATCAAAATACTTCATTAGCTTTAAGGTACATCGGGACATCCTGAAGGTGTATAAAGCAAAGAGAGGAATAGTTTGGAGTGAGCTAGAGTTTTTTTTGGAGCAAATGAGGATAAGAGGTGATTTAATAGAGGAGTACAAGATTATGAGAAGCTTAGATCGAGTGGTCTTTTTCCCAAGGTGGAAATAGCTAATATGAGGGGAAATAATTTTAAAATGGTTGGAGGAAAATATAGTGGAGATGTCACAGAGAGTGATGGGTGCATGGAATGCACTGTCAGAGGTGGTGTTAGAGGCAGATATATATATATCTGCCTCTATCAAGTTGAAATATTGTGATGAGGAAGTCTGCAAGCTCACTTGTAAAAAAGCTACACTGAGAAAAAGTTTGAGGAATTCTATTATATTGCAATGAGTTTTTTCAATATAGCATTTATATAGGTACATGGATGATGAAATGGAGGGCTTTGTAGGATGGAAGGTAAGTTGGATCTTAGAATATGTTAAAGTTCTGGCACAATATCATAGGCCAAAGCACTTGCACTATTCTGCAATGTTCTATGTTCAAACTCCTTTGTTCTGAATATTCTCAATATTGTAGCCTACATAAATATGATATGATTTGTGATACTAAAATTCTATTATTGTTAACATTAGCACAAGTATCATCCTGCCCAAGACCCATAATCCATCACATATGCAGGAGGCCACCTCATTCCACACTGTACAATGTCAGGAACTTCACACAAAACAGTGCTTTGCAACATAGAAGAGCTTTAATGATTAATGAGGAATAACACTGAAAATACCTTGGCTATCAAGTTGAAATATTGTGATGAGGAAGTCTGCAAGCTCACTTGTAAAAAAGCTACACTGAGAAAAAGTTTGAGGAATTCTATTATATTGCAATGAGTTTTTTCAATGGAACAAGCGCCAACTGCAAAGATGTGCTTTTGGAAATTGTAACACATAGGAGAATAATTGAAACAATTATCTCATTTATTATTTGAGAAATGTCAAGTCTTGTGTCAGGTTGCTCTCTGCTCCCTTTTTTTGTGGAAAACTATTTATATGAGTCAATCTGAGTAAAGGTGAAATTCCAGTTCTGTTATATCTGTCCAGAAAAAAAACCAGATTGGTTTGAACAGAATATTTCATTCTGCACATAGCAAAATGTGCATTTTTAAAATCAGCTTCAAACTCAGTTTTGTCACGTTACTGATTGAGACTGAAGAAAAAGATACAGGCCAAGATATCCAGTCATGTTGTGTACTGTTTAACTGATTTATCCTGTAGAATTTTATGAAGTCTCCAAATTTGGGATGTGCTGTGGTGTGTTTAATTACACAAGTGTTCAGTCAGGCACATTGAGAATGGCATATGTATGGATGGTTCTTCTTGAAAATTAATTTCTGTTTGCATAGTCTGTGAGTGATACTGGATACAGTTTTCCACAACGAATGTTAGGTCTACTTTTGCGATACGAATGGAGGACCTTCCTTGCCAGCTTCCAGGGAATTCTGTATATTAGTGAGGTGTGGCCTTCTATATATTGGTGAGACCCAATGCAGACTGGGAGACCGTTTCGCTGAACACCTTCGCCAGAGAAAGCAGGATCTCCCAGTGGCCACACATTTTAATTCCACATCCCATTCCCATTATGATATATCTATCCATGGCTTCCTCTACTGTCAAGATGAAGCCACACTTAGGTTGGAGGAACAACACCTTATATTCCGTCTGGGTAGCCTCCAACCTGATGGCATGAACATTGATTTCTCTAACTTCCGTTAATGCCCCTCCTCCTCTTCTTACCCCATCCCTTATTTATTATTCCCCCTTTTTTCCTTTTCTCTCTTTTTTCTCTCTCTGTCCCTCTCACAATCACCCCTTGCCTGCTCTCCATCTCCCTCTGGTGCTCCCCTCCCCTTTCTTTCTCCCTAGGCCTCCCGTCCCATGATCCTTTCCCTCCTCCAGCTGTGTATCCCTTTAGCCAATCAACTTTCAAGCTCTTGGCTTCATCCCTCACCTTCCGGTCTTCTCCTATCATTTTGGATCTCCCCCTCCCCGTCCCACTTTCAAATCTCTTACTATCTTTTCTTTCAGTTGGTCCTGACGAAGGGTCTCGGCCCGTAACGTCGACTGTACTTCTTCCTATAGATGCTGCCTGGTCTGCTGCGTTCCACCAGCATTTTTGTGTGTTGTTTAATGGAATTTGGTGTTTGAGACAAGGTTGGTTCCCTTTATTCTCTATTTCACTTTTGCTGTGCGATTCCTTCACCATCTTCTGCCTCTTCCTTCACCACCACATCATGATACCACAAGGATACAACCTTTATACCCTGGTGCCTGTTCACCACGTTGACCCTTCCCTTTCCACTCAGTTACTTAACCTTCTGCCAACTAAAGCCCCAAACCACCTTCAAAGGCCTTTCACCACAATAAAATACTGAAAGCATTTCATTTCTCTTTTATGAATGCAGTGCTAAATGTACTCAACATTTCCTGTTCTTGAACACAAGATTCCGCAGATGCCGGAAATCCAAAGCAACTCAACATTCTGGAGGAACTCAGCAAGTCAAGCAGCAAGGCTCTAGGCATAAAGGTTCTCTCCATAGATGCTGCCTGACCTGCTGAGCTCCCCCAGTATTTTGAGTGTGTAATTTTCAGATGGTGAGCTTTTCAGAGCTACTCAATGATATTCCCTTTGGATTTCCAGTTCACTCAATCTGCTGTAGAGACCTTAGATGGAGATCGGTGGAAACAGCAGTTTATGCTGTTCCTCTGGGAGTTCCACTAACATGGTTCCTTAAGGTTATCGTAGCAAGGGGAGGTAGTGGGGATAAGCTTCCACTGCCTACTAAATACTTGCAATGGCGTACATCTCAAATAGCCTCTGACAACCAAGTCTAGCTCCTGGCCTGCCAATGTGGCTTAGCTACAAAGCCTGGTGGGGCCGTTCCTACTGCCAGGACAAAAGCGGGTTACAGGCTCCTTAAAACCAATTGCTTCGGGCAGATGGGGTCATCAGCTGTGGTTGACAGTCCATCTAGAAGAAGGAAGAATCTGCTGCCTTGTGGCTATATACACTGGTGGGGAAAGCTTCGAGAGTGAACACCAAGGAAACGTCTGGAGTGGGTAATCCTAGGGCAGTCAATATTGTCTGGCAATGCCCCCGACACTGCTGGTGCCAAGTTGCATTGATCTCTGCCGTTCCTTTGGGTTCATCAGCTGCGCGGAGAGGGGGAAACCTGCTGCACAGGCAGCAGCTCGCTCTCCATATGGTACAGCCCTGACTTGCATTTAGTGTAAGGCTGCAAATGAATTAATTGCTGAAGTTGCATCGACATTTAGAAAACTATTGCTGTGAGGTGCCCCTGCGAGCTAATTGGGGGATCTGAGGATGGGCTGTAATTCATCCCTGACTAGTGTTGCTTTGCGGTTGATATCCACGGCAACACCTGCCGACACTGATTGACATCATCTAATGATTGCTTTTATAAAGTCAGATCAAGCACTTTGAAATGTGTGCACTTTCCTGACTTACAGTCAGTGGGATGGGGAAATCAGCATTATGACACGTACATGAATGATCAGCTTTCATATAGGAATGACATATATTAAAAGATGCAGAAAGCATACATTGTTAGTTGAATATTTAGATTGCACAGGGAACAGAAGAGACTGAATACAATTCCATTTCAAAATGTTTACAACATTGTTACTGATGGCTTTTCAAATTTTAGATGTACACAACAAAAGCTTTGAGCCCAAGGCTGGGTCAGAAGGAATGTTTTCTAAGTGGATGAACAATTTACAAGATAAGACTGAAAAAGAACATCTATAAATTAGTAATCTATTTTCTTTCATGACCGTGAATAAAGGATAATCACGGATGCTGTTAATCACTGCCTTAGCAGCTCATCATAAATCTCAGCATTTGTCAAAGAATCTGCCTGAAATAAAAATTCAATTCCTTTCAATGAAGTCCAAGAAATAAAAAAAAAACAATAGGGAAATGTGTGAGGAACGAGAGTTTGGCAGCTTTCTTGAATCACTTTGGAGCATCCACAGAATGAAGATTAAACAGAGACACAAAAGTTTGTAGATGCTGGATTCGAGAGATGGAGGAACTCCAGGTCAGGCAGCATCCATGGAGCAAAATAAACAGTAGCCATTCTGGGTCAAGACCCTTCATCTGAGGCCACAAACCAGTCACGCCCAGGATCCTCTTCAGTTTGCGTATAAGGAGAAGGTGGGAGTGGAGGATGCTATCACATATTTGCTGCACAAATCACTCTCTCACCTAGAGGGGGTCAGTTGTGCTGTGAGGATTACATTCCTTGACTTCTCTAGTGCCTTTAACACCATCCAGCCCAAGATCTTAAGGCACAAACTAACGGAGATGGGAGTAGACTCTCACATGGTGGATTGGATAGTGGACTACTTGACAGATAGACCTCAGTATGTGCGGTTGGGAGACTGTAGGTCTGACACGGTGGTCAGCAGCACAGGGGCGCCGCAGGGAACCGTACTCTCTCCGGTCCTGTTCACCCTGTACACATCAGACTTCCAATATAACTCGGAGTCCTGCCATGTGCAGAAGTTCGCTGATGACACGGCCATAGTGGGGTGTGTCAGGAATGGACAGGAGGAGGAGTATAGGAAACTGATACAGGACTTTGTGATATGGTGCAACTCAAACTACCTGCGTCTCAATATCACCAAGACCAAGGAGATGGTGGTAGACTTTAGGAGATCTAGGCCTCATATGGAACCAGTGATCATTAATGGAGAATGTGTGGAGCAGGTTAAGACCTACAAGTATCTGGGAGTACAGTTAGACGAGAAGCTAGACTGGACTGCCAACACAGATGCCTTGTGCAGGAAGGCACAGAGTCGACTGTACTTCCTAAGAAGGTTGGCGTCATTCAATGTCTGTAGTGAGATGCTGAAGATGTTCTATAGGTCAGTTGTGGAGAGCGCCCTCTTCTTTGTGGTGGCGTGTGGGGAGGAAGCATTAAGAAGACGGACGCCTCACGTCTTAATAAGCTGGTAAGGAAGGCGGGCTCTGTCGTGGGCAAAGTACTGGAGAGTTTAACATCGGTAGCTGAGCGAAGGGCGCTGAGTAGGCTATGGTCAATTATGGATAACTCTGAACATCATCTACATAGCACCATCCAGAGACAGAGAAGCAGTTTCAGCGACAGGTTACTATCGATGCAATGCTCCTCAGACAGGATGAAGAGGTCAATACTCCCCAATGCCATTACGCTTTACAATTCTACCGCCAGGACTTAAGAACTTTTTAAAGCTAATATTAATGCTTTTTGAGATAGTGATTTAGATGCATATCATATTTTTTACTGAGTTAAGTATTGTATGTAATTAGTTTTGCTACAACAAGTGTATGGGACATTGGAAAAAAGTTGAATTTCCCCATGGGGATGAATAAAGTATCTATCTATCTATCTATCTATCTATCTGGACTGATGGAGGGTCTTAAGCCAAAACATCAACTGTCTATTTCCCTCTCTAGTTGCTGTTTGATCTGCTGAGTTCCTGCAGCACACTTTGTGTATGTGAAGATTAAATTCCAGGGCAAAACCCAACAGGGAATAATAACTGCAGTGAGTTTAAAAATGATGGGACTTTTTTCTTTTTACTCTCTGAGCTTTTGTTTAATTGGGGTTGGTTCAAATGATAGTTTTGAATCATATCTCTGTAAAATTAGAGGACTGTTGGCTTTCCTACAAATCTTGTCAGTTTACCAAGTTTGCTAGAAAAATTTATGATGCTGTGCAACATCAAAAAAAGGAATTAAAGGAATTCATAAAAATTGCATCCAATTATCCATAAAATCTGTCAGTCTGGCTACATCAGAGTGCCAAAATTACCTGATTATTGGCATTTTAATCTATCCATTTAGTAGAGGAACACTATTTACTGCAGGAAACTAACATTGAGGAAAGTGTGAGGAAACGACATTTGTGCTTCATTCTCAGGTATTTATCCTGAGATACTGTCAGACCTCTCTTTGTACTACTGTAATTCTCATGGTGATGGCCACCCCACCATGGTGTCAGGGTGGGTGTCAATGCTGAATGCAGTGATGGCTTAGCAAACTCAACTTCTAGATATTTGTCAATCTCGAGCAGGCCTTCATTCATGTCTCTGAAATTTGCACCATTCACCTCCAACCCACACAATACTATTTTACATTCATCTCCAAAAGTCTCTTCCTTGGCTCTGCCCAGAGATTTTGTCCATTTGGAGGGTGGTGGTGGATGTAAAATTAAGTCAAAGTCAAAATGAATTTGTTATCAAAGTACTTATATCTCACCATATACTACTTTGAGATTCTTTGAGAAGTCATAACAAATCAACAACATGATGCATGGATCTAAAATATACACCGGAGATCCTCAAGAGGTAATTTACTATTTGTGGACGTATTTGATATTTCAGCTCAGTGAGATTTCATCAGAATCATCTAAGCAGTGAAGATACTGTAGGTGTAGATGAGTTGCAACTGGTTGAAGCAGAATGATAGTCAAGCACGGAGGTATGCAAACATCTGGTACAATGGCTTCCATGGCCCAACCATGCAGGGATGGCTTGGTGAGAACAGATATGAACTGACAACAATTCACATTACATAGATACCTTTGCCTCTGCTGCTCCAGCTGTTCATTACCTTCCAAGGTGTCTTTCACTTCTGGCAACACTGCTGCTGCCAGGCAAAGGTGATAGAACGAGGGTGTAGGCTAAGGACTATAGTTCTGTACAGGAGTATTAGCTTCCACTTTGTAAATCTTGAGCCATACAGAGAAGTACAGCACAAAAGCAGGCCCTGCAGCCCATCTAGTCCATACCAAAACCATTTAAACTGCCTATGCCCAACTACCTGCACCTCCATAACACCACCATCCAAACTTCCCTTAAAAGTTGAAACTGAATTCACATGGACCACTTGTGCTGGCAGCTAATTCCACATTCTCACGACCCTCTGAGTGACGAAGTTTCCCTTTATGTTCCCTTAAACTTTCTTCTTTTCACCCATAACCCATGACCTCTAGTTGTAGTCCCACCCACCCTTAGAAGAAAAAGCCTGCTTGCATTTACATAATCTATACCCCTCATAATTTTGCATACTTTTATCAACTCTCCACTCAATCTTCCATGTTCTAAAGAATACATTCTTAACCTATTCAATCATTCCTTATAACTCAGGACCTCCAGACCAGGAAACTTCCTAGAAAATTTTCTCTTCATTCTTTCAGCCTTGTTTACATCTTTCCTAGAGGTACAGCAGGTGATCAAAATTGCACTGGATACTCCAAATTAGGGCTCATCAATGTCTTATACAACTTCGACATAACATCCCATCTTCTGCACTCAATACATTGATTTATGAAGACCCATGTAACAAAAACTTTCTTTATGACACTATCTACCTGTGACACCACTTTCAATGAATTATGTACCTGTATTCCCGATCCCTTTGTTCTACTACACTCCACAGTGCCCTACCATTCACGGTGTAACTCCTAACCTATCTGCATTAAATGCCATCTGCCATTTTTCTGCCCATTTTTCCAGCTGATACACATCCCACTGAAAGCCATGATAGCCTTCCACTACATCCCCAGTCTTGGTGTCATCTACCGGTTTGCTGATCCAGTTGGCCACATGATCATTCATATCACTGAACTAGATGAAAAACAGCAAAAGACCCATCACCAATCCCCGCGGCTCTCCATTAGCTTCCGGTCAGAGACTCAACCATCGGCTAACACTCTCTGGCTTCTCCCACAAAGCCAATGTCTAATCCAATTTACTACCTCATTCTGAATGCCAAGAGACTGAACTTCCTTGACTAGCCTCCCATGAGGGAACTTGTCAAAAGCCTTGCAGACAACATCCACATCCTTGCCTTCATCCACTTTCCTGGTAACTTACCTGAAAAACTCTTTAAGATTGTTTAGACATTACCTACCACACACAAAAGCATGCTAACTGTCCTTAATCAGTCCATGTCTGTAGAAATACTTATATACCTGGTCCCTTAGAATACCTTCCAATAACTTTCCCACTACTGATGTCAGGCTCACTGGCCTATAATTTCCTGGCTTCTGTTCAGAGCCATTTTTAAACAATGGAACAACACTGGCTATCCTCTAATCCTCTGCTTCCACTCCTGTCGCCAAGGATATTTTAAATATCTCTGCTAGGGCCCCAGCAATTTCTGCACTTGACTCCTGCAGGGTCTAAGAGAACACTTTGTCAGGTCCTGGGAATTTATCCACCCTGACTTGCCTCAGTGTAACAAACATCTCCTCCTCTGTAATCTCTACAGGGTCCATGAAGTTGATGCAACTTTGCCTCACTTCAGTACCTCTCACTTCTCTTTTAACTTGTCTGCTAGAGCAACTTCATGACTTCTTTTAGCACTCCTGATTTCTTAAGTGTTCTCTTGCATTTCCTATCCTCCATAAGCACCTCATTTATTCCTACTTGTCTATACATGCTGTGCACCTCCTTTTATCACTTAACCAGAGCCTCAATATCTCTTGAAAATCAAGGTTCCCTGCACTTGTTTTCTTTACCTTTTATTCTGACAGACACCTACAGGCTTTGTATTCTCAAAATTTTGTTTTTGAAGGCTTCCAACTCTCCAACTACATCTTGGGCAGAAAACAATCTGTCCCAATCCACAGTTGCCAGATAACTTCTGATACCATCAAAATTGACCTTTCTCCAATTTTGAATCCAAACCCACAGACCAGACCTATCCCTTTGCATATTTACTTTGAAACTAATGGTATTGTGGTCACTGGGTGCAAAGTGTTCCCTTACACAAACTTCTGACACCAGTCCTGTCTCATTCCCCAATAGCAGATCAAGTATCACACACTCTCTCATTAGGACTTCTACATACTGATGAAGGAAACTTTTCTGAACACATTTGACAAACTCTATCCCATCTAGGTCATATGTTGAAAGACTGGAGCGACTGGGCTTGTATACACTGGAATTCAGAAGGATAAGAGGGGATCTGATTGAAACATATAAGATTACTAAGGGATTGGAAACGCTAGAGGCAGGAAACATGTTCCCAATGTTGGGGGAGTCCAGAACCAGAGGCCACAGTTTAAGAATAAGGGGTAGGACATTTAGAACAGAGTTGAGGAAAACCTTTTTCACCCAGAGAGTTGTGGATCTATGGAATGCTCTGCCTCAGAAGGCAGTGGAGGCCAATTCTCTGGATGCTTTCAAGAAAGAGTTAGATAGAGCTCTTAAAGATAGCGGAGTCAAGTGATATGGGGAGAAGCCAGGAATGGGGTACTGATTGTGGATGATCAGCCATGATCACATTGAATGGCGGTGCTGGTTTGAAGGACTAAATGGCCTACTCCTGTACCTATTGTCTATCGTCTATTATCTAGTCCTTTTACAGTATGTATTTCCCAGTAATATGTGGAAAGTTAAAATCACCTACTATAATAACCTTATGTTTCTTGAAAAATTCTACAATCTCTTTACAAATCAGTTCCTCTAAATCCCCAGGACTGTTGGGTGGTCTGTAATGTAGCCCCATTAACATCATCATACCTTTCTTATTTCTCAGTTCCACTCATAACGCCTTACTAGTTGAGTTCTCCAGTCTATCCTGATGGAGAACTGCTGTGACGTTTTCCCTCACTAGTAACGCAATCCCTCCTGCTCTGTCACATCTAAAACAATAGAACCCTAGAATATTGAGCTGCTGGTCCTGCCCCTCCTGCCCTTCCTGCAACCAAGTCTCTCTACTGGCTACAATGTCACAATAGCAGGTGTTGATGCATGCCCTGAGCCTGTCCGCCTTTCCTACGATACTTCTTGCATTGAAATATACACATTTCAGCAGACTAGATGCATCATGCTCAACCTTTTGATTCCCGACTTTGTCTGAGGTCTCACCAACTTCTGTCTCCACAACCTCTTCACTAACTGTTCTGGCACTCTGGTTCCCATCTCTCTGCAACTCTAGTATAAATTCTATCACAAGCAATTGCTTAAGGACATAAGTGCAACCTGGAGTAATGAGAGAGACAAACAATGCAGTATTGATTGGATGTTGCCATTGTAGAGAGCATATTGAATAAGACAATATGAGAACAAATTATTAAAGAAAAGCTTGAAAGAATTTGTTGAGTTTAAGGATTTTTTATGTTTCATTTAATAGCTGTGTTTACAGCACAATTCTGCACATTGCACAATATGTTTAATAGGAAATAAGAAATAGAACACTTATATTGGTTTCTCCAGATAATAGATAAAAATCACTTTCATTTATATAGTGTCTCTGACAATCTCCCAGAGTGTCTTACAGGAGGTAAAGTATTGTCAGTATAGTTGCAAAGGTGAAGGCCTATTTGCCCACAGACAGGTTGATCCTAATGGGGGAGACTCAAGT
Source organism: Hemitrygon akajei (assembly GCF_048418815.1). Classification (NCBI taxonomy): domain Eukaryota; kingdom Metazoa; phylum Chordata; class Chondrichthyes; order Myliobatiformes; family Dasyatidae; genus Hemitrygon; species Hemitrygon akajei. Next base: position 25,593,564 of record NC_133127.1, read on the forward strand.
GACTGAAGAAAGTGGAATCTGGAGAAGGGAAAAACAAACTGGTGGAAAAACTGGATGGACAATGTTTAGAGGGACAAAAACCAAACATGGGCTTATGGGACTAGATTAGATGAGCATCTTGGTCATCGTAGTTGAGTTGGGCCAAAGAGCCTGTTTCTGTATTACTCCATGACTCTGTGAAACAATAGCTCTCAACACAACAGGTCTGTGGCATCTCTGGAGGTACATGGATGGTTGATATTTTGAATAGAGACCCTGCATCAAGAACTGACGATGTAAAGTGGAGATGAATGGTATGAAGAAGTAAGCAGGAGGGGGGAAGACAGTGCTGTTTATTTATTTATTGCGATGCAGCATGGAAAAGGAGTCCTTTGAACCATGCAGCCTAATCACGGGGCAATTTACAATGACCAATTAACCTACCACTGGTACATCTTTCGACTGTGGGAGGAAGCCGGAGCACCTGGCGGAAGCTCACAGAGTCATGGGGAGAACGTACAGACTCCTTACAGACAGCAGAAGGAATTGAACCCAGGTCACTGGCACTGTAAAGTGTTGTACTAACCTCTAGGCAACTGCGCCACTCCACTGTTGATTGAGGACAGGCTAGTAAGACACAGGAAGAGCTTTCTTGCTTCTTAGAATCCTGTGCTGGGATCCTTTACTTCTACCTCAGGAATTACAAGCAGTTTATAGTGAGCAATTAATACACCTGGCTGTCTAGGATGTGGGTAAAAACCAGGCGTTCAAGGGAAAATCATGCAGTCGCAGGGAAAACGTGCAAGCTCCACACACAAAACCAGAAATTTGGGAACTTGGAGCTGCGAGGGAACAGAGCTAATCACTGTGCTACTGCACTGCAGATCATCATTAAAGCAGTCCGCAATCTAATTCACTGTTCATCTAATCTCTCCTGGAATCCAACTCAGTTACCAGCCCTTATCCTCCCTTAGATAGTCACTATCTAACTCATAGTGATATCTCCATGCACTCTCTGGTCTCTCTCACTTCCACATCAAGTGCTCCTTCAAGGACTGATCAGCTTGTCCATTTGCTGTGCAGTAAAATTAAAAAGAAAAGGTCTGACCGGTTCTGCACAGATCAATAACCAATGCTTCTCTTCGGGTGTAAACCACATTAATGCTGGCACATGCTTCTCGGCAGCCTGTTTTCTGCCATTTTCCAGAGGACTTGAGGCTGTGTTAGCTCTTTGTGCCTTAGCGCCAGGGAGTCAGAGGCAGGCCCTTCAGCCCAGCAATGCCAGATGACATTTTTACCCAACTACACTAATCCCATTTGCCCACATGAGGCTTGTATCTTCAATGCATCCCTTGTATCCCAAGCACATTCAATGCCACTCAAAAGTTGGGCTAATATTATTTTGCGACTATGTGCTGTTACAACTGGGACTGTGTAATGTGTTTCGCACCCTGGACACAGAGGAACAATGTCTCAACTGCATGGTTAAATGACAATTAAACTTGAACTTGAACTTTACCTATTCACGCGCATCCTTAAATGTCTCTTAAATGTGGCAGCTGTATCTGTTTCACCGGTTCCCCTGACAATGAATTCCAGATCTCAGTCACTCTTTGTGTAAGCTCACCATTAAAATGCTTTCCTCTCACCTTAAATAAATGCCCACTTTTGAGATAAAGCAACATCCATCATCAGGGACCTCAACCATCCAGAGCAACCTCTGCTCACTGCTGTCATCAGGAAAACGGTACAGGAGCCTCAGGACTTACACCACCAGGTTCAGGAACAGTTATTACCCTTTTAATCATCAGGCTCTTGAAGCAAAGAGATAACTTAATTCAACTTCATTTGCCCCATCATTGAAATGTTCCCACAACCTATGGACTCACTTTCACGGACTTTTCATCTCATGTTCTTGATATTTATTGCCTATTTATTTATTATTATTATTTATTTAGTTTTGTATTGGCACATTTTTTGTCTCTCGCACACTGGTCGAACACCCAAGTTGGTGTGGTCTTTCATTGATCCTATTATCGCTACTATACTGTTATGGATTTATTGAGTATACATGCAAGAAAGTTAATCTCAGGTTTGTATATGGTGATGTTTATGTACTTTGATAATAAATTGACTTTGAACTTCAAACTTTGGAAAAAAAAATATTGAGATCCATTTTCTGGCCGTGATCCACCTCCAACAAAGAAATACCTTCCTCAGTTTTGGCCGCTTTCCGGAGTGGGACTTGAGCACAGAGTCTTTTGAGGAAAAGGCGAGAGTGCTACCCACTGACTCATGATCTTTGGGGCAAAAATATAAACTCTGTTTTCAAATGTGAAGAGTCCAAAACAACTATTAATTGCTGTCAAAACTCTATTTATTTTGAAGTGCAAATTTATATAAACATCTGCTTCTGCAGATAGCATTATAAACATTCCAGTGAGATAATCCTACTATTCTGCACTTGGATGCAGAAGAGAGAGGGAAACATTTTTAGAGACTCATGAAATACGCGTGGGAATACATCAGCTCAGCATGACTTGCTGGAGATAATGTTTGTATCATGGGGGAGATGAATTAGGGCTGAGGGAATGTGGGAAGAGGACAGAAAAAATATATATGTACAGCTCAGACAAAAGGGAAGAGATAAGATAAATAGAAGATAACATTCTAGCAGAAAGAATGTATGAAATAATTGTGTCCAGTGACCAGATCACCACTTAAAATTTCTGTTATCTCTTTCATTGGAAAAGACTCAAGTCCTCTCCCAAGAATGCATCTCAGTGAATAGAAGATTTGTCACAGGAACAGGCCCTTCTGCCTGCAATGATGTCCCAAGCTGATTAAATGAGCAATCAAGTGCCCAACTGAACTCACCTTCTTGACATACACTGTGCTTCCTGCACCTTCGTGAGCCGATCTAAGAGCCTCTTTAATCTCTCTGTTGTATTTGCCTCCACCACCACTCCAGGGGTATACCTCAGGCTCTGACCACACTTCTGCGTAACAAACCTGTCCCACACATCTCCGTTGAACTTACACCTTCTCATTTTAAATGCATGCCAACCTGTATTAGAAATTTCAACACTGGGAAAAAGATACTGGCTGTCTATCTGTGCCTCTCATAACCTTATAAACCTCTATCACTTCTTTCTTAAGTCTTCCCCACATCAAAAAAAATCACCCCAATTTGTCCAGCCTCTCCTTGTAGCACATGCCCTCTAATCCAAGCATCACCCTCATAAACAACTTTGGCACCCTTGACAATGGGACAGCCTGAACTAAATGCAGATGTGGCCTTACTAGAGTTTTGTAAACATTGCATTATTTCCAAAAGGTAGAAAACAAGAAATAGAACCTAGTCTGTTGTGGCTTATCCATTTTCCCACCTGATTCCCACGGCATTCAGTTTTAGCTTTGCAGATTCTTGGTAACTGAGCATCTGCAGCACTCTGGGAAAGATAGTATTTATAGTGGTGGTGGTTGTCCGTCATGTCCGATGATGACAAGAGTTTCTAAAGGGGAAAAACCATTGCACTAGGGCAGTTCCACGCTCTTGACCTCAGAAGTCTGGGATCAGTGGTACGAATGAGCATAGTGCTTTAAATAACAAATAATGCATTATGCCCTGTGTGGTCAAAGTTATCTGCTTTTGCATAACTAGCGTATTTTAAAGTAACCATGGAAATCGCTGGCTATTATTTGTAAGTCACGCTTTCTTTTAGAGGGGGAAATAGTACTTTAGCCAAGCTTGAATTTTGGCATCACAAGAGATTGCATATGCTGGAATCTGAAGGTGAGAACAAACTGCTGGTGGGACTCGGTAGGCTGAGCAGCATCTGTGGGGGCGGGGAACGTACTGCTGAGTTCTGCACATGGTACAAGTGATTTCTTTTTCACAAAGATGCATTTTTTGAGAAACAATTAAGGATTTACGATGTTCAAGAGGCAAATATTTTCTGTTCCCATCACCCTCTGGTGCACTAATATCCCGTGTAAAACATGAGACATTGTGTCTCTCGGCAACTCAAGGCCTTGCGCCTGAAAATAAACATGATGTAGGCCAGAGATTTGAAACTTAAAACATTACTTAAAGACGCAGAGCTCTGGGAAAAGGATCATATATATTGCTGGTAGTGGAGAAATGCGCAAAATTCCATACACTTTCATGATGTATATGTTTCATTTGACTCTTTGAAAGAAATTCACACTAACCTGAGGTGACTGAGCGTGTGAAAACTGGCTGTAGTGACCGCACAGATCGAACCGATGATGAACTGCGAGGCCAATGACATTGTGGAGGCGTTTAGAAAATGTAAGCAAAGAATGTAAACTGAGAAGTAACAATTTCCTGAATGATAAGGAGGTCAGCGACATCCTTTTGTGGACTGTGAAGAAATAATTAGATTCTGTTGACATCTGGAAGAGAAGTGAGTCCGAGAATAAGATTGTTGTAAGACTCTCAAAGAATTCTCCTTACAGCCTGATTTCAAGGCCCGAGTCTATTGCTGATATCCTCAGAAGGTTTAGAGCCATGGCCAGTGGATGCAAATTCAAGCCAGTGGATTCATATGCACTTCATCCAACCTCTTCTACTTCACTTGATAAGTTCGAGGTCATTTCCTCTGCACTGGCAAGAGCAAGCATAGATTAGTCAGCAGTTTGGTACGGCACCTGTGTTTCATCCACAAATAGCTCCCAATTGCAAACCATTTCAACTCCACTTCTCCCACGCCGACGTGTCTGTCCTTGTCCTAGTTCATTGACAGTGGGAGACCTAACACTGTGTGGTATATGTAACCATATAACCATGTAACAATTGCAACACATAAACAGGCCATCTCAGCCCTTCTAGTTTGTGCCAAACGCTTACTCTCACCTAGTCCCACTGACCCACACTCAGCCCATAACCCTCCATTCCTTTCCTGTCCATATACCTATCCAATTTTACTTAAAATGACAATACCGAACCTGCCTCTACCACTTCTACCGGAAGCTCGTTCCACACAGCTACCACTCTCTGAGTAAAGAAATTTCCCCTCGTGTTACCCTTAAACTTTTGCCCCCTGACCCTTAACTCATGTCCTCTTGTTTGAATCTCCCCTACTCTCAATGGAAAAAGCCTATCCACGTCAACTCTATCTGTCCCCCTCATAATTTTAAATACCTCTATCGTCCCCCCTCAACCTTCTACGCTCCAAAGAATAAAGACCTAACTTGTTCAACCTTTCCCTGTAGCTTAGGTGCTGAAACCCAGGTAACATTCTAGTAAATCTTCTCTGTACTCTTTCTATTTTGTTGACATCTTTCCTATAATTCGGTGACAAGAACTGTACACAATATTCCAAATTCGGCCTTACCAATGCCTTGTACAATTTTAACATTACATCCCAACTCCTATACTCAATGCTCTGATTTATAAAGGCCAACATATCAAAAGCTTTCTTCACCACCCTATCCATATAAGATTCCACCTTCAGGGAACTATGCACCATTATTCCTAGATCACTCTGTTCTACTGCATTCTTCAATGCCCTACCATTTACCATGTATGTCCTATTTGGATTATTCCTACCAAAATGTAGCACCTCACACTTATCAGCATTAAACTCCATCTGCCATCTTTCAGCCCACTCTTCTAACTGGCCTAAATCTCTCTGCAAACTTTGAAAACCTACTTCATTATCCACAACGCCACCTACCTTAGTATCATCTGCATACTTACTAATCCAATTTACCACCCCATCATCCAAATCATTAATGTATATGACAAACAACATTGGACCCAGTACAGATCCCTGAGGCACACCACTAGTCACCGGCCTCCAACCTGACAAACAGTTATCCACCACTACTCTCTGGCATCTCACATCCAGCCACTGTTGAATCCATTTTACTACTTAAACATTAATACCTAACGATTGAACCTTCCTAACTAACCTTCCGCGCGGAACCTTGTCAAAGGCCTTACTGAAGTCCATATAGACTACATCCACTGCTTTACCCTTGTCAACTTTCCTCGTAACCTCTTCAAAAAATTCAATAAGATTTGTCAAACATGACCTTCCATGCACAAATCCATGTTGACTGTTCCTAATCAGACCCTTTCTATCCAGATAATTATATATACTATCTCTAAGAATATTTTCCATTAATTTACCCACCACTGACATCAAACTGACAGGCCTATAATTGCTAGGTTTACTCTTAGAACTCTTTTTAAACAATGGAACCACATGAGCAATGCGCCAATCCTCCGGCATCATCCCCTTTTCTAATGACATTTGAAATATTTCTGTCAGAGCCCCTGCTATTTCCACACTTACTTCCCTCTAGGTCTTAGGGAATATCCTGTTAGGACCCGGAGATTTATCCACTTTTATATTCCTTAAAAGCGCCTCCTCTTTAATCATCATGGTTTCCATAACTTCCCTACTTGTTTCCCTTACCTTACACAATTCAATATCCTTCTCCTTAGTGAATACCAAAGAAAAGAAATTGTTCAAAATCTCCCCCATCTCTTTCGGCTCCACACATAGCTGTCCACTCTGATTCTCTAAGGGACCAATTTTATCCCTCACTATCCTTTTGCTATTAATATAACTGTAGAAACCCTTCGGATTTATTTTCACCTTACTTGCCAAAGCAACCTCATATCTTCTTTTAGCTTTTCTAATTTCTTTCTTAAGATTCTTCTTACATTCTTTATATTCCTTGAGTACCTCATTTACTCCATGCTGCCTATATTTATTGTAGATATCGCTCTTTTTCCTAACCAAGTTTCCAATATCCTTTGAAAACTATGGCTCTCTCAAACTTTTAACCTTTCCTTTCAACCTAACAGGAACATAAAGATTCTGTACCCTCAAAATTTCACCTTAAATGACCTCCATTTCTCTATTACATCCTTCCCATAAAACAAATTGTCCCAATCCTCTCCTTCCAAATCCTTTCGCATCTCCTCAAAGTTAGCCTTTCTCCAATCAAAAATCTCAACCCTGGGTCCAGTCCTATCCTTCTCCATAATAATATTGAAACTAATGTCATTGTGATCACTGGACCCGAAGTGCTCCCCAGCACATACCTCTGTCACCTGACCGATCTCATTCCCTAACAGGAGATCCAACACTGCCTCTTCTCTAGTCGGTACCTCTATGTATTGCTACAAAAAACTATTCTGCACAAATTTTACAAACTCCAAACCATCCATCCCTTTTACAATATGGACTTCCCAGTCTATGTGTGGAAAATTAAAATCTCCCACAATCACAACCCTGTGCTTACTACAAATATCTGCTATCTCCTCGCAAATTTGCTCCTCCAATTCTCGCTCCCCATTAGGTGGTCTATAATACATCCCTATAAGTGTTACTACACCTTTCCCATTCCTCAATTCCACCCATATAGTCTCCCTAGACGACCCCTCTAATCTATCCTGCCAGAGCACCGCTGTAATATTTTCTCTGACAAGCAACGCAACTCCTCCCCCTCTTGTCCCTCCGATTCTTTCACACCTGAAGCAATGAAATCCAAGAATATTTAGTTGCCAATCACACCCCTCCTGCAACCATGTTTCACTAATAGCTACAACATCATATTTCCAGGTATCAATCCATGCTCTAAGCTCATCCGCCTTTCTTACAATGCTCCTAGTATTAAAATAAATGCATTTAAGAAAGTCTCCACCTCTTCCTCTCTGTTAATCTCTAACAGTACAAAGAACTTTACTGTCTTCTTTTTCTTCCTTCTCCCATACATCTGTTCCTACACTCTGATTCCCCTCCCCCCTCATATCTAGTTTAAATCCACTGGAGCCTCTTTAGCAAACCTACCTGCAAGAATATTTGTCCCCCTCCAGTTCAGATGTAAACCATCCGACCAGAACAGGTCCCACCTTCCCTGGAAAACTGCCCAATTATCTATAAATCTGAAGCCCTCTCTCCTGCACCATGTCTTCAGCCACGTGTTGATCTGCGCTATCTTACTATTTCTAAACTCACCTGCACGTGGCACTGGTAGCAATCCTGAGATTGCTATCCTGGAGGTCCTGTCCTTTAACTTGGCAACTAGCTCCCTAAACTCACCTTTCAGGACCTCCTCACTCTTCCTACCTACACCATTGGACCCTACATGGACCACGACATCCGGCTGCTCACCCTCCCTCTTGAGAATACTGAGAACTCAATCAGAGATATCGCGGACCCTGGCATCAGGGAAGTAACAAACCATCCGGGATTCTCGATGTCTTCCACAGAATCTCCTATCTGTCCCCCTAACTATCGAATCCCCTATCACTACTGCTCTCCTCTTTTCCCTCCTTCCCTTCTGAGCTGAGGGCCCAGTCTTGGTGCCAGAGACGCAACCACTGCAACTTATCCCTGGTAGGTCGTCCCCACCAACAGTATCCAAAACGGTATATACTTATTGTTGATGGGAATGGCCACAGGGCTGCTCTGCTCTTCCTGTCTATTCCCCTTCCCTCTCCTGACAGTCACCCAACTACCTGTCTCCTGACTCCTAGGGGTGACTATCTCCCTGAAACTCCTGTCTATTTCTGCCTCTGGCTCCTGAATGATCCAAAGTTCATCCAGCTCCAGCTCCAGTTCCCTAACACGGTTTGTCAGGAGCTGCAGCTGGATGCACCTTTTGCAGGTGCTGTCATCAGCGACAGCTGTGCTCGCCCTGACTTCCCACATACTGCAAACGGAGCACTCAACTGCCTCCATTACCTACTCCTAAGCTAATTAGATTAATTAAAGGAGCTTACCCAGCCTTACCTCACCTGGAGTGAAGCTTGTACTCAGCCTCTGCTCGCTTTTTAAATTCTCCCGCTGTTCTCAGAGGCCGACTTTCACGCGCTTGCGCAGTCTAGCCTCTTTGCCCGGATCAGTTAAAAAAAACAGCTTCTCTCTGAGCTTCTTTTACCTCTTCCCTCTCCACCTCTTGCTGCGATTTAAGTAACCGTTGAAAACTTCCTCTTTTTTATAAACCATTGTCGCGCTACGTCACGCACCTGCGCAGTCCAGCCTATTTGCCCTGATCAGTTAAAAAAAAGAGCTTCTATCTGAGCTCGTCCACCTCCACTGTGTAGTCCAAAGATTATAAGACATAGGGTGAAATTAGGCTACCTAGCCCAAGGCTTATTTATTATCACTCACAGCCCCATTCTCCTGCCTTCTCCTTGTAACTTTTTACACCCTTACTAATCAAGGACCAATCAACCTCTGCCTTAAATATACCCAATGACTTGCCCTGCACAACTGCCTATAACAATTAATTCCACAGATTCACCTCACTGCAGGAAGGATGTGGAATCCATAGAAAGAGTGCAGAGGAGATTTACAAGGATGTTGCCTGGATTGGACAGAGTGCCTTATGAGAATAGGTTGAGTGAACTTGGCTTCTTCTCCTTGAAGCGACGGAGGACGAGAGGTGGCCTGACCGAGGAGTATAAAATGAAGAGAGGCTTTTTCCAGGGCTGAAATAGATAGATAGATAGATAGATAGATAGATAGATACTTTATTCATCCCCATGGGGAAATTCAACTTTTTTTTCCAATGTCCCATACACTTGTTGTAGCAAAACTAATTACATACAATACTTAACTCAGTAAAAAAAATATGATATGCATCTAAATCACTATCTCAAAAAGCATTAATAATAGCTTTTAAAAAGTTCTTAAGTCCTGGCGGTAGAATTGTAAAGCCTAATGGCATTGGGGAGTATTGACCTCTTCATCCTGTCTGAGGAGCATTGCATCGATAGTAACCTGTCGCTGAAACTGCTTCTCTGTCTCTGGATGGTGCTATGTAGAGGATGTTCAGAGTTATCCATAATTGACCGTAGCCTACTCAGCGCCCTTTGCTCAGCTACCGATGTTAAACTCTCCAGTACTTTGCCCACGACAGAGCCCGCCTTCCTTACCAGCTTATTAAGACGTGAGGCATCCCTCTTCTTAATGCTTCCTCCCCAACACGCCACCACAAAGAAGAGGGCGCTCTCCACAACTGACCTATAGAACATCTTCAGCATCTCACTACAGACATTGAATGACGCCAACCTTCTTAGGAAGTACAGTCGACTCTGTGCCTTCCTGCACAAGGCATCTGTGTTGGCAGTCCAGTCTAGCTTCTCGTCTAACTGTACTCCCAGATACTTGTAGGTCTTAACCTGCTCCACACATTCTCCATTAATGATCACTGGCTCCATATGAGGCCTAGGTCTCCTAAAGTCCACCACCATCTCCTTGGTCTTGGTGATATTGAGACGCAGGTAGTTTGAGTTGCACCATATCACAAAGTCCTGTATCAGTTTCCTATACTCCTCCTCCTGTCCATTCCTGACACACCCCACTATGGCCGTGTCATCAGCGAACTTCTGCACATGGCAGGACTCCGAGTTATATTGGAAGTCTGATGTGTACAGGGTGAACAGGACCGGAGAGAGTACGGTTCCCTGCGGCGCCCCTGTGCTGCTTACCACCGTGTCAGACCTACAGTCTCCCAACCGCACATACTGAGGTCTATCTGTCAAGTAGTCCACTATCCAATCCACCATGTGAGAGTCTACTCCCATCTCCGTTAGTTTGTGCCTTAAGATCTTGGGCTGGATGGTGTTAAAGGCACTAGAGAAGTCAAGGAATGTAATCCTCACAGCACAACTGACCCCATCTAGGTGAGAGAGTGATTTGTGCAGCAAATACGTGATAGCATCCTCCACTCCCACCTTCTCCTTATACGCAAACTGAAGAGGATCCTGGGCGTGCCTGGTTTGTGGCCTCAGATTCTGTATTATCAGCCGCTCCATTGTCTTCATCACGTGCGACGTCAAGGCAACAGGTCTGAAGTCATTCAACTCCTTTGGTTGTGGTTTCTTCGGTACCGGGACAATACAGGATGTTTTCCACTGTCTGGGTACTCTTCTCTGCTCCAGGCTCATGTTGAAGATACGCTGTATGACTAACACAAGGAGGCATAGTTTTAAGATACTTGGAAGTAGGTACTGAAGGGATGTCAGGGGTAAGTTTTTCACACAGACAGTGGTGGGTGCATGGAATGCACTGCCAGCGAAGGTGGTGGAAGCCGATACCATAGTGTCTTTTTAAGAAACTCTTAGGTAGGTATTTGGAACTTAGAAAAATAGAGGACTATGCACTAGGGAAAATCCTAGGCAGTTTCTAGAGTAGGCTACATGGTGGCACAACATTGTGGGCCAAAGGGCCTGTAATGTGCTGTAGATTTCTATGTTCTATGTTCTATTTTCTGTTAAATATGCCCTTCTATTCTGAAGCTGTACCCTCTGGTCCTGAACTCCCCCACTATTGGAAATATCCTCTCAACATCCGTTCAATCTAGATCTTTCAATATTCAATAGCTTCCAAAGAGTTCCACCCTCGTTCTTCTAAACCCCATGAGCACAGGCCCTGAGCGTCAACTGCTCCTCATCCATTTATACTTACCTTCCCAGGATCATTCTTGTCAGCCTGCATTCAAGGTGAAGAGGATAATTTCAAAGGAGATGTGAGCGGCAAATTTTTTTACACAGTGGGTGGAAAGTGCTGCCTGGTGTGGTGATAGAGGTAGAAATATTAAAGAGTTTTCCGAGACATTTAGACAGGCATACAAATGAAAGGACAATGGAAGCACGTGGACATTGTGTAGCCAGAAGAGATTAGTTTAGTTACCCTTTTGATTACTAATTGAATTGATTGAGCACAACATTATGGGCCAAAGGGACATCTCCCTCTCCAAACTGACACATTTTTTCTTGGATAAGGGGCCCAAAACTACTGGCAATACTCCAAGTGCGGTCTGACCAATGCCTTATAAAGCCTCAGCATTTACATCCTTGCTTTTATATTCTTTCAAATTAGGCAGGACCTTTTTCTCAGGGTGCAAAGGTCAAATACCAGAAGGTATAGGATTAAGTTATAAGGGAGAAAACTGAAAGGAAATCTGTGAAGTTTTCAGAGAGTGGGAGATGCTTGGAACATTCTGCCATGATAGGTGGGGAGAATCTGGTACAATAGCAGTGTTTTAGATGCAATTAGATAGATGCATGGACAGGCAAGAAATGGAGTGAGATAGTCCATGTGCAGGCAAATGGGATTAGTTTGATTTGGCATCTTGTTTGGCACAGATATGGTGGGTAGAGATTGGCCTGTTCCTCTATTTTATCATCCTCTCTTTCTGTGTAATGTTTCTAAAATTCAATTGAATCCTGAACAGCTCTGACAGATTGGAAGTTTGCAAATGTGACCATATCTAATAATAAAATTGGGCAAGTCTACATAGATTTATGAAAGGGAAAATACAGGTGAAAAATTGTTGCCATTTTTTGTGATCAGTTGGCAGAATCTGTTTACCAGCATTTCGAATTTCTGAATGCATTTGCGTAGACTGTTGGAGAATAATTGATTGCCCAAGCTAAATGTTTTAAGAAAACCATGAAAAAATGTGTTATGTTACAGAAATGCATCAGGATAAATTTTTGGAAATATATTGAATGAATCATAACACATTGTTATGCTCTAAATAGAAGCTGAAACATGGATCCTATTCCAATGGGATCATGCGGAGTTTACGTCCTGATAAGAGGAGGTTTTAATTTTATGTCCAAATGAACCTCTGATTTTGTAACAAAAAGGTAGTGTAGTGATTACTATAATGACTTATATTATCAGCTGTAAAATCTGGTTCAATTCCCGCTACTGTCTGTAATGAGTTTGTACATTTTCTTTGTATGTTGCGGCAACTCACGGGTTACCCAGCACAATCCTTAATGAGTTGACTTGACACAATGACACATTTCACTATATTTTTCCATGTACGTGTGACAAATAAAGTTACTGGCTGTTATGCTGCTGGCACTTAGGGCAGAAATGTGACATATAAAGTCGATCTCGCTCTCTCTTTAAAACACACATTTTATCTCCCAGGAGCACATGACTTAATCTGAAAACAAACACGATGTAAGTCTCATCATATATTTAAGAAACAGAGCTCTGGGAATTATGGGACGTAACAGATGGTTTATTTAAACTATTTAGTAATGGCTGTCTGCTATCTAACAATAAACCTCGGCATTAGTGTTTCAAAAACATGATGCATCCTTCCCTCCTCCTCTGGCAGCTGCCATTGATTTCATTCATCTGAAAACCCTTTCTTGTTTATTTAATTCAGTCCTTTCAAATGTGGAAGGCTCTGCTTTGTTCTTATTCCCATTCATGAATTTCTTACCCTCTTCCCTCAGATATATGGGGAAAAAAACAGGGAAGAAAACTTTGAGATATTTTATATATTTTATTGAGATCACCCCTGATTCTGCTAAACTATAGAGTGTACAGGTCTAAGCTCTTCTCGTAGGACAGACGTGCCATGACTGAAAACAATCTGTGAAAGTTTGCTGCACTCCCTCTACAATAAGTATATCCTTCTGTAGGTAGGAAGAGCAGGCCTCAACACTATATCCCATACGCTGTGTCTCTAAGGCCTCAATTGAGTTGTAGCAACAATCTGCTTTAGGAACGCAGTGGGCTAACCAACATCTGTGGGAGGACAGGAATTGTCAACTTTTCAGGTCAAAATTAGTCTTGATGCTACACAGAAGAAAGTCTGCAGATGCTTTCTTTAATTTTTTTTTAGCCAGAAAATGATGAATCTGTGGAATTCATTGCCATAGAAGGCTGTGGAGGCCAAGTCATTGGGTATTTTTAAGGCAGAAGTTGATAGATTCTTGATTGGACAGGGCATGAGGGATATGGGGAGAAAGCAGGAGACTGGGGCCAAGAAGAAATATGGATCAGCCATGATGAAATGCTGGAGCAGACTCCAGCCAAATGACCTAATCTGCTCCTATATTTTATGGTCTTATGATCTTATGCTGGAAATCCAAAGCAACACACACAAAATGCAGGAGGAGCTCAGCAGGTTAGGCGGCATTTATGAAAATGAATAAACAGTTGCCATTTCAGGCCAAGATCCTTCTTGCAACATTATGACCTGAAACATCAATGTTTCTTGCTCCTGGAGATGGTGAGACTGCATTTAGAATATTCATGTTGTTGCTCCATATTCCAGTATCTGCTTTCTCTTGTGTTTCCTTTTAAACTGTAGTAAAACAACTTTACTCATGCATCATTTGACTTCCTATTGGTTTGCTGTACCTGTATCTTCATCTCATTGATTCATGGACAAGAACAGCCAAATATCTCTGAACTCTGGTACTTTTGTTCTCTCGTTGTTCATAGAATACTCTGCACTTTTCTCATTTCCTGCCTTACTTTTGGCAATTACCTTCCATCTACCGTGTCCTTCCTCATTCACTTCCCTTGGTTATATACTGTACATAAAAACCTCTTTGCATCCTCCTGAGAGGCCACACTGCCAGATGTGATAGTAACATAGAAAACAATTTGGATATAAAAATGATAAAGATAATGGCTATCAGAAAACAACAGGGAGACTGAGACAAATTTGACAGCATCTTCCAAAGGATACAAGGACATTAAAGGGTAAAATGACAACTCAGAGGTCCTGGAGGAGAATAGACAATTAGGGATAATCTGGGCTTGTGAGCCTCATGTCAATGGTAGGGAACATATTGGAGAAGTTTTGAGGGATAGGATTTATGCACACTTGTAAAAGCATATCCTGATTAGGCACAGTCATCATGGCTTTGATCATTCCTTACGAACTTGACTAAATGTTCTGTGGCACTGGCAAAGGGGCTTGATGAGGGTAAGGCAGTGGTTATTATCCACAAGGGCGTTAGTAAGACATTTGACAAGGTCCCTCATGGTAGGTTGATTCTGAAGATGATGTTGCATGGGATCCAGGGTAAATTGCAGGTTTGAATTCAGACCAGGCTTGCACATCGAAGACAAAGAGTGAGGGTACAAGGCTGTTACTCTGACTGGAAGCTCATGATCAGTAATGTTCTTGCTAGGACTGTTGATTTAGATGAAAACATAGGTGAGTTACTTAGCAAGTTTGCAGATGACTCTAATACTAGTGAAGTTGTGGACAGCGTAAATGATTATCAAATAATACAGTGGGGTATAGATTAGTTACAGATATGGGCAGAGAAATAGCTGATGGAATCTTATCCAGGTGAGTGCAAGATATTGCACTTTTAGAGGTCCATTGAAAGGGGAATGCATACATTTAGTGGTAGGCTCCTCAATAGCATTGAGAGACAATGAGATCTTGGGGCCCACATCCATAGGTTACTGAAAGTAACTCTGCAATTAGATAGGGTAGCATGCAGGTGTATGGTATGCTTGCCTTCATTTTGGTAAGGGAATTGAATACACTAATAAGGAGATCATGCTGCAGCTGCATAAAACTTTAGTTATCCCACATTTGTGTGCAGTTCTGATGGCCTCATTATAGGAAGAATGTGTAGAGTGTGTAAAAGATACAGAAGAGGATGCTGCCTGGATTGGAAGATTTGAGCTACAGTATAAGGAAAGATTGGCCAAACTTGGGTTGCTCGGCTTTGAGTGTCGGAAGCTGAGGGGAGACAGATGCATACAGTCAGAACCTTCTCCCTGGGGTAGGAACATCAAACACTAAAGGACAAGCTTTTAAAGTTGGGGGGTGGAATTTAAGGACAGGTCTTTGATGCAGTGTGGGAGGTGCATGGAATGGGATTCTGGTTGTAGTAGAGATATCAGGCAATTTGGAGGAGTTTAAGAGGTTTTTAAGAGAGACATGGATATGAAGGGAATGGAGGAATATAGATAATACACAGATGTACATTTAATATAAATTGACATCATGGGCAGAATGGCCTGTTCAGTGCTGTATTGTTCTATAGTCTATGTCTTACCTCATTACATTATTATATCCTACAGCACAATGATACTAAGGTACAGCACATGATTTAAAGGTAGGTACAAGGAATAGAGGGATATGCCAACAATGAGTCAGTACCTTTTCCTGTAATATCTGATTCTATACTGACAGCTCTCAATTACTATATTTTAATTTAACTAGAGCTATAGTGTGTCTGAAATCATTTGAGGGGAAATGGTAATGAGTGACTGGAATTATTAATAATGAAAATTTAAAAAAGCAACCTGGAAGCAGATAGATTATGCAAATGTCCTGGCAGAAGCCCAGGTAAACTCAAGCCCTTTAAATAATGCTGAAACAGGTGTCAATGAGGTTAAGCACACACTGTTCATCAGCCTTAACTGTGAAGCACACATTGCTTCAGAAAAACTGCCCCATTCCATCTGAAAAAAAAGCATTTACGTGTGCCCACCTACCACCATCCATTTCCACATAGTGCACTTATCCATTGATCCAATTGTATTTCTTTGTATTTATTATGAATGCCTGCAGGAAAATTAATCTCCAGGTAGTACATGGTGACATATGAGTATGTACTTTGATAATAAATTTACTTTGAACTTAGAACAGTATGTCAGAGGAATCCACGCAGAACTTATGGAATGTGTTATCCCATGCTCAATCAAAGTACCTAACTCTCAGTTTCCTTGACTACAGAGAAGTTGCTCTGAGCCACAGAATTTCTAGTTTGGTGACTTGTCCAATAGCTTTCACATAAAGAATATTGGCATATTGTGGAAATGTAATTATCTAGTGGGTGTTGTAACCTTGGATTATAGCCAATCCATGCTGCCTTTGAGATTAATTCCAATTGACTTGTTCGGGGAGGTCCTTTGAGTCTTTACATTAATCAATTGGTGCCATTATTTGTAAGTGGCAAAGCTCAATAGATTTTGTTTCTGATTGTTTAGCTGTTGCAATAGCAAACAGCAATGAATTTCAGGATCAATACAAAGTATTTTCGTTTTACTATCTGTTGATAAACGGCTCTCAAAATGCTTTTATCCACAGAAGCTATTTCACCGTTTTACCAATTATCACTTTACTAATGTCAGTTACTTGCATAACGACAAAACATTAAGCTAAAATAGGTTTATTTATTTATTGAGATTCAGTTCTCTTTCGTTCCCTTTGAATCAATTTGTACTGCGGCCCCCAGTTTAACACCAGCCTAATCACGTGACAGTTTACAATGACCAATTAACCTACCAACTGGTAAGACTTTGGACTCTGGGAGGAAACGAAAGCCCCATGCGGGCATGGGGAGATCGCATGAGCTCTTACCTTACATTAAATAATTTTAACTTCTCAGATTTTATTCCATAATGGTTTTATTCCACGACTCTGGGAGGGGTTCGATTGCATTTAAAGTATTTTGTTCAGTTCTGATTACCCCAAATCAGAAAGGTTGTGGAGGCTTTTGCGAGGATTCAAAGGAGGTTTACCAGAGTGCTGCTTAGATTAGACAGTATAAGCAATAAGGTGAGTTTAGAAAGACTTGGATTGTTTTGTTCTGAGGGTTTGCTGGTAAGGTGGGGGGAAATAGCAAATACTAGATGCTATACCTTTAAGGTTGGGGCAGGGGAATTTAATGGAAATATATCATGGTTATCAGGGGCTTTATTAAAACAGTTATAGAACATGTCCCCACAAAATCATTCAAAGTTTTCCCCAACCAGAGATGAGATCCACAATCTGCTGAGGGCCAGATCAGAAGCATTCAAGTCTGGTGACCAAGGAGGTCCAGATATGAGATCTGGAAAGCCATCCCACGGGTGAAGTGGCAGTTCCAGATCGACCATGAATCAACGAAGGATGCTTGACAGTTGTGGCAGGGTTTGAACACTATCATCTCTTGTAAAGTTCAATCACGTGACATGGGATACGATGGGGGTTTTGCATCCTGATGAGCTCAGTGCTTTCTATGCTCGCTATGACCGCCAAAACATGGAGGGACCATCACAATCTGCCACAGTCCTGATGACCCCGCAATTTCAGTCTCTGAGGCTGAGGTGCGAGCAGCCTTTAGGAGGATGAGTGTGTGGAAAGCATCCAGCTCAGACGGGGTACCTGGCCAAGAACCTGCGCTGATCAACTGGCTGGAATGTTCACCGAGATCTTTAACCTTCTGCTTCGTCATTCTGAGGTACCAATCTGTTATAAGCAGTCTTCAATTATACTGGTGCCTGAGAAGAATTTGGTAAACTGCCTCAATGACTATCATCTACTAGAACTTACATCCACAGTGATGAAGTATTTTGAGAGGATGATGATGAAACATATCAACTCCTGCCTGAGAAGTGACTTGGATTCACTGCAATTTGCCTACAAGAGCAACAAATCCACATCAGATACCATTGGCTCTTCATTGAACCCTGGAACAGTTATTCCTTTTAGTTCAAAAGCCTGAAAGTTGAGGGGTAATAGCTGTTCCTGAACCTGGTGGTGTAAGTCCTAAGGCTCCTGTACTTTCTTCCTGATAGCTATAGTTAGAGAAGCGCAGGTTCTGGGTAGTGGAGGAAACCGGAGGACAATGAGCCAGTCCTCATCAGAGGATCAGAAGTACAGAGAGTCAGTAACTTTAAATTCCTCAGTGTTATTATTTTGGAGGACTTGTCCTGGGCTCGGCAAAGAAATGAATTAAGAAGAAAATATGGCAGTGTCTCTGCTTCCTTGGGAGTTTGCATAGGTTTGGCACAATATCTAAAAATTTTGACAAATTTCTATAGATGTGTAGAGGAAAGCATCATGACCTGGTATGGAAACACCAATACAAAAGGTAATGAATATGGCCCATTCCATCACCGGTAAAGCTATCCCCACCACTGAGCACATCTACACGGCGTGTTGTCACAGGAAAGCAGCATCCATGATCAGGTAACCCTGCTACCCAGAACCTGCTCTCTTCTCGCTGTAGCTATCAGGAAGAAAGTACAGGAGCTTCAGGACTCACACCACCAGGTTCGGCAACAGCTATTACCCCTCAACCATCAGGCTTTTGAACCAAATGGAGTAACTTCATTTGCCCCATCTTTGAGATGTTCCCACAACCTACAGACTGAGAATTTCAGGGACTGATCATCTCATGTTCTTGATATTTGTTGCTTATTTAGCTATTATTTTTTTTTGTATATGCACAATTTGTTATCTTTTGCACACTGAATCTATCTTTCACTGATTCTATGATGGTTATTATGGATTTATTGAGTGTGCCTGCAAGAAAATGAATCTCAGGGTATTATATGGTGACATTTATTACTTTGATAATAAATTTACTTTGAACTTTGAAGCAAGTTTTTTTCACACAGAGACCTGTGGTGTCTGGAACACACTGATGGGGTGGTGATGGAAGCAGATATGATTGTGGTGTTTAAGAGGCATTTAGAGAGACACATTAGCATGAAGGGAATCAATGGATATGGACCATTTGAGGCAGATGGGATTAGTTTTATTCAACATCTTGGTCAACACAGACATCGTATGCTGAAAGGCTTGTTCCTGTTCTATTCTGTCTGTGTTCTGTATGGCTGGACTTAAAGAGTGGACTTAACCAATTCCCGACTATTTGAACAAGTTATGATCTGAAAATTTGCCTGGACGTTTATTCAGTTTTTTAAATTATAGTTTTTAGAGTTGTGGGGATGTCTGGTAAAGACAGCATTTATTGTACATCCTTACTTACTTTGTGGGGATAGTGGCCTGTGTGGACAGCTGCAAATTTCAGCAGTGTATTTTGTAGGTGGTGCATACAGCAACCATCCTGCATTGTTGGTGGGAGGATTTTAATATTGAAGTGCTGATCAAGTGGGAAGATTCATCCAGATGGTGTCAGGTTTCCTGAATGCTCCTGCATCTGAAATTGTCAGTAATTCAAGTTTTGAATCAATATGATTTAGTGTAAATGAATCACCATTTCATAGGGCTTTTCAGAGTAAAGCATATTTACATGTAGGCCAGACTCAAAAAGAACAGCTGATTTCCTCCTGTGTAGCAGGTACATTGTAATATGGACATATCTACGCTCAGTCGTCACTGCATTACGGACCTCCTGCACCTAATAAAATGGCCTCTGAGTGTATGTTCATGGTCTTCTGCTGCCGCAGTCCTTCCACTTCAAGGTTCGATGTGTTGTGCATTCGGAGATGCTCTTCTGCACACCACTGTTGTAACATATGGCTATTTGAGTTGCTGAAGGTTTCCTGTCAGTTTGAACCAGTTCTGGCCATTTTACTCCGACTTCTGTCATTAACAAGGCATTTTTGCTGACAGAATTACCGTTCTCTTGATGCCTTTTTGTTCATTCCATCATTCTCTGTAACCTGTATACAATATATTCACCTTATCTCCTTACCTGCCCATCACATCCCTCTGGTGCACCTCCCCCTTCTTCCATGGTCTTCTACCCTCTCCTATCAGATTCCCCCTTCTCCAGCCCTTTATATATTTCACCAATCAACTTCCCAGCTCTTCACTTCACCCCTTCCCCTCTCCCAGTTTGACCTATCACCCACCACCTTGTTCTTCTTCCTCCACTCCAATCATCTTCTTACTCTGACTTCTCATCGTTTTCTTCCAGTCCTGATGAAGAGTCTGGGCCTGAAACACTGATTTCAGATACAATAACATTCAAGAAACCTGAAACCATCTTGGTGAATCTTCCCAATTTTTTTTTAATGCCATGGACCCCCACCATGAACTGAAGAGTCTATGCATCCCAGGTTGGGAATCCCTGCTTTAAAGGCTGCTGTGCATGAAAATCCCAGGAAATCTGCAGTTTTCAAGACACTGAAGCCATTCCATCTGGCACCAAAAATCATTCCTTGGTCAAAATAACTTAATTCACGTATCTTCTCCATTCTGATGTTTGGTGTGAACAATAACCGAACCTCTTGGCTACGTAGACCATGCTTTTATACAGCGAGGTGATGCCACATGATTGGCTGCTTAAATATTTGCAGTAACAAGCAGGTGTACCTAATAAAGTAGCCACTAAGTCCATATGCTTCAATTGAACTTAAATCATTTTCAGTGGATCATATTGGTTTTTACAATGATCCAGTAATTTAAGTTCCTTTTTTTAAAATGTATTGCCTGTTATGCCACTAACATTTAGGGCAGCAATGAATATTCTCCATCTCTGGTGGTGCTCAGGGCTTCCATCGCCATGCCAATAGCTTCCTTCTGGCTTTCACTACTGTCAGTCATGCAAATACTGGATGGACACTCAGGAATAGTGTTGCACTCAGATGTAGGAGGATTCTTTATTGCTGTTTCCATAACAATTTTATTTTACCAGTCAGAGTTGTTAGTCCTGAGCTGAACCCCCAAACCTGGAGGACCGGTGGACCACTCTTAGTCTGTCCTCTATCCTTTGACCTGTTTGGCATGGGTGACCCAACCAAGAACCAAAGCACAAAGCCCTGGCTCCAGCCAGCAAAGCCTTCCAGGTCATCAAGGCATGCTACCGTCCAAACCATGACAAGGTTGAGCTCTTCTTAGAGGAGTCATTTAAGTAGTTTCTATTAATTACTAATTTTAACTCTAATTTATGGATTGAATTTAAATTCCACAGTTGTTGGTACTCTGCATTGTTCATCAAGCTATCCAGACTAATACTTTGGTAATCTAACTGCTGTTCCTCCACCCTAAATTCAGTGGTAACTTTCATGAAGATTTAAAGCCCATCTGGAAGTAAAATATGGCAAGACCACACCAAGGTGTACAACTTATTGTACTCAGCATTTATGAAATTGATGTGGTTTCATAGGCTGAGTGGCTTCCTTCTCTCTGTGCTGGAAAGTCCTGGAAGTTCAAAGCAACTAATCATTTTTTTCAGCCCTGGAGTCATCTTCAACATTCTCCTTTGTCTCCTAAATGCTTTAAACAGAGGCCAAAAATGAAACTATGAAGCTTTCTAAATCTGTTACAAAATAGCAAGGTTATGGCAATTTGTTTAACTCAAAGTGAAAACTGACTTTGGACTTCATCCAGGTGCTTCATTAAAGTGTGTTCTGTGGCTTGGCCTTTCTGAATGATTTCAGCAGAATACTGATGCTGTTGAGTGAGTCCATTTCTTCAGATCCATGCACACACACAATCTGAAGACATCCTCATTATTTCATTGTTTATTTCTGTAAAATATGCCGTGTTATGACTCATTCCCTTATTTTAACTCCGATACATCATTGCTGGGCTCTATAGCTCAATGTTCTCAATAATTTCAATAACACTTAACTGCAGCAATGAAGCCTGTTTATTATTGGCTGTGAAGAACAGGGCACATAAGATTAATGAGCTTCAACACAACTCCTGGTGTTTGCAATTGTCTTATGCTTTCTGTTAATGAAGTAAAGTTTGGTCTTTTATGTACACCCCATTGCATTGTCTTCTCATTGATAGAAATTTAATTAAAAAGTGAAGTCTCAATTCATCCTCTGCTCAGTGAGTTGTATCATGTACCACATGATTTTATTTTCAGATATCAGTTTGAAATGGAGCTGCATCTCTCTGGTTGCTTACAGCACTCTTTCAACTCAGTGGAA
Source organism: Hemitrygon akajei (assembly GCF_048418815.1). Lineage (NCBI taxonomy): Eukaryota > Metazoa > Chordata > Chondrichthyes > Myliobatiformes > Dasyatidae > Hemitrygon > Hemitrygon akajei. The sequence goes on from NC_133127.1 coordinate 25,615,943, forward strand.
CTGAAGATCAAACACCATATTTAACAGAACTCTGAATCAATATTGCTCATTTTATATCACTGTGCACATTCCCCCCTTCAGTTGCTTGTTGTTCATGTACTGTCAAATTAACTAGAGCTAGTGTTTAGAGTTATTCTTCAATGTTGTCTTTAAAAAGAAAGGAATGAAAGGACCATGACCATATGCCTGAATAGTGCACAAATACTTTAAGACCATAAGACATAGGTGCAGAATTAGGCTATTCAGCCCATCGAGTCAGCTCCTCCATTCCATCATGGCTGATCCTGGATCTCACTCAATCCCATACACCTGCCTTCTTGCCATATCCTTTGATACCCTGAACGATCAGGAACTGATCAACTTCTGCCTGAAATATACCCTCTGAGTTGGCCTCCACCACAGCCTTTGGCAGGGCATTCCACAGAACCACTACTCTTTGGCTAAAAGAATTCCTCTTTACTTCTGCTCTAAAAGATCACTCCTCAATTTTGAGGCAGTGTCCTCTAGTTCTGGATACCCCCCACCATAGGAAATATCCTCTGCACATCCACCCTATCTAGTCCCTTCAACATTCAGTAGGTTTCAATGAGATCCACACGCATTCTTCTACATTCCAGTGAGTACAGAGCTCACTCACAGAGCTGCCAAACGCTACTCGTATGTTAACCCCTTCATTCCTGGAATCATCCTGGTGAACCTCCTCTGGACTCTCTCCAATGGCAATACATCCTTTCTGAGATATAGGATCTAAAACTGTCGCCAATTCTCCGAGTGTAGCCGGTCTAGTGTCTTACAGAGGCTCAGCATTATCTGCTTGCTTTTATATTCTATTAATAAATAGAATAAATGCCAACATTGCAATTGCCTTCTTTACCACAGACTCAACCTGTAAATTAACCCTCTGGGGGTCTTGCACAAGGACTCCTAAGTCCCTCTGCACCTCTGATTTTAAACCTTCTCTGCATTAAGATAATAGTCTGCACAATAGTTCCTCCATCTATCTTTGTATCATCTGCAAACTTTGCCACAAAGCCATCAATTCCATTATCCAAATCACTGACAAGCAATGTGAAAAGTAGCGGTCAGAATACTGACCCCTGAGGAACACCTTGAGTCACTGGCAGCCAACTAGAAAAGTCCCCTATTATTCCCGCTCGCTGCCTCCTGCCCGTCAGCCATTTCGCTATCCATGCCAATATCTTTCCTACAACGCTATAAGATTTTATCTTGTTAAGCAGCCTCATGTGTGGCATCTATTCAAACACCTTCTGAAAATCCAAGTAAATGACGTCCACTGCCTCTCCTTTGTCCACCCTGCTTGTTACTTCCTTGAAGAACTCTAACAGATTTGTCAGGCAAGATTTCCCTTTACTGAAACCATGATGACTTTGACTTATTTTATCATTAGTCTCCAAGTACCCCGAAACCTCATCCTTAATAATAGACTCCAACACTTCCTCAGCCACTGAGATTAGGCTAACTGGCCTGTCATTTCCTTTCTTTCCCTTCCTCCCTTCTTAAAGAGTGGAGTGACATTTGCAATCTTCCAGTCCTCTGGAACCATGCCAGAATCAAGTTATTCTTGAAAGATCATGACCAATGTATCTGTTATCTCCTTCAGCAACTTATCTCAGGACTCTGGGATGCAGTCCATCTGGTCCAGGTGACTTATCCACCTTAAGACCTTTGAGTTTGCCTAGCACTTTTTCCTTTGTAATAGCAATGGCACTCACTCTAGTTCCCTGACATTCATGGATCTCTGGTACACTGTCTTCTACAATGAAGACAGACGCAAAGTACCCATTAAGTTCATTTGCCATTTCCTTGTCCCCCATTACTACCTCACCAGCATTATTTTCCAGTGGTCCAATATCAACTCTCACCCCTCTTTTACTCTTTATATTACTGAAAATCTTTTTGTATCCTGCGTCATATTGTTGACTTGTTTGCCCTCATATTTCACCTTTTTATTTTAGTTTTTTTAGTTGCTTTTTGTTGGATTTTAAAAGCTTCCCAATCATCCTACTTCCCATTCACTTTTGCTACTTCATAGGCCCTTTCCTTGGCTCTCATACAGTCGTTAACTTCCTTTGTCCGCCACGGTTGCAACCCCTACCACTTGAGAACTTATTCCTCTGTGGTACCTCTATCCTGAGCCTTGTGAACTATTTGCAGAAACTTCAGCCACCTTTGCCCTGCTGTCATCCCTGCCAATATCCTCCTAGGCCTCTATAATTCCCTTTATTCCATTGTGAGACCGATACATGTGACTTAAGTTTTTCTCTCTCAAATTACAGTATGAATTCAATCATATTATGATCACTACCTTCTAAGGGTTCCTTTACGTTAAGCTCCCTAATAAGATCCACACAGTCACAGGGTGGACTACTTACAGACAGCAGGCAGGAGTTGATCCTGGGCCATGGCACTGTAATAGCATTGCGTTAACCACATGCTGCCCTCCTATCCTGCTTCCCAATTTACAGTGTTTCTTTATACTTTAATATTGTGAGACTATCATTTTCACACCTAGAAGATGTTAGAAGTGGGATTCCATGGGGACCGGTTTTGGGACCGCTGCTCTTTCTAATTTACATTAATGATTTGTAGAAACACATAACAAACAAACTAGTGAAGTTTTCTGATGACACAAAATCGATTGTTAGGGATGAGAGTACGGAATATCTGGAGGCACATGACAAGATAGGCCAAAGTCAGCATGGTTTCCTGAAAGGAAAATCCTGCCTGACTAACCTACTGCAATTCTTTGAGGAAAGTACAAGCAGGATAGATAAGGGAAATGCAGTAGATGTGGTGTACTTGGATTCTCAGAAGGCCTTTGACAAGGTGCTGCACATGTGGCTGCTTAGCAAGATAAGAGCCCATGGAATTACAGGGAAGTTACTAGCATGGGTGGAGCATTGGCTGGTCGGCAGAAAACAGAGTGGGAATAAAGGGATCCTATTCTGGCTGGCTGCCAGTTACCAGTGGAGTTCCACAGGGGTTGGTGTTGGGACTGCTCTTTTTACGATGTATATCAATGATTTGGACTACAATATTAATGGATTTGTGGCTAAATTTGCTGATGATAGAAAGATAGGTGGAGGAGCAGGTAGTGTTGAGGAAACAGAGAGATTTAGATAGTTTAGGGGAATGGGCAAAGAAGTGGCAAATGAAATACAATGTTGGAAAGTGTATGGTCATGCACTTTGGTGGAAGAAATAGATGGGCAGACTATTATTTAGATGGAGACAGAATTCAAAATGCAGAGATGCAAAGGGACTCGGGAGTCTTTGTGCAGGATACCCTAAAGCAGGGATGGCCAACCTTTTACATTCCATGCGTCAATTTTTTCATGCACAAGTTCAGTTGTGCCATACAATTCTTGTACCCCCATTCAATCCTTGTAAAAATATGTTAATATAGACATATTTAGCATTTTACAGGATATATTAATGTAATATAAAACAAGATAAACATTACTTACCTTAATGAGACTTTTAACAAATATATTTTGTCTTCTTTTGATTTCTTCCTTTTTCTTAATCACATATTCTTTCCGTAACTCAGACCCAAGCACTAGCTTCAGTTTTCTTTCTATTTCAGTCTGATGTTGTGTTTTTATAGTGTCTATTAAGATCATGTCTTCTATTACGTGAGAAAGTTTTTTCACAAACAATGCACAACAGTTTTCCTGATGGACCCGCTATCAATAAGAACTAATTTTCCCACTGTTTATTGAATTTACACTTACTATCACTTCCTGCTTTTCTTTTGCTCATTTTCTTTTGCACTGTGATGGGTAACTGAATGTAAAAACAAGGCTTAATTTTCAAAAAAATACAAAACTGCGCATGTTCACAAAGGATGCACAAAGCACAACTCTGTAGCGCACGAGTGTCAATTGTAAGCTGGCAAAATACCGCGACACACTGCTGCTGAAGACGCCTGGCGCTTCTGGATCAAATAAGTATCAAACGTGTATTGAACAGTTATGGAACAACTGCAGAACAAAAGTCCTTCTTTCCTAGTTTGAGTCATTGAACATTTTTTAAAAGTTGTAAACAGATTAATGTGAAAGAAGATAACATTCGGCAAAAGATGTGCATGAAATAATAAAATTGCTAAAAATAATGCACCGCTTCTAATCACCCAATGTGCCACTTTTGGTGCATGTGCCATTGGTTGGTCACCCCTGCCCTAAAGGTTAACCTCCAGGTTGAGTCGGTTGTGAAAAAGGTGAGTGTATTGTTGGCATTCATTTCTAGAGGTATAGAATATAAGAGCAGGGATGTGATGCTGAGGCTCTATAAGGCACTCGTGAGGCCATACTTTGAGTATTGTGTGCAGTTTTGGGCTCCTTATTTTAGAAAGATATACTAACATTGAAGAGGGTTCAGAGAAGATACACAAGAATGATTCCAGGAATGAAAAGTTACCGTATGTGGAACATCCGGCAGCTCTTGGACTGTATTCCCTGGAGTTCAGGAGAATGAGGGGGGTCTCATAGAATCATTCCAAATGTTAAAAGGCCTGAACAGATTAGATATGGCAAAGTTACTTCCCATGGTAAGGGATTCTAGGACAAGAGGGCACGACTTCAGGGCTGAAGGGCGTCCTTTTAGAACAGAGATGCAGAAAAATTATTTTAGTCAGAGGCTGGTAACTGTGGAATTTGTTGCCAGGAGCAGTTGTGGAGGCCAAGTCATTGGGTGCATTTAAGGCAGAGATGGATAGGTTCTTGATTAGCCAGGGCATCAAAGGGTACGGGGAGAAAGCAGGGAAGTGGGGATGGCTGAAAAAATCGGATTAGGCTTTCATTGAATGGTGCAGCAGACTCGATGGGCTGAATGGCCTACTTCCGCACCTATGTCTTATGGTCTTATGGTAAAATTAGTGGGACGGGCTGATCACATTTAGGCAGAAGAACCAATACAAAAGATCTAAACAAAATCTGGATATGGGCAAATAAATGACAGATGAAATTTAATATAAATGTAAAGTATTACATGTAGGAAGTAGAAATAAATACACAGAGGGTGTCTTGAGTTAGAAAGTGCACTGTATGAGAAGGATTTGAGCATTCTGGTAGACTCATCACTATCAACATCTAGATAATGCACAGAAGCGATTAGGAAGGCTAACAGAATGTTGGGCTAGATAATGCTCTCACTGGAGTTCAAGTCAAGAGACGTTCTCCTAAAGCTGTATAAAGCGCTTCTGAGGCCACACGTTGAACACTGTGTACAATATTGGTCTCCATATTGTGTGAAGGATGTGAAGGCTCTGAAGAGAGGCCAGAGAAAGGCAACTAGACTCATTCCAGGTCTGCAGGGTATGAGCTATGAAGAAAGATTGAAAGGAGTAAATCTCTTTAGTCTAAGGAGACATTGAATGAGAGAAGACATTGTGGAGTGTTAAAAATTGTTAAGGGTATAATTAAGGTGGATGCCAGCTGCTACTTCAAAATGTATCCATCATCAAGACATGGGCTGTAGGAGGAAACTGGTTAAGGGGAGATTTCAGACTAACATCAGGAAGCATTTCTTTATACAGCAAGTTGTGGACACATGGAGAAAACTACCTAGTTGTGCAGTTGAGAGTAGTACATTAGAGACTTTCAAATCTAAACTCAGTAGTTATTACAACACACTAGATGAATAGGAATTCAGCAAGGTTTGTTGGGCCGGATGTCCTGTGTTTGTCAAAAACGTTTAAATGTTCTAATGGTCTAAATAATAAAAATAATGTATGATTTTAAAAAGTGTTTGGGAACGATCACACACTACTGTATTCTTCAATGGATAAACAATTCAAGGTCCCTCTCCTTCTCAGACTGCAAAATAGTAATTGTTTTACTTCTGTCTCATAGAAATTACCCAGGTTACTGGTCAATCTTACACCACTTAATGCCAAGGTTGATATCAGCCAGACCAAGTTAAACAACAGGGATACTAATAAGTGTATTTGGCTGGGACTTACTAGAGCTAGCTCATTGCCTGCCAGCAATTACCTGACCCTTAAAGGATGGGTTGACAGAGCTGGCTCTCTGTATCTCCGAAAGCACAGTACCGTGCAAAAGTCTTAGGCACATGTATATATATATATCTAGGGTGCACAGTACTGTAGTAATGTTATTTATTGCACTGTACTGCTGCTGCTGCATGACATGTGAGTGACGATTAACCTGATTCTGATATGGGTCTTTATTGTGGACTGAGAGTGGGAAAGGGGTCAGGGTGAGGGAAATCATAGTTGGGAAAAGGGAAAAGGAGAGGGGAGGGAGCAGGAGGCACCACAGGGACTGTAATGATCAATGAACCTATTGTCTGCTATCAATGACCTTGCTTTGTGCTTCAGGGCTGGGTGTTTCTGCACCTGCACCAGCCCTGCTCTTGACATTCCCTCTGACACCTGTCCCACACCCAGCCCCAGTGCTCCACCCTCACCATTCCTAGCATCCTTTGCTCCCGCCAGATCTACAAACTCATTCTCGGTTCCACATTGACAAATACAAGTCTTAGGCATGCTAGCTATATATATATATATATATATATATATATGTGTCTAAGACTTTTACTGTACTTCCTGAAAGTGTCAGTCAGTGTCCCAGGATGGGGATCCCAAGTCCCTCTCCTCAAACACTCCAGTGTCCTTCCAGTGGCTCACCACCATCAGAGATCTTTGAACTATTTTTAAAGGTCTCCGAAAATCAAAAGTTCAAGTGGTTTTAAATTATTAAGAACAATAATCAAATTATTCAATTTATTTATATTTTAAAATAATTAAATGTATTCACATAAAATTAACAAACAAAACACTTACCTGCAGTTACCTTTTCAATTAATTCGTTTCAAATAATCAGGGCTGTGGTCCTTCTATCAGCTCTTCCTGAACACAGGGTAAAGCTGATCGCAGGATGTGCAGTTCATCTACTCCAATTGCTTGGTGCTTCTGGGGTTGCCTTTTGGATGAAGTGCTGAATTCAGCAGTGGGACAGGAGATGAAATACACTGGCCAGAGGCAAATACGTTCAGTCCAATATATTTTTAACTTAAATTATGGGATTTCTGATAAACATTTCTCTTGCTAGTGCAGATAACTCTTTTTTAATGTTTCTTCTTTTTCTTTTTAATCTGATAATGGCAATCTATAATTGCTCAGTTGAAGGCAGGCTTGTAATTTCTGAGACATTGAACATGATGGTGGGACTTTTTCTTTCTCAAACTATGAAATATCATATGTTCTCTTTTTCACTTTTATCTCAGGTTACAGGTCTTAATGAAGTATGTGTCAGTTTGAGGAGAGCTTCAGAAAGTTACTTTAACTTGGCAGCAGCTAATACTTTACTCTCCACTCTGTCTCAAATCTCTCACTAAGTGAGTGCTTTATGGATCAGTCGCATAATCTTTACCTAAAAGTTTCTTGATGCAGATTTTCCTCTCCTTTCCAACGTTTGATCTCTCACCACCACAACTTTCCAACTGCTTCCTATAGACATCACATAACTACCGTCTATGAACTGCATGTAATTGGCTTCTGAGGCCGCCGCTCAGCTTGCTCTTCTCTGCACAAACGAAACACATCCAGACCATAGCCCTGAGGCCGAGAGTGGCAGAGTAATATTGGGCTCTAAAGTCATGTCAATCTCAATATGTCATTCCTTTTTTTAAAACGCTTTTTGAAAGTTTAGTTTGTCAGGCCGTTAGGTTATTGGAATGGATTTTAACTTCTTTATTGGCATGTTAGTTGCAATAATTCTTGGCACCTAGCAAGTTGGGGCCATCCAATTACTCCCAGCAAGCAGGCAGCCTCCCATGGAAACAATCCATAACAAAAATACTTCCTTCGCTGCAATCTTCAATAAATCATAATAGATATTCCACATTATCTTTGGCACTGTTTTAACTACCTTGAATTTCTCGTGCATTTTTGGAATATTGTTTCATGTTTCATTAACTCCTGTACTGAAGTATTGTTTTAGATTAAGGTTTCCCAACCTGGGGTCCATGGGCCCCTCAGTTAATGGTCGGGCACCGTGGTGTAAAAAACCCTGCTTTAGATCTTCTATAATTGGGACATTTTTGTGTTAATTCTGACCATTGATTCAGCAGAGCTGAAAGGCTGATTTGTTTTGTGTTTATGAAGACAGATTAATGTATTTGTCGAATGGAGAAACGGCAACATGTTCAGAAAATGCAGTGATGAGAACATTTTGATTCTGCAGCAGGATATTTATAGGCAGAATGTGATTTTAATCCAGGAAAATGTGAGGTCATGAATTTTGGTAGGAGGAACCTAAAATATACAAGACTATGAGGGGCAAGTGTAAGCAGGCATTTTCCACTGAGGCTGGGTGAGACTAGATCTAGAGGTTATGGGTCAAGGGTGAAAGGTGAAATGTTTAAAGAGAACATGAGGGACAATATTTTCGCTCAGAGTGTGGTGACAGTATGGAAGGAGCTGCCAGTGGAAGTGGTGATATGGGTTCAATATTTGTGAAAAGTTTGGGTAAGTATATGGATGGGCGGGGTATGGAGGGTTATTCATCAGGTATAGGTCAATAGGACCAGGCAGAATAGTAGCTTGGCACAAATTTAATCAGCCGTAAGGCCTGTTCCTGTGCTGTTGTGCTCTATGACTCCATGATGCGAATGAAGACTATAATATAAATCAATAAGGAGTGAAAACGAATGGAGAGAACAATAGTTAAATTCTGGAAGAACTCTGCAGGTCATTCAGCAATTGTGGAGGCAAAGAGATGGTTAAGGTTTCAACAGTGTCCTGACCTAGGGCCTTGACCTGAAATATAAAGCATCCCTTTATCTACACTGTTGCTGCTTGACCTGCTGAGTTCTTCCAGCCATTTCTCTTCCACTTCAGGTTTTGCGATCTGCATTCTCTTCTGTCTATATAGGGGGGGTCTAGTGATTTTCTGCATGAAGCTGAAAAAACTCTGCAGGCAGGTGAAGTGAGGAATGAAGAGTAAATGGTATTATTTGAAATGAAGATGGAGTTTAAAGATAGCAATGTATTGTTACAATTGCAAAGTATCAAGAGGCTGCACTTGGAGTATAATTTTAGACCCCTTACTTAACAAAAGAGATATTGTCATTGGATGCACTTCACAAAAGACTCATAAGGCTAATTCTTGGAAAGGGAAGTTAGAACGATCACAAATGAATGAAATAAAACTGAAGATGTGTATTTTTTGGAACTTAGAAGAACCTTATTGAAACATAAGCTCATTAAGTGGGCATGACAGTGAGATATTTGCACTAAGGGGAGGGCCTCAAACAAGGAAGCATGGTTTCAAAGTCACAGGGTGGTCATCTATTACTGAGGAGTGGAGGAATTTGTTTTGCAGAAACTGATTATTTTTTTTAATTAAACAAAATATACTTTATTCAAAAATAAAATTACGTACATTTGTACAGTAATTCAATGACTCTCAGTCCTTTACAAATGTTTCCATTGCAGTCTTTACATTCCCACACTTTTGCCACCTGATTATCTTAAGAATTATTTACCTCATAGTATTGTGGAAGCAAGATCATTGGAGGTATTTGATGAAGAGGTTGGGTGACACAGTAGCATAGAGATGAGTTCATCTGCTTTATAGTGCCAGCGATCACTGACTGGGGTTCAATTCCTGCCACTGGCTGTAAAGAGTTTCTATGTTTTCATCACAACTGCATGGTTTCCTCCAGGTAATCTGGTCCCTTCCCACATTTCAAAGTATGGGTTAGGTCAGTGAGTTGTGAGTATGCTAAGTTAGTGGCATAAGCGTGGTAACACTTGCCCAACAAATCTTTTCTGATTTGATCTGACACAAAACGATACAGTTCAGTGTATATTAGGGAGCCCAGAATTTGAGACCTGGTGTTGGGTGATCCGCGATCCTGGAGTTGATGCCGATGATCGAATCAGAATACTAGAAGTCAAGGTCCAGTGGCCAGAGCCCTGCGTCGGCGAATCTTTGTGAGTCCGCTAGGGTAGACAAAGTCTGTGTATCCATGTCTGAATCCAACTCGGAATCCAAGTCTGATGGAGGCTGGGCACCAAAAGAGACTAGTACCTGTCTTGGGGTTAGAGGACAGTGTACATACACGGGTGTAAGGGACAGTCGGGGCTTGTTTGTTGTTGTTTTGTTGCTTGCTGTGTTGTGTTTTGTGTGATTCTGTTGAGCATCGTGGGCATGCTACATTGGCAGTGGAACGTGTGGCTTCTCATGCGGGTCAGCCATTTCACACCCTTGGATGTGTTGGTTGTTAACGCAAACAGTGCTTTTCGCTGCATGTTGCGATGTACACTTGGTAAGTAAACTTGTGTCTTGAATCCTGATCAGGGTATTGAAGAAATTGTCTCAGAAGGGCAGCTGAAGCTCTGAACAAAGCTGCCATAATAAATACTGAATGCCAGTGGGCTTTGCAGACCAGGGTTGCCAGTAGTCAAAAGAGTTTGGGGTTAGGCCTACACCAACTCCTTTTTTTCTTGCATATATTCTTTTGCACGAAGATCTCAATAACATCTGAATAAAAGAATCCACTTCCATTTTATCCAAGAATTTAATGGCAATGTTTTGCCAAGGCTAATGTTTTTAGTCTGTCATTTCTACATTCTCAGTACTATTCTCATTATACCTTTATCCTTTTTGAACATTCATTCAAAATTCAAAGTAAATTATTATCAAATTATGTATGCCGTGTTCAACCTCGAGACTCGTCGTCTTCAAGGCAGCCACAAAAGAAATAACCACAATAGGCTCCACAAAAAAACCCACACAACAAAGACTGACAAACGTTCAACGTGCAGAAAAAGAACAAATCATGCAAATAAAATAAAGAAAGAAATAACACACAGAACATGAACCGCAGAGTCCCTGAAAGTGAGCCTTCAGCACTGAGGTGAGTGAAATCTGTCCAGGAGCCCCATGGCTGCAGGCCCCGGTTGCAGAGTCAGTTCAGCACTAGGGAGAATAAAGCCAGCCCAGGAGCCTGATACGGAGCAACAACTACTCCCAAACCTGGCAGCGAAGACCCCAGAGTCCCAATGGTAGCAGTAAGAAGCAGGTCAGACCCAAGCAGACAAGATAGCCTCAGGTGGGACCTTGGCTGACCCAGAGAACACCAGTTTGACCTCCACCCTTGGCATCAGTGCCTTAATCTTTTTAATCTGGCATGATACTTAAATTGACTAAATGTTTTTTATATTCCGGCTCAAAGTCCACCCCACTAATGGCCGCTGTACCAGCACTTGTAAGAGTCCAGACTGCTAAATCCTTCAAGAGACTGCAAAGATGCCAAATCATTCAATCGATTCAAAAGCAGACCTCTCAAAGGAATATTACAGGCTGCCGATTGCGGTGATCATAGTCCAGAAGATGTACAGTTGGTAGAATAGTTAGCAGTTTTGTGAGCGGCTCTTAAAACGCCGATGTATATCGCTAGTGGAAGCTTGGTGTGAAGTCCATGGGCCAGAGGTTGCCAGTAGTCAAAAGAGTTTGGGGTTAGGCCTCATTATCAGAAGTGACAGAGGATAGTTTAGTCAGGGTGAGTAAGCTGTGGGCATGCTACGTTGCTGCCAGAAGCATGGCAATACCTGGGGCTGTCCTCAGCACATTCTCGGACTCTGTTGGTCGTCGTTGCAAATGACACACTTTACTGTATGCTTGGATGTTTCCACGTACATGAGATAAATAAAGCAGATCTTTAGACTTTAAAGAACATCAATATGGGCTTCTTATTTTCTTGCCTGCTGATTTGAAAGATTTTGCAAAGCAATGTGTCTTTACAGTTCTGTGAGGGTTTAGATATTCCTAGTCTCAAAGGCACTTTGAAGGGCATTTAGGATGGCAGAACTCACTGTGGCTTGATAAGCTATAAGTGTTTTGCCAAGTTTGAAGACTTGATTTTCAACCATCGTCAACCAAAGTCGAGACTAATGAACAAAAGTCAATAACGACTTCCTTCATCAATGTTTACCTTTCATCAATATTTAATTATGAACTATGAACTATGAATCTTCACTGAGTGTTGGCTCTTGTGAAAGGGGAACAAGAGTTGCATGATGTCTGCAATGTGTGCCCTGCCCTGAAGTTCACTAGTAATGTTCTTAGCTTCTCCTCCATGAAGAATCAGGACCAGTTTGATGAGAATAACCAGCAGATCAAGGATCTAATTCGACACAACTTCAAGGCATTCTGAATTGGAAGCTCTACCCCATGTCCATAGGCTGCGTGTTTGGATCACATCGAGGCATTCTATGTTTAAGAAAAACTGTAACTCATTTATTGTACTCCAAAACCTGATCACAAAGCACTGCCAAGATTATCCACTGGTCTAACACCTACTCCCCACTGAAAACCAGTAATGGAAGGGAGCTTCCAAAGACAACTAGTAAACCTGCTGGAAGGACACTTCGAAGACTTCCCCAACACTAATACTGTCATTGGTATGAGGGTCCTTGACTTTAGCTCACACCAACATATTACTCCAACCTTGCCTAACTCCTGTACAGGAACTGGACAGGTTTATGCTAACTAAAAAGCTTCAAGACCTGTTGACACAGAGCTGTCTGTGCTGAAATTCTAAAACTCAGTGATAAAGACCTTTATTACAAATTCAAGTTTTGATCATCCACATCTGGGAAGGGGAGGAGATAGATATACAACTCACCTCAGTTAACGAAAGGTAAAGGAGTCCTAAAGAACTCCTCATTACATAATGATTCTAACACCACTGGGTCTAGTGAACAATTCCCTTTCACCCGGAGTATCAGTTGCTATGAATGCTAAGAACAGCTAAAAGTTCATTTATCTTTCACCAGTAATGATACAGTAAATCCAAAGCAAATTGCATTTGTTTTGACAAGCTGAAACATTTAAATCTTTCATCCAATGGTCATGGTTGCCAAATGGAATTCTGTTACCATTTTAAATAACTTGTTTGTTTTACATATTCTTTCCCATTGACTGAAATCAAAAACAGAAATTAAACGTTACTGATTTTTATTCATTTGTGTATGAAAAATATTCACCAAGTGTATTCCCTATTATTTCTTGTAGTGAACAAATCCTTTGTTTACCAACACAGTAAATGAAATAAAATTCGTCTTTGCAGCAAAAATGTTTGGTAAGTGAATATTTGGTAAGTGGAACAGAACTGTACCAGAGGATCGCGGCACGGGGTCACTCAGCGTAGCGCCATTTCAGCAGCAGTGACCTGGGTTCAATTTCCGCTCATGTCTGTAAGGAGTTTGTACATTCTCCCCGTAACTGCTCCAGTTTCTGCCCCAGTTCCAAAGATGTAGAAGTTAATAGAATAATTGGTCAGATGGGTCAACTGAGCAGTCCTCACAATTTGGGCTGGAATAGCCTGTTACCGTACTGAATTTCTAAATAAAAATAGATCAAATAAAGGTGACTATCTTGAAGTAAAGAGACAAATGTGACAATCTGCAGAGTGGTTTCTCTAATGTCTGCCTACTGGAAAGTTATCACTAGGCTCCTCCTCAATCATCTCCTCCAGTTGACCAAAGAGCTGCTCTTTGAATTGCAGCGTGGATTTTTTCTGTTTGAAACTAGTTCATTATGCAACAGCTCCAAGAGGAATGCTAAGTGCAGCACAAATCACTGGCCATTGTTTTTATTAACCTTGCTGAAGCCTCTGACTCTGTCAATCAGGGGTAATAATGGAACCATTGTGACATTTTTGGATACCGATAGAAATTGGTTTTTCATTTGCTTCACATTGACATGCACCAACAAACAGGTTTCCAGCAGAGCCGATTTTGGTGCAGGCAAGGATACATTATTGCTCCAATACTTTAACCAGTCATTCTCATAACAATACTGGGCCTCACCACCAACAAGCTTCCTGTTGGAGTAGATACAGCTAATAGAAAGTGTTCAGTCTATGACTCCTCAACTCCAGAATTAAGTCAGTCCAACCTCAGTCCAAGCTGCAGAACATCAGAATATAGAGCACAGGAACCAGGAGCCGTATTAGGCCACTCAACCCTTGAACTAATTCCTTCATTGAGAAAGTTGATGGCCTTATGCCATGTTGGCCTTAACACTACATTCCCACTCTCCCCTGTGGTTCAATTATCTGTTAATCTCCACTTGAGTATATTCAATGACTTTGCCTCAGCAATTCTCAGGGGAGGAGAGAATTCCAAAGATTCGCAAACCTCTGAGAAAAGAAACTCCTCCTTATCTCTGTCATAAATTGGCTATCCATAACTCTGAAACTAGCTTATTTTATTTATTTGGAGATGCAGCATGCTAATAAGTCCTTCCAATCCAATGAGCTCAAGCTGCCCAATTGACCAATTAACTGACTAACCTATAAGTCTTTGGAAACCAGAGCATCTGAAGGAAGCCTATGCTTTCACAGGGAGAATGTACAAGTTTCTTACAGACAGTAGCAGAATTGAACCCAGGTTGCTGGTCCTTTAATAACATTACACTATCTGCAAGGAAATTAAGGGACACAGGGGAGAGTGGGAATGTAGTGTTAAGGCCAACATGATATAAGGCCATCAACTTTCTCAATGGAGGAATACGTTCAAAGGTTGAATGACCTAATACAGCTCCTGGTTCTTGTGTTCTATATTATCACTATTGTGCCACCCAAATAGGTCATAGAAACAAAAACCATTTCAACATCAAAGCTGTCAAACTATCACAGAACCTCCCATAAGGTAAGGTCATCTCTCATTCTTAGCTCCAGTGAGTTCAGACCCAATATGCTCAACCTGTTAGCTCCCCACCTATCTCAGGTATCAACTTTGTGGACCTTCACTACATATCTCCAATGCAAGCATTATTTTTGTTAAACCTGCAGACTAAACTTCTACTTAAGAGCACAGGTGCAAAATTACATCAAAACTTCCTTCCTTATATTCTTCATGATCCCTGCAATAGAGGTCAGCCTTCCCTCAACTTTCCTAATTACTTTTAATACAGTACCTGCATGCTAAGCTTCTGTATATCAAGTACTAGGATCTACAGATGTACAGATCACTTTGTACTGCAGCATTCTATAGCCCCTCTCTATTCAAATAACAATTTGCTTTTTTATTCATTATTTCAAAGTGAATAATCTCTAACTTTCCACTTGTACTCCATCCTCCAACTTCCTGCCCACCCCCCAACCTACTACATCCCTTTATTGGCTCTTTATGGTCTGATCACCACCCACTATCTTTGCAGTGTGCAGACGTTTGCTCATCAGTGTCATTTTGATCACTGAAGCATTGGAAAACTCAACAATTGAAAGGGGCAAGGCTTTCCATCAAACTGCCCACGCATTAAAACACTTCTCTCTTACAATAAAGGCCCAGTGGGAAGTTACTGCAGTACATTGTGCAGATGGACATATTGTAGTCAAGGTAGAGGTAGTAACAGAGATGGTGAATGTCCTGGTAGTTAAGTGAATTGATTTGAACTTGTGTAGTTCGGCTCCTTGAGAGCTTTCTTATCTCCATCTATCCAGGCAAGTGGAAGTTATTCCATCACAATTCTTATTCCGGAATCACGGTGTCAGAGTTTTTTCAGGACTGCAAAAAAGCCCTCCATCTTTATATCCACTATCAAGATTTTACATTATTTCTACACTAATTGACTCTGTATCCTTACACACTCCCCCAGATTCCACCACTCACCTACATAGAGGAGCAATATACAATGGCCAATTAACCTCCCAGCATTCACATCTTTGGCATCTGAGAAGGCAATGGAGTACCCAGAGGAAAACTGCACATTAATCAGAGAGAAGATAAGAACTCCATGTAACCATATAACAATTACAGCATGGAAACAGGCCATCTCAGCCCTTCTAGTCCATGCTGAACACTTACTCTTACCTAGTCCCACCAACCTGCACTCAGCCCATAATCCTCCATTCCTTTCCTGTCCATATACCGTACCGAACCTGCCTCTACCACTTCTACTGGAAGCTGGTGGGAATAGATGGGACTAGATGGGACCCAGGGTCAGGAATGAACCCTGTTCACTGGAGCTGTGAGACAAGGGGTCCTTTGCCCCAGGGAGTCCATGATAAATGCAAGGCACTATTTATTCCAATCTGACCCAAACACATTTTATTCTTAGCATATTCCCATCAAATTCCCTCAGTTACACACTATGAATAATTAACAGTAGCAATTTACCAATCTGGAGAGACGTTGGCATGTGAGAGGAAACTAGAACATGCAGAAAAAATGCAAATAGTCACAGGGAGATGTGTAAAGCTCCACGCAGGCAGCAACAGAGCACAGGATTGAACACAGTCACTAGAGAAATGTGTTCTCCAAGTGACCACAAACTTGTCATTGGGTTTGGAGGCCTGCGTGCCTCAATGACCCAGAGAGCTACATTGGCTGGAGTCAGAGCTTTATGCAATGGCTCTTGGTAGGGTCCCCCATGCCAAAGAGGTCAAAGGGTTGAGGGCCAGACTTAGAACGGTCCACTGGTCCTCCAGGTTCAGGGGTTCAGCTCAGGGCTAACAACCCTGAATGGTAAAGCAAAATTGTTATGGAAAGAAGAATGAAGAATCCTTCTACATCTGAGTGTGTCAGTATTCCTGGTCTCCATCTGGGACATGCATGGCCGAATCAGATTTAATATCATCGGCTTATGTGGTCAAATTTGTTAACTTTATGGCAGCAGTACGATGAAGTACATGATGAATAAATACAGAGAAAAGACTGAATTACATTAAGTATATATATATTTTAATAGTTAATATATATTAAATAGTTAAGTTAAAATAAGTATTGCAAAATAACAGAAATAAAAAAGTAGTGAGGTAGTGTTCATGGATTTAATGTCCACTCAGAAATCGGATGGCAGAGGGGAAGAAACTGTTCCTGAATCGCTGAATGTGTGCCTTCAGGCTTCTGTACCTCCTTCCTGATGGTAACAGTGTGAAGAGGGCACGTACTGGGTGGTGGGGATCCTTAATGATGGACACCACCTTCCTAAGGCACCGCACCTTGAAGATGTCTTGGATACTGTTGAGGTTAGTACCCATGATAGATTTGACTAACTTTACAAGTTTCTGCAACTTATTTTGATCTTGTGCAGTAGACCCCCCCCCCCCACCACCACCAATATCAGACTGTGGTGCAGCCAGTCAGAATGCTCTTCGTGGTACATTTGTAGAAGGTTTTTGAGTGTTTTAGTTGACAAACCAAATCTCCTCGAACTCCTCATGGAATATAGCCGCTATCTTGCCTTCTTTATAGTTGCATCAATATGTTGCGTCCAGGTTAGATCCTCAGAGATATTGACACTCAGCTCACTCTCTCCACCTTTGATGCCTCTGTGAGGATTGCTTTGTCTTCCCTTGACTTACTCTTCCTGAAGTCCACAATCTGCTCTTTGGTCTTACTAATGCTGAGTGCAAGGTTGTTACTGTGACACAAATCAACTAACTGGTATATCGCGCTCTTGTACGCCCTTTTGTCACCATCTGAGATTCTGCCAACACCGGTTGTATTATCGTCAAATTTATGGATGCTGTTAGAGCTATACCTGGTCACACAGTCATAGGTGCAGAGAGCGTAGAGCAGTGGACTAAGCACATATTCCTGTGGAGTGCCAGTGTTAACTATCAGTGAGGTGGAGATGTTATCTCCAATCTGCACAGATTGTGGTCTTCCAGTTAAGAAATCAAGGAGACACAGAGGCCTAGGTTTTGTAGCTTTTCAATCAGGACTGTAGGGATGATGGTGTTAAATGCTGGATTGTAATCAATAAACAGCATAATGACATAAGTATTTGCATTATTCAGGTGATCCAAGGCTGCGTGGAAAGCCATTGAGATCGCATCTGCTGTAGACCTATTGCGGTGACAGGCAAATTGCAGCAAGTCCTGGTCCTTCCTGAGACAGGTGTTGATTCTAGCCATGACCAACCTCACAAAGCATTTCATCACCGTAGATGTGAGTGCTACTGGACGATAGTCATTGAAGCAGCTCACACTGCCCATCTTGGGCACTGCTATAATTGTTGCCCTTTTGAAGCAGGTGGGAACTTCCTACTGTAGCAGTGAGAGATTGAAAATGTCTTTGAATATTCCCATCAGTTGGTTGGGACAGGTTTTTAGGTACATTTACCCTCTGGAAAGACAGCCTGACGTCAGCCTCCAATGCAGAGATCACGGGGTCAGTGGATCCTGCGGGGATCCTCATAGCTTCGGTTTTATTCTTCCTTTCAAAGTGAGCATAAAAAGGTGTTGAGCTGGTCTGGTAGTGAAGCATCGTTGCCATTCATGATTTAGGCTTTTGCTTTGTAGGAAGTAATGGCCTGTAAACCCTGCCAGATTTGCCATGCATCCAATGTTGCCTCCAACTTTTCCTGGAACTGTTTCTTGGAACTTGAAGTAGCCCTCCGCACGTCATATCTGGTTTTCTCATACATACCAAGATCACCAGACTTAAATGCCACAGATCCAGCCCATAGCAGACTACGAATCTCCTGGTTCATCCACAGCTTTTGCTTTGGAAATGTACAATAGGTTTTAGTAGGCACACACTAATCTACATACGAAGCTGATGACAACTGTGGCATTCTCATCCAGGCTCAAAGATGACTCCTTGAACACAGTCTATTCTGCTGATTCACTAACAGTAGTGAAAACTGAGAGGAAGCTACTGACATGATGAAGGAAGCCCTGAATACTGCCACAGATGGAGGACTTGCATTGCTGTCCTAAATGCCAAGGGTGTAATGGGCAGTAAGTAAGTACTGGAGATGTGAGGCAGCAGCTCTACAGCTGTGCCACTGTGCCATCCTGAGATTTAAATTCTGTATCATGAAGGTTTTACAAATCTGTGTGAGCACATGAGGGAGTAAGAATTTATGCCTTGCAAGTCGCAGATAGTCATTGGGAAGAATGGAGTTAAAATGCTGACAATAGACTATCTAATATCCAACTGGCTGCACAAGTTATAATAATTAATTGGAAGATCCATTTGCGGTTTTGGCCCATGACCTCAGAATTATGTTAATGGTGATAGTTTCAGCACTTGTGTTTACAGAAAGAAAACTGGAGAAGCTTATGGAGTCAATATCTAGATTATTCATTCTGAGATTGACGAGGTTTGGGATGTAAGGGTAATATTAAAAAGTCTCTAGTTCCAGCAGTGTGAGCTGTGTGGTGAATGGAAAATCTTCGTATAATATGGAGCTATTTTGAGCTGGAGTTGAGGGCATTGTGGAGCCGATCCAGAATGGCATTTGGTCTCTGGTACACTGCATCTGTGGAAGTGCTTTAAGAAGGTGCCCATTTGAAAGAAAACAAAAATATTTGTATTCCAAAAATTGCAATCTCTTGTAGAAGTAATTGGACACATTTTCCTTTGGAGTTACATTGGCTTCAGGTTCTAATTCCATTGGACATGGGAAATTCTTTTGGTTTTCCTGTGCCAGCTGTATCCTCCCTCCAATCACTTCCAAGATTCTCTGCTGGAAGTGATGTGTGATGAGCATCGCATCTGCCAAAATATAAACATCCAAAGTAGTTGTAAAAGGATAGTACTTTAAAATATTCACCCTTGCTTTCAGATGTTTAATAGCTTTTTCGACTTCTGTCCTACAACTCTCTGATAGATCTCCATTCCTTCAATTCTGGTCCTATGCATCTTTTTTGTTCTTACTTCACCACTGGAAAACAGGCCTTCAGCTGATGACAGGGTCAAATAAACTTTCTCACTAGATCTCTTTGTCTCTCTACCTCCTTTAAGGCATCCCTTGAATTCTACTTCATTGATTAGGTTTTACCTTTGGAGGTTCTGACATTTCTATCATTCATTCTTTGAAGTTTCTTGTTTCATGGATGTCTGTGAAGAATAAGAATTTCAGGTTGTATACTCTATACATTCTCTGATATTAAATTGAACCATTTGATTTCATTCTTGTTTGGCTTGACTGCAATGCATATCTCACAACACATCAGCTGTCCACTTTCATTTTCTCACACTTGCTGAGCCATTACCTCTCGAGCTTTGGACTTGTTAAACTTTTTCAAGTAACTTGTACACGGCTCTATTAGAGAGAAGGCAACACTCAAATCTTGTCTTCTGTATTGACAACGTTGATGAGAATGTAGATAACATCATTTGTAAATTGGAACATTTACGAGGTTTGTGAATAGTACCTAAAGTGGTGGACAGTGAAGGAGATTGCATAAGGACCCCAAAACCTCAGAAACAGAATCAGGTATATTATCACTATGTGTGATGGAACAAGGGCATAGTGATATAATTTGGAAAATGTAACATAGGCAGGCCTTATGCAGTTAATGAAAGGGCTCTGAGGATAGTTGTAGAATACAGAGACCTGGATATACAAGCACATAGTTCCCTGAAAGTGTTGACACAGGTAGACAATGAGTTGTCATTCCCTTCATCAGACAGGGCATTGAGTACACAAATATACAGCAAGATATATTACAAGACATTTGTGAGACTGGATGTGGAATATTGTCATTCTGTAGGGATGATGTGATTAAGCTAAAATGAGTGCAGAAGGATTCTGCTGAGATTGGGAGTTTTCATATGAGTCTGAACAGTCTGGGACTGTCTTCCCCTGCAGAGATGAAGGCTGGAGAATGTGACCTTATAGAGGTTTATAAAATCGGGGGGGGGGGGGGGGCATAGATATAATGGATGATCGTGGTCTTTTTATCTCAGGATAGGGATGATTAAAACTGGAGTGTATAGATTTAAGGTGATAAGGGAAAGAATTACAGAAGACCTGAGGGGCAGGCATACACCTAGAGAGTGATGATTAACTGGAGCGAGCTGACAAAGAGCTGATAAATGAGGGTGTAACTACTACAGTTAAATATAATCTGGACAGGTACATGGACAGGAAAAGTTAAGTGAGATATGGGCTAAATAAATACCAATAGGATTAGCTGAGGAAGGCACTTCAGTCGGCATCGATAATTTGGGTTGAAGAGCCTGTTTCATTCTAACTCCATGACTCTCATTCTCTGAATACACTCCAAGAGTTTGCTAAAGTTACTGTGACATTTTTGCTCTGGGATGTTCTCCACAAAGTAGGAAAAGAACATGTTGTCTTAGTCACATGTTGCATGTGAGCAGAACTGTAAATACATCACATTAATGTAGTGCCATTACCACCAGAATAATTTCTGTGGTTCAAGGTGTGCTCACCCCAACCTGCTAGGGCACCCCATGATGGAGTCTAAATGCTACTTTTTCATAGATTAACATCCTGAGGTGAAAAATAATGAGGAAATCATAGCTGTTTTAAAGAAATATCTAAAGGTTACTCAGAAAATACAAAATGACTCATTGAGCTTCATATTCGAATTTTACTCTTTAAAAATATTATTAAACTTTTTACATTGTCCTGATTTATACCTGGTTTGAAAGGGTCATGGTATTCAATATTCTAATGGACACATGTTGTAAGTTCTAAAATGCTATTTGTAATTAAAATTTTATTTACTTAAGAAATTCTTTGTTCGTTTCAGGAATGATTTTAATTGTTTGCTAGACTTTTTACCTAAAATCAGGATGAAGGAGCATTTCACTCCCATCCTAACTATCACATATTGGCTTCCTGTATCTTTTCAAGTCAAGTCAAGTCAAATCAACTTTTATTGTCATTTCGACCATAACTATGAGTAAAAATGAGACAACGTTTTTCAGGACCATGGTTTACATGACACAGTACAAAAAACTAGATTGAATTACGTAATAAAAGAAAACACAGAGAAAGCTACACTAGACTACAGACCTACACTGGACTGCATAAAGTACACAAAAACAGTGCAGACATTACAATAAATAATAAACAGGATAGTAGAGCAAGGTGTCAGTCCAGGCTTTGAGTATTGAGGAGTCTGATAGCTTGGGGGAAGAAACTGTTACATAGTCTGGTTGTGAGAGCCTGAATGCTTCGGAGTCTTTTCCCAGATGGCAGGAGGGAGAAGAGATTGTATGAGGGGTGCATGGGGTCCTTCATAATGCTGTTTCCTTTGCGGATGCAGCGTGTGGTGTAAATGTCCGTGATGGCGGGAAGAGAGACCCAGATGATCTTCTCAGTTGACCTCACTATCCGCTGCAGGGTCTTGCGATCCGAGATGGTGCAATTTCCGAACCAGGCAGTGATGCAGTTGCTCAGGATGCTCTCAATACAACCCCCGTAGAATGTGATGAGGATGGGGGGTGGGAGATGGACTTTCCTCAGCCTTCGCAAAAAGTAGAGACGCTGCTGGGCTTTCTTTGCTATGGAGCTGGTGTTGAGGGACCAGGTGAGATTCTCCACCAGGTGAACACCAAGAAATTTGGTGCTGTTTACGATCTCTACCAAGGAGCCATCAATGTTCAGTGGGGAGTAGTCACTCTGTGCCCTCCTGAAGTCAACAACCATCTCTTTTGTTTTGTTCACATTAAGAGACAGGTTGTTGGCTCTGCACCAGTCCGTTAGCCGCTGTACCTCCTCTCTGTAAGCTGACTCATCGTTCTTGCTGATGAGACCCACCACGGTCATGTCATTGGTGAACTTGATGATGTGGTTCAAGCTGTGTGTTGCAGCACAGTCATGGGTCAACAGAGTGAACAGCAGTGGACTGAGCACACAGCCCTGGGGGGCCCCCGTGCTCAGTGTGATGGTGTTGGAGATGCTGCTCCTGATCCGGACTGAGTGAGGTCTGCCAGTCAGGAAGTCTAGTATCCAGTTGCAGAGGGAGGTGTTCAGGCCCAGTAGATAGATAGATAGATAGATAGATAGATAGATAGATAGATAGATAGATAGATAGATAGATAGATAGATAGATAGATAGATAGATAGATACTTTATTCATCCCCATGGGGAAATTCAACTTTTTTTCCAATGTCCCATACACTTGTTGTAGCAAAACTAATTACATACAATACTTAACTCAGTAAAAAATATGATATGCATCTAAATCACTATCTCAAAAAGCATTAATAATAGCTTTTAAAAAGTTCTTAAGTCCTGGCGGTAGAATTGTAAAGCCTAATGGCATTGGGGCATTGGCTCAGCTTTCCAATCAGTTTCTGAGGGATGACTGTGTTGAATGCTGAACTGAAGTCTATGAACAGCATCCGAACGTATGTGTCTTTTTTGTCCAGGTGGGTTAGGGCCAGGTGGAGGGTGATGGCAATGGCGTCATCTGTTGAGCGGTTGGGACGGTACACAAACTGCAGGGGGTCCAGTGAAGGGGGCAGCAGGGTCTTGATATGCCTCATGACGAGCCTCTCGAAACACTTCATGATGATGGATGTAAGTGCAATGGGACGGTAGTCATTTAGGCAGGACACTGAAGATTTCTTCGGCACGGGGACGATGGTGGCGGCCTTGAAGCAAGTTGGAATGGTGGCACTGCTCAGGCAGATGTTGAAGATATCAGTGAGAACATCTGCTAGCTGGTCTGCACATCCTCTGAGCACTCTACCAGGGATGTTGTCTGGTCCAGCAGCCTTCCGTGGGTTGACCCTGCACAGGGTTCTTCTCACGTCGGCCACGGAGAGACACAGCACCTGGTCATTCGCAGGAGGGGTGGACTTCCTCGCCGCCATGTCATTTTCCACCTCAAACCGAGCGTAGAAGTTATTCAGCGCATATGGGAGGGAGGCATCACCTGCACAGTCAGGTGATGTTGTCTTGTAATTGGTGATGTCCTGGATGCCCTTCCACATGCGCCGTGTGTCGCCGCTGTCCTGTAAGTAACTGTGGATTAGCTGGGCATGTGCACGCTTTGTCCCTCTGATAGCTCGGGACAGTTTGGCCCTTGCTGTTGTTAGAGCTGCCTTGTCGCCTGCTCTGAAGGTGGAGTCGCGGGACCTCAGCAGCGCACGCACCTCTGCAGTTATCCATGGCTTCTGGTTGGCACGTATAGTGATGGTCTTGGACAGAGTAACATCATCAATGCACTTGCTGATGTAGCTGGTCACTGATGCTGTGTACTCCTCTAAGTTGGTAGAGTCGCCATCGGTTGCAGCCTCCCTGAACATGTGCCAGTCAGTGTTCTCAAAGCAGTCTTGAAGAGCAGAGATGGCTCCTGCTGGCCAGGTTTTCACCTGCTTCTGAACTGGTCTGGAGCACCTGACGAGCGGTCTGTATGCTGGGATTAGCATAACAGAGATGTGGTCTGAGTAACCGAGGTGGGGGCGGGGCTCTGCTCAGTATGCATTGGGGATATTTGTGTAAACCAGGTCCAACACGTTCTCCACCCTCATTGCAAAGTCCACATACTGATGGAATTTGGGGAGCAATGACTTAAGGTTCGCGTGGTTAAAACCACCGGTGACAATAAACAGACCATCAGGATGTGCGTTCTGCGGTTCGCTAATAGCCCTGTACAGTTCACAGAGCGCCTCCTTAGCATTAGCGCTGGGGGGAATGTAGACACCGAATATAAGGACAGAGGTGAATTCCCCTGGCAAATAAAATGGTCTGCATCGAACTGCCACAAACTCTACTAATGATGAGAAGTGTCTGGAAACCAGCACAGAGTTCTTACACCATTCCGTGTCGATGTAAACATACACACCACCACCGCGGACCTTACCGGAGACAGCTGCATCTCTGTCCAAACGAAACAAAGCTAGCCTGTCTAGCTGGATGGCAGCGTCCGAAATCCCATCAGTGAGCCACGTCTCTGTGAAGACAAATGTGGAGCAAACTCTGTACTCCCGCCGAGTATTACGTTGGAGTCAGATGTAGTCCATTTTATTGTCCAGGGAGCAGACATTGGAGAATAGAATGGACGGGAGAGCCGGCCGGCTAGGGTTTGCTTTGAGCCTGGCACAGACACCTGCCCGTTTTAGAATTGATCTTAAAGCTCTCTTAATTTGTTTTTATAAAGCTCTGAATGGTCTAGGACCAGAGTACATAACAGAAACGTTTTTGTTTTATAATAATCCAGCTCTTCTTTCACTGGTCTCTTAAACTTACATAAACTCTCTCAAAAGGTAATTGACAACTCATCTTTTCTGAACCCTGGTTCATGGTTCTAAACTATGGAATTCAATACCTAAAGCTATAAAGGATGCAGGCATATTTGACACGTTTAAACACCAGCTCAAAACCTATTTACTTAACCTAGCTAACTAACATCTTTGTTCTTTTTTATTTTTATGTCTACATTCTATGCCATTGTTAAGCACTTTGAACTACATTGTCTATTGCCAGGGTCTAGGGATTGTGTCCATGATATCCTGAAGTGGGAAGGTGAACAGCCAGAGGTCATAGTACATATTGGTATTGGGAAATGAACCTGGTCAGGTGTCAGGTCTCTCAGTGGGAGAACATTTTGGAGATAGTGATCACAATTCCATCTCCTTTACCATAGCATTGGAGAGGGATTGGAACAGACAAGTTAGGAAAACATTTAATTGGAGTAAGGGGAAACATGAAGCTGGCAGGCAGGAACTTGGAAGCATAAGCTGGGAACAGATGTTCTCAGGGAAATGTATGGCAGAAATGTAGCAAATGTTCAGGGGATATTTGCGTGGCATTCTGCACAGGTATGTTCTAATGAGATACGGAAAGGGATGGTAGGGTACAAGAACGATGGTATATAAAGGCTGTTGAAAATCTAGTCAAGAAGAAAAGAAAAGCTTACAAAAGGTTCAAAAAAAACTAGGTGATTATAGAGATCTAGAAGATTATAAGGATAGCAGGAAGGAGTTTAAGAATGAAATTAGGAGAGTCAGAAGGGGCCATGAGAAGGCCTTGGTGAGCAGGATTAAGGAAAACCCCAAGGCATTCTGCAAGTATGTGAAGAGCAAAAGATAAGACATGAGAGAATAGGACTAATCAAGTGTGACAGTGGAAAAGTGTGTATGGAACTGGAGGAGATAGCAGAGGTATTTGATGAGTACTTTGCTTCAGTACTCACTATGGACAAGGATCTTGGCGATTGTAGGGATGCCTTACAATGAACTGAAAATCTTGAGCATATAGACGTAAAGAAAGAGGATGTGCTGGAGGTTTTGGAAAGCATCAAGTTCGATAAGTCACCGGGACTGGACGAGATGTGCCCCAAGCTACTGTGGGGGGTGAAGGAGGAGATGGCTGATCCTCTGGCAATGATTTTTGCAGCATCAATGGGGATGGGAGAGGTTCCGGAGGATTGGAGGGTTGCAGATGTTGTTCCTTTATTCAAGAAAGGGAGTAGAAATAGCCCAGGTCTCACTGAGTCTTACTTCAGTGGTTGGTAAATTGATGGAAACAATCCTGAGAGGCAGGATTTATGAACATTTGGAGAGGCGTAATATGATTAGGAATAGTCAGCATGGCTTTGTGAAAGGTGGGTCATGTCTTACGAGCCTGATTGAATTTTTTGAGGATGTGACTAAACACATTGATGAAGGTAGAGCAGTAGACATAGTGTTTATGAATTTCAGCAAGGTATTTGTTAAGGTACCACATGCAAGGCTTATTGATAAAATAAGGAGGCATGGGATCCAAGGGGATATTGCTTTGTGGATCCAGAACTGGCTTGCACACAGAAGGCAAAGAGAGGTTGTAGACGGGTCATATTCTGCATGGAGGTCGGTGACCAGTGGTGTGCCTCAGGGATCTGTTCTGGGACCCGTTCTCTTCATGATTTTTATAAATGATCTCGATGAGGAAGTGGATGGCTGGGTTAGTAAATTTGCTGATGACACAAAGGTTGGTGGTGTTGTGGATAGTGTGGAGGGCTGTCAGAGTTTACAACAGGACATCGATAAGGTACAAAGCGGACTGAGAAGTGGCAGATGGAGTTCAACCCAGATAAGTGTGAAGTGGTTCATTTTGGTAGATCAAATATGATGGCAGAATAACGTATTAATGGTAAGACTCCTGGCAGTGTGGATGATCAGAGGGATCTTGGAGTCTGAGTCCATAGGACACTCAAAGCTGCTGCTCAGGTTGACTCTGTAGTTAAGAAGGCATATGGTGCATTGGCCTTCATCAACTGTTGGATTGAGTTTAAGAGCCAAGAGGTAATGGTACAGCTATATAGGACCCAGGTCAGACCCCACTTGGAGTACTATGCTCAGTTCTGGTCACCTCTCTACAGAAAGGATGTGGAAACTATAGAAAGGGTGCAGAGGAGATTTAGCAGGATGTTGCCTGGATTGGGGAGCATGCCTTATGAGAATAGGTTGAGTGAACTCGGCCTTTTCTCCTTGGAGTGACAGAGGATAACAGGTGACCTGATAGAGGTGTATAAGATGATGAGAGGCATCGATCGTGTGGATAGTCAGAGGCTTTTTCCCAGGGCTGAAATGGTTAACATGAGAAGGCACAGTTTTAAGGTGCTTTGAAGTAGGTACAAAGGAGATGTCAGGGTTACATTTTTTTAGACACAGAGTGGTGAGTGCGTGGAATGGGCTGCTGTCAATGGTGGTGGAGACTCCTGGATAGGTACATGGAGCTTAGAAAAATAGAGGGCTATGGGTAACCCTAGGTAATTTCTGAAGTTAGTACATGTTCGGTACAGCATTGTGGGCCAAAGGGCTTGTATTATGCTGTAGGTTTTCTCACTGTTTCTATATTTGAAAACTGCTCCATGAATGCTATTATTATTGTTATCATCATCTTTGGACTTGTCCAGTAGTGATATAATGCTCTGTTGACATTTAGCCATGCAATACCACACACAATCACAAGGGACTGGTGAGGGAAGTCACCAAGTGACCTATGACAACTCTAGAGGAGTTATAAGCTTCAGTGGCTGAGATGAGGTGACCTTCTTCCTGTAGCTTCTATCTATCACTTCTTCAGTCTCCCGTATAAGCTGAAGGTCATCGATCTGCAGCTCCAGTTCCTTAACACGTTCTCTGAGGAGCTGCAGCTCAGTGCCCCTGGTGCAGATGTGATTATCGGGGAGGCTGGAGGTTTCCCACATCTCACACACGGTACACTTGTCAGGGTCCGGTCCGGTCTGGAATCCGCGTTCCGGGTCTCGATCCGGTCGGAGTGCTCCGGACTCCGGCTCTTGCAGCTGTCCCTCTCTTTGAGCCTGTTAAGATCAGCCTGGATCAAGGTGGCACACCTGTGGCCAACTCAGCTGCAGGTGTTTATAAGGGGCCGTGGGACGGAGACCGGGCGGGTGGTCGTTTTGTTCTGTATCCTGTTCTGCCCTGGTTGCCACCCTGCTTGGAATCCTGCTCTGCCCTGGTTGCTGGACTGTTCTGTATATGCTCTATCCGGTTGGTCATGTTCCCCTGCTTCTCTCCTGTGCGCTGGTCTCGCTGTTCTGCCTTATTCTCCTTGCTTGCGCTGCCACGCTGTCGGTTGCCTTTCCCAATTTACCAATGTACCCGGTGGATCACTGTAGTTTTGCTGCTTACCCTGGACCCAGCTTCCTACCCGTTGCCTCCGTTGGGCAGCTCCGGCCGGACTGCCGCTGCCCAGCAGAGGTTCTGCCCCTTCCTACCCGTTGCCTCCGTTGGGCGGGTCCAGCCAGACTGCCGCTGCCTGGTGGGGGGTTCTGCCCCTTCCACCTATTGCTCCCTAAGGGTTGTGCCCCGCACATGCCCAGGTGTCCGCGACTGGCCCAGGCCTCCGTGTTTTCCGCCTGGGAGGCGGCCCTGCCCGGGATCCATGCGGCCCACCCTAGGGACTCCTACCCTTTCCTCCCCTCGTTTAATGCCCTGCCTGCATTAATCCTTACATGCCATGGCATCCCCATCCTGTCCTCCCCCTAGTACTTCAGTGTCTGCGTCCTGCATTTGGGTCCATCCGGCCCCTGTTCCTGACAACACTACACAGCCCCTGGAGCCATTTTCACTGCACTAACTGTACCCTAACAGATGAGTATAGAGAAGATGAAAGAAAGTTACCAGGTACTTACCCTCCCTAAGACTGATCGTGCCTAAGTCTGATGAGCCAAAGCCACTCCAACTCTGGGCCACTCACACTATGGCCATTCCACTTGCCTCTGCCTTACCTTTATTCCCCTTTTATAACGAATCCAGTTCACTGATTGGACACAGTCCAACTCTGAAAACTGCTGCAAAGCTTAGCCTTTTCAATCTTCAACCCTGTACCCAAGTGACAGAACCACTTCTTCTCGTGGTTCTGGTCACTGATTGGCTCCGATCCAACTCCTTTGTCCTGACTGCCTTTGCAAACAAGACAACATATAAATGGATTTGGTAGCATTAGCCATAAAGGAGATAATTTATGTAAGAAAATATCAAACTCAAATGATTCAAGGACAGTGGAAGTAGACTAACCACTGGTCTTTGTTCTTGCCATGTGGTTGAAGGAATGGAGGTTGCCATTTTGTGAAGTCGCTCTGTAACCTGTCGTGTGAAGAGGTTTTGCTCGGCACAGCCATATCAAAGTGCTTTAAAGTGGACTCAATAAGGCTCCTGATAATCTGCTGGACTAGGAATCATTTCCAAACAAGAAGTTACTTGTGAGGTGTTCTTTGATATGATAGAACATATACATTTATGAATGGGATTGTCTGACCTGAGTAACCCAAACCTAGCAAGTACTGGTCTGCACTGATTCAGAACAAAGAAACATTAATTACAAGACATCACTTGTGAGAAGGACAATAAAATAACACTGGCTTGGTGCAAAGCCAATGGGGAGCTGAGACATGTTAGCCAGATAGGCCAGAGCAAACAAGATCGAAACACAACATTCGAACTGACAAGAAAAGAGTAAAAGAGTGAGGGGCTTCGAATGCAAAGCAGCGAGAATTTGGGAGACTAATGAATGCAAGGGAGACCCCTCGTGCCAGGGTTTGGGAGAAGGATAATTCCTGTGGCCCAGGAGAGATCCACTATAAATTGGAGAAGTGGTCTGGGTGATTATTGGTACAGAGGGAACAGTAGAATTCATGCTTTATGATTTTGACTCGAAGTCAACAAAGTTACGTGATATTTGTGCAAAGACAATAAAGTGCAGACTTTGATTAATTAAGAGTTTTGTAGTGACTTGCCCAACATGCATTACTTGATGACAGTCAACAGCAGCAAGGAGTCTTCAAGCAATAAAGTCACTGGGCAACAAGGTAGAAAACACAACAGTGCTTAGAGTCAAAAGGAAAGGTAGAAGGTCAATCTTCTTAGACCCAGGAGTTCTTCAGACTAGTGTCCTCAGCCTAACCATTTTCAGTTGTCTTATCAATGACTTTGTTCCCAATTACAAGGTCGGCTGGGGATATTTGCTGATGAATGCAGAATGTACAATTCTATTAACAACTTGTTAGACAAGGAATTGTCCATTACTGCATATAGCAAGACCAAGATCACATTCAGGCTTAGTCAAAGTAAGTTTATTAGGTAAATTGCCTTTATGTCACCATATATTTCCCTGAGGTTCATTTGCTTGCATGTATTTACAGAAAAATAAAGAAGTACATTAGAATTTATGAAAACTATATATAAACAAAGACTGGCCAACAACTAATGTGCAAAAGAAGACAAGCTGTGCAAATAATAATGAGAACATGAGTTGTACAGTCCTTGAAACTGAACCCATATGTTGTGGAATCAGTACAGGTGAAGTTATCGATGGTGGTTCAGGAGCCTGATAGTTCAACCTTGTGGTGTGGGACCTAAGGCTCCTGTATCTCCTGCCCAATAGTAGTAGAAAGAGCATAACCTGGATGGTGGGGGTCCTTGCTAATGGGTGCATGTTTCTTGAGGCAGAGCTTCTTGTAAGTGTTGTTGATGGTGGGAAAAGCGTTGCCTGTGATAGACTATGTTGTAGCCACCACATGTTGTAGACTTTTCCATTCCTGGGCATTAGTGTTTTAATACTACTGTCGGCCCTCCTTATCCGCGAGTTCCGCATCCACGAATTCAACCAACCGCGAATCGAGAAAACCCAGAAGTGCTCTTCTAGCACTTGTTGTTTGAGCATGTACAGACGTTTTTTTCTTGTCATTATTCCCTAAACAATGCAGCGTAACAACTATTTTACATAGCATTTACTTTGCATTAGGTATTATAAATAACCTAGAGATGATTTAAAGTATACGGGAGGATGTGCGTAGGTCATCATGGATCGGGATCGAAAAAAATCGGAAGTTCTCTTACTAAGTAAGTCGGAACAGGTACATCCAGTATTATTTAGCGTTAGTTAGTCAAACGTTTGTCTTAGTATATAGTATATATTTTACCTTTCTATGCATATAAAACACTTAAGAAACGTATGTTTCAGCGCCGGGCACGGGATCCAGTGATAGATAGATTTCGAGTGGGGTCTCCATCTGTGCCAGATTGATGTGAAGGATCAAAAATTCAAAACCCCAAAACCCAATAATTAAACCACTGCGTTGCTTAGTAATAATTGTAGCTTTCATCGGGGCAGGGTCTTTCTCACTTTATCCTTTAAAATTGTTCCGATCGTTGACTGACATAGCCTAGCGCTTTTACAATGACCAATGGCATTTCACCTCTTTCCGATCGCTTTATATTATTTCTACTTTATTTTCAATAGTGATCGTGATTATTTTCATGAACAGAAACACTGCGTATTCAGAGCTACGCCGCCGGGTCCTAATGTCTACTGCACTGAGACAGGTTAAATAAGATCTCGGGTTCCGCTGGGTCCTAAGGTCCACTGCATTGAGACAAGCTGAATAAGGGACTTGAGCATCCATGTTTTTTGGTATCCACAAGGGGTCCCAGAACCAATCCCCCACGGATAAGGAGGGCCGACTGTACATCATAGTACAATCAGTCAGGATACTCTTCACTGTGCTTCTATTGAAGTTTGTCAAAGTTTGAGGTGACATGCCAAATCAATGCAATCTTCTAAGGAAGTAGAGGAGCTTCTGTGTCTTCTTTTTGATAGCACTTAAGTACTGGTCCCAGGACAAATCGTCTGGTAGCACCAAGAAATGTAAAGTTACTTACCCTCTCCTCTGATCCCCTAATGAGGACACAGGCTGATAAATTACAAATAAAACACATGTCATGACATGCCTGGCAGCCATTTCTCCTTGTCTGAGTTTGGGAAATGACTTGTTAACTCTTGTCCTTAAAATCTGTACTGCTTAAGCTTCTAGACATAAGTGTAATACACAGCTAGATATATAAAGAAACACTTTAGACTTTGCAGACAGACAGTTTAGGTGAAGTGGATGCTGAAATGTGGGAATATAATCTCGAACTCTCTCAACACACTTGAATCTATCCACTCCCACTGTGGCTAGTTGGATGAATTTCTCCTAAAGGGTGAGTCACTTGTACAATTATTTCTGTGTGGTTTCCAAGCATAGTGTGTGCTTTTAATTAATTGACATGTAGTTGTACAGACACAAAACATTTCCTTCGGGTGCTCCGGTTCCTTCCCACATTCCAAACACGTACCGGTTGGTGGGTCATTGTAAATTGTTCTGTGATTAAGCTAGGATTAAAGTCGGGGGATTGCGTGCTGTATCTCAATAAAATAAAAATAAAAATAACATAAAATAGGAATCTTTTTACCAGGGTCAAAATAACTAATGCCTGAGGGCGTGCAAGTGAGGTGAGTGAATGCAAGTTCAAAGGACATATGCAGAAAGGTTTCTACACAGAGAGTGCTGGGGGGCTGGAATGCACTGTAAGTGTGGAGGGAAATACATTCAAAATGTTCTTAGGTAGATGGATGTGCAGAGAATGGAGGGATATGGACTTTTTGTACCTAAAAGGGATGAGCTTGGTTAGGCCTTTAATTGCTGGTTTCATTAGTACAGCATTTGTCCAAAGGGCCCATTCCTGGAGGAGTACTGTTCCATATCAATGTTTTCACAATAAGCAATGTCTCCTGTAATCAATAAAAAGCACCCAGAATTACTGTCCCTCTTGATTCCAGATACTCGCTGCCAGTCTCCCCCCACCCCCATCACATTAGCCCTTCATGATTTCATGACTTCTGACTGAGAATTAGGAGAGAGGATTGCTCTGCCCATTGCAGGAACAGGATTGTCAAACAAGTTTTCAGCCAGTTTAAGGCCTGTTAAAAATACATGCATGTAACCTGGGGAGTTCAGACACTCTCAACATCATTTCTTGGAAACGGAATTGGTGTTGGTTTATTATTTTCTCATGTACAAGATTAAGTAAAAAGTTTGTCTTGCATACTGTTCCTACAGATCAATTTATTACCCAGTGCACTGAAGTAGAACAAAGAAAACAATAACCGAATGCAGAATAAATCATACAGCCATGGAAAAACTGTACTGCAGTTGAACAATAAGGTGCATTAAGAAGACTAATTCATTGGAGATCCTTGACAAGTCAAAGTAAATTTATTATCAATGTACATATATGTCACCATATTCTATCTTGAGAGCCTTTTTACTTGTAGGCACTTAGAGGAAAATTAAAAAATACAAGAATGGAAAAGCTTACAAAATGTAATAGAAAATCCCTCCCCACCATTGAGCACATCTACTCGGAGTGATGACACAAGAGAGCAGCATCAATTATCAGGGACCCCTACCATCCAGGCCATGCCCTCTTCTCACTGCTACCGTCAGGAAGAAGATATGTGAGCCTTTGGTTCCACACCATCAAGGTCAGGAACACTCATCATCTTCAACCATCAGGCTTTTGAATGATAACATCATTCACCTAAACACTGAACTGATTCCACAACCTATGCGCTCCCGTAAGAACTCTACAACTCATGTTCTTCACGTTATCTACAGTATCGATCTTTCTACGGTATCTATCTACCTATCTATTTCATTATTATTATTTGTTAGTTTGTCTTCTTTTGCACATTGGTTGTCTGTCTTTTATGTAGTTCTTCATTGAGTTTATTATATTTCTTTGTTTTACTCTGAATGCCTTCCAGAAAATGAATCTCAGGGTAGTATATAGTGACATATATATTCTTTAATATAAATTTACTTTGAGCTTTGAACTTTGATTCCAGAACCACCAATCACTGGCCGGTTAAGGTTGGGTAATAGATTTCTGCTGCCCATGATGTCAACGTCCTGTGCAAATAAATGGAAAATATTCTACTTCGATTTTTAATTAAGCGACAATGAGTCAACTTTCAGAAATGTACCACGGGAGGTCCTTACTGATGATCAACAATCCATTGGCTCCCTTTCACTTTTGGTGCTGTTTGCATAGCTCTGCTCTTGACCATCCAAAAGATATTTGAAGGCTGTAACTTAGAATAAATTATGGGCTGATGAGTTCAGACCTCTGAGACGTGGAGCCAGACATCCTATTCCAATTGTCAAAACTCCGGACGGTTCTTCAAATTTTGATGCCAAGTTTCTTGGTTCCCATAATTTGATTTGAATGTTTTTATTGACATAGCATTTGATCTGTGCAATGGCTCCTTTCAGAATGGATAGTGCGATAGTTAATGAAGCGTTCTCAAGGCTAATGTATTCTTTGGAAATATTCCCTTGATTAAGGCTAAAGAAAATACTGTAAAAAACAAATCAATAAATAGAATGAACTGTATTTACAAAATGAGTCAAAATGAGTAAACTGGGAGGAAACTAAAGATTTTCCAGTTTGATTTACTTTTTACTTGGCTAAGACCAACGTTTTTTTTGTATTTGGAAACTTCCCAAAGCACCAAAAAAATCGTACAGCATGGAAACAAATCCTTTAGCCCACTGTGGTTATGCCAGACATCAAGAACAGTACCTATCCACAGTATATCCATCCTCTTTTCCAACATTCATCCGTGGCATTGCATGCATATCTAAATACTTCTTAACTGTTGTAAGAATAGCTGCCTCTGCCACGTCCTCAGATGGGGCATACCAGATCTCAACACCCTTGGGTAACAATATACTTCTGCTGTCATAACTAAAAGGATGTCAAGCCAGGCAACAAACTGGTGGATGTCCTTTGCAGTGATTTTCCAGTGCTATTATACACTTTCTGTAGTGTGGTGGCCAGAACTTCACAATGAGTTCCAGCCTAATCAGCACAGTTGTATTCTAACCTCCCTATTCCATGTCCCATCTAAGAAGACAAGCTTCCAATATGTATTTTTGAACCACTTATCTATTTATACCTCTGCATTTAGGAGCTCTTGTACAAGGTCCTGCCATTCATCGCATTTATCCCAGGGTGATTACTTCTCTCAATTTGCATTACTTCCCATTCATGATTACATTCCATAGAACCATAGAACATTACAGCACAGAAACAGGCCTTTTGGCCCTTCTTGGCTGTGCTGAACTATTTTTCTGCCCAGTACCACTGACCTACACCTGGGCCATATCCCTCCAAACCCCTGTCATCCATATCCCTCCAAACCCATCCTCTCATCATCTCATCCATTCCATCTTACATTTCCCTGCCCATATTATTAAATCATCATAAACATTCTGTAGCCCAAGGCTCTTGCTATTAGCAACCCCACTAGTTTCCATGTCATCTACAGATTCGTTGCTCACACCTCTTATGGTCACGTTCATATAGAAGCAACAAACTACAGGAGTTCCAGCACTAATCCTTGTGTTACACCTCCAGTCACAACCTTCCAATCACAAAACAAACTTTTACAACCCCCACCCCCTTTTGCCTCCTATTGCCAAGTGAATGTTGGGTCCATTTTGTCAGGTTACCCTGGATCCTATGGGCTCTAACCTTGTGGACCAGACTCCCATGCAGAACCTTGAAAATGTCCTAATGTAGTCTCTGTGGATCACCTCTGCTGTACTATCCTCACTTAAGCATTCATTTATCTTTCCTTTGAAACAAAATCTGGCAATGAGCCTGATAGGATCCTTCCCTAACAAGTCCATGAAGAATATCTTTGATTAATCCATACCACTTTGACTGTTGATGAATCTTGTCCCTCAAGATTTTTTCCAATAATTTACCCATCAATAATGTTAGATACATCAGCCCTCTAATTCATAGTTTATCTTTGCTGATTTCCCCGAATCTGCCAATTAATGCCACCTCTTAACTTCCTCCACTCCATGGAGAACAGATTTAGCTTCTCTGGTCTCTCCTCATAATTGAACTGCTACATTCCAGGCAACATCCTGGTGAACCATCTCTGCTCTCTCCAGAGCTAACACATCCTTCCTGTACTTGGTGGATGGAACTTATGCCTTCCTGAACATTTATCTACTTGTGTTGTCACCTTCAAGGGTATGTGGATTCCAAGGTCTCCTTTTTCCTCGCCACTCATGGTATATGTCTTAGCCACATTAGAGTTCCAAAATGCATCACCTTACATTTAACTCCATCTGCCATCTATTGTCCATTTCACAAACACATCAATATCTCTCTGCAGCCTTAGACTACTTTTCACACTATCAATAACTCTGCCAGTCTTTGTGTCTTCTACGAACTTACTCATCTTGCTTTCCACATCCGCATTCAGCTTGTTTCAAGTCAAACAAAAACAGTTCCTGCACTAATCCTTGTAATGACAGGCATGCGATCACAGAAATAACCCTCTGCCATCTCCCCTGGTCCCCTGTCGCCAAGCTTGTCTTGAATCCACTTTCTTAACTTACCCTGGTCCCTAAGCTTATATAAACCAACCTCCCACATCTACTGCCTTATCCTTATTGAAACACTTTGTGACCTCTTCAATTAATTCAATAAAATACTCAGACAGGATCTGCCCCTGATAAAACCAGGTTAGTTGTCTCTGTTTAGTTACTATCTTTCCAAGTGATCAGTAATACTCTTACTCAGAATTTTTTCAACAATATCTTTCATATGCTGTTATATAAGGCTAGAGTTACCAGGCTCTTGTTTGCTGCCTTTCTTCAAAGGTGACACAATGACTGCTGCCTTCCAGTCATCAGATACTGCACGTGTCCAGCAAATATTTAACAGTGCAATACATCTTCCCCTT
Source organism: Hemitrygon akajei (assembly GCF_048418815.1). NCBI lineage: Eukaryota > Metazoa > Chordata > Chondrichthyes > Myliobatiformes > Dasyatidae > Hemitrygon > Hemitrygon akajei. The sequence continues at coordinate 25,652,760 of NC_133127.1, forward strand.
TCACTCCTGTATCATCTGCAATTTCGTACCTGAGGATACTAAGTTGCCACTCCTGCCAATCCTTTAGAGTCACAGACAGTATCTCAGTTATGGCAAAAATATTATGTTATCTCAAGCTTTGAGTTCATCCACTTTTCGAATGATACACCTTGCATTAAAGTAGATGCATGTTAGCATTGAATTCCTTTGAAGCTCTCTTATTCTTATTCTACATCTTACTCTTATTTTGCATCAGTCTTCACAGTGGAAGAAATCTGCAGTATACCGGACATTCAAGAGTGTCAGGGAAGTGAAGTAAGTGCAGTGAAAATTACGACTGAGAAGGTGCTCAGGAAGCTTAATGGTCTGAGAGTGGATAAATCTCCTGGACCTGATGGAATGCACCCTCAGGTTCTAAAGGAAGTAGCTGGAGAGATTTTGGAGGCATTAATAGTGATCTTTCAAGAATCGATAGATTCTGGCATTGTACCTGATGACTGGAAAATTGCAAATGATACTCCGCTATTTCAGAAGGGTGGGAGGCAGCGTAAAGGAAAGTATAGACCTGTTAGCCTGACATGAGTGGTTGGAAAGTTGTTGGAACTGATTATTATGGATGAGATTATGGAATACCTGGAGGCACATGACAAGATAGGCTAAAGTCAGCATGGTTTCCTGAAAGGAAAATCCTGCCTGACTAACCTATTGCAATTCTTTGAGGAAATTACAAGCAGGATAGACAAAGGAAATGCAGTAGAAATGGTGTACTTGGATTTTCAGAAGGCCTTTGACAAGGTGCCACACATGAGACTGCTTAGCAAGATGAGAGCCCATGGAATTGCAGAGAAGTTACTAGCATGGGTGGAGCATTGCTGATCAGCAGAAAATAGAGAGTGGGAATAAAGGGATCCTATTCTGGCTGGTTGCCGGTTACCAGTGGAGTTCCACAGGGGTCAGCGTTGGGACCGCTGCTTTTTACGACAAATGTCAACGATTTGGATTATGGCACTAATTGGTTTGTGGCTGAATTTGCCAATGATACAAAGATAGGTGGAGGAGCGGGTAGTGTTGAGGAAACAGGGAGACTTAGTTAGTTTGGGGGAATGGGCAAAGAAGTGGCAAATGAAATACAATGTTGGAAAGTGTATGGTCATGCGCTTTGGTGGAAGAAATAAACGGACACACTATTATTTAGATGTGGAGAGAATTCAAAATGCAGAGATGCAAAGGGACTTGGGAGTCCAGTGCAAGATACCCTAAAGGTTAACCACCAGATTGAGTCAATGGTGAAGAAGACGAATGTAATGTTGTCATTCATTTATAGAGGTATAGAATATAAAAGCAGGGATGTGATGTTGAGGCTCCATAAGGCACTCACGAGACCACACTTGAAGTATTGTGTGCAGTTTTGGGTTCTTTATTTTAGAAAGATATATTAACATTGAAGAGGGTTTAGAGAAGATTGATGAGAATGATTCCAGGAATGAAAGGGTTACTATATGAGGAACGCTCAGCTGCTCTTGGGCTGTATTCCCTGGAGTTCAGGAGAATGAGGGGGGGGGGGGGGGGAGATCTCATAGAAACATTCTGAATGTTAAAAGGCCTGAACAAATTCGATATGGCAATGTTATTCCCCATGGTAGGGGATTTTAGGACAAGAGGGCGCGACTTCAGGATTGAAGGACGTCCAATTAGAACTAAGATGTGGAGAATTTACTTTGGTCAGAGGGTGGTAAATCTGTGGAATTTGTTGCCACGAGTGGCTGTGGAGGCCAAGTCATTTGATGTATCTGAAGCAGAGATAGATAGTTTCTTGATTAGCCAGGGCATCAAAGGGTATGGGGTGAAGGCAGGGGAGTGGGGATGACTGGGAGAATTGATTCAGCCCATGAGTGAATGGCAGAGCAAACTCAATGGGCCAAATGGCCTACTTCTGCTCCTGTATCTTATGGTCTTATAGTCTTATTCACATATCTTACCTACTCTACTCACTAAGTATTTTCCCTTCAGGTAATCGTACCTCTTCATCTGAACAACAACTCTGAGCTACTTTCCACTGCAATTCAGTTTAAATTTTTCATATTAACACGCGAAAACCTCCCAACAAAGATGCTGGTCTCACTCTAGTTATACTACAACCTGTCCCATTTGTAAATATACCACCAAAGCCAGAAACACAGATACCAGCATTGCAGTTTTAGTTGTGTTTTTTTCTTTGAAACTTCTTACATGATGGCCACTTTCTCTGAAATGCTCTGCCACTGTCACTTCAACCACTTTATCATTTACATTCCCAAAGATGTAATTCCTTCTCCAGCAGAACTCTCTGCAGACTCTCTCTCTTGGATTGATCTTTCAGCTTTGAGTCTTTTGCACTAAGGCAATCCCAGTTAACATTACAAAGGACAAATACAGTACTCAAAGACAACTGATTAAATTTCTAAAATGCCATAGGCTCTCTTGTAAAGAAAATCATAACTCCTAAACAAACATGAGATTTTAGGAAAAAAACGCAGCATTTACAATACATAGTGGACTAAGAAAAGGCTTTTCCAAACCTTCAAAGAAATGAAAAGCATGAAAATGTAGCAAAGAATTCAAGCTCCAAGCAAGTCCAAAAAAATAAGAAAAACAACCCCCTCTCCCAAATAAGCAACTTGAAGGAAGATAGTCACTGGATTAATATGATGTTACAATGTGGTAACATACTTGACTCCATAAGCTAATATCAGAGTATATGTTCCCAATTAACTCTTTTCATCTTAGTCCTAGCAATGACTCAGGTAATTTATGATGCCTTGCTAAGGGGTTGTCTATTGGAGGATCATTAGGTGGCCGTAGAGGCCGATCAATATTAAAGGAGAATGCTGTGTGTGACTTGGGGAGGCTGATCCACAGGTAGCTACCACGTGGCCCTTGACAGATCAGAGCCACTGTCCAATATCATGGTATGAATGCAAGACAACTGGGGAAACTTCACTACTGCAGCCTCCCTCCACCTTCACGGCTGTTGTGATGTGTCATCATCGTCCGCTGGCTCCGCTAGTGAGATCTTGGCTAGATGGTTCTTTGTCTGACACCTCCTCCTTGACCATGGATTGACATGTCTGAATGGGAACAGGAAGTTGAATTAAAATGTGTGTACACTGAGAAATTGCACCTATTACGGTGGATGGTGGGAAGGTGCTTGATTGGCTCATCGATGTAGAGAAAGCTACACCGGGAGCTCTGGATATAGTGGATGACCTCAACAGACTTGGTGGTGGATGAAGAAATGATGACAGATTTTCCAGTCAGGGTAGTGGAGATTCGTAGTAATAGTACTATAGAACCATAGAACACTACAGCGCAATACAGGCCCTTCAGCCCTCCATGTTGTGCCGACCCCTATAATCCTTAAAAAAAAGTACTAAACCCACACTACCCCATAACCCTCCATTTTTCTCTCATCCATGTGCCTGTCCAAGAGGCTCTTAAATACCCCTAATGTTTTAGCCTCCACCACCATCCAGGTGGTGTCATTCCAGGCACTCACAACCCTCTGTGTAAAAAACTTACCCCTGATGTCTCCCTTAAACTTCCCTCCCTTAATTTTGTACATATGCCCTCTGGTGTTTGCTATTGGTGCCCTGGGAAACAGGTACTGACTATCCACCCTATCTATGCCTCTCATAATCTTGTAGACCTCTATCAAGTTCCCTCTCATTCTTCTACACTCCAAAGAGAAAAGTTCCAGCTCTGCTAACCTTGCTTCATATGACTTGTTCTCCAAACCAGGCAACATCCTGGTAAATCTCCTCTGTACCCTCTCCATAGCTTCCACATCCTTCCTATAATGAGGTGACCAGAATTGAACATAATACTCTAAGTGCGGTCTCACCAGAAATTTGTAGAGTTGCAACATGACCTCTCTACTCTTGAACTCAATCCCCCTGTTAATGAAGCCTAGCATCCCATAGGCCTTCTTAACTACCCTATCAACCTGTGCAACAACCTTGAGGGACGTATGGATTTGAACCCCAAGGTCCCTTTGTTCATCCACACTCTTAAGTAACTGACCATTAATCTGTACTCAGTCTTCTGGTTAGTCCTTCCAAAATGCATCACCTCACACTTGTCCGGATTGAACTCCATCTGCCATTTTTCTGCTCAACTCTGCAGCCTGTCTATATCCTCTTGTAACCTTCGACAACCTACAGCTCAATCCACAACTCCTCCAATCTTCGTGTCACATATTGCATTTGTTGCCTTGCTTCCTTGACAGTTGAGGACAAACATGTATTAGGTGCTGCCAGAATCACCTAGCTAAGTATATTTTGAAGATGGAACATACAGTAGAGAAAATGAACTTATAGTGTTCAAAGTAAATTTATTATCGAAGTACATATTTGTATCATCCTAGTTAAGATTTTACTGCTAATGTTGTAGGGTATTTCATGTAATGGCTTTCTGTAGAAACAATGTGTTTTGCTGGTAGTGCTTGGGTCACATTAAAGATAAGGGGTTGTGATGTTCATGCTTAGGAATGTTGTATCATCCAAACAGGGTGGCAGAATTGGGAGAAGGTTCTAGAGAACGCTGGGTGGACAGGTTTTGTGACAGACACAGAGGTGGGTCTTGGTCTTTTTCATGGGAAATAGAAAGAGAAGAAGCTCAAGAGAACTGGCCACAGGACTTGATCCAATGGAAATGCTTGACTCAGTGGAGCCCAATAGGGGAAATTCTACCGGTGATCAGTGAATAGGAGTTGGTACCATGAGTACATTGGACACATCAGCTTTTGGAAGTTTTTTAGCTCCAACCTATACATACTTGACTGCTTTAATTATGATGGGCCCTTTTGTTTACTTTTTTTCTTTCTTTAATAATGGTTTGGTTAAGTTAACGTTTATAAATATACTTTCTTTATAATTGAACACTGTGCACGATCTGTTATTGCACGGGGCCAGGTGCTTACACAGTATTCACACAGATTGAAGTTCGGGTGGGCAAGAGATCCCAACTTCCTGGTTTTGGTGGGACCCAAGTCATACCGACCCTAGACGTACAGTGTCTGAGAAAGGTGGTTTTCTCATCGCTGAGTCCGGTGGCTGTTGATAAAAAGGGTAAATAGATGTCACCTTGAGAATGATGTGAATGGAGTTCCAATCATTGCAAAGCAGTGTGGGTTTAACAACTATGATGTCAGGCTTGAGTTGTTAAAACATCCAGGCAAGTAGAGAGCATTCTACCACCACCCTAGCTTGAAGTTTTGGTACATCAGGAGTTGAGTCACTTGTTGCATGATACCCAACTTCTGACATGTTCTAGTGTTTATCTGCCTAATCTATCTGAGCTTTTGGCCAATGATTAACCCAGGATTCAGTTGCAGGTGAATCAGTGATGTATAGAAAGACAGTCTTTAACTGGAATACATGCAAACAAAGTTATATAGGCAACCAGACCAGCTATTTTTCAAAACTGAACCTATACATTCCTCTAACAACCAGTCAATTCCATTTAAACACTAGGGAGCAGAATCATATCTTGCCAAATTCAGTATTGATTATGGCATTTAAAGCGTTAGAATGCTGTTTGTAAGTTTTGAATTCCAAGTTGTGCAACATCGAATAGTAATCTCCCTGCACCTTTCCACATCAGCTCTGTAAAATCAGTTTAACTGATCAATGGCAAATTAAATAACAATCTCCTATTCTTTGTTTTAGCTGAAGCCATTTGCTTTGTAAAAATAAACCAGATAATTCAGGAAACATTCAGCAGGCTAATTATCATTCATGATGAATTCACATTAAGGCAACCTTGAAATAAGAACAGCATAAAGGGAAGGGATTGGCATGCAAAACACACACACATGCACAAATAAACACAAGTGCATGCACATTTACACAGCACACACATGCAGTATATACATGTTTTCACACACACACGCACACACCTTAACAAGAGAAGAAGAAAAGGTTAAAAGGGAGGTTGGTTAATCTGCTTTTGGTTGAGTAAAGAATGCTGGCAACGTATCACTTTTGAAATTGGCACAAAATCTTTGCTCTGTCAAGCAGCTGTACTACCTTACCCAAAAGATGCTGTTTCTCATCCTCAACACTATAGTGGAGATTTAATCTCAATTAGATACAAAGTCCTGAAATGGAACTCAATCTCTCTACTCAAAGGATAGAAGTAGTGCCCAACTATACTGACATTTTAAAGACTAATGAGTTACAACCTGCAAGTTTTGAAGTTGGAGCCTTCCAAACTGAAACCCTTTGCTGAATGCTATGGCAGTGTCATTTCCTTCTTTACTATATAAACAAAACCCCTCTAAACATCACTCACACAAGCTCATCATTAAAGTAATACATATCACATTCCAAATTTTAATGAAAGGATTCCTGGCATGTAACTTAGAAGATATTGTTATACAGTACTTTATGCCATATTAAATAATTGTGGCTGTATCTATTCTTCAGCTTTCATGCATAACACATTTATTTTTAACCAATGTTGCTGTTGGTTGTACATGGTTCTGTCAAAAGCATTGCAGATCAGTAAAGAGCAGGAGACAATGAAAATTTTTTTAAAAATCCCCTTCCTTGTTTTGAAATGGAACTTGTAGATCCAAGTTTGAAGAGAGACATAACATTAATTTAACCTACTTTTTCTATGATGGTGCAAAACTCCTTCAAAACTGTCAACCTTAAATAGTGCCAAAAGGCATGAGGTTGTCGTAAAGCTAAAGCCAGTGGATCAGCTCAGAGTAAAGTTCCTTCCCATATAGTCACCATTTCAATTACCCAGTGCAGAGAGAATGAATTGATTTCAATTTTGTCCTTCCATTATGGAAGAAAGCACTGAAACAAAGACACTTTTAGGGATGCGAAAACATCTTTGGAATGCTTTAAAGTTGTCTATTTAAGAATAAATTTAAAAAAGGCAAAATCAGTAACCTTCAAATTGATTTGCTTCAAAAGGTTCAATAATAATGATAATTCTTTTCAGTGTAAATGTGGATTATAAATATGATTGCAAGATATAATGTGATTCACCTTCAGAAGGATTAATTGTCTTGAATGGATGCCTTTACTTTTTGTTAATTTCTTTTGTAACTACTGTAGAATTAAAATTAAATTCGATTATCCATTAAGGTCTGAATGTTGATGGGAGCCAAAAGGCAATTACAATGACCCCGTGTTTAATTAGCATTCAGAATGTGTTAATGCATGCGTTCAGTTGCCCGCAGCTGTGTGTATAAATGACAGTGCGAGGTAAAGCAAGCCTTCACCAGATCAGCAGCTAAGGCAGCGATTGGCTTTAGATCATAGCTTAATTGTCAAGGTTGTAGATGAGGAAATGATTGAAGATGTGTCAACAGAAATTTTTTTCTCCAATTTAATGCCCAGGTCAGACTACAAAAGCATGGTTCAAAAGATGACAAAGAGAAAGCGAGATTAAAGTTGGCACTAAAGTTCTTCAATTTAACTTCAGGCAGTTAAGAATCTAATGAAGCAATTTATAGAATTCAAGAAAATTCAAGCCACTTCTCCAAATGTAACCTGGAACTAAGATGTTGAAAAAGAATGGAAGAAAGGCACAAGGGACTGCAGGTACTGGAATCTAGAACAGCAATCTACTGGAGCACATCTCGCTGGTTAAGACAATCCTAGTCATAAGGAGCATCAGGACTGATCATTTGATAGGCATTTTACACAAACAAAATGGGATGAAATGTATTCAATAAAACCTGTCCCAGGAATTGGCTAAGCCTCTCCTGATGAAGGGTCTCAGCCTGAAATGTCAACTGTTTTTCTCTATTCCATACATGCTTCTTGGCTTGCTGAGTTAGAAACACAGAAACAAAGAAAACCTACAGCACAATACAGGCCCTTTGGCCCACAATTCTGTGTCAAACATGTACTTACTTTAGAAATTACCTAGGGTTCCCATAGCCCTCTATTTTTTTAAGCTCCATGTACCTATCCAGGAGTCTCTAAAAAGACCCTATCTTATCCACCTCCACCACCGACGATGGCAGCCCACTCCACGCACTCACCACTTTCTGTTTAAAAACCTTACCCCTAACATCTCCTCTGTACCTACTTCCAAGCACCTTAAAACTGTGCCCTCTTGTGTTAGTCATTTCAGCCCTGAGAAAAACCTCTGACTATCCACATGATCAATGCCTTTCATCATCTTATACACCTTCATCAGGTCACCTCTCATCCTCTGTCGCTCCAAGGAGAAAAGACCGAGTTCACTCAACCTATTCTCATAAGCCATGCTCCCTAATCCTGGCAACATCCTTGTAAATCTCCTCTGCACCCTTTCTCTTTTCTTTTTCAATCTTTTTATTATTGTTATTAATATCAACAAAACAAAATTGATACATAGATAATGGGATTACAAACATATACATTTCATCTGAATATGAAAGAATACATAAGCAATGATTACAGTATAAATGAGTATTCCCAAATCATAAACGATACAATATACAAATAAACAAGGCAAACCTAAGTATATCATAATATATATTTTTAAAAAACATAAAAAAGAAAAAGAAAAAAAATATGCAAAAAAAACCCCTAATCTAATAATCTAATAACTATTAAGGGAAAAAAAAGAAAAAAAGAAAAAAGAGAAAAAGAAAAAAATGAAAAAAAGGGCTGTTTATAATACCTCACAAAAATACAAAATCATCAGTGTCGTCAACTCCGATCCTCTCAACATATATAAAATCGAAACTGGAAAAACAAATAGGCTTGGAACGGTCATATTACGTCATATGAAAATATTGAATAAATGGTCTCCATGTCTTTTCAAATTTACTAGAAGTATCAAATACAACACTTCTAATTTTTTCTAAATTTAGACATAACGTAGTTTGAGAAAACCAGAGAAATATGGTAGGAGGATTAATTTATTTCCAATTCAACAAAATAGATCTTTTAGCCATTAATGTAAGAAATGCAATCATTCGACAAGCGGAAGAGGATAAATAGAGTGAGTCCATCATTGGTAAACCAAAAATTGCAGTGATAGGATGAGGTTGTAAATCAATGTGCAATACCGCAGAAATAATATCAAAAATATCTTTCCAATATTTTTTCAAGAGCGGACACGACCAGAACATATGAGTTAAAGACGCTATCTCAGAATGACATCTGTCGCAAATAGGATTTATATAGGAATAAAAACGAGCCAATTTATCCTTGGACATATGAGCCCTGTGCACAACTTTAAACTGTATTAATGAATGTTTAGCACATATAGATGATGTATTAACTAATTGAAGAATTTTATCCCAATTCTCAATAGGGATAGTAAGGTTAAGTTCTCTTTCCCAATCATTTTTAGTCTTATAAAAGGGCTCTGAACGTATCTTCATAATTATATTGTAACGTTTTGATATTAGCCCTTTCTGAAAAGGATTTAGTTCAAACAAATTCTCCAAAATGCCTGAAGACACAAAATTTGGAAAAGTAGGAAGTACAGTATTTAAGAAATTCCTAATCTGTAAATATCTAAAAAAATGAAATCTAGGCAAATTATATTTATTAGATAATTGCTCAAAAGACATAAAACAATTATCCAAAAATAAATCGGAAAATCGTAATAATCCTTTAGTCTTCCAAGCTGAATAAGCTTGGTCTATAATAGAAGGATAAAAAAAGCAATTGGATACAATAGGAATATTTAAAACAAACTGAGTCAACCCAAAAAGTTTCCGAAATTGAAACCATATACGTAAAGTATGTTTAACTATCGGGTTGTCAATTCATTTTGGCAATTTAGAAAGAGCAAAGGGAAGAGAAGTCCCTAAAATAGAACCCAATGCAAATCCTTGTATAGATTTAATTTCCAAGTTCACCCAATGAGGGCTAAAAGATATATCCCAATCCTTTAACCAACATATCAAATATCAGATATTAATTGCCCAATAATAAAATCTAAAATTAGGCAATGCCAATCCACCTTCCTTCTTTGCCTTCTGTAAATATATTTTACCTAACCTAGGATTTTTATTCTGCCATATATATGAGGAAATTTTTGAATCAACATTAGCAAAAAAAGATTTTGGAATAAAAATTGGTACCGCTTGAAATATATATAAAAACTTGGGTAAAATAACCATCTTAATAGCATTAATCCGACCTATCAGAGATAAAGATAGTGGTGACCACTTAGTAAACAAACCTTTAATTTGTTCAATTAAGGGTAAAAAATTAACCTTAAATAAGTCTTTATAGTTTCTCTGCACCCTTTCTATGGTTTCCACATCCTTCCTGCAGTGAGGCAACCAGAACTGAGCACAGTACTCCAAGTGGGGTCCAACAACGGTCCTATATAGCTGCAACATTACCTCTCAGCTCCTAAATTCAATCCCACGGTTGATGAAGGCCAATACACTGTATGCCTTCTTAACTACAGAGTCAACCTGTGTAGCAGCTGTGGGTGTCCTATGGACTGAGCCTCCAAGATCCCTCTGATCCTCCACACTGCCAAGAGTCTTACCATTAATACTGTATTCTGCCATCATAATTGACCTACCAAATTGAACCACCTCACACTTATCTGGGTTGAACTCCATCTGTCACTTCTTATCTGACTTTTGCATCCTATCCATGTACCTGCTGTAACCTCTGCCAGCCCTCCACACTATCCACAACACCCCAACCTTAGTGTCATCAGCAAATTTACTAACCCATCCCTCCACTTCCTCATCCAGGTCATTTACAAAAATCATGAAGAGAAGGGGTCCTAGAACAGATCCTTGAGGCACACCACTGGTAACTGACCTCCATGCAGAATATGATCCGTTTACAGCCACTCTTTGTCTTCTGTGAGCAAGCCAATTCTGGATCCACAAAGCAATGTCCCCTTGGATTCCATGCCACCTTACTTTCTCAGATAAGCCTTGTATGGGGTACCTTATCAAATGCCTTGCTGAAATCCATATACACTACATCTACTGCTCTACCTTCATCAATGTGTTTAGTCACATCCTCAAAAAATTCAATCAGGCCCATAAGGCACGACCTGCCTTGGACAAAGCCATGTTGACTATTCCTAATCATATTATGCCTCTCCAAATGTTCACAATTCCTGCCTCGCAGAATCTTCTCCATCAACCTACCAATCACTGAAGTAAGACTCACTGGTCTATATTTTCCTGGGCTATCTCTACTCCCTTTCTTGAATAAGGCAACAACATCTGCAACCCTATAATCCTCTGGAACGTCTCCCGTCCACATTGATGATGCAAAGATCATTGCCAGAGGCTCAGCAATCTCCTCCCTTGCCTCCCACAGTAGCCTGAGGTACATTTCATTTGGTCTTGGTGACTTATCCAACTTGATGCTTTTCAAAAGCTTCAGCACATCCTCTTTCTTAATGTCTATATGCTCAAGCTTTTTAGTCCACTGAGAGTCATCCCTACAATCGCTAAGATCCTTTTCCGTAGTGAATGCTGAACGAAAGTACTCATTAAGTACCTCTGCCATCTCCTCCGGTTCCATACATACATTTCCACTGTCACACTTGATTGGTCCTATCCCTCACGTCTTATCCTCTTGCTCTTCACATACTTGCAGAATGCCTTAGGGTTTTTTTTAATCCTGCCCCCTGAGGCCTTCTCATGGCCCCTTCTGGCTCTCCTAATTTCATTCTTAAACACCTCCCGGCTAGCCTTATAATCTTCTAGATCTCTATCATTGCCTAGTTTTTTGACCCTTTTGTAAGTTTTTCTTTTCTTCTTGACTAGATTTTCAACTGCCTTTGTACACCACGGTTCCTGTACCCTACCATCCTTTCCCTGTCTCATTGGAATGTACCTACGCAGAACTCTACACTAGTTTCTCCTGAGAATTGGCCACATTTCTGTCACACATTTACCCGAAATTTTCCCAATTTATGCTTCCAAGTTCCCAATGGAATGCCTTATGTTTCCTGATAGCCAATTAAATGCTTTCCTAACTTGTCTGTCCCTGTCCCTCTCCAAAGCTATGGTAAAAGAGATAAAATTATGATCACTATCTCCAAAATGCTCTCCCACTTAGAGACCTGACACCTGATCAGGTTCATTTCCCAATACCAGAACAAGTACAATCTCTCCTCTTGCAGGCTTATCTACATAATGTGCCAAGAAACCTGCCCAAACATGCCTAACAAACTCCACCCCATCTAAACTCCTTGCTCTGGGGAGACACCAATCAATATCTGGGAAATTAAAATCTCCCTCCATGACAACCCTGTTATTATTACACCTTTCCAGAATCTGTCTTCCTATCTGCTCCTCGATGTCCCTGTTACTATTGGGTGGTCTATAAAAAAACACCCAGTAGTGTTATTGACCACTTCCTGTTCCTAACTTCCACCCACAGGGACTCAGTAGACAATCCCTCCATGACTTCCTCCTTTTCTGCAGCTATGGCACTATCTCTAATTAGCAGTGCCACACCCCCACCCTGTCCTTTCTGAAACATCTAAAGCCTGGTGCTCGAAGTAACCATTCCTGCCCTTGAGCCATCCAAGTCTCTGTAATGGCCACAACATCGTATCTCCAAGTACTGATCCACGCTCTAAGCTCATCCGCTTTGTTATAATACTCCTTGCATTAAAATAGACACAGCTCAAATCATCAGTTTGCGTGCATCCCTTATCTGGCACCTGCCTATCCTCCCTCTTGCACTTACAAGCTTTCTCAATTTGTGAGCCAAATGCCCCTTGCATCATCTCTTCAGCTCAGTTCCCAACCCCCAGCAGTTCTAGTTTAAACTCTCCCCAGTAGCCTTAGCAAACCTGCCTGCCAGGATATTGGTCCCCCTCGGATTCAAGTGCAACCCGTTCTTTTTGTACATGTCATGCCTGCCCCAAAAGAGGTCCCAATGATCCAGAAATCTGAATCCCTGCCCCCCTGCTCCAATCCCTTAGCCACACATTTATCCTTCACCTCATTCTATTCCAATACTCACTGTCACATGGCACTGGCAGTAATCCCGAGATTACTACCTTTGAGGTTCTGCTTCTCAACTTCCTCTTCCTTCCTAACTCCCTGTAGTCTGTTTTCAGGACCTACTCCATTTTCCTACTTATGTCATTGGTACCAATATGTATCGCGACCTCTGGCTGTTCTCCTTCCCACTTCAAGATATCGTGGACGCGATCAGAAACATCCTGGAACCTGGCACCTGGGAAGCAAACTACCATCTGCATTTCCTTCCTCCAGCATTTTTTGTGTGTTGCTTTGGATCTCAAGCATTTGCAGATTTTCCCATACTTATAAAATATTCCTACCTTCCTTGCAGCCTCATGTATTTAAAGTTACAAAAGTGTCTTCCTTGTTCTCAGGTTCACCTATAATGCCAGAAAAAGTTAGAGTAACTCAGCCATAAAGCAGGATCCGTGCAAAGACGAACTAGTTAATGTTCCCTCCCCAGAATAGTGGTAGAGTGAAGGTTTTTCAATTTACGAAACAGAGCTGGGGGGGGTGGGGGAGGAGTGAGGTTTAAGATTGTTTAGGACAGATCAGATGATAAGCAACATCAGGACTTACCTTTAGGGAGGCACTTTATTGAAACATGACAAGAAAGGGATATAAAGCATAGGAATGGGAAACATTGAGAAAATGGATTCAAGAGTTCTTGGATTCAATGCTAGTTGTTGCTGTGTTGTGAGGTGAGATTAAAATAAACTGAACACTTAAAGCTGTTAAAGTAACAAAATAATAAATTTAGTTAAAGACATAACACATAAAATAATTGAATGCAGAAATATAAAGTGAGATTTAAAAAGCATTGAAGTAGATTTTAACTGATTGTATCTCTTTAATGAAGGCTATTGAAGGAAAAGGGTTTGATTGCTCACAAGTTTGGGCTGACCAGTGGTTGAGGGGCCAGATGTGAAGTTTACTGGTTCTTCAGCTCAGTATGACCTAGAGCAATGGACTGATCTGGAAAATTGGGTGGAGCAGTGTGGCAGATGGATTTTAATGCATTTGAATTGGGTGGGCACTGTAGTTAGCATGAACTAAATGGGCTGAACAGCCTGTATCTGTGCTATATTGCTCTGTGAGTCCATGACCCTGAATTACAACAAGTTTTGTTTCCAACAAATAAAGTCTACTATTTACTATTCAATTTTTATGTCTTTCTCATTCACCAATTGTTTAATTCTCAAAGGTTTAATCAGCGTGTTAAGAGACTTTGGAAACAAATATAAATGTTTTGATTAATTACAGGTTGAATACCCCTTATCCAAAATGCTTGCGGCTGGAAGTGTTTCAGCATTAGTTTTTTTCAGATTCTGGAATATATGATGAGATGGTCTGGGATCACCATAATTTCTATGTGCTACCGGTAAGTAAACTTTGCCTGATACTCGTTCATCAGACATATGTACTGATGCAACTGTTCAGTGTGTTAGACTTTCATTAGCAATAATCTTTGCAACTTTTCTGCCACTTCATGATCAAGATCCAGATTCAAGTACATTTATTATTGAATGTAAAAACTTTGACATTTGCTTGCTCACAGGTAGCCACAAAGCAAGAAACCCGAAAGAACCCAAACTAAGAATAAAAAAAAGCATAAAGACAAAAATAAAAGTCCAACACCCAATGTGGAAGAGAAAGAAAAAAATACAAATCATGCAAACAATTAAAGTGAACAACAGCATTCCGAACCAAAACTGAGTCTCAGATCTAAACTCCAGAACAGTCTGAATTAGACCTAAACTCATGCTTATCAGTTTATCATATTAGCAGGCACAGAACACAACAGCCGGGGCAGTCTTCACAGCCTCAGCACCATAGAGATGACCATAGCAGAGAACAAACAAAATTGACTCTTGTCATGACCGACCCTTGTCTTTCCAGTCTATCTGGGCTGGCATTTAAATTGACCTAACAATTAAACAGAGAAAGATTCCAGCACCTTGGAGAGAGGAATGGAGATCATGTAGAGCAAGTGAAATCGGCTCTCCCCTCCAATCTGGACCAGTGCTTAAACTGGCTAAACAGTGAATCATACCTCACACTAGGACCCGATTGCAGCAAGAATCTCTGGGCCTAGACCTCTCCACCCAGCGACTCGCTCCGGGCCTATGTTTTGTCACCCAGACCAAAGTCAGATCAATCTCTTCAAATCAGCTCAGCACTCTGAGTGATCCAACCTTGCTCCCGGGCCAGCTGTATGGGCATTGGAACTCCATCTGCAATGTTTCTGCAACACGGCATCTCGGCTCATTCCCCCAAACTCCCTTCACCACTGCTTGCCCCTTCACTGTTTGTGGTGATAATTTAACACCATTTAGCTCAGAAATTACCTTTAGTAATGTTTTTAGTTGGACTTCTTTGCTTTATCCCCAGAAATCTTAAAAACATTAATGCCATTCCTTTTCTTAAGTTCCTGCAACCAGCCTGCTGAATATTCACAATCACCTTCAATTTTCGATTCACCTTTGATAGATCTTCCCTTGTTTCATGATCAACGTACTGTTAAGCGGCACATATTCTCTCCGACGCTGACAAATCCACTTTTCCAATACACAACCGGGAACTTCATTTTCTATTTTTCATTACCTTCTGTTCATTACATTTGCATGGTCACTGCTCAGAATTGCCTGTGGTGCACATAGACATATGCATTGCCTGAGAACCATCCCAGCACCTTATGGAGTTTTCCATTCAGAATGTCATGTCAGTGCTCAAAACGCTTTCAGATTTTGTAAGTCTTTGGATAAGAGGTAACCAACCTATACTAATAAAGATTTTAAACATAAATTGCAGCCTGCATGCTATTTGTAAGAGAATTGAAAAAAGTAAGATGCTCAACCAATCCAGGGTAAAGTGTCATGTCAAAATTTGAGTCTTTCTTCCTGGTAATTTTTTTCCTGTATACTTTCTTGCCCATCCTGTGCAAAAACAAAACAAATGGAATATAGAAATAATATTGTTATTGTTACTGCCTTAACTGTGACTTGTGCTAATATTATTTTGTGACTGTATGCAATGGGTCATAACTGTATGTGCTGTGTGTGAAGATACTGTGTTTTGCACCCTGACGCCAGGGAAACAATGTTTTATTTAGCCATATACATGTGTATGATTGAATGACAATTAAACTAGAACTTGGTAGAATTTGAATACAGCAGTAAAGATTTAAGAGTACAGTATAAAGGAACTACACTGGATATTTCTGGTCTTCGCATTTCAAAAACTGATCCATTTGCTATGAGGGAAATGTACTTGAAGATTCATCGGACTGGTTATACAAATATTTAGTGACTAAGTACGATGTCTGGCCATGTGAATATTGCAGTCAGGGAGAATGGAACCCTCCATCATTTCTGGGGAATCATTAAGCTCCTGCATGATGCGCAGTTGGAATAGGTACGCATATGCTCTTTAGAAATTGTCAGTAAGGATGAATCCTGCATACAAAAGAACAGCAGGCATCAAATCATGCAAGAGGATTCCTCGTGGGCTGCAATTTGTGGCACTAAAACCTGGATACACAACATGGCATCTAAGCTGGACTGAATACCAACAGGTGTGGGCATGAGAGAGAATGCTGGCTAGGAAAGAAGAACACCATGGGCTAAGGTGTTCCCAGGTGAGAACTCTCAGTAGAGACGGATGCAGATCTTGCAGAGAAGAACAAGATCCCATGGGCACAGTGCAGCTCGCAGAGAGATCCCAGGCATGTACCAAAGATTTACCAGGATTCTGCCTGGACTAGATAGCATGACTTGAAAAGATTTGTTGAGCAAGTCAGGGCTTTTCTCTTTGGAGCGAAGGAGGAAGTGAGCTAATTTGTTAGAGGTATACAAGATGACAAGAGGCAGAGATCAAATGGTTAGCCAGTGACTTTATCCCAGGGTGGAAATGGCTAACATGAAGGGGCATAATTAAGGTGCTTGGAGGAAACTATAGGGAGTAGGTCAGAGGTAAGATCTTGCCACACAGAGTGGTGGATGCTTTGGATGCCCTGCCAGGGGTGGTGGTAGAAGCAGATACATTAGGGGTATTTCATTAGGTACATGAATGATAGAAAAATGGAGGGTTTTGTTGTAGGGAAGGGTTAGATTGATCTTAGTGTAGGTTAAAAGGTTGACACATCATGGGCCTATACCCTGCTGTAATGTTCTCTGTGAAAGATTGGAGTAAACCTCTAACAAGACGAAGGGCATGAGAATCTTAGCTACTCCATTCCCATCATCCCTACTGGGGCATAGGCTGCTGACAGTAGATCATCAGAGTTCTTTGTCCTTGGCCAGTTTTTCATGTTGTCTCCAGGTGTAGCCCATCTTCTTGGTATATCCTCCTCTCCCAGTGACGAGGTCTTTAGAGCTTCTGTTGGCATTCCTGGGGTATTCGGTTTTTATGAGATGGGGTTGCTAGCCCCATGACAAATTATCCTTCCTTTGCAGCTGGGAAACAAGAGAATCACACTTATAAAAAGGATTTTGTGCTGACATTGGAGAGGGTTCAAAGGAGGTTCACAATAATGATTCCAGGATAGAAAGGCTTATCATATGAGGTGCATTTCAGGGCTCTGGGCCTGTACTCACTGGAATTCAGAAGGATGGGGGGGGGGGGTGTGATGGGATCATTGAAAGGGCTAGATAGAGTGAATGTGGAGAGGATGTTTCCTATAGTGGGGAAGTCTAAGACCAGAGGACACAACCTCAGAATAGAGAGACTTCCATTTAGAATGGAGATGTGAAGTAGTGAATCTGTGGTATTCATTGCCACAGACGGCTGTGGAGGCCAAGTCATTGGGTCCATTTAAGGCAGAGGTTGATTAGTCAAGGCATGAAGGGATACAGGGAAAAGATAGGAGATTGGGGTTGAGAGGAAAATGCATCGACCATGATGAAATGGCAGAGCAGAATCAATGGGCCAAATGGCCTATTCTGTTCCTATGTTTTACCGTCTTATAGATTGTGGTGAACCTATTGAGTCTGAAGTTACATCCAAAAAAAAAAGAACAAGCAGTGAAACAGCAGGAATTGTCTGCATTCTGGAGCCATGACATCTTTGTCAGCAGGAACAGCATCAGAAGAAGATGTCATTGCTCAGACTTAAGTTCATTGGAAGCTTTGAAGTATATAGCTGGGTGTTTGAACTTGCCATTTCATGGGTGAAACATTTGGACAAGCTATTCCAGAAATGGATTGTGTGGTGGGGAGTAAGAGGCTGCACAAGACTATAGAAATTTCAGAAAGACACTCTTGTCTCCAAAACAGCTTTTGCAATGTGTAATGTGTAAACAGGGTGAACAGTGTTAACAGTGTGGATAGGAAAACAAGTTTTTCTAAGTGACCTAGTACAAAAGTCCCAGGATTAATTCAATTCCAATCTTCAAAAATTGTGTAGAATCATAAATTTGGTCAGTGGGCAGGACTGTCAGTGAGCACATTATCATGGACTATCATGGGTGCCACAATAGTTAACACGGAGATATTACAGCGCGGGGCATTCCAAACTTCAGAGTTCAATTCCGATGCCATTCTGCAGGGAGTCTTTGAATGTCCTTCTTGTGGAATGTGTGGGCTTCTCTGAATACTCTAGTTTTCCCCCATGGTCTAAAAGGTAGCAGACAGGTTAATTAGTCATGGTAAATTGTTCCATGATAAGGTTTGGGTTAATCGGGTTTGTTGGGGGGGTTGCTGGGTCAGCATGGCTCGAAGGGACGGCAGGGCCTACTCTGGGCCGCATCGTTAAATAAATAAATCCTGCCTCTCTGAAGGATTTTTCTCAGCAATTTCCAAACTATGTGATGCCCGATAAGATTTAAGATTCAAGTTTACCTATCATGTCTACATTGAAACATGCAGTAAAATAATGTTATTTGCATTAACAACCAGCACACCTGAAAGCGTGCCGGGGCCAGCTGCAAATGTCATCGCACATTCTGGTGCCAAATGATAAGAATTATGAGTTAGTTTGTGGTTGAACTAATGAGTGAGTTTGATCAAAGTTATTAAACATGCACAAGTTTACATTTAACCATTCATGCAAGATTGCAGAGTCCATGTGAATAGCATCGAGGAATGCCAAAGAATTCTGGTTAATGCAAACTGTCTATCTCTTTTATATCTTGGTATCTGCACTGAAATAATTATAGATCTTCACAAAATTCAATTCTTACAAATCACCATTTCAACAAACTAGGTCTTCCAAACAGCATAGATTAAGTTAAGGCGATTTTTTCCTGTTGAGGAATAAACACTGGCCAAGATAATGGAAGAATCCCTGCCCTTTTTCCAAAAGTGCTTAGAATCCAATTTATTCAACTAAGAGGCAGGCTGGATCTCAGAGGAATGCCAAGCACTGAAAATACTGGCATGAAAGTATCTGGAATTCATGTTTAAGTATCTGGAACTAGACCTGAATCTCTAGCCTTCCAAGATAAAGTTGAGAGTGCAGACAAAGACTGTCACAGCAGACAAGGAGAGGTGACCAAAGAAGTCTCTTTAGGTCTGCTGCATACATTACAGGAAAAGCATTAATATAAGACTCACTGTAAGTGACATTGACAGGAATCTGTTTATAATGGAAAATAGTCAAATACATAAAAATACAATAACGTTAAAGGGCACTTCAAAAATGAAATGGACTTTCAATGCTGTCATCTCCCTATATAGCAAGACTGTCAACTTTGACCAAGTGTGCTCCCAGCAAATGAAGCACAGGATAATTACTAACTGAACTGACAGCTAAGTTTTCTTTTATTTCATGGCATAAAGTGACTAGGCACAATATTTCTTTACTCCACTCCATCACAAAATGACAAAGAGGACATGAAAATCACAACTAGAGAATGCACAGGGTAACTCATGATATATTGAGTGGCCACCTTTTTAGATACAACTGTTCACCTGCTTGTTAATGCAAATATCTAATCAGCCAGTCGTGTGGCAGCAACTCAATCCATAAAAGCATGCAGACATGGTCAAGAGGTTAGTTTGTAGTTCAGAACAGACATCAGAAATGTGATGTAAGTGACTTTGACTGTGGGATAATTGTTGGTGACAGACAGGGTGGTTTGAGTATTTCAGAAACTGCTGATCTCCTGGGATTTTCATGCACTGCATTCTCCTGAGTTTACAGAGAATAGTACAACCCCCCCCCCCCAAAAAAAAAAGCATACAGTGAGTGCAGTTCTGTCGATGAAAGTGCCTTGCTAGTGAAAGAGAGTCAGAGGGGAACAGCCAGACTGGTTCAAGCTGACAATAACTCACATAACCACATGTTACAACAGTGGTGTACAGGAGAGCATCTCTGAATGCACAACATAGAACATAGAAAATCTACAGCACATTACAGGCTCTTCGGCCCACAATGTTGTGCTGACCATGTAACCTACTCTAGAAGTTGTCTAGAATTTCTCCACCGCATAACCCCCTATCTTTCAACAACATGCTGAACCTTGAAGTGGGTGTGCTACAGCAGCAGAGGACCATGACTATACACTGTGGCCACTTTAGGAGGTACCTAATAAAGTTGTCACTGAGTGTAGATGTTTTAACCCAGCCCAAAGGTTTTCACTTTGCTGAAATCCCATTTACATGAACTGTGATTTTGAAGCATACACAACCAACAGTTCTGTTAATTAGACATCCTTGACATAACAAAAGCAACCTATTTACTTAAAGTTTGTTGCTTTAATTTTCTTTATGTGTTCAAGACTGGGTACAAGAAGCTGCATTATGACTTGTTCCTTCATTCCTAATCAGGGCACGTGGACAGCGAATATACGTGAACAGCATATTAAAAGGACGATACACAGTGCAGACGAACTTCAGATTTATAAACAACCAGCCGAGATTCTCATGGTAAGGCAGAGGGCATCCTAATCAGCAAGCGCAACACAGAATGCAGACCCGTTAAATTTTAGAACAACTGTGCTACCGCATGTCTGAAGTCCAACTCCACCATGGACGTCCCAAGCCCAGCTGCAAAAGGAAGAGAGTTGGGTATAGAGCTAGCAACGCCATCCCATCAAAACCCAGAGCTACAGAAATGCAAACAGAAGCTCCAAATATGGAATCCTTGGGAGAGGAAGGATCTTTCAAGATGGGCGACACAATGGGAAAAACTTGAAAGACTGGCCCAGGATAGAGGATAGAAGTAGGCTGCTGTCAGCAGCCTGTACTCCGGTAGGGGAGATGGGCTTACGTAGACAAGTACAGTATTCTGAAGTACAGACCAAGAACTTTTTTTCCCTTTCACATTTCTGGAATTTCTCCTATTCCATGCACTTTCTATCTATTTCGGGTAATTAGAAGTTCTTGCAGAGTATTGATAACTGCTTCGCAGGTTCTTTCAATTCACTGCTGCTTTGTATCTAGTGATCTGTGTATAGCTGTTAGAAATGGCCAGGAAAAAGAGTGGGCAGATATGATGGCATTACTGATAATCTCACCTCACTCTTGAGAAGCTGGCAGTTCTCTTCAGCCTTCACTGACTGTTGTGTAGAATCAGCCCTCATCCGCGAGTTTCCCATGCGCGAATTCAACCAACCGTGAATCGAGAAAACCCGGATGTGTTCTTCCAGCACTTGTTGTTCGAGCATATACAGACTTTTTTCTTGTCATTATTCCCTAAAAATGCAGTATAACAACTATTTTACATACCATTTACATTGTATTAGGTATTATAAGTAATCTAGAGATGATTTAAAGTACAGTATACGAGAGGATGTGTGTAGGTTACCGTGGATCGGGATCGAAAAAAAATCGGAAGTTCTCTTACAATGTAAGTCAGAACAGGTACATCCGGTATTATTGAGCGTCAGTTAGTCAAGCATTTGTCTTAGTATATAGTATATATATATTACCTTTCTATGCATATATAACACTTAAGAACGTATGTTTCAGCGCCGAGCTCGGGAAGTTCCCGAGTTCGATCCAGTGACAGACCACTTCTGAGCGCGCTCTCCATCCGTGCCTGGTTGATGTGGAGGATCAAAAACCCAAAACTCAATAATTAAACCATTGTGTTGCTTGGTGATAGTTGTAGCATTCATTGGGGCAGGACCTTTCTCACTTTATCCTTTAAAATTGTTCTGATCGTTGACTGACTGTAGCCTAACGCTTTTCCAGTGGTCGATGGTGTTTCACCTCTTTCCGATCGCTTTATTATTTCCACTTTATTTTCAATCGTGATCGTGATTATTTTCGTGAACAGTAACACTGCAGATTCACAGCTCAACCACTGGGTCCTAATGTCCACCGCATTGAGACAGGTTGAATAAGGGACTTGAGCATTCGCATTTTTTGGTATCCGCGAGGGGTCCTAGAACCAATTCCTTGCAGATAAGGAGGGCTGACTGTATCTGCATTATACAAAGCCGAAGAAAGGGAAATTGATCAATCTTGTTGAAATGGTAGAGCAGACATGATGGGCCAAATAACCTAATTTTACTCCTATATCTTATGATCCCGTGGTCTTGTTCAGGCCTCTGACATGAATAAGAGTCTCCTGTTGCTTGCTACCTCAATTCTCCATCTCACTCCCACTCAGACTTGTCTTTCTATGACCTCCTGCGCTGTTGTAATTGAACATAGAACAGTACAGCAAACAGACAGACCCTTCAGCCCACAATTTTGTGCTGAACCAATTAAATTAGTAACTAAATTAATCCCTTCTGCCTACACAATATCCATATCCTTCCATTTCCCTCACATTTCATGTGCCTATCTAAATAATTCTTAAAAGTCTCTAATTTATCTGACTCAACCTCAAGTCATTATTGGCAGCCAATGCATTCCAAACATCCACCATTCTCTGTGTAAAAATACTTGCACCCCTCATTACCTTTGAATTTATCCCCTCTCACCTAAAATGCATGCCCTATGGTATCAGAGATTTCAATCCTGGGAAAAAGATACCATGTCTACTCTATCTTTGCCTCTCAAAACTTATAAACCTTTATCAGCTTCCCTGGCTCCAGAAAAAAACAACCCACGTTTGTCCAACCTCTTGTTATAGGACATGGCCTGTAATCCCGGCATCGTCCTGGTAAACCTCTTCTGCACTCTCTCCAAAGCCTCAACATTCTTTCTAAAATTTTTCAACCAGAGTTGTGTGCAACAGTCCAGATGTGGCCTAAATAGAATTTTATAAAGCTGCAACATGACTTTTGAATTCAATGCCTTGACTAATAAAGGCCTCCTTAATCACCCTATCTAACTGTGTAATCACTTTCAGGGTTCAAAGGTTCAAAGGCCCAATTTAATAAGACCATAAGATATAGGAGCAGAAGTCGGACATTTGGCCCATCGAGTCTGCTCCGCCATTCAATCATGGGCTGATCCAACTTCTCCAGTTATCCCTACTCCCCTGCTTTCACCCCATACCCTTTGATGCCCTGGCTAATCAAGAACCTATCTACCTCTGCCTTAAATACACCCAATGACTTGGCCTCCACAGCTGCTCATGGCAACAAAGTCCACAGATTTACCACCCTCTGACTAAAGTAATTTCTCCACATCTCAGTTCTAAAAGGATGTCCTTCAATCCTGAAGTTGTACCTTCTTGTCCTAGACTCCCCTGCCATGGGAAATAACTTTGCCATATCTAATCTGTTCAGGCCTTTTAACATTTGGAATGTTTCTATGAGAAACCCCCTCATTCTTCAGAATTCTAGGGAATACAGCCCACGAGCTGCCAGATGTTACTCATATGGTAACCCTTTCATTCCTGGAATCATTCTCGTGAATATTCTCTGAACCCTCTCCAATGTCAGTATATCCTTTCTAAAATAAGGAGCCCAAAACTGCACACAATACTCCCAGTGTGGTCTCATGAGTGCCTTATAGAGCCTCAACATCACATCCCTGTCAGAGAAATGTCTACAATATACATCCTGAAATGCTTTTTCTCCACAAACTTGCACAAAAACAGAGAAGTGCCCCAAAGAATGAATGACAGATAAACGCAAGAACCCAAAGTGCCCCCCAGCTTCCCTCCCTCCCGTGTGTAAGCGGCAGCGAGCAACAATCCCCCTCCCCCCACCGGCAAATAAAAGCAAGCATAGGCACCATCACCAAGCACTCAAGTGTGAGCAAAGCAATAGCAAAGACACAGACTTGCAGTTACCCCAAAGGTGCTATGAACTTGGACCCCAAGATCACTCTGAAAGTGACAACAAAGCTAGATAGGGTGGTGAAGAAGGCATTTGGTACAATTGCCTTCATCAGTCAGTTTACATGAGTCGGGATGTCTATACAAGACGTTGGTGAGAACCACTGTGACCCACATCCTTCTCAATCATCCAGGAAGCTTTGCTTCCACCTCTCTTGTCCCCTTCTCCCCATTAAATTTCCTCAGGCATCCATTGCAGGACACCATCTGTTTCTTGTGGAAAACAGTTGTCCGTTCTCCTCTCAATCTCTATGTGTTTCATCTCTGCAATTCTGTTCTTCAACATGCCACCATAGCTATAGACTTCATTAGAGACTTTAGAATATATTTTGCAAAAACTATTGCATTTTCCCCTGAGCCATTCACTATGTTGACTTAGGCATCCTCCATTGAACTTTCACTGTTTCTTAGCTTGATGAGACTTGCACTGGCTTTGACTTTTATTCTTCCTTTCTTAAGCACAACAAAGGTGATTTTCCCCCCTTGCACCTTTAACTGGGATATCATGTGAAGAACTATAGTTGGCCCCCTTTCTCTTTCTCATCTACACCTTGCTCCTCGGCAGAATCAGGCAAGACCATCTGCTAGGAAATTTAATGAAGTATTCCTGTTTCACTGGAAGCTTGAGCAACAACTCCATTCTGCAGCCACTGACTTTGCAGGTATGACACCAAATTGATTCACGCTTTTATGTCTTTTGACATAATTCAAAGAAGAGTTTCTGTGACGGAAGTCTCCTGCAAGGACGAGTGACTCGGGAACATTAAAGTCTTTATTATTGAGCCATTCTCACCAGCGAAATGGTTTGAATGTGCCCAAGACAATTGGTTATTAAATGGTGGTATTACACACCAAAGCAATATAAAACCATAGATATTACTAGGCAATGAAAAACAACACAATGGACCCATTAATAAGGGAATCCCCAGTGGCAAAGAACAATAACATCTTTTATCCAACAACACATTTGTTCTCCAAAACATTAGCTTCATACACCATCATGACTTCACAATTTATATTGAGCATCCCACCATGTACCGTATATTTTGTTCCCATCATGAACATACTATCCATACATTAGCAGAGTTTGACCAAATAGTGAATGTTCTTGGTTGCAACATTTTCGAACCAAGACACAGTTAGAATCTCAGGCAATGGTATATGTGTCCATCAAAAATCTTTGCAGCCTTGCTTTAACCTTGCTCCAGCACCTTCTGCCAACAGCATCGAGGGAGCAGCAAGCGAGAGGAAGGGAAAGAGGGACCATCACATGCAGACACCTTCCTCCAGCAGCTGTGTGTTAGACAGTGCTGAACACTTGCTCGCCTTCCCCCTTGTCTCAATGATTTCAATCTTCCTCGGCGCTTTAATTGGCGAGATTGGTGAGAAATGGCTCACCAATGGCGAGAGTGGTAATAAATGGTGAGATCATGGGCTCGCACCTGAATCCAGACTTCTGGGTCTCCAGACTGCATGCTACACTCACAGCCTCACGGAGACACCAAAGCACCAGATTGCTTCATCGGCCCAAAAACACACCACCAACATGTACATCCCAGGCACTGATCAGTCGATCACAGGCTCCAAAAGGTGCAGAAACACATCTGAAAAAGAAAGAAGATGTATAAGAAGTGAAAGTGAAAGGAAATGAGCTATCTGGAGATGTCGCCCTTGGTGGTGCTGTTTGCTGGTGCCGTTTTGATGTAGACTTACATAAAATATATGTATATGTAAATGTATATTCATTTAAAACATTCGTATATTCTTCCCTAAAATTCTGATAATATACATGTATATACAAACTATTTGGGGAAGAATACAACAGGAAACATTTTATCTGAAAACAAAAATCACAACCTCATCTACATTAGGTAGTATTGTAGATGTAAGTCTTAAGGTAAAAGAGTAGGTTTTTTGAAAACCTCTCCTAAGATTGCCTTCTCTGCTTTAATTTCAAGGGGAAATACGATGTTCTTGCTTTGAATATGGTTCAATACCTCTGTCACTAGCGTTCTATCAGATTTCTGCATCTTAACTAGCACCTTGACCTTGGTTTGGTTGCTCAGAAGCACAACATGATTATGAGAACACCTCTGATCACACCACGGCCTGGGATCTGCACCAAGCTGTTGGTGTTTTCAGCAGCAAAATATGTTTTCAATATAAAGTCCTGAAATTTGGACTGGCCTCAGTTCCAAAACTGTCATGGTTGATATGTGCACCAGAGAACCAGTACATTAATAGCAACAAAGGCTCCTTATATGCTCATAACCAAGATGACTAGCGCACTAGAATTTTGGAATGTATTATCAAAATGAAATATCAACAAATTGCCAGTGGGTCATGTTTTCAAATCGTTGTTATTTTGGTTAGAATGCTTAACCTGCTCATACTTAGCTCTTGTCTGTGCTATTTTGACTTGGCATTAACCCATTAAATAACACTTTCTAGAAATCTAAATGCCTCACAACTGACCCAATGAAGGATGCATATGACATTAAAAAGTAACATCAAGGACTCCTGTCAGAGGTTAGGTTCTGTATGCTTGTGAGGTATCAGCTGAACTGTGCCAAGTGAGAGAGGAAATCAGACTAGTATTTTTTTGAAGGTGAGTTGAGGTTGGAGCTCATGACTAGAGCTAATCATAGTTCTAACCATGTAACTTATTAAACAGATGGTAAATGCATTAGAAATACATGCAAAAGTTAGTTATGCAATGCTGAAACAGCTTCTACATTCAGAATATCACAGTTCTCACATCTCAAGTCCATATTCCTAGACAATCCAACACTCTTTGACATCCTTGTTCTCCAATGATCTATCGCTGACAACACAGCGATTGTTGGCAGAACCTCAGATGGTGACAAGGAGGGATACAGGGGCGAGATACTGCAGATCAGCTGGTTAAGTGGTGTCGTAGCAACAACCTTGCACTCAACCAAGGAATTGATTGTGGATTTCAGGAAGGGTAAGTCGAGGGAACACACACCAGTCCTCGTTGAGGGACTCGAAGTGGAAAGGGAGAGCGGTTTCATGTTCCTGGGTGTCAGCATCTCTGTGGATCTATCCTGGCCCCAACATTTTGATGCAATTACAAGGAAGGCATGTAGCAGCTTCATTTCATTAGGTGTTTGAGGAGACTTGGTATGTTACAAAGTTTCTACAGAAGTACCTTGGAGATCATTCTAATTGCAGCATCATCTGGGGACTCTGCACTGGTTCAGAAAAAGCTGCTGCAAGTTGTAAACTCAGCCAGCTCCATCATGGGAACTAGCCTCCCCAGCATCCAGGACACCTTCAAAAGGCGATGCCTCAGAGAGGTGGCATCCATTGTTAAAGATTCCCAGGACATGACCTTTTGCCACTATCAAGGAAGAGGATCAGGAGCCTAAAGAAACACACTCAATGCTTCAGGAACAACCTCTTCCGCTTCTGCCATCAGATTTCTGAATGGATAATGAACACTACCGTGTACACTACCTCAGTACTTGCCCTCTCTTTTTGCACTACTTATTTAATTTTTTATATGCTTACTGTATTTGATAGTTTTTATAATTATGTATTGCAATATACTGCTGCCACTAAACACCGATTTCAAGACATATGCCAGTGATATTAAACCTGATTCTGATTTTGAATCCAGGCTTGAATATACATCACAAATGAGCATAAGCAGATCTCTGGGTCAGAGAATTCTAATGTACTCTGAGTATATTTTTTTAGGATTAAGCAAATTGCTCAATTCCTATCTACAAGCAATTAATAAAAATAGTGCAAGCCTGAGGTCCAAGTCCAGATCCCTGGTGAAAGCCTTTGACAAGTCTCACCAAGCAGGTAACACTTCTGTTATTCTTGCTCTCCATCTCCTACCTTTCAACTAACGAAATATCTGTATTCATAAAGTCTCCTCAAACGCAACTTTTATTTTTATTAATGGTTTCTTGGGTGAAATCATAGCAAATCCATTCTGGAAGTCCAACCAACAAACATCATTGGACAGTACGTTTTCCTTCATGCCTGTTAATTAAAAGTGACTTACATAAAATCTATTTTCACTGGTTAGCTCATTTTCTCTTTGCTGGTGATGGAATTTTTCCAGTTTCCAAGTCTCAGATGTACTGCCAGTGCTCCTAACTTCTTCAAAAGATAATTGGCAGGTCAATTTTTTTGAACTACGCTCCTAAACTATGGAACTCATTACCGAAAACTATGAGGGATGTTGACTTAGTTGACACATTTAAATGCCAAGCTTGCTTTTAACTAACATCATTTTGTCTTTTAGTCTCATATTTGCATTTCAAGTAATTGTAAAGCATTTTGAATTGCATTGTTTGTATGAAAAGCACTCAATTAATAAATTATTATTAATATTAATGTCATAGATGAGCTCAATGCATTATACAGACATTTTGAACAGGAGGAAAAGCTATGTCACCATCCTCCTTGACGGTATCTAGTACATCTGAATCTACAGTCACTATCACGGATATACCATCAGGCTCAAGGAAAGCTGTTGTCAGACACTTGTAAAATAAAATGGACTTCTAGCCTCAAAATCGAAAGTGGATGTGGCCAATGTATTGGTAGAGACAGCAGATAGTAAGAATCTTTGTTCCTGTGATTGGAATGTTGAAAATAAGAGGGCGTGGGTATAAGGTAGGAAGTTTAGAGGGAACCTGAGAGGGATGCTGTTATTTACATCAAGAGAGTGGTTGGAATCTGAAACATGCAGTCTGTGCAGCTGATACAGGCTAGTTTGCTGACAGTATTTAAGATTCACCTAAACAAGCACTTGAAACACTTAAGCATAGATAGCTACAGACCAAATGCCTTTATTGTTTACCTGCACTGCGCTGCTTCAGTAGATTTTGCACTTTATTCTGCCTTGTTATAGTTTTACTGTGTTCGAGTTCAATGCACTCTGTAAGGATCTGATATGTGTGAACAGTACGCAAGACATGCTCTTCACCGTATTGTGGTACATGCGACAATAATAAACCAATTCCAATTCCAAGATCATGAAATGATTTGAAAGCTCCCAGAGATGTGAACTGTGCATTCCTGAGACTAGTACAAAAATGTGACATTGAAGTTAAAACATACTGAGAAATGGAGGAGGAATAAAAGGCTGAATTGCCTATTTCTGCAACTGTATCGTATCTTTCTTGTATTCTTATTTGTTCTCCTTTTCTGACAATATAACAGAACAGAAAATGCTTGGAATGTTTGTCTTCTTTAAAGGGAAAATCTTTCTTCGTAATTTGTAAATGAAAAATAAAATGTTCGCTTGCCTGTTCAAAGAGCGTTGAATATAGTGCTTTATCTATTCCTAAAGGGGTGTTGGTGTGAAAGAAAAGGAAGTCTTTGGTGAAGTGGTATAGGATTTAGTGACACCACGCCTGGAGACATGTTTATATTTAGTCTCTATAATGAGGAAAAGTGCATTTACCTTAGGAGCAGTAGAACTGGTGTTCATTACATCAGTTCCTGGTTTGGAGATGTTTTTATGGGAATAAATTAAATTGAATCTGCAGATGCTGGAAATTCAAGCAGCACACACAAAATGCTGGTGGAACGCAGCAGGCCAGGCAGCATCTATAGGAAGTAGCACAGTTTACGTTTCAGGCCGAGACCCTGAAGGGCCTGCTGCGTTCCACCAGCATTTTGTGTGTGCTGCTTGAATTTTCAGCATCTGCAGATTTCCTCGTGTTTACAGAGAAATTGTTTCTTTGAAGATTCTAGAAGTAGGAACTGTAGGCTCACAATAAAGGGTTGACAATTTAGAATTTATACATGGAGATGTCCTTTCACTTAGAAAGCTGCAAATCTTTTGGGGTTTCCTTAACCTCAGTGTTGTGTATGTTTAGCTACTGAATACATACAGGGCTGAGGCTGTCAGATAATCAGGGGTTGTATGGTTAAGGGCAGGAAAGTGAGGAGAGATTGAATAAGTTGTTTTGAGTCTGCAGCACTGGTTCTAAATCCCTCAGACAATGGAAATACCCATTCAAGTTCTCTAAGAATTTTTTAAGGAAAGAGCGATTGAGATTAGTGAATAGCCATACTGATTCGGAAGAAGCAGACTATAGATCTTTTTCACACCTTTACTTATGAAGTTCTCAAATTCAGTAGTTGACTAGTACGCTGCTAAAACCACAGCATAGAATTGTTAGTAGATAAAAGGTACATTTTAAAAATCTAAGAAATCCGAAGAGCAAAATATTCAGTTTGGAGACTGTTCCACCAAACAAAAAGATCGTTGTTGATCATCTATCTCAGTATCATTTTCATACCATATCTCCATCTCCCTTGATTTCTTTGATATCCAGAAATAAACTGACTTCAGTGTTGAAGAACTCAATGGCTGAGCCTCCACAGATTTCTAGGGTAAAAAAGTCCAAAGATTTATCAAATGCTCAGTGAAGAAATTTGACCCAATTTCAGTGCTAAATGGCATACCCCATATTTTGAGCCTGTAACCAGTGATCCCAGACTTCTTAGCTAAGGGAAAGACACATTCCTCTATCTAGTCTGTTAAGTCCTCTAAAAATTTTGTAAGTTTCCATGGGGTCACATCTTATTTCTCCAAACTTTAGAGTATGCAGACTTGATGCTCCCCTCACTCGCATCTCCTCCAATTCCTGGACATTTGCACTCACCCCAACTTACCGCCGCCTTAACAGGGATAGAATTCCTCTTGACCTCACCTACCTCCTGATGAGTCTCCACACCCAACACATTATTCTCTTCAGCTTCCATCATCTTCAATGGGACCTTACCACCAAACACATCTTTACTTCCCCCCTCAACTCTCCACTTTCTGTAGGGGTCTGCGATTCTGGTGTCCATTCATCCTTTCCTACTCATCTCCCTCCTGGCACTTACCTCTCAAATGGTAGAAGTGCTACAGCTGCCAGTTCACCTCCTCCCTCACCCCCATTTAGAACCCTAAATAGCCCATCCAGGTGAGGCAAAACTTCACCTGCAAATCTACTTTTTCCAGTGTTTCTGATGTGGCCTCCTCTACATTGGTGAAAACCGATGCAAATTGGGGGACTGCTTTGTCGAGTACCTCCACTCTAGTTGCAAAAAGCAGAATTTCCCAGTGGCCAACGATTTTTATTCCAATCCACATTACCATTCCAACATGTTGGTTCATGGTCTCCCCTTCCGCAATGATGAGGATCAACACCTCATATTCTGTCTACGTAGCCTCCAACCTGATGGCCTGAGCATTGATTTCTCCAGCTTCTCCTAATTTTTTCCCTCCCCCCTCCCCTCTCCTTCCATTCCTCACTCTGGCAGCTTACCTCTTCTCCTCACCTGCATTTCACCTACCCCTAGTGCTCCTCCTTCTTCCCTTTTTCCAATGTCAACACTCCTCTCCAATTAGATTCCTTCTTCTCCAACCCTTTACCTTTTCCACCTGTCACTCCCAAGTTCCTACTTCACCCCTCCCCCACCCACATGACTTCACTTCTCGCTTGTCCTCCTTCCCCTCGCCCCATCTCTTTATTCTGGCCATTGTCCCCCTTCCTTTCCAGTCCTGATGAAGTGTCTCGACTCGAAACGTTGACTGTATTTATTTACATAGATGTTGTCTGACCCGCTGAGTTCTTCCAGCATTTTGTGGGTGTTGCTTAGTGCGCAAGCTTAACCTTTTCAACCTCTCTTCATATGACAGGCCTGCCATTCCAGGAAAATGTCAGATGAATCATAGCTGAACTCTGTCTGGAAAAAAATAACTATTTTTTAAGGGAAGAAGATCATGATTGCATGCAATACTCCAGGTGCAGTCCTACTAATGCCCTATTTAATAATGACATTGTTATTCTTGTACTCAAGTTCTAAAATGATAAAGGCCAAAATACCATTTGCTTTCCTAAGAATCTCCTTGATAGGCATGAATATTGATATGATAGGAATATGGATGACAGAAAAATGGAAAGCTGTTTAGGCGAGAAGGGTTAGATTGTTTTTAGAGTTTCTTACAGACTCAGAACAACATCATGGGCTGAAAGACCTGTACTGTACTCTAATGTTCTATGTTCATAATTCTTGGCATGTCATCATTCAGTGACATGCATACGAGGCCATCAATCTCCTCATGACCATCAACACTTTCTGATCTCTCTGCAGTTAAAAATACTCAGCATTTCTTTTTTTTTTGTGATGGGATAAATTCAGACTTGGAGTACCATCTCTTCAATAAGATAGCGCATCACCAATTTCACATGGACAAGTTGGGATGGACTTACATTAGTGTCTGCATCCCAAAACACGTAAAATTAATGATCAAACCTGAAATTGACCAACGGGAGTTTGTATCCATCTTCTGCTGTGACCTTCCACTGAAATCTATCCACTTGGCATTGTGAAATCTCCTGCCCTTGCTCAGGCCTGAAGATGGTGCTGTTTAACACAGTCCGTGCTTCTCATCTGTAGGTAACCACTTTAGTTCACATCAATGTAACTGCTCACCTATAAAGAGTCACTAACACATCTATTTATCACGAAAAACTCAGTAAACCTGTACCTTCTCATGAGTCACAATGCATTAACAGGCTCCAGAAATTAACTCTTGGTGTGTATTCAAATGTCAGAGTTCTACAAATTGCAGTTTACTGCCCTCCCCTTATGCAAAGCGTCTGAATAAACTTGTTTTTAGCATTTGTCTTATAATGTCCTGTTGTCAGTTTAAAAAGAGACAAGGGAATGACTTTCACAATTAGTTTTCATATTGTCACACAGTGCTTCTCTTGAATGTTAGTACGGAACATTCACTATTAATGTATCGTCCCACGTAATGTCAGTTGGCAGCCAAAGTCATTTTTAAAATGTCTCTATTGTTGAAAATGCAGTGCCCTGAGATTTGCAATTTACTCTCAAACTCTTCATAGAGTCATGGAGTCATAGAGTCGTAGAAAAGTACAGCAGAATAACTGGTTCTTCAGCCCATCTTGTCCATGCCAACACATTTAAACTGCCTACTCCCATCACGCTGCACTAGGACCATAGCCCTCCTCATGCCTGGATCAATGTACCTATCCAAACTTCTCTTAAAATTGAAATCAAGCTTGCATGCACCACTTGGGCCGGCAGCTCATTCCACAGTCACATGACCCTCTGAGTGAAGAAGCTTCCCCTCGTGTTCCCCTTAAACTTCTTACCTTTCACCCTCATCCTATGACCTCTGGTTATAGACCCACCCAACCTCAGTGGAAAAAATCTGCTTGCACTTACCCTATCTATACCTCTCATAATTGTGCATACCTCTATCAAATCTCCTCTCAGTCTTCTATATTCTAAAGAATACAGTTCTAAGCTATTCAGTCTTTCCTATAACTCAGGTCTTCTAGACCTGACAACAGCCTGAATTTCTCTGTACTCTTTCAACATCTTTCCTGTAGGTAGGCGAACAAAACTGCACATAATACTCCAAATTAGGCCTCACTAACGTCTTATACAACTTCAACATAATGTCCTGTCTCCTGTACTCAGTACTTTGATTTATGAAGACTAATGTACCAAAAGCTTTCTTTATAATGCTATCTACCCATGATGCCACTTTCAATGAATTATGGACCTGTATTCCCAGATCACTTTGTTCTACAGCACTCCTCAGTGCCCAAACATTCACTGTGTAAGACCTTCCCTTGTTAGTACTATCAAAGTCCAAAACTTCACACTTGTCTACATTAAATTTCATCTGCTATTTTTCAGCTCATTTTTCCAGCTGATGCAGATCCCTCTGCAAGCCATGATAGCCGTCCTCACTGTCCACTACACCTTATGCTCTTATGTTCTTAACATATCTGTAGAATTTTCCTTCACCTTGTTTGCCAGGGCAACCTCATGCCTTATTTTAGCCAACCTGATTTCTTTCTTAAACATTTTCTTGCATTTCTTATACTCCATAGGAACCTAATTTGTTCTTATCTGCCTATTCCTGTTAAAAATCTTCTGTTTTCTTTACCAAGGCCTCAATATCTTTTGAAAATGAAGGTTCCCTAAACCTGCTTTCTTTACCTTTTATTTTGACAGGCACATACAAGCTTTACACAAAGTACACTGCAGATGCTGTGGTCAAATCAACACGTACAAACAAGCTGGAGGAATGAAGCAGATCGGGCAGCATCCGTGGAAACGAGCAGTCAACATTTCGGGCCGAGACCCTTCATCAGGACTGAAGAAGGAGGGGCAGAGGCCCTATAAAGAAGGTGGGGGGAGGAGGGAAGGTGCCACTTCAACTCTCTTTCACATTCCCATTCGGATATGTCCATACATGACCTCCTCTACTGCTATGATGAGGCCAAACTCAACACCTCATATACTGTCTAGATAGTCTCCAGCCCCTTGGTATGAACATCGAATTCTCCAACTTCCAGTAATACCCTCCCTCTCCTTTCCCCCATCCAACTTTTACTCTGCCTCCTCTTCCAGCTGCCTAACACCTCTGTCATGATTTTGCCTTCTTCTACTACCCATAGTGCTTTCCCCTTACATTCCTTCTTCACCTTTCCTGCCTATCCCCTCCCTGCTTCCCCTCCCCCACCCCTTGATCTTTCCTCTGATTGGATTTTCACCTGGCACCTCCCCCTCCCCCCACCTTCTTTATAGGGTCTCTGCCCCCTCCTTCTTCAGTCCTGGCAAAGGGTCTCGGCCAGAAACGTTGACTGCTCATTTCCACAGATGCTGCCCGACCTGCTGAGTTCCTCCAGCTTGTTTGTACATACAAGCTTTGTTCTTTCCAAATT
This sequence comes from Hemitrygon akajei, assembly GCF_048418815.1. Classification (NCBI taxonomy): domain Eukaryota; kingdom Metazoa; phylum Chordata; class Chondrichthyes; order Myliobatiformes; family Dasyatidae; genus Hemitrygon; species Hemitrygon akajei. Next base: position 25,687,641 of record NC_133127.1, read on the forward strand.
TCACTTTTGAAGTCCTCCCACTTACTAAATACATCTTTCCAAGAAAACAGCCTGTCCCAATCCACACTTACCAGATCCTTTCTGATATAATCAAAATTGGCCTTTCTCCAATTTATAACCTCAACCAGAACTATTCTGCTGAAGGATTTCCACCCAAAACGTGACTGTACTCTTTTCCAGAGACTCTGCCTGGCCTGTTGGTTCCTCCAGCATTTCGTGTGTGTTGCTTGGATTTCCAACATCTGCAGATTTTCTCTTGTTTGTGATTGGATTACTACTACACTATGAAGTCACTTCCAGGGATGCCTACCTTGAAGAAGTTTAAACCTTCCCTTCGACAGATTTCAGTGAAACCCTATCTCACTGCTGTCCCTCTGTGATCCCTGCTACTCTCCAACTCTTCCACCACGTGCTTACCCAAACCCGCTACTATAGCTATGTATCCTTTCTGGGAACATGTCTTCACCGCTAGCTTGTACCACACAGATTTCAGATTTGTTTTCAATTTGGTCCTGCCGAAGGGTTTCAGCCTGAACTGTCGACTGTATTCTTTTCCATAGATGCTGCCTGGCCTGCTGAGTTCCTCCAGCATCTTGTCAGTGTTGCTCAGACCTATTTTTTTCCTTATTTACCTCAAAGCTAATGGCATTATGATCACTATATGCAATTTGTTCCCCTGCACAAACTTCTGTCACCTACCCTGCCTCATTTCCAAAAACGAGATCAAGATTTGAACACTCTCTCAATGGGACTTCTACATACAGATGAAGGTAACTTACCTTACACATTTGACAAAATTCTATTCCATTTAGTCCTTTTTACAGTATGGGATTTGCAGTCAATATGTGGAAAGATAAAATCACCTACTCCTTGGAGGAACAACACCTTATCTTCTGTCTGGGTAGTCTCCATCCTGATGGCATGAACATTGATTTCTCTTGAACTTCCGGTAATGCCTCACTCCACCTCTCTTTCACCATTCCCCATTCCCATTTCCCTCTCTCGGCTTATCTCCTCACCTGCCTATCAACTTTGTCTGGTTCTCCTTTCTTCCCCTTTTCTTTCTTCCATGGCCTACTGTCCTCTCCTATCAGATTCCCTCTTCTTCTGCCCTGTATCTCTGTCATCAATCAACTTGCCAGGTGGTACTTCCTCCCCTTCCTCCCCCACTTCCTAACTCCTCATCTTTTTTCCAGTCCTGATGAAGGGTTTCAGCCTGAAACGTCGATTGTATTCTTTTCCAAAGATGTTGCCTGGCCTGCCAAGTTCCTCCAACATTTTGTTTGTGTAAAAATGTTGCCCCTCTAGTTCCTATTAATTCTTTCCATTCTCACCTTACACCTCTGCCCTCCAGTTATTGATTCCCCAAAAAGACTTCAGTTAGAGTTGTTGACCTTTCTTCAGACTCAAAATGTTAACTCAGTTTTATTTATTTATTTATTATTTAGTGATACTGCTTGAAGTATGTTTTTCCGGCCCTTCAAGAAAGCCATGTTTGCCCAGCAGCCCCACAATCCTGATTATCCCTAACCTAATTAATTTACAATGAGCAATTAGTCGACCCGGCACATTTTTGTACTGGGGGTGGAAACCAGAGCACCTGGGGAAAACCCACACATTTCATGGGGAGAACGTACTGAGACTCCTTAGAGAATAGTGCTGGAATTTAACTCTGAACTCTGAAATGCACCGAGCTGTAATAGCGTCATGCTAACTGCTGCGCTAACACGGCGCCTTCTTTCTTGATTCCGTGGTTTCTCTTTGTACAGATGCTGCCTGGCCCACTGAGCATTTCCAGTATCCCCTGTTTTTTGTTTTTGGCATCTGCGGTTATCCTGTAGGCTTTTTCTCCAATGTTAGTCCAGATCCAAAAAGCATGAAGCAATCTTGGTAGAGCATTGATCTTCTCAAGTTGGTTAACTTACGGAATTATAACAAATATGATGGGACCATTGTCGGACATTGGAATGTGAGGCACAAAACAAACATTAGCTTCTGCTTTCTTCTTAAGGTTGAGAAATTGAGAATGACTCTTCAGTTTTCCTGGAGCAAATGTGTATTTATGAGGTGGAACACGACTTTCAACATTTACAAAGGGCTTTTATGGACTCAGTGATCACAACAACTTTCTGACTAATCCTCCTCCAATGTTAGGTGTTCATGAGACAAGGCTTCTTAAGAATCAGTGGAGATGTTGCAATCCTTAAGAAAGCTTTGAGTACACTTGGCTTTTCCCTTGGCAGGGCTCTGATTAAGTGATGTAGATACAAAAGGAAGTGGACAGTTCTGATGAAAAGTTTCAGCCCGAAATGTTGACTGTTTATTTCTTTCCATAGATGCTACCTTCATTGCCAAGTTCCTCCAGCATTTTGTATGTGTGTTACTCTGGATTTCCAGCATCTGTAGAATCTCCCATGTTTAAGAAGTAGACCAGCTGTGAGTTTGTACTGAGTACAGAGGCTTAAGCACTTGCCAAACTGTCACTCCTCTGTAGTGCTGAGGAGGTGCTACACTGCCAGAGATATTGAACTAAGACTTCATCGGCCTTCATGAGTGAATGTAAAAGTTATGACATCTTTGGATGAAACAGTGATTCTTTCTGATTTCTTGGCTGATATTTATTCTTCATACACCACTGCTAAGAGTAGACAAAGGGAGTTTTTCATTTTATGGTCTTGCTGTGCACAATGTGTTCTAGATTAAAAGAATAACTGCACCTCAAAATTATTAAATTTGTTGTGGAGCAATTTGGGATATCCTGAGGATTTAAATGTTAGTTCTTCACTTTAAAACTTGTACATTATTAACATTATATTAGTCTTATGACCTGGAGGCATAACAGTTTGACAAAAACAATAGATGTTTGTGAGAGTTTTGAACTACATTAAATTCCACTTCAAACAGCTTTGTAAATGAATGTGCTACTGACCTAAGCACCCATGTAATAGAGGAACAATGTTAATTCTGAACAGAGGCAGGAGGTAATCAGTAAATTGCTCTGGATCATTAAGGTGAATTTTGCAGAATAAAGAAATGCTCAAATATATGTGTATCACAGATTTTTTTTCTGGATGTTACACAAACATTACATTTTACATTTATTGAGGTTTTCCTTTATGCTATTTTATTGAAGTAACAGATAGATTTGAAATGATTCCAGTATAAGCACTGAATTTAAAATTAAGTCACTAATATGAGTAAGATGGAATTTTCATGACATGACTGATCACTTTATTATTTGAGGTTATGCCACAGGAGTGTCATTGCTATTATGAAGTGTTAGGGAAGCTCAAAGGTCTTATGGTGGGTAAGTCACCTGGACCAGATGGGCTACATCCCAGAGTCCTGAAAGAGGTTGCTGAAGAGATGATGGATGCATTGGTCAGGATCTTTCAAGAATTACTTGATTCTGGCATGGTCACAGAGGACTGGTGAAACCAGTAACTGGTTTCACTTACCAGCAAAGATAGATATGTCAGTTGAAGTCCAATGGTACTATTTTCAAAAGTTTTATTAATAAAGGGGCACAAAAATTAAGGTTAATACAAACATTCAGATAACATGCGTCAATACTCAATCTAAAACGCAGGTACATTAATAATCACTCAGAAATAAGCTCTTTCGTTGTCTAGGGTATAATACTGAGTCCAATTGGAAATATAAAGAGTCACTCTGAAGTCTGCAGGCTTTTCCCTTTTGGTTTCATGTGTTGGAGAGAGAGAGAGATAAACGGAAAAACTTGCCCAAAACATCCGTGGAATCAGGGGAGCGATCTTCCCCATTGTTAGTTAAAAGCGATCTTCCGTTGGTTCTAGCCACAAACTCCGCATTCGGAATTTAACGCACGTGGCTTCCTTCAAAATGGCTTCCCGTTCCCACGGGAAGCGGTATCGTGATTCTTGGTGTCTCCTTGGTGCGTCTGAGGGTCGTCCTCTTGCAGACCCTTCTTTATACTGCCTCACGGGATCTCAGGTGTCAATCAGGTTGCAGGTGATGCAATCTCTCTCTCAACCAGCCCACTTTGCCCGAGGGCTTTACAATGTCCCTGCGAGTTGGCACGTCGCTGTCTTTCCATTTCCTGTGTCCATTCGGCATGTCTCTCTCTCTCTCGGGTCATTGACCCCCCTTTCACTAGGGCTCTTGCAATTCTCACAAAGGAGGGGGCTGGTATCATAACACCTCCCCTCTTAAAGGTTTTTTTTACCAGCGGTAAAAAAACACAGAGTGGTACAGAGTCTTACAGAAATTTTGAATCTAACACAATACAGAAGCTTTTCTTTTCACTACAGAGTAATACAGTTATACATTCAAGTCAGCATCTAAACAGTTAACAATTACAGTGTCCCTTTAGTTAATATCTTAACATTGCGTACCGTACCCTCAGACAGGATGAAGAGGTCAATACTCCCCAATGCCATTAGGCTTTACAATTCTACCGCCAGGACTTAAGAACTTTTTAAAAGCTATTATTAATGCTTTTTGAGATAGTGATTTAGATGCATATCATTTTTTTTTTTACTGAGTTAAGTATTGTATGTAATTAGTTTTGCTACAACAAGTGTATGGGACATTGGAAAAAAAGTTGAATTTCCCCATGGGGATGAATAAAGTATCTATCTATCTATCTATCTATCTATCTATCTATCTATCTATCTATCTATCTATCTATCTATCTATCTATTTACTTGGATATTCAGAAGGCATTTGATAAAGTGCCTCACAAGGCTGCTTAACAAGATAAAATTCTATGGTGTTACAGGAAATATACTGGCATGGATAGAGTGGATAAGTCACCTGGACCAGATGGACTACATCCCAGAGTCCCGAGAGGTTGCTGAAGAGATAACAGATGCATTGGCCATGATCTTTCAAGAATCACTTGATTCTAGCATAGTCCCAGAAGACTGGATGATTGCAAATGTCAGTCTACTTTTTAAGAAGGTAGGAAGGTGAAAGAAAGGAAATTATAGGCCAGTTAGCCTAACCTCAGTGGCTGGGAAACTGTTGGAATCTGTTATTAAGGATGAGGTTTCTGGATACTTGATGATAAAATAAGTCAAAGTCAGCATGGTTTCTGTGAATGGAAAACTTGTCTCACAAATCTGTTAGAGTTCTTTGAGGAAGTAACAAGCAGGGTGGACAAAGAAGAGAGTGGATATCATTTACTTGGATTTTCAGAAGGCATTTGACAAGGTGCTACACATGAGGCTCCCTAACAAGATAAAATCTTATGGTATTACAGGAAAGATACTGGCATGGATAGAGAAATGGCTGACAGGCAGGAGGCAGCAAGTGGGACTAAAGAGGACCTTTTCTGGTTGGCTGCCGGTGGCTTGTTCCTCAGGGGTCAGTATTGGAACCACTACTTTTCATATTGTTTGCCAATGTTTTCGGTGGTCAAATTGATGTCTTTGTGGCAAAGTTTGCAGATGATACAAAGATAGGTAGAGGGGTAGGTAGTGCTGAGGAAACAATGCAGCAGCAGGATTTAGTCAAATTGGAAGAATGGGCAAAAAGTGGCAGATGGAATAGAGTGTTAGGAGATATATGATAATGCATTTTGGTAAAAGGAACAATAGTGTAAACTATTATCTAAATGGTGAGAAGGTTCAAACATCAGAGGTGCAAAGGGACTGAGGGGTCCTTGTGCAAGACTCCCAGAAGGTTAATTTACAGGTTGAGTCTGTGGTAAAGAAGGCAAATGCAATCTTGGCATTCATTTCAAGGGGAATAGAATATAAAAACAAGGAGATAATGTTGAGGCTTTATAAGACACTAGTCAGGCCACACTTGGAGTATTGTCAACAGTTTTGGTCCCTTTATCTCAGAAAGGATGTATTGTTATTGGAGAGAGTCCAGAGGAGGTTCACAAGGATGATTCTGGGAATGAAGGGGTTAACATATGAGGTGTGTTTGGCAGCTTTGGGCCTGTACTCGCTGGAACTTAGAGGAATGCATGGAGATCTCATTGAAACCTACCAAATGTTGAAAAGACTAGATAAGATGGATGTGGAGAGGATGTCCCTTCTGGTGGGGGCACCCAGAACTAGAGTGCTCAGCCTCAAAATTGAGAGCCGAACTTTTAGAAAAGAAGTAAGGAGGAATTTTTTTAGCCAAAGAGTGGTGAATCTGTGGAATGCTCTGCCACACAGTCTGCAGTGGAGGCCAAGTCAGTGGGTATATTTAAAGCAGAAGTTGATAGTTTCCTGATTGGTTGGGGCATCAAGGGATATGGTGAGAGGGCAAGTGTATGGGGTTGAGTGGGATCTGGGAGCGGACTCAAGGGGCTGAATGGCTTAATTATGGTCTATGGTCTTATAGTCTTATCTAAATCAGTCTTTGCCAGTACTTAGACAGTATTAATATCTCCTCCTATTCTATTCCATCTGAGCCTATCATCATATGCTTTCAATTCTTTCACGTATTTTGCCATCCTCCCTTGATGATATTGATGCTCATCCACTTATGATACTGATGAGTTCCATATTTTACCTGCTTTCTGAGTAAATCTTGGATTCTGTATTTGATTTATTGGTACCTTAGATTTAATGTAATGCTGTTTTGTTCTCCATAAATTGAATATTTTTATTTGTCTGTCACTTCAAACTTCTATAAATAAGAATGAGAGGATATCCAAAGGACCTTCAGAGCTTAAAAATAACTTAAAAGAAAGCAAGGAGTCCTCTAGAAACGCCAGACTAAAATGAAACATTAAGCAAATACAAAAGGGATGTAAGTGGAAGAATAATCATCGGACAGTGCAATAACTGCTAATGCAGAAGGAAGTCCAAGGAAAAGCAGAAAATGATAAAGACAAATCTTCAAAGGAATACACAGTAAGTGGTTGTTAAACAAACACTCACCAGAATAATCGATACACCAATGCTGCAGAATGGTTGAAACCATCTTCCATTTTAAGTTCCAAATGGATGATGCATCTCCATCTTCTCCCTATATTTCCATAATAAAATAGGCTGAGTACCTTGCATTCTCTGAGAACTCTTCCAATACAGCTTTGACTATACTGGAAATCTGTATGGAATAGAAAATGCTGGATTCATGAAAGGCCTGAAACATTAACTCTGCTTCTCTTTCCACAGAGGCTGACGGCCCTGCAGGCCGTTTTATTTCAGGTTTCTGCAATGGTTTAGATTTTGGGTTTCTTCATAGATGAAGATACTGCAAAGACTTTTAAGTTAGCACTTGATAAATCACTACAAATCTCAGCTAAAGTACTTGTAAATTAATAACTTTATTTATTGTTACATATACTGAGGTGCAGTGAAACGCTCATCTTAAATATCATTTATATTGGACAATTCATTATAACAGTGCATTGTGGTGGGACAAGGCAAAATAATCAAAGTGAAGAATAAAGTGTTACAGTTACAGGGAATATCCATTCCAGGTAACAATAAAAATGTGAAGCCATAATGATGTAGAATATGAGGAAATTAATCTGTCTTATCATACTAGGGAATTACTCAATAGTCTTGTAACAGCCTGGTGGAATCTACTTTTATGATGTTGAATCTTCTGTCTGATGGAAGGGGGGATGAGAGGGCATATCTAGATGGAGGGGGTCTTTGATTATACTGGCTTCTTTACCAAGATAAGGAGAAATGCTAACAGAACACGGGGGGTGGGGGCGGTGGGTGGACTTGTTCCCGTGATATGCTGAGCTGTGTCCACAACTCTCTGCAATATCTTTGTGGTATTGGTCAGAATTGTTGCCACAACAAACCAGGATACATCTGGATAGCATGCTTTCTGTAGTGCATCAATGAGATTTCGTGAGGGCCAAATGGAATGGCCTATAGCCTTCTGACGAAGTGAAGGTGCTAACAAGCTTTCTTGGCTGTGGTGTTAATACAGTTGGATTCGGGCAGCTGTTGGCAATGTTCACTCCTAAGAACTTGAAGCTCTCAAATTCAACCTCAACACTGTTGATATAAATAGGATCATGTGCACTAATCTCTTCCTGAAATCAATGAGTAGAAATGTACATTATAAACTCAGTAGCCACTTTATTAGGTACACCTGCTCATTAATTTAAAAATCTAGTCAGCCAATCATATGGCAGCAGCTCAATGCATAAAACCATGCAGACATGATTGAGGTTCAGTTGTTGTTCCGAACAAACATTAGAATGGGGAAGAAATGAGTTCTAACTGTAGAATGATTATTGGTGCCAGATAGGGTGATTACAGTATCTTGGAAACTGCTGATCTTCTGGGATTTTCGAACAATAGTCTCTTGAGTTTACAGTCAATGGTATGAGAAACAAGAAAAACATCCAGTGGGTGTTAGATCTATAGACAAAAATGCCTTGTTAATGAGCGAGGTCAGAGGAGAAGAGCCAAGCTGACTGGAAGGTGACAGAAATTCAAATAATTACGTGTTACAACAGTGGTGTCCAGAAAAGCATTGAACCTCAAAGTGGATGAACTACAACAGCAGAAGACCATGATCATTCACTCAGTGGCTACGTTACTAGGTACAGGAGGTAACTAAAAAAGTGGGCATGGAGTGTATATCCTACATTGAAATGAGTCAGCTAACTCAATTAACCAATGATAAAACAATAATATTGATACTTAATGACAGGGACCCAGAGCACTAGTATGTATCTTTATGAAAGTAGCAACAAAGTTAGATAAGGTAGTGTAGAAGTGGTATGGCACACCTGCCTTCATTGGACTGGGCAATGAGTATAAAATTTTGGGAACACACACAAAATGCCGGAAGAACTCAGCAGCGGAAGCAGCATCTATGGAAAGGAGTAAACGGTCGACATTTCGGGCCATCCTGATGCAGGGTCTCTGCCTGAATCATCAACTGTGTGCTATTTTCCTTTGATGCTGCCTGTCCTGCTGAGTTCCTCCAGCATTTTGTGCGTGTTGCTTGGATTTCCAGCATCTGCAGGTTTTCTCTTGTTTGTGATAAGATTTGGGATCTTTTTGTACATAGCTGTACAAAATGTTGGTGCGAGTGCAACATAGTGTACAATCTGGTCATTATACTGAGGAAAGGATATAAACAAGAAGAGAGGTTTCAGGAAAGAGTCACAAGGATGTAGCCAGTACTTGAAGGATTGAGTTACAAGGAATAATTGGATAGATGAGAATTGTTTCCCGTGGAGTGTAGAAGGCTGAAGGGTGATCTAACAGGTTTATAAAATGACGAAGGGCAAAGATACAATGACTGATCAAAATCAGAATCAGATTGCATCACTATGTTGAATTACTGTCACCTTCCTATCAGCTTGAACCAGTTTGGCCATTCTCTTTTGATCTCTCTCATTGACGAGATGTTTTAGCCACCGAACTGCCACCCACTGGATGTTTTGGGGTTTTTTTGTTGCACCATTTTCTGTGAATTCCATAGACTACTGTGCATGAAAATCCAGGAGATCAGCAGTCTCTGAGATACTGTCTGGCACCAACAATCATTCCATGTTCAAGGTCACTTAGATCATATTTCAATGATTCAAAGAAAAGTCTGTTTACAGGCAGCCACAAAGCAAGAAACCCGAATAACCCAATTTAAGAAAAGACCCAAAACCACAGCAGAGAGATAGAGAGAGAAAAAAAACACTCATCTTCAGTAGCACCATCTTAAACCAGGAGATTCTATTTCGTCCCCATTCTAATGCTTGGTCTGAACAACAACTGAACCTCTTGACCATGCCTGCATGCTTTTATGCATTGAGTTGTTACCATATGTTTGGCTGGTTAGATATCTGCATGAATGAGCAGGTGTACATAATAAAGTGATCACTGAGGGTGCATTCCTTAAGAAACATCTCCCCAGTGAACTGCAGTGTGGGATTGGATTCCAGACCCTCCTCTTTCAAACAGAGCAGGAGCTGACTTTGGAATGCCGCTTGGGATGGTTGACTTCTGTCATGTGGAATGAGTAATGTGTTCACTTTGCCACAGAGAATGAGACAGAGCTGTTAGTTTTGCTTTGAATTGCTGGAGATTTCAACATATGACAATTGATTCAGAGTATTTACTCCTGTGGTAAAACGCATGATGCCTACTTTCTATAGTCATATGATAATTATGCCTTTTCAAAATCTCTCCAGTTTGCATAGAGGGAGAAAGCGTTCAAAAGAAGCAAGCAGAGGCAATCGGCATATTTGGCGTGCCATTGGCTGGAGGAGATTTTGGATTGAGCATAAGTACACTTGGGAAAAACCAATAAAAAGAAGTTAGGTTTTGTGTGGAGCAGTCATTATGTGAGTGGGCCAGTGTCAGAGTGGAGAATGGAGGCTTTGGCTCATAAAGGCTTTGGTGAGGAGAGGCACAGACCAGGAGTAGATTGTTTTTTTCATTCTTTATTCTTTATTTTTTTTTTTATTGCACTTTTAGAGCAGTGGAGATGCCAGACAGGACACTGAAATGCTCCTCTTTCAGGAAGTGAGAAAGTAGGGAGACCTTCAGTGTCCCTGACAACTGCACCTTGAAGAAGTACATCCAGATGCAGCCTCTAACAGACAATATTAAGAAGTTGGAGCTGGAAATGCATGAACTCTGGATCATTTGGGAGGCTGCTGAGTTGCAAGGCAGGGCATGAAGGGTGGGGAGAGGGGAGAGAGAAACACAAGGTGATAGGTGAGACCTGACCTACCACCACCACAATCCAGCATTAGTCATTCCACATGACAGAAGTCAATCATCCTGTAGCATTCTGGAATCAGCTTCTGCTCAGTTGATAATGCTCCGTTTGGCCCTTTTTCCCGTCTTCAACTCTCCTCCTCTACTCTCCCCTCCCCTCTCTCCACGCCCCCCACCTTTTAAATCTACTCCTCAGCTTTTTACCCCAGTCCTGCCAAAGGATTTCGGCCTGAAGCATCAACTGCACTTTTTTCTATAGATGCTGCTTGGCCTGCTGAGCTCCTCCAGCAAAAGTGGTGGCTGTGGGGTCGATTTCATCAATTAGGAGAAATTTGGATAGATACACAGATGGGAGGGGTATGGAGGGTTATGGTCCGGGTGTAGGTTGATGGGACTAAGCAGATCAATGGTTCAGCATGGACTTGACGAGCAGAAGGACCTTTTGCTGAGCTGTAGTGTTCTGTGACTCTATGACTCTGCTGAAAGTATGTTGACTTAAAATATTAATTTTGCTCTTTCTCCACAGAAGTTATCTGGACTTCTGAGAACTTCCAGTACTTTCCTGTTATCACTTGAGCTTGCAATGTCAGCCAAAATCAGAGTAAGGAAAACTATCACTATTAGTATGGAAGTGTATTGAATTGGCATCTTTAAGCACCTGCAATAATAAAAAGCTACAGGAATAGGCCAATTTCAATCAATATACATGCACAATTTGCACTTAGAAAGACTGTGAGAAAAATTCAAGATCCTATTTAAGTTGTTGACTGAAATGAGGAATGATTTTACACTGTGAGCATTTGTTCCAATTACGACATTCAATCAGAGACTATCATTAATGGCTTGCTCTGCAAAGCCTTGCTGACAAACAACAGTTCCCTCACCTTAAATGGGTAACTTTAAGGAACAATACACAGGCTGTTTACACAGGAACACAGGAAAATAGAAGCAATGTTGGTCACTTGGCCCTTCAAGCCTGCCCCATAAGGCATATAGTGTGTTGGCCTTAATTGGTCAGAGGACCGAGTTGAGAGCAGTAAGGTAATGTCGCAGCTGTATAGAACTCCAGTTAGACCACACTTAGAGTATTGTGTTCTGATGCACCATCAATAACTCTCGGAGACAGGAGGTGAACAATAAGCTTTTATTAGCTGCAAGAGACCACCACACAACATCCTGGAGACTGAGGGAGGAGCAGTGCCTCCAATCGCCTTTATACAGGGGTCTGTGGGAGGAGCCACAGGAGCAGTCAGCAGAGGGGCGTGTCCAGACAGGTATATGTAGTTCACCACATGTTCATTTCCGGTTGAACCATTATAATAAGATGTGGAAACTTTCAAAAGCATACTTGGGAAATTTACCAGAATGCTGCCTGGATTACAGAACATCCTATGGGAAAGGTTGAGCAACCTGAACCCAAAGGCAGTCAATATCATTGCAGGGAGGTTTGTCGGGGAGGGAGCTGGAAACTGGAGTGATAGGGTTGAGCAACACACATTACATACTGGAGAAACTCAGTAGGCCGGGCAATATCAATGGAAAAGAGCAAACAGTCGATATTTTGGGCCAAGACGTTTCATCAGGACTGGAGAAAGAAGGTGAGAAGCCAGACTAAGAAGGTGGGGGTAGGGGAGGAAGAAATACAAAGTGATAGGTGAAACCGGGAGGGAGAGCGGGGTGAAGTAAAGAGCTAGAAATTTGTTTGTGAAAAAGGATAAAGGTTGAGGGAAAGAGGAATCTGATAGGAGAGGACAGAAGACCATGGAAGAAAGAAAAGGAAAGGAGCATCTGAGGGAGGTGATGGTCAAGTAGAGAGATGAGGAGGGGGAGGGAAATGGAAATGGTGATGGACGGGGGATGTACTAATATGGGAAGTTTGAGAAATCATTGTTCACGCCATCAGGTTGGAGGCTACCCAGATGGAATATAAGGCAATGCCTCTCCAACCTGAGTGTGGCCTCATCATGGCAGTAGAGGAGGCCATGGACTGACATGTCGGAATGGGAATGGGGAGTGGGATTAAAATGGGTGGCCACTGGGAGATCCCACTTGTTCTGGCGGACAGTGCGTAGGTGCTCGGTGAAGCAGTCTCCCATTCTACCAATGTACAGGAGGCCACACTGGGAGGACCGGATACAGTAAATGACCCCAAGGAACTCACAGGTGAAGTGTCACCTCATCTGGAAGAACTGGTTGGGGCTCTGAATGGTAGTGAGGGAGGAGTTGTAGGGGCAGATGTATCACTTGTGCTGCTTGCAAGGGTAAGTCCCAGGAGGGAGATCAGTGGGGAGACATGAATGGCCAAGGAAGTTGCTTAGGGAGTGATCCCTGCAGAAGGTAGAAAGTGGGGGCAGGGAAAGATGTGCTTGGTGGTGGGATCCCATTGGACATGGCAGAAGCTACGGAGAATTATGTGCTGAAGGTAGAGGCAGGTGGGGTAGTAAGTGAGGACCCCTCCAGGGATAGGGTTCCCCTTGACCTCACCTACCAACCCAACAGCCTGATGATTGAGGATTGGGCAGTTGGGATATGAGCACAGTAGGTGCAGTGTGCTGTAAGACTATGAGAAAGAACAGGCAGATGTTGGGGAAAAATTGCAGCCTGTGGGATGAATTAAAGTGCAGCATGGGGAAAAATCGAAAAGGATGATGAATACAGGATTGAAGGTGTTATGCTTGAAAGCATGCAGTATAAGGAATAAGGTACATGATTTTGTAGCACAATTAGAGATTGGCAGGTATGATGTTGTGGGCATTATTGAGCTGGTCAAAAATGAAATCAAATCCTTAGAAAATAGGTGACATAGCATCAGAAGGTATACAATCCTTGTGGGTAAAGTTAAGAAGCTACAAGTGTAAAAAGACCCTGATGGGAGTTATACAGAAAAAGCATGTAATGAGGGCAATGTTACAATAGTCATGGGGAAATTTCAATATGCAGATTGATTGGGAAAATTGGGTTGGTGCTGGATTCCAAGAGAAAGAATTTGTAGAATACTTAGAAGATGGTTTTTTAGTGCAGCTTGTCATTGAGCCCACTTGGGGAAAGGCAAATCTGGATGTTGTGTTATGAACTAGATTTCTTTATAGAGCTTAAGGTAAAGGAAACCTTAGTTATCATAGTATGATAGAATTCACCCTGCAGATTAAGAGGGAGAAGCTAAAGTCAGCTGAATGAGTGTTACAGTGGAGCAAAGGGAATTACAGAGCACTGAGAGAGGAGGTGGCCGAAGTTGATTGGAAAAGGACACTGGCAGGGTTGACAGCAGAGCAGCAATGGTTGGCGTTTTGGGGAGCAATTTGGAAGGTGCAGGATAGATACATCCCAAAGAAGAAGAAGTATTCTAAAGTCAGGATGATGCAATCGTGGCAGACAGGGGAAGTCAAAGACAACATAAAAGCCAAAGAGAGGGCATATAATAGGCTAAAAAAATAGTGGGAAGTTAGAGGATTGATTAAAAGCCAATAGAAGACAACTAAAAAAAAGTCATAAAGAAGGAAAGATGGAATACAAAGTGTATGGTCATGCACTTTGTTAGACGGATTAAAGGCCTGCACTATTTTCCAAATGGGAAGAAAATTCAAAGATCAGAAGTACAAGGAACTTGTGTGTTCTTGTGCAGGGTTCCCTAAAGGATACCTTGCAGGTTGAGCCAGTGGTAAGGATAGCAAATTTAATGTTAGCATTCATTTTGAGAAGACTAGAATATAAGAGCAAGGATCTAATGCTAAGGCTTTATGAGGCACTGGTCATACTGCATGGAGTATTGTGTGCAGTTTTGGAAGCCCTATGTTAGAAAAGATGTGCTGGCATTGGAAAGGGTCAAGAGGATGATTACTGGAATGAAAGGGGTAATATATGAGGAGTTTTTGATTTCTTTGGGCCTATCTGGATGCTCTGGTTTCCTCCCACAGTCCAAAGGCGTGCCAGATAGCAGGCTACAAGCAAGAGAATATCTGCAGATGCTAGAAATCCGAACAACACACACAAAATGCTGGAGAAACTCAGCAGGCCAGGCAGCATCTAGGAAAAGAATACAGTCAATGTTTTGGGTTGAAACCCTTTGGCAGGACTGAAGGTTTAGTAATTAGCAGGTTAATTGGTGATTGTAGATTGCCCTGTGGTTAGTCTGGGGATAAATCAGTGGGCTGTTGCGCAGTGTAGCTCATTAGACCAGAGGGCCTATTCTGGCCTGTATCTTTAAATAAAATAAACAGTCTACACTTAGGGCCACTTTATTAGGTTGACCTGCACACCTGCTTGTTAATGCAAATATCTATTCAGCCAATCATGTGGTAGCAACTCAATGCATAAAAATTGCAGACATGGTCAACATCAGACTGGGGGAGGGGGAGGGGGAGGGGGAGGGGGAGGGGGAAGGGGGAGGGGGAGGGGGAAGGGGGAAGGGGGAGGGGGAAGGGGAAGGGGAGGGGGAAGGGGAAGGGGAGGGGGAAGAAGGGAAGAAGGGAAGAAGGGAAGAAGGGAAGAAGTATGATCAAAGTGAATTTGACCATGGAATGATTGTTGGTTGGTGCCAGGTGGGTTTGTTTGAGTTTTTCAGAAACTGGTGAACTCTTGGGATTTTTGCACATAACAGTCTCTAGAGTTCACAAAGAATGGTGCAATAGACAAAAGAAAACATCCAGTGAGTGACTGTTCTGTTGGTGAAAATGCTTTGTTACTGAGAGAGGTCAGAGGAGGCTGGTTCAAGCTGACAAGAAGGTGACAGTAACTCAAATAACCATGTATTACAACAGTGGTGTGCAGGGGAGAAACTCTGAATACATGCATGTCAAACTTTGAAGTGGATGACATACAGCAGTAGAACACAATGAATATGCACTCAGTGGTGACATTATTAGGTACAGGATGTATAATCACCAGGTGGGCTTGCTGAAGTAATGGAATATGAATGGTTAAAATGGTATTTGGAGGAGATGGTTGTCTTCTCTAAATTGATTGTATGTGGCAGATGGATAACCATGGACTGTGAAATTACATTTAATAACCTCCCTGCTATGGAGCTAATTCTGACATCAGAGCAAGATGAGATGGCCCATTTGCATTAATAATTATAGTTTGCTTGTGCTGAGTTCATAAAATGGTGTTGAAATCCTAAAAAGATTTAGCATTGACAGTTGCTAATAGACCATTTCTCTTTCTGCAGAGAAACCAGATCTTGTTTGTACTAGTGAAGAATGATATTTTTCTTTAGTTTTAAACTATTGTCAAAAAAAGACTCATAAAAGTTGGCTAGTTGAAGTGGATAACCTTGCTGTAAGTTCCATGCTTCTGTTGATGTTGGGGTGATTATTTCGTAACATATTTATGTGTCTGGTCCAGTTAAGTTTCCAAATCAAAATTGTCTCCTGAAATGTTATTGGGTGGGAATGTGATATTTTAATTGTTAAAGAGAGGCAATATAATCTTGTTGCTGATGGGTATTTTCTGCCTTTTGTGTGGCACTAAAATTACTTGCCATGTGCCTAAATATGATCCACCTCTGATGCATGCTGGCATGGACTGTTTCATTGCCATGGTAATCTCTCTTTCCATAAACGAGGTCCTTCATTTCTGATAAAAATGCAGCTTCTCACTTTATTGAACACATATTCTGCCTAATGTTATCCAGCTGATGTCCACCCAATGAGATGCACAAAGAGCTGGGTGCCACACATTTCATTTTCAACTTCTGTGTCGATTTGCATTTAAATATATCTTTGTTTTCTTCACTGATTTTATTGGAGGGGAGCAGGCACGGATGGTGATGGAGCTGATTGGCTCAGTCGTAGCGAGGATTAGGCCTCAAGCTGCGATGTTGCTTGCTTATGGCTGCCAGGAGGGAAGTGCACTCCACTGGGGGCTGTGTGACTGGACGTCCAGGTTGGAGTCAGAGCTGTCTTCTCTCCCCTCCCCCCCCCCCCCCAGTGTTCTATCGGCAGAAGACAAGCTGTATTGTGGTCGGCTGCATATTTCTGCGGGCCGGGTCTGGACTGTTATTTTTGCATGGCTGTAACTTGGTGATATCTTAATGGGCTTGTTATCTTGTATGTGCTTTGTGCTGTGTGACAGTTGGTACTGTGTTTTGCACCTTGGTCTTGGAGTAAAGCTGTCTCGTTTGTTTGTATTCAAGGTTATTCGTGTACAGTTGAATGACAATTAAGCTTGAATTGAACAATATTCCCATCATTTAGATTAAATCGTGTGTCCATGTAATTTTTAACAAAGGACACTGCTCATGCTTCATTCATAAATTGCATTTTCCAATGTGGGTTTATTTCATTTGCCTTTTACACCAGCCACGATTTATCAACATTTATATCATCTACAAACCAAAATTGACTTACTAATTTTGTATAACAGCAAAAGTAATAACCTTTTAAAAACCTCTGGATATTTTTCTGGCTGATCATTCACCACCATTTTTTCCTCTGATGCTTGAGCCAATTCAATACCGAGTTACCATCAATGTGTTGGAGACAAGAGACGGCAGATGCTAGAGTCTGGAGCAACAAGACATCTGCTGGAAGAATTTGTCAGCAGATCCTTCCACAATACTGCTTGACCCACCGAGTTCTTCCAGCAGGTTGTTACACAATCAGTCCCTTAACACAAAATACTTTTACTTGCCCACAGAAGGCAAAAGGTGGTTGTAGACAGTTCAAATTCTGCATTGAGGATATTGGCCAGAGGTGTTCAGCAGGGATCTGTTCTGGGATCCCTCCTCTTTGTGATTTTTATAAATGATCTGGATGAAGAAGTTAGCAAGGTTAACAAGTTTGCTGATGACACAAAACTTGGTGGTGTTGTAGATGGTCTGGAGGGTTGTAGTTATACAGTCCATAACTTTTCTTGCCAGCCACGGTTGCCTACCCCTGCCATTTGAGAACTACTTCATTGTTGTCATTGTCCAATTTTTTGATAAAATATTAAACTAGGGCTTTGTCTGTCATTCAGTGAATGGAAAGGACCCACACTGGACTCTTTACCGAGAGGACATCTTTTCGCTGAGATGTGCAAAGTTCAAACTTCAACATTTGAAGTAAATTTATTATCAAAGTACATATATATCACCATATTCATATACTACCCTGAGATTAATTTTTCTAGCCTAATTACAGGACAATTTACAATAACGAATTAACCTACCAGCCATACATCTTTGGACTCTAGGAGGAAAGCAGTACACCTGAAGGAAGCAGGGGGAACATACAGACTCCTTGCAAGACAGAGGTGGGAATTGAACCCAGGTCACTAGAACTGTAAAGCATCGTGCTAACCATTGCATTGCCATGCCTCCCAAGTAAGAAGCTGGAAGATGATAGGTGGAAAAGGTAAAGGGCTGAAGAAGAAGGAATCTGATAGAGGAGAATGAGCCAAGGGAAAAAGGGAAGGAAGAGGGGTACCAGGGTAGGTGATAGGCACGTGAGGAGAACAGATAAGAGAAGCACCACAGTGGGAAATAGGAGAAGATAGAAATGGGAGTGGGAAAATAATTATTTTAAGTTGGGGAAATCAATGTCCATGCCAGTAGGTTGGAGGCTACCCAGAAGGAATATGAAGTGTTGCTCCTTCAACCTGAGAGTGGCCTCATTGTGGTAGAAGAGGAGGCTATAGACCAACATGTGAGAATGGGAATAGGAATATAAGTTTGCAGAACACAAGAATACAGAAATACAAGGTTTCCTTTCTAGGGCAAACTTATATTTTTAATAAAATCATTGGATGGAGTTTTCTGCCAAGCTTATTCACTGAGTGATTATTCTGTATTCATCCCATTAATCCAGTGTTCACTTACATTGCCAAATTTATAGTTTTGGGCTCTGATGCATCTCCTTTTGTATAGTTACCAACTCAACTAATAATCCGTCAAAGTTAATTTTTTTTCCAAGGGTAGTTTCAATTTGAATTCTTACCCTAAACAATTTGTATGAAGTACATGAATTAGCCTTTGGTATATATTTAGAAATGTATGTACATTCAGACAGTTTTGCTGGTCAAGAATGAGTGAAAATGATGATCAGTGTGAATTCCAAGGATTAGGTCATCTCATAATAAAGTGAAAGCAATCAGTTTCAAATTACCTCTTCTGGGTGTTGTATATTTTTAAACATCTCTATTCCTTCTCAGTGTTTCTAGTTGAGAAGACTGAGTGGAGATGTATACAGAAACATTCGCCAAGATCACTTTATAAATGACTGCTTGCAAATGAAGCTATTAGAGTTTTTCAAAGTTAGCATCTCCCAGTGTCTTCCTTACAACAAACTGATTGAGATCATAAGCTAATTCTTGATCAAGTGGGGGATTACATACCGATGACTTTCAAAGCTCAAGTGCAAAATTGATCATCTAATTCTGACTCATGCACAATGGAAAATCACAAGCGCTTGCAAAACCAAAAAAGGAAATTTATGCAGTCATGTACAATTAGTGGCCACTTTATTTGGTACCACCTGTACCTAATTTCAATGTTTTGTGTGTTCAGAGATGCACTCTGCACACCATTGTTGTAACACAGGATTATTTGAGATACTGTGGCCTTCCTGTCAGCATGAACCAGTCTGGCCATTCTCCTCTGACTTCTCATAAACAAGGCATTTTTGTGCACAGAACTGCCGTTTACTGGATTTTTTCTTTTTTTTTTTTTGCACCATTCTCTATAATGAGAATGTTGTGCGTGCAAATCCCAAGGTGATTTGAGTATCTCAGCTATTTCTGAAATTTTCAAACTACCCTGTCTGGCACCAACAATCATTTCATGATCAAAGTCACTTAAGTCACATTTCTTCCCCTTCCTGATGTTTGGTCTGAAGAACAACTGGACCTCTTGACCATATCAGCATGCTTTTCTGCATTGAGTTGCTGTCACGCGATTGACTGATCAGATATTTGCATTAACAAACAGGTGTCTGATGTACCTATGGTGTACCTAGTAGCCACTGAGTATAAAGCTCCATTAATTGCACAGATTACTCCAGGATCTTTCCCTGGTTTCCATCCTCTGCAAAATCCATTGCATGTCTGTTGGTTAAATTCCACCTAAAGGCTTATTATGTGTAATTCTATATCTGCAATGCTTTGTTTTCAGATGAAACATTTGGTCTCTTTTTGCTGATGCTTCCCACTTTGGTTCAACATGTCTCCAAAACATAGATTGGATGAGTTGCAATTTTCTTCAGCTGACATGCTGGTAATACACAACAATCCAGACAGCATTTGTGAAAGTGAAATAGTTTGTTTTATTTCAGAAAAGCCTGTTTGGTTCACTGTTGTCCTTTTAAGAAGAATATTTGCTGTTCATACATGCTTAACTTTTAACTGGCGCCTGAAGTGGCTACTGGAAATTACCCCTAATGCCCTTAATAGGTATATGGTAGAATCTGGGGATGGAGGCTGTGATGGAAATGTGGGGGAAAAACAGGTGATTAATTGGTTGGCAAGTATAGAGGGTCATACAGGATGTAACTAGGTTCTTGTTACTGTGTTGTATCTCTCTGGAATGCTTATAGATAGATAGATAGATACTTTATTCATCCCCATGGGGAAATTCAACCTTTTTCCATGTCCCATACACTTGTTGTAGCAAAACTAATTACATACAATACTTAACTCAGTAAAAAATATGATATGCATCTAAATCACTATCTCAAAAAGCATTAATAATAGCTTTAAAAAGTTCTTAAGTCCTGGCGGTAGAATTGTAAAGCCTAATGGCATTGGGGAGTATTACCTTATGAAAACCAAAACTGTGTGCAATACTCTAAATGCAGTTGCATCATTTTACATTTTAAATTGCATAAACTCAAGAAACTTTTTATTACAAACCCCTCACAAAGAAAGTACAAAGTTCTATCACATTTCATAATTGGTGTTATAGGAAAACAGTCACACAGCATTGAAACAGGTCCTTTTCACAGCATCCGTGCAGACCAACATTCTCATTAAAGCAAATCCCACTTACTGGGTCTGCAAAATTCTCATCAAAGTGAATCCCACTTACTGGGTCAGTTGTTGCTTACCGTCTATATTAATGAGTTGGATGACAATTTGTTACACTAGATGATGACACCAAGATTGAGGATGCAGTGGACAGTGAGGAAGGTTATGAAACCTTGCAAAGTTGACAGAATCAGCTGGGAAAATAGGCAGAGAAATGGCAGATGGAACTTAATGCAGACAAATGTGAATTGTTGCACTTTGGGAAGACAAACCGAGGTAAGATTTACACAGTGAATGTTCAGGCACGGATGTGTGTGGTAGAAAAAAGGGACCTGGGAGTACAGAGCCATAATTGCTTGAAAGTGGCACCTCTGGTACATAAGGCCCTGATAAGAGCTTTTGGCACATTGTCCTTCATAAACCAGGTACTGAGTACAGGTGTTTGGATCACAAACATGAGAAAACCTGAAGATGCTGGAAGTCCAAAGCAACACACACAAAATTCTGGAGGAGCTCAGCGGGTGAAGCAACATCAGTCAACATTTCGGGCCAAGACCCTGATGAGGATTCTTGGCCTGAAAGGTCAGTTGTTACTATTTTCCATTGATGCTGCCTGGCTTGCTGAGTTCTTCCAGCATTTAGTGTGCGTTGCACAAGAATTTGGATGTTATTTTGAAGTTGCATAAGAAATTGCAGAGGCCAAATTTAGAGTATTATGTGCAGTTCTAGTCATCCATCTACAGGAAAAATACTGGTATGTTTGAAAGAGTACAAGGAAAAACTACAAGGATTTTACTGGAACATGAGGCTCTGAGTTATAGATTTGGGCATTAATCCCTGGAGAGCAGAAGAATGTGGGGAGATCTTAGAGGTATACAAAATTATGAGTGGTATGGAGAGGATGAATGCATGCAGGCTTTTTCCCCCTGAGTTTGGGTGAGACTACAATTAGAGGTCATAGGTATCAGGTGAAAGTTGAAATATTTCAGAGATATGAAGGAGAACTTTTTCATTCAGTGTGGAATGAGCTAATAGCAGAAGTGGTAGATGCAGGTTCAAGTGTAACACATAAGGTAAGTTTGGATAGGTACATGGATGAGAGAGGTATGGAGGGCTGAGGTACAGACTGCACTAGGCAGAATACCAGGCCGCCATGGAGTAAATGGGGTAAAGGGTCTATTTCTGTGCTGTAGTGCTCTATGATCTGCATTTGGCCCACATCTCTCTAAACCCTTTTAGTGTTTGTACCTATCCACCTTTGAAATGAATTAGAAATGGTATCCTGCTACCATCTCCCTCTGTTTCAACAATCCATTCAGATAATTCATTAATCTTGACTCAGTGCACAATACTACATCCAAAATGGTCTTTACTCTAGCTGATTCCACAAAATATTGGTTCTAAGAAACCACTCAAACACATACTGTTTCTAAGATATCAAGGCCATCCATTCCTGCCAGACCTTGCTTGTGCAATCTGTACGATACGATAATTAAAATCATCCATGATTACTATAGAAACTTTATTACAAACCACCATAATTTCTTGATAAATATTTTGCCCTATGGTATAGTTACTTTTCAAGGGTCAATAAACTATTCCCATGGGTGACTTACTGCCTTTACAATTTCTTATCACCTCCTCAACTAATACCTTCTGTGCTAAATGGCATTAAATGTCTTAAGCTTCTGAACCAATGTCAATCCTCGTCAAATGTGTGAAGCCATCCTATATTAACAAAACAACTCCATCTCTTTTTCCTTTCTGTGAAATACCCTTAAATACACTGTTTCCAACCATGGAGGGGAGGGGAGGAACTTGGGTGGTTTAATGACGCCTAACAGTGGCTCTTTTGCTTGCATCTTTGGAAACAGCTCTATTTCCATCTTTAGTATCTCTATTTTCCTCTTTCAGGGTTCTTTTGAAGTCTTTGACCTGGAGTCACATGCTGACTGTGGTTCTTTGCGGGAAAGGAACCCGCTGTCGGCTCTATGAACGGCCGTTGTTCAGCACGCCAAGGGCTCGGCCTAAGAGCTTTGCTCGCCTTCAGAGATGGGGGGGGGGATCGGGGGTCGGTGCCTCTGCAGGAGATTAGTGTGTTATTGGAGACAGAATATCTCTGGCTGTGAGCCTAGAGAACTGAGACTTTCGGCACAGAGCTCAGAAAAAGTGATGTAACACACTTTTAATGTTGTAAACCAGTGAGTTGTTTGTTATGTCTCCCCTCTCGCTGTGAAATTTTGACACCTCTTTCTCTCTTATTAGGGAGAGAGAGCCTGTGATATGTTGAATACTGGGTGAACGATACTGCATGTCTGTCCTTGCTGTTGCTTTGCTCACACTTCAGTGCTTGGTAGCAGGTGCCGATGCTTTATTTTTGCTGGTGGAGGGAGGGGGGATTGTTGCTCGCTGCTGCTTATGTACGGGAGGGAGGGGAGCTGGGGGGCCTCTGGGGTTCTAACATTTAACTGTCCTTCATTCTTTGGGAGCTCTCCTCTGTTTTTGTGGATAGTTGAAAGAAAAAGCATTTCAGGATGTATATTGTATATATTTCTCTGACATTAAATGTACCTTTGAAACCTTTGGTCACCTTGCAACTACATATCTCCTAACACAAAAGCCTGCAGATGCTGGAATCTGGAGCAAAAATAAGAGCTGCTGGAGGACCACAGTGGGTCAGGCAGCATCTGAGAAGGGAAAGGGACAGTCAATATGTTTGAGATAAGATAGTTAATCTAGTCTAAAGGAAACATAGCCTGTGTAAAGAGCTACAAAGGGATAATGACTCACTACTTCCTACATACACCAAGATCCATAGCATCCACTGGCTAAAAGGACTTGTGCAATATATCACTCAAATGCTAAGCAATAATATATCAAGCAAGCATGATGATGACTTCTTACTCATAACATTCATTGGTACTCCAGCATTTATACCCTGGAGTAGAGCCATCATTGAATGGATGACTGAAGAAATCCATTCAGCCTGCTTCAGCGCTGATCAAGAAAAATCCAGTCATTTCCATTCCCTCAGCCTTTCCCCATAATCTTATATTTTTTAATCTTTTAAATATGTATCATTTCTTTTAAGAATGCCCTGATTGAATCAGTCTCCATTTTAAAAAAGCAAATAGTCTCAAATCATAACTTTTCACAATGTGAAAATGGTTTTCACACTATTACCCTTCTCCTGGTTGACAGGCACCTGTTATCATCATCCCTCATCTCCAAAAGTTACAGTTTTTCTTTATTGACTTTGAATAGGTTCCTGTGATTCTGAAGACCATTCCATCAACCTTGTGCTGAGGGAAGCAGCCTGTCTTTTCCATTCCACCTGGTAACGGAAACTCCTTAGCTCCAAGACCATTTTAATAAATATTTTCTACAAGCTCTCAAGGACTTTCTGATTTCTTCCTATGATGGGCTGTGCCGAAATGGGTACAATTCTATAGTTTGAACAGGTTAATCTTAACCTTTGCAGTCTATGCCTTTCTTACAGTACTCAGTGTTTTCCCAAAGTGTCTTGCTGCTTCAACAATCTATGTACATATATAGCCAAATCTCTTTGTTTTAGCATTCCATTCGTGTTATATCACCTATCCTGATTTTTCATTTTGGAAATACATTACTTCATATAATGTGCTGAAATGTATTTGCTATATCATTGTTCTTGTACTCTTCAGTCTATCTTGCACACTCAAGTCCAGGAATATATATTGTACTGGAATATTGAACGGTACAGCATGGGAACAGGTCTTTCAACCCATGAGATCTAATATGAAGCTAATCCAAACTAATCCCATCTGCCTGCACATGGCTTGCATCCTTTCATATCCTGCCTGTTCATGTGTCTCTCTAAGTATCTCTGAGATATTGCTCTCCTATCAGCTTCCACCATTTCTGGCAGTGCATTCCTACTAAATTAGGAAATGTGAAATATTATAAAATGAATGCCACATCAGAAAGGTCTATGTGGGGGAAAGAAACTTGTTTCAGAAATCTTTACACTTTCTCCCTTTTGCTTTAAACCTATGTTCTTTAGTGTTTGAAATTCACGTAATGGGAAATAGACTCTGTCTGCCCTATCTGTATCTCTCATAATGAATCCTGATGAAGTATTGACTATTTGTTTCCTCCCATTGATGCTGCCTGACCAACTCTGTTCCTTCAGCACTTCATGTGTCTCCAATAATTCATGTACTGTATTACAACTCCCCATCATTTTACATGCTTCTATCTGCGACAATCACTCCTACTACTCTCTGCAAAAGATTTGCAATTTAAGTCTCCCATAAATATTCTGCCTCTCAATTTGTTATGCATTTGATGTTTCCACCCTGGGAAGATAACTTTGACAATCTATGTTGTCTTTGCCTCTTCTAATTCGTCCCTTCAGCTTCCAACACGCAGGAGAAAATGCAAGTTTGTCCAACATCTTTTAGCTGAAACTCTCCAGTCCAGGAAACATACAAGTCACAGAGTCATACAACACTACAGCACAGAAACAGGCCCTGTAGTCCATCTTATCCATTGCAAACTATTAATCTTCCTCGTCCCATTGACCAGCTGCACCCTCTATACCCCTTCCATCCAAATTTCTCTTAAATGTTAATCCTCCACTTCTGCTGGCAGCTCATTCCACACTCTCACCACCCTCTGAGTGAAGAAATTTCCCCTCATGTTCCCCTTTCATTTCCCCTTTGACATTTAACCCATGACCCATGCTAGTCTCAGAGATGGAGGTGGATCAGAGGTGGAGAGGGCCAGTAACTTTAAGTTCCAGGGAGTTGCTATCTCAGAGGACCATCATATAAATGTAATTGCAAAGAAAACATGCGAGCACTTCTACTTCCTTTGGAGTCTGTGGAGATCTGTCGTCACATCAAAAACTTAAACAAACTCATATGTGTAGAATGCCTGTGAATGGAAGATCCTACAAAAGGTAGTGGATTTGACAGTTTATCATGGGAGAAGCCCTTCCAACCACTGAGCAAGTCTACATGAAACACCTTCATAGCAAAGCAGCATTGATCATCAAAGCTCCTCACCACTCAGGCCATGATCTTTTCTAGCTGCTGCCATCAGGTAGAAGGTACAAGTGGCCCAGGACTCACACCACTAGGTTCAAGAACAATTACCACCCCTCAACCATCAGGCTCTTGAACAAAAGGGGATAACTACACTTATCTATTGAGATGTTTCCACAGCCAATGATTTCACTTTAAGAACTTACCTTGTTATTTCATGCTCTCATTATTTATTGTTATTTATTTATTTTTGCATCTGCACAGCTTGTTGTCTTCTATGCTCTACTTGATCTTTCATTGATTCTGTTATAGTTACAATCCTATAGATTTGCTGAGTATGCCTGTAGGAAAATGAATCTCAGTGTAGTATGTGGTGACATATAAGTACTTGGGTAATAAAATTTACTTTGAACTTTGAACCCAACCGCAGTTGGAAAAGCATGCTTACATTTAGCGTATTTCTACCCCACATAATTTTGATAACTCTTAATTTTCCCTTCTTTCTCCTATGCTCAAGGGAATAAAGTTCTAAGCTATTCAACCTTTCCCTATACTTCAGGCTCTAACAACATCCTTGCAAATTTTCTCTGCACTTTTTCAATCTTATTGACATCTTTCCTGTGGGTAGGTGACCAATGCAGTATTCAATACTCAAAAACAGGCTTCACCACTGTCTTAAAGAACTTCAGCATAACATGCTAACTCCTGTACTCAATGCTTTGATTTATGCAGGCCAATGTGTCAAAAGCATTCTTTACGTTCTTATCTACCTATAATGTCTCTTTCAAAGAATTCTAATCTGTATTTCCAGATCCCTCTGTTCTATTGCACTCCTCAGCGCCTTGCCATTCACCGTGTACAGTAAGTCAAACTTTGGTTTGTCCCATAAAGAGCAACACCTCATACTTGTCTACATTAAATTCCATCTGCCATTTTTCAGTCCACTTTTCCAGTTGGTTTAGATACCAGTCTGAGCTTTGATGGTCTTCTTTGCTGTTCCCTACAACCCCAATCTTGGTGTCAATGCAAATTTGCTGATCCAGTTTACCACATTATCATTCAAATTGTTGATGTGGATAACAACATCCTGCACTCACTCCAAAGTTTTGATGTTCTTCCTGTTATTTAGCATCCAGTACTATATATAGTCCGCTAAATGAGGCCGAACCAAAATGTAATACAGCAGCAACATGACCTCCAGCCTATTTTACTTGATACTTCAACCAATGAAGGCAGGTATGTTGTATGCCTTCTCCAGCACCCATCTATTCATGTTGCCACTTTGAGGGAGCTGCAGATACTCTAAAGCCCTGGGCCAAGACCACATCCTCTGTCTTGCATGGTCAATCCAATCCACCTGGTCTATATGGATCATGTAAGCCTTATTTTTATGGAACAGTCTACCATGAGAGATGTTCTCAAATGATTTACTAAAATCCATGTAGACAACATCCACTGCCCTACCATCATTGAACCTCATCACCTATCAAAAAACTCAATTTACTTAGTAATTTTCTAGTTTCTCTCTAATCCCCTTCTTAAACGTTCGCTAAAACTGTAGGAACACTACCTCTGCGGTGTGTAGCATCTATAAAGTGGACTGTAGTCACACATTGAGGCTACTTTACCAACATCCTGCGAACACCTAAATTTTAATACGAGTATGTGGGCAATGGACCTCTGGTAATCTTGCAATAGACCTTGTAAGTTTCCTCAAAGCCACACATAATCTTCCCTTGGAAACTTATTGCCATTCCTCATCTTTCAACTAATCTACAGTAGTGTGCAAAAGTCTTAGGCGCACACGCGATATATATAAATAAATATATATATCTAAATAATTTTTATATATTATTTGTATATAATATGATATGGAAGCATTGGAAAAACCAACATTTATTAATTGTCACTAACCCGGAGATGGCTGTGGTGACCTATCTCCTTGAAACTCTGCAGTCCTACTGGTGAAAGTTCCTCCTATGGAGCTGGAGAGCAATGTATTCCAGAATTAACAGTACCGTGCAAAACTCTTAAGTTTTTTATATAAATATATTTGTGTATATGTATATAAAAATAAATATATGTGTGTATATGTGTATATATATATAAAATATATGTATATATACATATATAAACACACACACATATATATATATAAAAAACTTAAAAGTTTTGCACAGTACTGTTAATTCTGGAATACATTGCTCTCCAGCTCCATAGGAGGAACTTTCACCAGTAGGACTGCAGAGTTTCAAGGAGATAGGTCACCACAGCCATCTCCGGGTTAGTGACAATTAATAAATGTTGGCTTTTCCAATGCTTCCCACATCCTCTCTATGAACAAAAAGAAAAATACATATTTGTGGCATTGGTTGTCTCCAGTCCCTATCCTTATGCATACAAAAAGACTGCAACAAGCAGCGGGAGCAAATGATGTTAGAAGCTTGCCATGCAGGTTAGAATTTTGTATGTTACTTTATTCTCAGATGGTCTGTTTGCTATCACATTTTAACCTTACTCTTCACCAGTGGTTGATAGTTGAAAAGCCATGGTCTACAACCACTGGACTCCTGAACCAGCATGGATAACTTCACTCAGCTCAACTTGGAACTGATTCCGCAGCCTACAGATCCACTTTCAAGCACTCTACAACTCATGTTCTCAGCTCAAAGTAGATTTATTATCAGTATGTATGCCATATACAACCTTCAGATTCATTTTCTTGCAGGCACACACAGGAAAATAAAGAAATATAACAGAAACCATAAAAAAGCATACATAACAAAGACTGACAAGCATCCAAAGTGCAAAATAGGACAAATTGTACAAGTATTAAAAATGTCAATGGAATAATACTGAGAGCATGAGCTGCAAATATTATTTATTTTTGTATATGCACAATTTGTTTTCTTTTGCACACCTATTGTTTGTCAGTCTGTTTATGTATACTTTTCATAAATTCTTTATTTTCCTGTAAATGCCTAGAAGAAAATGAAAATGCATCTCAGAGTATTGTATTTTCAAAGTTCAATGTTCAAAGAAAATTTATTATCGAAGTACATATATGTCACCATATACTACCCTGAGATTCATTTTCTTGTGGGCATACTCAATAAATCCAATAACCATAATAGAATCAATGAAAGACCTCACAAACTAGGCATAAAACCAATGTGCAAAAGGCAGCAACCTGTGCAAATACAAAAAGAAATATGAAAATGATAACATTAAATTAGCTATAAATATCGAGAACTTGAGATGAAGAATCCTTGAAAGTGGGAACACTTGGTTGTTGGAACATTTCAATGATGGCGCAAGTGAAATCCACTGAAATTATTCCCTTTGGTCAAGAGCCTGTTCCTGATCCTGGTGTTGTGAGTCCTGAGGCTCCTGTACCTTCTTCTAGATGGCAGTATGGAGAAGAGAGCATGACCAAGGTTGTGGAGGTCACTGATGGTGGATGGTGCTTTCCTGTGTGTAGATGTACTCAATGTTAGGAACGGCTTTACCCATGATGGACTGGGCTGTATCCATTACTTTTTGTAGGATTTTCCAATTGTGCACATTGGTGTTTCCATACCAGG
This sequence comes from Hemitrygon akajei, assembly GCF_048418815.1. Taxonomy (NCBI): domain Eukaryota; kingdom Metazoa; phylum Chordata; class Chondrichthyes; order Myliobatiformes; family Dasyatidae; genus Hemitrygon; species Hemitrygon akajei. The sequence continues at coordinate 25,716,813 of NC_133127.1, forward strand.
CTATAATGCAGCCAGTCCATATACTCTCCACCACACATCTATAGAAGTTTGTCAGAATTTTCGGTATCATGCCAAATCTTTGCGAACTTCCAAGGAAGTAGAAGTGTTGCCCTACTTTCTTCGTTATTGTACTTAAGTGCTGGGCCTAGAACAGGTCCTCTGAAATAATAATACCAAGGAATTTAAAGTTACTGACCCTCTCCAGCTCTGATTTTCTGATAAGGATTGGTCCATGAACCTCTGCTTTCCTCCTCCAGACATTAATAATCAGCTCTTTGGTCTTCCTGACACTAATTAAGAGGTTGTTGTTGTGGCACCACTCAGCCCGATTTTCAGTCTCCTTTCGACTTGCTGATTCATCACCATCTTTGATTCAGCCTACAGCAGTGGTGTTGCCAGCAGTGTGGCATTGGAGCAGTGTTTAGCCACACAGTCAAAAGTGTAAAGTGAATAGAGCAGGGGGTTAGGTGCACAGCCTTGTGATGCACCCGTGTGATGGGGATCGTGGAGGAGATGCTGTTGCTAATCGGAACTGACTGGGGTTTGCAAGTGAGGAAATTGTGGAAGTAATTGCTCATGGAAGTACTGAGGCCAAGATTCTGCAGCTTATTGATTAGTTTTGAGGGGATTATAGTATTAACCGCCAAATGTAGTTGATGAAGTGCATCCTGATGCATGTATCTTTGTTGTTTAGATATTCTAGGGTTGAGTGAAAACCAATAAGATAGCATCTACTGTGGATCTGTTGTGATGGTAGGGCAATTGGAGTGGATCCAGGTTGCTTCTAAGCAGGAGCTGATAGTTTTACTTAGACTTTGAGGATTTCCTGGCTCCAGCAAATGTTACAATGCATTCATACACACGAGAACAACAAAGAGAAGTACACCAGAGTCCTTCAATAATTCTGGACTTCTGGGGCGTTTCACAGACAGCTATCATCCTTATTTTCACTTGCTGTGTTCAACACAAATTGGTTCTTCTTGAGACACCAAGACAAGCAATGCAAGAAGAGGCAGATCTGAAAGGACAGCAGGAAGACATCGAAGATGGAAGATGTAACACGAGACTATGGCTGTTTTGGGAGGGAGCACTTAATTATTTTGCTTTTTAGATGAGATTCCCACTCATCTTTATCACAGCTCAGAGACTGGAGCAAATAAACAACAAAACCAAAGTCCTAAAGATGGGTCTCAGCCTTAAATGTTGACTATCTATTAATTTCCACAGATGCTGCCTGACCTTCTGAGTTCCTACAGCATTTTGTGTGTGTTTCCTCACAAAACCCATTTTACAATTTGCATCAGGTTATGGTATTTGGAGGAATTCCTGACATTTTCCCAAACTATTACACATTCCCTCATAGAAAAAGATTGGAATTATTGGTGTTAAGTTTCTTCTCGTTGATATGTGTGGGAGTAACACTAGAGCATTGTGACAGCTAAACACCATTGAATACTTATTACCATTGACATCGTTTTGATGTGGAAATTACAGCAGAAAGCACACAGCAGTAATCAGCTCTGTGGGACAATGGTGCATGATGAAGGTGCAATTCTATCATTTAAATACCAATCAACATTATAGTCAACGTTTGGAAATGCTAAACAATATTATTCTTACAGAAAACTTCAAGTGATTGGAGAGGCCTTTATTAACAGTACCCTGACCCACAGAACATTGGCACTAAAGCTTCTACATACTTTGGTAATTTCTATTTATGGGTAAAATAAATTTTGTAAGCGTTACAAATTTTCAGCCATGCACTAGGCAATAGCTGATTTTTTTTTTCTATTGGCGTTCGGTTTTCAGCCCTTTTTGCCTTTTGTAGTATATATTTCCCTGCCTTTATTGGTATTGCATTAGAGATTGGCCTGCTTCTCACTGAATTTCTTTGCTAACCTCAATGCTTTCGTGTCAACAATTTTTTCTCCCATTTTGGTGTTTTGACTGAATTGAAATCTAGATATATTTCACTAACTCGTGCTTTAACCCATTGTTTACCAAGACCCCCAGACATTTGGATGTGTGAGCTGTGGTATTTTGAGAAGACAATGGGATTTTAAATTCACAATAAATGATAAAGCCCCTGTAGGGTGCTATACAACAGAGGGTCCTGGGAATACAAGTGTACTGTTTCCCTGAACGTGGTGTCACAGGTAGACAGAGTGCTGAAGAAGGCTTTAGGCATATTGGCATTCATGTGTCAGGACACTGAATATAGAAGTTGGGATATTACATTGTAGCAGTTCAAGATATAGGTGAAGCCACATTTGGAGTATTGGGTTTAGTTTTGTTTAGCCTGCCATAGGAAAGATGCTACTAAGTGAAAAAGAGTGCAAAGGAGATTTATGAGGATTTGAAGTATCAAGCTATAGAGAGAGATTGAATAGTCTTTGACTGTTTTTCACTGGATGGTAGGAGAATTGAGGAGACATTTTATAGAGGGCTTTAAAATGATGAGGGGCATAGATGGGGATAATATGTAGAGTCTTTCTGCCAGGGTTGTGGAATCAAGAACTAGAGGGCATAAGTTTCATGTGAGAGGAGAGAGATTTCATAAGAAGCTAAGGGGCCATTTTTGTGCCCAGAGAGAAGTCAGTATTTGGACTGAGCTGCCTGAGGAAGAGGTTGAGGTGGGTGCATTACTAACATTTAAAAGGTACTTGGACAGATAAGCAAGGTTTGGAGGGATATGGACCAAATACAAGCAAATAGAATGAGCTTGGGGTGGGAATTTTGGTCTACATAGACAATCTCGGCCGAACGAACTGCTTCCATGCTGTATGATGCTATGATTCTAAATGGGGACGATCTTGTCTTCAACAGATTATTCATTTTACTATAATTATCCAGCTTATAGATGTTTATAATACAAGTTTCTTATTCACGCTATTCAAGTGCTTATGAGGACAAGATTCTGAGAACTAATTTCTAGGAAAGGCACAGATTTACTTCTCAATGATATGGTTTAGATTTACTGAATCATAGAGTCATAGAGAAATAAAGCACAGAAACAGGCCTTTCGGTCCATCTAGTCCATGCCAAAACCATTTAAACTGCCTACTCCCATCGACCTGCACTGGGATCATAGCCAGCCCTCCATCTCTACTATCTATGTACTTATCCAAACTTCTCTTAAGCATTGAAATTGAACTTGCATGCACCACTTGTGCTGGCAGCTCATTCCACACTCTTACAAACCTCTGAGTGAAAAAGTTTCCCTTCATTTTTTCCCTTAAACTTCTTACCTTTCACCCTTAACCTCTTGTTGTTGCCCTACAACCCTGTGTTGTAGTCCCACCCAACCTCAGTGGAAAAAGCCTGCTTGTATTTACGCTATCTATTGCCCTCATGATATTGTATACCTCTATCAAATCTCCTCTCAATCTTCTATGTTAATAGGAATACTGTCCTAACCTATTCAATCTTTCCTTATAACTCACATCCTCCAGACCTGGCAACATTCTGGTAAATTTTCTCTGCATATTTTTAAGCTTGTTTACTTCTTTCCTGTAGGTAGGTGACCAAAATTGCACCCAATACTCCAAATTGGGCCTCACTGACATCCCATCTCCTGTTTTCAATGCATTGATTTATGAAGACCAATGTGCCAAAAGCTTTCTTTACCTGTGATGCCACTTTCAATGATTATGTACCTGTATTCCTAGATCCCTTTGTTCTATCATATTCCTCAGCGCACTACCGTTCACTGTAAAAGACCTACCTTGCTTGGTCCTCCTAAAGTGCAAAACTTCTCACTTGTCTGCATTGTTCCATCTGCCATTTTTTCATCCCACTTTTCCAACTGATGCAGATCCCTCTGATAGCCTTCCTCACTGTCCTCTGCACGCATAATCTGGGTGTCATCCGCAAATTTGCTGGTCCAGTTAACCACATTATCATCTAGATTATTGATTTGTACCTCCGTGGAATTACTGAAAATCATGTAATAGCTTAAAAGTTAAGTTTTACTTGCTGGGCGCAGACAAATACAAACAGTTTGCTACATTTCCTACAATGGTTTTAGTTCACTCTTAAGTTATGGAAGAGAACATCATTAAACAACTTGTCAACGGTCATGTACTACTTCCCTTCATCATTCCTTCTATCATATCATTCTTTACAAAATGCCAGTCTATGGCTCTGGACATTTGCCCTGTTTTCTACATGAACATTCCCTTGGCTCACAGGCATTTGCAAAATCTTAAGACCAAAAGACACAGGTGAAGATACAGGCCATTTGGCCCATTGGGTATGCCCTGCCATACCATCATGGCCGATTTATTATCCCGCTCAACCCCATTCTTCTGACTTCTCCCCATAACATTTAATGCCCTAACTTTCTTTTCTTTTTTCGTTTATTTTCTTTTTTGCGCCAGGTTGGGGGAATGGGAGTTGATGCCTTTTCTTTCATCAGCACCCAAGGGCTTTCTGTACTTAACGGCTATCTCGTGCAGACAAAAATCAGAGTTCTATTGTACATGCATACTTTGATAATAAAGTGGACCGTTGAAATTTTTGTATCTTTGAGAGATTAAATATGTTAAATATACTCAATAGCTTGGCCTCCAGTCATTCATGGCAATAAATTCCCCAGATTCACCACTCTTTGGGGAAAGAAATTTCTCCCCATCCCTTTCCTAAATAGATGTGCCTCCATACTGAGGCACCCTCTGGTCCGAGGCTCACCCACTATAGGAAACACCTTCTCTACATCCACTCTGTCCATTCTTTCAATATTCATTAGGTTTCAATAAAATCCTCCCTTACTCTGCTAAAATCCAGTGAATACAGGCTCAGTACCATCAAATGCTCCTCATAATGTTAACCTTTTCATTCCTAGAATCATTCTTGTCAAACTCCCTTGGACCCTCTCCAATGCAAGCACATCCTTTCTTATATAAGGGACCAAAAACTGCTCATAGTACTCCAAGTGTGGTCTGACCATTGACTTATAAAGGCTCAACATTACATCCTTGCTCTTAAACTCTAGTCCTCTTGAAGTGTATGCTAACATTGCATTTGCTTTCCTTACCACCAACTCAACCTGCAAATTAACCTGTAGGGAATCCTGCGCAAAGACTCCCATGACCCTCTGTAACTCTGTTTTTTGAATTTTCTACCCACTTAGAAAAATAGCCCATGCCTTTATTCCTACTACCAACTTCCGTGTACTTCCCTACACTGTATTCTATCATATATATATTTCTATCATATATACCATCCTCCCTACACTTTTAATACCTCAGACTTCTTAAATTTATGACCTGACGAAGGGTTTCGACCCAAAACGTTGACTGCTTCTTTCAACAGATGCTGCCCGACCTGCTGAATTCATCCAGCTTTTTTGCACGTCTTGATTTGACCACAGCATCTGCAGTGCACTTTGTGTTTACTATATTCTATCTACCACTTTGCCCATTCTCCCAGTCTATCTGAGTCATTTCACGAATTCTGTCCTTCCTAAACACTACCTGCCCCTCCACCTATCTTTGTATCATTCACAAACTTGGCCACAAAGCCATCAATTCTGCCATCCAAATCAATGACATATAATGTGAAAAGAAGCAGTCTCACCACCAACCCCTGCAGAACACCACTTGTCACTGGCCACTTGTCACACCACCCTGAATAGGCCCCCTTTATTCCAAGTCATCAAGGATATCATAAGATACCCTGAAAGCTCACATCTCAGAGGAGCAGCATTCCACTATCTGAACTACCATCCTCCCTACACTTTTAATACCCCAGACTTCTCAAATTTATGTTCTAGCCTGCACCTGTTCTCACCCAAGTCTGCTGAGCAAAAGCTAGAACACTCTAACACTGTCCACTCACACAATGGCTGCTCCGTTCAAACCCTGCTTCTTCTTATTGGTCCTTACTAATGAACTCTAGTTACTATTAACCTAAGCAGACAAGTCCCGAAAAGCCCAGCTCTCATTTTAAAACAGGCACATCAAGTCCATAAGCAACTGTCTCCAACTCACTCTATGATCTTCCACTCCGCAGATAAGGCCCATCAGTCCTTATTCGCTTTTTATAACTGGTGTGTAAAGGTCCACAAAGAAATGTCTCCAACTCACTCAAGCTATAACCAGCATAATAAATTTTGTAATTGATACCTTAAAGATAGTGATCTGGCATAAAAGAATAATGGTTGAAATTATTTAAACAGCAATTTATTTTCAATGCCATTGAATATTTGCTTTACCCAGCAAAGCTACAGTGGAATGCTGAATAAAAATGGGAGTATTCTCAGTTATGGAAATGAATAGTCCTGCACAGCAAATGACCTTTTTATATGCTAAACAGCATTTTTTCCATCTTGAATAAAAATATCTGATGATGAAGTGAGATGTTTGAATTTAGAAAATAAATTGTTGCATTTCCTTATTTATTCTTTGCCGCTGAAAATGCCAGAGACAATACGTAATGCCCAACACTTTTGACCACATCAAGGACCAATCACAAAATATATATGATATTTGCAATAAAAAAGATTGGGTAGTAGGCTTATGGAAGATATTAAAATAAAACAATTTTTTTATTTTACATAAATGCCTCACCATTTGCAAACTCAGATCAGCCTTCAGCACTTTTGTACAGTAAATATTTCAGTGGTGTTGGAAGTGGTAGTCAATCCATGCAGTGAAAGATCCCACTGAGATAATGGTCCAGGTTTTGATGGGAATCATTGAGGCTCCATAGAAAACACGTTGCTATAGACGGTGGGGGAGGGGGTGATAGTGGGATAAGCTCCCATCACCTATTAAATTCTCCCAGTGGCATGGGAGAATTCTCAATAGCCTCTGGCAACCAAGCCCAGTTCGAGGCCTTCACGCTTTGTTAGCTACTATGCCAGGCAGAAGCATTTCTACTAACATCAGAAGGGACAAAAGCAAGTTATTAATGTCTTAAAACTAGTCGCTTTAGACAGATGGGGTTCATCAACCGTGATTCGTAGCTCACCTAGGGGAAGGAAAACTCTGATGTCAAACTTCCACTACCTTGCGGCCCATCCCCACTCATGGGAAAGGCTTTGGGAGTAAGCTCAGAAGAAATTTCCAGAGCTGGACTCCCAAAGGCAGTCTTAGTTTGAGTTCAATGCTGACCGGCAACTCCTATGACATCACTGGTGCCAGTCTCTGCAGTTCCTCTGGATTCATCAGCTGCATGGAGATGGGGAGACGGCCATGGGGGTAACAGCTTGCTCTTTATATCACACTGCCCTGGTTTATGTACTGCCTTAAGTATCACGTAGATAACTACGATGCAACATCTATGATTGACCCCCAGCATTAGAGGGGTCTGATAGCAAACAGCTGGTATTCCTCAGCATAATTGTTGGAAAACATTTAGATACTCGGGAAGAACCAACCTTATGGGCTGAACTCCATTCATGATTTCACAATAGCAGTCCACTAGGCTCAATGTAGGGACCATAGGAACATGGGAACATGAGAAGTATTAAGGGTAGGGTGTAGATCCCTTATTCCTATTGTGTCATTCAGTTAGATTGTGGTTAAGATTCCTCGATTCAGTTAATATTCAACTAACTGTCTTGACTATGCTTAGCAAATGGCAAATAACCTTCTGAGAAAAACAAGTTCTCCCTGTTTTAGTTGTGAAGTGCTGACCAATTGGAATGAGATTTTGATACCTAGCTCCAGGAATTCAGACAAGGCAAACATAAAATCATAGAATTGTGGAAAATTTACAACACAGGAGGCCATTTGAAACATATTGCCAATTTTGTTCAATAAAGAACTCCCAAGCCTAATTCCACCTCTCAGCTCATGATCAGATTATAGATTTTCAAGTGCATATCCATATACTGCTTCTGCCTTTGCCGCTATTTTTGGCAGAGTTCCAGACCTTTACCTTGCTCATTTCCTCTCTAATTCTTCTGTCAATTACTTTAAAACTATTCCCCCCTCTGCTAAATAAAGAAAATATCCTCTACTTACTTCATTTGGATCCTTCATTATTTTGTTAGCTCATTCACTCTCATCACCCCCAGCTTTTTCTGTTCCAAAGTAAACAATACTAGCTTATCCAGTCTCATCCCAGGTAGAATTTCTAGTCCTGGCATCATCATTATTATGTACTGTGACATGGGAAATCATAGTCTTTCTTTGACCATGATTGTTCTTGGTAAACTTTTCTACAGAAGTGGTTTGCCACTGCCTTCTTCTGGGCAGTGTCTTTACAAGACAGGTGATGCCAGCCATTATCAATACTCCTCAGAGATTGTCCACCTGACATCAGTGGTCGCATAGTCAAGCCTTGTGATATGCACCAGCTGCTCGTATGTCCATCCACCACTTACTCCCATAACTTCACATGACCCTGACTGAAGTGCTAAGCAGGTGCCCAAATCTGCCCTGCATCCTCTGAATCCTCTCCAGTGTAGTCAAATATTTCTAATGACCAGAACTTATGCTCTACCAAGCAGTGGCCTATCTACAAAAATAATGAGCTGCTGTTGGAGGAATACAGTGGGTCAGGTAATATCTGGAGCAGGAAATTGACAGTTGACATCTCAGCCTTGACCCAAAATGCTGACTGTTCATTTCCTTCCACAGATTCTGCCTAAAAGGCACAAATGAAGTGAATGGATTTTGCCTTTTTCCCAGGGCTGGGAAATCAAGCACTACATAGCATAGCTTTAAGGTGGGAAGGGAAAGAATAAATAGGAACTTGAGAGGAGACTTTTTTTACACATTGGGTGCTATGTTTGTGGAATGCACTGCTGGAGAATGTGGTTGAGGCAGATACAATACAAACTTTTAAAAGACAGACAGGAACATGAGTAGAAAAAATTTAGAAGGATATGGGCAAGTGCAAGCAAATAGGACTCGTTTAGTTGGGCATCTTTGACTGTGTGGACCATTTGGGCCAAAGGACCTGTTTCTGTGCAGTATGAATCTATGAACCTATGATCCATTGAGTTTCTCAAGCAACTTGTTTTTTTTTTGCTACAGGTTCAAGCAACTGCACTGTCTTGTGTCTCTGTGATGTCTGCAGTTCAATAAACCCTCTCTGTCCTTATATGCCCTATGCAGAGGAGTATCCCATGTGTCTTTTTAACATCCTTTATGACCTAAATATCCTTTATGTAGTGTAATATCCAATGAATGAATTTGGCCTGCAGTTTTCCACTGCACACCACTAGTGGTCTCAGTATGGATTCCAAGAGTTAGGTTTAGATATCTGTACCTCAATCTGTCCGGCCTTGGAAGAATACTGTATGTGTCCAGGAGTTCATCTCTCATGCTCAGAAACTTCTGAGAGTAAATGACTATTGATGCATTTCAGGAATTGATCCAAACTTTTGTTGCACTTCCTCTATCTTTCACGAAGTAAGGAGACCAGGGCTTCGTCAGACCTGACAAAGGGTCTCGGCCCGAAACGTCGTCAGCGCTTCTCCCTATAGATGCTGCCTGGCCTGCTGTGTTCCACCAGCATTTTGTGTGTGTTGTTGTTTGAATTTCCAGCATCTGCAGATTTCCTCGTGTAGACCAGGACTTTGCACATTTTCCCTGATGCAATGTCAAAATTTCTATGAGATATCTTTCTTCTTCTTTTCAAATCCACTTCCAAGAAAGGCCAACAAACTATTTTTCTCTCCAATAGTGGAACTTGATCTTGCCTTGATTTTTCAGAATTTATTTTGGGAATTGATTCTTAGATCATCTCTAAGCAGACTATTTCCAAAGTTAGATGTAGAGCATCCAGGAAAAAATAACAGAACAGGAAAAATAACAAATATTCCTATTTGAATTATTCACGCTTTGCTTAATATTATAAGTTATTTAGTGTTTTTAATTACAAATAAGCTCTTCTTGGGCATCCAGGTATCAACTTTAATGAACGTCTAGATGACAAACTCTGATGATGCCTTGGTGATGGTATCCAGTCCTGTGGTATTTATACCCCAGCATCTGTCCTTCCTGACTGGTTGGTGGTCATCCAAACAGATTTCTGCTATCCCACCTTGTCTGCAATCGAAACCAGTTCTTACTTAGAGTGAGACCTTCAGCTTTGTAAAAATTTTGTCCTCTAGTTTTATTTCAATGGCTTCCTTCACCAGGGAGTTCCAAATGCCATTGGTGTGGCACAGTCATTTTATGCCATCAAAGTCAATCCTATGGCCATTGTGAATGCAATGTTCTGCTTCCACTGATTTCTCTGGGTAACCCAAACGGATACACCTCCTGTGATCCTTGATGCGGGTTTCCACTGTGTGTCCCATCTGGCCCATATACACTGCTCTGCAATCACAGGGAATCCTGTAAATGCCAGCCGACCTGAGTCCAGGTCATCTTTGTCCTGTATAACCTGTGACTTTTAAAATTTAATAAATGCAATGAAATGTTGAAATCGCTTTATATTTTTTCCAGTTGTTGGGCACATTCAGAAACATTTGAAATCTCAGAACTTTTGACATTTGGCAAAGCTGGAAGAGGGCTTCACTGGCTTTCAAAGGTTTTGAGAAAAGTGTTGTGGGCAGAACTTAATATGGACCTAGCTTGTCATTTGGTCCAGTCAGCATTCAAACAGTATGTACAGCAATTTTGCAATAAAATCACTACTATTCTGTTTTGCTAATAGGAGTGGATGGATAAATATTGGTGACAATGCCCAGGGTGACTCCCCTGCTCATTTTTCAGCAATGTTTAAATCCATCCAGGAGAAAGATGGGGCTTTGGTTTAGTGTTTCAACCAACAAGATCAATGGTGCAGGTAGGGAACGTGTCAGTATGGATCTTGTGCCTGACATCTCCGAAGCAGGACTTCAATCACCCAGCAACTGAACCAAAAACAAGCATCTTACTGACTAAGTGATGGCTGATCTCGGAGTGTGTGACAGTTTTGTCATGATGCTTCCTGGCATAAGCAGGATATGACTTTGCTTAATGAATACAGTTGCTTAATTGGTCACGGTCAGATTCAGATTCATTTTGCTGCAAATCAAAACAATAAGCAGAAGAACAATAAAAGAACAACAGAATAACCAAGAAAACAGCTTCTCCTTCAACTCCACTCATTTTCTCCCGATCAAAGGTGCAGTCATGGACACTCACATCAGCTCTGTCTATCCCTACCCTTTCATAAAAGATAGGCGGAACAGCCTTTGTCTCAATCCTACCCAGGGCCACTCCCTCAAATCTATTTCTTGTACATTGGTGCTGCCTCTCCTGAAATCATATAAGACTCAATAGTTTCATCATATGAATGTCAATTTCCACCCTGCCCTTACCTTCACATGAACAGTTCTCTGATTTTTCCCTTTCTCTCCTGGATCTCTTTGTCTCAGGAGACAAGTTTGATACTGTGGTGTGTTTAATATTTCAGTAATATTTTAGTAAAATTGTAAATGTATTGTGTGATTGAGCATCCTTTGTTGTTTACATAATTCATTACAGATTATATGTAGCAGTACGTGAATGGTATGCGTTATTATGCCACCACGTCATATGGGAGTGCCTCACTAAAGTAAAAACAAAGTAGACATATTTATCCCATCTTCCGTATTTTTTTTTTCGATTAGTTTTTGGAGTTACCAAACATGATAGATGCAAGCTTCCGTTGTAGGCTTGCTGGCTCCCACAGAGATCTCATTTCCTCCTATTCAACCCTGCTTCCTGTAAAGATTTTGTTCTTTCTCCCTGTTACTCCACCTTTATTTGCTCTGATGATGCAACCTTCTGTACAGGTGCCTCTGAAATGTCTTCTTTCTTTCTGAACCACAGCTTTCCCTCTACTCCTGTTAACAAGGCCCTCCCCACCCCCGGCTATGACAACCTTAAACAACCAATGCCGTAATCGTGTTCTGCTCACTGCTATGCTGTTAGGGCCTGTTCCTTTCATGACTCCTTGATCCAGTCTTCCATTGCCAGCAACCAAACTCCCCTCTTATGGCTCTTTCTCAAACACCCACAGATGCTGCAACATTTGACCTTCCAAATTTTCTCTTCCCATCATCCATTGATGCAGAGAGTCAGGGTTTCCAACCTAGGGTCCACAGACCCCTTGCTTAATGGTATTGGTCCATGGCATAAAAAAGGTTGGGAACCCCTGCATAGAGTCTTTCCAGGTGAAGCAGCGATTTGTTTGCCATCTTTTCATTGTAGTCTACACCATACAGAGTACATAAGATCATCAGGGTCTCTCTTCCCGCCATTACAGACATTTTACACCACACGCTGCATCTGCAAGGCAAACAGCATTATGAAGGACCCCACGCACCCCTCATACAAACTCTTCTCCCTCCTGCCATCTGGGAAAAGGCACCGAAGCATTTGGGCTCTCATGACCAGACTATGTAACAGTTTCTTCCCCCAAACCATCAGACTCCTCAATACCCAGAGCCTGGACTGACACCAACTTACTGCCCTCTACTGTGCCTATTGTCTTGTTTATTATTTATTGTAATGCCTGCACTGTTTTGTGCACTTTATGCAGTCCTGGCTAGGTCTGTAGTCTAGTGTAGTTTTTTCTGTGTTGTTTTTACGTAGTTCAGTGTAGTTTTGTACTGTTTCATGTAGCACCATAGTCCTGAAAAAGTCGTCTCATTTTTACTGTGTACTGTACCAGCAGTTATGGTTGAAATGACAATAAAAAGTGACTTAACTTGAAAATATGGTCTCACCTACAAAGAAGAATTCAAAGGCAGATTGAGTAACCCCAATTTTTATTCAGTCTTAAAGGTTAGCTTTATTTGTCACATGTAATTGAAGCATCAAAACATAGAGAACGACAAACACAATGTGCTAGGGGCAGCCTGGAAGAGTCGCCATGCTTCCAGCCCCAGTACAGTGTGCCCATAACTTACTAACCTTCGCCCACGTGTCTGTGGAATGTTGGAGGAAACTGGAACGCCCAGAGGAAACCCAAGTGGTGCTGAGGAGAACATATAAACTCTTTACAGTCAGAGGTGGAAATTGAAACCCCATCTTCTTGGCTACAACTGAGAACACTATGCTAATAAACACGTTACCGTGCAGAACTTCAGTAAAATTTGTAGTTCCCAATATCTTGGAGTGAACATTAATGCACATAAATCCATCCCACTTGCAACTTTGCAGAACACTGCTTAAGCCATCCTTGGAAAACCGTGAGTAGTTCTGGTTGCCACACTGTAGGAAGGATATAGTTGTACTGGAGAGAGTGCAGAGGAGCTGCTGTCTGGATTAAAGAACATAATGAAATTGAAAAGGCTGAGCTCTCTCTTCCTGGATCAAAGGAGACAGAGAGAGATATATAAAACACTATGAGAGGCACAGATTGAATCGTAGCAGGAATCTTTTTTCAAGGAAAGTATCAGAAATTAGAGGAAATAAGTTTAAAGTGAGAGCAAGGAGTTTAAAAGAGTGGCTGAGGAGCAATTTTGTTTTATGTAGACAGAGGTTGGTATCTGTAAACATGCTTTCAGAAGAGATGGTGGAATGAGATGCATTTAACAAGTTTAAAGGGTATTTAGACAGGTAATTGAATAGACAAATCTTATAAGAATATGGATCTAATGTAGAGCAACCTGACTATGTACATGGGCAAGACAATTGGTAAGGACAAATTTCTCTCCAATACAGCAATCTTGCCCTCAGGTCCTTAATTTTGTTCTCCAAAGATTGCACATTTACCAACAAGATGCTGGTTAGAGGAGGCTTCATCCCTCTGTGTTTCCCCCCCGACATTTAGTTCCCTTACCCCCCCCCTCACCCCGCCCTCCTGCTGGCCATGGCAATGAACCTTCGTCCTCTTAAAGGTGCTGCACTTAATTGGTCCGCAGATCCTTCAAAGAATTGTGAGATCTCATCATTAAGTTGATTTAAAATTACATTGCTTGGAGGGAAGTAACAGTGAAAGTAATTCAAAAGAGGTATATTTAGAAGAATATTTGGAACTATTGCCTGCAGCCCACAGAACATCACTGAATACTCTGCCTGAAGATCTGTGACTAGTGATAATCCACAGGGATCTGTTCTGCAACCCTTGCTCTTCGTGATTTTTGTAAATGACAGGTGAAGAAGTGAAAGGGTGGTTTAGTAATTTTGTAGATAACACAAAGGTTGTGAATAGTGAAGAAGGTTGTCATAGGTTACAATGGTTACTGTGGTTACGTAGGTTACAATGGGACATCAATAGGATGCAGAGCGGGGCTGAGAAGTGGCAGATTTTGCCTATTTTCCCAGCCAGCGATGGTTAATATGAGAGGAAATAATTTTAAGTGATTGAAGGAAAGGTATAGGCAGGATGCCAGAAGTAAGTTTTTACACAGAGACTGGTTGGTGCATGGAATGCATTGCCAGAGGTGGTGGTAGAGCCAGATATATTAGGGACATTTCAGAGTCTCTTAGGTAAGGATGTGAATGAATGAAAAATGGAGGGAAGGGATACATTGATCTTGGAGTGGATTAAAAGGTCAACGTAACATCTTAGGCTTGAAAGACCCATACTGTGCTGTGCTGTTCTATTTTCTAGAAACATAGAAACATAGAAAATAGGTGCAGGAGTAGGCCATTTGGCCCTTCAAGCCTGCACCGCCATTCAGTATGATCATGGCTGGTCATCCAACTCAGAACCCTGTACCTGCTTTTTCTCCATACCCCTGATCCCTTTAGCCACAAGGGCCATATCTAACTTCCTCTTAAATATAGCCAATGAACCGGCCTCAACTGTTTCCTGTGGCAGAGAATTCCACAGATTCACCACTCTCTGTGTGAAGAAGGTTTTCCTCATCTCAGTCCTAAAAGGCTTCCCCTTTATCCTTAAACTGTGACCCCTCGTTCTGGACTTCCCCAACATCAGAAACAATCTTCGTGCATCTAGCCTGTCCAATCCCTTTAGAATTTTATACGTTTCAATAAGTTCCTCCCTCAATCTTCTAAATTCCAGTGAGTATAAGCCTAGTCGATCCAGTCTTTCTTCATATGAAAGTCCTGCCATCCCAGGAATCAATCTGGTGAACCTTCTCTGTACTCCCTCTATGGCAAGAATGTCTTTCCTCAGATTAGGGGACCAAAACTGCACACAATATTCTAGGTGCGGTCTCACCAAGGCCTTGAACAACTGCAGTAGAACCTCCCTGCTCCTGTACTCAAATCCTTTTGCTATGAATGCCAACATACCATTTGCCTTTTTCACCGCCTGCTGTACCTGCATGCCCACCTTCAATGACTGGTGTACAATGACACCCAGGTCTCGTTGCATCTCCCCTTTTCTTAATCGGCCACCATTCAGATAATAGTCTGTTTTCCTGTTCTTGCAACCAAAGTGGATAACCTCACATTTATCCACATTAAATTGCATCTTCCATGAATTTGCCCACTCACCTAACCTATCCAAGTCACCCTGCATCCTCTTAGCAACCTCCTCGCAGCTAACACCGCTGCCCAGCTTCGTGTCATCCGCAAACTTGGAGATGCTGCATTTAATTCCCTCATCTAAATCATTAATATATATTGTAAACAACTGGGGTCCCAGCACTGAGCCTTGTGGTACCCCACTAGTCACTGCCTGCCATTCTGAAAAGGTCCCGTTTACTCCCACTCTTTGCTTCCTGTCTGCCAACCAATTCTCTATCCACATCAATACCATATCCCCAATACTGTGTGCTTTAAGTTTGCACACTAATCTCTTGTGTGGGACCTTGTCAAAAGCCTTTTGAAAATCTAAATGTACCACATCCACTGGCTTTCCCCTATCCACTCTACTAGTTACATCTTCAAAAAATTCTATAAGATTCGTCAGACATGATTTTCCTTTCACAAATCTATGCTGACTTTGTCCGATGATTTCACCTCTTTCCAAATATGCTATTATCACATCTTTGATAATCTAGCATTTTCCCCACCACTGATGTCAGACTAACCGGTCTATAATTCCCCGGTTTCTCTGTCCCTCCTTTTTTTAAAAAGTGGGGTTACATTAGCCACCCTCCAATCCTCAGGAACTAATCCAGAATCTAAGGAGTTTTGAAAAGTTATCACTAATGCATCCACTATTTCTTGGGCTACTTCCTTAAGTACTTTGGGATGCGGACCATCTGGCCCTGGGGATTTATCTGTCTTTAATCCCCTCAATTTACCTGACACCACTTCCCTACTAACATGTATTTCCCTCAGTTCCTCCATCTCACAAGACCCTTGGTCCCCAAAAATTTCCAGAAGAATATTTATGTCCTCCTTAGTGAAGACAGAACCAAAGTAGTTATTCAATTGGTCTGCCATGTCTTTGTTCCCTATGATCAATTCACCTGTTTCTGACTGTAAAGGACCTACATTTGTCTTGACCAATCTTTTTTCTTTTCACTTATCTATAATAGCTTTTACAGTCAGTTTTTATGCTCCCTGTCAGCTTTCTCTCATAATCTTTTTTCCCTTTCCTGATTAAACCCTTTGTCCTCCTCTGCTGGTCTCTGAATTTCTCCCAGTCCTCAGGTGTGCCGCTTTTTTTTGCTAATTTATATGTTTCTTCTTTGAACTTGATACTATCCCTAATTTCCATTGTCAGCCACGGGTGCACTACCTTCCCTGGTTTATTCTTTTGCCAAACTGGGATGAACAATTGTTGTAGTTCATCCATGCGATATTTAAATGCTTGCCATTGCATATCCACTGTCAACCCTTTAAGTATCATTTGCCAGTCTATCTTAGCTAATTCACATCTCATACCTTCAAAGTTACCCTTCTTTAAGTTCAGAACCTTTGTTTCTGAATTAACTATGTCACTCTCCATCTTAATGAAGAATTCCACCATATTATGGTCACTCTTACCCAAGGGGCCTCGCATGACAAGATTGCTAATTAACCCTTCCTCATTGCTCAATACCCAATCTAGAATGGCCTGTTCTCTGGTTGGTTCCTCGACATGTTGGTTCAGAAAACCATCCCGCATACATTCCAAGAAATCCTCTTCCTCAGCACCCTTACCAGTTTGGTTCACCCAATCTATATGTAGATTGAAATCACCATTATAACTACTGTTCCTTTATTGCATGCATTTCTAATTTCCTGTTTAATGCCATCCCCAACCTCACTACTACTGTTAGGTGACCTGTACACAACTCCCACCAGCGTTTTCTGCCCCTTAGTGTTATGCAGCTCTACCCATATCGATTCCACATCCTCTAGGCTAATGCCCTTCCTTTCTATTGCGTTAATCTCCTCTCTAACCAGCAATGCTACCCCACCTCCTTTTCTTTCCTGTCTATCCCTCCTGAATATTGGATATCCCTGGATGTTGAGCTCCCATCCTTGGTCACCCTGGAGCCATGTCTCTGTGATCCCAACTATATCATATTCATTAATAACTATCTGCGCATTCAATTCATCCACCTTGTTACGAATGCTCCTCGCATTGACACACAAAGCCTTCAGGCTTGTTTTTACAACACTCTTAGCCCTTATACAATTATGTTGAAAAGTGGCTCTTTTTGCTTTTTGCCCTGGATTTGCCTGCCTGCCACTTTTACTTTTCACCTTACTACTTTTTGCTTCTACCCTCATTTTACACCCCTCTGTCTCTCTGCACTTGTTCCCATCCCCTTGCCACATTAGTTTAAACCCTCCTGAACAGCAGTAGCAAACACTTCCCCTAGGACATTGGTTCCAGTCCAGCCCAGGTGCAGACCGTCCTGTTTATACCGGTCCCACCTCCTCCAGAACTGGTTCCAATGCCCCAGAAATTTGAATCCCTCCCCCTTGCACCACTTTTCAAGCCACGTATTCAACTGAAATATCCTCCTATTTCTACTCTGACTAGCACGTGGCACTGGTAGTAATCCAGAGATTATTACCTTTGTGGTCCTACTTTTTAGTTTATCTCCTAACTCCCTAAATTCACCTTGTAGGACCTCATCCCATTTTTTACCTATATTGTTGGTACCTATGTGCACTACGACCACTGGCTGTTTACCCTCCCATTCCAGAATGTCCTGCAGCCGCTCAGAGACATCCTTGACCCTTGCACCAGGGAGGCAACATACCATCCTGGAGTCCCATTTGC
Organism: Hemitrygon akajei; assembly: GCF_048418815.1. NCBI lineage: Eukaryota > Metazoa > Chordata > Chondrichthyes > Myliobatiformes > Dasyatidae > Hemitrygon > Hemitrygon akajei. The sequence continues at coordinate 25,734,828 of NC_133127.1, forward strand.
GGCCGCAGAAACGCCTATCTATTCCCCTTACAATCGAATCCCCTATCACTATAGCTCTTTTCCTTCCCTCCTGTGCCGCAGAGCCACCCATGGTGCAATGAACTCGGCTGCTGCTGCCTTCCCCTGATGAGACATCTCCCCCAACAGTGTCCAAAACAGTATATCTGTTTAGGAGGGAGATTACCTCAGGGGACTCCTGCACTACCTGCCTACTGCTACGCTGTCTAGTGGCCACCCCTTCCCTTTCTGCCTGTGTAGCCTTTACCTACAGTGTGGCCAACTCACTGAACGTGCTATTCACGACTTTCTCAGCATCGCAGATGCTCCAGTATGAATCCAATCGCAGCTCCAGACGCTCAATGCGGTCTGCCAGAAGCTGCAGTTGGACACACTTCCTGCACACATAGTCGTCAGGGACACTGGAAGTATCCCTGATTTCCCACATGCTGCAGGATGAACAAACCACGGGGCCGATCTCAGCTGCCATGACCTACCCAATACTTGCCTCAACTTTTGAAATTTTCTCCTTTGAAAGGAACTTACCCGGCCTTACCACACTTGGAGTGAAGCTCATCCTCAGCCTCTTCTCGTCAAAGCCTCTTGAGTCAAAGCCTCAAATCTCCACTCCTTCACTGGCCACTTTCCACAGACCGCTCCGCTGTGTTTGTTCTAAAACCTCTTGATCTCCACTATATCTGCATCCACTACCACAACTGGCAGTGCCTTCGAGGCAACTATCACACCCTCGGTAAAAGAACTTGCCCTATGCATTCCCTTAAAGCTTTGCACTTTTCACCATAAAGCTGTGCCTTCTAGAATTCAACATTAAAAGATTATGACTGCCTTCACTCTCTATGTCTTTCATAATTTATCAGTTCCTTTCTCAGCCTCCGAATCTGCAGAGAAAACAACACAAATTTGTTCAACCTCACCTTCTAGCATATGCCTCTAATCCTGTAGCATCTTGATCAATCTCTTCTAAACCTTTTCCAAAGCCTCTACTTCTTTCCTTTAATGCAGTGAGCGGAGCTGCATGCAGTACCCAACCTGGCCTAACCGATGTCTTGTCCAGCTGAACCAATGTTTTTTTTAACAACTGTTGGTGATTAAATTCTTGCCTCCTCATAAGGCATAAGATCCACACTGGCATGAGCCACCAGAGCCAAAGGAGATGTTAGTGTTGCTTGGATCAGTGACTAGAGGTTTGATCAATGTGATGACCTATAAAGCAGGAGAGGCTGAGGGGTAGAAGCTACACGACTGATTTGTGACTAATACAGAAGGGCATAATTTTAAAGTGAAGGGAAGAAAGTATTATGGGAAATGTCAGAGGCATTTTTATTTCACTCAGTGTGTGGTGGGTGCATGGAACATGTTGCCAGGGGTAGGTGGTAGAGGCAGATACATTAGGGACTTCTAAGTTCAAAGTAATTTTATTATGAGTACATATACAATATGTCACCACATACAACCCTGAGATTCATTTTCCTATGGGCATACTCAGCAAATCTACAGAATAGTTACTATAACAGGATCAATGAAAGATCAAGTAGAGTGCAGAAGACAACAAACTGTGCAAATGCAAATGTAAAAATGCAGCCATAAACAATGAGAACATGAAATAACAAGATAAAGAGACCCTTAAGTGAGATCATAGATTGTAGGATCTTCTCAATGGATGGGCAAGTGAGTGTAGTTATCCTCTTTTGTTCAGGAGCCTGATGTTTGAGGGGTAGGAACTGTTTTTGAACCTGGTGGTGTGAGTTCTGAGGCTCTTGTACCTTCTACCTGATGGCAGCAGTGAGAAAAGATCATGGCCTGGGTGGTGAGGATCTTTGATAATGGAGGCTGCTTTCTTACAACAACATTTCATGTAGATGTGCTCAGTGGTTGGGAGGGCTTTACCCATGACATATTGAGCTGAATCTGCTACCTTGTGTGGGATTTTCCATTCAAGAGTGTTGGTGTTTCCATACCAGGCAGTGATGCAGCCAGTCAATGTACCGGTAGAACTTTGTTGAAGTTTTTGATGGCAATCAAAATCTCTGCAGACTCCTAAGGAAGTAGAGGCACTGCCTTAAAGGGTTGGCACAACACTGTGGGCTGAAGGGTCTGCATTGTGCTGTATCGTTCTATGTTGTATTTCACTGCAATGGGCAATGTTGGTATAAAAGAAAGGATGCATTAAGAAGATAGACAAGAAGGATATGGACCTCACTGTTGAGGAGACTGGGAAGAAATCATAGAAACATAGAAATACAGAAAACCTACAGCACAATACAGGCCCTTCGGCCCACAAAGTTGTGCCGAACATGTCCCTACCTTAGAGATTACTAGACTTTCCCATAGCCCTTTATTTTTCTAAGCTCCATGTACCTATCCAAAGTTTCTTAAAAGACCCTATCATATCCCCCTCCACCACCATTGCCAGCAGCCCATTCCACGCACTCACCACTCTCTGAGTATAAAACTTACCTCTGATATCTCCTCTGTACCTACTCCCCAGCACCTTAAACTTGTGTCCTCTTGTGGCAACCATTTCAGCCCTGGGAAAAAGCCTCTAACTATCCACACGATTAATGCCTCTCAACAGACACGTATAGTTTACTAGAACAAGGAATGGATGTCTGGTACAGAGATAATGCTCATCCAATTAAAATAGCTGGACACAGAATCTTCCATTCCAGAATAGTTTCTTCTTGGCGGTTTAATGAAATCCATAAGTCACAATCTAGCTCATTTTCCACATACATTTACAGTAGTTGCATAAGTGCTAAAATATGCTTTTAGACATTCTATCACAATCCTTGTATTAGCCAAAAAACGTTACACAGTTCTGACGTTGTCTCTTGTTCTGGGGGCTTAAGGCTGAAAATTAAAAAAGGTAAATGATGCATGAACATTTACTAAGAGTTAGCAATGTAGTGCTGTTCCAGTTTAAACTGAAATAGGCTGCCAGATTTAAACCTGATAAATTAGACATGGCACTTCAGTGCTTTAATTAAGTGTCTGCTCGTATGTCCATTTACTGAACAGTTATTGAGGACCAGATACTTGGCTGTCAGATTTCACAGCAGCTGAGTCTGTTTACCACTGAACCATTCACACTGAATATTCTCATTGTTTGAAAAGGAGCAAATGACTGAAGTAACTTATGTGGAATTACCAAGATTTGCCTTTTTAATTAACAGGAAACTATTGCTCAACTCATACAAATGATGGGCATATCCTTTTGTTTTGTTAGAAAGCCCCGTGTTTAAATAGCACTCTACACAACTTCAGAACCTCCTCAGTTACTTATAGACACCAACGTGATCATGAAATAATTTAAACTGGCAATATCCGTAGGAGTGTGCCAGGGTGGTGCTCTTTTGATGAGGTATTAAATAGAGGCAATAAGCAAACTGCAGGAGGAATTCAACTGAATAGAATTGACTTTATTACTTAAATCCTTTATATACACGAGGAGTAAAAATCTTTACGTTTCTGTCTAAACGTGCAATGTGCAATTTATAGTAATTAATAATAAATAGTATGTACAACAGGACAGTCAATATAACATAGAAATACAGTTGTGTCAGCACGAGTTAATCAGTCTAACGGCCTGGTGGAAGAACGTCCCTGAGCCTGTTGCTCCTGGTTTTTATGCTGCAGTACCATTTCCCAGATGGTAGTAGGTGGAACAGTTTGTGGTTGGTGTGATTCAGGTCCCCAATGATCCTTCGGGTCCTTTTTACACACCTGTATTTGTAAATGTCCTGAATGGTAGGAAGTTCACATCTACAGATGAGCTGGGCTGTCCACACCACTCTCTGCAGTGTCCTGTGATTGAGGGAAGTACAGTTCCCATACCAGGCAGTGATGCAGCCAGTCAGGATGCTCTCAATCATGACCCTATAGAAAATTCTTAGGATTTGGGGGCCCACACCAAACTTGTTGTGCCTTTTTCACCACTCAGCCAGTATGTACAGACCACGTGAGATCCTTGGTGATGTTTATGCCGAGGAACTTAAAGCTGTTCACTCTCTCAACCCAGATCTATTGATGTTAATAGGGGCCAGCCTGTCTCCATTCCATTTGTAGTTCACAACCAGCTCCTTTGTTTGTGTGACGTTGAAGGAGAGGTTGTTTTCTTGACACCACTGTGTCAGGGTGATGACTTCTCTTTAGGCTGCCTCATTATTATTAGAGATTAGGCCAATCAGTGTAGTGTTGTCAGCAAATTTAATTAGCAGATTGGAGCTGTGGATGGTGATACAGTCATGGGTATACAGAGAGTAAAGGAGGAGGCTTAATACACAGCCCTGAGGGGCACCTGTGTTGAGGGTCAGAGGGGCAGAGGTGAGGAAGCCTACTCTTCTCACCTGCCAATGATCTGACAGGAAGTCCAGGATCCAGCTACACAAGGAAGGATGAAGGCTGAGGTCTCTGAGCTTCTTGTTGAGCCTGGAGGAAATTATGGTGTTGAATGCTGAACTGTGGTCCAAGAACAGCATTCTCACATAGGCATCCTTCTCCTCTAGATGTGTAAGGAAGGTACATAGAGCTGTGGCTATTACATCATCAGTTGTGTTGGTAGGCGAACTGTAGAGGGTCTGGTGTGGGTGGTACCAAGCTGCAGATGTATTCCTTGACCAGCCTCTCAAAGCATTTACTTATTATTGCGGCGAGTGCGACAGGATGCCAGTTGTTCCCACATATTGCCTTGGTCTTTTTCGGTACTGGGACAATGGTGGATGTTTTGAAGCAGGAGGACACTCTACACTGGGAGAGGGAGAGATTAAAAATGTCTGTAAACACACCTGCCAGTCGTGCTGACAAGCAGCGTCTCCGGAGATGGATGTTTCGGGTTGTGGTCACCTTCTAGACTAAAGAGTGGAGTGGAGATTGTTAGTATAGAGTGATGAAGGGGAGCAAGATATAGTTAGATCCAGGATGATAGTCAAATAGGGGAGGGGAAGATAAAATGGGGGTAAGGCTGGAGGTGACAGGTGGAGGCAAAGGGCTGTAGATAATGCAATCTGATTAGATGTGAATGGGGAGTATGGAATCAAATATGGGAGTTTGGGTGGGCATATAGAAACAGTGGGGGAGGGGACCCAGTGAAAGGAGTAAGTAGATGGTGGGCTGATGGAATGGGTGGAGGATGGGAAAGAAACAGGGCAATCAAGGGCCGGGGAGGAGGTGTTAAGGTTTACTTAAGGATTAGGTAGATAAGGAGAGAGAAAAGGGAAACAGTGGGAATAGATTATGTACAATTGGGCAATTCAGCTTTCATCCCAATTTGCTGTAGATGACTCAGGCAGAATATGAGGAAGCCTCTCTTTCTTTCTGGTATCAAAGATCTTAGAGCACTGCACTTAAGAAGATCATGGATTCTCCCAATGCTTTATTAACACCGATTCCCCAGTCAATGCAAGTTATTTGACAGCACCTCTTGACGTTCCAAAGATATTCCACCACCATAAATTAGGAACGTAATGGAATACCCTCTACTTTCTTGAAAGAGTACATTTGCGGAATATATCATGAAACTCAAGGTTATCCAGAGTAAAGTGCCGATCATGACTATCATGTCAGACACCACCCTAGCCATCAATTTCATCTGCATGGTGGGTGCAGTGTGAACACTACGAAATGCACTGCAGCTGATTACTCTCACTCCACACTCCAATCAGTGACCACTACCCAGTAGGCAGGACAAGGGCTCCCGCCTGGGAACACTGCCACCTGAACGGTTCTCTCGGTGTCCTAAATTGGAAACATATTGGTGTTCCTTCATCTTTACTGAGTCAATATCCTAGAACTCTTTACCCAATCATGCCTGTATTCCAGTGACAATTCCAGAAGGTGTCTCAACACTAACTTGTCAAAAGCAGTTATGGATGGTCAATAAATGCTGCTCTTGCATCCTCTGCACACTTCCTGAAAAATGACTCAGAAATGAAGCACCTGAGCATTTGGAGACATTGAACAGGCATTTCTCCAGAGTCAGACAGGAAAGATCGGTACACTACATGCAACACAGCACCACTCCATTGTGGTAATGGAAATTGCTGCCATCATCTACCAAGCCAGAAAAGAAGAAGAAAGGAGTCCAGAGCTGTCAGAACCACTTCCTGCAGTCTCAGAGTCAATTCCTACAGTCACCATGGAGGGGGCCCCAGAACCTGAGATTGTCTTCTCAGCACACAAGTCTCACCTATTCAATATTTTAATAATATTGGAGTAATCATACATATGTATTTAGGTTGATTAAACATTCTTGTTTATTTAAATAATTCATTATGTGTTACATGTATAAATATGTCTTTTAAGAGACTTCTGTAGAGGTATATGCAGCATAGAAAAATAGAGGGCCATGGGTAACCTTAGGTAATTTCTAAAGTAATTACATGTTTGGCACAGCATTGTGGGCCAAAGGGTATGTGTGCTGTAGGTTTTCTATGTTTCTATGTACAAATATGTGATTTTCATACATCACCACACTACCATGGGGTACACGTGCACCCTGCTTAAAGTAAATGTGAAGTTAAACCCGCATTTTGGATTCCCATGTCTTCCTTTGAATCAGTTCAATGTTTTGAAGTTACAAATCATAACAAGGTTCAGTGGTTCTTGAAATCCAGTCACACTAAGGACCTGGTAATTGACAGGCCTGGGACTGGATGCTTCTGTACATGGGCCTGGTACTGGTGAAGGTTACACTGCAGTGCACTATCTCTCTGATGTGAAACTGTGAGGAGTACATCCACCTCTCCAAAAGAAGGCTGCTTTAAAATCTTCCTCGTGGTCACCTTATGATCACACCTTTAGGTGAATCAGTGCAGAATGAGCCTGGTGCTGATCCTACCCAGTCAAGCCCAAAAGGACTGCCATCAGCCAAAGTATTTTATCATGCCACAACATTTTTCAGATGCTGAACCATGGACTGTGTTCCTCTCTCATCCAGAGCATTATAATAAGATCAGAGGCCCTACATTAATCTACATGAATTGGAACATTCTCATTCATCTTTACTTCACATTCTGTTATTGGCCAAAAAGTACTACAGTCTACAAATCAGTAAATTTGAATGAATCAAAGACAGTGGAAGTAGATAAACCAATTGTTTTTTCCATGAGGTTAAAGGAATGGAGGCTGCCATTTTGTGTAGCTGCTCTGTATCCTCCATTTTGTGAACTGACTTTGCTCAGTTGAATCAGTGTTTTAAAGAATACACGATGATGTTCCAGGTAACCTGCTGGACTAGAGATCCTTTCCAAATAAGAAGTCACTTGTGAGATGTTCTTTGGTATGATATAATATACAGTCTTGTGAATGGTGGGGTCTCTGTCTGCCTTGAGTTATTCAAACTGGTTACTGGCTTAGTAACTGATTTAGAACAATAAGCCATAAAATACCATTTGTCACTTGCGGTAGAGGGGAATAAATGGATGCTGGCTTGGACCTGGGCCATTAGGAAGGTCAGTCAGATGACCTGAAACCAAGTAGGTTGATACACAACATTTGAACTGAGAAGAAATGTTTAAAAGTAAGGAGCTTTGAATACAAAGCAGTGACAACTCATTGGAGGCGTAGAGGACCCCATGTCAGAGCATAGACTCCTTTTCCAGGTGTTAACTTTGTTATTCTCTGACTGTTTATGGAGGATCAAAGAATTTAGGTGTGCGCATATGATGCACCATCAATAACTCACGCTGAGACTTAGGAAGCGAGATATCAGCTTTTATTGACTGGAAGAATAAACAACACTACATCCTGGGGAAAATGAGGGAGAGCAGCAGCCCACAGTCGCCTTTATACAGGGGTCTGTGGGAGGAGCCACAGGAGCAGTCAGACAGGTATATCTAGTTCACCACAGCATAAGTATTTGATTGTGTAAATTCACGTGCATTATAGTTGAAACAATAAAGTTACTTGTCAATAAATACAGATTCTGTCTGTGCCTAGCTGATCATTATTACTAAGGGGCAATCCTTGTAACACTCTTTTCATTTCTAATGTATCTCAACAGTGTGTTTGTTTTGTGCCACCAACAGTTTTCACCTTTTTCCTCCTTTCATATTGTTTAGATGTCAAAAGAAGGCAAGGAGAGGAAGAGTATCACTCCAACAGAATCCACAACACTCCTGGAGCATACGCCATGGAAACAGGCCCTTCAGCCCACTCTGTCCATGCTGACTTAAAGTACTAATCCCATTTATCAGCGCCTGAGCCACCTATCACTTGGAAATTCAAGTGCTTATCGATTACATATGTCACAAGATGGTGGTGTTCATGGTCACAGCAGACCATCTGGCTCCAATCAATGATGAAATTCTCGTCCTGTTTTACTCTTCTGTGACCAAAACACACGGCTGATCATAAGGAACAGTAAAATCTGCAGGTCTAGCTTGTTAGCAAGCACGATTATGAAGGTGCTGTACAGTTACGAGCTAATGTGTGGAGCGGATCCTCATTCTGCGCCCCAGCCTCTTAGGCCTAATTGGTGTAATGGACGTTGAAAGCGGCGCATAAGTGTAATCTAAATATAATGTATTCGGTACTATTCTGTACTATTCTATAATATAATATATATAATAGGCCTCCGTTAGACTCGATAGACCATGGATTTGCGCCTTGGAAAGTTTCCAGGGTGCAAGCCTGGGCAAGGTTTTTTTTTAATGGGAGACCGGCAGTTGCCCAAGCTGCAAGTCTCCCCTCTCCACGCCACCGATGTTGTCCAAGGGAAGGGCATTAGGACCCATACAGCTTGGCACTGGTGTCGTCGCAGAGCAATGTGTGGTTAAGTGCTTGCTCAAGGACACACACGCAGCCTCAGCCATGGTTCAAACTAGCAACCTTCAGATCACTAGACCAACGCCTTAACCACTTGGCCATGCGCCAACACTTCATAATATATATCCTCATGTACTCTGTATTCTTCTGTGTGAAAATTAATAAAAATATTGAAAAAGAAAAGAAAGTGGTGCACAAGGATGCAGAGGTGTGGTTGGCACCAATACTTAAATGAGACTTAAGGCAGCAGTCACTCTGTTTAGGTTTAGTTGTCCACAATAGAAGATAGAACAGTACAGCACAGTAGAGCCCCTTCACGCTACAATATTGTGCCGAGATTTTAACCTGCTCTAAGATCAATCTAATCCTTCCTTATACATAACTCTTTATTTTTCTATAGACCATGTGTCTACTTAAGAGTTTCTGAAATGTCATTAATGTTTTATGCCTCTACCACCTTCCTGGCAGAGTTTTCTACACACCCACCACTCTCAGTATGAAGAATTTACCTCTGACATTCCCCTCCGTACTTTCCTCTAATCACCTTAAAGCAATGCCCCCTTCTGTTAGGTACTTCTGCCCGGGAGAAGGAAGCCATCTTCTTCAAAAGCTGTTCAACCCATCCAGGACGGATCAGCTAAGGCAATGCATCCACAATAAAGTATTCCCACACAGAATTCCTCATCAATATGAATATATTACTATTTCTTTATGGTATGCTTAAATCAAGATAACACTTTTCTATGCATCACACAACCTCCAGGCAACTTTTACTTGGCTTTACATTCCACAAACTGAAAATCAATGTTAATAGTTTACAGAAAGATTGCAAATACTTGAATGCAATTGGTCAATCCTGTTCAGTGATTGATTTTTCTTTGTAATTTCAATTGAAGGTCAATTTTTATTTAGCAGCCCTGGCATGAGCATTGAAATTAATTCTCCAAGGGATTTCCTGGAAGGAATATAAATGTATTGAAAGTCAAATGCTTTGACTCAGTCTGCAGCAGTAATCAATAAAAGTAGATTGCATTGCATTACATTAACATTTTTGGATATGTATCTCCTGCTCAATTGTTCAGTTTCCTGGGAACTGAAGGTCACTGCTACAGTTCAAACACCTTTTATGAACAATGCTCTTTATAAACCTGGATAGTCTGCAACCCAATGGTAAGAGTGTGAAATTATCCATTTTCTGGTAGCTTTTACCCTGTTGTTTCTTCATTCTCATTTATCTCCAGTCATTTCACATTGCCTCCATTTCCTATACCAACTTTGCCCTCCAGTGCCCCCTCACCCATTTTATCCCACTCCCCTTGTGGTTCAACCAATCACCTATCCACACTTTTTAACCACTACTAAAGTCCAAAGTAAATGTTCTTATCAGAGTACACACATGTCACCATATACAACCCTGAGATTATTTTACCTATGGGCTTACTCAGTAAATCTATAGAACAGTAACCGTAAGCAGGGTCAATAAACAACAAACTGTGCAAATGCAAATATAAATAAATAGCAATAAGTAATGAGAGCATTCCATCTTTGCCCTTCAGTGCTCCCTCACCCATTTTCATCCCACTCCCCTTGTGGCTCCACCCATCACCTACCCACAGTTTTCAAAGACTTGATCCCCTTCCTCATCTAGTTCCAACTGCCCTTCACTTCTCCCCTCATGGTTCCCATTATCACCTTGCTTACTGATCAGACTTCAATGTTGGTAGCCCTTATGCTCCCGTTGATCTTCCTACCACAGCTATCTCCACCTCCACCCCTACACAGCCCCCAGCACTCTGAGCTGGCTCTATCTTCCCCTTATCCTTCACACCTCCTCAGTTCATCCATAACCTACCAGCCTCCGTCTCACACCCCCGTACTCCTCTTCATAACTCGATCACTCCTCCACTTTCATTTGTGATACAAGTCTCTCCTGTAACATTAACAATTCCTTCCCCCACCTCCAAAACCTGCTGAGTCTCTCCAACAGCTTTTGTTTGGTCCAGATTCCAGGATGTACAGTCTCTTGCTTCTCCTTGTTTCATAATCAACTCAAAAACAATATTATCTAAGAAATCATTCAACCAAAAGTTTTATATTTGTGCCATATTAATTTCACATTCCATTAACTAAACCTCAGGAAGTGAAGCAACATGTGGGAAGGCTGATGAGCAGCAAAAAACATTCTCATTATACAATTGCCAGGCAGTTACTATTTCCAATAAGGCATGGGCTCTAACTACCTCCCCTTGATGTTCAATGTCAACACTATTGCCATGTCTACCACTGTCCACTTCTTGAGGGAGTTGACCAATATACCAGAAGTGTAACTTGCCCAGCCAAGCAAGTAAGGGATGCAAGAGCTCTGTATTCTGTGACAAGTGACTTCTTTAGTCTTACTGCTAAACACAAGAACGTTTCAGTGAATCTGCTCTGATTTTTTTTGATGATTTCCTCTTACTCCAATCTCATCTAAAATCAATCTTCTGCTCACCGACATCCTCTAAATGTTTCCTTTAATTTTAATTTTCTTGTCAATGTGGTAAGGGTTCTAATCACGTCAAGTTCACAATTTTAATTACAGTTTTGGCTGTTGAACAAAAGCAGTGACCTGGTGGCAGGAGAACCATCGACAAACCTGAACATGAATCCAGCACTGAAGTGGTGGTAGATTAGTTAGATTAACTCTTTAGATTGATCTGCGCAGTTTAGAGGTGATTGGATGAAAACGTGGTGGGGGGGAGCAGTGGCGTGTCAGAGGTACTTTTCTTTACACAGTGGCGGGTGTGTAAAAATGCCCTGCCAGTGGTGGTGATAGAGGCAGAGGCATTGGGAACATTTAAGAGACACATGGATAGGCATAGGCACATGGATGATTAAAAAAGACAGGGCTATATGGGAGGGAAGGGAGAACTTGATTTTTGAGTAGGTTAAAAGGTTAATGCCGGCTGGTAGGGTAGTGGCATCAGCACTGGACTTGGAGGCCAATGGTCCTGGGTTTGAGTCTGGCCTTTCATGCTTTCCAGCCGTGTTGAGCAAGCAACTCGACCTCGTAAAAAACAGACAAGTGTAAAGGAAATGACGACTAAGAACAAAATGCCGCCCAATGTGCCACAAGATGTGAAAAGGAACAACAAAAAGCCAATACAACACCATGGGCTGAAGACACTGAGCTGCAATGTTCTATGTTCTCTATGTTCACAAACACTAGAAGATCTGCAGATGCTGGAAATCCTGATGAAGGGTCTTGGCCCAAAACGTCGACTGTTTACACACTTCAAAAGATATTGCCTGGCCTGCTGATTTCCTCCAGGATTTTGTGTGTGTTTCTACGTACTATGTTCAATGAATGCAAACTGGTTCTCGACTGAAAGCTCCTGGATTAAATACTAATGCTTTCTTATTCAGCAGCAAACAGATTCAGGTTAGGATGCCTCTGGAGCAAAGCTGCCCATGAAGAAATTTCAGCTCTGTATCTTAACGCATATTATCAATGCACTGAAATCCCACGTTTCTTTTTAACTACTCCGGTTCTGGTTTAAGATGGCACTACTGAAGGCACGCGACAGCTTACTGGTAGATAGGAAGCAAAGGAATTTGATTTAAAATATTACGATTTGTGTTTTTTTGAGGTGAATCATGGTGAACTATCACCACAAGCAATAAAAAGGCAAGCAGTGAATCCACAAGATATGCTCTGCAAACTCGACGCATTTGGAGTTGGAAACGTGCTGGTTGGAGTGGACAATTCAGAAGGGGGAAGATGAGACAGAGGAGTTCTGATGTCTATCCAGCTGACCTGGGTGGGGTGCGAGGGTGGATCACTGTAAGTGCCGAGCTGATTTGGAGAGCTCGAGAATGGCTTCTTCGGCAGTGAGATCCAGGTCCGAAGCGAATTGCTAGGTGGTGTATTCTAGGCCCGGAATGATTTGCTGCAGTGAGGCCTGGATCCTAATGCAAGGTACAATCTGCTGTATGGACAATATGAATGCTGGCCCATAGAGACTGGAGGAGTACTGTGTCAAGGGTCAGGTGAGGTTGGATCGCATTAGCTTGAGAATGGCTTCTTTGGCAGTAAAATCTGGGCCTGGAGTGATTTGCTGTGGTGGGGCCCGGGCCCAAGTGCAAGGTATGATATACTGTTTAGACAATTTAAACGCTGGCCCAGTTAGACAGGGGGCTTTTCTCTCTGTGACTCTAAGGGGGTATGCGACTGCTTTCAGCTGCTGTGCTTCGTGCTTGTGAATTTTCCGGAGCCTCGCCTTGCTAAGGTTCAGAGAACCTCAGAGAAGATTCACTAGAATGATTCCGGGAATGAGAGGGTTAACATATGAGGAACGTTTGACTGCTCTTAGACTGTACTCCTTGGAGTTTAGAAGAACGAGGGGGGACCTCATAGAAACATTTCAAATGTTGAAAGGCATGGACAGAGTGGATGTGGCAAAGTTGTTTCCCATGGTGGGGGAGTCTAGTTCGAGAGGACATGACTTGAGGATTGCAGGGTGCCCATTCAGAACAGAGATGCAAAAAATATTTTTAGCCAGAGGGTGGTGAATCTGTGGAATCTGTTGCCACGGGCGGCAGTGGAGGCCAAGTCATTGGGTGTATTTAAGGCAGAGATTGATAGGTATCTGAGTAGTCAGGGCATCAAAGGTTATGGTGAGAAGGTGGGGGAATGGGACTAAAGGGAAGGTTGGATCAGCTCATGATGAAATGGCGGAGCAGACTCAATGGGTCGAATGGCTGACTTCTGCTCCTTTGTCTTATGGTCTTATGATGAACTGAATACTGAGGCTTTGGGCCTACTCTGGGCTGCTCTAGGGATTCAGATCTAAGGACACAATTTGGTTTGGAATGCCATTGTTGTTACGCACTTCTATTGTTTGCATGATTTGTTTTTTCTCTCTTTCGCTGTGTGCATTGGGGGTTGGTCTTTTATTTTTAATCAGGTTCTTTCAGGTTCCTTGCTTTGCGTTCGCCTGTAAGCAAACAAATCTCAAGGTTGCAGAATTTATACATTTTTGTTAATAAATGTACTTTGAATACTTTGAATGAGCAAAGAAGGATACTCTGATCAGTTCACCATTAGCTGTGCTACCCAGTTGTTCTAGTGTGCTTAACACGATAGCTAATTATCCCATGAGAAAAGCATTGCAGGACATCTGCGGTTCAGTAGTGAAGATAGCAAAATGGCGGGGGCAGGGAAGCAGATAGAAACGCTGGGTGGGGGTGTGGTTATGTTGGTGATATTAAGATAATAATATTTTTCATTATTTTATGCACTTTAAAGATATATTCTTTCATGTGCGAGATTGTATGTGAAAATTAACTATTTTCTGTGAGGGAGTAGTCAATTTGACTGCCTGAAAGAGTTCAATAGCTTGTATGGGAGAGTGTTTATTTGTATACAGGAGTATTCATTAGTTTGTGAGGAAGTGGTTATGAGAGTGAGTTGTGAATAAGATTGAGGATGAGTTCCTCACTGTTGAAGGGAGTATTCACTAATTGTGTTTGGCAGAGGTACATTAACTGCATGGGAAAATGTTGAACAGGTTTCTTCGTTATGTTTCATGATGTAATAGTGATTTAATTTGTGAGATGTAGTGATTATTTTTTGACAGATTGATCATCTGTCTGTGAGGAAGGATTGCACTTTGAATAATTTACTTATTATTGTTTAATTATTTATGGTTTTTTAACATAGCTATATTTCTACACTATTCTTGGTTGGTGCGACTGTAACGAAACCCAATTTCCCTCTGGATCAATAAAGTATGTCTGTCTGTCTGTCACTGAGGTGTGTGAAGAAGTGCGTTGGCTTGATCGAGGGTGGTGCATTAGTTTGTGAGGGAAGGTTGCATTGCTTCATTTGGATCTAGATAAGTGCAGCGATGAAGTGGCCATGAAACAAGCCATCCTGAGATGTTGACACTGCTAGTTAGGAGTGCTTTTATCCCCTAAACTTAGAAGTCAGGGGTTTATGGTAATCCAAGGTGAACAAATTTCTCAAATCTCATTTAAAGCAATACTCCACCTCTTAAAGCAAAAGTATCTGCATATCTGCAGAAGTTCCTTGGAACATTAAGGAGATGTTTATATTCTGCCTCTGCGGTGGTCCATGTGCAGAAGGGAGAGGCGCCATTGCCCATTGCACAAAAGAGCAACATCAACAAAGACCCAACTTAGTGCAGATAGTGCTTCAAGCACCTCACAAGGGCAGTAGGAGTGAGCATCACCATTCAAACACCACCATAAAGTGGTGACTCTGCATGCAGCTCTGAAGGGAATTATCAAGTATTCCCGTTTAGGACATAATGATGAGACCACCGTTGGCCAGGGTTGACCATGGACGCTGTGTCCTAGCTGTCTAGATACGCAAGCAGGGCAGTACGATATGGAGAGCAAGCTGTTGCCCATGTAGCAAGCACCCACTCTCCATGCATCTGATGAACCCTAATGAAAGGCAGAGACCGATACAGCTTGGTACCAGCAGCATTGTAGGAGTTGCCAGTCAGTGTTGAGCTCAATGTAGGACTTCCTTAGGGACTCCAGTTCTGGATTTGTCCCTCGGTGTTTACATCCGAAGCCTTCCCCCTGAGTGGGTATAGCCACAAGGCAGTGGGGGTTTGAGATCAGAGTTTTCCTTCTCCTAGATAAGCTGCCAACCACAGCTGGTGAGCCCCATTTTCCTGAATAGCCCATTTAGGACTACTGCAACTGAAATTCACAGTCACAACCATGTGTACTTCAATAAGCAATATTCATGTCCCATTCCTCTCAGCGAATGGTAATTGTTTGCTAACAGTTGCAATTTGTTCGCTGAAGGAAATGTCTTTATTAATGGAGTAGTGTCCTTTATCATGGCAGTTCAATAGGATCCTATCTTTAAAGATGAGATGGAAGACTTGTCTCTGGACTAACCAATAAATGACAGCTCAACAATATCCGAAGAACAGATAAAAGAAACAAATATCTTTGAATCCTGTGCACCACTTTTTCCGTATCTGTATTCAGCAATATACTCATGAAGGCAGACTGCAAACCCTCCTCGTCTCATCCAAAGTAGGATTACCTGGAGTATGGTGCACAGTGGCTAATTCATTATCAACCAGCATCTTAGACAATTTACTTAAGTGCATGATTCTTAATCCCATTGTGGCAGCAGGAGAAGTTAAACTCATATAATTAAATAAATTGGCAGCTAAACCTTGTCTCTGTAACAGTAAAATGTGAAACTACTAGATTATGTAACTCCCAATGGAGTCCTCTTCAGGGTATCAATTTGCCTCATTACCTGCTCTAGCCCTCTGTATGAGATTCCAGTCCCAACTATTAACTGCCTCTTCAG
Source organism: Hemitrygon akajei (assembly GCF_048418815.1). Taxonomy (NCBI): domain Eukaryota; kingdom Metazoa; phylum Chordata; class Chondrichthyes; order Myliobatiformes; family Dasyatidae; genus Hemitrygon; species Hemitrygon akajei. Next base: position 25,750,954 of record NC_133127.1, read on the forward strand.
TCGGGCACAGGGGACAGACAATCAACGGTAACATTGCCAGTGATATCCACATCCTGCAAACAGATTTAAAAATAGTCCACTGAGTTCTGATTATGTTATAATTTTATGATATTAATTAATATAACATTGATAACAATTTGTCATATACATTAATGATCTGGATGATGGGGTGGTAACTTGGATTAGTAAATATACAGATGATACTAAGGTAGGTGGCGTTGTGGATAATGAAGTAGGTTTTTAAAGTTTGCAGAGAGATTTAGGCCAGTTAGAAGAGTGGGTTGAAAGATGGCAGATGGAGTTTAATGCTGATAAGTGTGAGGTGCTACATTTTGGTAGGAATAATCCAAATAGGACATACATGGTAAATGGTAGGGCATTGAAGAATGCAGTCAAACAGAGTGATCTAGCAATAATGGTGCATAGTTCCCTGAAGGTGGAATCTCATGTGGATAGGGTGGTGAAGAAAGCTTTTGGTATGTTGGCCTTTATAAATCAGAGCATTGAGTATAGGAGTTGGGATGTAATGTTAAAATTGTACAAGGCATTGGTGAGGCCAAATTTGGAGTATTGTGTACAGTTCTGGTCACCGAATTATAGGAACGATGTCAACAAAATAGAGAGAGTACAGAGAAGATTTACTAGAATGTTACCTGGGTTTCAATACCTAAGTTACAGGGAAAGGTTGAACACATTAGGCCTTTATTCTTTGGAGTGTAGAAGGTTGAGGGGGGCTTGATACAGGTATTTAAAATTATGAGGGGGATAGATAGAGTTGACGTGGATAGGCTTTTTCCATTGAGAGTAGGGGAGATTCAAACAAGAGGACATGAGTTGAGAGTTAGGGGGCAAAAGTTTAAGGGTAACACGAGGGGGAATTTCTTTACTCAGAGAGTGGTAGCTGTGTGGAATGAGCTTCCAGCAGAAGTGGTAGAGGCAAGTTCAGTATTGTCATTTAAAGTAAAATTGGATAGGTATATGGACAGGAAAAGAATGGAGGGTTATGGGCTGAGTGCGGGTCAGTGGGACTCTAGGTGAGAGTAAGCGTTCGGCATGGACTAGAAGGGCCGAGATGGCCTGTTTTGGTGCTGTAATTGTTATATGGTTATAATTAGTACACGGAATCTAATTCCTGGTGTACCAAGATTAGAGTGTAAAGTATCAACCAAAATTTGCTGGTAACTCTGCCTGCCCATGCTTAACATCACTTTAGACATGATACAGTTTTTATTTATTTTGGCTTTGTGACCAGACACTTGTGTTTACAATTAACAGAAGAACCATAAATAGAATGAAAATGATCCGCTGGAAGTGTTACATGGAGAGCAGTCAGAGGCTGTATGGGGTCAATAAGGGACCTAAAATGAACTTGAATGTGCAGTCAGGGATGTTGCTGCGTTTTGAACTAGCTTTGCATTTTCCTTTATTAGGGAAGAAGTCACCAGTGATAGGGAAAGTGGTATTGGACAATTTAAAAGTAAATAATAAACAGGAAAAAACTGGGGGTGTTCAAAGAAGAAAAGTCTCAGATGCCATCTTGGATGGATGCATTCTAAATTATTGAGGTTGGAAATTTTCTAGGATCTGACAAATTTTCAATCCTCTTCATACATTGAAATAAGACTGAGGGAACCATTGTATATACCAAGCTCTTGAGGCTCACTTGTCAAATGCTTTGTAGAAATCTAAATACTGTACATTTGCACATACTCAAAGAATTTAAACAAATAATCTATGTATACCCACTTTCATAAATCCATGTTGAATAGGTTGATTATATTTAAATTATTAGTTACTTCCTCTTTAATTATTGATTGGATCATCTTGCTAACAATAGATGTTTAACTAACTGGCCTATAGTTATCTACTTTTTGTCTTCTTCCCTTTCTAATCTTCTGTTATCTCCTGGAATTAATCAAGTCTTCAAAATGTTCAGCCAATGAATCTAGCATACCTACAGCAACTCTCTTTTAAAGTCTTGAATGGGGGCATTGAGTAGTGTTGATTTGACTGTCTTTAGCCTTGCAATTTTCACTAACACTTTGTATCCCTTGTGATTGTGATATTTATGAGTTTCTCCCTGTTATTTGTTCATCTGTTATCTTAATGTGATATGCAGAGCTCTGCATGGTGATGACCGATGCAAGAGAAATTGATTTAACTGATGAGCCATTTCTGTGTTTCCTATTATTAATTCACCAGCCGCATTCTCAAGAAATTCTCTGATACTTATTCCAATTTATATAGGCTTGTTTCAATATTACACGTTATCTCTTAAAATCAAACTTCTTTATTTCATAGCTTGATACTGAAAGCTTCCCAGTACCCTGCCCACCACGAGCCTTTACCACTTGTATGCCTTACGTTTCAATGTAACATTTTCTTTGACCCCCTTTATTAGCCACATGTGTCCCTTTCTTTATGGAATCCATCTTTCTAATTGGGCTAAACTCCTGCTGAGTATTACGGGCAAGGTGTTTCGATATCTTCCATCGATTGAGTTTTTTGACAAGGTGACGGGAGAGATTGATGAGGGTAGGGCAGAAGATGTTGGCTACACCCTCATGGGAAGCTAATCCAGAAGATTAAGATGCATGGGGTTTGCAGCAAATTGGCTGTTTGGAATTTGAACTGGCTTGCACGTGGAAGACCAAGGGTGATGTTTGAAAGGACTTATTTGAGCTGGAGATCTGTAATTAGCAGAGTTCCGAAGGGATCTGCACTTTGACCTCTGCTGTTTTTGATGTACATAAATGACCTGGGTGAAAATGTAGATGGGTGGTTAGTAAATTTGCAGATGATAGCAAGATTGGTGGAATTGTGAATAGTGTGGTAACTGACAAAGAGTACAGTGCGATATAGATCAGTTGCAGATATGGGCCGAGAAATTTAACCCAGATAAACGTGAGCTGCTGCACCTCAGTAGGGCAAATACAAGGGGACTGTACATTGTTACGGGCAAGGTCCTTAACAATGTTACTGAGCAGGGAGATCTTGGGATCCAAGTTCATAGCTCATTGAAAGTGGCTATGTAGGTTGATAAGGTGGTTAAGAAGGCTTATGGAATGCTTGCATTTATTAATCAAGGCATTCAGCTCAAAAGTCAGGAGGTTACGTTGCAAATTTGTAAAACTCTGGTGAGGCCATATCTGGAGTTATTGTGCACAGTTCTGGTCACCCCACCATAGGAAGAATGTTGAGGCTTTGGAGAGGGTGCAGAACAGAGCATTATGCTGCCTGGTTTAGAGGGTATGAGCTACCACGAGATGCTGGATAAACGGGTTGTTTTCTCTGGAGTGCTGGAGGCTAAGGGGAGATCTGATAGAGGTTTACAAAATTCTGAAAGAAATAGATAGAGTGGACAGAGATTACCTGTTTCCCTGGGTTGAAATGTGTAATACCAGAGGGCGTACAATGAAGGTGAGAGGGGATAGGTTCAAGAGGGATGTGAGGGGTAAGACTTTTACTCAGAGCATCATGGATGCCTGGAATGCGCTGCCTGGTATGGTGGTGGAGGCAAGGTTATTGGAGGCTTTTAAGAGATGACTGAGTAGGCACATGGATGTAAGGACGATGGATTGATATCGACATTGTGTATATAGGAGGAATTAGTGGTTTTGATTTGTTTTTTAGCTGGTTTGGCACAACATTGTGGGCTAAATGGCCTGTCCTGTGCTGTACTGTTCTAGGTTCTCTTGTTCACCTACAGATCGATCTCTTAGCTTATTTTCTAAGTCCACTTAGGACAATTGCCCTATTAGAATTGCCCTTACTTACACTGAATCAACAAAGACTGAGGTTTTAATCCTGTGTATTTTACAGACAGACAGATAGACATACTTTATTGATCCTGAGGGAAATTGGGTTTCGTTACAGCCGCACCAACCAAGAATAGTGTAGAAATATAGCAATGTAAAACCATAAATAATTAAATAATAAGTTAATCATGCCAAGTGGAAATAAGTCCAGGACCAGCCTATTGGCACAGGGTGTCTGACACTCCGAGGGAGGAGTTGTAAAGTTTGATGGCCACAGGTAGGAATGACTTCCTATGACGCTTAGTGTTACATCTCGGTGGAATGAGTCTCTGGCTGAATGTACCCCTGTGCCTAACCAGTACAACTACAACTACACTACACTACACTCCAAATACAATCAAAATTCTATCATATTGTGGGTCTCTCTCCGATGAGATCTATAACCATTCTTATCAATCCTTCCTCATTACTCTTGACCAACTCTAAAGTAGCCTTTTCTTGAGTACATTCTGCAACATTCTGTTCTAAGAAGCAATTCTCAACTCACCCCGGATTCTTCTATGGTATGTATGCTTGCCAGTTTGGGTCATCAATTAATACATAGATTAAAATCTCCCATGACTGTTGCAGTTCCTTCATCAACGCTCTAGATGCTTCCCCATTTATACTCTATCAAGAGCTCAGGTTTTGGGGGGGCATATCGACTATTCCGATCCATGCCTTCAAAATCTTCCCAAAAGCCACAACTTCAAGAAGTGGTGCCTCAAAAAGGTGTCCTCCTAACACCCAGGATGTGCCATATTCTCAGTGCTAACATTATGGAGGAGGTACAGGAGTCTGAAGACACACATACAACAATTCAGAAACAGCATCTTCCCTGTCACAACCACAGATTCAGCAGTGCAGTAGATAGGGCAATTGCTCATGTCAGCTAATTATTATTTCATTGTGATAGTACTTAACTCCATACTTGTTGTCGTAGTGCTTGTCGAGACTTGGACAGAGCACAGCAACACTTCACTGACTGTTTGCATTCGGCCTTCCCTGAGAAATTGGACGGTCGAGTCAACTGACTCTGAAGACTAGCGGTATTCATTTTATTGTTAGTTGTTCTTTTCAGCCACAGTGTAAGCTTCATTTTCCATTTGAGCGGCCCTGTTTGGCCTAGCGTCTATTGTCTTATAATCCCTTTAACACCGTTTGCATTAAAGTTTGTGAACTATCACCTGCTTCAGTGTCTCACTCCACACTTGGGCTGTATCGAAAACCTGGTAACACTTCCCCTCCTTGATCAGATTTATGAATGGACAGTGAACCAACCATGAACATTACCTCACTATTCTTGCTCTCTTTTTGCACTGTTTAATTAATTTACTTTATATATTCACTGTATTTCTTTTTGTAATTTGTAGTTCTTTAAGATATATTGCACTGTACTACTGCTCTAAGCAACAAATTTCACAACATTTGTGAGTGATATGAAGCCTGACTCTGATTCTGTTTGGCCAATTATAGTGGTGTCTTCTGCAAACTTATTAATGCAATTAGAGCATAATTTGGTAATACAGTCAGACTGATGGGGAGTAAATTAGCGGGCTGAGGCCACAGCCCTGTGGGGCACTTGTGTTGTGGATAATCATGGAGGAGGTGTTGCTTTTTTTCTTACTGTTGGTCAGGAAGTCAAGAATCCAATTACAGAGAGGTTGCCAAGTCCTAGGCCTAGGAGTGTGGTGATCAGTTTGTTTGGAATTATGGCAATAAATGAGAGTCAGAAATAGATTCAAAGTAACTAATCTAAGAGTTGTGACTGCCTCATGGGAATTTTCCCACCCAGTCTCCAGCACATTGCTCCTGGTCTACAGTCCCTCAAGCAGACCTCTGCAGATCCGGTCACTGGTTACAAAAGTAGGATCTGCCACTTACCATATTTTGCGACTACAACAATATGCTTGTCATTGTAAAAAGAAAAAAGGACTTTACAAACCTGTAGGGACAAAAGGGCCGATGTATTTGGTGTTGAAATGAAGAACGTGACCTGAGGGAGCAATAATAAATGGTTGTTTGCTCTTCGGTTGAGAGATGACTGCGACAATAAGAAGAAATGTAGTACTCCACAGTACATTAAAAAGTACTCAGATCCATTGCAGGAAAGAGATCAAACTACACATACTTTCCAAGTGTTTACTCATCAAAAGCCTAGGTTGTTCTTCTGGATAAGAGCACACTTACTGTTTCCATAGCCACAAAAGTTTACTCTTCTCTCACCTGCTCTGTTTCCTCTGGCATCGTCCAAGGATCTAGCTTTGAATGCCTCTTACATTTCTCAAAACCATGTCATCATTCCCTACATGCGCATTGCTGCCACCTCGTTTTCCCTCACCCTCATCTCCCTTAACCTCTCATTGTCTCCAAACTGTTTGTCATCCACTCAAATATGGGCCAAGATTTACTCCAAAAAAAGACTGAAGCCATTACATTCTGTCCTCAAACAATGTCCACTTTACCCACCAATTGTTTGAATTAAACTGTAACCTTGTGGTGTGTCTAATCCACAAAATGAGCTATTGGCATAATTTTATGCCATCACTAAAACTATTTCCTTTTCTGAAACTTTGCCAGAGTCCATCCCTCTGTCAGCTTGTCTGCACCTGAAACATTAATCTCTGACTTAGTTACCTTATAAGCAGGCCCATGATGAAAGGTAGCTTGATCCTAGTTCACCTGTATAGGCTTTGATGTGATTGAAGAATCTAATGCACCATCTGCAGATTCAGCCTCAGGTGGGGCAAGTGGTGTTTAAAGGGAAGGGTGAGTTCAGGGCCTATCAGCGGTGGCAAATGAGCTTGACAAACTAAATATAAGTACAGAAGGGATAAGTGGGCGCCCATTGTCAGGAGTAGGCCGGTGGCAAGAGTAGAAGCTTCAGCGAAGGTGGGCTTCAGCGAGGTAATTGGCTAGGTGGACTTCGTTTTTTGGTTTTTCTTTGCATTTTTTGAGGAACAGAGAGCATGTTGGTACGGTTAGTATTTTGCTCTGGGTGTCAGATGTGGGAATCCTGGGAATCTTCCAGTCTCCCAGGTGGCCACATCTGCACCAGGTGCACCGACGTGCAGCTCCTGAGAGACTGTGTTAGGGATCTGGAGCTACGGCTCAATGACCTACAGCTTATCAAGTCAAGTCAACTTGTATTGTCATTTCGACCATAACTGCTGGTACAGTGCGTAGTAAAAAATGAGACAATGTTTTTCAGGACCATGGTTTACATGACACAGTACAAAAAACTAGATTGAACTACGTAATAAAAAAACACAGAAAGCTACACTAGACTACAGTCCTACACTGGACTGCATAAAGTGCACAAAAACAGTGCAGGCATTACAATAGATAATAAACAGGACAGTAAGGCAAGGTGTCAGTCCAGGCTTCGGGTATTGAGGAGTCTGATAGCTTGGGGAAGAAACTGTTACATTGTCTGGTCGTGAGATCCTGAATGCTTCAGAGCCTTTTCCTAGACAGTAGGAGGGAGAAGAGACTGTATGAGGGGTACATGGGGTCCTTCATAATGCTGTTTGCTTTGCGGATGCAGCATGTAGTGTAAATGTCTGTCATGGCAGGAAGAGAGACCCCGATGATCTTCTCAGCTGACCTCACTATCCTCTGCAGAGTCTTGCGATCCGAGATGGTGCAATTTCCGAACCAGGCAGTGATGCAGCTGCTCAGGATGTTCAGGATATTAGGGAGAGTGAACAGGAGATGGAGTGGAACTACCGGGAGTTAGTCACCCTGAGGCTGCAAGAATTAGATAAGTGGGTGATGGTCAGGAAAGCGAAGGGAAGAGCTCAGGTAGTAGAGAGCATCTCCTGTGGCCAACCCCCTCAATAATCGTTATCTCCTTTTGGATGCGGTCGAGGGGGATGACCTGACAAAGGATGACCACGGCGATCCGGTCTCTGGCACTGAGCCTGGTTCCGTGGTGCAGAAGGGAAAGAGGAGGATGAAGAATGCAGAAGGCATAGGGGATTCCATAGTGAGGGGAACAGGCAGGAGGTTCTGTCAGCCTGATAGAGATACCCGCATGGTGTGTTGCCTCCCGGGTGCCAGGATACGGGATGTCTCAGATCGAGTGCAGAGTATTCTGAAGGGACAAGGTGAACAGCCAGAAGTCTTGGTACACGTTGGTACCAATGACATAGGTAGAAAAAGGGAGGAAATCCTGAAGAGAGAATTCAGGGAGTTGGGTAGGAAGCTGAAAGGCAGGACCTCCAGTGTAGTAATCTCAGGATTGCTGCCTGTTCCATGTGCTAGCGAGGGCACGGATAGCATGATCAAGGCATATTAATGTGTTGTGAGAGACTGGTGTAGGGGGCAGGGCTTCAGATTCCTGGATCATTGGGGTCTCTTCTGGGAGAGGTATGACCTGTACAAAAGGGACAGGATACACCTGAACCCAAAGGGGTCCAATATCCTAGCCGGCACATTTAATTGAGCTGTCAGGGAGGGTTTAAGCTAATTTGGCAGGGGGATGGGAACCGGAGTGACAAGGTTGAGGAATGGTAAAACAGAAATAAATCAAAGGTAGCGTGCAGCAAAGATTATAGAAAGCGCCAGCAGGAGAAGAGGCTTAATCACAACCAGTAGCGTAAGTTACAGGGCAATGGAGGCATGGTGCAGTTAAAACAGAAAGCAACAAATACTGGACTGAGAGTGTTGTATTTGAATGCACGCAGCATAAGGAATAAAATGGATGATCTTGAAATTCAGCAAGAGATTGCCAAATATAACTTTGAAACTTTGGCCATCTCTGAAACTTGGCTAAAGGATGGCTGCCATTGGGAGCAGAATGTCCAAGGATATATGGTGTATTAGAAAGATAGGCTAATAGGCAGAGGGGGTGGTGTGGCTTTGTGAAAAGAAATAATATTAAATCATTAGAAAGAGATTATGTAGAATTGGAAGATGTAGAATCTCTATGAGTTGAGTTGAGAAATGGCAGGGGTAAAAGGACCCTAATGGCAGTTGTATACAGGCCTCCAAACAGCAGCCGGGATGTGGATTACAAATCACAGCAGGAGATAGAAAAGGCGTGTCAGAAAGGCAATGTCATGATAATCATTGGGTATTTAAACCTGAAAGTGGATTGGAAAAACCAGGTTTACAGACTAACCTTTCCTTTTTAATTTTAGTTAGGAAACTAATAGAACGTCTATTTTTTAAGTATTATGGTTAACCTCAGTTTCAGTTTCAGGTCAACATGTCTACAAATTCAAATCCAATCTCAAAAAAATATATACATATGCAACTTAACTCCTTTCATGATAAATTCTCCAACATTAAAACTTTTAAACAAAGTAAACCTCAGTCACTTATCAAAGTTCTTGCAAAAATAATCAGTTCTTCCAGAAAATCAAATTCACATCCTTCGAATGAGAAAATAAATTATACATCCAACCATGTTAAATCCCCTACATCATGAAGTATTCTGTTCCCTCATTGGTTCTTCGAACTTGGGTAGCTCACCATCTTGTTTCTTTGTTCGTTGGATGAAATGGTGGATCATTCATGGAAAGTCAATTCACAATACCCAAAAAAAGATAAAACCTGACCAAATCCCTTGGTATAATTTAACGGATCTAATTCCCAGTTACATAGTAGAGATCTTTCTCTACCAATATTGTCTTGCTATAGCTGGTGACCGTTATAGCCGTAACTCCAATAAATCTTTTTTCGACATCGTCTCTCCTCTACGTGTTTCACCCTGAGGATTTCCAATAAGTAGGGTGGAGATACTTACTATTAATTCCACTTTTAGCAGTTTATATCTTTTGTTAGTTTCTATAGATTGCTGCGTTTCTGTCACTTGTCCATGCCTGCAACAGCCCCAACCCTTTATCGCATAGCTACTTTTTCCCCAAGTTCTCTTTTTAAAAATTCGATAAACCTTGTTTTCACAGGTGGAGCTTTCTAACATTACATCTTTGGGTTTAATTAGCCTGGGTTACACAATGTTTTCCACTAGATGGTCTGGCCAAAGGTCTATAGATTCTCAATCTTGAACTTGACCTCCTTCCTGTGCAATGCAATATGGGCCTTTGATGGGACGTCGCTAACAACATCCTTAGTTTCCATGTCGCTTTACACGTCATGATGTGCTATAGACTATCAACAGCCTGTATGATCCCCTTGGATTTGCGCTCCAGTCAGTATCCAGGTATGCTTCATGTTAAGAGCGCTACCTCGGATACATATAGACGGGATGTCCCACTCCCTGAAGAGAAATGTAGCAGTGCCAGTGGCGGTGTTCTGCCCTTCAGGATCTCATAGGCTTGAAAATTCCAAGAACCTCCACAACAATTCCACCATCTGGTAAATTGTAAGTGTTATATTTGAATACACACTGAATAAGAAATATATTGGATGATCTTGAAATTCAGCTACAGATTGGCAAGTATGATGTTGTGGCCATCTCTGAAACTTGGCTAAAGGATGGCTGCCATTGGGAGCTGAACATCCAAGGATATAGGGTGTATCAGATAGATAGGTTAGTCGGCAGAGGGGGTGGTGTGGCCCTGTGTATAAGAAATAATATTAAATCATTAGAAAGGAGTGACATAGGATCGGAAGGTGTAGAGCCTCTATGGGTTGAGTTAAGAAATGGCAAGGGTAAAAGGACCCTAATGGCAGTTGTATACAGGCCTCCAAGCAGCAGCCCGGATGTGGATTACAAATTACAGCAGGAGATAGAAAAAGCATGTCAGAAGGGCAACATTATGATAATCACTGGGGATTTTAACATAAAAGTGGATTGGAAAAACCAGGCCAGTACTGGACCTCAAGAGAGAGAATTTGTAGAATGTCTAAGGGATGGCTTTTTAGAACAGCTTGTTGTCGAGCCCACTAGGGGATTGGCTGTGTTGGATTGGGTGTTGTGCAATGATCCGGAGGTGATGCGAGAGCTTAAGGTTAAGGAACCCTTAGGGAACAGAGATCACAATATGATCAGGTTCACATGGAAATTTGAAAAGGAAAAAATAAAATCGAATGTGTTGGCATTTCAGTGGAATAAAGGAAATTACAATGGCATGAGAGGGGAACGGGCCAAAGTTGACTGGAAAGGGACATTTGCAGGAAGGACAGCAAAGCAGCAATGGCTGGAGTTTCCATGAAAAATGAGGGAAGGGCAAGACAGATATATTCCAAGTAAGAAGAACTTTTCAAAGGGAAGAAGGACACTACCATGGCTGACAAGTGAAGTAAGAACCAAAGTAAAAGCAAAAGAGAGGGTATACAAGGAAGCCAGAGCTAGTGGGAAGATAGAGGATTGGGGAGCATTTAACAACTCGCAGAAGGAAACTAAGAAGGTCATTAGGAACAAAAAGATGAATTATGAAAGGAAGCTGGTGACTAGTATCAAAGAAGATACTAAAAGCTTTTTAAGTATATAAAGGGTAAAAGGGAGTTGAGGGTAGATATAGGACCAATGCAAAATGATGCTGGAGATATTGTAATGAGAAATGAAGAGATGGCAGAGGAACTGAATGCGTATTTTGCATCAGCCTTCACAGTGGAAAACTTCTACAGTATACTGGACATTTAAGAGTGTCAGGGAAGTGAAGTTTGTGCAGTGAAAATTACGACTGAGACAGTGCTTAGGAAGCTTAATGGTCTGAGGGTGGATAAATCTCCTGGACCTGATGGAATGCACCCTTGGGTTCTGAAGGAAGTAGCTGGAGAGATTGCGGAGGCATTAACGATGATCTTTCAAGAATCGTTAGATTCTGGCATTGTACCGGTTGACTGGAAAATTGCAAATGTTACTCTGCTATTTAAGAAGGGTGGGAGGCAGCAGAAAGGAAACTATAGACCTGTTAGCCTGACATCAGTGGTTGGGAAGTTGTTGGAATCGATTGTTAGGGATGAGTTCACGGAGTACCTGGAGGCACATGACAAGATAGGCCAAAGCCAGCATGGTTTCCTGAAAGGGAAATCCTGCCTGACAAACCTACTGCAATTCTTTGAGGAAATTACAAACAGGATAGACAAAGGAGATGCAGTAGACATGGTGTACTTGGATTTTCCGAAGGCCTTTGACAAGGTGCCACAATGAGGCTGCTTAGCAAGATAAGAGCCCATGGAATTACAGGGAAATTATTCGCATGAGTGGAGCATTGGCTTCTTTGTAGTAAACAGAGAGTGGGAATAAAGGGATCCTATTCTGGCTGGTTGCTGGTTACCAGTGGAGTTTCACAAGGGTCGGTGTTGGAATTGCTGCTTTTTACAATGTATGTCTGTGATTTGGAATACGGTATTAATGGACTTGTGGCTAAATTTCCCGATGATACAAAGATAGGTGGAGGAGCAGGTAGTGTTGAGGAAACAGAGAGCCTGCAGAGAGACTTAGATAGTTCAAGGGTATGGGCAAAGAAGTGGCAAATGAAATACAATGTTGGAAAGTGTATGATCATGCACTTCGGTGGAAGAAATAAAAGGGCAGACTATTATTTAGATGGGGAGAGAATTCAAAATGCAGAGATGCAAAGGGACTTGGGAGTCCTTGTGCAAGATACCCTAAACATTAACTTCCTGGATGAGTCCGTTGTGAAAAAGGTGAGTGTATTGTTGGCATTCATTTCTAGAGGTATAGAATATAAGAGCAGGGATGTGATGCTGAGGCTCTATAAGGCACTCCTGAGACCACACTTGTGTGCAGTTTTGGGCTGCTTATTTTAGAAAGTAAATACTGACCTTGGAGAGGGTTCAGAGAAGATTCACGAGAATGATTCTAGTAATGAAAGGGTTACTGAATGAGGAACGTCTGGCAGCTCTTGGGCTATATTCCCTGGAATTCAGAGGAATGAGGGAGTATCTCATAGGAACATTCCAAATATTAAAAGGCCTGAACAGATTAGATATGGCAAAGTTATTTCCCATGGTAGGGGATTCTAGGACAAAAGGGTCTGACTTCAGGATTGAAGGATGTCCATTTAGGACTGAGATGTGGAGAAATTACTTTTTTCAGAGGGTGGTAAATCTGTGGAATTTGTTGCCACGAGTGGCTGTGGAGGCCAAGTCATTAGGTGCATTTAAGGCAGAGATAGAAAGGGTTTGATTAGCCAGGAACTCAAAGGGTATGGGATGAAGGCAGGGGAGTGGGGATGACTGGAAGAATTGGATCAGCCTATGATTGAATGGTGGAGCAGACTCAATGGACTGAATGGCCTACTTCTGCTCCTATATCTTATGGTCTTATGGAGTGTTGCTTAAGATATTGTGTATTTGTTCAATGGAACAATCAAAATCTCTTGCCTTCTTACTCATGGACAATGAAGGTGTTCAATACTTCTCCATTTTGAAAGATGGCAAGCCAGGGATTCCCACAAGTGATGACAGGTTACGTTTTTAGAAGACATTTTTTTCAATGTCATATCTTCCTATCATTGTGAAGCAGAATTCACCAAGCATTAAGATTGCTGACCCACTAACAGATAATGTGAGGTGGGATTATATCATCAAGAGACAGGTTAGGTCTACCCTTCTGACAATTTGCTTTTCCAATAGCAATCCTAGTGCAACCACCTTGAGGACCATTTTCTGTCCTCCTGGAAATTCTTTGCTCCACCATATAGTAGCATTTCCATTTGAGGTCAGGAACACTAACAGTTTAACCCACTCATTGGAGCTGGTTGAGTGTGAGTAGAGTCTTGATTACGGGAGAGATTGTCTGAGAGAGGAAGCAGACATCAGTTCATCTAGACGTTAGTGACTGCACCTTGAATACTATGACCATACTACAGGAAGGGTGTCATTAGGCTAATAAGGGTGCAGAAAAGATTTACAATAATGTTGCTGGAAGAGGAGCTTCTGGGTTATAAGAAGAAACTGCAGAGACTGGGACTATCTTCTCTGGAATGGACGAGGCTGAGGTGTTACAGAGTTTTATAAAATTATGAGAGTCACGTGTGGTGGTGCAGAGTCACGTGTGAGAGTCAATGGTGGATGGTCACAGTATTTTTCCCAGGGTATGAGGGTCTGTAACCAGAAGACATAGCCTTAAGATGAGGAGGGAAAGATTTAAAGGGGATCTGAGGGGCACTTATTTCCATACAGAAGGTGATGGGGGTATTGGACAAGAAGTGGTATAGGTGGAGACAACTACAATACTTTAAAGACAGTGAGACAGTTACATAGACAGGAAAAGTTTACAGCAAGGGTTTCCAATCCTTTCAGTATGCCATAGACCAATAGCATTAAGCAAGGGATTTGTGGACCCCAGGTTGGAACCCCCTGGTTTAGAGCAATACGAGCCAACCACAGGCAAATGGGAGTAGCTCAGGAAGTCACCATGATTATTTCTGGACAGGTCAGGGCTAAAGGGGTTGTTTCTCTTTACTGTAGAACTCCACAACTCTGTGAGCCACAACCTAACGATGGCGGAGCAGGCTCATCCAAGAGAAGGGCAAATGATTTTTCTTTGCATCTTTGCATGAGAGGCCTGCAGTAGAAATGCCTGGAGTTGCCACTTGTCATATCACTGAACAAAGGCAGTGTGGATGGTGCTAGCTGTTGACTCCATCTGTAGCACCAGCTGCTCCATGCTTCTGGGGTGGTATTGTGCCAGCATTAATGTTTTAAACAGGCATTCCCAAAGGGTTTTGACTTTCTGAGGTAATATGGGATTCAAACTAATCCCATCGACAACAGATCCTTCCTTATGTTCTGCCACCATCACCATATGTTCCCTCTCATTCAAGCTGCAAGTCCTCTTGAGTTGAACATCTAACCCCTGTGGAATGAACAACTGTATGCTGCGCATGAGAAACCAATTGGCTCTTAAATAATTACAATGTCTGATATACTTGATTCAGTTTATTTCTCTGTGGGAAATCTAAAATACATAAAAGGCTGCGATGTCAGGAAAGAAACAGCACAGCATTGCACTTTGATTCACCAAAAGTGGTTGTGCAGTGATGTTATAGAAATGGAAGATGTTAATATTAACACTGAACAGTACAGCACAGTACAGGCCCTTTGGCACATGATGTTGGGGCAAGCTTTTAACCTACCATAAGATCTCTCCCACATCACCTTCCATTTTTCTATCATCCACGTGCCTAAGAAACTCTTAAATGTCCTGAACGTATTTGCCTCCACCACCACAACTGGCAGTGTGTTCCATGCACCTTGAATAATTGTGTATGTATTATCTAACAACTGTACCACTTGGAAAGGCAAGGTGAACAGAAATCGCACATTTCCCCCAGGATTACATGCATCCTGATTTGGAGATATATTGCTGTTCCTCCATCGTTATCGGTTCTATCGCATGCTCCTGAACCTCTTTCCGCAGCCGTCCTGTGGAAGGATTTCCACCAGAGCTGCAGTAACTCAACACGGTGGCGCAGCATCGCATTCTGACGGACAATTGGAGATGGGACATAAATACTTGGGGACGAGACACTTGCTCATCCTCTGTGTGGAATACGGGCTTTGCAAAGAGGATGCGGAGAAAGATGTAAGGGCCTGTGTTTAAAATTGTGGTGAACTACATATACCTGTCTGGACATACCCCCCTGCTGACTGCTCCTGTGGCTCCTCCCACTGACCGTGGCTCCTCCCACAGACCCCGGTATAAAGGTGATTGAGGCCTGAGCCCGGCCCTCAGTCTCCAGGATGTAGTATGGTGGTCAATTACTGCTTGTTCTTTCTTCCAGTCAATAAAAGCCAATATCTCGCCTCACGTCTTGGCAAGTTATTGATGGTGCATCAAAAATAAAGGCTGAAATAGTCATAATTACAGACTCTGCAGTGGAGTCTGTGCAGCCACACAGGTGTTCTGCAGAATGAGTTTAGCAATTACACTCATGAGTATGCATGCTCCCGCCAATTCCTGTTTCATTGTGTTGGTACTCAACTCCCTTGCTCTTGTTCCAGTCTTGTCGAGACTTGACCAAAAGCCCAGCAATGTCTATGCTCCCTGCTTACCTTTGACATTGTTCTGGGAAAGAAGGCCACTGCTTAGATTAACACTGTAAAGAAGCAGTATTTGTTTAGTATTAAGTTACTGTTTCCTTGCCACAGTGTTGGTGTTAGCTTTCAGTTTGAGAGATTTAGTTAAAGGTCCTGTTGACCTAATGTTGATTGTTTTTCCTTTAATTTTGCACAGTTCTTATTAAAAGTCAGTGAACTGTTCATCCACTGTGCTGGCACCATAACCATACACTTGAGTCAGCAAGTCTTGATGACTATAATGGACACAGTGCTGAGTGAACAGCTGATCTTGGCTCTGAATTTCATTGGGCAGGTAGGAGAGAGGCTAAATTCTGTAAAGGCTGGGTTTGGCTGGTGTGACAATGTGCAAGTAAATTGCTGCTTCACTCGGTAAGATTGTTTGGCTCTCTGAAGGCAGGATTGGAACAGTTTCATCTCCAGAAGTATAGGAAAAAAGGCATAAAACAGGGAATATGCCCCTTGAAATGCTGAAAGGTAAGGGGATTATGTGTCACTCTCAGCTTCTTCTGATGAAACTCTTCTATCTTGTGGTTTGTGATACCTTCAGTGAAGAAGAACATCAGGTGGATTATATCACCAGCTGCTTTATACTATTTTTTATTATTGTCGCATGTACTAGGATGCAGAGGAAAACTGTTGTTTTGCATGACATCCAGACAGATTATGCCAGACACAATTATGTTGAGGTTGTAAAAATAAAACAATGCAGAATATTGTGTTCCACTTACAAAGAAAGTACAGTGCTGGTAGACAAGTAAAATGCAAGGGCCTTGACAAGGTAGGCTGGGAGATCAAAAGTATAATTTTTAGCCGCTGAGATTTCCATTCAAGAGTCTGATAACTGAGTGACTGTAACTAAAATAAATCTCCTAATCTGTCCCTGGACTTACTTTAAATAGAAGCACAAATGCAAACAAAGTTATATTTTTTCATTTTTAAATAAATGTATGTATACACTCTGTGGCCTCTTTATTAGGTACGTCCTGCTCCCAATAAAATGGCCACAGAATGTTTTCACTTTGGCACAAGAGACTTTTTCTGTTGGTCATTATCAAACAAGGCCAAATTAAATCTACTGTGATTCAATGTTGTAAAACAATGAAACATGAAACTTCCAAGGAGGGTGAATACTTTTTATAGGCACTGCTATATAATGTGTTATATTCAGTTTGTAGCTCAGCTGAGTTAATTAATACTTCATGAGGTGAGTCTAACAGGAAAAAAAGCACACTTACAAAGGTTAGTCAGGTGGGCTGAAGCATTATTTCGGAGTCTTCATAAAAATCATGCTTGCTGGGAAGATAATTCAATATTCTACACTGTGAGTCATATTCAAAAAAATATTTTAGGTGCAAAATCTTTGAAGCAAAAGGGATGACTCATTTATCAAATTTCTTTTTCACTTCTCAAGCATTCTCTTGGGACTGAGGATGACTGGGTTCCATTATACTTCACAAAACTGGGAGATGACTTTTGAAATGCCAAGACTGAATGTGACAGGGATATTTTCTTTACTGAGAATCTAGAAACAGAGGATAAAACATCAGAGTACAAGGATGTCCCTTTAAAATGGAGGAATTTCTTTAGCTAAATGGTGGTAGACTGGACTGCCAACACAGATGCCTTGTGCAGGAAGGCACAGAGTCGACTGTACTTCCTTAGAAGGTTGGCGTCATTCAATGTCTGCAGTGAGATGCTGAAGATATTCTATAGGTCAGTTGTTGAGAGCGCCCTCTTCTTTGTGGTGGCGTGTTGGGGAGGAAGCATTAAGAAGAAGGACGCCTCACGTCTTAATAAGCTGATAAGGAAGGCGGGCTCTGTCGTGGGCAAAGTACTGGAGAGTTTAACATCGGTAGCTGAGCGAAGGGCGCTGAGTAGGCTACGGTCAATTATGGAAAACCCTGAACATCCTCTACATAGCACCATCCAGAGACAGAGAAGCAGTTTCAGCGACAGGTTACTGTCGATGCAATGCTCCTCAGACAGGATGAAGAGGTCAATACTCCCCAATGCCATTAGGCTTTACAATTCAACTGCCAGGACTTAAGAACTTTTTTTTAAAGCTATTATTAATGCTTTTTGAGTTAGTGATTTAGATGCATATCATATTATTACTGAGTTAAGTATTGTATGTAATGAGTTTTTGCTACAACAAGTGTATGGGACATTGGAAAAAATGTTGAATTTCCCCATGGGGATGAATAAAGTATCTATCTATCTATCTATCTATCTATCTATCTAAATTTGCTGAATTCATTCAACACGCACAAAATGCTGGAGGAACTCAGCAAGTCTGGCAGCATCTATGGAAGTATGTGCTGCCTGGCCTGCTGAGTTCCTCCAGCATATTGTACGTGTTGCCTGGATTTCCAGCATCTGCAGATTTTCTCTTGTATGTTGTGGAATTCATTGCCACATACGGCCTTGGAGGTCAAGTCATTAGGTACATGTAAAGCGGAGGTTGATAGGTTCTTGATTAGTAAGGGCATCAAAAGATATGGGGAGAAGGCAGGAGAAAGGGGTTGAGAGGGGTAATAAATCAGCCATGATCGAATGGCAGAGCAGTGTTGAAAGGTTGAATGGTCTAATTCTGCTCCTATGTGTAGTTGTCTTGGGGGCTATTGGCAGTGAATAACACTGCATACAAGCGCGAGACAGGCTTGCCTTGACAGCAAGCGGTTGATGGTAACTGAGAACATGCTGCATGGTGTTAACGCACACATACAGGAGAAAGACATCTTCTACCCTCAGTCTCTCTGCATCACTCCACACCTACCTGACTTCCTGAGTGACTCGAACACAAAATGCTGAGGGAACTCAGGTCAGGCAGCATCTATGGAAAGGAATTTGAGGCTAAGACTCTTCATCAGGCCCCTGCCCTCATCTCTCAATCACGTCTTTGGAAAGATCTGACTGGATGACAGATTTTCACGGCATCTCGGTAGCAATTCTTTTCTCTCTTCTCTCAGATCTCTTCTTTCAGCAGCTTCCTGTCCTCTGTAACTTTATATTAGAAAACTTGTATTTCTAAGTCCTTCACATGTCCCCAAGCAGTTGAGGAAACTGGAGCACATGGTCATGGGGAGAATACACTGTACAAACTTCTTACAGGGAGAAGCGGGAATTGAACCCAGGTCCCTGGCACTGTAATGCATTGTGCTAACCACTACATTACTGTGCCTCCCTAAATAAAATATAATTTTTAACTGCTGGATGCAGGAAGTATCCTCTATTTCTAAGTTCTGTGGGCTCTATTACATTCGTCCAAGTAAAAAAGTATTGACTATTATCTTGGTCCAGTGACAAGGAAGCCCAAAACTGGTATTTGCATTGGTCTATTATTGCTGCAACATTTCAGAGCATTAGTACATTGAGGTAGTACCGGAAAAAGCATGTAGTTTGCAAGCATGATGCTTTGTGAGGAATTTGAAACAACACTGCAGCTCAGCAGGCTGTCCTCTGTAAATCTAGCTTATTTCTGATTGGTACCATGTTCTGATGAGGGAGTTAATCGATCCTTGTCTTTATATCTGATCTGATTGGGGCTAGCCTCACCCACCTCAATCTCCTCAGAAATGGAGACGCCGCTGTGCTTTCTTGACCAAAGATGTGTTGTTCAGGGACCAGGTGAGATTGTCTGTTATATACACTTTCAGAAACCCGGTGCTCTTAACTCTCTCCACGGAGGAGCAATTTATGTGCGGGGAGGAGTGTTCAGGCAACACCTTCCCAAAGTTCACAATCATCTCTTTGGCCATTGAGACTCGAGTTGTTGTGCTTGCACCATTACACCAGCCACTCTACCTCCTCTCTGTATGCCATCCTGTTTTTGTTGTTGATAAGGCCAACCACTATTGTGTCAAAGTTCAAAGTAAATTCATGATCAAAATACATAAATTTCACCATATACAACCCAGAGATTAATTTTCCTGTGGGCATACTCAATAAATCTATGGAATAATAACCATTACAGAATCAATGATAGACCTTGGGCGTTTAACCAAAGTGCATGAAGACAACAATATGTGTAAATACAAAAAAAGAAAGAAAGAATAATAAATAAATAAGCAATAAGTATTGAAAACGTGAGTTGAAGAGTCTATGAAAGTGAGTCCATTGTTTATGGGTACACTTCAGTGAGTCGTGAGCAAACTTGATGATTTGGTTTGAACTGTGCAGTCATATGTCAGCAGCATGAACAGCAGTGGGCGGAGCTTGAGGTGGCAGTGTTCAGCATGATGGACCTAGTGATGTTGCTGCCAACATGGACTAACTGTGATCTTTCTGTCAAGAAGTCCAAAGTCCAGTTACAGAGAGAGAAGTTGAGGCCCAATGAGGGATAATTAATTAAATGCTGAGGTAAAGTAGCATCCTGATGTTTGAGGTGCCATTTTCCAGGTGGGACAATATGGGGTGGAGTGCAGAGACCATGGCATCTTCATTGGACGGATTTGAGCGATGAGTGAACTGGAAAGTGCTCAATGCTGTAGGAAGATTGGAAAGTGACCTTCGACCCATATGGGAGAATGAGGAGATAATAGACTGGAGCTACAGGGAGGTAGTCACCCCTAGCTTGCAGGAGACAGGTAACTGGGTGACTGTCAGGAGAAGGAGGGGAAATGCACAGCCAGTGCAGATTACAATTGTGGCCGTTCTGCTCAAAAATAAGTATACAACTTTAGATACAATAGAGGGGGTGACCAACCAGGGGAGTCACAGTGACTGGGTCTCTGGCACTACGTTTGGTGCTGGGTCTCAGCAGAGCAGATAGGTGGAAAGGACTGCAGTGTTCATAGGAGATTCCTTAGTCAAATGAATAGATATGAGGTTCTGTGGGTACGATAGAGATACCCGGATGGTATGTTGCCTTCCTGGTGCCAGGATCAGGGATGTTTCGGATCAAGTCCTTGGCATTCTCAAGGGCGAGGGTGAGCAGCCAGAAGTCTTGGTGTATATTGACACCAATGACATAGGTAGACAAGGTGAGGTGGTCCTGAAGAGAGATTTTAGGGAGCTAGTTAGAAATCTGAGAAATAGGACCTGTAGGATAGTTATCTCTGGATTGCTGCTTGGGCTATGTGCCAGTGAGGGCAGAAAGAGGATGATTTGGCAGGTGAATGCGTGTCTGAGGAACTGGTGCAGGGGGCAGGGGGTCAGATTTATGGATCATTGGGATCTCTTCTGGGGAAGGTATGACCTGTACGAAAGTGATGGGTTACACCTGAACCTGAGAAGGTCCAATATCCTTGCAGTTGGTCACGTGAGTAAAAACTATTCAGCAGGGGGATGGGAACCAGAGTGACAGTGCTGAAGATGAAGTAGTTGGTATTCCATCTGCCAGTTCTTTGCCCATTCTCCTAATATGTCTAAATCCTTCTGTAGTCTCTCTACTTCCTCAAAACTACCTGCCCCTCTAGAAAACATCTCTCCCTCAATGTCGCAAAAACAAAGGAGCTGGTTGTGGATTACAGGGGGAATAGAGACAGGCTAACCCCTATTGACATCAATGGATCTGGGGTTGAGAGGGTAAACAGCTTTAAGTTCCACGACATTCCACATCACCGAAGACCTCATGTGTTCTGTACACACCAGTTATGTGGTGAAAAAGGCACAACAGCGCCTCTTTCACCTCAGACAGTTGAGGAAGTTTGGTATGGGCCCCCAAATCCTAAGAACGTTCTACAGGGGCACAGCTGAGAGCATCCTGACTGGCTGCATCACTGCCTGATATTGGAACTGTACCTCCCTTAACTGCAAGACTCTGCAGAGAGTGGTGCGGACAGCCCAATGCATCTGTAGTTGTGAACTTCCCATGATTCAGGACATTTACAAGGACAGGTGTGTAAAAAAGGCTTGTAGGATCATTGGAGACCCAACTCACCCCAACCACAACCTATTCCAGCTGCTACCATCTGGGAAGCAGTACCGCAGTATAAAAGCCAGGACCAACAGGTTCCAGGGCAACTTCTTTCACCAGGCCATCAGACTGATGAACTCACACTGATTTGAGCGTACCCTATATTTCATTGACTGTTCTATTTATTATAAATTATTTTAGATTACTATGCTTGCACATTACACATTTAGATAGAGATGTAACGTAAAGATTTTTACTCCTCATGTATGTGAAGGATGTAAGAAATGAAGTCAATTCAATTCTATCTTTGTATCGTTTACAAACTCTGTAACAAAGCCATCAATCCATCATCCAAGTCACTGACACATACGTAAAAAAATCAGCCCCCTGTGGAACACCACTTGTTACCAGCAACCAATCAGAAAAAGCTCCCTTTCTTCCCTCTCTGTACCTCTTGCCAATCAGCCACTGCCTTATCCATGCTAGAATCTTTCCTGTAATAGCATGGGTTTGTAGCTTGTTAGGTAGCCTCACGTGTGGCACCTTGTCAGACTAGCTGGCTTACAATTTCCTTTCTTCTGCCTCTCTCCCTTCTTGAAGAGTGGAGTGACATTTACAATTTTTCAGTCTTCCAGAACCATTCCAGAATCTAGTGATTCTTGAAAGATCACTTCTTATGTCTCTACAGTCTCTTCAGCCACCCCTTTCAGAACCTGGGATGTAGTCCATCTGGTCCAGGTGATTTATCTATTTTCACACCTTTCTGCTTCCCAAGCGCCTTCTCCCCAGTAATAGCAACTATTGCCCACTGACACTCATATTTCTGGTACTCTGTGAGGTCTTCCATAGTAAAGACTGGCACAAAGTACTTATTATGCTCATCCATCATTTCCTTGCCCCCATTACCGTCTCTTCAGCGCATATTCTGGCATTCTAATATTCACTCTTGCTTCTATTTTACTCTTTATATATCTGAAAAAAAACTTTATATCCTCTTTTATATTATTGGCTCATTTGTTTTGTTTCATTTTATCTTGTTTCTCCTTATGGCTTTTTAGTTGCCTTCTTTTAGTTTCTAAATCTTCTCAATCCTCTACCTTCCCATTACATTTTGGTTTACTGTCTGCTGTCTCTTATATTTTTATGCTGTCTTTGACTTATTTTGTCAGCCACAGTTGTCTCATCTTCCCTACAGAATATCCCTTCTTCTTTAGGATGTATCTATCCTGTGTCTTCTGAATTGCTCTCAGGAACTCCAGCCATTGCTGTTCTGCTGTCATCCCTGTTGATGTTTCCTTCCGTTCAGTTTTGACCATCTCCTCTCTCATGCCTCTGTAATTCCCTTTACTCCCTGCATTAATGATACATCTGATTTTAGCTTCTCTCTCTCTTAAACTGCAGAGTGAACTCTATCATGTTATGATCACTGACTCCTAAGGGTTCCTTCACCTTAAACTCCCTGATCAAATATAGTTCATGATACAACATCCAACCCAGAATTGCATTTTCCCTAGTGGGCTCAACCACAAGCTACTCTAAAAAGCCATCTCCTAGGCACTCTACAAACTTCCTCTCTTGGGTAACCAGATTGTCCCAATCTACCTGTATATTGAAATCCCCCATGACCATCATAATGTTGCTATTTTAAAATGCTTTTCCTACCTCCCCTTGTAATTTGCACCCCACATGCTGACTGCGGTTCGGTTGCCCGTATGCAATTCCCAGCAGGCTCTTTTTACCCTTGATGTTTCTTAACTCTACCCACAAGGATTTTACTTCTTCCAATCCTATGTCACCACTTTCAAAGGATTTGATTTCATTTTATACTAACAGAGCCACTCCACCCCCTCTGCATACCTGCCTGTCCTTTCAATATAATGTGTATCCTCGGAGTTAAGCTCACAGTTATGAACTTCTTTCAGCCACAACTCAATGATGTCTACAATGTCATCCCTGTCAATGTCCCCTCCCATCTGTTCAACAATCTCTTCGACCACAATCACCGCCCCCCACCCCCACCATCAGGCAGGAGATAACATCATATTAGGATGAAAAAGACCTTGAATCTCCCACCACTACACAGGTCTCATCACACATGAAGAATGAGTAGCATTTTGCTGTTTACTTTTTAATTTGTGTCGTAAATGCACTTTATTGTTTGTTAATTTATTTATAAATCTTACTTCATGTGTTCTGTGTGAGTTATGTGTACAGTATTTTGCATCTTGGTCTAGAGGAACATTGTTTCATTTGGCAGTATACATGTGTGAGGTTAATAATAATAAACTTGGAATCTTTATTGTGTGACTGTATTTTACTGATACATTATATGTGCTTACTACCTTATATGTGCTGAATGTGCCTTGTGCTGTGTATGACTATTGGTACTGTGTTTTGTACCTTGGCCCTGGAGTAATGCTAATTCATTTGGCTGTATTCATGGGTACTCAGGCATGGTTGAATGACTTAAACTTGATATGATCTTGAACTTGAACATGGCACTGACTACCCAGCATCTGTTTGAATTCAGATTGCTCATTACAATGAACCTTCAAAAAGACATATAAGATGATGAGATGTGTATGAGATGACGAGAGGAATTGATCATGTGGATAGTCAGAGTCTTTTTCCCAGGGCTGAAATGGCTAACACGAGAGGGCAGTTTTAAGGTGCTTGGAAGTAAATACAGAGGAAATGTCAGGGGTAAATTTTTTATGCAGAGAGTGGTGAGTGTGTGGAATGGGCTGCCGGCGATGGTGGTGGAGGCGGACACAATAGGGTCTTTTAAGAGACTCCTGGATAGGTACATGGAGCTTAGAAAAATAGAGGGCTATGGGTAACCCGAGGTAATTTCTAAGTACCGTAGATTCCGGATTTTAAGCCGCTACTTTTTTCCCACATTTTGAACAGCTTTGAACTTTGCGGCCAATAATCCGAAGCGGCTAATGCATGATTTTTTTCATGCCGCCTCGTAAACATTTTGCCTCATAACAGTAGACCAATAAAATTGATGAGTAGTTCACAGAGGTCCAATGAAATTGTACGATAAATCAAGCGCACTTTCACAATTAAATTATTGTAAATCAGTCATTTGTACTCACCCTCATCAACATGGAAAACACTCGAAGCATTGTGCTGCCTACTTAGTTTAAACTATATTTGTTTTCTGTACTACATCGCGGGATGCTATGACGTCACACCCGGTTTCGCGGTGTCTTGTGGGAAAATGCCGGTTTGCGATAAACGGAAAGGAGGGGGGGAGCGCATTACGCGAGCGGCTTTGGATCTGAGCGAATTCTGCTTTTAAGTTAAAGGCGATCAATAACTTTTCCTGGTAGGCTGCAATATATATATTTTTTTACCAGTCGTTAGGAGATATTGGAATGTTGTTCAGTAAAGAAGTATACGCAACGTATATTTAAAAGTAGCCGCGTACGGGCACGGTTCGAAAAAAAGCATTTGCAATATGTATTTGTTTTTGTTACCATATGGATTTAATTAAAAGTTAAAAAAATCCTCACGTGTAATATCTTTCTGTGTAAATATCTCATATTACAACGTGGGACACCTGCGGCCGAAAATCCGGTGCGGCCTAAAATCCGATGCGGCCTTTACAATTAAAAAATTGATTTTATTTCTAAAATTAGAGCCAGCGGCTTTTAATCAGGTGCGCTCTGTAGTCCGGAATCTACGGTAAGTACATGTTCAACACAGCATTGTGGGCTGAAGGGCCTGTATTGTGCTGTAGGTTTTCTGTATTTCTATGTTTCTATGTCATTGTTGCTTGTCTTCACAAATGCTGAAGGTTATGTTCTGGCAGTTTCTTATCAGTTTGTCAGTTATTTATCAATGTTTTGCTCTAATTGTTAGATATCTGTGGGCTCAAGAAAAAGGAAGGGTTTACTAACTAATGGGCTATTTATAGTGCAATAAGGTGGTGTGAGTGTGGAACAAGTTGCCAGCAGATATGGCGGATGTGGGTTTGATTGCAACATTTAAGAGAAATTTGGATAAATACATGGATGGGATGGATATGGAAGACTATAGTGCAGGTGTAGGTCAATGGGAATAGGCAAAACAACAGTGAAGTATGGACTAGATGGGCCGAAGGTTCTTATTCTGTGCTGTAGTGCTCTATGCATTTATGACCCTATATTAACTGGTACACTTTTGTCTTCAGTGCCTGTACAATTATATTACATAGCCATTGTAGAATCGGGCAAACTTCTGAGAGTCACAGTGTTAAACAACATGGAACAAACTCTTCAGCCAAAATCATCTATGCCAATCAAGATACCAAGTTAATCTAGTCCCATTTTTCTCCAATTGGCCCATATCTTCCTTAACATTTCTTATCCATCTACCTTTTTGAATGCCTTTTAAAGGTTGTAATTTGAACTGCCTTTACCACTTCCCTTTGGCAGCTCAGTTCAAAGACCCATCACTATGTGAAGAAGTTGCTCCTCAGTTTCCTGCTAGACTTCTCATCCTAAACCTTTTCCCTTAGACTCCCCTGCCCCAGGAAAAAGAGAATATCACTACCTACTCTATCCATTTCCCTCATGATTTTAGAAACATCTATCAAGTCTCCATTCAGTATCCTTCACCGTAAGAAAAACTATTATAGTCTACGTCTGTAGATTCCTTAAAATTGCCATGCGCGTTGAGAGAGTGGTTAAGAAGGTATATGGTGTATTGGCCTTTGTTGGTTGCTGGAATGAGTTCAGGAGCTATGAGTAAATGTTGCAATTCTTTAAACTGTGATTAGACCATGTTTGGAGTATTGCTTTCAGTTCTAATCTCCTGATTATAGGGAGGAGGTGTAAGTTTTAGTGGAGGTGCAGAGGAGATTTACCAGGGTGCTTCCTGGATTAAGCCTCATTATAGGAAGGAAGGAGAAGTTTTAGTGGAGGTGCAGAGGAGATTTACCAGGATGTTGCCTGGATTAGAGGTCATGTCTTAATGAAGAAAAGTTGAGCAAGTTAGGGTTTTACTCTAACTTGATGAGAGATGACTTGATAGAGGTGCATATGATGTTAAGAGACTTAAGAGAGTGAATAGCCAGAGTTCACAGTTCAAAGTAAAGTTATTATCAAATACATGTATGTCACTATTTACAACAACACTGAGATTCTTTTTGTTTGTAAGCATACGCAATAAATCCATAACAGAATAATAACCATGGTGGCAATTGCTTATATGAGAAATATTCCTCATGTATCTCCCTCTACCATCACACCTGGCAGTGAGTTCCATGCACTTACTACTGTCTGGAGTAAGTAGAGCAGGTGATGTCAGAGAGCAGTAAGTGGATGGGGCATGGTGCCAGGGAGATGGTAGAGGCTGATACATTAGGAATATTTAAGAGACACTTCGATAGGTACATGGATGAAAGAAAACTGTAGGGCTGTGAAGGAGGGAAGGGTTAGATTGATCTTGATGTAGGTTAGAAGGTCAGCACAACATTGTTGCAGAGCCTGTGCAGTTTACTGTTCTATTCTATGTGAATAGTTCCAACCTAGTTACTCTCATTTTGACAAAAGCCCTGCAGACGGCCTCATGGAGATCTTTTTCCTGCACCCTCTCTCACTAAATCACATCCTTCCTACAGTACGGTGTCCAGAAATGTACACATTAATGCAAGTGTGGTCTAACCCAATGTCTCTTAAATCAAAAGAATTAGGTGATAACCTCAGTGAGTGAGCTCCTGAGAGATAAAGCATTTGCAATCATTTGGATGGGTCCACAAAGAGCGTGTGAGTTTCTTTGTCAGGTTGCTCCCTGGGGAATGGTTAGTAAAGGCAATAAAGTTTGCTGGAGAACTCAGTGCTATTGTGCAGACAAACTGTTAACCTGCTGTTTTTATTTAGAATTGTAGAGCATTTTATTGGCCTGAAAATTTCTTATGAATTGAGGATTCCATAATCAGCCTAAACCTCTTGTTAATTGGGATCAGATAATTAGCGTGAATTATAACTGGAGTGGATTCTTTGGCAGGTAATTCGTAACCTCTGTTCATGTCACAGACCCTGGATTGCTGTCCAGTGAAGTTCAGGATATTGAGTAGATGAGTTGGGTTAAAAGAAGGCAGGGGTGAGGTGAAATTAGATTCCATTTACAATCCACTTGCTTGTGGATGGAAATTAAATTAAATTGACTGAAACCTTTCATGAGAAGATGAAAAGAAAAACTTCTGAAAAGATGAAGGTTTTAAAATGTTAGAGCTGATTTCCTAGGTGGTTGTAAATCTCTTTCACTCCTTTAGCAATGGAGGCCTTGGGTTATTTCAACAGTGTGTCTAATTTTTTTTTTGCTAGGAAGTAGATTGTGTTAAGGTGTTGGACTGGTGTAAGATCCATCTTTTTGCCCGATGGCTTTTAGGGGACAAAATGTGACCACTCTGTCTATATGCAATTTCAGTCCTTTCTAGTGTCCTATTGCATCAAAACTTGGGCCAGGCAGAAGCATAGAAGAGATGTGGACCTTGTGAGCATCAACTCTGAGCACAGGATGGACAATATAGGGTGACATGGTAGTGTAGTTGTTAGCACAATGCTTTACAGCTCTAGCAACCCAGGTTCAATTCCCGTCACTGCCTGTAAGTTTGTACATTCTCCCTGTGACCTCACGGGTGCTATGGTTGCCTCCCACAGTCCAAAGACATACCAGTTAGTAGGTTAATTGGTCATTGTAAATTGTCCTGCAATTAGGCTAGGGTTAAATCAAGGGTGGTGTGGCTTGAAGGGTCGTAAGGACCTATTCTGCATCGTATGTCAATAAGTAAATAAAAATAAAGGAAAGCAGGATAAATAAAAGAAATAGTAAACACAAGGAAGTCTGCAGATGCTGAAAATCCAAAGCAACATACACATAATACTGCAGAAACTCAGCCGATCAGACAGCATCAATGGAAATGAATAAACAGTTGATGTTTCGGGCTGAGACCCTTCTTCAGGATTGGAAAGGAAGGGGGAAGATGCCAGAATAAAAAGTTGGGGGGAGGGCAAGGAGGATAGCTAGAAAGTGATAGGTGAAGCCAGGTGGGTGGGAAAGATAAAGGGCTGGAGAGGAAGGAATCTGATAGGAAGAGGAGAGTGGACCATTGGAGAAAGAGAAAAAGGAGAAGATAGGCAGGTCAGAAAAGGTAAGAGGCCAGAGTAGTAAACAGAAGAAGAGCAGAAGGGAAGGGAAGAAGTACCTGAGTTCATGACCAGGCTAGTGTACTCTGTACTTCACTCGCTAAATTGCTGAAGATTAGCAAAGAAGGTTGTTATTCTATACACCTAATTTACTCAGTGATGCAAATGCAGCACATTCAAATGTTCATCATTATTGACCATGTGCATGTACAAACTAGAGAATTTAATTTGCTACACAGATCATCTGTAATGTTTCCTGACTCTTGCAGAAGGTCACTGACTCAAATCATCATTTAAATCCTTTGGCTTCTATCTATACCAGGCACATTTCGCTCTCCAACCTTACAATGATATTTACATCATTTTTGTGCTTAATGCCTTCCTGAAGAAGGAACAACAGCACTGAGCTCTGTTAAATGTACCTTGGGGAAAATTGAAGAAGAATTAAAATGAAGGCCAATTACATAGCATGTTATACCAAGTGGGAATTTAAGAATGGGAATAAGTTAACATTGTGGTAAAGTTACTGAACCGACACACAGCAAACTGAACTAGTAACCTAGAAACACGTGCTTAATACCCATCAGGACATCTGGACAATTTAAAATCAATTTGCTTTCAAAGTGTTAGAGTCAGTAGTAGTGGCTGTGAAGCTATGCTGGATTATTGTAAAAGCCCAAGGAAGATTGACGAGCCTTGCCTGCTGTAGTGTGGGCTAGGAGTGCCTTCAGATGCACCAATCTGCCCTCTAAAATTATCAAGCTATATTCTTCTGGTGGGTAACTGGACATGTCAGTCATGGAGCAGAAATAGGCCATTGGTCCCATTGAGTGTAACCTGCCATTCTATCATGATTGACTTATTATCCTTCTCAAACCCATTTTCCTGCCTTCTCCCTGTAACCTTTGACTCCCTGATTAATTAAGAACATATCAAACTCTGCCTTAAATATGCCTGACCCGCGCAACCATCTGTGGCAATTAGTTCCACAGATTAGCCACACTGTGGCTAATCCTCATCTCTGTTCTAAGCAGATGTCCTTCAGTTCTGAGCCTACGGCCTCTGTTCCTAAACTCCCCCACTATAGAAAACGTCCTCTCTACATTCACTTCATCCAGACCTTTCAATATTCAATCGGTTGCAATGAAATCTCACTCATTCTTCTGAATTCCAGCAAGTACAGGCCAGAGCTATCAAGTGCTCCTCATATGTTAACCCTTTCATCACTGGGATCATTCTCATGAACCATCTCCAGCCGCTCTCCAAAGCTAGAACATCTTTTCTTAGATAAGGGGCCAAAAAGTGCTTCAAAAATACTCCAAATGCGGTCTTTACACCTGAGTGTAAAGCCTCTGCATTACATCCTTGCTTTTGTATTCTAGTCCTCATGAAATGAATGTTAGCATTGCTAACATTGCATTTGCCTCCCTTACTATGGGCTCAATCTACAAGTTAAACTTTCGGGAATCCTGCAGAAAGACTTCCAAGTCCCTTTGCACCTCTATTTTTTGAATTTTCTTCCCATTTAGAAAAACAGTCCACACCATTATTCCTTCCACTGAAGTGCATGAGCATGCATTTCCCTACATTATATTCCATCTGCCACTTCTTTGCCCATTCCCTAATCTGTCTAAGTCCTTCTGCTTCCTCAATACTCCCTGCCCCTCCAACTGTCTTTGAATCATCTGTAAACTTGGCCACAAAGCTTTCAGTTCCTTCATCCAAATAATTGACACACAACATTATTACAGTTCTGGTAACTCTATGTGTATAGTTCTGGTCACTCTATTACAGAAAGATCACCCTGTGTACAGTTAT
Organism: Hemitrygon akajei; assembly: GCF_048418815.1. NCBI lineage: Eukaryota > Metazoa > Chordata > Chondrichthyes > Myliobatiformes > Dasyatidae > Hemitrygon > Hemitrygon akajei. The sequence continues at coordinate 25,781,532 of NC_133127.1, forward strand.
GGTTACACTGTGTACAGTTCCGGTCACACTGTGTATGGTTCTGGTCACCTTATTACAGTTCTGGTCACTCTGTGTATGGTTCTGGTCACTGGTTGGTGGCCAGTGGTGTGTCTCGGGGATCTGTTCTGGGACCCCTACTATTCGTGATTTTTATAAATGACCTGGATGAGGAAGTGGCAGATTGGTTAGTAAATTTGCTGATGACACAAAGGATCGAGGTGTTGTGGATAGTGTGGAGGGCTGTCAGAGGTTACAGCGGGTCATTGATAGGATGCAAAACTGGGCTGAGAAGTGGCAGATGGAGTTCAACCCAGATAAGTGTGAGGTGGCTCATTTTGGTAGGTCAAATATGATGGCAGAATATAGTATTAATGGTAAGACACTTGGCAGTGTGGAGGATCAGAGGGATCTTGGGGTCCAAGTCCATAGGACACTCAAAGCTGCTGCGTAGGTTGACTCTGTGGTTAAGAAAGTATAGGGTTCATTGGCCTTCATCAATTGTGGGATTGAGTTTAGGAGCCAAGAGGTAATGTTGCAGCTATATAGGACCCTGGTCAGACCCCACTTGGAGTACTGTGCTCAGTTCTGGTAATAGAAAGGGTGCAGAGGAGATTTACAAGGACATTGCCTGGGTTGGGGAGCATGTCTTATGGGAATAGGCTGAGTGAACTCGGCCTTATTTCCTTGGAGCAACAAAGGATGAGAGGTGACCTGATAGTGGTGTATAAAACCCTAATGCTAGAGGCATTGATTGTGTAGATAGTCAGAGGCTTTTTCCCAGGACTGAAATGGCTAGCATGAGAAGGCATAGTTTTAAGGTGCTTGGAAAAAGATACAGAGGGAATGTCAGGGGTATGTTTTTTACAGAGTGTGTGGAATGGGCTGCCAGTGACGGTGGTGGAGGCAGATATGATAGGGTCTTTTAAGAGACTCCTGGATAGGTACATGGACCTTAGAAAAATAGAGGGCTATGGGTAACCCTAGGTAATTTCTAAGGAAAGGACATGTTTGGCACAGCTTTGTAGGCCAAAGGGCCTGAATTGTGCTGTAGGTTCTCTATGTTTCTATGATAAGAAGCTGTCCAACTGCTGCAGCACACTATTAGTCTCCTGCAGCTAACCTTTAATTCCCACTTTTTGCCTCCTGCCAGTCAGCCAATCTTCTATCCATGTCAGTACCTTTCCTGTAATACCATGGGCACTTATCTTGTTAAGTTTCCTCATATGTGGCACCTTGTCAATGGCCTTCTGAAAATCCAAGTAAACAACACCCAGTGGCTCTCTTTTGACTATCTTGCCTGTTATCTTCTCAAAGAATTCCAACAGATTTGTCAGGCAGTATTTCCCCTTTAAAAAGCAATGCTGATTTTGTCTTATTTTATCACCATGTACCTCAAAACTTTGTCCTTAATAATAGATCACAGTATCTTTCCAGGTTACTCCAGAATCTAGTGATTCTTGAAAGATCATTACTAATGCCTTCACAATCTCTTCAGCCACTTTTTTCAGAATGCTGGGCTGTGGTCCATCTGGTCCAGGTTACTTATTTATCTTCAGGCTTTTCAGTTTTCCAAATATCTTCTCCTTTGAAATAGCAATAGCACCCACTTCTGCTCCCTGACACTCTCGCATTTCTGGCAGTCTGCTAGAGTCTTCCACAGTGAAGAGTGATGGAAAATATTTCTTAAGTTCCTCGGACAATCTTTGTCCCCCAATTACTATCTCCCCAGTGTTATTTCCCACTAGACCAATATTCAAGCTTGCTTCTCTTTTACTCTTTATATATCTGAAAATTCTTTTTGTATCTTGTTTATATGACTGACTAGCTTACCTTCATTCTTCATCTTTTCTCTCTTTATGGCTTACTTAGTTGCCTTCAGTTGGTTTTTTAAAGCTTCCCAATCCTCTACATTCCCACTAATTTTTCGCGATATTATATGTCCTCTCTTTTGCTTTTATGCTGTCTTTGACTTCCCTTGTCAGCCACAGTTGCCTCAAACTCCCTTCAGAATAGTTCTTCATCTTAGGGATGCATTTTCCTGTGCCTTCCAAATTTCCCCAATAAACTCCAGCCATTGCTGTTCTGTTGTCATCCCTGCTGGTGTCCCCTTCTAATCAACTTTGGCCAACTGCTCTCTCATGCTTGTGTAATCCCCTTTACTCCACTGTATTACTTTACATTCAACTTTATCTTCTCTTTTCAAACTGCAGGGCGAGTTCTATCAAATTGTGGTAACTGTCTCCTAAGGGTTCCTTTACCTCAAGCTTTCCAATCACATCTGGGCCATTACATAATACCCAATCCAGAACTGCCATTTCCCTGGTGGGCTCAACCACAAGCTACTCTAAAAAGCCATCTTGTAGGCATTCTACAAATTCCCTCTCTTGGGATCCAGCACCAACCAGATTTTCCCAATCTACCTGCATATTGGAGGTGGAGAGTATGTTAAATGTATCTATTTTAATGCTAGGAGCATTGTAAGAAAGGTGGATGAGCTTAAAGTGTGGATTGATACCTGGAATTATGATGTTGTAGCATGGTTGCAGGAAGGGTGTGATTGGCAACTAAATATTCCTGGATTTAGTTGATTCAGGTGTGATAGAGTAGGAGGGGCCAGAGGAGGAGGTGTTGCATTGCTTGTCCGAGAAAATCTTATGGTGGTGCTTTGGAAGGATAGATTACAGAGCTCCTCTAGGGAGGCTATTTGGGTGGAATTGAGGAATGGGAAAGGTGTAGTAACACTGATAGGAGTGTATTATAGGCCACCTAATGGGGAGCGTGAGTTGGAAGAGCAAATGTGTAAGGAGATAGCAGATATTTGTAGTAAACACAAGGTGGTGATTGTGGGAGATTTTAATTTTCCACACATAGATTGGGAAGTTCATTCTGTAAAAGGGCTGGATGGTTTAGAGTTTGTGAAATGTGTGCAGGATAGCTTTTTGCAACAATACATAGAAGTACCGACTAGAGATGGGGCAGTGTTGGATCTCCTGTTAGGGAATGCGATAGGTCAGCTGACAGATGTATGTGTTGGGGAGCACTTCGGGTCCAGTGATCACAATAGCATTAGCTTCAATATAATTATGGAGAAGGACAGGACTGGACCTAGAGTTGAGATTTTTGATTGGAGAAAGGCTAACTTTGAGGAGATGCACAGGGATTTAGAGAGAGTGGATTGGGTCAAGTTGTTTTATGGGAAGGATGTAATAGAGAAATGGAGGTCATTTAAGGGTGAAATTATGAGGGTACAGAATCTTTATGTTCCTGTTCGGTTGAAAGGAAAGGTTAAAGGTTTGAAAGCGCCATGGTTTTCAAGGGATATTAGAAACTTGGCTCAAAAAAAGAGGGATGTCTACAATAGATATAGGCAACATGGAGTAAAGGAATTGCTCGAGGAATATAAAGAATGTAAAAGGAAACTTAAGAAAGAGATTAGAAAAGCTAAAAGAAGTTACGAGTTTGGTTTGGCAAATAAGGTAGAAGTAAATCCGAAAGGCTTCTACAGTTATATTAAAAGCAAGATGATAGTGAGGGATAAAATTGGTCCCTTAGAGAATCAGGGTGGTCAGCTATGTGTGGAGCCGAGGGAGATGGGAGAAATTTTGAACGATTTCTTCTCTTCGGTATTCACTAAGGAGAAGGATATTGAATGGTGTAAGGTGTGGGAAACAAGTAAGGAAGTTATGGAACCTATGACAATTAAAGAGGTGGAAGTACTGGCGCTTTTAAGAAATTTAAAAGTGGATAAATCTCCGGGTCCTGACCGGATATTCCCCAGGACCTTGAGGGAAGTTTGTGTAGAGATAGCAGGAGCTCTGACGGAGATCTTTCAGATGTCATTAGAAATGGGGATTGTGCCGGAGGATTGGCGTATTGCTCATGTGGTTCCATTGTTTAAAAAGGGTTCTAGAAGTAAGCCTGGCAATTATAGACCTGTCAGTTTGACATCAGTGGTGGGTAAATTAATGGAAAGTATTCTTAGAGATAGTATTTATAATTATCTGGATAGACAGGATCTGATTAGGAGTAGCCAGCATGGATTTGTGCGTGGAAGGTCATGTTTGACAAACCTTATTGAATTTTTTGAAGTAGTTACGAGGAATGTTGATGAGGGTAAGGCAGTGGATGTAGTCTATATGGACTTCAGCAAGGCCTTTGACAAAGTTCCACATGGAAGGTTAGTTAAGATGGTTCAGTCGTTAGGTATTAATGCTGGAGTAATAAAATGGATTCAACAGTGGCTAGATGGGAGATGCCAGAGAGTAGTGGTGGATAATTGTTTATCAGGATGGAGGCCGGTGACTAGCGGGGTGCCTCAGGGATCTGTTTTGGGCCCAATGTTGTTTGTAATATACATAAATGATCTGGATGATGGGGTGGTAAATTGGATTAGTAAGTATGCTGATGATACTAAGGTAGGAGGTGTTGTGGATAATGAGGTGGGTTTTCAAAGCTTGCAGGGAGATTTATGCCGGTTAGAAGAATGGGCTGAACGTTGGCAGATGGAGTTTAATGCTGAGAAGTGTGAGGTTCTACATTTTGGCAGGAATAATCCAAATAGAACATACAGGGTAAATGGTAGGGCATTGAGGAATGCAGTGGAACAGAGAGATCTAGGAATAACAGTGCATAGTTCCCTGAAGGCGGAGTCTCATGTAGATAGGGTGGTGAAGAAGGCTTTTGGAACGCTGGCCTTTTTAAATCAGAGCATTGAGTACAGAAGTTGGGATGTAATGTTAAAATTGTACAAGGCATTGGTAAGGCCAAATTTGGAATATTGTGTACAGTTCTGGTCACCGAATTATAGGAAAGATATCAATAAATTAGAGAGAGTGCAGAGACGATTTACTAGGATGTTACCTGGGTTTCAGCACTTAAGTTACAGAGAAAGGTTGAACAAGGAAGGTCTCTATTCATTGGAGCGTAGAAGGTTGAGGGGGGATTTGATCGAGGTATTTAAAATGTTGAGAGGGATAGATAGAGTTGACGTGAATAGGCTGTTTCCATTGAGAGTAGGGGAGATTCAAACGAGAGGACATGATTTGAGAGTTAGGGGGCAAAAGTTTAAGGGAAACACGAGGGGGTATTTCTTTACTCAGAGAGTGATAGCTGTGTGGAATGAGCTTCCTGTAGAAGTAGTAGAGGCCAGTTCAGTTGTGTCATTTAAGGTAAAACTGGATAGGTATATGGACAGGAAAGGAGTGGAGGGTTATGGGCTGAGTGCGGGTAGGTGGGACTAGGTGAGATTAAGAGTTTGGCATGGACTAGGAGGGCCGGAATGGCCTGTTTCCGTGCTGTGATTGTTATATGGTTATATGGTTATATTGAAATTGCCCATGATTATCCTAACATTGCCCTTTTGACATGCCTTCTCTATCTCCCAGTGTAATTTATAGTCACTGTTCAGAGGCTTGTGTATAACTTCTATCATGATGTTTTCACCCTTGCAGTTTCTTAACTCTACCCAAAAGGATTCTATATCTTCTGATCCCATGTCACCTCTTTCTAAGGATTTGATTTCATTTTTTTACCAATAGAGCCACTAACCCTTTCTGCCTACCTGCCTGTCCTTTTAATACAATATTTATCCTTGGATGATAAGCTTCCAACTTTAATTTTCATTCAGCTATGACTCAGAGATGCCCACAACATCATAACAATCTCTAACTGCATCACAAGTTAATTTACCTTATTCCACATGAATTTAAATTTATGTGTATTTAAATATAACACCCTCAGTCCTGTATTCATCACCCTTTTTGATTTTGGCTCACTATTACACTTTAGCTCATGCCACCAGATGCAATTTTGCCCTGTCTATCTTTCCTCACAGCCTCACTGCACACTGCATCTCATTGTACACCAAATGACCCACCCTCAGCCCTATCATTCCAGTTCCTATCTCCCTAGCAGGTCAGTTCAAACCCTCCACAACAACTCTAGCAAACTATCCTGCAACAACCCCTTGGGTTCAGATGGAACCTATGCTTTTTGTACAGGTCATAGCTTCCCCTGAAGAGACCTTAGTGATCCAGAAATCTGAAACCCTGTCTCCTGCCCCCTGCACCAATTCTTCAGCCATGCATCCATCTACCAAATCTATCCTATTCTTACCCTCACTAGCATGTGGCACAGGCAACAATCTAAAGACTAATACCCTGGAGGTCCTGCTTTTCAGTTTACTGCCTAACTCCCTCCATTCTCTCTTCAGGACCTCCTCCCTTTTCCTACCTATTGTTGTTGGTACTAATGTGTACCAAGTCCTCTGGCTGTTCACCTCCCCCTTTAGAATGCCGTGGACCCAATCCATGACCCTGGCACCAGGGAGGCAATGTATTATCTGCCAGTTGCCTTCACGTCCACACAATCTGCTTTCTGCACCTCTAATTATTGAATCCCCTGTTACTACTGCACTCCGCTTCTCTCCCTGCCCCAGATGCAGAAACAGTGCCAGAGATCTTGTCACTGCAGCTTCCCCCAAATAGGTTGTGTCCCACTTCAACAGTTTCCAAAGCAGCATTCTTATTGTTGAGGAGAACAGTCATAGGGGTACAGATGAACTGCATTGGCTCTCCATTCTCTTTCCCTTTCCATTTTCACTGCATTAGCTATGTACTAAGAGAAAAAAACAACTTACAAGAAACTTTCTTGGAACCTCCGCCTGTTCTTGCCCAAGCCTGTTTAATCAAAGTCAGATCACTCTAACACTGATGCACTCCAATAATGACCACTCCACACACACTTCCTTTCTTTTTATTAGCTCTGTATTGATTTCAACCTACCAAAAGAAAGCTGAAAGCTCCTGAGGTATTTTTTAACTTTCCTCTGCTTCATCAACAAATGATCTCTTGCTGATTTCAGCCCCAAAAGACTTGACAGGGACATCCACATCCAATGGAAGAAGAGTAAGAGAGAGCCTTAAGAAGTATCCACGTGGATACTTGAATCAATTTGTTATGGAAGGCCACAGGCCAAGTTCTTAAAATGGGATTAATACAAACATGTGCCCACTTGTTTGTGAATGTGGTGAGAAAATGGTCTATTTCTGTGCTGTCTGTCTTCATCCCATTCCCTTTAAAAAAAATAACTTGTATGAGGGATTCAATGTTCATACCACTTGATTGTCAGTAAACCAAATGAAATATGAAATGCAATGGAATGATAGATTTACATAGCATGGAAACAGCTCACTTAGCCAAAATCCTCTATGCCAAACAGTGAGTATATTTCTGAATTAACCACGTTACCCAGCATTTTATCCCTGTCCCCCTGTGCCTTGATTCTCTTCCATTTGGTTTTGGTTATATCATAGCAATGGAGAAAGCCAAGGACGGTCAGGTTAGTTTGGCAGTGAGAGAGAGAGTTAAAATGACATGCAACTGGACGATTGAAATGGCTGTAGTGGATTGAGGGCAGGTACTCTGCAAAATGGCTACCTAGTCTACACTTGTTTTCTCCAACATAGAAGTGGACACGCTATAAGCATCGATGTAGTAGACCTGGTTGGAAGAGGTTCACCTTATTTTATTATTTTGGCATGACGGGAGTAGCTCAGTGGTGCATCATTTAGCACTATTGCCTCAGGCTCTAGGATTCTGTCCGGACCTTGCATACTATGTGTGTGGGGTTTCCACATTCCCCCTGGACTCACATAGGTTTCTATTGCGCTCTCTCAATCTTGATGCAAGGTTTTAACCTGAAACATTGGCAGTGCTTCTCCTCCCATCCCATCTCATTGAGTTTTTTCACCAGATTGTTTATTGCATGGAGACGGTGGTGTCTGAAACTTTGACTGTGATGTAGGAGTCCACAAAAATGACAATCTCGGGCTGTTGTTTGACTTGTCTCACAATCCTGCTTTTCTCACAACTCCCCGGATGTTGATATTGCAGGACAATTCTTGCCTTTGTTGTTCCTGCTACTAAGTGATATGTCCAGTTTTGTCTCTTTGCTTCTCCACAACGTGTTAAAAACAGAACATGAATTTACATTTATCACTATCTGCCATGGTAGGATTTGAACTCTTGTCCCCAGGACTTTGCCCAGTTGATTCAGCCAGTGATAATATCACTGCACCATCTGATTTCCCTTGATAACACAGTTCCAGTGTTATTTCCATTATTTTCTGAGAATTAACAACATATGGCTGCCTTGTTAAAGCATTTTCAGTTTATAATATAAACTCTTCAACAGAATGGGAGATCCAGGAAGAAAAACTTACCTTTTAAGTCCTCATCATCATTTTATGCCATGTCGTATGATGTGGGAGATCATGGCCTCATGACCATGACTGTTCTTGGCAAATTTTTCTGCAGAAGTGGTTTTCCATTGCTTGTGCAGCCATTTTTTACAAGACTGGTGAGCCCAGCCATTATCAATGCTCTTCAGAGATTGTCTGCCTGGCGTCAGTGCTCACATTAACCAAGATACGATATGCCCCAGCTGCTCAGACGACCATCCACCACCTGCTCCCAAAGCTTCACACGACCCCCATCAAGGGGTTATGCACGTGGTACACTTTGCCCCAGGATGACCTGCAGGCTAGCGGATGGAAGAAGCACCTTAGACCTCCTTTGTTAGAGACATATCTCCACCCCACCATCTTACTTTAAGTACTTTTGGTGTGAATGAACAGAGAATTGCAGCATACACCCCCTGTATTAGGAAGTGGGAGATGAGGGGATAGAAACTAATCTTGTTTGTTAACTACTCGCGCAAGTTCTATTCTTTGATGTAAGAATGACTGCATAACATGAAAAGTGAGAGCCTGCTCAGTGACATGAATTGCATTCCAGTTCTCACTTCCATAGTCAGTGCCTCATATTGAATCTCCGTTGCCAGGAAAATTTCAATTGTTTACATATAGATGAGGGTATGTTTGGGTTATGTAAATATGAAGACAGGAAAGAGTAAACAATATTTATAGCAGTTTACCAGATTTCCCACACTGTTTCTGAGAATGTGGTATAGTGTTCTTCTTCATACCCTGCAATTAGAGCATGTATTTTCACACATGGATTCCTTGCCAGCCAATTAACATTTTCAGACATTATTAATGAGTGATTGTTGTTAGCTCATTGCTAATGGCTTATTTTTCTGTATCAGTGAACAGTAATCTCACCTACAACTGGGCTGGATTTGAGTGTGTTATTTAGGCCAGTCCTCCACTGCAGTACAGAGAGATCACAATACTGTCCAAGGTAAATGTCCCTTTGATGTTCTGCGAGTAATACGAACAGTGCCCCTAGACTGAAAGTGTCATAGGCTTCAGATAAACATCCAAGTCTGTTATGTTTTGTAACTCCAAAACATAAAAAATAATCTAAAGCAATAGCACAGAGCCTGGAATGTGTGTTTTAATTTCATTTTGATTTAAGCGAGGCACGCACATATGACTTGGTGACATCATGACATATGCCATTCATGTACTTTTACATCTAACCCACAATGCATTATGTGAACGACAAAGAATGCTCAGTCAAACTATATATATTTAATATTTCAGTAATACTTGAGGAATACTGTATATATATATTACTGAAATATTAAATACACAACAAAATCAATTATAAATGTGCACCTAGTGTTTAAAAATATTAATTGATTGTTGCATATTTTTAATTAACACATTGATACAATCACATAGAAGGCATACCAGTGTCCCTACTTGATTAGGAGTGTGGGGAAATTCATTACATCTCCAAAAACTCTTGCAAATTTCTAAAAATGTACAGTGGAGAGCATTCTGGCAGGTTGTGTCAGCCTGTTCCAGAGGCTTCACTGCACAGGACTGCAAGAGGCTGAAGAGGGTTGTAAACACAGCCAGCTCCATTACGGGAACAATCCTCCTCACCTTCGAGGAGATCTTCACCAGGCTGAACCTCGAGAAGGTGGCATCCATCGCGGTGCACGGTCACAATCCGGGAAACACTCTCTCCTCATTACTACCATCTTGGAGAAGGCACTGCAGCCTGGTACAGAAGCTTTAATGCATAGTATCACAAGAAGCTGCAGGTGGTTTTAGCTGAGCTCTCAGGCACAGCCGTCCCCATCACTGAGAACAGCTTCAAAAGGTGGTGCCACTCAGCCACGATAGTGCAGCGTTTAGTGCGATGCTATTACAGCTCGAACTGTTCCGGAGTTTGGAGACCAGTTATGGCACTGTTCTGTAAAGGGTCGTTGTGGTCTCCCTGTGGGTGCTCTGGCTTCCTCCCACAGTCCGAAAATGTACTGGTTAGTGTGTTAGCTGGCCATTGTAAATTGGACTAGGGTTAATCAGCTTTGTCGGGTGTGGTTCGAAGGACCTACTCTGCCCTGTATCGCTAAATTTTAAAAAATAATGGAGTAAAAATCCTCATCATCCAAAACATGCCCTCTTATACTTACTGCCATCAAGAAAGAGGGGCAGGAGTCTGAAGACCCACACTCACTGATTTCTACCCCTCTGACACCAGAATTCTGAATTGCCCGTGAACTCGTGAATTCTGCCCCATATTCCATTCAGTTATTTCTGTAACTTACAGTATTTTTATGTCTTTGCACTGCTGTCACAAAACAACAAATTTCACATCATATAAATCACTGGTAATAAATTTGATTTTACTAATAAAAGAAAGGCTAACAATACCACCAGTATTTATCTAAATTTATTCCAATAACTGTGTGGTTAAATGCAGATATTCGAGTACTGCTGGCCTCAGGAAAGTGGCATCTCATCACCTTGCTTCCCTGTTCAAAGTCCTGAACACCATGAAACCGTGTGCTTGGCTAGTGAATACAACTAGACACATGATGGAGGTTGGAGCTGATCTAAGGTGGTGCAACGAGCCTCTTTTAGAACCATTTACATTTTACCTACATTAATTAAACTTAGTTTAGCTCTTCACAATTCTTTAATGATGGACTAATTGTTAATCACAGGCAGGGAACCTCTCTGAAATTGAAAATTAACTATTTTAAACTAGAAAGTTCATTCCTTCGGATTTTTATTACTGAATGTTTTTAAACCATGTAACAAAATGTGGAAACACTGAGTTACCTTTGCCTCAGTTACTTCTGAACCAAAACATTCTTTTCTTTTAATGCCCTTTCTATTCCTGACTTGATAGCAAAATTATTTACTGAGTTTTTTGGGTCCTTTTTGATTAGTAATTTAGACCATAAGACATAGGAAGAGAATTAGGCTATTCAGCCCATCATGTCTGCTCCACCATCATGACTGATTTACTATCCCTCTCAACCTCATTCACCTGCCTTCTCCCCATAACTTTTGATACCCTTACCAACCAAGAACCTATCAACCTCTGCTTTAAATATAGCCAATGACTGGCCACAGGAATCTGTGGCAATGAGTTCCATGATTCAACACTCTCTGGCTAAAGAAATTCCTCTTCATCTCTGTTCTAAAGGGACATTCTTCAATTCAGAGGCTGTGCCCTGTGGTCCTAGACTCTGCGACTATTAGGGATGGCACGGTAGTGTAGTGGTTAGCATACCACTATTACAGCACCAGCAACCTCAGTTCAGTTCCTGCCACTGCCTGAAAGTTATTTGTATGTTCTCCTTATGACCTTGTGTGCTCCAGTTTCCTCCCAGGTTAGAAGGTTAATTGGTCACATGGTTGTAACTAGTGGCACTAGCCGTGTTGTAGCTCTAAATAAACTTCAAAACATCCTCTGCATATCAACTCTATCCAAGTTTTTCAGTATGTGTTAAGTTTCAATGAGAAGCACTTTCATTCTTCCAAACTTCAGGCCCTTTTGTTCTAGTGATCCCAAATTCTGTGCCCTGCTCTTTCAATCCAAGATGCCTAGCTTTATTGTCAAATGCTTCTGGTAACCTAAGTGGGAGAGGGATGATCAATGTACAATAAGTTCACATGTATTCTCATTGCAAGTTCTAGCCAAGTTATTCCACCTCTGGTTACATTGAATGGTGGTGCAGGCCCAAAGGGACAAATAACCCACTCCTGTTCCTATCTTTCAATGTTTTTATGTTTCTATATCTGAGGACAACATGAAGCATGTCCTGTCAGTTTAAATTCATACTCATTATCATTGCTTATTTTCTCCTGGTTCCCTCTTCAAGCCGATAAGTCACTTAAAATTCCAAACTCTCTCATGTTCAGGCTCAATTATCTTAATTACAGATCCAAGTAATTTCCACACAACAGTTAGTTACACTAATCAATTGTAGTTGTCTGGCTAATCCCTCATTTCCTTCATTAAATATTCAAATGATACTGACAGCGTCAAATCAAACATGAATCCAGGAGGTTTTTAGAAGTTCATGACAACTACCAATAATTTCACGGTCCAATTCGTTCTTTTCTTGGGATGGATCCAATTCACTCTACAGATTTCATTATCTGGGCTTACCTTGTATTTTTGATAGTTCTCTCAATCAACTAATGAGAAAACTGATAGAAAGTATCTGTGTAGAGGAAAAAGAAAGAGCATAGTGGAGAAACAATCAGAAAACACCGGCGGAATGTTAGGGTGCCACGGCAACGTAGTGCTAAGCTTAACGCTGTTACGCCTTGGGGGGTCCTGGAGGTATGAGCACTATTCTGGTGCTGTCTGTGAGGAGTTCGCACTGTATGTTCTCCCTGTGACTCTGTGAGTTTCCCCCAGAAGCTCCGGCAGCCTCCCACTGTCCAAAGACGTTCCGGTTAGTAGATTAATTGGTCATTGTAAACTACCCTGTGATTGGTCTAGTGTTAAGTAGGTAAATTGCTGAGCAGTGCAGCTCATTGGACCAGGAGAGCCTGTTCTGGGCTGTATCTCTAAGTAAATAAAATAAAAATAACTCAAAGAAAGAGGGCAAGAGCCAGCAGGTGAGGTAATACCTGCAGAGGGATGTGTTTCTGGTCAGTTCTGACAAAGGAGTTCCAACCCGAAATGTTAACTTTATTTCTACCTCCACTGTTTGACAGCCAAGAGCATAAGAAAATGTGCAGACATCCCTAGATGGAGCAGGATGTGGCAGGTGGGGAAATCAGCTGGCTGATTTATGAGATGGTGTGCTCCGTCCTCTGCTTACATGAATAATCTTTGCATGTCAGAGCTTGCAAGTTCTCAACACCATCCTGAATTCTGCACCATTCCTATGCTGTGTCCACTTTCATATTGGTGAGAAGTTTGTACGTTCTCCCAGTGCCAACATGGATTTCCTCTGGGTGTTCCGGTTTTCTCCCACGTTCCAAAGACATACAGGTTAGTAGGCTATGTGGTCCCATGGGTGTAATTGGGTTGCGCGGGCTTGTCGGGGCAGATTGACTCGTTACTGTGCTGTATCTCTTTTCCCTGTAAAACTACAAAATGAGGAATTTGGGTTGAAAATTCAATGGCTTTAACGACTTCACGAGCACATTCATCAGGATTTGCCACTGCTGTGCAGATTCTACAAGAACTGTTTTATTGAATCCCCTGTGGCTCAGAGTTCAAAATTCAAAGTAAATTTATTAGCAAGGTACATATATGTCACGATATGCAACCCTGAGATTCATTTTCTTGCAGGCATTTACAAGAAAATAAAAAAATACAATCCAATATATGAAAAATTATAAATAACAAAGGCTTAGACAGCCCAAATTCATCAGCCTTAAACCACGAGTGTTAAGACCTGTAAAAGTATAATAAATAAAACAATTTCTGAGCTAATCAGCACATCCAGGTGTTATAAACTGCACTGACTGCACTATTTAAATTTAGCAAAGTAATGCTTCATCATGTGTGAGAGCAATTAAAAGAGGATTTAGCATTCTGAATAATACTCCTTATCAAAATAAATCTTCCCCAACTTGACATCAGTCTGCTCAGATATGAACGAGTACACATTATGCCATGCACAGTTTCAATACAGATCCTGAAAGGCACAACATAAGGCGTAATTCACCTCCCCTTTACTGGGTTTAGAACATTTTTTTGTTTTCCTTCAGTTGTCCACTGGGGAGGAGGATAGCTTTCTTCCATTTTATTTCAGTGGGTCCTAAGGTTGCTGGTGAGGTCAAAGTGAGATTCACAGATAGGGGAGGTGCCTAATAGGTAAGGTGGTGCAGTAAGTATATGCACAGAATCCAGGACATCTTCAAGGAGTGGTGGCCCAGAAAGGCAATGTCCATTATTAAGGACCCCCATCACCCAGGGCATGTCCTCTTCTAATTGTAACCATCAGGAAGGAGGTACAGATCCTGAAGGCACGCACTCAGTGATTCAGGAACAGTTTCTTCTCCTCTGCCATACAATTCCTAAATGGGCATTGATCCCATGAACACCACCACATTAAAAAAATATATATTTTATTTCTGTTTTTGGACTTAAAAAAATCTATTTAATATACATATATACTTACTGTCGTTGATTTACTTTTTATGTCTTTCCATAGTATCATCTATTGCATTGAACCGCTGCCGCTGTGTTAACAAATTTTATGACACATGTCAGTGATATTCAACCTGATTCTGATTCTGATCAAAAGACACTACAGGGGGTAGTAGACTCGTGATAGAGCAAAAACCTCCCTACCATTGAGGGGATCTTCAAACGGTGATGCCTCAAGAAGGTGACATCCATCACTAAGGACCCTCACCAGGCGGACATGCTCTCTTCTCATTACTACCGGCAGAGAGGAGCTGCAGAAACACGAATACCCAAATTCAACATTTTAGAATCAGCATCTTCCTCTCTGCAATCAGATTTGTGAACGTTCCATGAAGCAATGAACAGTCTTCCTTTGCACTATTTATGTATTTATTATTCATTGTAATGTACAGTATTGTAATTTGACAATAAACTTGATTCTGATATGAGAATGTTATTACTAAGCAATGTCATTAAGCTCAAAATGGTACAAACAAGGTTTTCAAGGATATTACCAGGACTTTGAATGATGAACTTGTACAGAGATCTGGAGAAAGGTCTCAACTCAAAACATTGTCTGTTTGTTTCCTTCCATCGATGCTATCTGACCCACTGAGTTCCTTCAGTTTTTTGTCTGCATGGTACAATAGGTTGAACTTCTTTTGCTATTTTTATGTCTTCCTAACCATTCCACGTTAATAACTTCTTAGAGTCTGGATCATTCCCATTGGAAATTTTGGCAACATCACTAGATTTTAATGACCCTCTTTCATTTATGGCATGTCCCTGAATATAGATTCTTTGTCCCACTCCTGTCATCAAGGAAGAGGCTTGGCAGAATTCACGCCAGGACCTCCAGACTCATAAACAGTTACTTCCCCCCTGTCCCAGGCTGATCAACACCTCCACCCACTAAACCACTAACCCACCTCATGACTCCCCACTGCCAGGACTTCATCATTTTCTGTCAGAGTAACATTATGAACAGATACTCCTGTACTGAACATCACCTTATGCACATACGATCAGTCTATGTATAGAAGCTAATCTTATGTATTTATATTTATTGTATTTTTATCATTCTCTTGCTGCCTATTTGTTTTCTATGCTGTATTGGATCCAGAGTAACAATCATTTTGTTCTCCTTTACACTTGTTTACTGAAGAATGACAATAAACAATCTTGCATTTGAACATCAATTTATGTATATTTCACAGAGAACAAAGGATTTGACACGAAGCTCTGTGGAAACACCCTGCACAAAATCCTCTGGTCCCAACACCTCCCATTCCTATTTTTCTTCCACTGGATCAACAGTTAATCCAGCCTGTCTCTTTCTGCTGGATAACAAGAGTTCTTATGTCCTTAATCATAAGACCCAAAGACATAGGAGCAGAATTAGGCCATTTGGCCCAGTGAGTCTGGTCTATCATTCGATCAATCATGACTGATCCTTTTCTCCCCTCCTCAGCCCTGTTCCCTGGCCTTCTCTCCATGCCGTGACCAATCAAGAAGCTATCAATCTCTGCCTTAAATACTTCCAACAATCTCACTTCCACAGCTTCCACACATTCACCACACTCTGGCTAAAGAAATTTCTCGACATTTTTTGTTTTAAATAGACGCCCCTCTATCCTGAGGCTGTACCCTCTTGTCCGTGGGAAGTATCCTTTCCACATCTACTCTGCCCATGCCTTACAACATTTGAAAGATTTCAGTGAAATCCGCCCTCATCCTTCTATATTCCAGCGGGTGCAAGCCAGAGCCATCCTTTCTAAGATAAGGAGCCCAGAACTGTTCACAATACTGAAGCTGAGGACTTAGCAGTGCCTTATAAAGCCTCAGCATCACATCCCTGTTCTTACAGTGTAGACCTCTTGAAATGATAGCTAACATTGCATTTCCCTTCCTCACCACCGACTCTACCTGCAAGTTAACCTTCAGGGTATTCTTCACAAGGACTCCCAAGTCCGTCTGCATCTCAGATGTTTGGACTCCTCTCCCCCCCCCCCCCACATTTAGAAAATAGTCTGCACATTTATTTCTTCTACCAAAGTGCACGACCATGCATTTTCTGACATTGTATTCAATTTGCCACTTTCCTACCTATTCTCCTAATCTGTTTGTCCTTCTGCAGCCTTCTGTTTTCCTCAACAATACTGCCCCTCCAACAATCTTTGTATCATCTGCAAACTTGGCAGCAAAGCCATCTATTCCATCATCTAAATCATTAATATACAGCATAAAAAGTAGCAGTCCCAACACTGACACCTGCAGAACACCACTAATCGCTGGCAGCTGACTAGAAAAGGATCCTTTTATTCCCACTCGCTGTCTCCTACCAATCAGCAAGAACCATGTAAGCACCCTTCCTGTAATACCATGGGTTCTTAACTTGGAAAGCAGCCTCACATGTGGCACCTTGTCAAAGGCCTTCTGAAAATCCAAATATACAACATCCACTGCATCTCCTTTATCTTCTACTTGTAATCTCCTCAAAGATTTGCAACAAGTTTGTTAGGCTAGATTTTCGCCTAAGGAATACACTTTGTCCTGTGTCACCATGTGCTCCATATCCTCACCCTTAACAATTGACTCCAACATCTTCCCTGGCACTGAGATCAGGCTAACTGGTCTATAATTGCCTTTATGCTGCCTCTCTCCTTTCTTAAAGAGTGGAGTGACATTTGTAATTTTCCAGTCCTCCCGAACTACACCAGATTCGAATGATTCTTGAAAGATCATTACGAATGATTTGATGCATATTTTACCAGCGGAGCCACTCCACCCCTTTGCCTACCTTCCTATCCCTCTGATACTATGGACATTCAGCTCACAACTACAACCATCCTTAAGCCACGATTCAGTGATGACCACAACGTCATACCTGACAATCTGTAGGAATGCAACAAGATGATTCACCTTATTTCTGATACTCGGTGCATTGAGATGTAACACCTTGAGTACTGTATTTGTTACCCTTTTTGATTCTGCATCCCTAATACACTGATACTCACCCTGCTGACTGCAATTTTGTCCTGTCATCTGCCTGCCCTTTCTGACAGTCTGACTGCATGTTATCTTCAAAGGCAACACGAGTGAATCTGCAGATGCTGGAAATAAATAAAAACACAAAATGCTGGCAGAACTCAGCAGGCCAGACAGCATCTATGGGAGGAGGTAGTGACGACGTTTCATCACTCCTGATGAAGGGTTTCTGTCCGAAACGTCGTCACTACCTCCTCCCATAGATGCTGTCTGGCCTGCTGAGTTCAGCCAGCATTTTGTGTTTTTATTTGCATGTTATCTTTGTTTTCTTACTATCTTTTTTATCCTGAGTCCCTTCACTTCAGTTCCCAACCCCTTGCCAAATTAATTTAAAGCCTCCCCAAAAGCTTTAACAAACCTGTCTGCAAGAATATTGGTCTCCGTCGGGTCTAGCTGCAATCCATCCGTTTTGCACAGGTCATACCTACACCAGAAGTGATCCCAATGATCCAAGGACCTGCCTCCTGTACCAGCTTCTCGGCTACACATTTATCTGCTAAATCATCCTGTTTCTACCCGCAGTGGTGCGTGGCACAGGCAGCAATCCAGAAGTTACTACCTGGGAGGTCCTGCTTCTCAGCTTTCTACCGAGCTCTCTAAATTCTCTCTTCAGGACCTCTTTGCCTTTCCTTCCTATGTCATCAGTACCAATATCTACCAAGACATCTGGCTGATTTCCCTTCCTCTTCAAAATGCTGTGGACATGATCCGAGACATCCCTGACTGTGGCACCTGGGAGGCAACATAAAATCTGGGTGTCCTGTTCACGTCCACAGAATCTCCTCTCTGTTCCTCTGACTATTGAGTCCCCTATGACTACCGCTCTCCTCCTCTCCCTCTTTCCCTTCTGCACCACAGTTCCAGTACCTGGTCTCTGTCCCATTCCCCTGGGAGGTCATTACCCACAACAGTATCCAAAATGGTATACTTATTATTGAGGGGAATGGTCACAAGGGTGATCTGCGTGAATTGTCTATTCACATTTCCACTTCTTCTAGCAGTTACCCAGCTTCCTGCCTCCTGCAGCTTAGGGGTGATTACTTCCCTATAACTCCGATCAATTATGTCCTCACTCTCCTGTACAAGCCAAAGGTCATCCAGCTGCTGCTCCACATCCCTAACATGGTCTTCAAGGAGCTGCAGCTGGATGCACTTCACACAGATATATTTCCCTGGGTTTCTCTGGGCCAGGAGAAAGCTATGACTGTATAAGCTTGCTAGCTTGATTGTGAGTGTGAGGATTGTCTTGTTGTGATTGTAAATTTGTTGTCATTTCAGGAAGGGGCCATGTACAATTCTCAGGCTGTTGCTGAGCTGCATACGTACTAGATATTTCTCTGAGGATCGTCACCTTGTCATGGTGAAGAGGCTTGTGAGTTTTGAGATCCTGTGAGCAATGCTGTCTGGACTTTAGCCATCTGGTATTTCGTTCCTGGTAGGGTCGCCCATGGTGGTAAGCTCAAGGGAGAGGTTCCAGACAAGGAGTGATCCAACCAAAACATCATTATTGGAACTGGCAGAAGATGATGACACATCACAATGGCGGTGAAGGTGGAGGAAGGCTGCAGCAGTGAAGGGTTCCCAGTTGTCTTGCAGTCCATGCCACTGGACCCTGACCCCGACCTGAAAAGGACCTTGTATCAGCCTCTACACATTAAACAAAGACATGCCCAGGCGTTCTCCATTGGGGGAATCCACCCTGACATTCCAGTTATGTGGATCCTGGATCAGCCTCTGCAGCTACCTGAAGACCCACCAGTGGGCAACTGCATTGGACAACGTCATACTCAACTCAGGTGCTTGCACTGCTACTACTGCTTAGTAGATGGTCCCTGATGTCACGAGTGCATTCCCTATGTAGGAGATGGACCGTGTGCAACACTGTACAGAGCTGGAATCACAGCTGAATCCAGATGAATGCTGCAATAGCTTTCTGTACTCTGAGCAAAGTTTCCACTGGCTTTTGATGCAAGTTAAATTTGTAAATTGTTATGAAGACTGTCAAACCATTCAGTCAGCAAATTCATGTGGTGAGCATAACAACCTCAGTTCTTTCGAGCTGGCAGATTTTATTAAAAAAAGACTTTTCAAGGACATGAAAATTAGCCATTAGTTGACTGAATGTGAAAGATAATCAAGTTGGCTTACTAACTAAGTAACTTTCACCAAATTTCTAGTTAACTACATTATTACTTAACACACAGATGACTAGTTAATACAATGTAAAACGCCAGTAATGGTTAACATTAGCTAATTGATGAACTATAATTTTCTGACTGACTGCATAGTTGATCAACACTGTTAGCACCATGGAGATGGTTAACATTACAAAGATGGTTAATACTAATTAACTGATTATTTGTATAATTTGTACAAATATACCTACTTGCTGCTTCATATTATGTATTACAATAGGTTAATATGCCATTAGAGGCTAACACTGATTACTTCTCTATAACCAACTATTAGAGCAGGCATTCCCAATCTTTTTTAATGCCATGGACCTATAACATTAAGCAAGGGGTATGTAGACCCCTGGTTGGGAACTCCTGTACTAGAATATCACATATAATGCTGGAGGAACTCCACAGGTCATGCAAAATCTATGGAAAGCAATAAAGAGTCAGTATTTTGGGCTGAAGCCCTTCATCAATACTAGACCTGTTTTTCACTCGGAACCACCTGTTGCCCCTGGGTCAAGAGGTGCAGGCGGACCCAGAGCCCGATCTGGGGCCTACACCTAGTAAGAGGACTCTGCGGAAGAGCAGGGCGACTGCAGGACCAACAGCAGGAGAGGTTAAACCGGACCCCACCCCTGAGAGGGATACTGATTCAGAGAATGAGGACCTTTATGTGTGGTTTATGCTGCCTCTTGCTAACTCCCCATTGATTGAGGAAGAGACTTCCAGCCCTTCTCCCGCTGAGTCAGGTGAAGTTGGGGAGGCGCTGGTTGGATATCTGTGGACAGCCTGGGTTGTAACGGGACGCTGCACGAGATGAAGCAGGGATTGACCACGAGACAGAGGGGTCTGAGTTACAGGTGGGCACGGGTGATAGGCCGGGGGATGCCTCACCAGGTAGACCAAAAGTATCCCCAGTAGTGTCTGAACCTGAAGAGTTAGGAGAGAAGGAATAGAGGTCTCAGAAAATGAGGAGACCACCAGAAAGACTGGCCCACATAGCACCAGGAGTGCAGAGTGTGACCCCCTACCGTTCTGGGGAGCTACATCACTGCCTTTTACACCTGGGTTGGACTTTGTGTTTTGCAGCAAGGGTCGGCGAATTAGCTCAACGTCACGAGGACATGACTAAATTTGGTGGGGGGGAGAGTGTAATGCGCTGCAAGGTTTCACTGCTTACGTAATGGCCTCTCTGTAATGTTTCACTGCTAATGTAATGGTTTCTCTGCAGCAGCAATGTTTGGGTTATGACTAGAGATAACGAGGGCTTTGGAACGTATGCCATCCTCTGAGAGGCATATTGCTCTTTCTTGTGGGTCTGGGAACAGGGATTTTGCGGTCTCTTGTCGGCGAGAAATGCAGAGGGAAGATGCGAGTGGAGAGAGTGTGTAGACCGCTGGATAGTGTGGACTTTGGAGCAAGGGTCCGAGGTTCAGCAACGCTCGGAGGAGATCGATGGGGAATGAGGGGACGGAATTGTGAGCTCCAACATGCACATTAGACTGTTTCATTAAAATGGGCCATTTTTCTTTTTATTTTCTTTACTAACCCTATAGTCAGATTAAAATTTATAAAGTTCAAACATTTAATTGCATATGGTGTACTGTCTGATATTTTGCGGTACGGATTTGTAACCGGGCAACACATCACGCAGCATCCACACAAATGAGATTGCTCAGTTTGGCTGTGCCAGAGTCTGTCTTCCCCTAGACAAACACATGCTGGCCGAACCTGAGGGTTACACCTGTATCTCTAAATAAAAATAAAATAAAGCACCTAATGCTGGGAGATTCATCCAGAAGTTTAAGATGCATGGGATCCTTGGAAAATGGCCACTTAGATTCAGAACTGGCTTGCTCATATAAGATGGAGTATGGTGGTCAAAGGGACTTATTTTAGCCGGAGGTCTGTGATTAGTGGTGTTCTGCAGGGATCTGTACTGGGACCTTTGCTGTTTGTGATGTATATAAATGTTCTGGTGAAAATATAGATAGGTGGGTTAGTAAGTTTGCAGGTGATATGAAGATTGGTGGTGTTGTTGATAATGTAGAAGAATGGCAAAGAATACAGCAGGATATAGATCAGTAACAGACCTGGGTGGAGAAAAGGCAGATAGAGTTAACCCAGTCAAACGTGAAGTGCTGAATCTTGGTAGGTCAAATGTAAACAGACAGTACACTGTTTTTGGGCAAGAATCTTAACAGTGTTGATGAACAGAAGGATCTTGGGGTCCAAGTTCATAACTCCCTGAAGGTGGCTACACACGTGGATAAGATAGTTAAGAAGGTATATACATGCTTGCCTTTATTAGTCAAGGCATTGAATTCAATAGTCAAGAACTTATATTGCAGCTTTATAAAATTCTAGTTAGTCTGCATCTGGAGTATTTTCTTTAATTCTGGTCACCCCTTATAGGAAGGATGTTGAAGCTTTGGAGAGTATACAGAAGAGGATGCTGCCTGGATTAGAGGGCGCGTGCTATCATGAGAAGTTGGGTTGTTTTCTCTGGAGCTGCACGGGCAGAGGGGAAATATGATAGAGGTCTATAAGATCATGAGAGGCATAGATAGATTAGACAGATAGTACCTTTTTCCCAGTGTTGAGATGTCTAATACCAGAGGTCATGCATCATGGCATGCAGTTGAATTTCCACTGTGATGTCCCTGGATATCAACATCCCAAAAGTCACTATTGGCAGGAAATTCAGCTGGACCATCACTGGAATACTGGTGATAAAAGGGTATCCTGCACATATTACCTCATCTCCTTACATCTAAAGCCTTTTTCACCATCTGCACTTCACAAGTCAAGAACATGATGGAACACTTTGCAAATGTCTGTATAAGTATAATGGAAGAAGCTTGACTCCACCCAGGACAAAACCTCCTTGCTGAATGATGCATCATTAACCACCCTCCACCACTGGCACACGTAATGACCGGAAGAGCACACGACGTAGGAGGATGATTACGCCATCTGGCCTATTCAGTCCACTCCACTATTTGATTACAGCTGATTTTCAACACTATTCTCCTGCTTTCTCCCCATAACCTTTGATGCCCTATCAACCTCTTCTTTAAATATACTCAATAACTTGCCCCCCCACAGCCCTCTGTGGTAATTAATTCCACTGATTCATCACCCTCTGGTTAAAATATTCCTCTTCATCTCTGTTCTAAAAGGAAATGCTTCTATTCTGAGGTTTGCCCTCTAATCCTAGAGTCTTCCACGATTGGAAACATCCTCTCCACACTAACTCTATCTAGACCAGTGGTTCCCAACCTTTTTTTGGCCATGCCCCACCTAATCACCTCTAAAATCCTAATGCCCCCTGTGGTGATATATAATTCTTATTATTCAAAAAGTGAACTCCTATTCACCTGGAGGAAGCCTAAAAGACCATTAACTTGGTTTAAACAAGCTTCCAAAGAACATGGCATTCATGAAAGAGAAAAGTAAAAGAACCAAAGGACTGTTAAAGTTCTGAGGAAGAAATTACTAAGAAATTGTAAAAAAAAAGAACATTAAGTGATATTAAAATAATAATAATAATAAATAAATAAAACAATGCCGATTCGTTTCTACAGCATACAAAGACAGATACACCGTTTAAAAGAGATGACGCAATGTACACACCTTCACACCACCAAGAACCGAAAGCTACTGCAAAAAGCAGCATTGGCGCGACCTCATACGAGTTTCTTACGCGTTTGGACTTGTTCATTCGTTCCTTCCTACATCAGTCAATTCATTAATTTAATTATGAAAGCCATTTGATGGTTGTAATGATGGTGATACACTATATATACAGTACATACGCAATTACACATGTACATACACACAAGTATTTTTATGTATGCATACTGTATATACACATGTATTAACTCGCACACACACTCATACTCACATAGACTTACTAGAAAAAATTCACTGTTAATAACTCATTCTCAAATTGCCCCCTTTAAAAATCAAATTACCCCCCTGTGGGGCATACGCCCCACATTGGGAACCACTGATCTAGACCTTTCAGTATTTGGTAGGTTTCCTCATTCTTCTAAACTCCAGTGAGTACAAGGCCAGAGTCATCAAGCATAAAATGCTTCGAAAGTAATCATCTAGGCTTCTCCTGCAAGACTCATAATGTCTGTCACCAAAAAGCACAAGGACTTCTGGCTTTTGGGAATAGAACTTTCTGCATTCTTCCCTCAAAGTCACACAATGTCTTCCTCTAGAATTATATCACTATCCCTTCATCATCGCTGGGCCTGAATTGTGGAACTCTCTGCCCAACGGAATTGTAGGTGTACTTCACCAGAAGGACCAATAGGTCAAGAACCACCTTCTCAAGACCATTAAGGGTGAACAAGACTTTGATTGTAACAGACACATAGGCCCAGAAGAAAACCAAGAAATGGAAAAGTTATTCTTGAGTTCAGCATTACTTATTCAGACTTTTACTAGTAGTTTTATCTGCAGAAGTTCAGGAAGGTAGTTCGTTACAACTTTCTTGAGAAAAATTAGGAATGAGTGATAAATACTGGCTTTCCTAATGAAGTCAAGGTCCCAAAATGAATTAAAAATAAAACTACGGTACTTTGAACCATGTTTATTGTTGACATCTGTGCTCAAAGGAGTGCCCAATATCATTCTATTGTACACAAAATGTAAAACAAATTCCATGAAAGTAATAACAGGACATAGGACTGGGAAAAAGGTCTTCCATAGAAAAGGTTAAATAAATAAAATTTATTTTTGGTTGGTGTTGGTTCAGTAAAAAAAAACTATTGAACTTTCACTTCTATGTTTGATTAAGACTACTGGCTCTATGAGATTCGTTGCTTTCCTGAATTGCCCTGGGAATCTGCTCTGAAAGAAGATTCTCAGATCATAAACATAGAAAATGCCAAAAAAAAAAGAGACTCAGGCAGCATCTTCAGAGAGTGTAATAATGTCTCAGGTCAAAAACACTCCATTGGATCAATGAAAAGTGAGAAAGTACATGTTTTCGGTGGCAGGGAAGAACAGATGGATAGAAGGCTATGAAAAAATACATGGCAGAAATTATATTAGTGCTGACTGTGAGAGGGTGATAAAGACGTGGTAATTGCAGCTGATCTAACTGGATGAGGTGTACGTATATACTCAACAGGTGAGTCAACATCCTCTGTGAGTCAGTAAATTCTTCAAGTCAATGATGTTTACTCAGAGCTAGGGAAAGTTAGAAATAAAATGTGATTTACTTGTGGAGAATGGTGGCGAGAAATATCAACCTTGTTCCTCATCTTAAAACATTAAATGTAGGATACTGCAGCACAGAAACAGGACCTTTTGCCCCATAATGTTGTGTCAAAGTAGTAATTACATTAGTTTACACTAGTAATTAAATGCCTAACCAAAATAATCCCTTCTAACTACACAAGGTCCATTCTCTGCAGATTCAATGCCAATCTAAAAACCTGTAAGGCACCTCTATCATATTTGACTCCAGCACCACCCCTGGAAGGTCACTGGGGCACCCGCCACTCTCTGTATTAAATGTCTTGACCCGCATATCTCCGTTGATTGACCTTAGATGGCATGAAATGCAGCTGGGCTGCAGCACTGGGGATATGTTTGGCCAGAAGTTTAAAAGTATGGTTAAAGAATTTATGACGGTAACTGAAGGAAAAGCCAGACTCTGCGACTCTGACAATAATGTGACATTGGCCATTATTACACTCCTCGTAGATTTTGGGCCTGGTCATTGTTACCCTACAGTCTCTCTCCCTATTAGAACTTTGTCAAGGTTCTACATCAGACTGTCTTCTGCAAAGCATTTGTGTGACTGCCACAAATTGATGAGACTGGGACATTCCATATCTCCGTTGATTCCTTTCTTTATGGTCTTTCATTCATCCAGCTGGGCTTTAGTCTTTGCACCTACTTTTATAAATAGCTTTTTGTCTCCCACTTGAAATTCATGCAATAACTTTAGGGCACACAGATAGATTCTGGTTCTTTATACCCATAGAAGCCGAGTGCTTGTAACTTTCCTGAAGTTCCTTGAACTCTCTTGCAGCTTAAAACTAAGCCACATTTTGCAAGTAACCGCCTGATTAACATATCAGAAGCTTTCTCAGATAGGTTGCCTATAAGAAGTGTTGTAGTCAGTCCTCTGCTTTCCTCACTTTCATGATTTTCTGAGCTGCATAGTCCTCCTTGGTCTAATATGCTTTCCAACCCAAGCCACAGAGGTTGGCACCACATCTGTTTGTCCTCTGTTGGCGAGCGGTTCAGGGTTTTAGCATAGAGAGAGTTATGGTATCATCCACTGCATTGCTTAATTTGCTTTCAGTTGGCTTTATTGCAGGGCATGTGGCACGGAAGTGGTGGATGGATTTCCAATCAAGTTGTAGTTGTCTCAGCCTATCACAGTCCCAATGTTGGTCCTTCTGTTTTTACCACATTCAGGCTCAATGTGGCTTGTTGATTATTGTATTTCATGGTTACAGACGTCATTTCCTTTTCTCCAGTATAAGTTCTTAGTTGAATATTTGCAGGCTTCAGTTTAGTATCTTTGAAATGCCATTCAAACTCATTTTGTGGAATGACTGAAACAGCTCAACAAGTGTTTAATTCCATTTTAATTAATTTGCCGTTCGCTTCTTGCATAAGCCATATTACTTGTCAATTGTTAATTTTCACACTGCAAATCTCAAGGCCACACAAACCTGTGTCACTCGAATGATTATCATATTTTTCATCAACAGCATGACGATTAGTGCACTGTTTCAAACTGCAACTTGACTTGTTTTTTTAGCATTTTCTCTTCCCTGTGCAGTCTTCCCAATATGCTCTTTGCATGTGTCCTACTTTGTTGCATTTTCTGCAAGTGTTGCCTTTAAATCTGCATTTGTTTAGAGTATGTGAGCCCCTACCTCAATGGTAACACGATTTGTTTGGCCAGGTGGTTTCTGTTTAGACACAGCCATTTTATTCATGCTCACTTTTGTGCCTGACTGCAACTCAATTGCATCTCTGTCTACGTTTTCCACTGAAACAATGATTTCCACTGCTCTTTTGAATGTAAACTGTGCTTCAGTTAGGAGCTGTTTTGAAAGCTTCTTTTAAGATTGTGAGAACCTACACTCCGGATAGAAGCTTCCTTCGCTGTGCTATCAGTATTTGGAACAGCCTTCCAGATGCTGTGGTTGGAAACATCTGTGATGATGGGGTCCAAGCCTTCAAGAGTCGAGTGCACAAACACCGATCATCTCTGGGAGGGAGGTCACATGCTTCTTCATAAGCTATCGTGAAGGGGACCAGGATGGCAATGCTTGGTTGTTGGCAGGTAGGGTTAATACCTGACTTTCAAGAGCACTTGTGAGTTATGTTTCGGCTGGACTTAGTCCTTAAACTGCTGGAGAACAGTGCGGAAAAATCAGGTGCTGTTTTCTCCCGGTAGGGATTAGTTTTTAGTTCCAAGTGCTCCTGTCATGTTTTGTCACCCTGTAACCTTATCCTTCAATCTCTCTGAATTTTGGAGGACAGCATGTGTATAAATGTCTCTCTCCAGCAGACTTCATCATGATCATCATGACTCCAGTATTTCTACTATTTTTTAATGTTTCTTAATTGTACATATGATTTTTTTCCTGTTTTATCACTGAGCAGCAGTGAACCATCCGATTGGCCTATCAGAGTTCTCTATAGGAACTAGTTGACTTGATCAGCATTTCTGATTTGGCTATTGTTCACAATTGCACTTAATAAAAAAAATCCACGAACTAAACAATCTTTTAGTGTATTACTAAGCCCATTACCAAACTGGCATTGGCCAAAAAATGTCTTTAATTCAGCTACGTACATTGAAATGGACTCACCTCCTTTTTGTTTCTGATATAAAACCTAATGCTTTCTGTAATTAACAATGGCTTTGGTTCTAAGTGTTCTTGCATCAATTTTACAATAGCAGCAAAGCTCATATTTGATGGTTTGGTTGTAGCAGACAAACTTCAAAGCATACTGTATGCTTTTAAACTCAATAAATTCAGCAAAATTGTCACTTGCTTCTCATTGGCTATTTCATTTGCTTCAAAATACTGTTCCAAAAGCTCAGTATACACGAGCCAATTACCCGTTGTGTAATCAAGCTCATCAATTTTTCTGACATAGCCAACCAGTTCTGCTCCTTTTTTTGTGACTATTATTACCCGGTACACAGTCTTAATGAACCCTGAATTCTGCCTTTCTCTTTATGAAGCCTTGAATTCTTCTGTTTACTGCCTCTTTTTTAAAAACTTGATTGGAGGATCTCAGCAGGCTTGGCAGCCTGGAAAAGGGTACAGCTGACGCTTTGAGCTGAGACCCTTCGGCAGGACTGGAGGAAAAAAAATGAGGATTAGAGTTAAAAGGTGGGGGAGGTGAGAGAGAAGCACAGGGTGATAGGTGAAACCGGGAGGGGGAGGGATGATGTAAAGAACTGGGAAGTAGATTGGTGAAAGAGATACAGGTCTGGAGAAGGGGGAGTCCAATTGGAGGGAACAGGCCGTGGAAGAAAGAAAAGGGGGAGGACCACCAGAGGGAGGTGATTGGCAGCCAAAGAGATAGGGTGAGAGAGGGAAAAAGGGATGGGGGCATTACCAGAAGTTCAAGAAATCAATGTTCATGCCATCAGGTTGGAGGCTACCCAGATGGAATAAAAGGTGTTCCTCCTCCAATCTGAGTGTGGCCTCATCGCAACAGTAGAGGAGGTCATGGGTTGACATATACTTGTATACATGGAATATACATGCGCTGTAATCGGTTTATTTATTTATTTATTTTTACCTTTTTTCCCTCTATATTATGTATTGCATTGAGCTGCTGCTACTAAGTTAACAACTTTCACAACATATGCTGGTGATAAAAAGGATGATTCTGATTGTGATATATTGGACTGGGAATGGGAAGTGGAATTAAAATGGGTGGCCACTGGGAGATCCCACTTCTTCTGGCAGATGGAGCGCATGTGCTCGGCAAAACGGTCTCCTAATCTATGTTGGGTCTTGCTGATATACAAGAGGCCACACTAGGAGCACTGAACAGTATATGACTCCACCAGACTCACAGGTGAAGTGTCGCCTCACCTGGAAGGACTGTCTGGGACACTGAATGGAAGAGAGGGAGGAGGTGTAGGGGCAGGTGTAGCACTTGTTCCGCTTACAAGGATAAGTTGCAGGACGGAGATCGGTGGGGAGGGTCGAGTGGACTAAGGAGTCACATAGGGACCGATCCCTGCGGAAAGGAGGAAGTGGTGGGAGAGGGGAGGGAAAGATGAGCTTGGAGGTGGGATCCTGTAGGAGATGGTAGAAGTTGCGGAGAATTACGTGCTGGACGCAAAGGCTGGTGGGGTGGTAGGTGAGGACAAGAGGAACCCTATTCCTGGTGAAGTGGCAGGAGGATGGGGTAAGAGCAGACGTGCATGAAATGGAAGAGATACGGTTGAGGGCATTGTTGATGGTGGAGGAAGGGAAGCCCCTTTCTTTGAAAAGGAAAGTCATCTCCTTTGTTCTGGAATGAAAAGCCTCATCCTGGAATAAATGCGGCAGAGTCGGAGGAATTGAGAGAAGTGGATGATGTTTTACAAGTAACAGGTTGTGAAGAGGTGTAGTCCAGGCAGCTGTGAGAGTCCGTGGGTTTATAATAGACATCAGTAGTTACCTGTAATCAGTAGACCCACTGCCATTCAGGGCCCCAAACAGTCCTTCCAGCTGAGGCAAAACTTCAGCTGCGAATCTGTTGGGATTATATATTGTGTCAATACTCCCGGTGTGACCTCCTGTACAATGGTGAGATCCGATACAGGTTGGGACACTGCTTCACTGAGCACCTACACTACGTCGGCCAGAAGAAGTGGGATCTCCCAGTGGTAACCCATTTTAATCCCACTTCCCATTCCCATTCCGGCATGTCAATCCATGGCCTCCTCCACTGCCGCAATGAGGCCACACTCAGGTTGGAGAAACAACCCCTTATATTCTGTCTGGGTAGCCTCCAACCTGATGGCTTGAACATCGATATCTCGAACTTCCGGTAATGCCCCCACTCCTCCCTATCATTCCCTATCTCCCTTTTCCCTCTCTCACTCTATCTCCTTGCCTGCCCATCACCTCCCTCTGGTGGTCCTTCCCCCCCCCCCTTTCTTCCATGGCCTTCTGTTCTTTCCAATCGGACACCCACTTCTCCAGCCCTGTATCTCTTTCATCGATCACCTTCCCAGCTCTTCATTTCATCCCTCCCTCTCCCAGTTTCACTCATCACCTTGTGTTCCTCTCTCTCCTCCTCCCCACCTTTTATATCTGCTCCTCATCTTCTTTCTTCTCCAGTCCTGCTGAAGGGTCTCGGCCCGAAATGTCGACTGTACTCTTTTCCAAAGTTGCTGCCTAGCCTGCTGAGTTCCGCCAGCATTCTGTGTGTGTTGCTTGCATTTCCAGCATCTGCAGATTTTCTCTTGTTTGTCAGTTGAAAACAATGATGATTTATACCTTGGTTATGCAAATTAGGTTGCAAATGATCTGATTATGGAAGAAAACTGTTATCTCTTAATCAAGATGTTGGATCATCAATTTTAACAGGGATATTCTAGTGTGAAGGAAGATAAATAAAATGCTTTGAAATAAAATTAAGATGAGAATATTTTCTTCTCATTTGTAAATATAACTTTGTTAAATTACACAACATTAATTTAACTGAAGTGGAAAACAGATTTTAATAGCCTCACATTCATATGATGCTTACATAGCTTTGCTAAAAGAAAATGTATAAATGCAAAACTGAACGAATAATAGTTAATCGTTTCCAAGTGCGGAAGTGAATTTATTTATTTAGCAATATAGTGTGAAACAGGTCCTTTCAGCCCAATGAACCGTACGCCCAGTGACCCACCTATTTAACACTAGCCTAATCACAGGGTAATATACAATGACCCATTAACCTACCAACCTGTATGTCTTTGGACGGTGACAAAAAAACAGAGCACCCGGAGGAATGCCATGCAGTTATGGGGAGAATACTGTAGTAGTTGAAATTTGCCGTTGTTGATTTATAAAATATAGGGAAAAACGTTTTTTTTGAAGCAACATATGAAGCAAAAAATGAAATAGGTCTACAGACCAGGATAGATTTGAGATGGAGTGATTCTGTGCTACTGCTGTCAGAGAACTCGTATATGCCTGAGCTGATATAGGGCATTAAGGTTCCGCAAGGACCTTCTTTAATATTAGCCAGCTTTCTTACAAGACAACCCTTATTATGCTCCAAGACCATAAAGCACTGATACTTTGATTCATCCACCTGGGAAGGTTAACAATCTTGTTTGAAGTTGCTCTAGGTAAGTAGGGTATATCCACTTTTGCTGGGCCAAGATGGCTTGATGACCCTACACTCAACAGCCTCTTTATTAGGTACCTCTTGTGCCTAATAAAGTGGACACCGAATGTGTGTTTGTGGTCTTGTGCTGGTGTGACAATTCATTTAAAGTTTCAGAGAGTCGTGCATTCAGAGATGTTCTTCTGCACACCACTGTTGTAATGCAAAGTTATATGAATTACTGTTGCCTTCCTAACGGCAAACTGCAGAGACTGTTGTGCATTAAAATCTCAGGAGATCATCAGTCTCTGAGATACTCAGACCAAGGTCTGTCTGGAAACAACAATGATTCCACAGTCAAAGTCACTTAGATCACATTTCTCCCCATCCTGATGTTTGATCTATACAATGGTCAAACCTTTTTGACTATGTTGCCTTCTTTTATGCATCGAGTTGCTGCCACATGATTGGCTGATTAGGTATTTACATTAACAACCAGGTGTACAGGTGTACCTAATAAAGTGGCCACTGAGTGTACAGGTGTGTAAACTGTGAGGAGTATAGATAAGTCACAAGTTTTTCCTGGGGTTGGGGGGAAGGTGAGTCTAAAATCAGAAAGGCAAGTGAGGAAAGCTCTAAAGGAGACCTGAGGGGCAAGTTATTCAAACACAGTGGTTAGATGGAATGGGCTGCCAGAGGAAGTGGTAGATGGGTACAATTATAATATGTATGAGACATTAAGACATGATACACTCAAAGAGCAAAAGCTTATAAGGATATGGGCCAAACACAGAGAAATAAGACCAACTCAGGTTGGCACCCTGGTCAGTATGGATGAGTTGGGCCTGTGTCTATACTGTGTAACTCTATGTGTTTTCTCCGATTCTGAGTCAGGATGTTATATTGAAGCAGTATAAGACTTTGGTGAGGACAGATCTAGAGTACCGTGTGTGCAGTCTTGGTCACCTACCAACAGGAGAGATATCAATACACCTGGAAGAGTGCACCAAAATTAACAAGGAATTTGCCAGGCTTGGGGAACGGAGTCACAGGGAAAGGTTAAATATTCACTGCAGCGCAGAAGAATGAGGGCAGATCTTACCGAGTTATGAAGGGTATAGATAAGGTGAATGTATGCAGGCTTTTTCCTCTTAGGTTGGGTGAGACTAGGACTAGAGACTGTAAGTTTACGCTGAAAGGTGAAATGTTTAAAGGGAACTGTAAGTCGCTTGTATGTTCTCCCCGTGACAGCATGGGTTTTCCTCCCACAGTCCAGAGACATACCAGTTTATAGGTTAATTGGTCATTATAAATTGACTTGTAATTAGGCTGGTGTTAATTAGGTGAGTTGCTGGGTGACATGGCTCATTGGGCCAGAAGGGCCTCTTTGGCGCTGTATTTCCAAATAAATAAAATAATTAAAAATAATTGCAATATTTAAGAGAAGTTTGGATATGCACATAGATAAGAAGTGTATGGAGTGCTAAGTCTGGATGCAAGTAGATGGGACTAGACAGAAAAAAACAGGATAGCATGAACAAGATGGGCCAAAGGGTCTGTTTCTGTGCTGTAGTGTTCTATAGCTCTTGTTCTTGTCTCACTTCTCTGTGACAATACACAGGGAGGTGTTGCCTTGCAGATATTATTTCTCCAAAATGAGAAGATAATAGCTATAATGTTCTCTCAGCAGCTCATTTGTGTCTCCTGCTGAACACAGCGGCAAGGACATAGTCTGAAGATACTTGGAAAATAAAACCAACAGGGGAAATAATGGAATTAGCACTATGATTTCAAATCAAAATGTGTCCAATTGACGGGCTTGAAAGGCAGCTGTGGAAAACCGATTGGATTTAGTCAGAAATAATTCAGAGTTATAGAGTCATGCAGCATGGAAACAGGCCATCTGGCAAACCAAAGCTGCACCTAATAACACAAAGCCTGCAATGATCCCAATTTATTCTCCTCACGTTCCCATCAACACTTCCTGTTCACTCTCACTGAGAACAGTATTCAGTGGATAACAACCTGTGTGTCTTTGGGATGTGGAAGGAAACCAGAGCAGATGGTCACACGGGGAATGTGCATACTCCACAGATACAGTTGTAGGTGTTAGGTCATTGAAAACTGTGCATCACTTTCTAACTTCACTTTCTTTCTTTCTGTTGCTTTTCGAAATGGCTGCACTTGTCCCATTTATTGAAATCTAAGGCACTGGAACTCTCAGGCAGAGAGTTGTTGATGAATAGATTGTACAGTGACAGCATCAGCTGAGTCAGAGGAAGTTGCACTGATGTTCAATTTCCCCTCCCATTCCAGCCCTACACCCCACATGGGGACAGAACCCTCACTCCAACCCCCACCGCATATTAACTTCAGCCAGTGTCAATATCATTCCAATGATTGCAACAACACTGTGTGGATCTGGAATCCAAAGGCCACGTCACAATAACAAAATGCTGAGAAGTTCCCAAGTGGGAATAGACAGCATCTCGGAAGCTGAATTGACAGAAAACCACTGGACTAGATTAACTGCTCTCATCAAATCTAACTAAATAACCAGCATCCGAGGGTTTACAGGAATTGGAGGAGCACAGCTTAAACTAATAAAAAGTATAGAGTGATGATATAAACACCCAGGCTGACATTAGCAGGATGGGGGAGAATGAGCAGAGGCAGATTCCACAATGCTCTCAACCTGAAGGATTGTTTTGACTGAACACAGGTCTCAAATGCAAAGATGTGTAATTGCATGAAAATTCTACTTCATTTGCAACTTTGCAACAACTGTCTGTAAAGTTTAATCTACCTAATACCCATTTCTTTAGATACCTTCAAATTAGACATTTCATTAACCCTTTATTATCTAGTTTTCCTGAGATGCCTGAGAAAAATGTTATGGACCTGTTTCTTTGTATTCATCCAATGGGTAAAGGCTTTTATCTTTTATTCATGATAAGTTAGTGACCTTGAGGCGTAACCCCTTTGATTACATTAGAACTGCTTGGGAGC
Source organism: Hemitrygon akajei (assembly GCF_048418815.1). Lineage (NCBI taxonomy): Eukaryota > Metazoa > Chordata > Chondrichthyes > Myliobatiformes > Dasyatidae > Hemitrygon > Hemitrygon akajei. The sequence continues at coordinate 25,815,457 of NC_133127.1, forward strand.
ATGATATAAATATTTCTTTATCTGATGTGGTCTGGGATTCAATTCTTAAGTAGTTAATTCAACCTCTTTATGTGCTCGTCACTGTCTTTACAGTTTAAGGTTGCACATAGGGCTCACATGTCTAAAACTAAATTGTTGCGGTTTTATCCTGACATTAGTCCTGTCTGTGACAAGTGTAAAGGGGGCTTATCCATATGTACGGGGCTTGTCCTAGTATAGAGAAATTCTGGAGAGAAGTCTTTTGATTTTTATCCCGTATTCTTAATTGCCACTTAGAACCTAACCCTCTGATTGCCCTTTTAGGTACCTTGGTGAGGCAGACATGCATTTGAGTCCGACTAAACGCAGAACATTATCTTTTGCCTCTCTTTTGGCTAGACACTTAGTTCTCCTTAGGTGGAGAGATGTTGCCCCACCCACTCATGCTCAATGGCTTAGTGATATTATGTCCTGTTTAGACCTTGAAAAAATTCATTGTTCGCTTCTCAATTCGGACATGAACTTTCAAAAGGTGTGGGGACCTTTTCTTGAATACTTTCTTAATTCCCCTTTAGATTAAGTTTATTCTTTTTAATCCCAGCTTTTTTTTCTCTCTGTAATTTTTATGGTTTCTTTTTGATGGGAATTACATTATAGTTTTGGTAGTAGGCATTATAATTCCTTTTTTATTTATATTTACAGCTCTGTGGGGTCGAACGCTCTGATTAATTTTTTTTTACATATTTTAATGGTTGGCCTGGAGTTTTACAGTGGGAGGGAGGGGAGGATACTAACTTTATATGATTTTATTCAGGGTGCTGTTTCCTTATTGTTATGAATTAGATAACTGACACGTTTATTTTGCACTGCATTAAACTTCACTTTGTAGTTGGGTATTTTGTTTGTCCAAACGTTTGTAGAAATGCATAAAAATTAATTAAAAAAAAGAAAATTCTTTAAAATTGAATCTTTCCATCCAGATCTGCTGGTAGCCAGATTCATACTCCATCATTGGTCTCCTTGCTTGGGCAGACTCTCTATGGAAATGCCGATCAGCGGTGAATGATCTTTTTTAAAATATATTTTTTATTAAATTTTTAAGAGAATTACATACAATGAATAGAATAATAAAGTAATGAAAATTAATATTAGCCCTCCCCCTCCCTTAACCCTTCCCCCCTTAACATCCCTGTCTAAAAAAAAAGAAAAAAGTAAAAAAAAGAAAGAAAGAAGAAAGAAGAATTGCCTGGATATCGGAGGATCCCCACATGCACCATGGAGTTCAAAATAACTTTAGTATATATCTTTATTTTTTTCCCCAAATAACTAATAATTTTATCTTCAAAGGACCTGTATATTTAATCCTATCTTTTGTAGATAGGGGTGCCAAATTTTCAAAAATATATCATATTCATTTCTTAAATTATAAGTAATTTTTTCAAGTGGAATGCAGCTATATATTTCATTATTCCAATGGTCCATAGTTAAGTATGAATCTGATTTCCAAGTAACTGCAATAGCCTTTTTGGCTACTGCCAATGCAATTTTTATAAATGTTTTCTGATATTTATTCAATTTAGGTTTTGGTATTATTCCTTCAATATCGCCTAATAAAAATAATGTTGGGCTATATGGAAGTTGTATTCCAATAATTTGTTCCGGTAAAAGTCTTAGATTTATCCAAAAAGGTTGAATTTTAAAACAAGACCAAGTAGAGTGTTAAAAAGTACCGATTTCTTGATTACATCGGAAACATCGGTCAGATAAATTTGGATTTAATCTATTTATTTTTTGTGGTGTAATATATAATTGATGTAAAAAATTGTATTGTACTAATCTGTCAGACATTTATTGTATTTGTCATACTATCAACACATAGTCTTAACCAATTTTTTTTCATCAATTTTAATATTCAGATCAGTTTCCCATTTTTGTCTTGACCTATGAATTGCTGGTTTAATTGTCTATTTTTGAATCAAATTATACATACAAGACATAAATTTTTTAATTTTTCCTATTTGAATTAAAGTTTCTATTTCATTAGGTTTTGGCATTAACATTGTTTGACCCAGCTTATTTCTTAAATAGGCCTTTAACTGGAAATAACAGAAGGCGGTGAATGATCTGACAGGAGTTGTAAGGATTATTTACCACTTAGGACTGGGTTCACGTAACGTGTGGTGACTGAAAAGCAAGTCCAGCCCTGAAAACAGTCCCAATGTGTGACATGCCAGTGTAGAGGTTATCACAATGGCTTTACAGCACCAACTGATGTAAAACGATGCATTTCACTGCCTGTTTTGATGTTGCAATGTACTGAGACAAATAAAGCTAATCTTATCTCTCCTCATCTGGATTCACCTATTGCATGCCACCTCTTGGATTACTCTTTCCCTTTTATTCTAGTCAATCTTCCCCCTACCTCTACAGTCCAGATGAAAGGTCTCAAACCGAAACATCAACAGTGCATTTGCCTCTACAGATGCTACGTAACCCACTGAGTTTCTCTAGCTGTTTGGATTTTTACTTCAGAGTCCATGTGTTCAATAACGAATTGCATTATCGAGGGGAAAGGGGGGAGAAAAGGTTAACATTTGCACATTACCACTGAATTCTTCGTATTCACTGAAACTACCAAGTCTCCAAGGGTTTGATGCAAACTTCACTTCACCTGAATTTAAACTGGGGAACGTGCACACACACTATCCTGCACACAAATGTGCACACTGCCAGTGCAATGCCTGCATTGTATTCACAAGAGCATCAGGCATTGCATTTGTGCTCAGCTCATAGAGTGAGCCTTCAGTTCAAGGTTTTCTGTCTCGAAGATGAAGGACTGGCCCACTGAGACAAAACTGACATAATTGATCAAAGGTATCTGGAATCGGTGAACTTTTCAACATTTCTGTCAGCTGAACTAAGCAGAATTGCAGGATCATAATTGCCATTTTCCATTGCTCCTAATCCACACATTAGAAAATATCATCTCGCACTCCTGTAGCCTAGAATGCAAGTAGGCATAGATTGACTGAAAGGCCCTTAGTCCAGTATGGTGAACAAAGAAGTTCCACCACTACCTCTATGGACAAAAGTTTACTCTAGTGACAAACCACCAGCCCCTTGTTTCTATTTTCAATCCCAGGAAGGGAATCCCAGTGATGTTTGCTACCTGGTTGCAACATTGGGCCCTTTTCTAAGCAGCCCACTCTTATGTTCAAAGGTACCAAGCAACACTGACAGCTTCTCACGTCTTCCACTAATGACAACTGAAGAAGAAAAGTCTTCATACTGTGACCCAGCAGAAGTGTTTCACACAGCATTGGTGGACCAATGGAATGACCCGACATTGTCAGAAGTCCATGACCTCATCACACAAGGATGGCAAGTTCATGGTAATCCTATGTTCTCAATGTTCTTAGTGAGACACCTGTCTGTATGTCAATGAACTCTGATGTGTGTGTCCCATGTAGTGGTTCCTTCTAAATTGTGCACCAGAGTGTTAGAAAATCTGCATGAAGGATACTGTACCTGGGTACAGACAGGATGAAGAGTTTCACCTGGAAGTATGTGTGGTGGCCGGGAACAGATATACAAATTGAAGACTTGGCCAAAAGCTATTCAGGATGCCAAAAGTTCAAAATGCACCCACGCCCCCCCCCCCCCCGGCCGCCACTGGAACCGTTACACCTGTGGGAGTGGCTGTCTTCCCTTTGGCAAATAGTGCAAATTGACTTTGCTGGGCCATTTATGAACACCATGTTTCTGATTGCTGAGGATGCTCATTTGAACAGGCCTGAAATCAACCACATCAGAAAAGACTGTTTCCACCCTGAGGAATATCTTCACTGGAAATGGCTTACCAGAACAAACTGTGAGTGACAACAGATCACAACACATGTCAGAAGAGTTCAGATTATTCATGAATAAAAATGGCATCAGATATTTCAAGTCAACTCCTTACCACCCAACAATGAATGGGTTAGCAGGACGGTTTATCCAAAGCTACAAGAAGTCCAATAAAGCTATGGACCAGGAGGACATTTCTCAAAAGCACAAGGTGAATAATTTCCTTTTGGTGTATCAGAAATCTATTCATGTGGCAATAAGTCAAACACCTGCAACGCTGTTCATGTGCAGGGATCTGAGCTCTTGCAGAGACTTCCTGAAACCAGATCTGTGGAGGGAAGTGCAGAATAAACAGTTCAGGCCGTTGCCAAGTAAATCAGCAAGAAGCTTCGAGGTTGGACAAGAAGTCCTACTGGATGCTCAGCTGAAGAACACACCTGGGTTGTCTGCATCCAACAATACGGACACATTGCATCCTTCTGACATACCTCCCAGTGACGATCGTGTCACCAACAGCAACATGACACCTGCAAAACCTGATGCCACTCCACAGGTCCTGAAAGAAACCTACCCAAATACTGCATATTTAGCATAGTGAAGTCAGTTACCCACTGTTATTGTAGAAACATATTTATTTGATTATGGTTTGTTAAAGGGAAATTGAATGTCTTGTTACATATACAGTCTTATGTTCCATTGATCTAAAGGGGGAGGAAGTGTAATGTATGGTTTATTTCTTTTAGAACAATGACTCTCCTTAGCATTGCTTACGGACTGAAAACTTACGCATGTGTATTGATTTGCTGCTCTAGCTACAAAGTGAATATATGTTAACTTCACCTCCCAGTGCGTGCCTTTATTTATTTCATATATAGTTGTACAGACACAACACAGCCTGACTTGCTGAGCATTACAAGATTCCTTTGCTTTGTTTCAGATTTCCAGTATCTTCCTTTTTGGATATTCATTCACTTTCCCCCATGGTGTGAGTCTGAGGAAGCTATATCCAGCCTCCTGCTGAAACTGAAATCAAAGACCCGAGAAAACAAAGCTGACTGCTTCAGATTCACTGCACACATAGCAGGCTGCAATCCCCCTTTGATGGGGTTTATCTACAACTCAACAGAACGATTAATGGCCATTTCATAGAGATAACAGATCTATCCCTTCATGCCCTGACCAATCAAGAATCTATCAACCTCCACCTTAAATATACCCAATGACTTGGCTTTCACAGCTGCTTGTACCAATGAATTCCACAGATTCACCACTCTCTGACTAAAAAAAATCCTCCTCATTTCTTTTCTGAAAGGATGCCCCTCTGTTCTGAAGCAATGTCCTCTGGTCCTAGACTCCCCCACCATCAGAAACATTCGATGGGTTATGCTGCTAGCATTTAGGGCAGTAGTGAAGGTCCTCCATAGAGTTCAGGGCTTCTTTCATCATGTCAGTAGCTTCTTTTCAGTTTTCTCTACTGTCAGTCATGCAAGTTCTGGGCGTAGGCTCAGGAATACTGACACACTCAGATGAAGAAGGGTTCTTCATTGCTGTTTCCATAACAATTTTGTTTTACCGGTCAGGGTTATTAGCCCTGAGCTGAACCCCCAAACTGGGACCACTCTTAGTCTGTCCTTTACTCTTTGAACTGTTTGGCATGGGTGACACTATCAGGAGATAAAGCATAAGCTCTGACTTAGAACCATAGAATATTATAGCACAGAAACAGGCCTTTTGGCCCTTCTTGGTTGTGCTGAAACATTTTTCTGCCTAGTCCCACTGACCTGCACCTGGACCACATCCCTCCATACACCTCTCATCCATATATCTGTCCAAGTTTTTCTTAAATGTTAAAAGTGAGCCCGCATTTACCACTTCATCTGGCAGCTCATTCCACTCTCCCACCACTCTCTGTGTGAAGAAGCACCCCCTAATGTTCCCTTTAAACTTTTCCCCCTTCACCCTTAACCCATGTCCTCTGGTTTTTTTCTCCCCTAGCCTCAGTGGGAAAAGCCTACTTGCATTCACTCTATCTATACCATCATAATTTTATATACCTCTATCAAATCTCCCCTTATTCTTCTACGCTCCAGGAAATGAAGTCCTAACCTATTCAACCTCTCCCTGTAACTCAGTTTCTCAAGTCCCGGCAACATCCTTGTAAACCTTCTCTGCACTCTTTCAACCCGGACTTCAGCCAGAAAAGTTCTCCGGATCTTTGAGGCATGCAAGCCTCTAAACCACAACAAGGTTGTGGTCTTCTTGGAAGAAGTTTCAATAAAGTCACCCCTCATTCTTCTGAATGCCAGTGAGCACAGGCCTTGCTACTGGGGGAAGCCAGGAGCATCCCAGATACTTTCTCCCGCCCCGGAGCCCTTCTTATACCTCATCATGATAACTGGGACAGCATATTGTGCAAATAAAACTGCCACCTCACAGCTCCAGAAGTCCTGGTTCAATCCTGACTTCCTACGCTGTTTGCACACTCTCCCTGTGACCACATGCTCCAGTGTCCCCACATCCCAAAGACGTGCACTTTGATAGGTTAATTAGTCACTATTAATTCAAAGTTCAAACTACATTTATCATCTAAGTATACATGCAATATATAACCGTGAGATTATTCTTCTCTGTCTGCAAAGAAAACAAAGAACACCATGGAAACGACTCAAAGAAAAACATTAACTCCTCCCCTTTTGCACAAAAAACAGATTGCACAAATGTCAACAAGAAAGTAGAAGCAAAATCACAGAATATGAAAACACAGAATCATAAGAGTCCAATTAAACTACAAACAAGAGAAAATCTGCAGATGCTGGAAATCCGAGCAACACACACAAAATGTTGATGGAACTCAGCAGGCCAGACAGCATCTACGGAAAAGAATAAACAGTTGACGCTTCAGGCTGAGATCCAACATCAAGATTCATGCTGCCTGGCCTGCTGAGTTCCTCTAGGATTTTCAGAATCAGGTTTATTATCACCGGCATGTGACATGAAATTTGTTAACTTAGCAGCAGCAGTTCAATGCAATACATAATCTAGCAGAGAGAGAAAAAATAATAATAAATAAAATAAAACATCATAATAAATAAACAAGCAAATCAATTACGTGTATTGAATAGATTTTAATAAATGTGCATAAACAGAAATACTGGATACTTAAAAAAAGTGAGGTAGTGTCCAAAGCTTCAATGTCCATTCAGAAATCGGATGGCAGAAGGGAAGAAGCTGTTCCTGAATCGCTGAGTGTGTGCCATCAGACTTCTGTATCTCCTACCTGATGGTAACAGTGAGAAAAGGGCATGCCCTGGGTGCTGGAGGTCCTTAATAATGGATGCTGCCTTTCTAAGACACCACTCCCTAAAGATGTCCTGGGTACTTTGTAGGCTAGTGCCCAAGATGGGGCTGACTAGATTTGCAACCTTCTGCAGCTTCTTTCAGTCCTGTGCAGTAGCCCCTCCATACCAGGCAGTGATGTGGCCTGTCAGAAGGCTCTTCATGGTACAACTATAGAAGTTTTTGAGTATATTTTTTTGACATACCAAATCTCTTCAAACTCCTAATAAAGTCTTGCCTTCTTTATAACTCCATCGATATGTTGGGACCAGGTTAGATCCTCAGAGACCTTGGACACCCGAGAACTTGAAGCTGCTCACTCTCTCCAGTTCTGATCCCTCTATGAGGATGTTAGTTGAACTACAATGCAATAAAGGTGAGGAAGGAGGTGAATGGACAGATGTAATACTTGGGTTGCTTGTAGATGTAAGTACTCAGACAGAGATGAGTGGGAAGGGACAAATGGACAAGGGAATTGTGGAGGGAGTGATCCCTATGGAAAGCGGGGTTGGGGTGGTAAAGACATGTTTAGTGGTAGGATCCCTTTGGAGATGTTGAAAGTTGTAGAGGATGATGCGTTACATGTGGATGCTTAAGGGCTGAGAGGTAAGGACAAGAGGAACTCTATTACTTTTAAGGTGGTGGGAAGATGGGGTGAGCACAGATAATCAGGAAATGGAGGAGAAATGGATGAAGGCAGCATCAATGGTGGAGTTAAGGAAACCCCATTCTTTGAAGAAGGAGAATGTCTCTGATGTCTTGGAAAGGAAAGTTGTATCCTTGGAACAGATATGGCAGAAGCAAAGGTCTCCTTCGAAGATGACGTAAAATGTACTTTTCAAAGCTTCGGTTTTATCTTGCATGCCCTGGAAAGGTCATTAAAATTTATTTATTTATTTAATTTACTCTTTTTTTTCCTCTCCCCCTCCTCTCCTCTTCTTCTATTCCTCACTCTGGCCTCTGAGCTCTTCTCACCTGCCCATCACTTCCCCCAGGTCCCCTCCCCCTTCCTTTTCCCCTATGGTCCAATCTCCTCTCCTATCAGATTCCTTCCCATCCAGCCCTTTACTTGTCCTACACACTTGACTTTGCCTATCACTTTCTAGCTAGCCTCCTTTCCCTCTCCCCATCTTGTTGTTTTGGCATCTTCCCCCTTCCTTCTCAGTCCTGAAGAAGGGTCTTGATCCAAAACGTCGACTGTTTGTTCATTTCCATAGATGCTGCCTCACCTGCTGAGTTCCTCCAACATTTTATGTGTGCTGCTTTGGATTTCCAGCATCTGCAGACTTTCTTGTGTTTACGTTTCTCACTTTGGGTGTTTTATTACTCTATTGCATTGATGCCACTTGACGTTCTCAATTAAGACCTTTAGGGCAACTGTTAACAACCTCATTCACTCCTGACCCCATCAGACTGGCACTATCAGTCTGGCTTCAGGAACTGCACCAAAACTGTAAACAGAGACATAACCAAACGTTCACTCAAGTCAGAAAATCACGCATCATCGAACTGAATTCAAGCTCATAGTTTCCAACATTTGCATCATCAGAATTTTACAGTTCTCATGTCTGACTCAGTTGTAGACTGACAGAGATTATTTACTGCAATTGAACAGTAACTCTGTTATCATCATACCATGGATATCATGGCAGACTCTTCAATAGTCCATGGTCTATTTCATTGAGTAATTCTTATAGTCCTAAAAACATCATGAAATAAACATTTTTTATCTTGAACACTAACTGACAGGAATTTAATCAAAGTAAATTCAGAACAGAGATGTGAAAAAAAATTTTTTAGCCAGAGGGTGGTGAATCTATGGAATTTGTTGCCACGGGGGGGGGCAGTGAAGGCCAAGTCATTGAGTGTATTTAAGGCAGAGATTGATAGGTATCTGAGTAGTCAGGGCATCAAAGGTTATGGTGAGAAGGCGGGGGAATGGGACTAAAGGAGAGAATGGATCAGCTCATGATGAAATGGCGGAGCAGACTTGATGGACCAAATGGTCAACTTCTGCTCCTTTGTCTTATGGTCTTTGTCTTGTCTTATGGTCTAAATTTCTCCTCTGTATCAAGAAATGATGATAAAATATTTTATCACACAATTTACTAAATTAAAACATGTAGACCGTTTTCCAAAATGTCTAGTTTTAGACAGCATAGAAGGCTATGAAAAATTACAGAAGCATCTTGTCTGTGCCAGTGGTGTAGTGGTACCTGCACCCAGACTTAGGAGCAAGAGGTCCCGGGTTCAAATCCGATGGCTCCTTGTACAAGTTCCATATTGAGCGTCAAGCTAGCATCTCAGCCTTGTAAAACAGACAGATGCTAAAGAAACAGCAAGGTTATTGCCCAATGTGCTTGAAGGAATGGGGAGGAACTTGATCAATTAGAGTTCAAGTCTGACACGATTTCCAGCCACATAAATCTGATGTAGGGGAGGATGGTCTGATCTGATGGTCGGTCGGTCCCTGGAAAGTGTTATAGAACGATCAGAATGTGTTTGGCATTCGTCATCAGTTAGGGCATTGAGTACTTGTAATGTTTATAGAATACAGACAGCTCAATTGCTGTCGCTGACTGGCCTGTTTGAAGGATGTGGCAGCCCTCACGCATTGGCTGGCTTCCGTGTTGGGCACCCCAGGGCTGTAATAACAGAGTATGCAAGAGCCTCAGTCTCTTTTCACTAGGGGCTCCTCTTCAGACAGGGCTGAAGGACCACTGAGAAAGCGTGCTGCCCACTTAGAAAGAATATTTTGTGTTGTAGTTGTATAACCTGGGGCTTAACAAAGTGCTTGTTTAAGTTAGAAGTGTTTTTGAATGTTTCGTGTTGTAGTTTTCTTACTTACTGGGCTTAGATGAGGACTCCATTTGATTTCCATGTTTGGTTGAGCATTTCACTGTTGTTTGTAAATAATAATTAACATGCTTACTCATAATCAGTGTCTTCTGTCCCACTTGTCGAGTCCACAGATCCGCTTCCACATAACAGTACAGGAGTTGGGAAGTTTTGTTGCAATGATCTAAGATGTTGGTGAGGTCTCCCTTGGAGTACTATGTACTGTTCTGGTCACCCTGTTAGAGGAAAGATGTTATTAATCTAGAAAGGGTGCAGGAAAGATTTTCCAGGATTTTGCCTGGAATTTGGTATTGTGAGTTAAAAGGACAGGTTTCATGAACAAGAACTTTATTCCCTGGAACATAAGGAGATTGAGAGCTGAACTGATAGAAATACACAAGGTAATAAGGGTGAAAACACATAGTCTTTTTTCCCCAGGAAAGGGATTCTATAAACAAGAGAGCAAATTTGGCCACGTGGGACAATCTCTGCAGGTTGGCATCAGTTGGCATTGATGATTTGGACCAAAAGGCCTTTTTCCATTTGTATGACACTGTGACTCTGTGTCTCTATGACGCTGACTCTGTGTGAATCATGTGCTGGCAGATAGACCTAGTTTAATTTGACATCATGGCTAACACAGACATTGTGGGCTGAAGGACCTGTACCTATGCTGTACTGTTCTATGTCATAAACTAATACATTTTAATATGCATGTGGTGAACTACATATACCTGTCTGGACACGCCCCCCCCACTGACTGCTCTTGTGGCTCCTCCCACAGACTCCTGTATAAAGGCGATTGGAGGCACTGCTCCTCCCTCAGTCTCCAAGATGTTGTGTGGTGGTCTCTTGCTGCTGACGGTGCTTTCTTCCAGCTAATAAAAGCCTACCTTGACTCATGTCTCCGAGAGTTATTGATGGTGCATCAATGCATAAAGTCTACTTTAGGTCGATTCAGGATACGGCAGTACTAGTCATTTCCCTAATCAGAGAATCTTGAATTCAGAAATTTGTAGACATGGAGAGTACCAAATTTTATAACAAAGTATTTGTACTTATGGCTTATGTGCTTATTCAATTTCAATAAAACAGAATCAAGAGGAAATTTTATGAGTCAAAGTCATGCAAAAATAAAGTAATCACTTCACAGCAAGCGACGATTTTCATCAGTTTCACTCAGCTCAATCAGTACAGCGTGCCTGTGCATAATTTAAAACAATGTACTTCAATGCAAATGTCTGGACAGCAATAATGTACCTGTGTAACCTCATCAACATAACTTCTATCTGCACCATGGACCCGGTGATACTTTCTCTGAAGAACTATCTGTATCAGAGTCTTTATTCAGCTTGTGTTCCACGATCTTGACTTTTAATCACACTTTGTTAATGTAGAAAGGAACTAAGTAAAAATTGAACAAGTTAATAAATGTCTTCTTTATAGTCTCTGTGGTAAAAACATCAAAGCTCACTCGTTAAAATACTAATTAACTATTACCTAAGAAGCCTTTTATTAAATTAGAATATATATTGTATTAAAGTTCTAATAACTTTCCCAAAATCTTGTCTAATAGTAGCATTATGCAACCACAATATTATCAAACAAACTGTGGCAAAATATACTTAATAATTCCCTGCTTCATTTACAGTCATGTGTACTCCCCAATTTGGCACCAAATCACACACACAGTCCAATCTGTGATTCTTGTTCTGTTCTAAGATGAAGAAGCACTTGACCAATGAAAGGAGGACAGACAGACAGAGTTTCTTACCAGTTCTTTGCTAAGGACATAGTAAAAATGAGCTCTGAAACAGTAGATCGAGTCACCTATACAGATCTCTGTTCAATGGGATGGGTGAAATAACACACCCCCAGTTTCCTTGGAGTCCAAATGTCAATCAATGATAATTAAAGATTCACCCTGTGAGTAAAGAAATTATTCCATATCTCAGAGCTAATTGACTGAACCATTATCCTGAAAACATGACTTTCATTTGTGTGAACCTCAGTGATCAAAGGGAAAACTTAACTGCTTTCACTGGGACTCAGTTTCGGAAATACAGTTGAATGGGCTTACTGCAGTGTGCTTTTCACAAATATACTCAGTGGCCACTTTTTTAGGTACACCTGTACACCTGCTCGTTAATGCAGATATCTAATCGGGCAGACATGTGGCGGAAACTCAGTGCATAAAAGCATGCAGACATGGTCTGGAGGTTCAGTTGTTGTTCAGCCCAAACATCAGAATGGGGAGGAAAGGTGATCTGTGACTTTTGACCGTGGAATGATTGTTGGTGCCAGACTAGGTGATTTGAATATCTCTGAAACTGCTGATCTCCTGGGATTTTCATGCACACCAGTCTCCAGAGTTTTCAAAGAATGGTGCAAATAACAAAAGACATCCATTGAGCAACATTTCTGTGGGCCAGACTAACAGGAACAACAGACTAACTTAAACAACCACGCATTACTACAGTGGTTTGCAGAAGAGCATCTCTGAACCTTGAAGCAAAGACCATGAACTCAGTTGTCAGTTTATTAGGAGTAGGAGGCATCCATCTCTAAACAGGACATACTCTCATCTCTTTACTGCCACTAGGGAGGATGTGCAGGAGCCTGAAGATTCACACTCAGTGATTTAAGGACAGTTTCTTCCCTTTGCCACAGGAGCTTTTAATGTTCCATGAACACTACCTCATTACCTTATGTACTTTTTTTGTAATTCTTCCTGATTTTATGACTTTGTGCTGCACTGCTGATGCAAAATGACAATTTTTATGTCATATAAACAAGAAACAATAAAGCTAATTCTGATTCTAACTCTGAGTCCCACTGCCTATCGTACTAACGTCTTGATGCCTTCAATAGTACTGAACCTCCAGAGTACGGAAGTAGGTAAATTAAGATCCTATTCCTAATCTTCTAACCAGTTCCTTCATCATTACTGTGCAGGAGGAGGAAAAACTCTGAGGAAATCTCTGCCAATTTTGGAATCTCTCCGGTTTCTCATCTACAATATCTAAAACATACATTCCCAAGACTTTTCTGTCTTTGCCTTCAATAAGAGCTCAGTAGGATCCCTTTCATATAGCTTGATGATAATCTATGGCATCGTTGTACTCTGCTTCATAAAACATGGAACATTACAGCACAGGAGCAGGTGCTTCAACCTATGACATTTTGCTAAACTAATTAAATTAGAAATTGCTCGCCTAACTAAACTAATCCCTTTTGCCAAGGGATGCCCATATCCTTCCATTCTCTGCATGTTCATGCACCTCGAAGAAATCTTAAACACCATTGTTGTATTTGCCTCCACTGCCATCTCTGGTGGTGAATTCCAGCCACCCATAACTCTTGTGTAAAATAGACTTCCCTGCATATCCCCTCTGCACATGCCCCCCCCCCCCCAACATGTTATGTCCTCTAGTATTAGACATTTCATTTCTAGGATAAAGATACTGGCTATCTATCTATACCTTTCATAATCTTATAAACTTCTGCCAAGTTTTTCCTCAGCCTCCTCGCTCCAGGGAAGACAATCAAAGTCTATGCAATGATAAGAAAATCTGCAGATGCTGGAAATGCAAACAACACACACAAAGTGCTGGAGGAACTCAGCAGGCCAGGCAGCATCTATAAAAAAGAGTAAACTGTTGACATTTTGGGCTGAGACCTTTCATTGGGACTGGAAAAAAATGATGACAAGTTAGACTATGAAAGTGGGAGGAGAGGAGGAAGAATTACAACATGGTAGGCGATACATAAAACTGGAAGAGGAGGAGGGGTGAAGTAAAGACCTGGGGAGTTGATAGGTGAAAGAGATAAAGGTCTGCCCAATCTCTCCTTATAACATATGCCCTCTATTTCATGCAGCATCCTGATAGAGCTCTTCTGCACTCTCTCCAAATCCCCTATATCCTTCTTATAATGGGGTGACTAAAACTGAATGTAATACTCCAGATATAGACCAGCAGGAGTTTTGTAAAGCTGCAACGTAATTTTCTGACTCTTTAACTTATTTCCTCAACTAATAAAGTAAGCATGTCATACACCTTCTTTACTGCTCTACCAATCTGTGCAGCCATTTTGTTTTTAATAGGTCTTTTTTTTAAAATTGGATTCTTCAGGTTTCTTGTCTTGTGACTGTCTGTAAGCAGACAAATCTCTAGGTTGTATAATTTATAGATACTTTGATAATAAATGTACTCTGAACTTTGAATTTTTGAAACATTTCAGGGAGCTATGAACCTCTACCACAAAATCCCTCTGTACTTTAATACTGTTAAGGGTCCTACCACAAATTTTGTACTGTCTCTTTACATTTTATCTCTCAAAGTGCAACACCTCACACCTGGCCGGATTGAACTGCATCAGCCATTCCTCTGTCCATATCTGCAACTGATGTATAATCTGCTGTATCTTTGGTAATCTTCTACATTATCCATAAGGCCACCAATCTTGACATGGTCTGTGAACTTACTTACTTATGAACCCATCTATATTTTCATCCAAGTCATTTATATAACAGCAGGGTTTCTGCTACAGATCCCTGCAGAACAGCACTAGTCATGGGTCTCCAGCCATAATAACTTCCATCAGTCACTACTTTCTATATACTGTGAGTATTCCAATTCTGAATCCAAACTGTCAAGTCACATTGGATCCCGTGCATCATTATCTTCTGATGTGCCTACATTGGAGATTTTATCAGATACCTTCCTAAAATCCATCTGGGCAACATTTACAGCTCTACCTTCATAATCATTTACATCATCTCCTCAATGACTGACTGTCCTTAATTAGGCAATGGTTTTTCAAATGCTCAGAAATTCGATTCCAAAGAATCCACTCCAATAGCTTGCCTGCATTGACAGAATACTCATATTTTTAGAGCTTTCCTGATATGCCTTATTGAAGAACATAAACATGTTCACTGTTTGCTAGTCCTCCAGGATCTCAGCTTTCCTGATACAGAATATTCCAGATACCAAGCTCTCAAAACACTGTGCTGACCTCTGTCACAGCAATGTTACCAGGGCGATGTAGGAGAAAGCACTTCAAGTATGTTATCAAAACATTCTTGGAATAAATGATCTAAACATCTGGAATGGAAAGGTAAACTTTACCCAAAAGTTGAATGCTTTATTGCCTGACAACTTTATCAAACTCAGTACAGTATGGCCAATGCTATTCCTGAGGTTCCAATATGTCACGATATGTAAACCATACAGTAAGCTATTTTGGAATATTGAAGGGACATTAATGAACCATAATTCTATTGGCACACTGAGTTAAAACATTATTTTTTAAGGCTGTGTATAAAGGTAGTCTTTTATTATTTTAAGATTTATCAATCGTAATGACTTACATCCAAGATAGTCCTGATTTGACCAATCAATAGATGTTAGAAGAAACAGAACATGTATCTCAATATTCAGCACTGGTTTGAATTCAATGGAATGGGAAAAAGAGTACAGCAAATATGTTGACATTGAAAAATGTTGGAATGCTGTGTGAATTGGAACTGAATGTGCTGAAAACTTAACTGAAACTCCATGTCTCCCCATACAGCTGGAGGGACAGGCGCTGGCTGAGGTCCAGTGCTAAGTTCAGTGAGTTTATAGTAATATAAAATGGTAAATTGGACGCTGATGGTTTTCCTACATTTTAACCTATTGCTTGTAAAGTTCATTTTGTGACTGGAAAAGCTGGTCACCTTTACCAATGGAGACAAAAGAGACTGTAGATGCTGGAACTGGAGAAATAAGCACCATGCTGGAAGATCTCAATGGAACAAACAGCACCTATGGAAGAAAAGGTATTACTGATGTTTCACTTCTAACCCTGTATAGGACACAATCCAAAATGTTGAATATTTTCTTTCCCCCCCCACATAAAATGCTGCTTGACCTGCTGAGTTCCTCCAGCAAATCATGTAACATCCTTAAACTGAGGTTCTTCATGCACCTTCTCCCAGTAAGATTTTTATCTCATTGAAGTTAAAACCAGAGTGAGACTCTTCTTGCACTGAAACTCTTGATTAAATGTACATAGGTGTATCTGCCAGTGCTTTTAACCTGAACCTATCTGTGTTTCAACATTGACAATTCCTTCCATCTCATAAATGCTGCTCAACCCTTTTAGTTCTTCCTACAGATTGTTAGTTGCTTCATCATTGTTACCCTGCAGGCATTGACAAAACCCCTCCTTTTTGAACATTGCAGTACATTTGGTGAAGGTCACTTCCCCATCAATGAGAGTCCGTTCAGACTCTATTAGCTCTAATGGGCATAACATGTTGACCACGTGCCAGGCATCAGGCTCCTGAAATAGACACAACATTCTGAGCTCTGAAACAGCACAATATGACCAAAAGAAAAGAGGAAGCACTTCAAAGATGTTCTCAAAGCTTTTATTAAGCAATGTAACATTTTTACTGACTGAAGATCCCTGATCCGTGGTGTGCACACAAAATAATTTGGGATGGTATCAGATTCCCTCAGCACACAACAGCTCAGTAACATTACCCTCCAATTTTCCCATCTGTCTGCTCTATCACCCCCACCCATGGCAGAAACTGCAGATCCAAAGGCAGCCACAGCAGTCTATTCCCAGTCAGGGTTTAATGCATTTCCTTTATGAAGAAGTCGATCAACGCAACGTGAACAGTTTGTTTCACTCACACATAATGCACAAAAGTGTTCTAATCTCTTTGCTTTATATAGAAGTGCTAAAGGAAATCTTTCTGTGGAACAGCATAGGAAATGGTGAATTTGATCAGCTTTGTCATTGTCTGTTTTTTTTGTATTTATTGATTTATTTGTTCATTTTAAAGTACAGGCCTTCAGGCCCCACGAGCCACACCGCCCAGCAACCCACCTATTTACATTAGCCTAATCACAGGACAATTTACAATGACCAATTAACCGACTAACTTGGACATTTCTAGACTGTGGGAAGAAACCAGAGCACCTGGAGGAAACCTATGCCTATCTGGGAGGAATGTACAAACTTTTTTACAGAGGATACACCGATTAATCTCCAAACTCCAATGCCCCAAGCTGTAATAGCATTGTGTTAACGACTACACTCCTGTGGCACCACAAAGATGTTCTCAAAGCTTTTATAGAGTAACTTTCTACACTCCCTCATTACACAGCCTCAAAGAATGGTTATTGCAAAATTAAATGTATATCTCCCAAAGCTTTCAATTTATTAATGGACACATATATACATGATTTGGATGTGGCACAACATACAAAGTCTCCATTTGAAGAATTAACTCTTTGAAGTCCTCTACTATTATAACTGAGCAATGTGGGAGGTATCAATAGTAAATCATGAGGACAGTTTCTTCTGGAACAGCATCAGTTCAGAATCACATCTTTCATTTTCATTTATCTTTTTTATTCAAAGTAACAGAGGAACATAGCACTATTGGGGAAAAAAAACTAGTGGCCACTTTAATAAGTAGCTCTGTATATGGATTCATACTGCTGTAGCCCATCTACTTCTCAAGGTTCAACATATTGTGTATTTAGAGATACTCTTCTGCACACCATGGTGGAATGCATGGTTACTTGAGTTATTGTTGCCTCCCCATCATCTTGAACCAGTCTGACCATTCTCCTCTAAGCTCTCTCATTAACAAGGCAATTTTGTCCACAAAACTGCCGCTCATTGGATACATTTTGTATTTTGCACCATTATCTGAAAGCTATGGAGACTACTGTGCATAAACACCCCCAGATATTATCAGTTTATGAAATACTCAAACCACCCCATCTGACACCACAATTATTTCACAATTGAAGTCACTTAGATCACATTTCTACCCCATTCTGATTTTTGGTCTGAACAAAAGATGAACCTCTTTTTCATGTCTGCATGCTTTTATGCATTGAGTTGCTTCCACATGATTGACTGATTTGATATTTTCATTAATAAGTGTACAGGTGTACCTGATAAGGTGGCCACTGACAGTAGATTAATTGCTGAAATTTTATTATGTATTTAACATTTCAGTAGTATTTGAGTTATGTTCTAAATATTTTGCTTGAGTAAACATTCTTGTTTGTTTAAATAATTCATTACGGGGTATATATATAAATAAGTGAATTCCATAAGTCATCATACTACCATGTGATATGTGCACGCCTCACTTAAAGTAAACATGAAGTTAGACTCCCATTTCAACTCTCATGTCTTCCTTTCAATTAGTTCAATTGTTTGAAGTTACAAAACATAATATTTTAGAATGCAGAACTGCAGTCAACCTAAATTGTTATAAACATATAGTGCACCATTTTTGCCTTCCCCACAGCAACTTTACAGTTTTTAGGACAGATGGGTAAATGTCCTTTTCCCACTCAGTAGAAAATGGCAGGTTATTGTGTGGCTACAATATATTTTTTTCCAAGAAAAGAGAAAATACAATATGTGATTCAAATTCTTAGAAATGGCACACCATTGTTGATTATCATTAATTTACAGATCATGTAATTTATTCTGCTTCCACAAGATCAAGGACAATTCAAAGTAACTTGATTTTCAACAAAATTACTGTTACGTAAAGATGTGCCGCTGTTATAAAGACCTGTTATTCTTCAAGCTGGAAGAATAAATTTCAAACCAATTGACGGTCTCATTTAAAGTACAATGATTGCTTGCTACATTTTGCAACTTGGAAATGTTGGAAAAGTCAAAGGATCATCCATAAAGAACAGTTGCTAGAATGATAGTCATTGAAAAGGAGCATAAATCCCTTTATTTGTTGTTCAAAGTAGACTGTAGCCCACTGGTAAACAGAAGCACCAGATTTTTAAAAAATTGTCTTGCGACTGTAGCGGTGAAGAACCAGCAGCTCTGGAAATGCGGAGCTTTCATTGTCTTTGTCACTTACACTGAGATGATTCACTAACATTCCTCATGGAGGGAAATCTGCGTCCTTACTCAGACTATCCAGAATGAAAGGCTCTTAGCACCCTTCTGGACTAGTCCAGTAAACCATTCCGTTGAATGGACAAGTGGGGATGCTTACAATCCCTGAATAAATACAAAAATAACTCCTGAAACATTTTGTAATTTGTCCTTGTACCTTTTGTGTAGCAATTTATAAGATTTAGCAAAGCTATTCACTCTTCTTTACTTCGAAGCTCTTTGCAAATTCAAAATGCCCACGTGAAATTTTGAATGCTGTTCATGATATGCACAGCATGAGGTTTGCACTTTCAGTTCTGCATTCGATATCCAACTGAAAACTCGAGCAACAAGGTCAATCTAACAACTGCTGCTGAAACCACATGGAGTGTGACCAGAGAAATAGACATCTATGGGAGTCACATGCCGGGTACAAGCACTTGCTTGTTTTGTTCACACATTAACCCTGCTTAGAAGAGCACATTTAGACTGATGTGTTATATTCTGAGGCAACACAAATTAGAGAGAATAATGTAAAGCTGGTAAACTCTAAGGGTTGCTAACAAGCATTACAAGAATCTGTCAACTGCTAGCCTTCTCTATCTCTCTGACTCAGAAAGTTGAGCATCCAGGCCCCATTTTAGAAATTTTCAGCAATTGTACAAAACATTGGCAAGACCACGTTTGGAGTGTTGTTTAAAGTTTTGATCACCCTCATATAACAAAGACATCATTAAACCTCAAACAGTGCAGAACAAACTTATGGCAATGCTGCCACGACTCAAGGACACGAGTCCTGATTGAAAAGCTACAGAGCCTAGGCCTCTGTACCTCCCTCCGCAACTGGATCCTCGACTTCCTAATTGGAAGACCACAATCTGTGCAGTTTGGAAACAACATTTCCACCATGCTGATAATTAACACTGGCGCTTCACAGGGTTTTGTGCTTAGCCCACTGCTCTATTCTCTCTTCACCCATGACTGTGTAACTAGGCATAGTTCAAACAGCATCTGGAAATTTACAACCATTGTTGACATCATTTCAGATGGTGATGAAAGGGCGTAAAAGAGTGTGATATACCAGTTAGTTGAGTGGCATTGCAGCAAAAACCTTGAATTCAACGTCAACAAGACCAAAGAGGTGACAGTGGACTTCAGGAAAGGTAAGACAAGGGAACACAATCCAGTCTTCATAGAGGGATCAGAAGTGGGGGAGTGAGCTGGGTGTTAATATCCCTGAGGACCTAATCTGGACACAACATATTGATGCAGCTATAAATGAGGCAAGACAGTGGCTATATTTTATTAGGAGTTTAAGTATATTTGGTTTGTCAAATAAAACACCTGAAAACTTCTACAAATGTACCGTGCAGAGCATTCTGACTCGCTGCACCGCCATCTGGTATGGGGGGGGGGGGGGGGGCTGCTACTGCACAAGATCAAAATACGTTACAGAAATTTGTAAAATTAGACAGCTCTATCATGGATCTCAGCCTCCATAGTATCCAAGACATCTTCAAGGAGCGGTGCCTTAGGAAAGCAGCATCCATCATTAAGGACCCCCACCACCCAGGATATACCCTCTTTACGCTATTACTGTCGGGAAGGAGGTACTGAAGCCTGAAGGCATGCACTCAGTGAATCAGGAACAGCTTCTTCCCCTCTGCCATCCAATTTCTGAATGGACATTGGACCCATGAACACTATCTTCACTACTTTTTTATCTTTATTCTGAACTACTTATTTTAACTTAACTATTTAATAGACATATTTCTAGAAGGGCTGAGATAGCCTGTTTCCATGCTGTAATTGTTATATATATACTTAATACAACTCAGTTTTTTTTTCTCGATGCTTATTCATCCTGTATTTCATTGTACTTGTAAGGGGGTTTCTTCTTTTGTGGGGTTTTCTTTTGTGTAAGGGGGTTCTTTTGTTACTGCGTATGTTAATCAAAATGGCTTCTTTGTTTTGTAGGAATGCTTCTTTGTTATGATAAGTGCTTTCTCTCGCAGTTTGGGTTAAAATTACTGATAACGAGAAGTGTATTCGTTTGTTAACCAATTGGGATTAATGTTATTCTTTCTTCTGGGTCTTTAAGGTATTGTCGGCAGGCATTTTGGGGAGATGGCGTGAGGGGGTGAGAGAGAGAGGACGTGATGCTGTAAGGTGGGCGACGGAATGGACCCTGAGCGGGCGTCCGAGGCCAGGAGGTTCGGCGAGTAGAGGAGACGAAGACAGATGTGCCGGGGTGCTTGGTTGATCACTTCGGGTGGTCCTGAGCTACGAGTCGAGGAGGTCTGAGGTGATCGAATGGTGGCCGGAAGACTTCATTAATTGAGCTCCAACGGTTGTGCACAAAGTGGTTTGGACTTTGATAGGTTTTGGCGCCTTTTCTTTATTTTCTTTCCCTTCATATATACTGTATTGTTATTAATCACTTACTTTAGTAATTTCTATAAAGTGTAATCATTTAATCACATACGGTGTCCTGTCTGTTATTTGGTGTGTTGGGGACATCACAAGCTGATTACCCAGTTTGGGGGGGCCGAAGGCTGCTCCCCCTAGACGGAAGCGAGCTGAGCGAGCCTGAAGTGAGCCGGGGGCTACATACTGCTGCCATAAAGTTAATGTTTCACAAAATACGCCGGTGATACTTAATCTGATTCTGATCCTGATATAGAGAGACGTTGGGCAGGCTAGGACTTTATTTCTTGGAACTCAGGAGAGTGAGGAGTGATGCAGTGGAGATGTACACAATCATGAGGGGTATAGAGAGAACAAAAACATATGGTCTCCTTCTCTGGGAAGTGGGACTAAAAACTAGAGGGCAAAGTGTAAAGGTGAGTGATGAAAGATTTATGAAGGACCTGAGGGATGACTTCTTCATGCAGAGGACCGAGTGTAAATGGAATGAGCTGTCAGAAAAAGGGATTGAGGCAGGTACCTCTGGGTAAGTACAAGTACAGGAGGCATTTTGAGTGATACAGACCGAACATGAACAACGGACTGGCTTGGGACTATCACCATGATTCCATTTCAGCACACAATCTGGACACCTGGTTTGGTGCCACTTTCAGGTGATGTGTTAATTCAGATCTCTGTCATCTGCTCTCATAGATGGGCTAAAAGATTTCATGGCAATGTCGTGTGTAGTTTTTCTGATGTTCTTGACAATATTTATGCTTCAGACATTCTCCCTAATTCAGGTTTGCTTGCCATTATTGCATGGGAGCTTGCTGTTCTCAGTTTGGTAGCTATTTTCCCCATGTCACTGCACTCAGGCCGCTTGATAAAAGGAAACTCATTGGCTGTAGATCACTTTATACCTGAGTGCAAACATGAGTCTTATTTACTTGTATTGAACAGAAGCATTCAAGGGGATGAGGTGAGGTGAAGCAAGCTGCTCGCCCACGGAACACTTGCAGCTGCACCATCCAGGTCTTGTTGGTGTGGACTGCTTCATTATCTGAAGAGTCATGAATAGTGCTGAACGTTATGTAATCATTATCGAAGATTCCTACTGCTCACTATATAATTGAAGGAAGGTCATTGATGAAGCAATTGAAGATGGTTGGTCTGAGGATACCACCTGAAGAACTACTGCAGAAATGCCCTGTGGTAGAAGTGATTGACCTTCAACCATTACAACCATCATCTTTTATCCAAAGCGAATTTAATCCTGATTGCCAGTGTCCAATTTAGCCTGGGCTCCTTGATGCCATACTTGATCAAATGCTGCCTTGATGCCGAGTGCATTCAGTCTCACATCGCCTTTGAAGTTCAGCTCTTTTCTTTATGCTTAGACCAAGTTAGGAGTCAGGTTACACTCAATACGGTAGTGCTGATTTTCTAGGATGCAGTGGATCCTTCGGGTTCGTTCCTATAATGGACCACCAAAGTCATTTCACAGAATGCCTCCTCACCAGAACAAAGGATGACGATCTTGCTTGGCTGAAAGTGAGAATGTCTTCCCTGTTAGATGCTTATCACACCACTGCAGCCTGCTCTCAGCTTGGCTGTGCAGGGAATGAGACTACAAACCATCTCCATAAGGAATGTGCACTTGCCAAGAAGGGCTGGAATGGAAGGCAGTGATCTTTGTTAATGTTTGTTTCATACAATGTCATTATACTGTTGCTGTCTCTGACCATCAAGTCTGCTCTGTCATTTGATCACAGCTGGTTTAGTTTTTCCCCTCGATCCCATTTCCCTGCTTTCTTCCAGTAACCATTGACTTCCTTACCTATCTACCCCAACTTTAAATATACCCAATGACTTGGCCTCCACAACCGCCTGTGGTAATGAATTCCACAGATCCACCTAACAAGAAATGGGCACCAGTGCCAGCATTTATTACCCACATTGTCTTAGAACTGAGGAGTCAATTAAAAGTCAACCTGATTGGTGTGTCTGGTATCTGAAAAGCAGATCATGGCAGAAGCATGGCAAATATCCTTCCCTGAAGTACATTAGTGAAACAGATGAATTATTTCTGCAATACGGTTGTTGGAAGTTTAACCTAATCAGTCATTCATTAATAAAAAGCAGATTTATTTAATGATGTATTGTAATTACTATGTGGGATTTGAACTAATGGCTCTGGACCAATAATCCACAGATCTGGCTGCTTGCCCAGTAACTTCAATGCTACACAATTGCACCCTTGCTGCTGAAGATTATCAACCTGGTAAGAGATGACTTAGAGTCTGTTTGAATTGTATTGGTTTCTGGAGCAAAGAATTATCTGGAATTGAATATTTCTGACTGATATGTGTCTGGAGTCTGGGACAACATGCTAAAAGATGTGTAGAAGCTTGGGTAGGTAACATAAACAGGAAAAGGCCATAGTTTAGTCCTCCTGCTACTGCACACTTGAGAAGTTGGAATCTGTATAAAACTCCCTGGAATGGCTTGTCATAGAACACGAGTGAAAGAAAAACTGATGTCATGTAGGGTTTTAAGTAGTGATCCTATAATTTGAATCATGACAAATGAATGTATTGAATTAAATAACTGAAAATATTATGAATAAAGCAAACTTTTTAAGCAAAGGGAAACAGTTGTGGCTTTTACATCACTTGTTCATTGTCTGCTAGTATTCTTCAGGTAATGTTGAGAACAGTGATTCCTGGGTACAAGCAAAATCCACGCTGGACAGTGACCCACCCTACCATGACTCCACGGTGGAGGTCTGTGTGACTCTAGAAGCCAAAGTCCATGTGAGTCTGGAAGTAGAGATTCATATGCCAAACCCGACAAAGGGCAAAGAGGGCAAAGCTGAAGGTTGAAGCCTGATAATCGAAGACCAAAGTTAGATGCCTGAAGGAGTCAAGAAGACCTGGGTTACTGTGGGGGGGGGGGGGGGGTCAGAGTTTCGTGTGAGTCTGGAAGTCAAGGACTGAATGTCAGACCAATGATTGGAGCCCTGGCGTAAAGTTCAAAGTTAGGCAACCAATGTCAGTGAATCAGAGAATCCGGGGACTAAGGAATGAAAGCTTGGAGGTGGCCAGTCCTGGGGTTGGAGCCTGCCTAGGTGTGTGAGTGAGTGGGTGGGAGGGACATATGGGAAAGGGGCTTGTTTCGGAGTTGTTGTCTTATTTTGTTTTATTGCTCTTGCTGCTTGTGGTATTCTGCTGAACATTGTGGGCATGCCATGTTGGCACTGGAATATGTGGCAATGCTTGTGGGCTGGCCCCAGCATATCATGGGTGTGCTGATTGTGAACCACTTAATATATATGTGATAAATGAATCTGAATCGGACTATTATGGGCTGCTTCTTTAATATGGAGTTTGTGATGGAGCTCATGGGCATCCCCAGTCCTGACTCCAATGGAGAAGGGCTGATGGGTGAATAAATTTAATGGAATAGAGACCCTTCTTCATCAGCATCATTTGCATTGGTCATCAGTGGTGAGTCAAATTTAGAAATAAAATTAATTTTGGCCCTAACCGTTAATGAATTAGTCCAACCGCTTTTTCTACATGCAAACTGTTGCAGTCCAATACACCTATTGCAAGAACTCACCAAGACATATTTGCAGCTTCTCTCAAAATTTGACTTCCAGCATCTGGGACACAAGCTGTAGCTGAACAAGCAACAGTCAGGTGCGTAGACATGTCCCCTCTGAAGACCTCTCTGACATACATCACCATGTTTTGGGGAGCAGATATAGGAGTCTGAAGACCCACACTCAGAGATTTCAGAACAGTTTCTTTCCTGGTGCCATCATATTTCCGAACAGTCCCTATACCCATGAAAACTAATTTGTTATTCTCTTTTTAAGCACTATGTATTTAATTGTGTAATTCATTTTGTACCTTTGTGCTGTTCTGCTGCCACAAAACAACATTATTTCATGTCATATTAAGACATTGATAATAAATCTGGCTCTGATTCTTCTTTGTCGCTGGACTGATATCCCGGAACTCTCTAGTTAACAGCACTGTGACAGTTTTTTTTCAGACCTGCTATGCAATAGCTCAATATGATAAGGTAAAGAGCACTTGGAGACGACCAATAGATCCTGTTCTTTCTAGACCATCAACATCAAGTTAATGATTTAGAACAAAGGCATGCATACTTTTCTAGTACTCTTTTTAGATGCTGGTCAATCCCCTGTTCACCAAGATAGAAATTCTTCCTGATTGAAGCAATGTGTACGACACACCTTCTGATGTCAGTCTGCAAATGTTACCATTGCTCATTCAGATTATACCCATGTATGTTTTATTTATATAGTCTTGCATTTGATAGGTGGAAATGGGAACCATAATGTGCTCTGATCTCTCATGCATTGATGGTTCACTGATGACATCCATGGTAGTTACAACTGAGTGAGGATTATGGTTGATCTTGTCAGTATGATTGATAAGGTGTTAATTTCATACATACCACTGGGATTCACTTACTTAGAATATATTCCAGAAATTTAGTCAAGCATTTCGAGGTGAGCACAAAGTTATGTAGAATCCAATAAGCAATGAAGTTCAATTCACTCCTTAATCCTGATATTCAGGATCAGATAGTAAATTAGATTCGAAATTGTCTTTGCAGGAGAGTGGTAGTAGATGGTAGACAGGGTTGTAAATAGAGCTTTTGGCACATTGGCTTTCACAAATCAATGTATTGAGTACAGGGGTGGGGATGTTATTTTGAAGTTGTATAAGAAGTATTGTGTGCAGTTCTGACCACCTACTACAGGAAAGATATCAATAAGATAGAAAGAGTACAGATTCCAGAATTTGACAGCGTCAGCTACAGGAAAAGCTCATAGGTTAGGCCTTCATTCTCTAATGCATAAGAATTGAGGGGGGATTTGATAGGTATACAAAATTATGAGGGACATAGATAGGGTTTATGTAAACAGCTTTTTCCACTGAGATTAGAACTAGAGATCAGAGGTTAAGGGGGAAAGGTGAAATAGTTAATAGGAACCTGAACTTCTTCACTTAGAGGGTGATGCAAGTGTGGAACAAGCAGGAATGGTGGATGTGAGTTTGATTACAGCATTTAAGAGAAATTTGGATAATTGCACATTTGGGGGGGTTATGGAGGACTATGGACCAGGTTTGAGTAGATGGGACTAGGAAGAATGACAGTTTGACATGTACTAGATAGGCTGAATGGCCTGTTTTTATGTTGTAGTGCTCCATGGACTCTATGATTCAATGACTCTAATAGTTTCAATCATCATCTGCTCTGTAATATCCTGATGTGGAAGATTCATATCAGATTATGCCAATTACTCCAAAATGTTAATTTACCCAGCATTATTATGAAGCTGGAATTTAAAAAAAAGAAATAATTGGAAATGACCAACAGATCAGGCAGTCATTGTAGAGAGAAATAGAGTTAATGGGAAAATTCATCAAACCAGCCCATTTGTGGTTATCACTATAACTAATCAGGACGGATGAAATTTTAAACACAAGAAAATCTGCAGATGCTGGAAATCAAAGCAGCACACACAAAATTCTGGAGGAACTCAGCAGGCCAGGCAGCATCTATAGAAAAGAGTAAACAGTTGATGTTTCAGGCCGAGATGTTCTAATGAAGGGTCTTGGCCCGAAACGTCAACAGTTTACTCTTCTCCATTGACACTGCCTGGCCTGCTGAGCTCCTCCAGCGCTTTGCATGTGCTGCAGATGATATCTTATTTTAATACAAGTGATTCTGCAGATGCTGGAAATATTGAGTAATGTGCACAAAATGCCAGAGGAACTCAGCAGGTCAGGCAGCAGCTATGGAGGGAAAATAAGGGCCAAGGCCCTTCATCAGGACTGGAAAGGAAGGGGGAAGAGCCAAAATAGAAAGGTGTTTGGATTGGGAAGGAGTACAAGCTGGCAGGTGATAGGTGAACCTAGCTGAGGGGAAAAGGTTTATGGATTTAGGAGGAGGGATGAAGGGAATGAGGTGAGAAGCTTGGAGGCTATGCATTGAAGAGGTAAAGGATGAGGGAGCAGTAGCCCTTATATCCACAGGTGCATACATCAGGATCCACTTTATCGAATCCAGCTCTGCATTCAATACTATCATCCCCTCAAAACTAATCTGTAAGCTCCAAGAGTTTGGCCTCAATATCTCCTTGTGCAATTGTTCCCTTGATTTCCTCACTTACAGACCCACGTCAGGTCAGATTGGTAAAAACATCTCCTCCACAATTTCCATCAGCACAGGTAACTAAGTGTTTTCTTAAGGGTAAACATGGCTCTAATGCCATATTCAAGTTTGCTGATGACATCACTGTCGTTGGCCGAATCAAAGGT
This sequence comes from Hemitrygon akajei, assembly GCF_048418815.1. Lineage (NCBI taxonomy): Eukaryota > Metazoa > Chordata > Chondrichthyes > Myliobatiformes > Dasyatidae > Hemitrygon > Hemitrygon akajei. Next base: position 25,843,152 of record NC_133127.1, read on the forward strand.
GATGATGAATCAGCACGTAGGAGGAAGATTGATAATATGGCTGAGTAGTGCCACAACAGTAACTTTTACTCTGGTCCTAGACTCTGCCACTATAGGAGACATCCTCTCCAATGCACTCTGTCTAGACCTTTCAACATTTGATAGGCTTCAATGAGATTTCCTTCCCCTTGCCTTCTAAATTCCAGCAAGTACAGGCCCAGAGTCATCAAACGCTCCTCATATGATAAGCCTTTCAATCCCAGAATAATTTTCAAGCACCTGCTTTGAACCGCACCCTTTTTTAGATAAGCGGCGCAAAACTGCTCACGATACTTCAAGTGAGGCCTCACTAGTGCCTTATAAAGCATCAGCATTACATCCTTGATTTTATATTCTAGTCCTCTCAAAATGAATGCCAACATTGTGCTTGCCTTTCTCACAACTGACTCAACCTGCAAGATAACCTTAGAGAATCCTGCACAAAGACTCCCAAATTCCTTCGAATCTCAAATTTTTGCATTTTCTCCCCATTTTTATTCTTTCTACCAAAGTGCATGGCCATACACTTCCCAACACTGTGTTCCATCTCCCACTTCTTTGTCCATTCTTCTAATCTGTTTAAGTCCTTCTGTTGCCTCTTTGCTTCCTCAAAACTATCTTACACTCCACCGATCTTCATATCATCCGTATACCTGGCCACAAAGCCATCAATTCTATCGTTCAAATAATTGACATGCAACATAAAAAGAAGCAGTCCCAACACTGAATGCTGCGGACCCCACTAGTCACTAGCACCAATCACTGGATCCCTTTAATCCCACTCTTTCTTCCCACTAATCACCCTGTGCTCTATCCATGCTAGTATCTTTCCTGTAATAGCATAAGACCATAACACCATGGGATATAGGAGCAGAAATAGGCCATCGAGTCTGCTCCACCATTTCACCATGGCTGAGCAATTTTTCCCCTCAGCCCTGATTTCCCAGGACATGACCTCTTCTCACTGTTGCAGTAAATTAACGAATTTCAGACTTCTTTCTAGCTCCAGAGTCCCTTTAATCTGCAGATATGTTTATGGAGCAGCATAAAGTTTATTAGCTCAATATCACTGGCTGCAATGGCTCCTGCCATTTTGTATTGACTCCCGGTAATCTTCATATCCATTAATCAGAACATCATGCAGCCATTTCATGTCTCACTGTGGGAAGCTAGCAACAGACAGGAGCCAGTAATGTATTGATATATATCAGGACAGGATTGGGATAACTGCAGCGTGGAGCTACAGAGAATTAATTAGGCTACAAGGAGAACTCCAAGGCATTAGTCCTCACAGAGCAAAGTGACACAGTTGTCCGAGAAACAGCAGTGAATTAATGAGACAATTTGGGGAAGTAACTTCTTGAAATCACAATGACAGTGAGCATAGTGGAATCAAAAGCCCGGAAAGATAGATAACTGCATATATTTTTCAGTTTGACAATAGACAATAGACAATAAGTGCAGGAGTAGGCCACTCAGCCCTTTGAGCCAGCACCGCCATTCACTGTGATCATGGCTGATCATCCACAGTCAGTACCCCATTCCTGCCTTCTCTCCATATCCCTTGACTCCACTATCTTTAAGGGCTCTATCTAACTCTTTCTTGAAAGCATCCAGAGAATTGGCCTCCGCTGCCTTCTGAGGCAGAGCATTCCATAGATCCACCACTCTCTGGGTGAAAAAGTTTTTCCTCAACACCAATCTAAATGGCCTACCCCTTATTCTTAAACTGTGGCCTCTGATTCTGGACTTCCCCCAACATTGGGAACATGTTTCCTGCTTCTAGAGTGTCCAATCCCTTAATAATCTTATATGTTTCAATCAGATCCCCGCTCATCCTTCTAAATTCCAGTGTATACAAGCCCAGTCGCTCCAATCTTTCAACATATGACAATCCCGCCATCCCAGGAATTAACCTCATGAATCTACGCTGCACTCCCTCAATAACAAGAATGTCCTTCCTCAAATTTGGAGACCAAAACTGTACATAATACTCCAGGTGGGGTCTCACCAGGGCCCTGTACAGCTGCAGAAGGACCTCTTTACTCCTATACTCAATTCCTCTTGTTATAAAGGTCAGCATGCCATTACCTCTCTTCACTGCCTGCTGTACCTGCATGCTTGCTTTCATTGACTGATGTACAAGAACACCTAAATCTCGTTGTACTTCCCCTTTTCCTAACTTGACTCCATTTAGATAGTAATCTGCCTTCCTGTTCTTGCCACCAAAGCGGATAACCTCACATTTATCCACATTAAACTGCATCTGCCATGCATCTGCCCACTCACCCAACCTGTCAAGCCACCTTGCATTCTCATAACATCCTCCTCATATTTCACACTGCCACCCAGCTTTGTGTCATCTGCAAATTTGCTAATGTTACTTTTAATTCCTTTTTGATGTTACTTTTAAATGTTTGCTCTTCACAATGAACAGATTCCCTTTGCTTTTCTCTTCACTCCATTTAACTGTATATGAATGACAAATCAATATCACTCTTAGTAATTTGCTCAAGAACAGGGATTGATTTTGTTCAGTTTCAAGTCAAGTTAAGTTTATTATCAGTTGACTATATACACATATATAGCATAAATAACCATATAAATTATATAGAAAAGAGACAATGTTTCTCTGAACCAGGGTGTAAAGCACAGTAGTACACATAACACAAGATAACTTATAAAGGATAAAAATTATAAGTAAGGATAAAATTTACAGATGAATCACACATTAATAACAAACTAAAATGCATTAATGTTAAGTATTGCAAGGTACGGAACAGATTAAGCAGTGACACTTTGAATATGATGCAGCCGGGAGTTTAGAAGCCTCATGGCCTGGGGGAAGAAACCATATAACCATATAACAATCACAGCACGGTAACAGGCCATTCCAGCCCTCCTAGTCCGTGCCGAACTCTTAATCTAGTCCCACCTACCCGCACTCAGCCCATAACCCTCCACTCCTTTCCTTTCCATATACCTATCCAATTTTACCTTAAGTGACACAACTGAACTGGCCTCTACTACTTCTACAGGAAGCTCATTCCACACAGCTATCACTCTCTGAGTAAAGAAATACCCCCTCGTGTTTCCCTTAAACTTTTGCCCCCTAACTCTCAAATCATGTCCTCTCATTTGAATCTCCCCTACTCTCAATGGAAACAGCCTATTCACGTCAACTCTATCTATCCCTCTCAACATTTTAAATACCTCGATCAAATCCCCCCTCAGCCTTCTATGCTCCAATGAATAGAGACCTAACTTGTTCAACCTTTCTCTGTAACTTAAGTGCTGAAACCCAGGTAACATCCTAGTAAATCGTCTCTGCACTCTCTCTAATTTATTGATATCTTTCCTATAATTCAGTGTTTCTCATCCCAACCATTCTTGTTTTTATGGGTGGGATCCTTATAATGCTAAAAGGGCCCTGCAAACACAGTGCTCCTAATAAACCTCCCCGATAGATGGTTGGGATATCCCTATGATCCCCTCAACTGTTCTCACAGTCCTTTGTAGGGACTTCTGGTCCGATGCTTAAAATAATAGCCATGGAAGGGGAATACAGTATTCGGACATGGCGTTCATCCAAAATAACTGATTCAGCAGATTTGGAGTATATCTTTTACTTGGCCCTTAGTTTGAAAAGCTGACTTTTCTTTGGGGGAAGGGGTATCTGGTGGCTTTAATATTGATGTTATCAGCACACGTAGGACCCAGTGGGAGTTCAGCAAGATCAGCAAGGCTTTGCCAAGCAACGTGGATTGTCATGGAGTTGGTTATAGAGTATTCATGTTAAGCAGAAGAGGAATACGCTTTTCAGCCCATCTGATCATCAAGCACTCTTATGAAGTTCATTCGTTCGTTATATGCCATGGGCAATCATGGTTGTTCTTGACAAATCTTTCTACTGAAGTGTTTTACCTTTGCCTTGTTCTGGGCAGTGTCTTTACAAGACAGATGACCCCAGCCATTGTCAATCCTCTTCAGAGATTGTCTACCTGGTGTCTGTCAGTGGTTGCGTAACCAGGGCTTGTGATAAGAAACCCTGGAGATGTGAGGCAGCTGCTCTTCAGTTGAGTCACTCTGCCACCTAAACTGTGGCCATGGTGCCAGATAAGAAGCAACCTGCTGGTGAGTCAAACCTCCCAGCATGACGTTTGATTGATGACAAGTCGTCAGAAAATTCTCATGGAGGGTTGTTACGCTGAAACTTGCTGGGGTCTATCAGCAGTACTCCAGTTAGGAGTTATTGAATATGGGGTCCCCAACTAAATGTCAAAATCCTCTGCTGGCATAGATAAACTGATGAAGAAGACTCAGCATCTCTTAAACATGGGACGTGGAACAGTGGAGCCCAGGACCTCAAATCCACCATGTTCATAACGCCAAACTGACTAATCCTATCTCAAACTTCAAAGTTCAAAGTAAATTGATTATCAAAGTACATACAGTACTGTGCAAAGGTCCTTGGCACATACTGTACATATAGCCATTGTGCCTAAGGCTTTTACATAGTAATTTTTTGGTCAACGTGGAGCAGAGAGCAAGTTTGTAAATCTGGCAGGTTGGGATTGGCAAGTGTGGAGTGCTGTGGGACAGCTGGCAATGAAGGAGTGCTGCGGTGGAGGGGTGGCACAAGTGCAGACACACCCAGCCCTGAGACACTGAGACAGCCCTGAGACACCAGACAAGCTCATTTGATTCCAAACAATTGATTTATTCATCATTACGGAGTACCATTTCTCTGGTACTTCCCGCTCCCTCTCCTCTCCCTTTGCCCCCTGCCCCCCCAGTCCACAATAGTGACCCATATCAGAATCAGGTTTATCATCAGTCACATGTGTCAAGAAATTTTTTTTTCAGTAGTACAGTGCAATACATAAAATTATGACAGTACTGCGTGGAAGTTTTAGGCACGCTAGCTATTTATATATGTGCCAAAGACTTTCTGCACTGACTATATATGTCACCATGTACAACCTTGCAATTAATTTTCTTGTGGGTTTACAGTATTCTATAAATGTCTGAAACGTCGACTGTACTTTCTTCCACTGATGCTGCCTGGCCTGCTGAGCTCCTCCAGCATTTTGTGTGTGTTATTCCAGAGGAAGTGGTTGAGGCAGATACAATAATAAAATTTAAAAGACATTTGGACAGATACATAGATAGGAAAGGTTTTGAAGGATATTGGATATACATGGAAAGCAGGAAAAACTTAGATGGGCAATGGCAAGTTGGGCAAAGGGCCCTTTCCATGCTGTTTTGCTCTATGACTCTGTGACTCTATCTTATTGCCTCTCAAACATGTCTGTCGTAACTGCTTCGATCACCTCGCACCTCCACCAGGGATGCGTTCTAGGCACTCCATGCCTCGCAAATCTCCTTTAACTATGCCCCCGCTCATCCTAAACCTATGCTCCCTCGTATTTGACATTTCCAACTTGGGAAAAAATTCTCTGCCTGGTCTATTATTTCTGTCATATTTACAGGCAAGCTATGACAAGTATACAAACGTCTTACAAAGAGATTGATAGACAAAGTGAATTGGCAAATATAGCATAATGTGGAAAATCTGAACAAGCTCATTTTGGAAGGAAGAATGATAAAACAGATTGTTATTTAAATAGGGAAAGACCGCAGAAAGCTGCAGCATGAAAGAATTTGAGTACCTTTGCTCAAGAAATGCAGAAGGCTGGGATTCAAGTGCAGCAGATGATTGAAAAGGCTACTGGAATGCTGGCTTTTGTTTCAAGGGATTAGAGTGTTAGAGAAAGTAAGTCTTTCTGTAACTGTTATAAACATTAGTGGGATCACATCTGGAGAACTGTGTACAGTTTTGATCCCCTTACTTAAGGAGGCAGTTTGGAGAAGGCTCACTGAGACAACCCAGATCCAAATGGAGTGTCTTATGAAGAAACTTTGAACAAGTTGGGTCTGTACTCACTGAGTTTAGAAGAACGGAAGGTAGTCTTATTGAAACATATTAGCGTCTTAAGTGACATGACGAAGAAAATATTGGAACAATATGTCTCCCTTCGTCAGATCTCGGCCCGAAAAGTCGACTGTGCCTCTTCCTACTGATGCTGCCTGGCCTGTTGCATTCCACAAGCATCTTGTATGTTGCTTGAATTTCCAGCATCTGCTGATTTCCTCGTGTTTGCGTTTTTGAATTTGGACTATTCATGATCTTATTCAATGGTGAGCAAACTCAAAGGGCATATTTCTGTGGTCCTATGCCTTTTGTATAAAATGAAAATTAAGAGGAGGAATTGGCCACTCAATAGTGCTCTAACATTCTATAAAATTATGATGGTTCTGATTGCAATCCTAACTCCATATTTCAATGTACCTTGGGATATTTAATTTTGCTCTAAAATAAATAAAAACTCTTCTTCCACTGACTTGTGAGGAAGACATTCAAAGACTGACAACACTAAGCTAAAATGTCATAATTCATTTGTGTTAAACTGTGATGATTAAATTTAGATTCCTTCACAAAGAAAACCTCCTGTTCATATCCATTGCAATAAGACCCCTCAGATCCTTTCATGTTTCAATTGTTTTGTTTGTTGATTGCCAGGAATTTCTTGGTGCAGAGCCAATGGGCAGATTTCCCAGCCTACCTGTGAGGGAACTGCAGGAAGTTGGTGCTTCACTCCATGGGGAGTCAAATTTCCATACTAGTTTGGGAAAATACACCTCCAGGAAGTTTGGGAGACTGAGAAAATGCAACCTTGAGTGGGAGTCACAAATTTCCTGTCTTATTCCTTGTGAGTCTGCCATCATGTTTGAACTGATAGTGATCAGTGATCAGAAAAATGTATAGGACAGGGAAAACTATTTGATGAATTGCATCCATGTTGGTCAGAAAGAGCTATTAAACTGATTCCCATTTCATACTTAAATTGTAATGGGTTACTGCACATTAAGTGGATAAGCGCATTAAGTACTTACTCAAGTGCATCTGAAATGAGATAAAAGGTTACAACCATTTTTATACAGTGAGTTTCATATCTCCACCATCCTGTCCATAAAAAATAATACTGTAACTCCTCCTTTGTCCTTTTGCCAACTGCACAAAATCTGTGCTCTTCAGAAAATGAAAATAGACTTTCCATAATGACTCCAAGTCTCCAGTGAATTTACACAATTGTATAAAATAATACTGGGCTAAAGCAGGGGAATAGGACTATCATGATAAGTCTTTGAACAGCTGCTAAAGACTTAATTGGTTCTCTTCTACAAATTGCTCTGAGATCATAGTCTGGAATTTCAATTTCATCACCTCCAAGGTAATCCAGCCCAAGCATTGCCTAGTCCATGGAGTATCTCTAGTATTTTGTGTGTTGCCCCAGATCTCAGCATCTGCATTCTCTTGTGTTGCCAGAATGGCTTGTATGCCTACAATAGAATGCACCTGATGGTTTTTAGATTGCTTTCAAGATTAAAGCAGATAAATAAAGCGGATGAGTTTAGAGCGTGAATCAGCACTTGGAGCTATGATGTTGTGGCCATTACAGAGACATGGATGGTGCAGGGGCGGGAATGGCTACTTCAAGTGCCAGGCTTTAGATGTTTCATAAAGGACAGGGAGGAAGGCAAAAGAGGTGGGGGTGTCGCACTGTTGATCAGAGGTGGTGCCATGGCTGTAGAAAAGGAGGAAGTCATGGAGGGGTTGTCTACGGAGTCTCTGTGGGTGGAAGTTCGGAATAGGAAGGGGTCAATAACTCTACTGGGTGTTTTTAATAGACCATCCAAAAGCATGCTGGGAGATTTAAATTTCCCAAATATCGATTGGCATCACCCTAGACCAAGGGGTTTAGATGGGGTGAGTTTGTTAGGTGTGTGCAGGAAGGTCTCTTGACACAATATGTAGATAAGCCTACAAGAGGAGAGGCTGTACTTGATCTGGTATTGGGAAATGAACCTGGTTAGGTGTCAGATCTCTCAGTGGGAGAGCATTTTGGAGATAGTGATCACAATGCTATCACCTTTACAATAGCATTGGAGAGGAATAGGAACAGACAAGTTAGGGAAACGTTTAATTGGAGTAAGTGTAAATATGAGGCTATCAGGCAGGAACTTGGAAGCATAAATTGGAAACAAATGTTCTCAGGGAAACGTACTGAAGAAATGTGGCAAATGTTCAAGGGATATTTGCATGGGGTTCTGCATAGGTATGCTCCAATGAGACAGGGAAAGGATGGTAGGATACAGGAAGCATGGTGTACAAAGGCAGTTGTAAATCTGGTCAAGAAGAAGAGCTTACAAAAGGTTCAAAAAACTGGGTAATGATAGATATCTAGAAGATTATAAGGCTAGCAGGAAGGAACTTAAGAATGAAATTAGAAGAGCCAGATGGGGCCATGAGAAGGCCTTGGTGGGCAGGATTAAGAAAAACCCCAAGGCATTCTACAAGTATGTGAAGAGCAAGAGGATAAGATGTGAGAGAATAGGACCAATCAAGTGTGACAGTGGAAAAGTGTGTATGGAACCAGAGGAGATGGCAGAGGTACTTAATGACTACTTTGCTTCAGTATTCACTACGGAAAAGATCTTGGCGATTGTAGGGATGACTTGCAACAGACTGAAAAGCTTGAGCATGTAGATATTAAGGAAGAGGATGTGCTGCAGCTTTTGGAAAGCATCAAGTTAGATGTACCCCAGGCTACTGTGGGAAGCGAGGAAGTTGATTGCTGAGTCTCTGGCAATGATCATTGCATCATCAACGAGGACAGGAGGGGTTCTGAGGATTGGAGGGTCACGGATGTTGTTCTCTTATTCAAGAAAGGGAATAGAGATAGCCCAGGAAATTATAGACCACTGAGTCCTACTTCAGTGGTTGGTAAGTTGATGGAGAAGATCCTGAGAGACAGGATTTATGAACATTTGGAGAAGTATAATATGATTAGGAATAGTCAGCATGGCTTTGTCAAAGGCAGGTCAAACCTTATGAGCCTGCTTGAATTTTTTAAGGATGAGACAAGACACATTGATGAAGGTAGAGCCATAGATGTAGTGTATATGGATTTTTGCAAGGCATTTGATAAGGTACTCCATGCAAGGCTTATTAAGAAAGTAAGGAGGCATTGCTTTGTGGATCCAGAACTGGCTTGCCCACAGAAGGCAAAGAGTGGTTGTAGACAGGACATATTCTGCATAGAGGCTGGTGACCAGTGGTGTGCCTCAGGGATCTGTTCTGGGACCGCTACTGTTTGTGATTTTTTATAAATCACCTGGGTGAGGAAGTGGAGGGATGGGTTAGTAGATTTGCTGATGACACAAAGGTTGGGGTTGTTGTGGATAGTGTGGAGGGCTGTCAGAGGTTACAGCGGGACATTGATAGGATGCAAAACTGGGCTGAGAAATGGCAGATGGAGTTCATCCCAGATAAGTGTGAGGTGGTTCATTTTGGTAGGTCAAATATGATGGCAGAATATAGTGTTAATGATAAGACTCTTGGCACTGTGGAGGATCAGAGGGATCTTGGGGTCCGAGTCCATAGGGCACTCAAGGCTGCCACACAGGTTGACTCTGTGGTTAAGAAGGCATATGGTGCCATCATCGGATTGAGTTTCAGAGATGAAGGGTAATGTTGCAGCTAAATCGGACCCTGATCACACCCCACTTGGAGTACTGTGCTCAATTCTGGTCGCCTCTCTACAGGAAAGACATGGAAACCACAGAAAGGATGCAGAGGAGATTTACAAGGATGTTGCCTGTATTGGGGAGCATGCCTTATGAGAAAAGGTTGAGTGAACTCGGCCTTTACTCCTTGGAGCGACAGAAGATGAGAGGTGACTTGATAGAGGTGTAGAAGTTAATGAGAGGCATTGATCGTATGTATAATCAGAGGCTGTTTCCCAGGGCTGAAATGGCTAGCATGAGAGGGCATAGTTTTAAGTTGCTTGGAAGAAGGTACAGAGGACATGTCAGGGGTAAGTCTTTTACGCAGAGAGTGATGTGTGCCTGGAATGGGCTTCCAGCAAAGATGGTGGAGGTGGATATGATAGGGTATTTTAAGAGACTCTTGGATAGGTACATGGAGCTTAGTAAAACAGAGGGCTATGGGTAAGCTGAGGTAGTTCTAAGGTAAGGACATGTTCAGCATAGTTTTATGGGCCGAATGGCCTGTATTTTGCTGTAGGTTTTCTATACTTCTAAGATTGTGAGGTCCAAAGATTAACTTTATTCGCCATATACATTTAGAAGTATTAGGAATTTGCTGGCATGTGTTGGTGCAACATGCAACAAAAACAACAAAATTCAAGAATTATAAAGAATAAAGAATTATATAAAAATAAAATTAGAAGTACAGATATGAAATAAAATGTGCACAAACACCATAATGTACAATACTTACAATGTAAACGGTATTATAAATAGAGATTTGAAGTGTTTACAGTGCAGTGCAGAGACTGAGCTAACAGATAGAGAGGAGTGGGGCACTAGCTAGAATCATTGATCACATTAACCCTGTGGATGAAACTTCTAAGATGCTGTGAAATTTTTGTTCATATAGCCCTAAAGTGCTTTCCAGAAGGAGGCAGCTTGCTGGGTGGACAGTGTCTTCAATGAAAAGACTCTTCCATTGTTTAAAAATAATTATTACAGGTACATTTTAAGAAATTGGTACATCAGGGTTGAAAGGAAATGACTACACAAATAAGGCACAGGTCAGAATTGTGAGAGCCATAACTCGATGATAGTACACTCATTACTGATTCAAAGGATTGTAGATTGAAATTGCCTTTGAGTGACTTGAAAGCAAAATGTAGCCTGACTACTCCAGGGCAGTAACAAAGTAGGTGCTATCTTGACAATGAATAAACTGGACCCTTCCTTCCATTAGAGGTGAACTTTCAAGATTTCTACAGATGGACCATGGACAGCAGTCTAACTGGCTGCATCATTGCCTGGAATGGGAGTGGGGGGGGGACTACTACACAGGATCAAAATAAACTGCAGGGAGATGTAAACTTAGTCAGCTCCATCATGGACACCAGACTTCGTAGTATCCAAGAGATCTTCAAGGAATCATGCCTCAAAAAGGCGGTGTCATCCATCATTAAGGACTCTAATCACCCAGGTCATGCCGTGTTCTTGTTGCTACTATCAGGAAGGAGGTACGGAAGCCTGAAGGTATCCACTCATCGATTCAGGATCAACTTCTTTCCCTCTGCTATCCAATTTCTTAATGGACATTGAGCCCATGAACACTACCTCACTACTTTTTTAATTTTTATTTTTATACTACTTATTTAATTTAGCTATTTAATATACAGCATATGTATATACTTACTGTAATTCACAGTTACTTCCCATTATTATGTATCGCCTCGTACTGCTGCTACAGAGATGACAAATTTCACAAAATACGACGGTGATATTAAACCTGATTCTGATTCTGGATAGATCAAATTCAAAGAAGAGGTTGGTGATTTCCACTGGCTCTTTTCAAAGCCCCATCTTACCTACCCACCAACCTTTATGTTTTGGCCAGAATTTCTCCCTTAAGCAGCAACACTGGTTATAGTCTTGATGAAGGGTCTCAACCAGAAATCTCAATTCCATTGATGCTGCCTGACCTGCTGAGTTCCTCCAGTATTCTATATGTGTTGCACTGGTCACATTGTGATTTATAGGAAAGTTGTTTCTATAAACTGAGTTCCCTACAGTATTTCAGATATATTTTTGGTTGTGATGAACAGTGAATGTCTTCAGGAATGAAAGCAGAACAAGGTTTATCATTACTGACAAATCATGAAATTTGTTGTTTAGTGGCAGCAACACAGGGCAATACATAATAATATATATTATAGTAACAAAAATATGAAAATAAATGGTGTATAAAGAGCAAAATAGTGAGATAGTGTTCATAGTTCATGAACTGTTCAGAAATCTGATGGCAGAGAGGAAGAAGCTGTTCTTCAATTGTTGAGTGTGCCTCCTCAGGCTCTCGTACCTCCTCCTTGATGGCAGTAATGCTAAGAGAGCATGTCCTGGATCAAGCTAAACTGCTGACAAATAAATTAAAATATCTTTATTTTAATTTCTACAATATGTAGAAGCAAAGGACACTGTTATCAGGAATGAAGAATGATGACATCTGCAGCCTCCATGGAGAAAATTTGCCTCAAGTAATGTTAAAAATATATACAATGTATTACTTTGAAAAATTGTTTTAAAAAAGCTAACTGAAATGTTCAGGTTTTGCACTAAAAAGTCTGTAAATCGAAATAGTAAGAAATGTCAAATATTCATAATATATTATACAACAAAACATATGTAGGTCTTTGGACTGATCCTCTTCTGTATATACATCTACACTTGATCACTTTATTAGTCCCCCCTGCACCTGTTCATGGTCTCTTGCTGCCGTAGCCCATCTACTTCAAGGTTCGATATGTTGTGCATTCAGAGATGCTCTTCTGCACACCACTGTTGTAACATGTGGTTATCTGAGTTACTGTCACCTTCCTGACAGCTTGAACCAGCCCTGATATTCTCCTCTGACCTCCCTCATCAACAAGGCATTTTTGCCCACAGAACTGCTGCTCATTGGATTTTTGTTTTGTTTTCCACATCATTCTCTGTAAGCTCTAGAGACAGCTGTAAATTGAAATTCCTGGAGAACAGCAGTTTCTGAGATACTCAAACCTCCCAATCTGGTACCAAAAATCATTCCATTGTCAAAATCACTTAGATCACATTTCTTACCCACTCTGATGTTTGGTCTGAACAACAACTAAACCTCTTCACCATGTCTGCATACCTTTGTTCAATGAGTTGCTGCCACATGTTTGGCTGATTAGATATTTGCATTAATGAGCAGGTGTACAGGTGTACCTAATAACGTGGTTCTTAAGTGTATTTTGCAAAATATTATTCCATGTTAAGGGTAAAATATCAGGGAGGAAGTAGTAAAATTATTAGTAATTAGCTATAAAAACACAAGACAAAATAGTATTAGTTAAATAGAAATAATGACTGCCTTCCTCACTGTTGAATCATAATAAAATAGACATTTACCACTAACAGCTAGAAAATATGATAATGAGTTTTATTTTGGTTTATTCTTTTTTTTAGCATTTGCACAGTTTGCCTTCTTTTGCGCAGTGATATTCCATCGTTGTTTTTGTGTAGTTTTTCACTGATTTCCTTGTAATTTGTCGTATTTACTGTAAACGCCCACAAGAAAATGAACCTCAGGTTGGTATATGGTGACATATACATAGTTTGATAACAAATCTACTTTGAACTTTGAAACAGTCTTGTTACATTTATTCAGCTGTTTAGCTTGAGTCCCTTGTGTGACATTTCCTCTGGGCATTATCATTTATCCTATTTAGCCTGAACAAGCAAAAGAGATCATTTAACCTTACAATGAAGGAAGGGAGACAGCTGATGTCTGAGATTTAACTGCGTTTGAATTCATCTTTCCATTGTAGATAGGTGTGGGCTACAGTGGCATAACTAGTGGAGCTGCTGCCTCACTGTTCCAGTAACCAAGGTTCAATCCTACCTTTACTACTGTCTACGCGGAGTTTGCATGTTCTCCCTGTGACTACGTGGGTTTCCTCCAGGTGCTTGGGTTTCCTTCCACACCCCAAAGAGATGCAGATCGGCAGGTTAATTGGCCACTATAAATTGCCTCTAATGCCTAGAATCCAGTTCAAGTGGTAGAATCTAGAGAGGCTTATGGAAATGAGAGGAAGATTCATGTAAATGTGTGCTTTATGTTCAGCTTAGTCTCAACAGGCCTGTATATGTGTTGTGTGAGCCTCTGATTTCTAAACCAAAAATAACAAAAATGTTTAATGCAGGGGTTTCTTACCTTTTTTATCATGGACCCTTACCATTAACTGATTGGTCCGTGGACCCCAGACTGGGAATCCCTGATTTAATGGAATCCTTTGACAGTTTAGTGGGAAAGGTCAAGATGAGTGATTTTGTGAAGTTTTTTTAAAATCAAGAAATGAGTCCATCTAAAACTCTGTTGTTGACCATTCAAAGAAATATCTGGTCTTGCATTTATATCCCAACTTACAATTTCCGAAACCATGTGGTATTTTTTCCCAAATTGTTCTGCCCACAGTCGAGTGACTCTCGCCTGCACAATCTCTTGCGTGTGCTCTTTTTGTGTCTGCAATGAAGTAAAATAGTGTAGTGTGTAGTGAAACTAAATAAGGAGAGTTGTTCTGAACTTGTTCAAGTTTCTCCTTAGGAAGTCTGAAATTCACATTGTAATTGCAGTTTAGAGATGCTTATGCCATATACTGTATAACTTCGAAATAACTTTTGTTAGACCATGCAGTAAGTAATGTTTATTCAAACTAAGGAATTCACTTGCCTACTGAAGCCTGCAATCAGCTTGTTTTAAGAGCTTTCTGAATAGAGCAGTGGGTAATGGGCATATATTCAGATACTGTCCTTTGAAATGGTAATATGAAAAAAGTCCATTACCAGCAAGGAGAAAGCATCCCTCATGAAGTTGCCTATCATTCAAGCCATGGTCTCTTCTCACTGCTAACATTGGGCAGGAGGTACAGGAGCCTAAGGTCCCTCACCACTAGGTTCAGGAACAGTTAATACCCTTCAAACCATCAGGCTCCTGAACCAGAGTGGATAACTTCCTCATCTCAATGCTGAACTGGCTCCACAACCTGTAGACTCACTTGTAAGGAAGCTACAACTCATGTTCTCAATATTACTTATTTTTTACTGTTTGGTTGATTTATCATGTTTTGAAAATTGTTTTTGTCAAACTTTCTTATTTATAGATTTTCATAAATTCTATTATATTTCTTTATTTTCTTGTAAATGCCTGCAAGAAAATTAATCTCAAGGTAGCATATGGTGACCTACACATGCTTTGATAATAAATTTGCTTTGACTTTGTTTTTGGCTTGAGACATAAATAAGCCCAAAGCCTTGCATATCTGTGGCATAAGGTACAATATGCTGAGTTTATACTATGTTTTGTAAGGCATGAAGGCAACAGTGGACTATCTGCTTTTCTAGAAATGGAAAGTAATATTCAATCCCCTCCAGTTCTGCTATGCTGAACACAACCAGTTTTCTCTACTTTTCCCTGCAAAGACTTGCGCTCCATAATTCTCCTTCTTTGTCTCAGTCATGCTCTGCCTTCTCAACATAAAGAAACTAAAATTTATTTTAGACATTTGACCCTAATAATCCCTTTGCTCATAAAATGCAAAATAGAAATACCTCTCACTGTTCTTCAGCTTGTGTTGGCCTCTACCATGAATACATATTATCTAGTTATTGGCTGAATAGCATAGCCTCGCCTCATTACAGATTGTAGTCATCTCCTGCTCAATTTGATTAAAAGTTAGTGATGCAAAGGGATATACAAGCAACCCCCATCTTTCCAGAAGCCACTGACTGGTGGGTCTCTAATGGCTGCTCAATGATACATGAAGATTAAGCTAAAGTGAAAGAAACACATCCAACTCACCTCATGACTAAAGACACAACTCATGGAACTGACAGGAAGGAATGTGCAGGTTTTTAAGTTATAGGCTCATTTCCTTCAGAAAAGAATCTGTGTCAGATTCTAATAGTGTGATGGATATTATGGTTCTTGGATTTACTGAGCATGCTTACAAGAAAATAAATCTCAGGGCTGTATATAGTGACATATATGTACTTTGATTATAAATTTACTTTGGACTTTGAACTTCGAACTTTGCAAGTCCCAAGAAGCTGATTGCTAATCTCAGCTTTCTAGCATAGCAGCATGGCCTCTCCAATGGATCAGAGTTGTTTGTTACAAAGTTAAACTTCTTACCAATATTCATTGTTCTGCTTCTTGTTGTAGACAAGTAGATATGTTTAATCAATGTAAGACAAAGGGGTTTTGTTAATTGGCTTGCATCATAGCAAACAACACTGGCTAAATTATTTGCACCATTGTGACTCAGCTCAAGGAAGCTAGCAGACCAAATTTATATCATCATCTAACACCTTAAACATTGTCACAGGGTATAGTTGATCAGTCAATACTTGGGATATTCGTGTACTCAGAGAATCAGCTCTCACAGAATTAATTCTGGGTGTCTGGGGTCTCTGACACTCAGAAGCTTTTAGACTATCTGTGAGAGTCAGAATCAGGTTTAATATCATTGGGATATATTGTGAAATTTGTTAACTTTGCAACAATAATACAATGCAATAAATGGTAACATAGAAAAATAAATGAATTACAGTAAGTATGTGTATGAATATCAAATAACTAAATTTAAAAATAGTGAAAAAAACAGAAATAATAAAAATATGAGGTAGTGTTCATGGTATATCTGATAGAGCTTAAAATCTCCTGGTGTTTGAGCTTTGTGGACGGTGAACCCAATACTATGACAATAGTAGCTCACTGTAATGATTTTATTTGGATAGTGCATTATACTCAAAGTGTTTTCAGACAGTCGAGGGGAACCATCCAGGATAAAGGAGCACACTCATTTGGCAGAAACATGCATTGTCTGAAATATTCAACCTCCAATACCAGTTTAGTATGGCGGCAGTGTATACCATCTTCAACTTTGACTCTGCTTGCTCTTCAGGATACCCCCAGAGAACCTCGCAACCCTATCAATCTCATCACCCAGGAGAACATCAGCTCTAAGCTGGCTTCTACCTAAATATGCACATTCGAGACACACATAAACCTGGCATGAATAAATATATTGATGTTCTTTCATCATCGCATCCTCTAAATCCTAAACATCCCTACTAGAGTGTTTTATGACACATGAATTTCAAGAAGGCAGCTCACCTTGAGGCTTAAAAAGACAGACAGAAGTAGTTGCAACACACGAATGAAGAATATAGAATGGAAAGTTTCATGAAGAACCTCCAGATTCATAGCGCCATAGAAAGAGTCAGCAAGCAAGACCTGCAATCCATTGAATCCACAACAACCATCAATTATCTTACACTAATCCCACACTAATCCTAATTTTTATGTTCCCCACATTCTCTTCCAGACCCTCCCCCCGTCACTACCCACTCACACGTTTCAATACTGCCAGGCACTGAAGAATTAACTTACTGGTGGTCAATTAACCAACCAACTTGCGAGTCTTTCAAGTTGGGAAGAAACCAAAGGAATTCTATACAGTCATGGGAAGAATGTGAAAACTCCACACAGACAGCATCAAAGGTCGGGATTGAACCCAAATCTGGCACTGTGAGATAACAGCTTTACAAACTGCAGTACTATGCCACCTGGTAGATCTCATAGAATCTGTGGTGTGAATACCACAGATTGTGTATGGTGTGTTTTACCACACATCCAACTTCTATCTATTCCGCCATCGCATCCTTTATCATGCCAGAAGCAGTAGAACACATATAGGAAATCCATGTCTTTGAAATTCAATCTTACCACAGAACGGATGTCTTTGTGCTAATGCAGCAGATGGGCAAGCCTCTAAACTTTGCCAGAAATACCCCTTTCATCAGTCTCCTCTGTTGCCATTTAGGGTGTGTCCAAATTCATTCTTGAAGATCAGATTACTTCTTAAATATAGTTTCTATATTGTTCGCAGTTCCCTTTTGTGAACTGCCCTAGCTTGCAAATCGGCAGGTGATTTAAAGTACAGCAGCTATGGAGTTAACAAGAAGGGAGCAGTAAATTAATAATTGGTTTATTACTGTCACATGTCCTGAGGTATAGTGAAAAGCTTTGTTTTACATCCCATCCATACAGGTCATTTCATCATATCAGTACATCAAGATAGTGCAAAGGCAAAGCAATAATTGACTGCAGAATATTGTATATCACAGTTACAGGGAAGGTGGAGTTCTGAGCCTGGTGGTATGTACATTCTGGTTTTGTATCTTCTACCTGATGGGAGAAGGAAGAAGAGAGGACATCTGGGGTGGGAGGCAACTCTGATAATGTTGACTCCTTTTCCAAGATAGTGAGAAGTGTATGCAGTTCCCATGGATGAAACAGTTTTTGTGACGTGCTGAGCTGTGTTCCCAACTCTGTGCAGTTTGTTGCACTCTTAGGCAGAGCAGTTGCCATACCAAGCTGTGATGCATCCAGATAGGATGCTTCTTTGTGGTGCGACTGTAAGAAATTGGTAAGAGTCATAGGGGACATAACAGATTCCTTTAGCCCACTGAGGAATTAGAGGTGTTGGTGCACTTTCTTGGCATTTGAGTTAATTGTAATTTGACTTAAGTAATGACTTAACTTCTGGGCCCAGTGTTTTGGGCATTCTGTAAGTAAATTCTGCCTCTAGCTAACAGTACTGAGCTGATGCAGAGCTGTATATCTTATTGTCTCACTTTTCACATCAGAACTTATTACTATAACTCAACCTCAACCACACCATTTATCTTAAAATTATTACTTGCAAATTAATGTTTATGTGAGATTTTAAATTGGAAATCTTAATAATTCCTTGAGATACTATGACAATGTTTTCCAGGCTTCCCAAGTTGGAATAAACTACAACAGTTAGATCGTTCTCAGGGTGAAAATGCCAATGACAGTTTTGAGGAAAGAAGAGGATAGTTTAAAGTAGAATCAAAAGTCAATCTTTACACAGAGAGTGGTAGGTACTATACCAGGAATGCACTGCCAGGGAAGTGGAAACAGATGAAATAGTGAGGCATTTAGACAGACACATGATTAGGGATGGGATTGGAGGTTTATAGACTGCATGCAGGCAGAACAAATCAGTTAAAATTAGCAACATGGTCAGCTCAGACATTCAAAGGCTGAAGTTCCTGTTCCTGTGCTGTAGGGTTCTATGATCTATGTTCTATATTTGTGTTATAACATCAGTACTACCCACTTACCAGGTTATGACTACAGCAGATACCAGATAAAGCTCATTATGTTCTTGGTAATATTGCCGTATGTGCAGTCAAGTCTAATTATTTAAAGGCATAGGCTTAGCACTGTTGTCAGAGCATTGTCCTTACTCTCTGCATAACTCCCTGAATTCAAAACAGATCCTTATTGTACAAGCAATAACAGGAAAATTCTGATTTAATATTTTTATCTACAACGTTAATTTTGCATTTACCAATTTTGGGATGACGCGCAAAGCTCATGTGCTTGGGCATTTTAAAATAAATTGAAGCAAAGGAACATGTGTATTTATTTGCCGTGCAGTAAATCGAATTGTTTTTTAGTACAAATTGAAAAATGGATTTCTAGAACATTTTAGGTTTGACAACGCAATCTTTTTTTAGCTGAGTAACAATAGCATAACTAGAGATAAAATGACTCACATTTACATAGCAACCCATTAAATCTAAAAGCACTTTTTGAGCAATAATATTTAAAATGAAAAGAAACACTTTGTTGAATTCTGAATCCCATAAATAGAAAGTCTCAAGTTTAACTCTTCTAAACTATGAGTCAGCAAAAATCTGGCAAATGGAGCAGTACAGAGGAATGAGGCATGACTTCATTGAAACCTAGTGAATGGTGAATATCCTTTTTAGAGAGGATGTGGAGAAGATTATTCCTATGGTGGTGGGGGGGGGGTCTAAGACCAGAGGACACAGCCTCAGAATAGTGGGGCATCCTTTTAGGACGAAGATGAGGAGAAATTTCTCTAGCCAGAGAGTGGTGAATCTGTGGAATTTGTTGCCACTGGTGGCTGTGGCAGTCAAGTCAGTGGATATACTTAATGCAGAAGTTGTTCGATTCTTGATTGGTCTGGGTATGAAGGGATATGGGGAGAAAGCTGAAGATTGGAGCTGAGAGGGACAATGGATCAGCCATGATGAAATGGTGGAGCAGACTCGATGGGCCAAACAAATCTGCTTCTGTATCTGGAGGTCTTATAGTCTTAAGGAGTATAATGTGATAAAATGTGAAACTGGCCCTATTAACATTGTTCGTTCATTATGTGCTATGGCGTGTGACGTAGGTGATCATGGTCTTTCCATGATCGTGTTTGTTCTTGGCAAATTTTTCTACAGTAGTTGTTTTGACATTGCCTTCTTCTGCCTAGTGTCTTTACAAGACGGGTGACCCCAGCCATTATCAATACTCTTCAGAGATTGCCTGCCTGGCGTCAGTGGTCACATAACCAGGATTTGTGATATGCATCAGCTGCTGATGAGACCATCCACCACCTGCTCCCATGGCTTCACGTGATCCTGACCGGTGGGCTAAGCAGGTCCCACACCTCGCCCAGGGGTGATGTGCAGGCTAGCAGAGGGAAGGCAAGCTTTGCACTTCCTTTGGTAAAGACAGATCTGCACCCCACCACCCAAGACCCAAGGAAGAATTAAAAAAGTGGAAGAAAATTATCTAAATGGTGATAGATTGCGGAGTTGAGTACGGGTGTGTGATTCACAAGTGAAGGCATGATTAGAACATAGAACAGTACAGCACTGTACAGGCGATTCAGCCCACAAAGTTCTGCCAACTTTTTAACCTACTCCAAGATCAACCTAATGCTTGCCTCTAGCATAGCCTTTCATTCTTCTTTCACCCATGTGCCTATTTAAATTTCTAAAATGACCCTAATGTGTTTGCCTCGACCACGACCTATTAGGAAATCTAACACACTGTTGTGAAGGAATTTAATATAAAAGAAGATAGCAACACACTTGCTTTAACTTTCCTCATATCCTCCTCTCCATCCTGAGTCTCTAATAAAATTATCAAAAGATATACAAAAACTTCCTCCTTCTGTTATGTATGCTCTTCTCTTGATTAATCAAAATGGATAATTGACCATCACAATAAAAATAAGCAATGGTTCATAACTCTGTACTGGATTTTTGTTAAGTGCAATTCAGTTTATTTATTTATGTAATTTACTTATTCAGAGATACAGTGTGGAATCTGGCCCTTTGAGCCACACCGCCAGCATTCGACTGATTTAATCCTCGCCTAGCCACGGGACAGTCACTCTGGGTCTTCTCCAATCTGAGGACCTGGATGAACCATGAGATCTGATCAAGAATGTTACAAGAGATGCAGGTATGATCTCCAGAATGCCATCTCACGGGTGAAGTGGGAATTCCGGACTGGACTGGAATCAACGAGGGACGCTCGACAGCTGAGGCAGGGTTTGAATGCTATAACCTCCTACAAAGTTAAATCAAGTGACATGAGGAACTGCAGGGCTTTTCTTCTAGATGAGCTCAATGCCTTCTATGAATGCTTTAACCTTTCAAATATGGAGGAACCCAAACACATTCCCACATCTCCTGATGATCCTTTGGGCTCAGTATCTGAAGATGATATGTAAGTTGCCTTCAGGAGGGCGAATCCAAGGAAAGCATCTGGTCCATTCAGGGTACCTGGTCAAGTACTAAGGACCTGTGCTGGTGTAGTCACTGATATCTTTAACCTCTCATTTCGGCAGTGTGTGGTACCCTCCTGCTTCAAGCAGGCTTCAGTTGTATCAGTGCCCAAAAAGAGTGTGGTGATCTGCCTCATTGACTATCACCCAGCTGCATTTGCATCCACAGTCATGAAGTGTTTCAAGAGGCTGGTGAAGAAAAATATCAGCTCCTGTCTGAGTGGCAACTTGGATCCACTCCAATTTGCCTACTGGAGCAACAAGTCAAAAGCAGTTTGCAAGGATTTGGCATGATATCTAAAACTTAAACAAACTTCTATAGAAGTATGTATATTGGCAGTTTGCATCATGGCCTGGTATGGAAATACCCAATGGTCTTGAATGGAAAATCCTTCAAAAGGTCATGGATATAGCCCAATCCATCATAGGTAAAGCCCTCCCCACTTTTGAACACATCTACATGGAGCACTGTACAGGAAAACATCATCCATCATCAAGGACTCCCACTTAGGTCATGCTCTCTTCTCACTGGTGAGATCAGAAAGAAGGTCCAGGATCCTCAGGAACCCACGCTACCAGGTTTAGGAACAGTTACTACCCCTCAACCATCAGGTTCTTGAACCAGAGGGGATAATTTCACTCAACTTCACTTGCCCTGTCACTGAACTGTTCCCTCAAGCTGTGAACACTTCATCTCATGTTCTCGATAAATATTGCTTATTTATTTATTTTATCTTTTGCACATTGGCTGTTTGATCATCTTGTTGAGTGAGGTCTTTCCTGATTCTATTGTGTTTCTTAGATTTATGCCCACAAGAAAATGTATCTCAGGGTCTATTTGGTGATATATGTACTTTGATAATAGATTTACTTTGAACTTGGAACTAACTGCTACGCTACCTTGGCACTCAGTTGTAGAAAATAAATTCTTGGCAACAGTTTGTAAAAGTAGGAGTTTTGTGGGAGGCTCCGACTGAGACACTTGATTTCTCTCAAGTGCAGCAGATTCGAAGTGATGTTATTATTGGTTACTCACCATTCACTGTAGCTCAGTTTAAGGAGACCATTTGTAACAGAAATCACACATCACTATGCTTACAGCGTCTCTCCTGAGGGCACTGACTCAAATTGTCATTTAATTCTTCTGTCTGTTCCAGATGAATTTCACACCCTGAGAATACAACACTATTTACACTCTGTGTGATGGAGCTTCATTACTGTCTCACAGAAACTTAGGATAAGACTAAACTACCAATTCTGCCTGAACAGATGTTTACTAGAGCAAAATAGGCCTTTTGGCCTGGCTGGTATATACCATGGTAGGACTCCAGTTTCATCTCAGCCATAATGAATACACCTATTCATTTCAGACCTACACTCACTCAGCTCCCCCTTACATTTAAATTGTCTTTCGAAAGGCTGGAGCATCAGCAAAATTAATGCATAAAGTTATGAAAAGATGGAACAGAATGTGCTGACATTTGTTAGTACGAGCATTAATAGCCAGGTGTATAGATCTAAGGCAGATGTGGAGCAGAGAGGAGGACCTTTTTCACACAAAGGGTAGTAGATATCTGTGACAGACTTCCTGGAATATGGGAGGAGTGTGGGACATCTGTGTGATAGGGGCCTTGGAAACAGGCCATCATTAAACACACTTAAAAGGGCGATAAGAATTAGGCTATTCGGTACATTGAGTTTGCCTGCTATTCCATCATCACCATATATTATCTCTCTCAACTCCATTCTCCTGCTTTCTCCCCGTAACCTTATTCACTGTGACTAATCAGGAGCCACTTTAAATACACCAAAGTCTCGGCCTCCATGGCTTCTTGTAGCAATGAATTCCACAGATTCACTACCCTCTGGCTAAAGGAATTCTTCCTCATCTCTGCTCTAAATGGACATCCATCTATTCTGAGTCTGTGCCCTTTGGTCCTAGACTCCCCCACTAGAAGAAACATTCTCTCTATATCCACTTTATCAAGGCCTTTCAATATTCAATTAGTTTTCTCCCCTCATTCTTCTAAACTCCAGCAAGTACAGGTCCCGAGCCATCAGGATCTCATCATACGTGAACCCTTTCATTCCCAGAATCATTACCATGAATTTCCTCTGGACACTCTCCAACACCAGCGCATCTTTTTACAGATAAGGGACCCAAAACTGCTCACAATACTCCAAGTATAGTCTGACCAGTGCTTTATAAAGCCTCAGAATTGCATCCTTACTTTTATATTCTAGTCCTCTTGAGATGAATGCTAACACTGCATTTGTCTTCCTCACCACTGACTCAACCTGCAAGTTAACCTTTAGGGAATCCTGCACAAGGACTCCCAAGATCCTTTGTACCTCTGATTTTTGAATTATCTCCCCATTTACAAATTAGTTTATGCCTTTATTCCTTCTACCAAAGTGTATGACCACACACTTCCTGACACTATATTCCATTTGGCACTCATTCCACTTAAGTCCTTCTGCAGGCTCCCTGCTTCCCCAGTACTCCCTGCCCCTCCACCTATCTTTGTATCATCTGCAAACTTGGCCACAAACCATCAACTCCATTGTGTAAATCATTGACATATAACGTGAAAAGAAGTGGTCCCAATTCTGACCCCTGTGGAACACCATTAGTCACCGGCAGCCAACCAGAAAAGGCCCCCTTTATCCCCACTCTCTGCCTCCTGCCAGCCAGTCAATCTTCTATTCATGCTAGAATCTTTGTGCTTTTATCTTGTTAAGCAACCTCATATGTGGCACCTTATCAAAGGCCTTCTGAAACTCCAGGTAAGCATCATCCTCTGACTCTTCTTCATCTATCCTGCTTGTTATTTCTTCAAAGAATTCCAACAGATTAGTCAGGCAAGATTTCCTCTCATGGAGCACTACGGCAAGAAAGCAGAATTCATCAACAAGGACCCCCACCATACAGGCTATGCTTTCTTCTCACTGCTGCCATTAGGAAGAAGGTACAAAATTTTAGGTCCCACACCATCAGGTTCAGGAACACTTATTACCCCTCAACCATAAGACTTCAGTACCAGTGTTGATATCTTCATTCTCCACAGTTCCGAACTGATTCCACAACCTATGGACTTATTTTAAAGGATTCTACAACTCATGTTCTCATTATTATTTTTTAAATTTAATTTATTACTGGTATTTGTTTTTGCACAGATAGTCTTCTTTTGCACACCGGTTGCTTGTCAGTCTTGTATGTAGCTTTTCATTGATTCCTTTGTATCTCTTCATTCTACTGTGAATGCCTTCAAGAAAATGAATCTTGGGGTAACAGATAAGTACTTTGATAATAAATTTACTTCAAAACTTTAAAACTTGTCTGTGACATACTTTCTATAAAGGTTCTGGGTGTGAAACAAAACTGAAAAGTTGGGAGAGGTCTGAAACATGCTGCCTGAAATGGAATATTAGTGGCACATTCCATCATTGATTTTCACCATATGACCACATGACCATAGGACATAGGAGCAGAATTAGGCTATTTGGCCCATCAAGTCTGCTCCACCATTCAATCATGGCTGATCCTTTTTTCCCCTCCTCAACACCATTCCATGACCTTCTCCTCATAATCTTTGATGTGGTGTCCAATCAAGAACCTATTAATCTCTGCCTTAAGATGACCTGGCCTCCACAGCTGCCAGTCGTAACAAATTCACCACCCTCTGGCTGAAGAAATTTCTCTGCATCTCTGTTCTAAATAGATGTCACTCTATCCTGAGGCTGTGCCTTATCCTAAATTCCCCCACCATGGGACATGTCCTTTCCATATCTGCTCTGTCTAGGCCTTTTAACATACAAAAGGTTTCAATGAGATATCTCCCCCCCCCCCATCCTTCTGAATTCCAGTGAGTACAGATGCAGAGCTATCGAAGTTTCTTCATTTGATAACCCTTCCATTCCTGGAACCATCCTTGTGAACCACCTCGGGATCCTTTCCAATGCCAACACATCTTTTCTTAGATGCGGTGCCCAAAACTAATCACAATACTCAAGGGGCAGCCTCACCAGTACCTTATAAAGCCTCAGAATCACATCCTTGCTCTTGTATTCTAAACCTCTTGAAATGAATGCTAACATTGCATTTGCCTTCCTCACCACCAACTCAACAAAGGGACTTCAAGGTCCCTTTGCATTTCAGATTTTTGGATTTTCTCTCCATTTAGAAAATAGTCTGCACGTTTATTTCTAATACCAAAGTGCATGACCATGCATTAACCAACATTGTATTTCATTTGCCACTTTTTTGTCCATTCTTCTAATCTGCCTAAGTCCTTCTGCAGCCTACCTGTTTCCTCAATGCTACCTGTTCCTCCACCAATCTTTGTATCATCTGCAAACTTGGGAACAAAACCATCTATTCTATCATCTAAATCATTGAAACTCAGCATAAAAAGTAGTCCCAACATCGACACCTGCAGTTATTGACAGCCAACTAGAAAGGGATTCTTTTATTTCCACTCACTGCCTAACAATCAGTCAATGTTTCCTTAAGGAAACCATGCTGACTTTGTCCTATCTCATCCTACGTCACCAAATACTCCAAAACATCATCTTTAACAATTGACTCCAACTTTTTCCCAACCACTGAGGTCGGGCTAACTGGTCTACAATTTGCTTTCTGCTGCCTTCCTCCTTCCTTAAAGAGTGAAACATAGAAACATAGAAAACCTACAGCACAATACAGGCCCTTCAGCCCACAAGGTTGTGCCGAACATGCCCCTACCTATTAGGCTTACCTATAGCCCTAGTATAGCCCTAGTGAAGTGACACTTGCAATTTTCCAGTCCTTGGGCACCATGCCAATGATTTTTGAAAGATCATTACTAATGCCTCCACTATCTCTATTGCTACCTCTTTCAGAATCCTAGGGTGCAGTTCATCTGGTCAGGGTGACTTATGTACCGCTTAGGTCTATCAGCTTTTTCAGCATCTTCTCCCTTGTAATAATAACTGCACTCACTTCCCTTCCTTCACACACTACAACATCTGGTGCATCGCTAATGTTTTCCACTGTGAAACATGATGCAAGATACTCATTTAGTTCATCTGCCATCTCCTTGTGCCCCATTATTATTTCTCCAGCCTCATTTTCTAGTGATTCTATATCCACACTCATCTCTCTTTTTTTTTAATCTATTTGAGAAAGCTTTAACTATCCACTTTGATATTGTTTTCTAGCTTGTTTTCATTTTTCATCTCTTCCCTTTAATAATTCTTTTAGTTGCTCTGTGGGTTTTTTAAAGCTTCCCAATCATCTATCTTCCCACTCAGTTTTGCTTTGTTGTATGCCCTCTCTTTTGTTTTTACATTAGCTTTCACTTCCTTTGTTAGCCACGGTTGTACTATTTTGTCATTTGAGTATTTCTTTGTTTTTGAAATACATCTATCCTGCACCTTCCTCATTTTTGTGATGAAATGCTTTGAGAGGTTGGTCATGACTACACTGATCTCCTTCCTCACCAAGGACCTGGACCCATTGCAATTTGCCTATCGCCACAATAGGTCAACAGCAGATGCAGTCTCAATGGCTCTCCACATGGCTTTAGACCACCTGGACAACACACACATCTATGTCAGGATGCTGCTCATCGACTATAGCTCAGCATTTAATACCATCATTCCCACAATTCTGATTGAGAAGTTGCAAAGCCTGGGCCTCTCTACCTCCCTCAGCAATTGAATCCTTCATTTCCTAACCAGAAGACCACAATCTGTGCAGATTGGTGATAGCATCTCCTCCTTGCTGACGATCAACACTGGCACACCTCAGGGGTGTGTGCTTAGCCCACTGCTCTACTCTCTATATACACATGACTGTGTGGCTAGGCATAGCATAGCTCAAATACCATCTATAAATTTACTGACAATACAACCATTGTTGATAGAATCTCAGGTGGCGACAAGAGGACACACTGGAGTGAAATATGCCAACTAGTGGAGTGGTGCCGTAGCAACAACCTGGCACTCAAAGTCAGTAAGACGAAAGAGATGATTGTGGACTTCAGGAAGAGTAAGACGAAGGAACACATACCAATCCTCATAGAGGGATCAGAAGTGGAGAGAGTGAGCAGTTTCAAGTTTCTGGCTGTCAAGATCTCTGAGGATCTCACCTAGTCCCAACATATCGATGGAGTTATAAAGAAGGCAAGACAGCGGCTATACTTCACTAGGAGTTTGAAGAGATTTGGCATATCAACAAACACACTCAAAAACTTCTATATATGTACCATGCAGAGCATTCTGACAGGCTGCATCACTGTCTGGTATGGGAGAGGGGTGGGTGCTACTGCACAGGGTTGTACATCTAGTCAGTTTCACCTTGGGCACTAGCCTACAAAGTACCCAGGACATCTTCAGGGAGCAGTGTCTCAGAAAGGCAGCATCTATTATTAAGGATCTCCAGCACCCAGGACATGCCCTTTTCTCACTGTTACCATCAGGCAGGAGGTACAGAAGCCTGAAGGCACACACTCAGCGATTCAGGAACAGCTTCTTCCCCTCTGCCATCCGATTCTTAAATGGACCTTTTTAATATACAGTATTCTGTTCTTTTGCATGTTTTTTAAAAAAAATATTCAATATATGTATACTGTAATTGATTTATTTGTTTGTTTAATATTATTTTTTATTTTTTTCTCTCTTCTAGATTATGTATTGCTTTGAACTGCTGCTGCTAAGTTAACAAATTTGATGTCACATGCCGGTGATAATACAGCAGATTCTGATTCTTATTTTCCCAGAAACTCAAGTCATTGCCATCCCAGCCAACAGCTCCTTCCAATTTATTTTAGCCAACTCCTGTATCATACCATTGCAATTTCCTTTACTCCTCTGTAAAACTGCTACATCAGACTTTACTTTCTCCCATTCAAATTTCAAGTTGAACTCAATCATATTGTGATCACTGGCTCCTAAGGACTCTTTTACTTTAAGTTCCCTCATTCCTTCCAGTTCATTACATAACACTCAATCCAGTATAGCTGATCCCCTAGTAGGCTCAATGACAAACTGCTCTAAAAAACCATTTCGTAGGCATTCAGCAAACTCACTCTCTTGAGATCCATTACCAACCTGGTTTTCCCAATCGATGTGCACATTGAAATGTCCCAGGACTATCATAACATTGCCCTTTTGACACGGCTTTTCTATTTCCTATTGTAATCTGTGGTCCACATCCCAGCTACTGTTTGGAGGCCTGTATATAACTGCCATCAGGGTCCTTTTACTCTTGCAGTTTCTTAACTCAACCCATAAGGACTCAACATCTTTCTATCTTATGTTACGCCTTTCTTCTGATTTGATGCCATTCTTTTCCAGCAGAGCCACGCCACCCCCACTGCCCACCTTCTTGTCCCTCTGATACAATATGTAACATTGTACATTCAGCTCCCAACGACAATCGTCCTTCAGCCACAATTCAGTGATGGTGACAACATCATTCCTGACAATCTGTAATAGTACAACAAGATCATCCACCTTATTTTTTATACTGCGTGCTTTAAGATATAACGCTTTGAGTGTTGAATTTGCTGCCCTTTTTGATTTTACATCACTAAAGCACTGATACTCACGCTGCTGGCTGCAATTTTATCCTATCAAGAAAGATGGAGTACTTATTCTGCTATAGTTTTCAAGACTACAAGAACTAGGAAGTAGCAGATGGCTGGAAATCATTTTTGATTTTCATGGTATCGATGTGTTTAAATCCTCCTGTGAATGTTCTCTGATTGATTCTGTAAATGCATCAGATCACTTTCCCTCAAATCTTAAGAATGGGCAACCAATTCCACATTCACCCACAGGGTCAATAAAGATGTTTCTGTTGAATACCCTTTCCTAGTCTTTGTGACTGTTATATATTGTTAAACATTAGTTTTGTTCTCTGTTGCAAGAGTGTTTGTCTTCTCTGTGTTTACTCTATAAAACTACTAAACTCCAAGCCTGATTGTCAGAAGCTTTATGTTTAGGTATCACTCATGGAGCTCAGAAGTACCCTTCATCCATACCTTTTTTATCCTTGCTATAAAATGGAGATCAGAATGATGTACAGCAGATTGCTAAATGTGGTTTAACCACTGGAAAATTAGTTACCACTTCTCTGCTCCATTTTGGTCATTTATGAGAAGTATCCAACTTATGACCACTGTTACAGGCAAGGTCAACAACGATAATGAGATAGAATATAGGAAAAGTGATTACAGATCTTGTGTCATGGTGTAAGAAGAACAGCCTAGCCCTAAATGTCAGCAAAACAAAGGAGCTGGTTGTTGACCCAAGGAAGCAGGGTTCGGAGGGGTGAACATATCTCCTTCAACAAAGCAGCTTCAGGTTCCTTGGTATCCATATCACCTCTCATGGCCCCTCTGTATCATTGCATTATCGTTTTGAATGTGTTGTGTATTTTTTACACTTTAGTCTCAGAAGACTGCTGTTTCATTCAGTTATATCCATCCATATATGTTTGAATGATAATTAAACTTGATTTATTTGATAAATATGACAAACTAATCTAAATAATATGTATATACAAACTGGAAGCAGGAGAAGGTCTCTTGTTCCCTCAAGATTGTTCTACATTTAATATGATTGGCTAACTTGATTATAATCCTCAACTGCTTATTTGCATCTGTGTCCTATTTAGACTAAAAACATTTAAAATATAAACTACCTAAATTCACAAATAGTAACTTCTACCAAGCTGTCAAGCTTATCAACACATTCACCCCACACCATCACCACATCCATATTAGCCCTCCTCTCCTCAGCCCCTGAACACCCTTCATCACCCCACTTTATAGTTACTTGCACATTGTATTTTATAAGATTGAGCTTATATTTATATTTATTGTTTTTATGCTTACTGTGGTTTATTTGTGATTCATCAGATCCAGAATAACAATTATTTTGTTCTTTACACTTGTGTACTGAAGAATGACAATAAACAGATCTTGGGGTCTGTATCGATAGGACAATCAAAGCTGCTGCGCAGGTTGAGTGTTGTTAAGAAGATGTATGGTGTGTTGGCCTTCATCAACTGCAGGATTGAGATCAAGAGCCGTGAGTTAATGTTACAGCTATATAAGACCTTACTTATATCCACTTGGAGTACTGTGTTTAGTTCTGGTCATCTCACTACAGGAATGATGTGGATACTATAGAGAGAGTGCAGAGGAGATTTACAAGGATGTTGCCTGGATTGGAGAGCATACCTTATGAGAATAGGTTGAGTGAACTTGGCCTTTTCTCCATGCAGTGATGGAGGATGAGAGGTGACCTAAGAGGTGTATAAGATGATGAGAGGACATGAGGGGGCATAATTTTAAGGTGCTTAGAAGTAGGTACAGGGGAAATGTCAGAGGTAAGTTTTTCAAACAGAGTGGTGGGTGTATGGAATGCATTGCCAGTGACAGTGGTAGAGGCAAATACAATAGGATCTTTTAAGAGACTGTTAGATTGGTACATAGAGCCTAGAAAAATAGAAGGCTATGCAGTAAGGAAATTCTAGTCAGTTTCTAGAATAGGTTACATGGTGGGCACAACTTTTATGGACTGAAGGGCCTGTGGATTTCTATGTTCTATAAACAATCTTAAATTTTGAAATTATAATAACTTCTCTCCCCTTTGGTAATCAAGTATTATCTAAAATGGATGGACTCTGCTTCATGCATCCTTTGGGGAAGAGAATCACAACCCACTGAGTGAAAAAATTCCACCTCATCCCTGTTCTGCGTGGGTGCCACGTATTTTTAAATAGTGACCCTTGTTCTTGATTCTCCCATGGGATGAGCTCAAGCTGATATATCTTTCAGTTAGGCCAACCTGCATTCTTAAGATCATAGGGCCATGAGACACAGGAGTATAATTAAGCCATTTGATTGAATGGTGGTGCAGACCTGATCAGTCAATGCATTACCTCAGACTGTAAGATCATAGGAGCATAAGGAATAGCAGAATTATGGCATTCATCCCATCAAATTTGCACTGCCATTCCATCATGGCTGATATATATTATCCCTCTCAGTCTTAATCTCCTGTCTTCCCTTGAGATAACCTTGACACCCTTACTAATGAAAAACTGTCAACTTCCACTTTAAATATCCCCAATGACTTCTCTTCCACAGCCATCTGTGGCAATGAATTCCATCGATTCATCACCCTCCGATTAAAGAAATTCCTCTTTATCTCTGTTCTAATGCGATGCCCTTCATTTCTGAGTCTTAGATTCTCAATCTACTGGAAACATCCACTGTTCATCTGCTCTATCTAGGCCTTTCAATATTCAATAGGTTTCAGTAAGATTCATCCCACCCCCCATTTAGGAAATCCTGAACTAGGACTTCCAAGCCACTTTGCACCTCCAAGTTCTGAATTCTCTCCCCTTTTAGGAAATAGTCTGCACGTTTACTCATTTCCCCACACTGTATTCCATTTGCCACTTCTTTACCCATTCTTCTAATCTATGCTAGTCCTTCTGCAGACTCCGTGCTTCCTCAACACTTCCTGCTCATCCACCTATCTTTGTATCATCCACAAACTTGGCCACAAAGCCATCAATTCCATTCTTCTAAGCTGGAGCAGACACAAGTCCAGGCTGCCCAAAGTTTGCACAGGTAACAACCTTCACAACCAAATATTAGTGAGCTACTTCTAACCCATTTCTATCCTTCCTCAAGTACCCAGACCGGAGAACAGTACAGCTGAGGAACAGATTCTTTGGCCCATGAAGTCTGTGCCAGAACATGACGTCAAGTTAAATAATCCCACCAGCCTGCAAATGATCTGAATCTCCAATCCCCTTCCTATTAATGTGCGCCCCTATTAATGCTTCTCATACAGTACGTCACTAATGTTTCTGCTTCTACCATCACTTCTGGCAACGTGTTCCCTGAACATATCACTCTAATTTACACAGAGGCAAATCAAAGGAACTGTCTATAGCTGTCTAGTATAAATGCCCATTGGAATTTTGAATAGTATTTGGTAAATTAGTTAACGCTCATCAATATGCTTCCTGACAGAAGTGCTCTCTGACAAATGCCATTGCATCTGTTGTTCACCAGGTCCTGACAAACCTGAAAAACAAGGACACTTGTGTCAGAATGCTGTTTCTGGATTTCAGTTCAGCCTTCAACACTATTGTCCCACAGACTTGGCTGAACAAACACCTACTCCTTGGTCTAAGTACACCACTGTGCAACTGGGTGTTGGACTTTTCCACGAACAGACTTCAGATATGCACAAATGCTCCTCCCGCTCCTTCATCCTCAGCATGGGTTCAACCCCAGGGCTGCCTGCTGAGCCCATTGCTGGACAGTCTGCTCACATATGACTGCTTTGACAAACACCCAAGCCATCACATCATCAGGTCTGCTGACAACACAACTGTAACGCTTGGGGGCTATCGGCTTGTGTTTGTCTAGGGGAATATCCGTCCACCCACCAAATCGTGTCTCCCGTTTGCGTGGATGCTGTGTAATGCACACTGGAACAAACTCACACTCACAATATCAGACAGCACACAATGGACATTTACAGATTACACTTTATAAATCTTACTGGAACTAGGCAATTAATAGCGATACAATAAAAAAGAAAGAAAAGGGCGCCAAAACTTATCAGAGTTCAATCAGTTCATGCACAACCGTTGTAGCTCAATTATCAAAGCGTTCCATTCACCATTCGATCTTCTCCGAGCTCCTCAACCCGCTGCCTGGGACCAACCTTGGTGGTTGACCAGAGCGCATCCAGCACATCCTTCCTCTTGCGGTTCTCCTCCCAAAAAGCCCGCTACTGACTCCAGGTTCCCACACATGCAGATATAACAACATCGCTTCTGTTGGTTAGTTCCTCCGTTATCAATAATTATAACCCAAATATTTCAACTAAACAGAGCATTACCTCATCAGTTACCTACAAAGAAGTCATTTCATTATAACGCTACAGAGAAGCCATTTTATATATGCAGTTAACATTAGTTAATAATCTGAGAACCCTGCACAATAGTGGCGGGGCTTATCACCAACAACAATGAGATGGCCTACAGACAGGAGGAGGAGCTTGAAGCTTGGTGTCAAGCAAGTTACCTCTTGCTTAATGTCAGTAAGACAAAGGAGATGATTATTGACTTCAGGAGAATGAGCAGCACTCAAAGCACCCTTTACATCTGTGGCACAACAGTGAAAACTGCAGGCAATTTCAATCTCCGGGGAGTGCATATCACACATAACCTCTCAGGGTCCCAGGACACACCCTACACCGTCAAGAAAGCTTATCAATGTCTCTACTTCCTGAGGATACTGAAGAGAGCTGGACTTTGCACATCCATATGGCATTCTGCAGATGCACAACAGGGAGACATGCCAAATATCTTTACCCTGCTGAGGAAGTAGTGGGGCTAGTGAGTGATGTTCACTCCGAGGTACTTGAATTTTCAACCATATCATCAACACTGTTGATGTAAACAGGAGCATGTGAATCACCACCCCCCCCCCCTTTTGTTTTGCAGCATTGAGAGAAGTGTTGCCATGAAAACATGTCACTTGGGCTCTACGTCACCTTCCTCTACTGAATCATGGTTATTTGTGATTTAGTCCACTATGGTGGCATCATCTTCAAATTGTAGATGGACTTATGGCCTTGAGAGCATTGGGAGTAGTGTAGGGGGTGAAGACATATCCTAGCTGATAATTGTGGTGGAGGTGTAGTCCCCATCCTTACTGATTGCAGCCTCTTGGTCAAGAAGCCAAGAATCCATTTGCCAATGGAGGTTTTGTGTCTGAAGTCGAGAAGCTTGGAGATTAATTTGTTTGGAATTATTGTATTAAAGGCAGTCCTGCAGTAAATCAACAATAGTTCAAAGTTTGAAGTACATTTATTATCAAAGCACATATAACTATATACAATTCTGATTTATCTCCTTACAGGCAGCCACAAAACAAAACCCAATGGAACCCATTAAAAAAAGAAAACCAAACACCCATTGTGCAAAAAAAATACAAATCGTGCAGACAATAAAAAGCAAGTAACATTCAGAACTAAAACTCACAGAAGTGAGTTCAGACACAAAGCCAGCCAGTTTAGGAGTTTGCTAATTGCAGGCCTCAGTGGAGTGCAGAGTAATTCTCACTGTGTAGTGAGCTGAACACCACCATCCCCTGCCTCCAGCCCAGATGCTCTGACCTTTTCAATCAGGCCCGGCGCTTAAATTGACCAAAACTCAGGTCCTTACTTGCTCTCAGACATGGGCCCTGTCACTTTGATATGCTCTCGGGCCCAAGACATGGCACCTCCATTCAGCACAATAACATAATGTCATCTAATCTCTTCAAACGTCATGACACACTTGGAACTTAAGTAGGAAAAGGAGTAGTCTGCATGATCAATTGTGTTCAGTCAAAAAAGATCAGAGTTTGTCTACTAGTTCATCTCCAACAATGGCCAAAGCTATGAATTTCCTGAGTTCTCTTCTGTCACAATGTTTTTACAAAGGTGGAAAGAAGGCAAAGTATCTTATGTTTCCTTTAACAAGCTGGCACAGGGATTATGAGCTTGGTGTTCCAACTCCTACCCCTGTATATGGAAGCTTTTGACTGGAAATGCTCACACTATTTTAACAAGTATTATCTCAACATGTATTATGATTACTTGACTCAGATTGATGGCTGATACAGTATAAGGCAATTTCAAAGCCAATTTGCCTACAGATTATTGAAAAATGTTATTGCATACTTAATTTTATAGATTTTAATTTATTATGTTGATCCCTTGGGCAGCTGTTTCTCACTGCAGGACCATTAGATAAATGATTAGAGAGATGATGTCCACTGAATACTTATCCACAGTCTACTGAATAATTATTCCAAAAGAAAGAAATTTCTAAATGGTTTGTCTATTCAATCCTTGTAAGCATAACTTGATTATATTACACTGTGGCTTGCTGTGTCTATAAAAACCCATTGAATTTGAATAACTTCATTAGCAAAACCACTGCAAGAACCAGCCATTCCTTAATATTCTGTAACGTTCTGATTTGTTCTGAATAAACTCAAGGAAACATTCAAATTTCACTGCAAATGATTACCTTATACTACCTTGAGATTCATTTTCTTGCTGGCATTCACAGTAGAACAAAGAAATATAATAGAATTTATGAAAAACTACACAAAATGACTGATAAACCAATGTGCAAAAGACAAATAGTGCAAATACAAATAAATAAATACTGAGAACATCAGGTACTGAGTCCTTGAAAGTGAGTCTGTTGGCTGTGAAATCATTTCAGAGTTGAGCTGGGTGAAGTTATCCATGTGGTTTCTGCAGCCTGATGGTTGAAGGGTAATAACTGTTCATGAACCTGGTAGTGTGGAATCTAAGTACCTGTAGCTAGCTCCTTTCTGATGGCAGCAGCAAGAAGAGACATGGCCTGGATGGTAGAGGTCCTTGCTGATGGATGTTGCTTTACTGTGCCTGTGCTCCTTGTAGACGTGCTCACTGGTGGAGATGGCTTTGTTTTTACGACAGACTGGGCTGCATCCACCACTTTGTCAGGTTTTACGTTCTTGGGCATTGGTGTTCCCATATGAGGCCAAAGGGAAAGATCTAAAAGCAGCTGGCAAAGTAGCTTTTTTCATACAAATGGTGGTGGATATATGGAACAAGACACCATAGGAAGCTGCAAAGTACAATTACAATATTTAAAGACAATCAAACAGATATATCAATAGAAAAAGGGGTTCCCAACCTTGCTTAATTGTGTTAGTCCATGACATAAAAAAGGCTGGGAACCATTGGTTTAGAGAAATGTAGACTAAACACAGCAAATGGAACTAGCTTAACTAGATCACACAACAAAATCTGCAGATGCTGGAAATTCAAGCTACACACACAAAATGCTGGTGTTACGCAGCAGGCCAGGCAGCATCTATAGGAAGCACTGTCGACGTTTCGGGCTGAGACCCTTCATCAGGGCGCGTCCTGACAAAAGGTCTCAGCCCAAAACATTGACAGTGCTTCTTCCTATAGATGCTGCCTGGTCTGCTGCGTACCACCAGCATTTTGTGTGTGTAGCTTAACAAGATGTCCAGGTTAGCATGGATGGGTTTCTGTGGTGCAATAACTCAGCTCCTGAGCTTTTGCAGCCCTCTGTAAAAGAGAATTACAGAAATTCAAGATCTTCTGAATGAAGAAATTTCTCATCTCATTCCTGAAGAGCATACTCATTGTTCTGAGACTGTGCCACATAGTTTAACGTTTCTCACCCAAGGGGAAAAAAATTCCTTCCTGCATCCAGCTTGTCAATCTCTAAGTTTCAAAGCAATTGCCTTCATTTTTTCTAAAACCTGGAGAATATAATCCCTGTCTACTCAGTTTCAGAAACCTACCAATCACTGGAAAATTTCTCATAAGTCTTCACTGCATTGTCTCGGTGGCAAAAACATTCTCTTAGGAAAGATGAAGAATGCACACAATTTTCCAAATGCAGTCCCATTATGCTCTTTTAAAATTGCAGTAAGAATCCAGGTCATAAAATATTTACAATTATCCAAACTATTTGTGTTGTGTCTGCATATTGGCTTTCAATGATCTGAGAGGCTGCAAAGAGTAGTGCACACACAAGGGCTGCCATAGTCGTAGCCCTCTCCACCACTGAAAGCATAATTAGGAGACATTGCCTCAAGAAGGCAGCACCTATCATCAAGGACCCCACTATCTGGGTCATGCCCTCTTGTCGCTGCTACTGTTGGGTAGGGAGTACAGAATTCTGAAGTCCCACAGCACCAGGTTCGGGAACATCTACTTTTCTACAGCCATGAGGTGTTTTGAACTGACCTGCAAACCCTAACCCTCCCTTAGCAACAGAACACGATGTACTTATTTTTTCTCTACAACATTCCTGATTGTGATTTTTGTACTATTGACTCATTATGCATTTTCTTTTTATTCACTGTCTTGCATAACATATATAATAATGTTCTGAATGTTGTCTAAAACTATGTGGCTGTTGCGAATGAGTTTTCTTTGCACCTATACCTCACTGAACTTGAGCATATGACAAGATCATGAGTTAACAAAAGCCTTTTGAAAGTACACCACATCCACTGGATCCCCCTTTATCCATTGGCCACATCCTCAAAGAACTCCAGCAGATTATTTATTTAGACATGATTTTTCTTTTAAACATCCAGACTCATTGCTTTTCAAAGTGTTCTGATATTGCATCCTTCCAGTATTTCCCTGCAGGTGAGGTCAATCATTCCCTGATTCCTCTATTTATATTTTCTTAAATAGTAGGGTCACATTTGCAGCCTTTGAATCCAGAGAGACAATAATCAGTGTTCTCTCTGTAACAATATCTTTCAAAGCTCTCAAATAATATAGATCAGGTCCTTGGGATTTATTGGCTTTCAGCCTAACCAACTTCTCCGATATTATTTTAGATACATGTTTATTTTCAGTGGACTGAGAAGTGGCATATGGGGTTCAACCCGGAGAAGTGTGAGGTGGTACACTTTGGAAGGACAAACTCCAAGGCAGAGTAGAAAGTAAAAGGCAGGATACTTGGTAGTGTGGTAGAGCAGAGGGATCTGGGGGTACATGTCCACAGATCCCTGAAAGTTGCCTCACAGGTAGATAGGGTAGTTAAGAAAGCTTATGGGGTGTTAGCTTTCATAAGTCGAGCGATAGAGTTTAAGAGTCGCAAGGTAATGATGCAGCTCCATAAAACTCTAGTTAGGCCACACTTGGAGTACTGTGTCCAGTTCTGGTTGCCTCATTATAGGAAGGATGTGGAAGCATTGGAAAGGGTACAGAGGAGAATTACCAGGATGCTGCCTGGTTTAGAGAGTATGCATTATGATCAGAGATTAAGGGAGCTGGGGCTTTTCTCGTTGGAGAAGAAGAGGATGAGAGGAGACATGATAGAAGTATACAAGATATTAAGAGGAATAAACAGTGGACAGCCACTGCCTCTTGCCCAGGGCACCACTGCTCAATACAAGAGGACATTGCTTTAAGGTAAGGGGTGGGAAGTTCAAGGGGGATATTAGAGGAAGGTTTTTTTTTACTCAGAGTAGTTGGTGCGTGGAATGCACTGTCTGAGTCAGTGGTAGAGACAGATACTCTAGTGAAATTTAAGAGTCTACTAGACAGGTATATGGAGGAATTTAAAATAGGGTTATGTGGGAGGCAGCATTTAAGGGTCAGCACAACATTGTGGACTGAAGGGCCTGTACTGTGCTGTATATTCTATGTTCTAAAATACTTAGTTCTTGCAGCTTTCTCAGATTTTTTTATTCTTTTGTGAATACTGACAATTACCTGACAAAATAAAACAGTGGCAGGAGGAGTCATAATAATTGTAGCAGTGCGATCACCTGAGACAGTGTTCTTCTAGCTATGGCACAAAAAGGTTCTAAAGATTTGTTAATGCAGTTAAATAGATCCCAGAAGAAATAAATCATAGTAAAATGAAAAAGGTAAACTAGGCAGTCATGACACAACGATAAGGGTAAAATAACACCAAATGCTCAAAACAACACATTGTGGTCAGCTGAAGATACAGGTAAAGTCCCAGGATACTTCCTTCCCTTTCATTTTGAATCTCCGGGTCCAAGCTGCACAGAAAAGTGAAAGCAACAGATTAGGCTGAATGAGTCAAACATGGACCTGTTATACTGGCCGACATCGGGGACTATGGACTCTGCTGCCTACATCAATTCCACTTAAGATAAATGAGGAACGTGAAGCCTGCTTTCACTCACCTCTGTTCAACTGGGCATTACAGAGTAGAAGAAATATTC
Source organism: Hemitrygon akajei (assembly GCF_048418815.1). Classification (NCBI taxonomy): domain Eukaryota; kingdom Metazoa; phylum Chordata; class Chondrichthyes; order Myliobatiformes; family Dasyatidae; genus Hemitrygon; species Hemitrygon akajei. The sequence goes on from NC_133127.1 coordinate 25,882,303, forward strand.
AGCCTGCTTCACTCTGCACGCTTTGTCAGCGCCAACCTTTCATTGTTTTAACAATGTAATGAGAGCAGCCTTGCAAAGCGGTACCCAGAATCCACTCTATCTCAATGTCTAATCCCTTCCCGAAGTCTCAGCCCTTGCCTCTAACATACATCCACCCTTCCCTCCATAACCTTCACCTCTACAATTCCCACCTAAACCAGAGCAGCCTCAGCTTCCAGCTTGTGGGTGTCAGGAGTCAATTTGATACAAGTTGATAAAACCTTACTCAAAAGTCAAAATTGAGGCCATTGACATTTGGACAAGTACATGTGTCCACAGATGCAATGATAAATTTGTTTGTAGCAGCATAACAGGGATGTGCGTCAAATAAGCAGCATTCACAAGAAAAACAAGGATGCAGCATATTCATTCATTGTTCATGTTGAATGATGTGGGTGATCATGGTCTTTCCATAACCATGATTGCTTTTGGCAAATAAATAAATAGATGGATAGGTAGGTAGATAAATAGCTGTGGAGTGTTCAATGACATGCTGAACCTTCTAAATCTTCTAAAATAAAGATGCTGGCACATCTTCTTGAAGAAGGATCTGAAGAAATATTGACTGTTGATTCATTTTCATAGATGCTGCCTGACCTGCTGAGTTTGTTCTGCATTTTTGTGTGCACTGTTTAACATCTTCCCTGTGATTGTATCCATGTGCTGTGTGCAGATCTCATGATATGTTAATACCCAGGACTTTAAAGTTGCTGACCCTCTCCACAGATGTAGACGGACACATTTACACTCATTTCCCCATTGAAGGTGAACAAATAGTTCATTAGTTTCACTGGTGTTGGACAAGTGGTAGTTGTTGTGGCATCACTTAACCCCTCCCCAGTGTATAGATGCAACAAGACCAGTTCTGTAAGATGAATGTGTCAGTTACCACATTTCCCACAAGTACAATTACAGCGTAACTGATGCCTAGAAGTGAATCTACTACTAGGAAAGATGTGACTGAAATAACCATGAATGATGAAATGGACAGCAAGCACAGTTTAACAATGCTGAATTGCTCAATTTTGCACAGCCAACATTGAAGGAAATAACTAATTGTTATTCCATTAAAATCAATTAGTTTTGATGCTGTCCCCCACATGATGTCTGGTTCTGCTCCAAGTTATTAGTGCAATAGTAATAGATTTGTCAAAGCCAAAGAGACACAAGCATTAAACAGAGATCATAAGGAAACACAGTATTGATTTAATCAGTCCATCACACCTAGAGGTCAAAGTCATAGGCCTATGATTTTGAAGGGCGTGAAGCATGAAAGACTGATCATATCAAATGTGAAAGCTCTGCATTTGCCACAGTATCCTTCTGAAAAAAAATTTCCCCAGGGAAGATTTACTCATGTGTCTGGTTGGGAATCTTGAAGCTTTTTAAGTTTGCAATTTGCAAGTCTGATGTTGTAAAAAGGTCATTTGTTCCTTTATAGACTATCTGCCATCATAGCAATTAACCATTCTTTCTATTAACTCACATCTCTATCTTATAGATAAAAAACAATTGGTAACATGAAATATTTCTTATGTTTGAAAGTTCACTATACTGTTACAAGGTGGGGGCAAGGGTGCTGGGACCCAAAACGTCTTTCTTAGGTTCAATAAAATAGCGTTTATTACTCCTACACAGAGAACCGGGAAATCAAGGAGGACAAAGAGGAACACAAACCTCAGACTAGGAGACCAGGGACTTGGAAACTGGAACTTGGATCGCCGTGGTCATGACTTAGACACTGGGAACATGGACCACCACGGACCTTAGACTTGGACATTGGGAACTTGGATCGCCGCGGCCATGACTGGGACCGCCATGGACCTTGGACTTGAAGACTGGGAACTGAACATCGAGCCAGGACTCCGCCTTCAACTCACCCCTGGCAGTTTGACCTTGCCCGGACCCAATCTGGTGAATGAAGGCAATTTGCCGGCACTCCAATGCTGCCTAGATAACTCTGGCTTGTGGTAGCGACGGCAACTCACTAATGCTTCTTAACACTCTCGCCCCAAACGATTAAAGCCAGGGGCTTATAAACTGCCGGTGCGGGTCGAGAGTAAATTACCTTAATGGCCAAGCTCGAGGGGCACGTGAAACGGAATTAGAAGAAAACAAGGAGTCAATGGTCCGGATCATAACGCAACCTAACTAAATTTAAAGGGGAACCGATCCAGACCATGACATTTTCAAAGTTCAACAAAAATCCCTCTTTCTCTTGAAAAAGATACAGTTCTAGTATCATTGGAAAAGAGTAGTGTACTTTAGTAAGGTGATAACTACCTTAACTGAATTTTGGGAGAATTGGATATGAGAGAGAGAGAGAGAGAGATTGATTCAATCAGTATACACTGTCACATCCCAGATTTGAGAATTTCTGGTAAATTTTAAATGAGAGAATATGAGCTAGATTCTACTGATCAGGAGACCCCTGACACCAGATTGTGTCCTTATGATGATGTACATTAACGTTGACATAACTATATTTATAATAGTAAAGGAATGTAGTGCAGGTGTTGGTAACCTGAGCTTAAAATACAGTAAATACTCAACATGTCAGGCAGCATCTACAGAGGGAGAAGCAGCGTTAATTATCTGGAGCATGTTCAACTTCAGCCAACAGTTCAAGTGAGAACCACCATCAAACAGAATTGCACCAGTCAGCATGCTCCTCACATCTGAAACAGAATATTACACTTGACCACAGGTTTATGACAGGACTCAGAGGTGAGAACCAAGCAATGGCTAGCACGTCCACTGCGATCCCAATCATTTGAATGTGTTTCTGCCCAAGTTGGTAAAGAGAAGTGAAGCGGCTGGTTTTGCTAATTTCTTTTTAGGTAACATTAAACAACATCAGCGGATCTGGAGGTTTAAGTTTTTCTACACAGAGGGTGGAAAATATCTGCAACAAGCTGCCAGAGGAAGTGGTGAAAGAAGATAAAATTAAAGCATTGAAAAGACATTTAGACATTGTGCGCACCAAAATGTGTGGCAACACTTGAGGGCTGCCTCCAGCACACTCTCAGCCGTGTTGGTTGTTAATGCAAATAACGTATTTATGTTTGGATGTACATGTGACAAATAAACTTGAATCTTGAATCCTGTTTCTTGAGACAGAACTTGGATGGGAAAGATACAAAGGGGTAAGGGTCTTGTATAGGCAAAGATGATCAGTATAGATCGGTAGGTACAGATTATGGGGTCTAAAGGGACTCATTTCTGTGTTGCACTGTTCTAAAATTCCTTGAATAATATTTGAATTAAATTATAATAGTTAAAATAGTTTTATATAATGTCATTAACATACCTCATTTTTATTGAAATTATCCCTTCCTACTCAAAATTCTCTGAGTATTTAAAGTATCCTGGCATCTGCAGACATGACCCAGGGAAACAGTAGGGCAGGGAGAATGAAAGGCAGAGAAAGAGAGGATAGATGAAGAGTCAGTATCAGGGAGTAAATGATGCTGGAGGTGGCAGACATGACAGGCATTTATTCTGGAGTCTTCCCCCTTCCTTCTCAGTCTGGAAGAAACATTGACTGCTTATTCATTTCCATAGATGCCGAGTTCCTTCAGCATTTTGCAGACTTCCCAGTATTTATGACAGAGAGTGATCTGTTGGTGGGATGAGAACTGAGGGCAAGCAAAACCCTGTCCTTGCTCTGGATGGGTGGGGTGGAGGGGAGGTGACAATCAGTTGTGGAACTCTTTTGTACAATCTGCACTTCTGACCCTGAGCTCACAGTCATCTCTTATTTTAATTCTCCAGCCAGTCCCTTAATAACCTCTCTGTCCTTGTCTCCCTGTGTTGTTTCAATGAACCTTGATGTCAGTTCAAGGAAAAGCACCTCATCTTTCAACTAGGCATTTGACAGCCTTCAAACGTTGAAGCCTGAACAATTTCAGACCAACATTCTGCTGGTCGAACGCAGGCTGGACCCATCCAGTCCCAAAATTGTCCATTGTGTCCTGCATTTTACTCTACCAAAGAAATGTTATCACTTCCATGATTATAAATGGCATTCTGGTGAAAACTCTGAAGGATTTATAGGTGCTGAAAGAAATTCTGCACAGCTTTGATTGCTGCTCATTAATATGTTTTGTCTGAAATGTCTCTGTGAAACACCATAAAATATTTTATGGTAGAGTGTTGCAGAGGTAAACCTGTTAGTGTTGTTCTGCTGTAGTGAGAATGTCTTTTATTAAACAGAATTTTTTTCCTTTTAGCAACAGCCAATTATATTATCTCAAGTGTGTTCTTCCTTCCAAAGTTCAAAAAATGTGCAAGTGGCATTAGATCAAAATTATGAAAATGTAAGCTTTATGCATAAAGGGCAGAGTTCAACCACAAAAAAACATCTTTTACTCTCCTCCAGACCACCTGAGCCCACCCAATAATATCTGCAGCATCCCATAATTGTTGAAGACAATGGCGATGTACAGAGCCAGCGAAGAATGATCAAAATGCACTGTCAAGTTGCTAATCTTAACCGCAAAGGCTTTCTCATTTTTTTAATTTGGGGATTAAATCACCTGTTGTGAATAACTGGTCTATTTTACAATTTCTATGGCTGTTTGATTTGTGAAGGGAGGATAGCATTTTTCTCCTCTTATAAATAAATAAATCTTCACACCTCTTCTTGAATTGCCATAATCCTTGGGATGAAAGTGCTACTTCAAATCATCAGAAGTCAGTCTGCCATCAAAAGTCAAAGTCAGTTTGAGTTTATTGTCATTTCACAAGTTCATGTATGCACGGGTGCAATGAAAAACTTACTTGCAGCAGCATCTCAGACACGTGGCATATATAAGTGGCAATCAGAGAAAAACATATATTAAATTTAAATTATATATTATTTTTAAAAGAAGAAAGACAATTGGAACAATAAAACAATGTCCATTGTAGTGCAAAGTGATGTTACTCTGAGATAGTGATGGATATTGAGCAGGCTGGTTCAAAAACCAAATGGTTGAAGGGAAGTAACTGATGGTGTGGGACTTGAACCTTCTGTATTTCCTGCCTGATGGTGAAATGATGGCATGTCCCAAAGTGTGGGGATCCTTGGTGATTGATCTGGCCTCCTTGAGGTGATGCCTCATGAAGGTACTACCATTGGCGGGGTGATGTATTGGTTTGAGTCAACTCTTTCACATTCAATTGCTGTATCTGACCACAATGCAACTGATCAGATTAATTTCAACAGTACATCTGTAGAAGTTTGTGAGAACTTTTGGTGACGTGCTGAACCAGACAGTTAAGTTTTTTCATGACTTGGATCTACCAACAATGAAGAAACTGTATTATGTTTCTGAATCAGGATTTCTGTGCTCTCCAAGAAGGCTGGAAATTAAGACAATTCTTAGGTATTGTTTCTTCCATTCATGACTTGACAATAAAAACAGAAAATGTTTTTAATACTCAGCAGGTCTGGCTGCATCTGCAAAGAGATACATTGCTGATGTTTCAGGTTGAAGACCCTTCATCATGACTCTAGTCTTGTAGATGATGGGGAGACTTTGAGAGGAAGAAAGCGATCTCCTCACCTGGGCTTGATTTTTTGATCACGGTGCTGATCATGCAACAATTGTTGGAAACTTGATTGAACAAGACTTAAGAACTGAAAGCTGCAGTAGGCAATTTGGCCCATTCCGCCTGCTCTCAATCATCTACCTCAGCTTTACTCTTCTGCTTTAATCTATATCTCCTGATTCAATGGTTCAATTTAGTGTCAGAGAACGTGTACAGTATACAACCTGAAATCTTTACTCTTTGGAGACATCCATAAAAAAGAGAGAAAAAATTGAAGAACCAATGACAGAAAATGTTGGAACTCCAAAGCTCCTCCTCCCTTCTTAATATCCCCTTAATATCACAATTTATCTGTTTCTGTCTTGAACACGCTCAGCAACTCCATGGTTACAGAATTTGAAAGTTTCACTACTCTTGAATGAGGATTCCTTTGACAGCTCCTTACTTTGAATAGCCAAATCCTTACTTTATGAACACGACAACATCTGCAGATGCCCGAAATCCAAAGCAACACACACAAAATGCTGGAGGACTTCTCATGCTTTTTCCCAGCCCTGATGAAGGGTCTCAGCCTGAAACGTTGACTGTTTACTCTTTTTCATAGATGCTGCTTGGCCTGCAGAGTTCTTCCAGCATTTTGTGTGTGTTGTTCCTTATTTTATGATTGGATGTTCAGAAGACCAGTCTGAAGAAATATCAATTCAGTAGCTACTGTGTCTCTCTGCAGAAGAATTCTGTACTTTTCTGGTAGGTTAATTCTTTTTGTTGTCAGATCGGCCATTATGGAGATCATTTTGGTGAATGTTTGCTAGACTCTCTCTGTTATGGGTGGGGAGAGAGACGAGTGGAAGGGTGATGAGACTGACACAAAATACAGGCAGTGCTCTATATATCTGGAGTAATGCATCCCTACTATTGTACTCAAATCTTTTTACAATAAAGATCAATATACCTTCCTATTGTTAAATATAGTTAGAGATGGAGTCGGATGCACATCTGAACTGGCAGGGTTTGCAGGCCACTAATTTTTTGTACAACAGGGGAATTAAGGGTTATAGGGAAAAGGTTGGTAGGTGGACCGGGTCCATGGCCAGATCAGCCATTACCTTATTGAATGGTGAAGCAGGCTTGCAGGCCAGATTGCCTACAATCTGCTCGTATTTCTTATGTTCCTATAATGTTTAATGTCCCTATTGACAGCTGGTAATGCTGCCTTGCATAAGAACTAATAAACTTGATAAATAATAGAATATGAGACCTGTGGGAAAGATCCTAAGACATTGTAGATGGGCTATTTAAGGGTGTCTTGAAGGCTGTTAAATTAAGAATTGATTTTTGAACAAAAGGGTGTTCGTTAATACAAAGCATTCTATGAATAGTGAATTAATGATAGAGGAGGAATATGTTTTCTCAAACCATATCATCATGTATTTCAGAGGTTGATGAGGGATTTTTCCTTATTTTGTTGCATTTTATTCTGTATTCTGTTGTTGTTTCCCTTGTAGTATCTCAATGCATTGATTAATAGTCTGTTTTTCATTCTACCTTGGAACATGTGACAATAATAAACCAACTTGCCAAATTTATTTCCTGACTTTCTTAGTTTCATCATTTCACAAGTTTTCAGTGCTAATTTTATTTTTGGGAAATGCCTTGTTGACAATCAAGCTATTTTTAAACTATTCGATAGGTATACAGCTGAAGTCCAGGGCCCAAGAGCTTGAATAAAGCAGCTTTCAGGGTGTAGATCCCAAAGAACAAACACAAATCCAGGGGTTTCCAACCTTTTTAATGCATGGAGCCTTACCATAAACTGACAGGTCCGTGGACCCCAGCTTGGGAAACATTGCACTAATCATTTTTGCCAATAATAAGACAAAATAGTAGAAGCTTACGCAGAGCTAAAGATGGTACTGGAGGGCGACTTCTATCAGCTCATCGGTGAAACAATCAAATTCTTCCTATTCTAATTCCTCTATTTTCCTTTTCTGGGTGGCTGGGGTCCTGTTGAGATCTTTGATCTACAGCGGCACTTAAACTGTGGTTTCTGAAGGCGGTGTGTTCCCATTTTTGGAGCCCGCTGATAAGCCGCATTTCAGTATGTCCAGGTTCGGCCTGAAGTCAGGCAACTTTGGGGCCTTGCGCGGTCCTGTGGACATGAATTCTTGCTGGTGTCGTGAACTGAAGCACAGTGGAAACCGAAACATTGAAGACAGTGAGAGCGGCTGTCGGAGGGCTCTGCATTTGGGATCTATCTCTCTCTCTCTCTTTCTTTCTCTCAATGATGAGAAACGGTTCTTGAGTTGGGGAACTCAAAATACAAGGCAGTACTTCAGACTGACTCTAACATCAAAATAATGACTGTTGTCTCCCCTCTCGCTGTGGAAGGAGTGATATTTGTCTCTTCCTTGTTCATGAGAGAGAAAGAGCGCATGTGGGATGTTGAAATGTTGCAGTGAACGGTTAGTTTTGATGTACTGTACACCCTAGTCTCTCTTTGGGAGCCTTGTTGTTGTTTGCATGGTGGGTGGTGGCAATGCTGACGTTTTATACTAGAATAAGTGAGGGAGAAGGAGGGGGAAGGTTAATGCTACTTGCTGTTTGTATATGGGAAGTGGGTGGGGGTGTTTGGGGTTTTAACTCTTTTTCCCTTCATTCTTTGGGAGTTTTCTTGTGTTTCATGGATGTCTGCAGAGAGTAAGAATTTCAGGTAGTATAATGTGTACATTCTCTGATAGCGATTGGAACTATTGTGTGCTTCTGCCCCACTGGTGTGAAAAATGGGAACAGAGGCTTGCCTCAGGCCTACACCTCTGCTCTGAGAGCAGATCTGGGACTCAGTCTGATTTGGGATGCTGTTGGCTTACTTCTACAGTTTGCATGCTGTGTTTTTCTCGCTCTCTTTCTCTGAACTGTGTTATTCGAATTTCTTGCTTTGTGGCTGCCTATAAGCATACAACTTTCAAGGTGTACAATATGCTAATAAATGTGCCTTGAATCTTTGAAACTATTGGACTATTGAAGATGCAAGTGGAGTATAAATGTTCTCACAGGATAGCCTATGTAATTTACAAGTGTATCAAACAACAGAGGCTGGGACAACCAGATGGAATGGAGGAATGGGTCAGTCAAAACCAAATAGATCATAAGATCATGAGACATCGGAGCAGAATTGGGCCATTTGGTCCCTCAAGTCTGTTCCACCATTCAATCATGGCTGATCCTGTTCTCCCCCTCCTCAGCCTCACTTCCCAGCCTTCTCCCCGTAACATTTGTTGCCATGTCCAATCAAGAACTGATCAAGCTCTGCCTTAAATACACCCGACAGCCTGACCTCCACAGCTGTCTGTAGTAATAAATTCATCAAATTCATCACCCTCTGGCTAAAGAAATTTCTCTGCATCTCTGTTTTAAATGGACACCCCTCTTTCCTGAGGTTGTGCCCTCTTGTGCTCAACTACCCACCATGGGAAATATCCTTCCCACATTTACTCTGTCTCGGCTTTTCAATATTTGAAAGGTCTCCATGAGATCCCCCCTCATCCTTCTAAATTCCAGCAAGTACAAACCCAGAGCCATCAAACGTTCCTCATATGATAACCCTTATCAGACTGATTAAGAAAAGGAATTTAATTAAATGATTAGAAAGACGTGACACAGGGTCAGAAGATGTTGAATCATAGAACAAAGGAACAGCAAGGCTGAAAATACCATGATAGGAGTTATATACAGACACCAAACAGTAGTCTGTAAATTACAACAAGAGATAGAAGATGTATGTCAAAAAGTCAATGTTACAATTGTCATGGGGGATTTAAATATACTGGTAGATTGGAAAAATAATTTTGGTGCAGTATTTCAAGAAGGGGAATTTCTAGAGTGCCAATGAGATGGCTCATGGTTGAGCCCACTCAGGGATAAGTTATTCTGATTTGGGTGTTGATCATTGAACAGGAATTGATTAGAGAGCTTAACATAAAAGAGCCCTTAGGAAAAAATGATCATAATATGATCAAATTCACCCTAAAATTTGAGAAGGAGAAGCTAAAGTCAGGTGTATCAGTATTACAGAGGAGTCAAGGGAATTACAGAAGCATGAGAGAAAGGAGTTGGCCAGAATTGATTGGAAAAGAACACCGACAGGGATGAAGGCAAAGCAGCAATGGCTGGGATTTCCGGAAGCAATTTGGAAGGCTCAGGATATAGACATCCCAAAAAATCAGAATGGCTAACAAGGAAAGTCAAAGCCAACATAAAAGCCAAAGAGAGGGCATATAACGAAGCAAAAATCAGTGGGACATTGGGGGATTGGGAAGCTTTTAAATATCAACAGAAAGCAACTGAATAAGTCATTAAGAAGGTAAAGATAGAATATGAAAGCAAGTTAACCAATGATATTAAAGAGGATACCAAAGCTTTCTTGAGATACAGAAAGTGTAACAAAGAAGCATGAGTGGATATCGGATGACTGCAAAACAATGCCGGAGAGGTAGTAATGGGGGACAGGGAAATGGCGGAAAACTGAATAAGTGCTTTACATCAGTCTTTACTCAGGGTTCTGAAAGAAGTGGCTGAAAATATTGTGGAGATATTAGTAATGATCTTTCAAGAATCACTAGATTCTGGAATGGTTCTGGAAGACTGGAAACGGAAAATGTCACTTCACTCCTCAAGAAGGAAGAGAGGCAGAAGAAAGGAAACTATAGGCCAGTTAGTCTGACCTCAGTTGTTGGGAAAAGGTTGGAGTCAATTGTTAAGGATGTGGCTTAGGCTACATGGGGGCAGAGGATAAAATAGATCACAGTCAGTATGGATTCTTGAAGGGAAAATATTGTCTGTCATGTTTATTGGAATTCTTTGAAGAAGTAACAAGCGGGATAAACGAAGGGGAATCGGGCAAGGTGTTGGAACTCATTGATCTGTTTTGAAGGGATGCTAATATTGAATATCAAGCTGAAGTCAGTGAAGAACGTTGTGATGTATGCATTTTTGCTGTCAACATGGTCCAGGGTTTAGTGAAGAGCCAATGAAATGCATCTGCTGTGACAATAGGCAAGTTGGTGTGCAAGTCACTTCTAAGGAAGGAGTTGATATATTTCATTACCACCCTCTCAATGCACTTCATCACAGTAGATGTAAGTGTTACTGGACAATAGTCATAGAGGCAGGTTACCACATTTTCAGGTATAATTGAATCCTGCTTGAAGTAGCTGACTACCTCAGATTGTCAAAGCGAATGGTTAAAAATATCAGTGAACCCTCTAGCCAGTTATTCAGCACAGGTCTTTAGTACTCAGTCAGATGTCCCATCAGGGCTGAATGATTTCCGTGGGTTCACCCTCCTGAAGGATGCTCTCACGTTGACCTCAGAGACTGAAATCACAGGGTCATCAGGAACTGTGGGAGTTCCTGAAGGTCTCTTCATGTTTTGATGGACAAAGTGAACATAAAGAGCTTTGAGGTACTCTAGATTTGGTCAGGTGTGATATAAGTACTTGGTTTCTACAACTTTCCTTTCAGTTCCGTGTTAAATGATACTCTTTCACCTAGTTCAAGATTTAAAATTCTGATACAGCCTTTTTCCAGACATTGTAATAATTTCCATATGTACAAAATGAAAAATACTTTGAACTGAATTCTACAGCCCCTTTAATTGACCCACTATCACTTTATTCAGAATGCCTATGAAACTGTCCATTGTTCATTAAATGTATTCCAAGCACCCTCACCCTTTAAGTCAGAATTATTACAAGGGGTTTGCTTTAAATTTAAAGTTGTGTTTTTCATTTCCCGCTTCATTTCAGAAGGAGTAGTGGATTCTGTTTAATTGGGCCATCAGTTAAGCAGCTGCTTATTTGGGGAAACTCTTAAAGAACAAATACAAATCGAGAAAATTTCTGGAATTCTCTTTGTTTATTTGGCACACTATGCCACTTAATTGAGACAGGAGACATGCTGAACAGATCCTAACTAGTATCAGTCACGCACATTTGTGTGACTGTTAGGTGTTACACCGTGCTACAATCAAACAGGTTTTAAACAGCATCAGTGTTTATGTTCATAAAACAGTGATTCTTATCACTGATAGATAGTGAGAAATAAGCAGTAAGACAATTCAGAACCATTTTGTTCAGTACCATTTCAAGCATTCAGGCTTGGAGATGCCAGAAACAGCCGGGAGTGAAAATGAAACAATTTCATTACTTGATCAGTGAACTATGAAGAATTTGAAGGTATGAAAATCACCTTTAATGTTACAATAAAAATGAAGTTTTGGAGGTTGTAGTAGTCAATAACATTGTATGAAGGCAGTCCATTATCTATACTGGTGTCTGCACTGATTTTGTTCATTCTGTGCACTGAATGAATTCCTCCTTTGATAACTACTGGGAATGAATATAGTTTTATAGTACTGTATTATAGTGATTGGTAGTGATCTAATTTGTTCTGTAGTTCATTTAAATATATAATTTCTTACTCAGTTTGTGCTTTGTTATACTTTTTTAACTATTTGCATAAAACCAACTAATTAGGGTAGCCACTTAATTGGGTAAAATATCCTGTGCCAATATGTCTCTATTAACTGGAATCAACTGTATTTTCTTCTTAATTATCCTGTAAAATTTACTTCTTGAATTGCAGGTATTCCTTAAAATGTATCATTTTGACCAGGGTTTTGGGCAACTATACTAAAATGCCCTAATGCTGATCATGATCATAGTTTGGTATCTTTTTAAAAAATGTTCCAAGGCTGTTTTTTGAAGTTAAAGGTAATATTGAATGCATATTAGTTTTTATATCTGCTGTTAACTAATCTTTCTTTGCAGTTTATCTTTTACTAATGTTGTTGCCCTTATCTGCACTGTCTCCATTTCTGAATGAGGGATGATGTCCCATGCATGAAATCTCACTAAAGGCAATAGATTCATTCGGGACTACAGTGCAACTAATACAGCCGCTCCCTCACGGCTCCAGCATCTCAGAAACAATGCTGAACTCCAGTGCTGTCTGTGTGTAATTCTCGTGTTCTCCCCTTGACACAGTACGGTAACGCAGCACAGTGGAGTAGTGCAATTGCTTTACAGCGCCAGAGATCGCCGATTGGAGTTCACTTCCCACCAGTGTCTTTAAGGTGTTTGTATGTTCTCCCTGTGACCGCATGAGTTTCCTCCAGGTGCTCCAGTTTCCTCCCACATTCTAAAGAGATAGGGTTAGGGCTGGTAAATTGTGAGCATGCTATGTTGGCACCAGAAGCATAGTGACACTTGGTAACTGCCCAGCACAATCCTTGCTGACTTGGTTTGATGCAAACAGTGCATTTCACTGTATGTTTCAATGTCCATGTGACAAACAAAGCTAATCTTTAAATCTTTGACTGCATGGATTTTTTTCTCGTTCTCTGGTTTCCCCCAAACTTCCAAAAATATATGGGTTGGTAAGTTAATTGATAAATGTATATTACCCTGGAGTATAGATAGGTGGTGGTATTGGGGTGGGTGGGAGCTGGAGGCTGGGGACTGTAGTGGATGTGGGGGTGGAGTAAAGTGGGATTAACAATCGAGGGGCAGCATAGATTGAGTTGAACTGAGGCCCTGTTCTATGTTTTATACTCTATATGAGATAGCTCATTGGTGCAGATGTCATTTTAAGCACAACATCATTGTTCTCCTCACTTTGAACAATGGCATACTGCCTAATATTGTCTTCCACTGAGATTCCGGCTCCCCGTAACTGATGACGCTTAGCATTAGTAGCTGTCTAGCTCTCAAATGGGCTTTGAACCCAATAACATTTCACCTCCAAATTCACTAGCTTGCAGTGTTGTCATTGAAATTGCATATTCTACTTCAGTTTTTTAAAAAAACTGTAAAATCACATATAACATTTAAAATAAAAACATAAAATGTTGAGAAAGGCTCTCCAAGGATCACACTTGGAATATTGTGCTCATGGAAGGATGTGGAAGATTTAGAGAGTGTGCACAGGAGACTTACCAGGATGTTGCCTGCATTAGCGAACACGTCCTATGAAGACTGGTTGTGTGAGTTCGGGGTTTTTTTTCCTTTGGAGCAAAGGAGGATGAGCTGTGGCTTGATAAAGTAATGCCAGATACAGTAAGGATAATAGACCAAGTGGACAACCAAAAATTTTTTCCTAGGTGAGGGGCATAATAATAAGGATTGGAGGGATGTCAGAGCTGTTTTTTGCAGAGAGTGGTGGGTGTGCGGAACACTCTGCTAGAGGTGATGGTAGAGGCAAATACATTAGGGGCCTTTAAGAAGTGCTTACGTAGGGAATGAATGATAGAAAAATGGAGGGTTATGTAGGAGGAAAGGGTTAACTTGATCAAAGAGTATGTTGAGAGGTTGGCACATCACTGCTGTCTGAAGGATCTGTACTGTTCGGTTATGTTCTGTGTTCAAAGGCAGATAGAGCTGTAGAGAGAAAAACTGAGAAAACATTTCAAGTTACAGAACAGAAGTGGCTCAAATACATTAAACTATTGACAGCATTGAAAGGTCTTTCTCTCTGTAGCCATTTTTCAATGACACAAACTGAGTTTTCCTACCTTCTCCTTTGGAATCAGCGGAAGTATGGAGTCTTCCAGGAGACCATCCATTCAGGGCTGGTAGTCCTGAGCTGACACTTAAATGGCGTAGAACTCTTGAGAACTCTTAAATACTCACAGATCTGGCCCAGTAAAAATCTGAATACATTCCCTGACAGGGTGATAGAAGGATTTTCAACTTTCAAAGGGGAACCAGATAAATACTTAAAAAAAAACATGACTCTCGGAAATGAGGAGAGTGGGATGGCTCCTTCAAAGAGCTGGCTAATACAACAGACCCGATCATCTCCTCCGGTGGTGTAAGGTCGAGATGCAATGTCAAGAGACAGTTAGAAAATGATTTGACTAAAAGCCTTTGTAAGATGAGGTAGATTAAACATTTGCTTACTGAATGAATTACAGGAACAAACATTATTTTAACATTCTATACTATCTATTGTAAAATGCCAGCAAACCTGTTGAATACCTGGTTGTCTTCAAACATCTTGAATATTTAGAATATTATCACTAGCAATTTCATTTCAATATAGCTTTAATAGTTACATGAATAGAAAACGGATCTCCAATTACAGCCTACAACACAAACTACAATGGGCAAAACAACCCATCATAGTCAGTATCAAAAGAGACTTTGAACAGAAAACGTTATGTAAGTATTTGAATTTATGTGACTGGGTGTATTTTGATGAGTATTTTTTGCTAGTCTGTTGTATGTTTTTCATTGCTTGACATACCTATTTGACAACAACATACTTCAAAAGACTCACCTTTCTGTCTAGCTGAATGTTCAAAATTAAAGATAAGAACTGAGAACAGGTTATAAGGAACAAAGTGGGGGAACGGGACTGATGGCAGTTGCTCTGAGATTCACATAGACCCAATGAGCCAAATAGATTCCTTCTATGTCATGACAAAAAATATGAGAATTAAAGACGGGAATAAGAATGGGGTTTAGTACCACCAGCCTATGTAGTGAAATTTGTTAACATTGCAGCAGCAGTGCAATGTAATACATGACAAATACATAGCAGAAAATAACTGAATTACAGTAAATATATATATGCATATTGAACAGTTCAATTAAAATAACTAGTGCAAAAACAGAAATTACAAAAGCAGTGAGGCATTGTTTATGGGTTCAATGTCTATTCAGCAATGGGGAAGAAGCTGTTCCTGAATCGGTGAGTGTGTGCCTTCAGGCTTCTGTACGTCCGTCCCGATGGTAACAATGAGAAGAGGGCATGTTCTGAATGGTGGGGGTCCTTAATGATAGATGCTGCATGTCTGAGGAACTGCTCCGTGAAGATGTTGTGGATTCTACGGAGGCTAGTACCCATGATGAAACCCATGATGATCTGATGAAACTCACAACTTTCTGCAGCTTACTTTGATAAAAAAAAAACTTATAAAACCCTTTTGTTCCATCCTGAAGATAACTAGGACTGGTCGTTACAACAATGGAAATCGTATTTCACCTATTAAATGTAATCAAAAGCCCAGCCATTTGGTTTAGCATACACTATGGATGTTTGAGCTGTCTGCCATTCCCTCTGAAAGTGCACAAGCTCATCCTCAAACATAAAGATAAAAATCTTTAAAGATTTTTAAAAAGTTGTCGTGGTGGGAGATTTTATTTTCCCAAATATCTATTGGCATGTCCCCAGAGCGAGGGGTTTAGCGTTTAATTGGAGTAAGAGGAAATATGAAGCTATCAGGCAGGAACTTGGAAGCATAAATTGGAAACAGATGTTCTCAAGGAAATGTATGGAAGAAATGTGGCAAATGTTCAGGAGATGAACGTTTGGAGTTCTGCATGGGTACATTCCAACAAGACAGGGAAAGGATGGTAGGGTACAGGAACCGTGGTGTACAAAGGCTGTTCTAAATTTAGTCAAGAAGAAAAGAAGAACTTACAAAAGGTTCAAAAAGCTAGGTAGTGATACAGAGCTAGAAGTTTATAAGGCTAGCAGGGAGGAGTTCAAGAAAGAAATTAGGAGAGCCAGAAGGGGTCATGAGAAGGCCCTGGTGGATAGAATTAAGGAAAACCCTAAGGCATTCTACAAGTACGTGAAGAGCAAGAGGATAAGATGTGACAGAATAGGACCAATCAAGTGTGACAGTGGAAAAACGTATATGGAACCAGAGGAGATGCCAAAAGTACTTAATAAGTACTTTACTTCAGTATTCACTATGGAAAAGGATTGGGGCAACTGTAGGGATGGCTTACAGCAGACTGAAAAGCTTGAGCATGTAGATATTAAGAAAGAGGATGTGTAGGAGGTTTGGAAAGCATCAAGTTAGATAAGTCACCACCAGAGGAAATGTATCTTAGGCAACTGTGGGAGGTGAAAGAGGAGATTGCTGAGCCTCTGGCAATGATCTTTGCATCATCAATGGGAATGGGAGAGGTTCCAGAGGATTGGAGGGTTGTGGATGTTGTTCCATTATTCAAGAACTGGAGTAGAGATAACCTGGGAGATTATAGACCAGTGAGTCTTACTTCAGTGGTTGGTAAATTGATGGAAAAGATCCTAAGAGGCATAATATGAATAGGAATAGTCAGCATGACTTTGTCTAAGGCAGGTCATGCCTTACAAGCCTGATTGAATTTTTTGAGGATGTGAAGGTAGATGTAGTGTATATGGATTTCAGCAAGGCATTTGATAAGGTACCCCATGCTAGGCTTATTGAGAAAGTAAGGAGGCATGAGATCCAAGGGGACATTGCTTTGTGGATCCAGAAGTGGCTTGCCCACAGAAGGCAAAGAGTGGTTGTAGATGGGTCAAATTCTGCATGGAGGTCAGTCACCAGTGGAGTGCCTCAGGGATCTGTTCTGGGACACCTTCTTTTCATGAGTTTTAAAAATGATCTGGATGAGAAGTGGAGGGATGGGTTAGTAAATTTGCTGATGACACAAAGGTTGGGGGTGTTGTGGATAGTGTGGAGGGCTGTCAGAGGTTACAGCGGGACATCGATAGAATGCAAAACTGGGCTGAGAAGTGGCAGATGGATTTCAACCCAGGTAAGTGTGAGGTGGTTCATTTTTGTAGGTTAAATATGACAGCAAAATATAAATATTAATGATAAGACTCTTGGCACTGTGGAGGAACAGAAGGATCTTGGGGTCCAAGTCCATAGGAAACTCAAAGCTGCTGTGTAGGTTAACTGTGTGGTTAAGAAGGCGTACAGTGCAATGGCCTCCATCAACCATGAGACTGAGTTTAAGAGCCAAGAGGTAATGTTACAGCTATATAGGATCCTGGTCAGACCCCACTTGGAGTACTGTGCTCAGTTCTGGTCACCTCACTATAGGAAGAATGTGGAAACTATAGAAAGGGTGCAGAGGAGATTTACGAGGATGTTGCCTGGATTGGGGAGCATGCCTTATGAGAATAGGTTGAGTGAACTTCCCCTTTTCTCCTTGGAGCGACGGAGGATGAGAGGTGACCTGAAAGAGGTGTAGAAGATGATGAGCGGCATTGATCATGTGGATAGTCAGAGGCTTTTTCCAAGGGCTGAAATGGCTAGCACGAGAGGGCACAGTTTTAAGGTGCTTGGAAGCAGGTACAGAGCAGATGTCAGGAGTAATTTTTTAATGCAAAGAGTGGTGAGTGTGTGGAATGGGCTGCCAGCAGCGGTGGTGGAGATGGATACGATAGGGTCTTTTAAGAGACTCCTGGATAGGTACATGGAGCTTAGAAATATAGAGGGCTGTGGGTAACCTAGGTAATTTCTAAATTAAGTACATTTTCAGAACAGCACTGTGGGCCAAAGAGCCTGTATTGAGTTGTAGGTTTTCTATGTTCTATGATTGTATTGAATATTGTTTTAGTCATATTGATTCTATCCATTTCTAATCAAACAACACAATATCACTAAAAAAACACGAAATGCTGGCAGAACTCAGCAGGCCAGACAGCATCTATGGGAGGAGGTAATACCAATGTTTCGGGCCGAAACCCTTCATCAGGAGGGGCATCAGTCTCCTGATGAAGGGTTTCGGCCCGAAACGTCGTTATTACCTCCTCCCATAGGTGCTGTCTGGCCTGCTGAGTTCTGCCAGCATTTCGTGTTTTTTTATTTATTTCCAGCATCCACAGATTCACTCGTGTTGCAACACAATATCACTTCTGTTCAAACTGTGTTTAAATCTACCTTGAAATCATGAATTTAGAACAAGAGGAGGTCAAACCGGACAGGAGGAGTTAAAACCCTCAAACCAATCTAATGTTCAATAACAACAATCCTGTTCTGATTATAACACAATAAATTTACCCAAATTAATCGTTTGGTCAATTGACTGATGAAGAATCTCAAAGTTCAAAGTAAATTTATTATCGACATCCATTTTCTTGTGAGCATTGTAGAACAGAGAAATACAATAGAATCAATGAAAAACTATAAACACTGACAAACAGCCAATGTGCAAAAGAAGACAAACTGTGCAAGCATTAAAAATAGTAAATAAATAATGTTGAGAACATGAGTTCTAGAATCCTTCAAAGTGAGTAAATAGGTTGAGCAATGATTAACACAAGAGATTCTGTAAATGCTGGAAATCCAGAGCAACACATACAAACTACTGGAGGAAATCTACAGGTCAGACAGTATCTATGGAAATAAATAAATAATCAGTATTTTAGACTGAGTCCCCCTTTCAGAATTGGAAAAGAAGGGGGAATATGCCAAAATAAAACGTGGCAAGAGGACCAGCTAGAAGTGAGTGCTCGGTGGAGGGTGCTGATGCTTTTTTGCTGGTGGAGGTGGAGGGCATGTCACTGCCACGTTTTAACTGTTATTCATTCTTTGGGGCACTCCTTGGTTTTTGTGAAGAAAAAGAAATTCAGGATTTCTCTGACATTAAATGTACCTATTGAACCTATTGAAGCCAGGTGAGTGGGAAGGTAAAGAAGGAATCTGATAGGAGAGGAGAGTGGACCATGGGAAAAAGGGAAGAGGAGGGACACCAGGGGAAAGCGGGGCATTGAAGAAGAAAGAAGGGGGAGGGAAGGTTTTACTGGATGGATAAATTGATGTTCATGCCATCAGGTTGGAAGCTACCCAGACAGAATATAAGATAGTGCTCCTCTAACCTGAGAGTAGCCTCATCATGGCAAAAGAGGATGCCATGGACCAGCATATCAGAATGGGAATGGCGATTGGAATTGAAATGGTTGGCCATTGAGTAACTCCACTCTAGGATAAATGGAGTAGAGGTCCTCAATAAAGCAATCCCCCAATTTGCATCGCGTTTGACTTAAGTAGAGGAGGCCACATCAGGAGCACCGGATACAGTAAACTACTCTTTTGCCACAATGAGTCCACTCTTTATTCCTTTCCGTAGATGTTGCCTGATTTACTGAGTTCCTTCAACAGTTTGTGTGTGTTGCTTTCAGTTTCTCACTTCATCCACCCACATTCCCCCTCACCTGGCCTCACCTGTCATCTGCCAGCTTGTAGTCCTTCTCATCCCCCTGCTCTATTCTGGGTTCTTCCCTTTCCTTTCCAGTCTTGATGAAAGGTCTCCATATGGAATTTTGACTGCTTATTCCTCTCCATTGATTCTGCCTGACCTGCTGAGTTCATCCGGCATTTTGTGGATGTGGCTCTGGATTTCCAGCATCTCCAGAATCCCTTGCATTTACTATTACTTGCTTCACCTGCTAACTAACCATTGTAAATTACATTACTTCTGCTATCTCTCACAATTCAGATAAAATTAATCATTTGTTTCATTTTTCCTGTCAAAATGAGCAAATTTATATTTTCCACATTATGTCCCATTAGTCAGATTCAACTTGCTGATTAATATGTGCCACTTCTGTGGAGTAACCCACTCACTCAACCCACCTTTATTCTTTTCAATCACCCTCGTGTCCTTTTTATGAATTACTTTCCTATAGCACCAGCCAACTGAGCAAGCATATCTCTAATCCTTTCCTCCTATCATATAGATTCTTTGTAAAACACTGAGGGCCCAAGTCTCTCCAGGAGTACTGTGTCCTGTTCCATTCCCACCACAGCCTGGCAATGGTGTCCAGTTCTATTTGGAAACCAGAATATTTTGTTCCAGTTCGGTTCAAACTACACTGAGAGCAAAGTGTCAAATTTTGGTTAGACCTTATTTTGAATCTGGCTAATAGTGCATAACGTAGAAAATTTCAGACAGTGCATAATGTGGAAAATTTCAATTGCTCATTTTGACAAGAATGAGGAGGTGCTAAAGATGGCGTCAGAGGGTGACCTCTTCCAGTTCATCCGTGAAGCAGTTTAATTTCTTTCCTTTTAAGGTGGCTGGGGCCCTGTTGTAATCTGTGATCTACAGGTGCTCTCAAACTCTGGTTCTTCACAGCAGTGGGGTCACCATGTCAGAGCTCACCAAGTGGCCTCGCGTTTTCGATATCTCCAAGAGCTGCCTGGAAGGTGTGCACATTCAGGGTGTGGGTCTGTGGATGGCACAGTTCCTCGCCAGTGTCACCGACTGAAGCATTGCAGGAGATTGAAAAATTGAGACAGCAGTGACTACTGTTGAAATAGGCGACACTTCAGATCATAACAGAAACAGCAAGCTGTTGGCCTCCCCTCTCACTGTGGCAGGATCAATACATCTCTCTCTTTCATTAGTGAGAGATAGTGCTTGTGGGATGTCGAAATGTTGGGATGAACAGTAGCTTTTGACTGACTATAGAACATGGTCTATGGGGACTTGCATGGTAGGTAGGGAGGGGCTGATAATTTCTGTTGGAACAAGCAGGGGAAGGGTTGATGCTTTTGCTGCTGCTTGTGTGTGTGGGAGGGGGAGGAGGGCTTTTCTATTATTTATTCTTTCGGGATTTTCTTCTGTTTTGTGGATGCCTGCGAAGAGTAAGAATTCCAGGTTGTATTCTGTATACATTCTTTGATATTAAATGGAACCATTGAACCATTGAGCAACGTGCTCACTTCAGGTGAGACCACAACTTTAGCCTAGATTCCACATGTGGTCTACTGGAAGATATATAATTAAAATACTGTTTTCGGTTAAATAGTGAGGGGAGAAAAAAGACTACATCAAAAAGGGTAAATTTCAAATTAATATTGGATGTTTTTCTATAGATAAAGCATAGAATGTAGAACAGTCAACACAGAACACACACTGGAAAAACAGACACATCAGCCCATGTCTACACAGCATTGCACTAAATCGCTTCTCTGCATATCTATATGTCTAAGAGCTTCTTAAATGCCATGATTGCATCTTCCTGGCAGTACATACCAGACACCCACCACTCTCTGGGTAAAACAAAATATGCCACACACATCTCCTTTAAACTTTCTCCCTCTCACTTCAAATGCAGATCAGCTTGTAATTGACATTATCTTGTATAACTAACATCTAATAGTATTGAACATCTTTTAGTCTGACACACCAAAGAGTCAGGGTGTCTGGATTATGGAGGTTTTAATGTAACTACATGTTGGATTGGTGTCTGGGCTGAGGTGTTGGTCAGCAAACATAACAAGATTGTGAAAGCTTTTCAGTTTTCGGACTGTCAATTGTTTTTCTTTTGAAAATTTTGTTCCCTCTATGCTGTGCGGGTACGTGGTTGCCCAGGGACTGGAACACACCTATGCACATATCCATTGTTGCTGCACAGTTGGAATTTCAGTTTATATAATGTTAATATAATTTTGAAATTATGTAAATACAATTTTGAAATCTATGTTAAAATAATTGTGAAATATTCTGCAATCAATTATGTGTTGATGAATATAAACCATAATTTTTCTAAATGATAAACATACCACAACCTTCACTTTGAAATATTTTAGAGCTTCAGTGTATTTACATTCTCAGAGTTTCAAATTACAGCACTGTTATAAATTGTAACAATAAACACAGAATGGAAGTCGGTAGCTCATTGCTAATAAACCACTGGGCCACTGAATAATGACACTGTCTCATAAAACATTTTACTTTTCTCATTGTGATGGAGAGTGTTTATAGGCAATGGATTTGTAATAAAGAAAGACAAGAAAATGTTTACAAAACATGAAAGGTTTTCTTTGTTGTACTCTTTTTCATTATACCCTTCAATTAATAAATAGAATCAAAAGTATGTGATTTTTCAATTTTCATTCTAACTATTCATAGTATGCATAATACACAAAAAAATGTACCACACAGTTTTCAGGTGATGTAGAAGTTTCCTGATCAGAGCCGTGATTGGTCTGCACAGCTGTAAAAAAAAATTAGAGGGTACCATTGTTTGAAAACAATACACCCTGAAAGGTATTTATGCAATATTGTCATTTAAAAATAATTAGAAAAACAGCATCATGTGCGTCAGCTGATCATTTAAATCAATTTTATATATTTTATTTTATGTTATTTAGAGACACAGGCCCTTCGTGCACACAGGCCACACCACCCAGCAACCCACCCATGTAACGCTAACCTGATCACAGGACAATTTACAATGACCAATTAATCTGATAACCAGTACGTCTATGGTCAGTGAGAGGAAACTAGTGCACCCAAAGGAAACCTGTGCTCTCATTGGAAGAACATATACATTTCTTACAGAAGGTGCTGGAATTGAAGGCTGAACTCTGGTGCCTCAAGCTGTAATAGCAACACTATTTATTTCACTATGGTTTAGTCCATGAAAGGAATAGTGAGCAAGCGAATGAATAGTGGTTATATAATAATATGATAACATTGGGGTTTTCAGGCAACTCGATATAAACTCAATGGCTATCACAAAGAGTTGGTGTGAGTGGAATTTTGTGCATCATATCACTTGCTGGCAAGTGTAAATTCTCAGCAAAGTTGTTTCTGTTTCATCTTGGCATTGTGAACTCCTTGAAATCGGTGAGATTGAGTTTACTAGGCTGGAATGTTCCCTCGTCTGCGAATTTGCAACAGGAACTGTCCAAGTAGTGATTTCCCATCATTTGTCAAGGAGACACCTTAACATGTTAAGCAAACAATGACTTTATATAACTTCAATATAGCAGTCTCAAAGGAAGTACACCAGTTCTTTTTATCCATTTTATTAAAGGAATACTCTAGTGAAAGCTTGTAGGATTTTGGATATAAAGCAGATTGCCCAGGCAGCACCTTGCTACTCTTGCCAGATCTTTCCAAGTAACCCGACAGGAATTGGTAAATTTTCAACATTTCTGCTGTAAGATCTGAATACTGTCAGCATTAGTTTCCAGCTCTATTGTAGCATCACCCACAAGATGCTGGAGGAGCTCAGCAGGTCAGGCAGAGTCAATGGAAATTATTAGATTCTCCATGTTTCAGGCCAAGAACATTCTTCAGGACGAAGAAGGAAGGGAGAAGGTGCCAGAATAGAAAGGTGGGGGGAGGGGAAAGAGGCTAGGTAGAAGGTGATAGCTGAAGCCAGGTGGGTGAGCAAGGTCTGGTGAAGAAGGAACCTGATAGGAGAAGAGAGTGGATCACAGGAGAAAGAGAAGAAGGAGGTGACCTAAGGGGAAGGAATCGGCAGGTGAGAAGAGCTAAAAGGTCAGAGTGGGGAATAGAGAGGTGTGGGGGAGGGAAATTCGTTCACTAGAAGGAGAAATAGATATTGACGCTATCAGGTTGAAGGCTACACATGGGAATATAAGCTGTTGCTCCTTCACCCTGAGGGTGGCCTCATCTTGGCAGAAGAGGAAGACATGGAATAACATGTCGGAATGGGAATGGGAATCAGAATTAAAATGACTGGCCACCAGGAAGTCCTACTTGTGGCAGACAGAGCAGAGGTACTCAACAAAGTGCCCCTAAAAGAAGGGTCTCAGCCCAAAACATTGACCATCTATTCATTTCCATAGATGCTGCCTGACCTGTTGAGTTCCTCCATCATTTTGTGTGTGTTGGTATGGATTTCCAGCATCGGAAACTTTCTTGTGTTTACTATTATATATCACTATAATAATATGCTAATACTAATTTATCTTCAAACATAAATATAGGTGAAATTGCAAGTACACATTTGCAAGGTGGACACATGGAAGAGAACAGTAAGTGGATATTCCATGCCTGCTCTATTTGTGCTTTATATTTTAGGTTGGTCTCTCTTTACTTTCTTGAATTGTGCCTGAGACATTTTGTACAGTCCCCACCCCTGCATGAACTCCTTACAGTCATATATGCACTTGAGGCCTCACTTATCCTGCATGTGAAGCGATCTGCAAGCCTTGCCCAGACTCAGGCAGTAGAAACGGAGACTCCACCCATGAACAGCACATTCGGCCCTTGACGGCTTGCTATCTTCAGCCATTTCTAAATATTGCTGACAATCAGACATTTTAAAACACTTGAAATAAATGTAAGTAATGAGAAAATTAAATACCAGCAAAAATATATTCCAAAGCATATTTAACTGATGAAAATTAATTAAAAATGCACAGATTAATTGAAATTTAGAAAAAAAATCTTTCCTTCCCTGGTAGAGAAAAGAAATGAAGGTATGACACTCTGTACGGAATACTACTGATGACACTAAGACACAAACGTATGGAAAATAGCTATCAGAATACGAGATAGCGCTTCTCCCTATAGATGCTGCCTGGCCTGCTGTGTTCCAGCAGCATTTTGTGTTTGTTGTTGTCAGAATACGAGAATGTCCCTTTAGAACAGTGATGAGGAGGAATTTCTCTAGCTAGAGCGTGGTGAATCTCTTGATGGCCAAAACCGGATGTGGAGGCCAAGTCATTTGGTACATTTAAAGCAGAGGTTGAAAGGCCCTTGATTAGTAAGGTTATCAAAGGATGGAGTTGGACAATCCACACCAGGGGTGTGTGAAAAGAGCTACTTTTTAATCAGAGCAGCAATCAAGATTTTGAAGGCAGAATTTCACAGCAGGTTTTCTGAGTTGAGGAGTGAACAATCGGCGAGTGGCAGTGTGTAGAAAGAGTTACTTATCAGTCAGGTACACGTTCAAGATTTAAAAAGGCAGAGCTTTGAGGAAGTTTTCTCTCAGTTGGACCAACCACACCAGGGAGCGTGAAAAGAGCAGCTTTTTAATCAGGGCGGCGATCATGACTTTGAAAGCAGAGTTTTACGGCAGGCTTTCTGAGTTGAGGAGTGACCAATCAGAAAGAGGGATTCATTAGAAAGGGCCAATAAGAATAATCCAAGCGCAAGTGGTGCAGCCAGTCTTTAGAATGGCCATTCTTTTGGAGTGTGCTAGTCTTTAGAGTGGCTCTGGTTATCGGGCTTAGACGAGATCAGGCTTGGGTTAGGTATACTGTGTTGTAAGTTACTCTCTCCCTTTGTTCTATTTGTTCATTCCTCATCTGTTAGGGCATAGTCAATTAGTGAGAATGGCTCCGGGGTGGTGTTTTGTACTCTGTGTGGAATGTGGGAAGTCTGGGAAACCTCCAGTCTCCCAGATTAACGCAACTGTACCAGGTGCACCAAGTTACAGCTCCTGAGAGAACGCATTGAGGAACAGGGAGGTAGTCACACCTATGCTGCAGGAGACAGGTAACTGGGTGACTGTCAGGAGAAGGAAGTTAAATGCACAGGCAGTGCAGAGTACACCTGTGGTCCCCTCAACAATAACTTTAGATACTATTGAGTGTGACGACCCACCGGGGGGTAGCCACAGTGACTGGGTGTCCGGCACTGAGTCTGGTGAAGAGTAGAGAGGTAAAGAGGACTTCAGTGTTGATAGGAGATTCCTTAGTCAAAAGAGCAGAGACAAGGTTCTGTGGGACCTGGATAGTGTGTTACTTCCCTGGCGCCAGCATCAGGGATGTCTCAGATCAGGTCCATGGCATTCTTGGGGTGAGAGTGAGCAGCCGGAAGTCTTGGTGCATATTGGTACCAATGACATAGGTAGCCAAGGTGAAGAGGTCCAGAAGAGAGATTTTAAGGAGCTGTAGGATATGTAGGAAGCTGAGAAACAGGACCTCCAGGGCTGTAATCTCTGGATTGCTGCCTGTATCACATGCCAATGAGCGTAAGAACAGGATAACTTGGCAGATGAATGTGTGGTTGAGGAACTGGTGCAGGGGCCAGGAGTTCTAAATTATGAATCATTGGGATCTTTTCTAGAGAAAATATGACCTGTACAAAAGGGATAGGCTACACCTGAGCCCAAGGGGTTCCAATATCCTTGCAGCCAGGCTGGCTAGAGTTGTTCGGGTGAGTTTAAACTAATATGGCAGGAACTGGATTGATAGTGCTGAAGATCAGATAGCTGGTTTACAAACAGATGCAATATGTAGGGAGACTCCTAGCAAGGATGAGTTGCAATGTAAAAGGAGAATAAAGGAATACAGGTGTTATATTTGAATACAGTTACAGACTGGCAAGTATGATAGAGTAGGCATCACTGAATCATGGCAGAACGAAGATTATAGCTGGGAGCTTAACATCCAAGGAGATGCATTGTATCAAAAGGACAAGCCAAGCAGGTAGGCAGAGGAGGTGGCATGACTGTCAGTAAAAAATGAAATTAAATCACTAGAAAGAGATGACATAGGGTCAGAAGGTGTTGAATCATTGTGGATAGACCTAAGAAACTGCAAGGGTAATAACATCATGATGAGAGATATATAAGACCCCCCCCCCCCCAAAAAAAAACAGTGGTAAAGTTGCGGTCTGCAAATTACAACAGGAGATAGAAAATGCATCCCAAAAGGGCAACGTTAAAGCAGTCATAAGGGATTTCAATATGCGGGTAGATTAGGAAAATCAGTTTGGAGAGTGATTCCGAGAGCAAAATTTCTAGAATGTCTATGATATGTTTTTTAAAACAGAAGATTGCTGCAAAGAGGTGACTGATGAGATTGTGAAGGCATTAGTAATGATCTTTCAAGAATCACTGGATTCTGGAATGGTTCTCGAAGACTGGAAAACTGCAAATGTTTCACTGCACTCTTCAGGAGCGAGAATTGCCAACTAGTGGAGTGGTGCCGCAGCAACAACCTGGCACTCAACGTCAGTAAGACGAAAGAGCTGATTGTGGACCTCAGGAAGGGTAAACCAAAGGAACACATAACAATCCTCATAGAGGGATCAGAAGTGGAGAGAGTGAGCAGTTTCAAGTTCCTGGGTGTTAAAATCTCTGAGGCTCTAACCTGGTCCCAACACATTGATGTAGTCATAAAGAAGGCAAGACAGCAGATATATGAGTTTGAAGCGATTTGGCATTTCAACAAATACACTCAAAAATTTCTATAGTTGTACTCTGGAGACCATTCTGACAGGCTGCATCACTATCTGGTATGGAGGGGCTACTGCACAGGACCGAAAGAAGCTGTAGAAGGTTGTAAATCTAGTCAGCTCCATCTTAGGCACTAGCCTACAAAGTACCCAGGACATCTTTAGGGAGCGGTGTCTCAGAAAGGCAGCGTCCATTTTTAAGGACCTCCAATACCCAGGGTATGCCCTTTTCTCACTGTTACCATCAGGTAGGAGATACAGAAGCCTGAAGGCACTCACTCAGCGATTCAGGAACAGCTTCTTCCCCTCTGCCATTGGATTCCTAAATGGATGTTGAAGCTTTGGACACTACCACACTTTTTTAATATACAGTATTTCTGTTTTTGAACATTTTTAATAATCCATTCAATATGTGTAATTTACCTGTTTATTTATTATTATGTTTCATTTTATTTATTATTACTATTTCTCTCTCTCTCTCTTTCTCTCTCTGCTAGATTATGTATTGCATTGAACTGCTGCTGCTAAGTTAACAAATTTCACGTCACATGCAGGTGATAGTAAACCTGATTCTGATTCTGAAGTAGGGAGAAAGCAAGAAGAAAGGAAATTATAAGCTAGTTAGTCTGACTTCAGTGGCTGGGAAGATGTTGGAGCTGATTGCTAGCAATATGGTTTTGGGGTACTTGGAGCCACATGATAAAATAGGCAAACACGAGGAAATCTGCAGATGCTGGAAATTCAAGCAACACACACAAAATGCTGGTGGAACGCAGCAGGCCAGGCAGCATCTACAGGGAGAAGCACTGTCGACGTTCCGGGCCGAGACACTTCGTCAGGACCATGGTCAGCATGGTTTTCTCAAGGGAAAGTCTTGCCTGACAAACCTGTTGGAATTCTTTGAAGTAATAACAAGTAGGATAGACAAAAGAGAATCAGCTGATGTTGTGTACTTGGATTTTCAGAGACTTTTGAGAAGGTGACAAACATGAGGCTGATTAACAAGCTATGAGCCCATGGCATTACAGGAAGCATTCTAGCATGGATGAAACACTGGCTCATTGTCAGGAGGCAAAGAGTGACAATAAAGGAAACCTTTTCTGATTGGCTGCCGGTGACTAGTGAATTTCCACAGGGCTGTGTTGAGACCGATTCTTTTTACGTTATATGCCAATGATATGGATGATGGAATTGATGGTTTTTTTGCAAAGACTGCAGATGATACGAAGATAGGTGAAGGGGCAGGTAAGTTTGAGAAAGTAGAGAGGCTACAGGAGGACTTAGAGAAATTAGGAGAATGGGCAAAGAAGTGGCAGATGGAATATAGTGTCGGAAAGTGTATGGTCATTTACTTTGGTAGAAGAGATGAAAGAGTTGATTATTTTCTAAATGGAGAGAAAATACAAAAATATGAGGCACAAAGGGATTTGGGAGTACTTGTGCAGGATTCCCTAGTTAAGTCTGTGAGTGCCTGTTTTTTATTTAATATTTGCCTGTTAAGGCTGTGGTGAGGAAGGCAAATTGATGTTAGCATTCATTTCAAGAGGACTAGAATATAAAAGCAAGGATGTAATGTTGAGATTTTATAAAGCATTGGAGTATCGTGTGCAGTTTTGGGCCCGTTATCTGAGAAAAAATGTGCTAAAACTGGAGAGGGCTCAAAAGAGATTCACGAAAATGATTCCAAGATTAAACAGCTTGTCATATGAAGGGTGTTTGATGACTTTGGGCCTGTATAACTGGAATTTTGATGAATGCGGGATGACCTAATTAAAACCTATCGAATGGTGAAAGGCCTTGATAGAATGGATGAGGAAAGGATATTTCCTATGGAGGGAGTGTCTAAGACCAAAGGACACAGCCTCAGAATAGAGGGGAGCCCTTTTTGAACAGAGGTGAGGAGGAATTTCTTTAGCCAGAGAGTGGTGAATCTGTGGAATTCATTGCCACAAGCAGTTGTGTTGGCGAAGTCTTTATGTATATTTAAGGCAGAGGTTGATAGATTGTTGATTGGTCAGGGCATGAAGGGATATGGGGAGAAGGCAGGAGATTGGTGCTGAGAGGAAAAATGGATCAACCATGATGAAATGGCGGAGAAAACTCGATGGGCCAAATGGCTTAATTCTGCTCCCATATCTTATGGTTCTGGGGAGAAGGCTGAAGAACTGGGTTGAGAGGGAAAATAAATCAGCTATGATTGAATGGCTGACCAGACCTGAAGGGCTGAATAGCCTAATTCTGCTCTTGTGTCTTATGATCTTAATGACTTTAAACTGTGAAGTGGGTAAACATCAGATCAATCTAGTATATTGAGAGAAAGACATGTATTTTGGTAGGAAGAATAAAAAGTATTGTTTATTAAAAAAATGATTACTGACTTATACAACATAAAAATAGTGCAAAAACAAAATGTAATGAGGTATTGTTCATGGGTTCATGAAATATTCAGAAATCTGATGGCTGAGGGGACGAACTTGTTCCTGAATAATTGAATGTGGGCCTTTGGTCTCTTATATCTTCTCCCTGATGATAGTAACAAGCAGAAGGCATGTCTTGGACATGAGGGTCCTTATTGGTCGATGTCGCCATCTTGAGCACCACCTCTTGAATATACCTTTGATGGTGGAGAAGGTTGTGCCTGTTATGGAGCAGTCTGATCTACAATTCCCTGCAACCTCTTGCGATCCTGTTCATTAGAGCCTCCGTACCACTCTGCAATGCAGTCAGAAAGCTCTCCACAGAACAGCGACAGAAATCTGCAGAAGTCGTTGGTAGCATACTGAATCTCCACAAACCTCTAATGAAGTAGAGCTGTTGGCATGCTTCGTTGTGATTACATCAATGTTTTGAGTATATCTGAATGGCGGCATTCCCAGAGTTCTAAGCTGCAGATGGATCTGGTGTCCTAGTGCATGATTTGCAGAAAGCTAACATATAGACACAGGAAATTGTGACACATTTGGATAGCAGTAGAAGGATCAGTCTGAGTCAGCATGGATTTATGAAGGGAAAATCATGCTTGACTAATCTTCTGGAGTTTTTTGAGGATGCAACTATGAAAATGGACAAGGGAGAGCCAGTGGATGTAGTGTACCTGGACTTCCAGAAAGCTTTTGATAAAGTCCCACATAGGAGATTAATGGGCAAAATTAGGGCACATGGTATTGGGGGCAGAGTACTGACATGGATTGAAAATTGGCTGGCTGACAGGAAACAAAGAGTAGTGATTAACGGGTCCCTTTTGGAATGGCAGGCTGTGACCAGTGGGGTACCACAAGGTTCGGTGCTGGGACCGCAGCTGTTTACAATATACATTAATGATTTAGATGAAGGGATTAAAAGTAACATTAGTAAATTTGCTGATGACACAAAGCTGGGTGGCAGTGTGAAATGTCAGGAGGATGTTATGAGAATGCAGGGTGACTTGGACAGGTTGGGTGAGTGGGCAAATGTATGGCAGATGCAGTTTAATGTTGGTAAATGTGAGGTTATCCACTTTGGTGGCAAGAACAGGAAGGCAGATTACTATCTAAATGGAGTCAAGTTAGGAAAAAGGGAAGTACAATGAGATCTAGGTGTTCTTGTACCTCAGTCAATGAAAGCAAGCATGCAGGTACAGCAGGCAGTGAAGAAAGCTAATGGCATGCTGGCCTTTATAACAAGAGGAATTGAGTATAGGAGTAAAGAGGTCCTTCTGCAGCTGTACAGGGCCCTGGTGAGACCCCACCTGGAGTATTGTGTGCAGTTTTGGTCTCCAAATTTGAGGAAGGACATTCTTGCTATTGAGGGAGTGCAGCGTAGGTTCACAAGGTTAATTCCCGGAATGGCGGGACTGTCATATGTTGAAAGATTGGAGCGACTGGGCTTGTATACACTGGAATTTAGAAGGATGAGAGGGGATCTGATTGAAGCATATAAGATTATTAAGGGATTGGACACACTGGAGGCAGGAAGCATGTTCCCGCTGATGGGTGAGCCCAGAACTAGAGGCCACAGTTTAACAATAAGGGTTAGGCCATTTAGAACAGAGATGCGGAAAAACTTTTTCACCCGGAGAGTGGTGGATATGTGGAATGCTCTGCCCCAGAAGGCAGTGGAGGCTAATTCTCTGGATGCATTCAAGAGAGAGTTAGATAGAGCTCTTATAGATAGCGGAGTCAAGGGATATAGGGAGCGGGCAGGAACGGGGTACTGATTGTGTATGATCAGCCATGATCTCAGTGAATAGCGGTGCTGGCTAGAAGGGCTGAATGGCCTACTCCTGCACCTACTGTCTATTGTCTAGACATGGTAAGTAATCAGGGAAGCTACCAGAATTAGAATTGGGATTGTTTTATTGTTGCCAAATGTACTGAGACACAGTGAAGAGCTTGCCTTGCATGTAGTTAATGCAGATCAAATCATTACACAGCGCACTGAGGTAGAACAAGGTAAAACAATAACAATGCAGAATAAAGTGTAACAGCTACAGAGAAAGATGTGCATTTAAGGAACAATGTAAATGTGTGGGAAAAGGTTCAGAGATGGTTTGCTGTATTAGCTTCTTGTGAGGAAAGATTGAGCAAGCTAGGTGTTTGAGTCTACTGGTGCTGAGAAGAGTGAGAGGAGATGATTAAAATGACATCTAAGATACAGGGAAGACATAGAAAAGGAGTTTTCTCTCATAAAAGAACTAAGGGTCTCTGCTTAGAAGAAGCATTTAAAATAGAGATTAGACTTTTTTTTCTCTTTCAAATGGCCATGAATCTTCAGAACTATCTTACTCAAAGGCAATGGAAATAGAGTCTATGAATATTTTAAGACAGAAGTAACAAGATTCTTAATAAGCAAATCAGTAAAAAGTTACTTTAGGTGAACAAAATTGTAGAGTTGCCCACCACATGGATTATAATCAAATCAGCCGTGAACTTATTGAGGGATGAAGCAGGGTTGAGGGGCCAAGCGGCCTACTCTTGCTTCAAGTTCACGTGCTTGCTTGTTTCTGTCCTGGTCGGTGAACCCATTCAAATAATAAGGTTAAAGATTAGCTTTACTTGTCACGTGGACAGCAGAACATACAGTGAAATGAGTCGTTTGTATCAATGGCCAACAGAGTCTGCACAGCCAGCAAGCGTCGACATGAGTCCAGTACCAACGTAGCGTGCTCACAACCCCAAATGGTTGAAATGTGAACCTTAACCTGTACGCTTTTGGAATGTGAGAGAAACCGCAGTATCCGGAGGAAACCCACGTGGAGCTGAACCACAATCACTGATCGTTGTCATTGTAAAACATTGTGCTAACCACTACACAATGTTGTGGTATGTAGTGCATACAAATGAATGTGGGACTCTACATTGTTGGACTGGGCTGTATAATTGTTATTTTCCTTGTGGTTTAACTTTCTTATGCTTGCTTGTAGTTTTTATGTAATCACCTGTATACATTAATTGTTCAGTGAGTTTTTCAGTGGTTAGTTACTTCTGTATTTTTCTTGAAAGCTCTTGGTCCCAGTTGCAGGTTTCACGTTACTTGAGTCCGGCTGTTTAACTGGTTAATGGTTATCTGTTGGAATTTACTGTTGTAAGTGGCCTGGGATAAGACTAGACCACTTTTGTTCACTCTCTTCTCTCTCTCTTCATGCTCCTTCCCTCTCTTTCTTTGTTCTTTTAACACTTAATAGATGATCGTAAGCAACAAGTTTTACACCTCATTTTTAAAATCTGAAAAACCTTTTGGAAAAGCATCAGGATCCAACAACATACACCAACTATGGTAGGCATAGAGTAAGGAGATGTAAAGATGCAGATAAAATATGTATCCTGCCTCCTCAGCTTGTGCTCATCACTTGGGCAATGCTGAATCCCGTTGCTGACTGTAAGGAGTTTGCATGTTCTCCCAGTGATGATGTGGGTTTCCTCCAGGAGCTCTGGTTTCCTCCCACAGTCCAAAGGCGTACTGATTAGTGGGCTAATTGGTCAGTGTAAGTTGTCCCGTGATTAGACTAGGGTTAAATCAGGAGCTGCTGTGCAGCGAGGCTCAAAGTGTCGGAAGGGCCTATTTCACGATGTAGCTCAATAAATAAATAAATAAATAAACAGACTGGTGGGTCTTAATCATTGGCTCCTTATCTCTGTTGTGCTTTGCATTCCTCACTATAATGTGCAGGTATTGACTGCAAGGAAACATCACTGAAGCTCAATTACTGAAACTTTGGCAAAGGTACAAACATTTTATCCCAGTACTAAATAAAACACAAGGTACAAATAACATTTTCTGTAGAAGACTCAAACATTTGGTCACTTTCTCTACAGGATAATTCGTTTACACTCTGCCGTGGTTTATTTCAGTATTGATTACTGCCACCTCACAAACTCCACACATTGAAACGTACGATCCAGAAAGGCCGTCTTATTGACAGCAAGGTAATAAAAATCCTGCTCAAACAGGAAAGGAGCCAGTTATTAGATGAGGAGAGGTTTTTATGAACAATGTTTGTTCCTGAGACAGAATTCCCTTTCAGCAGCTCGCTGCCTGTGCATGCCAATTGCTTTCATGGTAAGCACACATTCGTCTTTAACAGGGGTCAGCTGGCCGCTGAGTGCCAGCCTGATCTTCTATGGGCATGTTCTGCCTGACTGAATGATGAGAGGTTGGGACTATAGCAGTTCCAGATATGAAACAACCAAAAAAATGTTGACAGCTGACTAAATCTTTAACATCTGCCTTAGATGATTGTTAAACATGTCGAATACTGACGTTATATAGAACATAGAACAGTACTACACAGGAAAAGGTCTTATAGAACACAATATCTGTGCTGAATATGATGCCAATATAAACTGCACATCTGCCTGCATGAGATTTACATCTTTCAATTCCCTTCCTGCTCTTGTGACTACTTAAACACCACTTAAACATGACTTAACTGCTTACTTGAAATAATAATAAGCACAAATAGAGCATGTCGAGTAACATATAGAAAATATTGGAGGAACTCAGCAGGTCAGGCAGTATCTATGCATATAATGTCACTGTTTGCAACCTACAGAAAATGTTGGAGAAACTCAGCACTTAGAGAGGAATAATCAAAGTTCAATGTAAAGTTATGATCTTGTTAGTTTCAGGTTTCAGTGCTGAATTGAAAATCCCTCACAGTCTAAATCAAACAAGCAATTTAACCATTTTAAATTTATTTAAGGGTGGTGATATACCTCTACCAAAGGAGGTGTAAGGCTCTTCCCTCTGCTAGCCTGCAGGTAATTCTTAAGCAAGGTGTAATACCTGCTTGGACACCCCCCCCCCCCCACCCCACAATCAGGGTTACGGGAAGCCATGGGAGCAGGTGGTGGATGGTTGTATGAGCAATTAGTGCATATCACAAGTCCTGGTTATGTGACCTCTGATGTCAGGCAGACAATCTCCAAAGGGTACTTGGAAGTTTGTGCTGTATTGCTGACCAGGGTTGGGCCATGGCTGAGAAATCATTGATGAAGGGGAAGCAGGATAGAGGGCTCAACAATGAATCAAAACCCGATGGTATTTCCTGGCTACGGCTAAGATTCCCACACAATTCAGTCTCATCTGGGATGGAAACAGGAAATGGTGGTCAGGCAATACTTTTGAACAGAGAAGCGGAGTCAGTAGTTCAGGTCAATGACTCTTCATGAGAGCTGGGAAAGAAAAGAAATGCGTTTGTCATTAATTAAGACCTCTTGCTTTCATTCTGTTTCAAATCTGGAAAGGTCTTTGACTTGAACAGTTGACTCTCTTTCTCTTTTCACAGAGGCTGCCTGACCTGCTGAGAGCTTCCACCATATCTTGGTTTTATTTCAGATTTCCAGGATCTGCAGTTTCTTCATTTTTCAAAATACACTGAATGAATGGGTGTGCAAGGCTGCACAAGATATATACTCAGTGCCCACCAAGTGTATGTTTG
Source organism: Hemitrygon akajei (assembly GCF_048418815.1). Classification (NCBI taxonomy): domain Eukaryota; kingdom Metazoa; phylum Chordata; class Chondrichthyes; order Myliobatiformes; family Dasyatidae; genus Hemitrygon; species Hemitrygon akajei. The sequence goes on from NC_133127.1 coordinate 25,917,532, forward strand.
CAGTCTTCTGCTAATGTAGCCCATCCATTTCAAGGCTCTGCACACCACTGTTGTAATGTGAGGTGTTTTGAGTTACTGTTGCCTCTCTGTCAGCTTGAATAAGTTAGGCTATTCTCCTCTGACCTCTCCCATTAACAAAGTGTTTTTGCCCACAGAACTGATGCTCACTGGATGCTTTTTTTTTAAACACCATTCTCTGTAAACTCTAGAAATGGTTCTCCTTGAAAATTCCAGGAGAACAGCAGTTTCTGAGATACTAAACCACCCCATCTAAACCATCAGCAATCATTCCACGGTCAAAGTCAATCTGATCCAATTTCTTCACCATTCTGATGATGAATTACAGCTGCACCTCTTGCCCACGTCTGCTTGCTTTTATGCATGGAGTTGCTGTCAGATGTCTGGCTGATTAGACATTTGCATTAATATGCACCTGTACTGTACCTAATAAAGTGGCCTCTGTGGGTATGTGATAAATTAATCTGAATCTGTGGTTAGGCCTGGCAGGGTGCAGGGTTGCAGTAGTTGGAAGGAAAATTAGGGAAGTCTTGCATTTTCATTACTGACCCTCCGCTAGAAACATTGCCTAAGGAAAAGTGCTCTTTGATGAAGTTGCCTTGAAGCTGGTCCAAGCTCTTGTTTTATATTCAATATGCAAGGGTATCCTTTGGACGCTGCAGGAGTCGGCCGCTGTATTTGTCAGAGATTCATTCAGGTATACAGATCGAGGCAAGTTCACACTTACTGCCTTTCAAATGTACACATATATACCTCCAAACAAAACAATGTTCCTCCAGACCAGGGTGCACAACACAGTATATATAATTCATACCTCATAACTCATAAAGTAATGCTACCACAAAAAAAAATTAACAAATGAGCAAATATATTCCCGAAGATTAGCATTTAGCATAAGGCACATTTACTGTAGGACACAAGTTAAAAAGTAAACAGTATAATGTTGCTGGTGCTTTGTGTGTGACCTGGGTGGTGGCAGGTAGTTCAGTGTCTCATGGCCTGGGGGAGGAAGCTGTGTCCCATCCTATCTGTCCTTGTCCTAACGGTATGGTACATCGTGCCTGATAGAAGGGGGTAAAAGACTGCGGGATGGATGGGAGGGATCCTTGACAATGCTATGAGCCCTGCATACATGCCACTTCTGATATATATCTCAAATGGTTGGAAGAGAGACACCAATGATCCACTCAGCAGACCTCACAAACCTTTGTCTGGTCTTGTAGTCAAATGCCTTTCAATTCCTCCAGCTATTAATGCTTCTTTTCTTGTGAATCTTCCTAACACCAGAAATGATGGCCAGAACAAAACGAAATCAAACAACATGGTAAATCTTGCCTTTGATAGGAAGTGCATACTCTTTTTCATTTCTCCTGGCATCTTATTTCCATTAAAACCCTCCCGCATAGAGTCAGCAAATCAGACATGACAGAGATATGGAGTCATCTTGGGATTTTCTCAGCTGACCCAGAAGACTCAGCTAGGGGTGGTACTCTTCATCCACTTCTCCGTTGGCGAGCATGAGATAGAATGCCTGCATGTTAAGTACTTCTGAAATTGAGATTCTCGTACAGAAAGGAAGAGAGGGCTAATAACTAGTAAATAGGAATGTGGATGCTGCTTATGAGACTCTATAAGCATTGGTTATACCACAATTGGAGGATTCTGAGCAGTTTTGAGCCCCTTATCTAAGAAAGGGTGGAGGGGTGGAGCTATGTCTCCATCAAAGGAAGTGTAAGGTGGTCCTTTCCTCTGCTAGCTGGCAAGTAGCCCTTTGGTAAGGTGTAGTATCTATTTAGCCCCCAATCAGGGTCACATGAAGCCATGGGAGCAGCTGATGGATGAAAGTATAAGCAGCTGGCTATCATGAGTCCTGGCTCTGCGACCACTGACGCCAGGCAGGCAATCTCTGAAGATCATTGATAATGGTTGGGGTCACTGCCCAGAAGAAGGAAATGGCAAACCACTTCTGTAGAAATTTTGCCAGGAACAATCAGGGTCGCAGACTGTGATCACCTACATCATACGTCATAGCACGTAATGGAGCTGATGATCTAAGAAATGACGCGCTAGCGTTCGAGAGGGTCCAAAGGCACTTCACGAGAATAATCATGCGAATAAGTTTAATTTATGAGGAGCGTCTGATGGCTTGGGGCCCGTACTTGCTGGAGTTTAGAACAATGAGGGGGGATCTCACTGAAACCTATTGAATATTGAAAGGCCTAGCTGCAGTAGCAGTGGGGAGGATGTTTCCAATAGTGGGGAAGTCTAGGACCCAAGAGCACAGCCTCAGGATAGAAGGACGTTCCTTTAGAATAGAGATAAGGATGAATTTCTTTAGCTGGGGGTGGTGAATCTGAGGAGTTCATTGCTGCAGAAGATTGTGAAGGTGAAGTCTCTAGGCATATTTAAAATAGAGGTAATTAGGATCCTGTTTAGTTAGGGTGTCAAAGTTTGTGGGGAGAAGGCGGGAAATAGGGTTGAGAGGGATAATAGATCAGTCATGATGGAATGGCGGAGCACACATGAAGGCTTAATTCTGCTGGTCTATCTAATGGTCGCGTGGTGACGGAACAGCAGACAAAGCCTAGAAGCATAGACATGGACTGCAGCAGTGACGGTACCCAAGTTCCAGCAACTTCACTAATTGTGCTGTAGCATGTACCCATTGCTGTAATAGAAAAATAGATTTTCTGTTAGAGCTGTAATCATTTATTGAATAATCAGGACCTAGTCTGGTACTTAATTAAATCTTCCTGTATCCACCATCATTTTATCAGAATGTAGTTTTACTGGTAATCTTGTCAACTGAGAATGTGAAAGCTCTACCATGTTCGTGCTTAGTTAGTTCAGATTTGATGGTCTCCTGATGCACACCAGTTTTTAAATAATTTAAACACCATCTCCATGTAACCTTTCAGAGGTACTGTGTTAATTACCATGTAAAATCCACTCACATTTTACAACTCTGTTCTACATTCAATAAAATAGAACATCTGTAAACCTAAAATTGCCATTAAATCTTGCTACACACACAAACTGCCTGAGGAATTCAGCAAGCCAGGTAGCACCTATGGAAAAGAGTACAGTTGACATTTCAGGCTGAAGTCCTGCTGAAGGATAGAAAGATTAGCTCTCTTTGTCACTTGTACATAGAAACATCAAAACATGCAGTAAACAGAATTGTCTGCGTCAAATCAAACCAGTGAGGATTGTGCACCAAGACTGACCAGCATTAACTGTATGTTTTTGGAATGTGGGGGGAAACTGGAGCACACACCGGAAATCCATGCAGTCACGGGGAGAACGTACAAACTTGTTATAGACAGTAGCGGGAATTGAACCCTGATTGAGGATCACCGATGCTGTAAGAGGATTGTGCTAACCACTATGTATCATGCTACCCTATTTTAGCCCACTCCTTTGGATTATCTCCAGTAATTTCCCTACTAATGATGTAAGGTTCATCGGCCTGTAGTTACCTAGCTTGTACCTGCTGACCAGTTGACATAATGATTTCCACACTTTCTTGTTAGGACAGCAACAAAAGAATAAAATCATTACAACATGCAGGAACTGAGAGAGGCTGAACACAGCAATTGCTGGAAGTCTAAAATAAAATGAATGCTGGAGGTACTTCAGGGATCATCCATGGACAGAGAAAAATTTCAATTAATGTTAGAGGTGAACAATCTTGCACCAGAACTGGCTAGTTCTGACACAAACGGGAAGTCTGTCTGTCTGAAGTCAACTTATCTTCTCAGTGTTTTTTTGCACAGTTTGCTTTCTTTTGCTCATTGGTGGTTTGCCAGTATTTGTGTATCATTTTATGTAAATTCGTATGTTTTTCTTTATTTTTTCTGTAAGTGCCTACACAAAATGAATCTCAGGGTAGTATATTGTAACATATTCATTGATAATAAGCTTACTTAAAGCATTGAAATTGGTGAAATCAGTTTTGAGTCCTGAAGCTGCACTGTGCCCGGATGGCATACAGGAGAGTGTTTCTCTACATTTCGGTGAATTCAATTCTATTGAAACACAAGAACTCTTGAACACATGGAAGTAAGAGCAGAAGTAAGTCAATGACAGAAAGGTCAGAGCAAGAGCAGGTGGACAATTAAAGTGACTGAAAACTTAGGGTCATCTTGGTTGCCTAACCAGAGCTATTCTGCAAAACAGCCACCCACTGTGGATGTGATGCCTTCAATGTATAGTTGCAATGCAAGACACTAGATTGGGGCTCCATCCTGATCCTACTTGAGCTGTTCAGCTGTTGGACATGATAGGACAGTAGCCAAACAATTGGCAGCTTGGATTGTCCTGGAATCTCATGGACCCATCCAAAGCATGCTCCTGAAAATGACTCAGGAGAAAAATTATTGATAAGCAAGTTTTGATTTTTAATGTCTGCAAAGCCCAAGCTGATTGACAATAAATAATTATGGTGATGACAGATAAAGTAATATCTAATTGATGAAGTCATGATGAATGGATCTCGGCTCAAAACATCAACTGTTCATTTAACTCCATAGATGCTGCCTGACCTGTTGAGTTCCTTCAACACCTTGTGTGTGTTGCTCAAATAAATTGGCTGGCAGGGAGATGAGAGTGGGAGGTCATGGGTCATGCAATGAAACATCCAACCAGAATTAAAACTCTCTTGACAACAGACTCAGCTAAATACTAACTAAATAAATCAAAATGAATAATATATATAACAAAAATATTTAAGCAATCTAAATGTTGTTAAAAATCATTAAAATCCAAATTATGAAAAATAAGGAGAGAAGATCCTGAGAACAGAGATAATGTCTTCAAATACCCAGCACCTGATCTTCACACACCAATTCAAAACTTCCTGAAGGACCAGTAATGACTAATTAGATATCTGGATATCAGCCAACTTAACTCAGCCCACTCAGTAACCATTTATTAATGGCAAGTATACATCTCTCACCAATTCATTTGCATTTGCATTAAAATTAAAATTGTAATAGGCAGTTCAATTAACATTGTTCATTTTATACCATCATCCAATTATAGAATAACTTTTCTTACCATCACTTTCAAGGTGAGATCTGACAACATTAACCTTTTATTCATGAATATTGCCATCTATCTGTCAGCAAGTTTTCATAAATATAGCCAACATGAACTCAAAGCGTCAATTGTCCTCTTGTGCAGTAATAACTTTCTGACTCTCATTTTGGCCAATACTCTTATGTCTGCTCCTGGGGCTCCTCTGGTCTGACTCCTCTCCCAGTCTTGACATTAAATTAGCAGCAGGAGCTGAAGCCAAAATTTGGGAGTTGGCAGTCTGGAGGAAAGTTGGCAGCAGGAACTACAGCTCAGCAGGGTGGAGCAGCCGTTGACTGCAACTGCTGATAACAACCTGCTGGTTTCAGGCGTTGTTGCCCAGTTCACGGTCAGTTAGTAAAACAACTTTTCTGGGAGAGAAATAAACCAAGAGTGATGTCTGAAGGACCTCTCACTCTATGTTCTAGTGACATATACATCTGTTTGTATATAGAAACATAGAACCATAGAAAACCTACAGCACAATACAGGCCCTTCAGCCCACAAGGTTGTGTCAAACATGTCTCTACCCTTGAAATGACTAGGCTTACCTATAGCCCTCTATTTTTCTAAGCTCCATGTACCTATCCAAAAGTCTCTTAAAAGATCCTATCATATCCACCTCCACCACCTTTGCTGGCAGCCCATTCCACGTACTCACTACTCTCTGAGTGAAAAACTCACCCCTGACATCTCCTCTGTACCTACCCCCCAGCACCTTTGTCCTCTTGTGGCAACCATTTGAGCCCTGGGAAAAAGCCTCTGACTATCCACATGATCAACGCTTCTCAACATCTTATGCACCTCTATCAGGTCACCTCTCATCCTCTGTCACTCCAAGGAGAAAAGGCCAGTTTCACTCATCCTATCCTCATAAAACATGCTCCCCAATCCAGGCAACAACCTTGTAAATCTTCTCTGCACCCTTTCTATGGCTTCCACATCCTTCCCGTAGTGAGGCGACCAGAACTGAGCACAGTACAGTTTTTACATATGTCAGTGGACATACATCTATTTGTATATACCTGTGCATATCATGCTGTATATCAAAATACCTACATCTTTTACCAAACAAAATAAAGTTTTTTCATAATCAAAAATTAATGACGAGAATTTATTGCTGGGTTCATTCTTTACATACATTCTCAATGCTTTCCATGCTCTTCTATTACATACATATACATTAATAGCAATGCAGCCTCTCTGGGGTGTTACACTAACTACTGCAATATTTGAGGGCCTTTCTCACCCCCAGCCCCTTCCTAACCAGTAGGAGAAAAACCCAATGCCGTGGTCCTACCCTGCTGAACCCTTTCTGTGGCTGCACCAATCTTCAGTGCATCCCTCAGCGCATACTCCTGTAACCTGTAATGCACCGGTTGGCAGCGTTCTTCCACAGATGTCTCAACATGACCAGCAAGTTTCAGACTGACCAAAGGACGCCATTCACCACGTTGAAGATCTACCGGCAGCTCTTCATATTGTCGTGAGGAAGGATCTCGGCTTGAAAAGTCAACTGTATTCCTTTCCATGGCTGCTGCCTGGCCTGCTGAGTTCCTCTAGCATTCTGTGTGAGATGCTTGGATTTCCAGCATCTGCAGATTTTCTCTTGTTTAGCACTTCATACTTGTCCTGCAAATGTTTCCCTGGGAACAGCTCTTAGCTCAGAGAGTCCTCTGTTACACATCTGCTGGGAATGAAACGCAACGCAGGTCCTTTCCTCTTTCTCCAGACCCTCTTCGCAAACCCACAGTCCACAAAGGGGTGAGCTGCTATCTCTTCCCCACTACAGTCATTCATTGGGCAGTGGGTTGTGGGAGAAATGCTCCAGGCATGCAGGAAGGATCTAACAGGGAGGGCCCCTTTCACTGCCCTTGAAACACCAGTTACAAAGAACTGAAGGTACATTGATTGCTGTCTCTGATGCCTATGTGCGTTTAAGAAGGTGTGTAATCCACTTTACTCAGCAAGATCACTGTTGCAATTAAATTGCTTAGTTAATATATTGAGGAAATTACCTTCACTGAACTTTAATTAAAAGTTAACTGATTAATCAAGGTTAATATTAATCACTCATATTAAATTATTAAATCTGCACAGACCAATTTGCATATTAAGAGAGACTTAGCTTTCGAAATTATGTGTTCACAATCAGATTTCTGAATGATCTATGAAGGCATGAACAGTTACCTCACTATTCAGCTTTTCCACATTTTTTGTAACCTATGGTAATTTTTTTATGTATTGCATTGTGCTGCTGCCACAAAACAACAAATATCAGTGATAATAAACCTGATTCTGATTCTGGCAAAGAGCACATAGAACATTCAACCCAACGAGTGACTTTGCAGATGCTGGAAATCCAAAGAAACACACACACACAAAATGCCAAAGGAACTCAGCAGGTCAGACAGCATCTGTGGAAATTAATAAACAGTTGATGAGGGATGATGCCAGAATAGTTCGGCACAGACTAGAAGCGCAGAGATGGCCTGTTTCCATGCTGTCATTGTTATATGGTTATATGGTTATAATAAAAAAGCTGGAAGAGTGGAAGGAGGATGGCTAGAAGGTGATAAGCGAAGCCAAGTGGGTCAGAAAGATAAAGGGATGGAGAGGATAGAATCTGATAGGAGAAGAGAATGGGCCATTGGAAAAGTGGAAGGAGGAGGGGCACTGGGGGGGAGTGATAGGCAGGTGAGAAAGGGTAAGAGGCCAGAGTACAGAATAGAAGAAGAGGGGAGGGGGAGGGCAAAGTTTTTTTTTTCTGGAAGGAGGTTGGCGGCTACCCAGGCGAAATATAAAGTGTTGCTCCTCCACCCTGAGGGTGGCCTCATCATAGCACAAAAGGACATGGACTGACATGTTGGAATGCGAATGGGAATTCGAATTAAAGTGTTTGACCACCAGGAAGTCCAGCTTTTGGTAAGGAGCGGAGATGCTCGACATAATGCTCCCCCAGTTTACCACAGGACTCACCAATGCAGGGGAGGCCAGATCTAGAGCACCGGACACAATACATGACCCCGGTAGATTCACTGGTTTAGGGCCTGAATGGAGGAGATGAATGGGCACGAGCAGCACTTTGGCCGCTTGCAGAGATATCAGCCTGGAGGGACAAGTGGACGTGGTGACATAGATTGTTCATCACAAATGATCTATATCAGCATGAATCTCCCCACAGGCCTCAATATCTAGCCCTGTCAGCACAACCTTATTTTCCATTCTCCTTCACACCAACTTCACATTAAGTACATCATTGCTACTTCTTTCAAATTCAATATTCATCGAACATGGAAACATAGAACAGCATGTGTCCTTTGGCCCACAATGTTGTGCTGACCCTTTAACCTAATCTATGTTCAATAAAACCCTTCCTTCAACATAGCCCTCCATGTTTCACATTCTACCGACACTTCAGTTTGAACTGAATGCTGGATTTATTAATGCCCTACAATTCTGGTCTCTCCCACAAACAGAATGAATTTGTTTCATGCCTATCCTGTACAACCTTATAAATATCCCTTCCTGGATTCCATTTTGGTTAGAGTCATATGATTACCTCTGCAGTGGGTTGGGACTCTTGGTGGATCGACTGTAGCTTGCCCTCTTTATGGCTGACCTATAGGATGTTCAACTAGAACAGATCACCTTTATAATCACCTTTTACAGGTAACAAAGCCATCAGGTTCTTTTCAGTGTCATGAAGAAAAAGAATGTTAAATCTCATCAGGAAACACTGCTGCTGAGCCTCCAACCATTCACGCACCAGGGTTATAATCGAACACTTAGAATGCATGTTCGCAGTTCGGTGATTGTTTTAATTTATGATCCAGGCAGTTTATTCGAACTATTGTACCTTTACGAGGGTGGTATGTGGAAGTATGCCTCGACTGAAAGAGGTGCAAAGCATTCCTATCCTCTGCTAGCCTGCAGGTCACCTTGAGCAAAGTGCAGCACCTTCTTACCCCCCCCAGTTGGAGTCATGGGAAGCCATGGGAGCAGATGGTAGATGGTCCATTGAGTAGCTAGTGCATATTGCAAGCCCTAGTGATGCAACCACTGACAGCAGGCAGACAACCACTGAAGGGTATTGATAATGGCTGGGGTCACCCCCGTTGTAAAGACACTTCCCAGAGGAAGACAATGACAAGCCATTTCTGTAAAAAAAATTGCCAAGAGCAATCATGGTCATGGAAATAACAATGATTGCCTACGTCATACGACACAGCACATAATGAACGAGCGTACGCCTTTACTACGCAGAAGGAGGCCACTTGCCCCATCAGGTCAGTGCCGGAGAAAAGCCCTCAATTCTATGATGGAATGAGATTAAGGATGTCAAATGGTACAGAATGGGAAGGATCACAGGGAACTGAACCTCAATATCTTTTAGAATTTCTACCCTTGAACCACGATTCAGTGTAACAATCAGCCCTTCCAATTATGTTAAGGCTGAATTCTTAGTGACTGTTGTAATTTTCAGGCTGGTGACATAAAGTCCTGGCATGCAGCAAGGCCTTCAGCAGACGGGGAAAAATTGACTGATGATTTGTTTCGTATGAAAAGACGTTGGGGTGGAAATCTAACCCATACCAGCCTGAGTGATACTCATTTCTCTTGAAGGGATTTATTTAACCTTTCTTTTTACTTTGATGATTGGATTGTTCAGAGGCCCCATCATAAATCTAGCCTGTCATCCCAGAGTGGCCAGATGTTAGTAATTGGGAACCTGTTAAGTTCATGCCCAACAACATGAAGAATAAAGTAATTGTTCTCGTCTTCTTAACAACTGGCGCTCATTTATAGTCAGTTGTTATTCTGGCAGGTTTTAATAAACAGCTATAAAAGGTTCTCAACTACTTTATCCTCACCTACATTGTCTGGTGTAATTTGATTTCTGGATTGGCACTTACCTGAAATGAGTGCCAAGACACGAAAAACATGTTTCATTCATTTCTTTTATCCTAAAATCATGAACAAGGCAAAACTGTTCAATATGGGAATGCAAAAGCATGTTCAGCCATGAATTAGGTCTGCCTCAACTACTTGCTTTAGAATGATGAGTAGATTTAAATTCATACCCTCAAATTGCACCTACTTCCCGTAATAGCACACTTGAATTGAAATAGCTCCTGTGAACAAAGGAGCACCTGCACTTGACTGAATTAGCTTCTCTTGGTTTAATTGTGACAGAATTGCAGAAGTTAATTATGAACAAAGTTGCTGAAAGCACTGTGTTTAAAAACTACATGTTATGTCCTTATCAGACCAGACCTGATTCAAGCAAAGAACATCTTGGCAAACCGGCTCTGGATTCTAAGAAGATTTGACAATACAGTGCATTGCCATTTAAGGCATTGTACAGCTTGAATATCTTTTACTCATTGTGTTGCCTCATCCCCCCGTGGCTACAGATATTTGGTTGTCTATGGGAAAAATACCTAGTGTTGTAGAAGAAACTATAAGAAATTATGTTATTGGATGAACACCAATTCCTCAACTCATGGAGCCATCGAATTATGGAGTTGTAGAGCAGTGAAACAGGATTTTTGCCCCCCACAATGATATTCACCATTTTACTTATCTCAGGTACTGATCCAATTTGGGTCTGCTTCTTTCTATGTATTTTCCATTCATCTAACAGAAGATCCAGTCCTGATGAAGGGTCTCAGCACGAAACGTTGACACTACTCTTTTCCATAGATGCTGCCTGGCCTGCTGAGTTCCTCCAGCATTTTGTGTGTGTTGCTCAGATTTTCACCATCTGCAGATTTTCTCTTGTTTGCCTCAAGCTTAAGAGATGGCACCATAGTTAATGGACCAACTGCAGTGAGATTTAGCAGAGACAGATTGAATGCCCCACCCCAGTTACGGTTCCCATTTCATGGTGTGTTGGCTGAACTTAGTTGGAGCTCCATTCAAGAAGATAAAGTTAAGGTACAGATTTGCCAGGAAGTGCTTATGTTGTTGGAAAAGGCGCAAGAGGCAGAATGGGCAAATCTGCTCCTAGCTTTCATTCCTAACCCCCGAACCCAAACTCCAGAAAATAATCGGTAATTCATAATTGCTTTATTATTGTCATATGTACCGTGACAAGAGTGCAATACTTTGTGTTATGTGTCACCCAGCAGATTTTTCCAAATATAAGTGCATCAAAATTGTACAAAAGTAAACACAATAAAGGAATGCGGAACATAATAACATGCACAAAATGCAGGATGAACTCAGCAGATCAGGCATCATCCATGGAGAGGAATAAAGAGTCAATACTTCAGGCTGAGACCCCATCATCAGCCTGAATCTTTATTCCTCTTCATAGATGCTGTCTGACCTGCTGAGGTCCTCCAGTATTTTGGGTGTGTTACTTTGGATTTCTAGCATCTGCAGAATCTCAGAATGAGAATCAGATTTAATATTACTGACATACTGTATGACATGAAACATGCTGTAAATCTTGTGTATGTATGCAGAACATAATGTTACAGTTACAGAGAAAGGGCAGTGCAAGAAGACAAATAAGGTTTAAGTGTTATGATGAGGTAGATTGATAGATCAAAAGTTCATCTTTATTTATAAAAGGTTTGTTCAAGAGCCTTATAATAGTGGAATAGACACTTTTCTTGAGCCTGTTGAGTGCATTTAAGACAGAGATTGAAAGTTTCTTGATTGGTAAAGGAATGAAATGTTATGGGGAGAAGGCAGGAAATAATGGGATTCAAATAAATCTGCCATAATTGAATGGCAGAGAAATGTTGATGGGCCAAATGGTCTCATTCTGCTCCTATACCTTATTTCGTATGTATTCTCAAGTTTTTATTTCTTCTGTCTGTGGAAGGGGGGAAGAAGAGAGAATCATTGGGATGAGAGGAGGTCTTTAATTATGTTGGCGGCTTTGCAGAGTTAATTGGGAAGTGTAGACGGAGTCAGTGATGGGGAGACTGTTTCTTGTGATAGACTGGACTGTGTCCCAACTTTCTGCGATTTCTCATGGTCTTAACAGAGCAATTGCCACAAGAAATTCTTTGGACACCATTATCAGATAACTGCTCCAGTTACAGATGAAGCGAACACTATATATAGTAAACTAAGCAATTCAGAGCTCAGGTCACAGAGGCTAATAAACAAACAAATTTAGATACAATTATATCACAGTTAAGTAATCTTACAACTGGAATACCAAGTTGAAGTCCATAGGATCTACTGATCTTGGAGACAAAGCAAAAAAGGTCCATTCAATTGGTTACCAAGCAAAGAAGCCAAATGATTCAACAAGAGCATGAAAAGAAAACAGAGCAGAAGTGAGGAACTTGTGCTCATTTCACTATTCAGTAAGAATGAGAATGGTTGATCCAATCTCATCCTCAACATCAATTTCCTGCTCTCTCTCCTCATATACCTTGATTCTCTTGTAGTTTAAATGTCTGTCATTCTCCGCCTTAAATGCCCCATCTCCACAGTTCTCCAGGGTAGAACATTCCAAAGTTCCACAGTTCTCTAAGAAGAAATTTCTCCGGATCCTCTTATGACTGAGTGAGTCTAACTTATACCCAATTGAGTTTAGAAAAATAGAAATGAATGCAGTAATCATATAAGATTCTAAGAGGGAATGATAAATATCTGGGAACTGAACTTCAAATAGAATAAATTTTGGAAATTCTTAGCAGGTCAATCAACATTTTTTGAGACAGAAACATAATTAGTATGTCATGGTAAATTGCATAGCTTTTAAAATTGGTTGACTTACTTTCTCCACGGATGTTGGTTGACTTCTTAGGCACTACAAGCATTTTTAATTTTAATTTCAGATTTCCAACAGTGAGAGCATTTCCTTTATCATTGTTTTTTTCCCCTGTTGGAGAGTGCCTATAGTCTAGTCGGTTTAGTGTCAAGATGAGATGTTACCCTTTTATGACAAAGATGAGGAGAAATTATTCGAATGGTTGTAAATGATGTGGATTCCATATCCCAAAGGCTGGGGATCTTAAGTATATTCAAGAATGATTTTGATCGAATTTACACACCAATAACATCATATGACCATAAGATATAGGAGCAGAAGTAGGCCATTTGGCCCATCGAGCCTGCTCCACTATTCAATTATGGGTTGATCCAATTCTTCCAGTCATCCCCACTCCCCTGCCTTCTCCCCATACCCTTTGATGCTCTGGCTAATCAACAGCCTATCTATTTCTGCCTTAAATGCACCCAATTACCTGACCTCCACAGCCCCTTGTGGCAACAAATTCCACAGATTTGCCACCCTTTGATTAAAGTAATTTCTCCACATCTCTGTTCTAAGTGGACATCCTTCAATCCTGAAGTCGGGCCCTCTTGTCCTAGACTTCCCTACCATGGGAAGTAACTTTGCCATATCTAATTTGCTCAGGCCTTTTAACATTTGGAAGGTTTCTTTGAGATCCCCCCTCATTCTCCCTAACTCCAGAGAATACAGCCCAAGAGCTGCCAGACATTCCTCATATGGTAACCCTGTCATTCCTGGAATCATTCTTGTGCATCTTCTCTGAACCCTCTCAAATACCAGTATATCCTTGCTAAAATAAAAAAAAATACCCAAAACTGCACACAATACTCCAAGTTTGGTCTCACGAGTGCCTTATAGAGCCTCAGCATCACATCCCCGCTCTTAAATTCTATACCTCTGGAAATGAATGCCAACATTGCATTCACCTTCTTCACCACCGACTCAACCTGGAGGTTAAGCTTTACGGTATCCTGCACAAGGACTCTGAAGTCCATTTGCATCTCTGCACTTTTGAATTTTCTCCCCATCTAAATAATAGTCTACCTATTTATTTCTTCCACCAAAGTGCATGACCATACACTTTCCAACATTTTATTTCATTTGCCACTTCTTTGCCCATTCCCCTAAACTATCTAAATCTCACTGCAGGCTCTCTGTTTCCTCAACACTACCTGCTTCTCCACCTATCTTTGTATCATCAGCAAATTTAGCCTCAAATCCATTAATCCCATAGTGCAAATCATTGACATTCATTGTAAAAAGCAGTGGTCCCAACACTGACCTCTGTAGAACTCCACTGGTAACCAGCAGCCAGCCAGAATAGGATCCCTTTATTTCCACTATCTGTTTTCTGCTGACCAGCCAATGCTCCACCCATGCTAGTAACTCTCCTGTAATTCCATCAGACCTTATTTTGCTAAGTAGCCTCATGCATGGCACCTTGTCAAAGGCCTTCTGAAAATCCAAGTACACCACATCTACTGCATCTCCTTTGTCTACCCTGCTTCTAATTTCCTCAAAAAAAAAATTGCAGTAGGTTAGTCAGGCAGGATTTTCCTTTTAGGAAACCATGCTGATTTTTGGCCTATCTTGTCATGTGCCTCCAGGTAATCCATAATATCCCTAACAATCGATTCCAACAACTTCCCAACCACTGAAGCCAGGCTAACAGGTCTATAGTTTTGCTGCCTCCCACCCTTCTTAAACAGCAGACTAACATTTGCAATTTTCCAGTCATCTGGTACAATGCCAGAATCAATTGATTCTTGAAAAATCATTGTTAATGCCTCGCAATCCCTCCAGCTACTTCCTTCAGAAACCCGAGGATGCATTCCGTCAGATCCAGGTGATTTATCCACCCGCAGATCATTAAGCTTCCTGAGCACCTTCTCAGACATAATTTTCACTGCATCTGCTTCACATCCCTGACACACTTGAATGTCTGGTCTACTGCAGATGTCTTACTCTGTGAAGACTGATGCAAAATATACATTCTGTTCCTCTGCCATCTCTGTATCTCTCATTACAATATCCCCAGCATCATTTTTATTGAAAATATACCTTGAACTCTCTTTTACCCTTTATATACTTAAAAAAAGCTTTTAGTATCTTCTTTGATATTAGTCACCAGCTTCCTTTCATAATTCATCTTTTCCTTCCTAATGACTTTCTTAGTTTCCTTCTCCAAGTTTTTAAAATCTTCCCAATCCTCTATCTTCCCACTAGCTTTGGCTTCCTTGTATGCTCTCTCTTTTGTTTTTACTTTGGCTCTGACTTCACTTGTCAGCCACGGTAGAGTCCTTCTTCCATTCAAAAATATCTTCTTATTTGGAATATATCTGTCTTGAACTTCCCTCATTTTTCACAGAAACTCTAGCCGTTTCTGCTCTGTTGTCCTTCCTGCTGTGTCCCTTTGTGGTCAACTTTGACCAGTTCCCCTCTCATGCCATTGTAATCTCCTTCATTCCACTGAAGTACTGACACATTAGATTTTAGTTTCTCCTTCTCAAATTTCAAAGTGAATTCGATTTTGTTCTGATCACTGTTCCCTATGGGTTCCTTAAACCTAAGCTCTCTTATCACCTCCGGATCATTGTACAATGCCCAATCCAGCACAGCCAATCCCCTAGTGGATTCAACAACAAGCTGTTCAAAAAAACCCATCCCTTGGAATTCTACAAATTCTCTCTCTTGAGATCCAGTACTGTAAACATCAGG
Organism: Hemitrygon akajei; assembly: GCF_048418815.1. Taxonomy (NCBI): domain Eukaryota; kingdom Metazoa; phylum Chordata; class Chondrichthyes; order Myliobatiformes; family Dasyatidae; genus Hemitrygon; species Hemitrygon akajei. Next base: position 25,933,109 of record NC_133127.1, read on the forward strand.
AAATGTAATGGTCAGACTTGATCTGTAGAATTGGCCATTGTCTCACTGAATGATGGAGCAGGATCAGGGAAGCCAACTGACTTACTCCTATCCGCAAGATGTTTATTCAATTGTCACTGGAATAATCCAAGTATGGACCTTGCCACCCTCCTGGTTGTTATTGATTAGAGAATCCTTATTCAATGCCAAGCTGCTCATGACATCAGTAATGTTAGTAATCCTCCCATTTTCTTCAAGCTCAAGGTGCAGCTATTGGCTGCAGCTATGCCTGACTTTACATTGGCTACATGGAACAGTCCATGTTACAAGCCTTCCTCGATAAAGCTCCCAAACTCTTCCTGCACTACATTGACGACTGTATTGGTGCTGCTTCATGCACACATGCTGAGCTTGCCAATTTCATCAACTTTGCCTCCAACTTCCACCCTGCCCTTAAATTCATTTGGTCCATTTCTGACACCTCTCCCCCCTTTCTTAATCTCTCTGTCTCTGTCTCTAAAGACAAACTGTCTATTGATATCTTTTATAAACCTTGTCTCCTGTAAAAATGCTATTCCCTATCCTCAGTTCCTTTGCCTCTGCTGCATCTGTTCTTAAGACGAGGCTTTTGTTTCCAGAATATCAGAGGTGTCCTTCTTTAAAGAATGAGGGTTTCCTTCCTCCAACTTTCACATCTCCTCCAATTCCTGGACATCAGTCCTTGCCCCGTCTTCCCACCATCTTAACAGGGATAGGGTTCCTCTTGTCCTCAACTACCACAACATGAACCTTCACATCCAGCACATCATTCTCTGCAACTTCTGCCATCTTCAACAGCATCCTACCACCAAATGCATCTTTACTATACCCCCACCATCTTTCTGCAGGGTTTGCTTCCTCCATGATCCTCTTTTCCATTCATCCCTCTTGACTAATCTCCCTCCCGACACTTATCCAAGCAAGCTATGCCTTCCCATTCACCTCCTCCCTCACCTCCATTCAGGACTCCAAACAGTCCTTCCAGGTGAGGCAACAACTGTTGAGGTTACCAACTGTATCTGGTGCTCCAGATGTGGCCTCTTCTATTTTGGTTAAACCTGATGTAATTTGGAGGAATGCTTTGTTGTCCCATCCACAAAAAGCCGGATTTTGCAGTGGCCAATCATTTCAATTCCACTTTCCTTTCCCATTCCGACATGTCGGTTCACTGCCTCCTCTATTTCCATGATGAGGACACACACAGATTAGAGGAACAACACTTCATATTCCATTGGGTATCCTTCAACCTGATGGCATGATCATAGATTTCTCTAACTTCTGGTAATTTTCCCCCTTCTCTCTTCTTCCATTCTCCACTCTGGCACCCCTCTTAACTCTTCTCTTTTCCTCACCTGCCTATCACTTCTCCTGGTGTCCCTCCTCCTTCCCTTTCTCCATGGTTCGCTATCCTCTCCTATCGGGTTCCTTCTTCTCCAGCCCTTTACCTTTTCTAACTAATATCTCCCAGCCTTTAACTTCCTCCCCCAGTTGTCTGGATTCACCTTTTACCTTCTAGCTTGTATTCCTTTCCCTCCCATCATTTCCTTCTGGTTTCTTCCTCCTTCCTTTCCAGTCCTGATAAAGTGCCTCAGCCCAAGTGTCAACTGTTTACTCCTCTGCTGCCTCACCTGTTGAGTTCCTCCCACATGCTCTGTGTGTTGCTCTGGATTTCCAGCATCTGCAGAATCTCCTGAGTTTATCTAAATTATCTTGTATCTCTCCCAAGTCCATATTTTACCAGTATTAAAACTGAAAGGAATGTTTCTGCAAGGGGTTTAGATGGAGTGGAGTTTGTTAGGTGCATTCAGGAAGGCTTCCTGACACACTATGTAGATAAGCCATGAGAGGAGAGGCTGTACTGGGTAATGGACCTGGTCAGGTGTCAGATCTGTTGGTGGGAGAGCATTTTGTGGCAGTGACCACAACTCTATCTCCTTCACCATAGCCCTGGAGAGGGATAGCAGCAGACAATTTGGGAAAACATTTAATTGGGGTAGGGGGAAATATGATGCTATTAAGCAGGGGAAAATGTTCTCAGGAAACACACAGCAGAAATGTGGCAAATGTTCAGGGAACACTTGCATGACGTTCTGTATTGGTATGGTCCATTGAGGCAGGGAAACAATAGTAGGATTAAAAAACCATGATGTAAAAAGGATGCAAAAAATTTAGTTAAGAAGAAAATAAAAACTCAGGGAAGATTCAGGAAACCAAGTACTGTTAGAGCTCTAGAAAATTACACAGTTGCTAGGAAGGAGCTTAAGAATGGAATTAGGAGAGCCAGAAGGGGCATGAAAAGGCCTCGGTGAGCAGGATTAAGTAAAACCCTAAGGCATTCTAGAAGTATGTGAAGAGCAAGAGGATGAGCCTTGTGAAAATAGGACCAATCAGGTGTGATCATGGAAATGTGTGCATGGAGTTGGAGGATGTAGCAGAGGTACTTAATGAATACTTTGCTTCAGTATTCACCAGTGAAAAGGCCCTTGGCAATTGTGGAGATGTCTTACGTTTGAGCATATAGACATTAAGAAAGAGAATGTGCTGGAGCTTTTGAAAAGTATTAAGTTAGATAAGTTACCGGGACCTGATGAGATGAACCCCAGGCTACTGTAGGAAGCGAAGGAGGAGTTTACTGAGCCTCTTGCGATGATCTTTGCATCATCAATAGGGATGGGAGAAGTACCAGAGAATTGGAGTTTTGCAAATGTTGTCCCCTTGCTCAAGAAAGAGAGTAGAGATAACCCAGGAAATTATACACCAGTGAGTCTGACTTCAGTGGTGGGCAAATTGTTTAAAGAAGATCCTTAGAGACAGGCTTTATGAACATTTGGAGAGACATAATCTGATTAGGGATAGTCAGCATGGCTTTGCAAGGGCAGGTCATGTCTTACGAGCCTGATTGAATTCTTTGAGGAAGTAACAAAACACATTGATGAAGGTAGAGTAGTGGATGTAGTATATATGGATTTCAGTGAGGCATTTGATAAGATTCCCCATGCAAGGCTCCTTCAGAAAGTAAGGAGTTATGGGACCTTGCTTTGTGGATCCAGTATTGGCTTGCCCACAGAAGGCAAAGAGTGGTTGTAGACGGGTCATATTCTGCATGGAGGTCGGTGACCAGTGGTGTGTCTCAGGGATCTGTTCTGGGACCCCTTCTCTTCATGAGTTTTATAAATGACCTGGATGAGGAAGTGGAGGGATGGGCCCACTAAGGTTGGTAAGTTGATGGAGAAGATCCTGAGAGGCAGGATTTATGAACATTTGGAGAGGCATAATATGATTAGGAACAGTCAGCATGGCTTTGTCAAAGGCAGGTCATGTCTTATGAGCCTGATTGAATTTTTTGAGGATGTGACTAAACACATTTAAGAAGGTAGAGCAGTAGACATAGTGTTTATGAATTTCAGCAAGGCATTTGTTAAGGTACCACATGCAAGGCTTATTGATAAAATAAGGAGGCATGGAATCCAAGGAATGCACTGCTGGCGATGGTGGTGGAAGCGGATAAAATACGGTCTTTTAAGAGCGTCTTAGGTAGGTACATGGAGCTTAAAAAAATAGAGGGCTATACACTAGGAAATTTCTAGGCAGTTTCTACAGTAGGTTACATGGTCAGCATAACATTGTAGGCTGAAGGGCCAGTAATGTGTGTAGATATCTATGTTCTATGATGAAACTGGTGAGAAGATAATTGATTTGTTGGCTTTCAGATAGGTTTGAAAACTGTCATTTTAATTCGTTTTGGGATTATTTTAATTCAAAAATTGCAGCAGCTTTGCACTAGATCAGAGACTTTTATAACAGACTATTGATCACAGCATATTTATAGAACATAAAACAGGTCCCTATCCCTCCATTCCTTGTACATTCATGTGCCTGACTGTGAGCCTCTCAAGCACCTCTGTTGTACTCGCATCCACTTCCACCCCTGGCAGTGCATTCCAGAAGCCTACCTATGTTAAAAAAAAACTTGTTCTACACACCTGCTTTGAATTTACCACCTCCCAATTTCAATTCATTCTGGTTTTAGGCATTTCGACCCTGGGGATAAAGATAGCAACTATTTATCTATGCTTCTCAATCTTATTAGTTTCCATCGGGTCTTTGCTCAGTCTCTGCCGCTCCAGAGAAAACAACCGAAATTTGTCCACCTTATAGCTCATACTGGGATTATATCAGGTCTTTGTCAGAAAAAGACAGTATATCTCTCAGTCCTGTATTGCACTGTTGTTCTAAGTTCTATGTTAAATCCCACAATTGCTCTTTAACAGACTCAACTAAATCTCCCTTTACAAGTACTTAATCTATTCATCTTTGAATGTCATTTTTAATGTGCTTCAATCATGCCACGAGGCAGACCATAACAACTTGAGATTGTGTAAACCTGTAGATATCTTAATTATGTCCCATTAGCTTGAATCCACATTGACTTCCAGTGACTGAATCACCTGCATGCAAATAATTCTGAACTGTACATGAATCTCATCATTTTACATGGGGTAGAAGGAAGTTTAAGGGGCCCATCGGTACTTGTGTTTGTAATGACAGTTTCCAATTCCCTGGGAACTTGTTAGAGTTCAGTGAGTCCATGAGAATAAAAATAAATTCCTCCCACTTGTCTCACAGTATGGCAAGATAATTATTGTTCATTCCTGACGACGCACTTGTTTTGAGCTCTTTTAGGCCATATTTGATTGCTATTTAATTTACATCAAATTTGTTCGTTCCACTTTGATTATTATCATCTGATGTTCTAGCCTCTTTGTGAGTATAATGATTCCAAGTACTAACTATCTCCCAACTTATTATCTGTTTGCTTACCTCTGTTGTGTTTCTCATCTCTTATTGCTCTGTCCTAGCACCATCAAAAATTATGTTCTAAGTGACAGCTGCTAAAGGAAAGAATCAGTAATGAACTCAAACATTTCATCATCAAATCTTATACTTAATGTTTCTTCCTCTTCATTAAACACGCAGATGTTAGCTCTGGAAAAAGGAACATATGCTTATCCCACTTGGCAAAAGCATTAACTATTTCCAAATCAGTTTATGTAATGCACTGCAAAACCCTTTTTTTAAGGTATTTTAAGGCATTGGACATTTAAAAATGACTATTTAATTAGCATTGGTGACACAGCACTAACCAAAGTGTTAATCACCAGGTACCAAACCCTATAAGACAATCACCAATGTTTTAAATCATATATTTTTGTTTTGTAGAATTTGCATTTTTATTACACACTCAGTAGCCACTTTATTAGGTACCTCCTGTACCTACTGTAATAAAGTAGCAATTGAGTACTTCTGCTGCAGTAGCCCATCCACTTCAGTGTGCTGTGCATTCAGAATGCTCTTCTGCACACCCCTGTTGTACCACGTAGTTATTTGAGTTACTGTTGTCTTCTTGTCAGCTGGAACCAGTCTGGCCATTCTTCTCTGACCTCTCATTAACAAGGCACTTTTGCCCACGCAGCCACCACTCACTGGATGTTTTTTTTGCACCATTCTCTGTAAACTCTAGACATGTGCATGAACATTCCTGGAGATAAGGAGTTTCTGAGATACTCAACCCACCCCATCTGGTCAAAATCACTCAGAGGCAATCTCTTCATTCTATCTACTTCCCACCATCACACTCTCTGTGATTTAAAATGAACTCTCTTACTTCCTCAGTTCTGACAAAGATTCTCCAAATTGAAGCATTAATATCGTTTCCTCTTTGCCACAGTTGCTATCTTGGACAATGACTCCCATCCACTCCATAATGTACTGGTTAGGCACAGGAGTACATTCAGCCAGAGACTCATTCCACCGAGATGTAACACTGAGCGTCATAGGAAGTCATTCCTGCCTGTGGCCATCAAACTTTACAACTCCTCCCTCGGAGTGTCAGACACCCTGAGCCAGTAGGCTGGTCCTGGACTTATTTCCACTGGGCATGATTAACTTATTATTATTTAATTATTTATGGTTTTATATTGCTATATTTTTTCTCTATTCTTGGTTGGTGCGGCTGTAACGAAACCCAATTTCCCTCGGGATCAATAATGTATGTCTGTCTGTCTGTCTATCTATCCAGTTGAGTGTTTCCAGAGGCTTCTGTCCTTATTTATTATAGATGTTGGGTCATGCTGCTCACTTCTTCTGACATTTGGTTCACCTGACAACAGGGAAGACATAGTTTCCTTAGCAGAGAAGTCAGTAACCAGGGAACTTACAGCATATTTATTTTGATTCAGAGAAAGGGAAGAGGGGAACTGAGGAAGCATTTATTCACCTAAAGCATCGTAGGGGTCTTGAACTCACTATCTGAAAGTGAGGAGGAAGTAAAAAACCTGACTACATTGAAAAAGCACCTAAATAAATATTTTAAAATCCATACCATGCAGGACAATAATGGAATTCAGTAATGGAATTAGCCTAAATAAAGATCATATAATTGTTGATTAATGATATGGCAGGTTCAATTATGCTCTTTTGTCCCATAAATTTCTGTGATTCTAAGTTCTGGGGACATTACTGCACAGTGTACAGTAGTAAAAACCAATAGTCCCAACTGCATGCAAGAATGAATAAACTGCACCTCAGCATAAAAAAAGCAATTTAATACCCTCTGAATACAAAGGATATGATTACAAAAAAAAAGCAGCATTAGACTATGTTTAGCTGGCATGAAGAAGTACCAATGTGTAGCAAAACAATTTAAAAATAATTGCCCATGATGCTGGTGGTGATTGATGGTTTACAGGACTGTGTTATTATCTCTCCAACGTCCCCCCACAGTGGGTGGAAGTCCGTTAAACAGACACAACATCAACAGTCAGTTTTCATGCTCTTACCAATTGAACCAAGTGATGTTGGTACCCCTTGCTGATTATTCCAACAATCCTCTTTTGATGGACCTGTCACTTTTACTGTCTGGGTAACAATTCTATACTTCAATTAGAAACTACTTCCCACTTGGAGAAAATGTATCCAATCTTCAATGCAATCATCAAAGATTTATTCCGGTACCTCGCTCCCACTCTTAATAAACTGGAGATGTGGAGGGGGAGGGAGATGATGGAACAACTTGCTTTGTTTTATTCATTTTTGCTTTTATTTTATATAGTGATACAGTGCAGAACATGTCCTTCTGACCCAATGAGCCTCACCACCCTAACAACAAACCATGGGTCACCAGTGACCTAAAGGCTCTTCTCAATCACTAAAAGAGAGCCTTTAGATCAGAGACAGGGAGGAATTGGAACATGTGCAGAGGGAGCTACAGGAGAACAACAAGTAGGCTAAAGAGGAATATGGGAGAAAGCTGGAGAACAAGCTTGGGTAGAAGAGCACATGGGAAATGTGGAGACCATCTGGCTTCAATCAGCCTATCTGTAGAGCCTCAGAATGCAGCCATAAATGGGGCAATGAGTTAAACCAATTATTCTTCCATAGGTATGACAATTGTCCTCATGCTTACACTCCCCTAAGCCACCAGTCCAGGTGCAGAGGTACCCAATGCTCCCTCAGCACCAACTCCTCCCCTCCTCCCTCCTCATTTCAACACGTGGATGAACAACTTAGGCTACCACTCCTTCCCTTCCTTGCCCTGCACCTGTCATCCACACTTCCACATACCAAATGCTTTTGTCCCAATTTTCACCTCCTGCAGCGCCAACCTTCCACCGATTCCCCGGTCGTCATGGACTCACCTTCATTACTGAGCAGGTGAGAAGGGCTCCTGGGAACTCAGACACGGCAAAGCATCGGGACCGGATAGTATGAAGTCTTGAATAAGTGTTCTGAGCAGTTGTGTGGGTTTTTGCAGCTCATTTTCAATCTGGGTCTCAGCCTGGAAAGGGTATCAAACATCATGTGTGGTCCCAGTACCCAAGAAGGGCTAACTAAAAGTCTTGAATGACTACTGTCCAGTGGATCTGACATCACACATCATGAAGACCCCAGAGAGGCTTGTCCAGGCTACTTCAGATCCCTGATCACAACAGCTCTCGATCCTCTGCAGTTGGACTACCAGGAGCACACTGGAGACGATGAGGTTGTCATCTACCTGCTGAACAGACCCTACTTCCACTTGGATAAACAGGGCAGCACTGCGAGGATCATGTTTTTGATTTCTCAAATGCATTCAATACCATACAGACCTCATTGTGAGGGAAAAGCTCCATTCAATGGGGATTGGCACTTCCATTTTATCCTGGATAATGGACTGGCAGACCAATTTGTGTGGCTTCAGAGTTGTGTGTCAGATATGGCTATAAACAACACTGGGTATCACAGGGGACTGTATTGGCTCCCGTCCTGTTAATCCTGCATACCTTGGACTTTAGATACAACACTGAGCTCATAATACCATTAGATCATAAGATATAGGAGCTATTCGACCCATCGAGCCTGCTCTGCCATTCACTTATGGGCTGATCCAATTCTTCCAGTCATCCCCACTCCCCTGCCTTTTCCCCATATCCTTTGATGCCCTGGTTAATCAAGAACCTGTCTATCTTTGCCTTAAATGCACCCAATGACTTGGCCTCCACAGCCGCTCGTGGCAAAAAATTCCACAGATTTACCACCCTCAGACTAAAGTAATTCCTCTGCATCTCTGTTCTAAATGGCCGCCCTTCAATCCTGAGGTCATGCCCTCTTGTCCTAGACTCCCCTACCATGGAATATAACTTTGCCATTTCTAATCTGTTCAGGCCTTTTAACATTTGGAATGTTTCTATGAGATACTCCCTCATTCTCCTGAACTCCGGGGAATGCAGCCCAAGAGCTGCCAGACGTTCCTCATGCAGTAACCCTTTCATTCCTGGAATCATTTTTGTGAATCTAACACTCATTTATAAAATAAGGAGCCCAAAACTGCACACAATATTCAAAACGCGGTCTCACGAGTGCCTTATAGAGCCTCAACATCACATCCATGTTCTTATATTCTATACATCTAAAAATGAATGCCAACATTGCACTTGCCTTCTTCACCACCGATTCAACCCGGAGGTTAACCTTTAGGGTATCTTGCACAAGGACTCCCAAGTCCCTTTGCATCTCTACATTTTGAATTCTCTCCCCATCTAAATAATAGTCTGCCCTTTTATTTCTTCCACCAAGTGCATGACCATACACTTTCCAACATTGTATTTCATTTGACACTTCTTTGCCCATTCCCCTAAACTATCTAAATCTCACTGCAGGCTCTCTATTTCCTCAACACTACCCAATTCTCAACCTATCTTTCTATCATCAGCAAATTTAGCCACAAATCCATTAATCCCATAGTGCAAATCATTGACATACATCGTAAAAAGCAGCGGTCCCAACACCAACCCTTGTGGAACTCCACTGGTAACTGGCAGCCAGCCAGAAAAGGATCCCTTTATTCCCACTCTCTGTTTTATGTCAATCAGCCAACGCTCCATCCACGTTAGTAACTTCCCTGTAATTCCATGGGCTCTTATCTTGCTAAGCAGCCTCATGCAGCACCTTGTCAAAGGCCTTCTGAGAATCCAGGTAAGTCACATCTACTGCATCTCCTATGTCTACCCTACTTGTAATTTCCTCAAAAAATTGCAGTAGGTTTGTCAGGCAGGATTTTCCTTTCGGAAACCATGCTGGCTTTGGCCTATCTTGTCATGTGCCTCCAGGTACTCCGTAACTCATCCCTAACAATCGATTCCAACAACTTCCCAACTGCTGATGTCAGGCTAACAGGTCTATAGTTTCCTTTCTGCTGCCTCCCACCCTTCTTAAATAGCAGAGTAACATTTGCAGTTTTCCAGTCATCCGGTACAATGATTTATCGATTTATCGATTCTTGAAAGATCATTATTAATGCCTCCACAATCTCTACAACTACTTTCTTCAGAACCCAAGGGTGCATTCCATCAGGTCCAGGAGATTTATCCACCACGAGGACTCTTAAGCTTCCTGAGCACCTTCTCAGTCATAATTTTCACTGCACACACTTCACTTCCCTGACACTCTTGAATGTCTGGTATACTGCAGATGTCATCTGCAGAAATCCTCTGATGACAGAAATAGTTAGGTGTATAAAGGAAAGATACAGAGCCCTGGTGGAGGACTTTGTCAAATTGTGCAAGCTGAATCATCTGCAGCTCAAAATCAGTAAAACAAAGGAGATATAGATGGAATTTTGGAAGACTAAGCCTACATTATGGCCTGTTACTATTGATGGTGAGGATGTGGTTGTGGTGAAGACCTACAAGTACATAGGGTTGCACCTGGATGACAGACTTGAGAGCAGCACCAACACAGAGGCTGTGTACAAGAAGGGCCAAATTTGCCTCCACTTTCTGAGGAGACTGAGGTCCTTTGGAGTACGCAGGTCTCTCCTTCATATGTTCTACCAGTCTGGTGTTGCCAGTACAATCTTCTATGCTGTGATTAGCTGGGGCAATGGCATCAACACGGGTGATGCCAACAGGCTCAATAAACTGATTAGAAAGGCTGGCTGTGTTATGGGAGTCAAACTGGACACACTGGAGGCTGTGGTAGAACAAAAGGTCCTACAGAAAATCCTGTCAATTCTGGACAACATTTCTCACCCTCTGCATACCACCATAGCTGAATAGAGAAACATTTTAGTTATAGACTAAGTCAACTGTGATGTTCCAAAGAGCACTATATAAGGTAATTCTTACCCTGAGCCATTAGGCTCTGTGATGAGTCAACCTATAGCTGGGGAAGTGATGACCCTCTCCTGTTAGACTGTTTGTGGTAATTTATTTTTTTATTCTTTCTAATATTTATATCTGTGCACTTGTAAAGCTACTATGACAATAAATCAATAAAGTATCTGTCTATCCATCCCACATTTTTAACCCTTCTCTAATCTCAACACAATTAACAATGACCAGTTAATATACTAACTGGTGCATTTTTGGACTGTGGGAGGAAACCCACACTCTCACGGGAGGAACATACAGTTTTTCTTACAGGGACGGCCCGAGCTGTAATAGCTTCACACTGACTGCTATGCTATGTGGTATCCAATGGCTGTTCACTCACCTTAACTTTCGATTTTACTTTGTTAAAGAATTTGAGTGTCCAATCAAAGACTGCAGAGATATGGAATGAATGAGATTCATAGAGTAATACACTGTAGAAGGAGGCCATTCAACCCTACCCATCCAAACTGACCCTGGTGCCCACCAAAAGGGTCCCATTTACCAATATTTGGCCCATATCCCTCTGAACTAGAGGTTCCTAACCTGGGATCCACTGACTGTTCAATTAATGGTATTGATCCATGGCATGTAAAAGGTTGGGAAAACTTGCTCTAAACGTTTCCTGTCCATGTACCCATCCAAATACCTTTTAAGTGTTGAGATTGTATCTGCTTCAACCACTTCTCTGACACTTCATTCCATATACGCTCCACTCTCTGCATGAGGAAACTACTTGTCAGGTCCCTTTTAAATCTTTCACTTCTCACTTTAAACCTATGTCCTCTAGTTTTAATTCCCTTCCCTGGAAAAAAGACTCTGTGCGTGCAAGCTATCTATGCCTCTGGAATTTAAGTACCTCAATAAGATTACCCCTCAATCTCCTACAGTCCATGGAATAAAATGCTAGTCTATCCATCCTCTACCTATAACTTAGTTCCCCTAGTTCTGACAGCATCTTCCAAAACCTTCTCTGCACTCTTTCCAATTTAGTGATGTCTTTCCAATAATTTACCTATAACAGTGCAACCAAAACTGTACAAGTGTTCCAAATGCACTCTCACCAATGCCTTGTACAACTGCAGCATAACATCCCAGCTTCTATACTTAATTCCTTGACTGAAGAAGACCAGCATGCCAAGTGCCTTCATATAAAATTAAAGCAGCATGTCAATGGACACTGAGGTTGTCATTCTGGGCTGGGAAAAGATCAAAGTAATAGAAGATTAATTTAAATAAAACATCCTTTTTCTTGGAGACAAAGTTCTTTAATTTATGATCCTGTGAAGAAGGAAATAGGACAGTGTAGGCAATGTAGGTGAGGTATAGAAGCCTTAGGTCTGACACCACGAAGTTTAGGAAAAGTATGAGGCTCCTGACTTGGCATGGATAACTTCACTCTTCACAACTGTGAACTGATTCTAACAACCTACAGACATACTTTCAAGGGCTCTTTACAACACATGTTCTCAGTACTTTTTTTGTATTTGCACAATTAGTCTTCTTTTGCACATTGGTTGTTTGTCAGTCTTTGTTTATGCAGAGTTCTTTTTTGGATTTTTTTACCGATTTCTTTGTTTCCCTATAAATGCCTGCAAGAAAATTAATCTCAATGGAGTACTTGGTGATAAATTTTACTTTAACTTTGACTTTGAAAGAATGAAAAAGCAGAGGCATATCCACAAACCGGTGATCATAAAGATAGGAATATGCAGAAAGCAGATATTTGCCCCATGAAATTAAAAACATTTTGCATGTCCCTCCAAAACCTAGATAATTTAACATCTGTAAATCAGCAATTATGTTTATGCTAAGGGTTTCACAGTGATCTTTAATCTGGTTCTATGTAATTAAGCCACAGTTCTGCAGAAGTAGGAATATATAGCTGACCTTCTTGAGTTTGACTGGTTCCATGCCAGTTTTGTGGCTCTGAGGTGACATATAAGACCAATTTGGGAACTGAAGATTGAGCATTGGTGGCTGATGGGGCAGGCAGAAGGTAGCTTGTGATGCAAAGCACTCCTTCTGTACCCTCAAAACTTCTGCTTCAAAAGGACAAGAATTATAGCAGTGCTCAAAAAGAGCACAGTGAGCTGCCTTAACGAAAACCATCCAATAATACTCAAGTCTATAATGGCGAAGAGCTTTGAGAGGTTGGTTATGACTAGAATTAACTCTTATCTCAGCAAGAATATGGACACACTGCAATTTGCCTATTGCTACAAAAAGTCTACAGTGGACATGATCTTATTGCCTCTTCATGTGGCCTTGGATCACCTGGATGATCCAAATACCTGTGTCAGTATACTATATATTGACTAGAGCTCAGCATTTAACACAATCATTCCTACAATTATGATCGAAAAGTTCAAGAACCTGGACCTCTGTACCTCCTTCTGTAACTAGATCCTTGACTTCCTAACTGAAAGACTACAATCTGTGCAGATCAGAAATAGCATCTCCACCTTGCTGACGATCAGCACTGACGCACCTCAAGGATGCATGCTTAGGTCACTGCACTACTCTCCCTACACCCGTTACTTTGTGGCCAGGCACAGCTCAAATGCCATCTATAAATTTGCTGATGATACAACCATTATTGGTAGAATTTCAGATGGTGACAGGAGGGTGTACAGGAGCAAGATGTCTCAGCTAGTTGAGTAGTGTAACAGCAACAACCCTTGCACTCAATGTCAGTAAGACCAAAGATAGTGAACTGCAGAAAGGGTAAGGCGAGGGAACACACACCAGTCCTCATGAAGGGATCAGAAGTGGAGAAAGTGAGCAATTTCAAGTTACTGGTTATTATTATCTCTGAGGATCTAACCTGGGCCCAACATATCAATGCATCGACAAAGGAGGCAACACTGTGGCTATATTTTGTTAGGAGTTTGGGGAGATTTGGTATGACAGCAAAAGCACTCTAAATTTTCCACAGATGGAGAGCAGTCTAACTGGCTGCATCACTGTCTGGTATGGGGCAGGGGTCGGGGGGGGGGGGTTGTTGGGGTGGGGAGCTACTGCACAGGATTGAAAGAAGCTCCAGAAAGTTGTAAAATTAGTCAGCTCCATCATGGGTACTAGCTTCCATAGTATCCAGAGCCTCTTCAAGGAGTGATGCATCAAAAGGTGGCATCCATCATAAAGGACCACCCACCACCCAGGACATTGCTAGCATTAGGAAGGAGGTACAGAAGCCTGAAAACACACACTCAGCAATTCAGGAACAGCTTCTTCCCTCTGCCAACCAACTTCTGAATGGATATTGAACCCATGAACACTACCTCACTACTATTTTTATATATACTCCCAAGTGCCTTGGCGTCTCAGTTTTTTGTATTTTTTCCCATTTAGAAAATAGTTAATTTTTTTGTTTCTTCGAGCAAAGTGCATGAACATACACTTCCTGTGATTCGTTTTTTTTAATTATTAGGTTTTGCCTTTTACTGCTGTTGCAAAGTTAACAAATTTCACAACATATGCCTATGATAATAAACCTGATTCTGTTTCTGATTCCCTTGAAGCATTGTCTCAAGGTTCCCAGGAGTTAATCAAAATGTAACATTTCTACAAGAAATCCTTGAATTGTTTCCTCTATCCCTATGGTAGTCTACCATAAGATATAGGAGCAGAATTAGGCCATTTGTCCCATCAAGTCTGCTCAGCCATTTCAACATTGCTCATCAATTACCCCTCTCAGCCCCAATCTCCTGCCTTCTCCCCATATCCCTTCATGCCCTGACCAATCAAGTATCTATCAATCTTTGCCTGAAACATACATAATGAGTTGGCCTCCACAGCTACTTATAGCAAAGAATTCCACAGATTCAAGCTCTCTGGCTAAAACAATTCCTCCTCACCTCCATTCTAAAAGGACACCCCTCTATTCTAAGACTGTGTCCTCTGCTCTTATATTCTCCCACCATCGCAAACTCCTCTTCACATCCATTCAATCAAGGCCTTTCAACCATTTGATAGTTTTCAATGAGGTCACTCTTCAGTCTCCTGAATTCTAGTGCATACAGACCCAGAGCCATTAAATGCTCTTCATACAACAAGCCATTCAAATCTTTCAATCCTGGAATCATTTTCGTCACCCTCCTTTGAACACTCTCCAGTTACAGCACATCCTTTCCAAGATAAGAGGCCCAAAACTGCTCACAATGTTCCACGTGAGGCCTCACCAGTGCTTTATAAAAGTCTTAATATTACATCCTTGCTTTTATATTCTAGTCCTGCTGAAATACTAACGTCCCATTTGCCTTCCTTACCATAAACTCAACCTGCAAATTAACCTTTAGGTAATCCTGCACAAGGACTTCCCAATTTGTTTGCACCTCAGTTTTTTGTATTTCCTCTCTATTTAGAAAATGCTCAACCTTTTCATTTCTTGTACCAGGATGCATGACTATATATTTCCTGACACTTTATTCCATCTATCAGCTCTTTGCCAATTCTCCTAATCTATCTAAATCCTTCTGTAACCTCTCTACTTCCTCAAAACTGCCTGCCCCTCCACCTATCTTCATATCATCTGCAAACTTTGCAACTAATCCATCAATTACATCAACCAAATCCTTGACATATAATGTAAAAAGAAATAACGCCCGATGAGAGCAAAGGAGTTGAGCTAAACTTGCCCAGATCATCCAGGGCAATACTGAGCCAAGATTCATGGTCAGTTACAGCTTAGTAAAAAGTTCCGTCTTTTCTCAATCAGGTCATGAGTCCATGACTATCAGTTTGAGTGTGGAATCTATGATCCCTGCCCAATGCATTACTGAGGGAATACATCAAAGAAATGTTTGAAAATAACCAACATAATTTTTTCTGATATCATGGGTTGTAATTACTCTTCAAACAGGTCACTGAGTGTGAAACAATGAAGCATAACAACAGCAGTAACACTGTAAAAATAGTAGTACAGCATGCAACACTTTACCTTTTATCTGAGCTTCAATTTCTTGTATTTGTCCCAGATCCCCTGACCCCCTAACAATGTAAAACCCTATTCTTATCTGCCTTCAATGTTTTTATGTCTGAGCCGCTCTACCTCATGTGAAGAAATGGTGACAAAATGGAAGATGCTGTGTAAATAAAACATTTACTTTTTATCACTCTACATGGTCCATCATTACCTGCTCCACCTCGGGTCTCTCAGTTATCAATCTCTTCCCGAGAATGATGGGAAGAGACAGAATACAACATAGCTACATAAAAGAATATATCTGAGAGAAAGATCTTTGAGCCCTACTTGTCCATGCTGACCAAAATGCCAATTTAAACTCAACCTATTGCCATTGTTTGACCAGTATCCCTCTAAATCTTTCCTATCCATCTACCTGCGTGTTCATATTTTAACTTTGTTATTGCAATTGCTTCAAACACTTCCTTTGGCAGCTCATTCCACACAGATACCACCCTCTGCAGGAAGAAGTCACCCCTAGGTCCTTTTAAAATCTCTCCCTCTCATCTTAAACCTTCTGCTTCTCATTTTTTTTTATTCCTTTTCACTGGATAGTGCAACTCCTCTTTATCTTCACCCCTCATTATTTTACACACTTCTATAAGGTCTGCCCTTGGTCTCCCCTGCTCCACAATCCTATACCTCTGACATACCACAAGCCATTGAGAATAAGAGTGACCCTGGGTGATCTGTGATATAAGGAGCATGTTGTAAATTATACACTATTTATCTAAAAGACAAGTTTGTCCCCATTTTTTTCCCAAATGTGTTCTTCCATATATTTAATTTTTTGATTTTGGACTGTTTTTCTGGATCTCAGCTATATTCTGTCCCTTTGTGTTGCAATTAAAGATCATCTATCATTCACTTTGACTGACTTCCTCAGCAGTCCCCATAATTGACAGCCATTTCACAGTAATAATCATCATCTACTTTCTTACAAATTATTTTCCTTGCTTCTAGTCCCCTGTCCTTGCCTAGGACAAGCAAATCCCGTAAATTCTTGACCTTCTAATTATACCATGAGCTTTCCCTGAACACAGTGCGGAATATGTATTTAGATATGGCTGAAGAATTGGGAAAGTGTTCAGAATTGTTTTGTTTTATTGCTGATTACATTGACCTGGAAAGAACTCATCGGAAAATGCAATGAAAGCAATTACAATAGTAAATTTCAGAACTGGATATGTCGTAAAAGAAAAAAAATATAGCAGGCGGATGGGAAAGATGGGTGAGTAGGACAAAATGGAATTGGTTTTAAGTGTTTTCACAAACAAGAAGATTCAACAATTCTATCATGAATTATAGATCTTGATCTGCATCTCAGCTGCAAGCTATCTGTGCTTGACCCTCTTTCTAACAAATATTGAGTAAATCACAGCTTGATTCACTACTACATCAAGCCAAGTTCAAGTTCATTCAAGTTCAAGTTTATTTTCACGGGTGCACATATACAGGGCATAAATGCCATGAAGCTTATCTTTTTTGCAGCAGCAGCACAATATATTACAAACATGACAAATATAAGTTAATGAAAGCTAATTTAACTTAAATTATACATCACTTGTAAGACAAAGTAAATGTAACGGTTGACAGAAAACAGTTGCAAGTGGAGGGGTGAAATAAAGAGCTGGAAACTTGATTGGTGAGAGAGATACAAGGCTGGAGAAGGGAGAATCTGATAAGAGAGGACAGAAGGCCATGGAAGAAAGAAAAGGAGGGAACAGCACCAGAGGGAGGCGATGGATGGGCCAGGAGATAAGGTGAGAGACTGAAAAGGGGATGGGAAATGGTGAAGTGGGGATGGTGGGGGCATTACTGGAAGTTTGAGAAGTCGATGTTCATGCCATCAGGTTGGAGGCTACCCAGATCAAATATAAGGTGTTGTTCCTCCAACTTGAGTGTGGCCTCATCATGACAGTAGAGGAGGCCATGGATGGACATATTGGAATGCAAATGGGAAGTGGAATTAAAATGGCAGCCACTGGGAGATCCCGCTTTTTCTGGCAGGCAGATTGTAGGTGCTCGGTGAAGTGGTCTCCCAATCTAGTTGGATCTCAGCGTTATACAGGAGGCCACACTGGGAGCACCAAATACAGTATATGACCCCAACAGACTCACAGGTGAAGTGTCGCCTCACCTGGAAGGAATGTTTGTGCCCTGCATGGCCATGAGGGAGGAGGTGTAGAGTCAGGTGTAGCATTTGTTGCCCTTGCAAGGCAAAGTGCCAGGAGAGTCGGGGGAGGGAAAGATGTGACTGGTGGTGGGATACCGATTGAGATTGCAGAAGTTGCGGAGAATTACGTGCTGGACACGGAGATTGGTGGGGTGGTAGATGAGGACAAGAGGAACACTATCCCTGGTGGGGTGACAGGAGGATGGGGCATTGGGCAGACATGCATGAAATGGAAGAGATGTGGTTGAGAGCAGCATTGGTGGTGGAGGAAGGGAAGCTCCTTTCTTTGAAGGAGGACATCTCCATTCTGGAAGAAAAAGCCTCACCCTGAGAGCAGATGCAGCGGAGGTGGAGGAATTGAGAGAAGGGGATGACATTTTTACAAGTAACGGGTTGGGAGGTGTATTCGTGCAAGTTGTTGTGAGAATCTGTGGGCTTATAATAGACATCAGTAGATAAGCTGTCTCCAGAGATAGAGACATAACAATTGAAAAATGGGAGGGTGGTGTCGGAACTGAGCCAGGTAAATTTGAGGGCAGGGTGGAAGTTAGAGGCAAAGTGGATGAAATCAATGAGTTCTGCATGGGTGCAGGAAGCAGCACCAATACAGTCATTGTTGTAGCATAGGGAAAGTGGGGGACGGCGACCAACGGAGGCTTGGAGCATAGACTGTTTTACGTAGCCGGCAAAAAGGCAGACATAGCTGGGACCCATGCGAGATCCCATGGCTACACCTTCTGTTTGAAGGAAGTGGGAGGAACCAGAGGAGAAATTAAGAGTGAGGACAAGTCTGCTTGATGGAGGAGGGTGGTGGTAGAGGGGAACTGGTTGGGTCTGGTGTCCAGAAAGAAACAGAGACCTTTGAGG
This sequence comes from Hemitrygon akajei, assembly GCF_048418815.1. Lineage (NCBI taxonomy): Eukaryota > Metazoa > Chordata > Chondrichthyes > Myliobatiformes > Dasyatidae > Hemitrygon > Hemitrygon akajei. Next base: position 25,951,824 of record NC_133127.1, read on the forward strand.
CCTACCACTCCATCATCCACCATAACCAGCACATAATTTGCTGCAACTTCCACCATCTCCAACAGTATCCCACCACCAAGCACATCTTTCCGATGTAGATGGGCAGATCACTTCACCAGGAAAAGCCAGCTCTCCCTGTGGCCACCCATTTTAATTCCACTTCCCATTTCCATTCGGATATGTCAATCCATGGCCTCCTCTACTGTCATGATGAGGCCACACTCAGGTTGGAGGAACAATGCTGTAAATTCTGTCTGGGTAGCCTTCAACCTGATGGCATGAACATTGATTTTTCAAACTTCCAGTAATACACCCCCCACTCCTTCAACATTCCCCCATCCCTCTTTCTCCTTGCTTGTCCATCACCTTCCTGTGATGCACTTCCCCCTTTTCTTTCTTCCATAGCCTTCTGTCCTCTCCTATCAGAATCCCCCTTCTCCAGCCCTGTATCTCTTTCACCAATCAATTTCCCAGCTCTCTCCTTCACCCCCCCTCCCAGTTTCACCTATCACCTTGTGCTTCTCCCTCCTCTCCCTCACCTTCTAACTCTACTCCTCATCTTTTCTTCTCAGTGCTTCTGAAGCTTCTCTTGCTGAATCATCGACTGTACTCTTTTCTATAGATGCTACTTGGCTTCCAGCATTTTGCACGTGTTTCCTGGATTTCCAGCATCTACAGAATTTCTCTTGTTTGCGATAGGACAGCAAGCCGTTTATTGTTCACTGTATTATTAACTGTTTACCTGCGCTATGCACTACGTGCATTTTGAATTATATTTTTATTAAATTTTGGTCATATTTTGTGTGAGACCTTTTATGTGGGTCCACCATAGTCTGGCCAAATCCTGTTTCATTTGTAAACACAAAGTACACTGCAGATGCTATGGTCAAATCAACACGTACAACGGATGCTGCCCAACCTGCTGAGTTCATCCAACTTGTTTGTACATCCTGTTTCATTTGGTTGTGTATCTGCACAGTCAGATGACAATAGCATTGAACTAGAACTTGAATTTACTTTGGTAAAGATGGAAGATTCAAGGTTGCTATGTACATGGACTGACTGTATGAACGTAAAATGATATTAGGCAATGTGTATATAGTGATGGAGGTGTGGGTTAATGGGTGGAGGTGTTGATCAGCCTGATGGCTTGGGAGAAGTCCTGTAGCTGTTTTTGAGTCTAGCGGTTTTGATGTTAATAGCCACTTACTCGATGGGAGTGGGGCAAGCAGCCCATAAGCAGAGTGCATGGGATCCTTTATGATTTTGCTGGCATTTCCTGTCACCTTTCTGTATATATGTCATCGGTGGTGGGTAGACCAGTGCTGGAGATGTGTTGGGTAGTTTAACTACCCTTTGTAGAGACCTGCTGTCCACCACAGAGTAGTTTCCATACCACACAGTGATGCAGAATGCTAGGACGCTCTCAACTGCGCATCTGTAGAAGGTCGTGGGTATTGATGTGCATAGTCCAGCTCTCTCGAGCCTCCTCAGAAAGTAGAGGCATTGATGAGCTTTCTTGACTGTGAAGGATGTGTTCTGGCACCAGCACGTGAGATGAGTTACTTTATGCAGTGCTCATTCAATTAAGGGAGCCTCATGCAGAAAATCAGGGTTACCTTTCTGTGAGCAGACTATCATTGCTACTCAACCTTGAACATTTTCTTTCCCCTGTAAATGAAAGATGGCCCTTCATATAATGCTATCAATTCTGTGCTTATCCATCATCTTCCTGATCCCTTTGCACAACCACAATCTGCAATCAAAGCAAGTTTTTTTGAAAGTATTCCAGAGCTTCCAATACTTTCTCTAAAATTTTGCAGATCCTTTCAAGCACCACATCAATCTCCAATGTGAGTCAACTTCTAGGAGACCTGAATTCTTCTCAACTGTTCAATAAATCCAAATGGGCGTCCTTTTTCCCTTCAAAACCTGACAAATTTCTTCTTGCACAATGGAATATGATGATGCATTAAGCTTCTGTCTCCTCTCCATGGACTGTCAAAGCACTTAGCACTGAAATAAAACTTGCCTTTTCATGATGGTAAATTGCATTCAAACTGCGTTTACATTTTTCTGTCAACTAAGGCTTAACATTTAGTTAACCCAAAAGTTTCTCCTATAGTTAGTTCTCATCTTTCTCTCAAAGTAAACATATTATATCAACAATAAAATTACTTAACCTTTTATTATCTGTAACTTTAGTTTGTTGTCATCATTTTGCATCTTGTAGATTAGCAGGACCTGCTGCTTCCTACCTAATATTAATTGCTGTGCTAATGTCACTACTCTATTAATCTAATGTTTTCACTTGTCTGCAAGTATAATATCCTTTCCGGAAAGATCACCTGATCGTTTATCTCTACAACATTTGTGGTGTCTTACATTGTAGAAAATACTGCAGCTGTTGTTTTCTCCTCTTACTACAGTGTTCACACTTTAAAGTATATTTTGTATAAGTTATCTGCACCTCAGATTTCCTGATGTAAACTGTGCCTTACATTATCATCCCCACCTGGGACACGGTAAAAAATTTCCATTGATGTTTTCTGCCACGTATAATTTCCCAGCTGTCCCCAAGCGCAATTCAAGTCTTTATATTTTAGGCTAACAATCTTTGTATCTCATCCTTTATCTCTTCCTTTATGATCCAAACTGCCCAATTTTTATCTCTTCATAAAATTTGTCATCACAGGATCAGAGGTGAAGAGGGTCAGTGACTTTAAATTCCTCAGTGTTATCGTATGAGAGGATCTTTCTTGGGTCCAAAAGACATAGGAATAAAATTAGGCCATTTGTCCCATCAAGTTTGCTCCGCCATTGCATCATGGGTGATTTATTATCCCTCTTAATCCCATTCTCCTGCCTTCTGCCCATAACCTTCGACTAATCAAGAACCTATCAACCTCCACTTTAAATATACTAAGTAATTGGCCTCCACAGCCATCCATGGCAATCAATTCATCAGATACACCACCCTCTGGCCAAAGAAATTCCTCCTCAATTCTGTTCTGAGGAGTTGACCTTCTATTCTGAGGTTGTGCCCTCTGGTTCTGGATTCACCCACTATAGGAAAGATCCTTGCCGCATACACTCTATCTAGGCTTTTCAATATTCAATAGGTTTCAATGAGTTCCCTTCATTCTTTTCAACTACAGCGAGTACAAACTAAGAAGCATCAAATACTCCTCAAATGTTAAAAGGTAGGCAGAGGGGGTGTTGAAGGGTCTTGGCCTGAAATGTCGGCTGTACTCTTTTCCATCGATGCTGTCTAGCCAGCTGAGTTCCTCCAGCATTTTGTGTACTTGGTAGAGAGGGAGAAGCAGTTCTGTTGGTAAAATAAAAATGAAAATCAATTCTTTGAAAATAGATCACATAGGTTTGGAAAATGTAGAATCCTTGTGCATAGAGTTAAAAAACAGCAAGGGGAAAAAGACCCTAATGGGAGTTATACACAGGCCTCCGAAAAGTAGCCAGGATGTGGGATATAAATAACAAAGGTAGATACTAAAGGCATGTAATAAGGGAAATACTACAATAGGCATGGGAGAATTCAATATGTAGCTAGATTTGGAAAATCAGGTTGGCACTGGATTCCAAGAGAGGGGATTTGTCGAACATCTACAAGAAGGTTTTTAGAGCAACTTATGGATGGTCCCACTATGAGAAAGGCAATTATAGTTTAGATGCTGTATAATGGACCAGGTTAGGGAGCTTAAGGTAAAGAATCTCATTGGAGGTAATGAACATAATATGATAGAATTCACACTACAGTTTGAGAGGCAGAAGAGAAAGTAATATGCAAACGTGTTACAGAGGATAAGGGAAATTACAGAGGCATGTGAGAGGAACTGGCCAGAGCTGCTTGGAAGGGGACACTACCAAGAATGACGGCTGGATAGCAGTGGCTGGAGTTTCTGGAAGTGATTTGGAAGATGCAGGATAGATATATCAGATGGATGAAGGAATATTCTAAAGGCAGAATGAGGCATGTATAGCTGACAATGGAAGTCAAAAACAGCATAAAAACAAAAGTGAGGGCATAAAATATTAACAAAATAGTGTGAAGTTAGTGGATTGGGAAGCTTTTGAAAACTACCAGAAGGCGAGTAAATGAGCTGTAAGGAGAGGAAAGATGAAATATAAAGGTAAGCTCGCCAACAGTATAAAAGAGAATACCAAACATTTATTTTTCAGATATATAAAGAGTAAGAGGGAGGCGAGAGTGGGTGTCAAACCTCTGGAACATGATGCTGGACAAACAATAATTGTGGACAAAGAATGGCAGACAAAATTAACAAGCATTTTACATTAGTCTTCACCGTGGAAGACATTAGCAGTATGCCAGATGTTCGAGAGTGTCAGGGGACAGATTATTAAGGAGAAGGTTTTTGGGAAGCTGAAAGATCTGAAGGTAGATGAACCCCACCACCCCCCAGGGTTCTGAAAGAGGTAGATGAAGATATTGTGGAGGCACTAGTAATGACCTTTCAAGAATCAATAGATTCTGGAATAGTTCTGGAGGACTGGAAAACTGCAAATGTCTTTCACTTTAAGAAGGGAGGAAAGGTGAAAAAAGAATTATAGGGTAGTTATCCAGACTTCAGTGCTTGGGAAAATATTGACGTCCATTACTAAGGATGAAGTTTCAAAGTACTTTTGATAAAATAGGCCAAAGTCCGTGTGATTTCCTTAAGGAAAAATCTTGCCTGAGAAACCTTTTGGAATTCTTTGAGAATATAACAAGCAGGATAGACAAAGGAGAGTCAGTGGATGCTGTTCACTTGGATTTTCAGAAGGCATTTGACAAGGTGCTGCACACGAGGCTGCTTAACAAGATAAGTGTCCATGGTATTACAGAAATGATACTAGCATGGGTAGTGGATTGGCTGATTGATAGGAGGCAAAGAGTGGGAATAAAAGGGGCCTATTTTTGTTTGTTGATTGTGATGAATGATATTCTACAGGGACCGCTTTATTGGGACCATTTCCTTTCAGATTATAAGTGAACGATTGGATGAAGGAATTAATGACTTTCTAGCCAAGTTTACAGATGATACGTAGATAGGTGGAGAAACAAGCAGTCTTGAAGAAGTAGGGTGTTTCCAGAAGGACCTAGGAAGATTGAGAGAATGGGCAAAGAAGTGGCAGATAAAGTATAGTGCAGGGAGGAGTATTGTAATGCAATTTGGTAGAAGGAATAAAGGCATAGACTATTTCCTAATTGGGAAGAAAATTCAATGGTCAGAGGTGCAAAGGTACTTGGGAGTCTTTGTGCAAGATTCTCAAAAGTTGACTTGCAGGTTGAGTCAGTGGTAAGGGAGGCAACTGCAATGTCAGCATTCATTTTGAGAGGACTAGAATATAACAGCCAAGGGTATAATGCTAAGGCTTTGTAAGGCATCGGTCAGACTACACTTGGAGTATTGACAGCAGTTTTGGGCCCCTTATCTACATAAAATGTGCTGGAATTTGAAAATGTCCAGAGGAGGTTCATGAGAATCTGACGCAATGGATGAGGCGAACCCAAGTGCAGGACACAGGCACGGAGATTTAGTTAGGATGCATACATGAATGGCAAACAGGAGGGAGAGCAGGAAGGCAGGAGATGGATAGGAGTTATCTTGACTCAGAGCATAGAGAGAGTAATGTTAGACAAAACTCTTCTTAGCACAGAGAGACAAAGTTATGCAGACAAACCTCGGTGCTGAGTAAAACTTTAGGAGACTTATCTTGACGCAGAGAGGCTGGGTTTCACAGATTAACCTCTGAATTGGAGTTGAAAATTTAAAAATGACCTTGACACGAAGAGAATGAGATTCACAGGCAATTCTCGATACTGGAGCAAAACTTAGAACACGCAGTCCTTAGCGGCTGGGAAATGTTAATTACCGCAAAGGTAAAACCAACGATCTGGCAACTAGTGGTTGTAACACCGTGGTTCTTATGCTGCAGGTCCTGATGGAAACCAGGTGTGCTGTCAAAGGGAGCTAGGAGCAAGTGGGAAATTAACAGTTGGAGCTGTGGCACAATCAAAGGAAATGGGGAACTAACTATATGGACTGCGACAGAATCATTCTGGAAAAGAAAGGGTAAACATATGAGGAGAGATTGATGGAACTGGTTCTGTACTTGATGGAGTTTAGAAGAACGAGGGTGATCTCATTGAAACTTAAGTGGAAAGTGGAAAGTGTGCTATCTAGACTCGAGGAGCTAATCGATTGGGCAAGAATGAAGTTCAAGACCAGGAAGTCAAGGAGCCTTGTTCTTAGGAGAGGAAAGCTGGTTGACTTTTATTTCACCCTTTGTGGAGAGGAGATTCCATCCATTCAGGACCAACCAGTTAAGAACCTTGGGTGATGGTACACAGAGGATCTGAGAGACATCAAGCGGGTTCAAGAGAACAGATCAGCAGAGGTCTGATGTCTGTCGATAAGTGTGGCTTGCCTGGCAAGTTGAAGTTGTGGTGCTTGCAGTACGGACTGGTGCCACGGATAATGTGGCCACTAACTGTCTATGAAGTGGCAATGTCCCATGTTGAGGCAATGGAACGGAAGATCAACAAGTATGTGAAGAAGTGGCTTGGAGTACCGAGCAGCCTCACTAATATTGCAATTCACAGTAGCCAAACAAAGCTTACCATCCCAGTGCAATCCCTTGTTGAAGAGGTCAAGGTAGCCAAGGTAGGATCATTCTTGATGCTTTGAGACTCAAAAGACCCTGTCATCAAGAACATCCAGCCGGATGTGAGATCAGGCAGAAAGTGGTCAGCCTGGGCAGCAGTTGATGAGGCAGAGTCTCGATTGAAGCACAAGGAGACGGTTGGGGCTACCCAGCTAGGTCACCAGGGACTTGGATGGACAACCCCACAAGTGGTGGTCATCTTTGACAGGTAAGGAGCGTCGTGAGCTTGTAATGCATGAAATACAAGCGGTAGAAGAGGAGAAGTGGTTAGCTAAAGCAGCTGGCCTGACCAAACAAGGGGCTTGGACCTGGTGGGAAAGTGTTGAACAATGACATCTATCTTGGAATGTCCCATAGCAGATGGAACTGCTCCACATTTCTTTTCTATACAGAGCAGTGTATGACCTGCTCCTAACACCTGCCAACCTCAGCACCTGGTATGAAGATAAGATGGACAGGTGTGCTGCTTGTGGCAAGAAGGGAACACTTCAACATATTTTGAGTACATGCAGAGTCAATCTTTCCAGCGGCATGTGCACTTGGAGACATAACAACGTTCTCAAAGTTGTAACAGAAGCGGTTGAGCAGAGAGTACTGCAGCACAACTTATCTCATGCCCCATGCTGCACAGAACATCGCATATCATTTGTGAAGGAAGGCTCAACTGATGATCCCACTGATGACAGCACAGGACAGTTAACATCTTAGTCCACGTGTATTTTCAATTCAATTCTTTCCTATGGTCAGTGAGCTTAGAACCAAAGGGCGCAACATCAGAACAGAAGAATGACCCTTTGGAACATAGATGAGAAGGAACTTCTTTAGCTATAGGGTGGTAAATCTGTGGAATTAATTGTCATGGGTGGCTGTGGAGGCTAAGTCACTGAGTATATTTAAAATGGCGGTTGATAGGCTCTTGATGAGTCTCGGTGTCAAAGGTAATGGGAAGAATAATAATTCAACCATGATATAATGGCAGAGCAGATTTGTTGGGCCGAATATTCTAATTCTGCTCCCATGTCTTATGGTCTTATAGCTATTACCCTTCAGCCATTACGGTCCTGAACCAACGTATCAAAATTACCCTCACACCAACACTGAATTGATTCCATAACCTATAGACTCACTTTCAATAACTCTACAGCTCATTTTCTCAATATCATTTATTGCTTGTTTATTTATTATTGTTTTGTTTTTAATTTTGAATTTGCACTATTTGTCATTGCTTGCACATTGGTTGTTCATCTTTGTTTGTGTGTTGTTTTTTATTGATTTTATTGTGTTTTTTTGTACCTGCTGTATATAGTTGCAAGAAAATGAACATTGCAGTAGTATATGGTGACATATATTTCACATACTTTGATAATAAATATATTTTGACTTTAACTTTGAAATATCCTTGAATAACTAATTCCTAACCACGGTCATTTTGTTAGCGCATCTCTGAGATGGCTATTAGATCTTATCAGTTTGTTCCTATTTGTTCCATTGATTCACTGGCTTTCTTACAGCTGCAAGTATGAACAAGGAGCTGATCAGTTCAAGAGTTTGATGGCAAGAACTGTTCTTAACTCTGGACATCTGGGCCTTCAACCTCCTGTACTGTATCCCAGAAGGGATAAGAAAAGGAATAGCCAGGGTGGGAGCAACCTGTTGAACAATACTACGGCCTATGCCATAGTATTCAAAGAGATATCTAAAGACGATTCTTTGAATACTCTGGTATTGAGCCTCTATAGTTCGTGTTGGCCTCCAGTTTCCCTCATATCCTGAATGATTCTAAACTGAGTTTGGAAATGGTCCAGTATTCTGCTTAGTTCAGCTGAAAATTAGGAGGAGATAGTTAAGATTCAGACTTGCCAGCAGTGTACGAATCTCACAAGCAAATAATCTGGACCTTCAGAATCCTCCTCGCCTGCATGCATTTTGCAAGTCAGGGTTTAACCCGGGGGGGGGGGGGGGAACATAAGAAGGGAGTGGGCTGAATGAAGTTTAAATATTTACTCAATAAGCTTAGTTATTTACACACTGAGTGATTTTATTCCTGAAAGTGCTACGCCCCCTTCTATGTAACCACCTGCCAGGCCTGTTAAAACTGTTAAATCCAGAAATGGTTGAGAAGGGTCTGGAGGTGGAATTTCTACTATTCACACATCCCATCTAAACCAAGCTCACCCATACTTAGTGATTAAAATTTAAGTCTTGAATTTTCCAATGTCTGCAAATCATTTTCCATCATTGTGTTTACGACAATGGATGGTCTGAGGTACCTTTGAAAAATGATGTTATCTGCTCAGCAAGCTTTAAATGTACAGACTGACTGAATGATCACACTCAGTGTTAATTTGTTGCCCTTTCACCTTTCTGACCTCGTCAAACTGCCTGTCATTGGCTGACAAGCACCATCTGCACATACATCTGGGTTCCTGAAAATTATTTATACTAACATATGCAGGAGAGGTGTTCAGTGTTCTTAAGCATTTGTTTCTTTAGTTGCTTTGTGCTTATAGAATGAAAGCTAATGAAGACTTGCATTTATATAGCAACTTTCATTGTTCCATAGCATTTTACTAACAGTTGAAATACATTTGTATTGTGGGTAACAGGGCAGCCAAGGTAAACAGAGATGTGATAATGACCATCTAGTACTTTTCCATAAGATTGATTGAAGGATAAACGAAGGAAGATGCAGAGACACCATTCTTGCTCTTATTTAAGGTTATGCAGTTGCAACTGTTCTGGTCCACAGAGCACTTGATTAAACATTCCATCTTAAACAGAGAAAGCCCACACAGTACATCACTTGTTGAATGTTGCAAAGGAACTTTTATAGTTGTGCAGAGGAGACCATACTGACTTTTTGTGTATGCACTGATATACAAATGCCAGTGCCCAAGAACGCAGAAGTCTACAGAAAGTGGGTGAATGCAGTCCAGTTCATCACAGGCAAAGTACTCCCTACCATTGAGTACATTTTCATGGAGTGCTGCCCCAAGAAAGCAGCACCCATCATCAAGGATACCCACCATCCAACTATGTTCTCTTCTCGTTGCTGCCATTGCGAAGGAGGTACAGAGCATTAAGTCCCATGCCACCAGGTCAGGAACAGTTATTACAATCAGACTTCTGAACCGGTGCAAATAACTTCATTTACCACTACTCTGAGCTGAGACTACGACCCACAGACTTACTTTCAAAGACTTCACAACTCATGGTCACATTATTATTCTTATTTGCCAGTTTGTTTTCTTTTGGACATTATTGTTTGTCAGTCTTTGCCTATTTGTGTATAGTTTTCAATAAAATTTATTGTATTTTTTTCCTATGAATATCTGCAAGAAAATGAATCTCAAGGTAGTATACAGTAACATAAGTAATTTGAATTCATAATAATAAATTTGTTTCGAATTTTGTATCTCGGCATTGATTTCCATTCCTCTGGATAGCACTCCATATCAGAGTATGTCAAAGGCAACCCTCTACACCATGAATATTAGGAATAACCCTCTGTACCTGGAACTGTTGAGATTAATTCTCTGAGCCTAGGTATACTAGCATTAGCACTCTGTAACTGTGAATACTAAAATTAACTCTACCTCTGGAGTGTTTGGGGTTAACTCACTATACTTTTATCTATTTGTTGATTTATTGAGATACAGCCGCCCAGCAACCCCTGACATATCCCTAACCTAATCATGGGACAACCTACAATGACCAATTTATCTACCCACCAATATGTCTTTGGACTGTGGGAGGAAACCAGTGTACCCAGAGGAAACCCACGCGGTCACGGGGAGAACATACAAACGCTTTACAGGCAGTGGCAGGAATTGAACCTGGGTCACTGATAGTGTAAAGTGCTGTGCTAACCACTATCCTACCATGCTGCCCCAAATTTTCCTTGAGGCTGTAGGGTTAGATATCTGTACCTGATGTTGTTAGCGTGACTCTGTGTCTGGATCTCTTGGGGTTACATCTCTATAACCAGTCCATAAATTAAAATACAATCTTCAGCCTCTGGTCACGTTTTTATTTCATTTTGTTTTGAATGGAACAAAAGCAAAAATGAGTACAAATTAAAATAACAACACACACAAAATGCTGGTAGAACACAGCAGGCCAGGCAGCATCTACAGGGAGAAGTGCTGTTGACGTTTCGGGCCAAGACCCTTCATCAGGACAAATTAAGATACTGCTTTTTGCATCCAGAAAGGTGAAACAGTAAAAGAATGCAGATTATAGAGGGGCTCTAGTCAATAACTATCCAAGACAATGAATACCAGTGTCAAGTACAAAGACTCAAATTCCTTTGTGAATTTTGCTTTAGATACTTAACTTGAATAAATTTTTCAACCCTGCTGAAAAACAAATAAATTTGACATAATCTTCAAATGGGCTTTTGACATGTGCTTAAGTATAGCTGGTAGTTTTGATGTCACCTTGGAAACCAAGGCGTTTGCTCATTTGAACAAACATGTTTTTCCATAGAAGGGTAAAATTAAATGCCACCTGAACATGCAACAGTTTTGAATGTAGCTTCACACTAAGGGCTACATCAAATTACAAGATAATAAGCCCATACAATGGTTTCATGTTCCGTTAACAGTTCACATTCCATCTCCAGACACTTACATTCTCATTTATGTCACTGATTGATCAATCTGCCTTTTGTTTAGTTATTTATTGCCACATTTCCAATGAAACATACAGTTAAATGCTCCGTTTACATTAACAACCAATAAGGATGTGTTAGGGGCAGCCCACAAGTATCGCCATGGATTCTACTGCCAACGCAACACGCCCATAACGTTCAGCAGAACAACGCAAGTAGCAACAACCGCGGCAAAACAATTGCCTGAGCGATAAGATTGTTCTGGCAACTCCAGACTTGCACTTGTTCAGTCCAACGGACAAACTGAAATTTGTTTACAATTAACTATACTGTTAAAAAATTTTGAAGGCACAAACCGTTAAAGAATCATAGAGGTTTGCAATGCAGAAGGAGCTCATCTGGTGTCCCAAGCCAACCAAACAAACAGGAAATAAACCATCAGCACCGCACAAAGGATGTGGAGGAACTCCACAGATCAGCAGCATTTACGGAGGGAAATGGACATTCGCCGTTTCAGGTCAGGTCGTTTATGCAGACAACCACTAGATCATTAGTAATAGCTAGGAACAGCAGAGAGTAGGAACTGCCTGGACACAGTTCAGGATGTCATGTAAACTCATCTCCATGGAATCTGTCTCAATAAAGCAGCCAGCATAATCAAAGACCCTACCCATCCCAGATATTCTCTTTACTTTCCTCTCCCCTCAGACAGAAGACACAAAAGCTTGAAAGCACATACCACCAGGCTTAAGGACAGCTTCTACCTGACAGCACCACACAAAGTTATAACCCTGTTCAGTGACTTCCAATTACAATACAATGGACTCAAAGTCCAAAGTAAATTTATTATCAAAGTACATTCTGTATATTTCACCATACACTACTGATGCACCATCAATAACTCTCGGAGGCGGGAGGCGAATGATAGGCTTTTATTAGCTGCAAGAGACCATGATTAGCAGCAAGAGACCACCACACAACATCCTGGAGACTGAGGGAGGAGCAGTGCCTCCAATCGCCTTTATACAGGGGTCTGTGGGAGGAGCCACAGGAGCAGTCAGCAGAGGGGCGTGTCCAGACAGGTATACGTAGTTCACCACAACTACCTTGAGTTTCATTCTCTTGAGGGCAACCACAGTAAATACAAGAAACACAATAGAGTCAACGTAAGACCACACACAAAATGATGAACAACAATATATTAAAAAAGCAACAAACTGTGCTAGTACAGAAAGAAAGAGAACATGAGATGAAGAGTCCTCGAAAGTGAGTCCTACTCAGTGATGGGGCAAATTAAGTTGAGTGAAGTTATCCCCTTCAGTTCAAGAGCCTGATGGTTGAGGGGTAACAACTGTTCCTGCACCTGGTGGTGTGGGTCCTGAGGCTCCTGCACCTTTCTCCTTACGGCAGCAGTGAGAAGACAGCATGGCCTGGATGGAGGGAGCCCTTGACAATGAATATTGCTTTCCTGAATGCCATGTAGATGTGTTCAGTGGTGGGTAGGGATGGACTGGGTGGTATCCACCACTTTTGTTAGCTTTTCCATACAAGGGCATTGGTGTTTCCATACCAGGCCATGAACTTTCCACCACACATCTACCTCACAATCAACTTTGTTATGATCTTGCAGCTTATGGTCTACCTGCACTTCAACTGTTACACATTATTCTACATTCCTTTATTATTTTATCTTGTACCTACCTCGACACAATGTGTAATGATTTGATCTGTATGAACAGTATGTAAGACAAGCTTTCTCTGTATTTTGGTACTTGTAACAATAACGAACAAATTCCATTTCCAATAATAATTCAATCCATTAGGAGGAGAGCTTAAGACTGCATAACGGGTTGTAACAATCTCAGCTTCAGATCATTCAACTGGTGGGGCTCAACTATTTTAATTATCAATGGGTAGAAACATGGGAAACAGAGTGTTCAATACCAGAGAATAATTTACATACCGCATTATATTACATTACGCTACACATTCTTATTCAACCAATCTTAATACTGTAATCTAAAATTTGACAAGGTTACTGATGAAGGGTAAGCCTTCATGCATTGTGCTTGGGACAAATAATCAGCTGATGTCAGGAACTCCACACAAGAGCCAAGAAGTGCTCATCTGTAGCAAGAGAATGTCTAACCGCCAAGCTAGATGTTGAATGCACTGCCATTAAGAATCAGAGGGTTATCCTTGATCAGAAATCCGATTGGGCCAGTCATACAAATGCCATTGCTACAAGGTAAGGTCAGAGTTCTGCTCTCATCCTGACACCCAAAGCTTTTCTCCTTCCGAAACCCACAAATCGGGAACATGGCAGAACATTCTCCACTTACCCGGTGAGTTAAACTCCAGGAACACTCCAGAAACTCCTGGCTAAAGCAACCTGTATATTTGGCAGCAAATGCAGTGTCCTGAACATCTTGTGCTGCAACAGTGTGTGTACTCGTGTGTCTATGTGTGCAATTTACATAATGCACTCTACCAGACATGCAGGGAAGCTCGGGAAGTTGCATCATGTAAATTGTACACATGGCACCTCCTGAAACCACTCATGAACCAAGATGAACCAAAATGCTCATGGGATCAGCAGCATCTGCAAGTTCCACTTCATCGCTGATGGCCATGCACAGTGGTGCAACTGCTAATGCTGCTCATAACTCAGTGGATCCAAGCTCAGCTCTGTCCTTGGGTACAATCTGTGTAGGGTCAGCACATTGATCTAGTGATAACCTGGGTTGCTCCAGTTTCCTCCCAAGTTTCAAAGAAGTGCTAGTACTTAACTTGACTGACCTTAGCATAGATGAATGGCAGGAGAATGAAAGGGAAATTTGACAGGCCTATGAGAAAAAGTGAGTTTCAGGGCGAAAGGAAAAAAAGAAGAGGGGATTTGGGACTAATGGAATACAGTGTAGATGCAAGTATTCAGTTCTGATGTAGGATTTCAACCATAAATATCGACATCTCTTTTCCCTCCTCAGATACTGCTCAACCCACTGAGTTCTTCCAGCAGACTGTTGTTGCTCAGAAAGATGGGATATCCTCTGTTTCTTTTAGTACTATGCAGTCACAGAGCTATCTCATTTTAAATTTACTTACTATTAGCTTATTCATGTACTGTTCTGGGCATAGTATTCAAGGGCTATGACTCACGTTGCATCACAAAACCATCATATTCTTAGCTGGCTGTACACAATTTATGATTGAGCTTAATTACCTTGATGGTGAATTGTTTAACATTCAACCATTCTTGTTTCCCTACAACCATTAGACTCCTGAACCTACATGGATGACTTCGCTCATCATAACTCAACCTACAGATTCCCAAGGACATTTTTACAACTAATTTTCTCAGTATTACTTATTTTAGTTGCACAATTTGTTTTCTTTTGCATATTGTTTATTTGTCAGTGTAGTATTTCATTAATTCTGGAGTATTTCTTTATTTTTCTAAACATGCCCTCGAGAAAATGAATTTCAAAGTAGTATATGGTAATACACATCAATGTACATTGATAATAAATTTTACTTTGACTTTGAATTTTGAATTTAAATAATTATATCCACTACTTTGTTAGTGAGAATAATAATCAAATCCCCACAGCACCCTTGTGTCTTTCTAATGGAATACACCTCTATGGAGCCAGGTTGGACTGATAAACCAAACAGGCTTCTACTATAACATAATAATTCAGGTATGCATCTTTTCTTTGGAAATAAATTGTATTTTTTCCATCATTTCTAACTTTAAATCCAGAATTCCTACTTAATGACACTGTGGGAGTATTTTCGCTATTAGGTGATTAGCAGTGATCAAGTTAAAGATGCCCTTGCCAGTCAAACCCACAACACTCAAATGATTTGGCAATTAGAAATGTCAACACTGACTGCTCTCATAGAAAATGATGCCTGTCCTGTTTGATATTACATCAAAGACCTTCTGGAACAACAACAGCTGATGCCAAATGCTGAGGTTGAACATTACTAGTTGAGATGGGCCAGCGGCCATGGAGATGACAATTTGATTAATGTGATTTTGTAAGGAATAGACAATAACACCATACTCCTAAAATAAAAGGCGGAAGATTTACCACTATAAATAACTGCTGCTGACATTTTCATTCTGAACTCGTGTTGAATGTATTGACACAGCTGATCAACAGCACAAAATTCATCATCCCGTCACAGTCATTATCAGGGCCGTCAGAACTACAGTGGGGGGATCGATGGACTCTGAATCAGAGGAGCAAAGTGAAATGCTGGATTAGTAGTAAAGTTCCAAAAGATCCTCCACGAGTTTTTAGCCGAATGGGCCAATGCTTCTTTGGATTGGAACAATTGGCAAATCATAGACACAAGAGATTCTGCAGATGCTGGATATCAGAGCAATGTACACAAAATATAAGTCAGGGGAGTGAACAGAAGATGTTTTGGACCAAGATATTTCGTAAGAACTGGAAAGAAAGGGGGAAGATCAGTTTGCAACCTTTACATTTTGATCAGTTACCTTAACTTGCATGAAGGTGTAGAGGAGATTCACCAGGACACTGCCTGGATTGGAGAACACTATGAGGAAAGGCTGAGAAAGCTAAGGCTTTCCTCTTTGGAGTAAAGGAGGACAAGAGGTGAATTGACAGAGGTGTATAAGATTATAAGAACACAATACTCCAAGTATTGCTTCATATGTCTATTGCTTCCATCTATGTTTGGATTATAGTCCCATGCCACAACCTCACCATTTTGGCATTTCATTTTCAACCACACTTGGTACCGCCCTCTACATGCCCTCTGTACTCCTCATTGGATCAAAGCAGGCTTGACTCTATGACTCTGTGTACCTCACTGTCACCTTTGCAAGGGTGTATAACTTACTGTCCATTGTGCCGCTAGCATTTAGGGCAGCAATGAAAGCCCTCCATCTCTATCTGTCCATATCGTCACACATAGATGTAGAAGGGTTCTTCAGAGTGTTTTCCATACAATTTTTTTGACTAGTCAGGGTTGTTAGCCCTGAGCTGAATTCCTGAACCTGGATGAGTGGTGGATCACTCTTAGTCTGGTCTCTACCCCTTACCAGTTTTCCATGGGAGACCCTAACAAGGGCCAAAGCACAAGGTTTTGACTTTAGTCAACATACTGTACCTCTCTGGGTCATTGAGGTATGCAAACTTCCAAACCCTATGACTTTTGTGGTCCTCTTGGAGGAAAAGGAAGTGCAAAGTATTGAAATTAATCAAGTTATTCTGTATTCAGGAGTTTGAAAACAAGCCAGGAATGTTAAACACATATAATCAGAGAGATGGAGACCACTCACCTCACTGAGTCTATGCTGATTTTGGAGGAAGCTCCCTCATCCTTTCTCTCCCCATTGGTTTGCTTTCATTATTTGTTTGATGCATATTTCTAATCCCCATGCAAATATTTCCATCCATCCATCTGTTAATCCATTCCAATATCTATCCAACCATCCATCTACCATCCAGCCATCATCCATTTAATATCTATCGCCTATTTATTATCTATCCAACCACCACCCATTCATTATGGATATGATTTTTTTTCAGCACCTATCTATCTATCATCCACCAATAGAAACCTTTGACCTTCATTGTTCCTGGTGATTAAGTAGATACTTCTCAAGTGTTGTGAGACTGTCTGACTCCACCCAGCCAGTGTCATCTGGATTTAAGCCGGCATCTGATTGAAAAGGGTTTTTCCTCAGGTCTACTCTGAACCCATTACCCTTTAATTAAATCCATGTCCACTAGTTTTAATTACCTCTTCTCTGCAGGTCTGAATGGGGACTGTCAAATCTGAGTCTTTAACTCCCATTGCGCTATTTTTAACATATTTTTGCTCAATTTCATGGATTTTTCCAGAAGCTTAAAATCAGTGTTAATGTTGTGAGCAGCACATGTTTAACACATATGCCAAACTTCAATTTTTTGGCGCTAATGTTTAGACAGATTGGTGAAATATATGTTAGTCAGGGAATCATAGCCATGCCTTGAAGAAGCAGAGACATTAGGAAGGAATTTCACACGGAAAAGAGCCGTGGAAATTTGAAACATACTTCAACAAGCAGATATTGACACGGGGTCGATAGGTGACTTTAAACCAGACATTGGTAGTGACAGAAGTCTCTTCAGATACCAAGAAATCTGAAGATAAGCAAATCAACTACGATTTATGGAGTTGGATTAGTAATGATTAACAGAGCAGTTTGGAGTGCCTTGCTTACTGTTGCTTGTATTTCATATAAGTCATATATTCTGCATGTAGGGCATACTATCCTAGACCATCAAAATGCTGTATTACTCTAAAAGTCCATCTGGTTCACCAGTATCCTTGGGCTGCATGACTTAAGGATTTTGGCATGAAACATCAACTGCTTAATCCTTTCCTTAGATACTGCCTGATCTGCCGAGTTCCTCCAGCATTTTATTTATGTTACTCTGCATTTGTGGCATCTGCAGAATCTCTTGTGTTCACTGTAGTATAACTACCTCTTACTTATCTTCTCAATTAGCCCAGAAGACAGAAGGCTGTTCAATTGTCTCAAATAATTTCAGTAAAACAAAATTTTCTCCTCTCCCTACAACAATGGGAAGCTTCCAAAGATAGTTGCTGCTCATGTTAGGACTTGCACAGAAAATATTAGTTGTTGGTTCAAGTTATTGCTCTACTGAACAAGTTCAAGAAAAAGATATATAGAGGCCAAGATTTTTAACTGGAGCAGAGGTTCCCAACTGGGGGTCCACAGATCCCTAAGTTAATAATAAGGGTCCATTGCATAAAAAAATTTTGGGGAACACTGAACTAGAGAATTCCTTATGACATATACTGCCGAAGTAACAGTCACTCATATCAAAGAAAGTAAATCAAGAAAGGTCATGTGACCAAAACTACAAGTAAGACTCTGGTTGGAAACTTCTGGGCAGTATAAACCTTTGACTCTACGACCTCCATGCAGAAGTGCATAGTTTCCAAGACATTGTGGTATATTGGGAAGATAAAGGGAATCCTTTAATTGCTGGAATTAGCCTTGTGAACCTGCCCTGAACCCTCTCCAATGCCAGCACATTTGTTCCTGGATAAGGAGCCCAAAACTGTTCATAATTCTAATTTGGAGTATTGTGTGCAGTTTTGGCCACCTACCTACAGGAACAATAAAAACAAGATTGACCGAGTGCAGAGAAAATTTACAAAGATGCTGCTGAGACTTGAGTCATAGGGAAAGGTTGAATAGTTTTGGGTTTTACTCCCAAGAACATATAAGACTGAGGGGAGACATGATAGAGGTATACAAAATTATGAGGGGTATAGATAGAATAACTGCAAGCAGACTTTTTCCTTTGAGATTAGGTGAGACATGAACTAAGGTAAAATGTTTAAGGGGAATATAAGGAGAACTCCTTCAGTCAGAGTGGTGAGCGTGTAGAATGACCTGCCAGTGGAAGAGGTAGATGTGAGTTTGATTTCAACATTTTAAAGAAATTTGGATAGGAGATACTGGACTTGAATGGGATCCCCGGATCCCCCCAGTGCCAGTGTCAGGGACGACTTGGATCACGTACTCAGCATTTTGGAGGGGCAGGGGAAGCAGCCGGATGTCTCGGTACATATTGGTACCAATGGCATTGGAAGGAAAAGCCAAGAGCTCCTGAAGACAGAATTTAAAGAGCTAGGCAGAAAGCTGAGAAGCAGGACCTCCAGGTTAGTAATTTCTAGATTGCTGCCTGTGCCACGCACCAGAGAGGTTGGAGATAGGATGATTTGGCAGATAAATGTGTGGCTGAGAAGTTGGTATAGGGGGCAGGGCTTCAGGTTCTTGGATCATTGGGATCTCTTCTGGGCAAAGTATGAACTGTACAAAAGGGATGCTTTGCGCAAGAACTCGAAGGGGGACAAATATTCTGGCGGATAAGTTTGTTAGAACTGATGGGGGGGTTTAAACTAATTTGGCTGTAGGTGGAAACTGGAGTGAAGGGACTTAGGGCAGGACAGATGATAAAAAGCAAAGATAGCATGCAGTCAGTCTGTCAGGAAGGGCAGTCAGATTGTCAGGAAGGATAGGACAGAATTGTACCCAGCAGGGTGAGTATCAGCACATTAGGGATGCAGAATCAAAAAGGATAGCAAAAATAGTAGTCAAAGTGTTATATCTCAGTGCACAGAGTATAAGAAATAAGGTGGATGAAGTTGTTGCACTTTTACAGATTGTCAGGTAAGATGATGTGGCCATCACTGAATCATAGCTGAAGGATGGATGTAGTTGGGAGCTGAATGTCCAAGATTACATATTGTATCAGAAGGAGAGAAATGTAGACAGAGAGGATGGTGTGGCTTACTGGTAAAGAATGGTTTCAAAAAAAGTAGAATGATGTGACAGGATTGGAAGATGTTGAATCCTTGTGGGTTGAGTTAAGAAACTGCAAGGGTAAAAGGACCCTGATGGAAGTTATATACAGGCCTCCAAACATTAGCTGGGTTGTGGACTACAGATTACAATGTGAAATTGAAAATACACATCAAAAGGGCAATGTTATGATTGTCACGGGAGATTTTAGCATGCAGGTTGATTGGGAAAATCAGGTTGGTAGTAAATCTCAAGAGAGTGAATTTGTTGAATGTCTACGAGATGGCTTTTTACAGCAGTTTGTCATTGAGCCTACTAGGGGATCAGGTATACTGGATTGGGTGTTATGTAATGAATCAAAAGTGATTAGGGAGCTTAAGATAAAGGAACACTTAGGAGGAGTGATCACAATATGATTAAGTTCAACTTGAAATTAGTTAGGGAGAAAGTAAAGGCTAATGTTGTATTATGTCAGTGGAGTAAATTACAAGTCAAGTCAAGTCAACTTTTATTGTCATTTCGACCATAACTGCTGGTACAGTGCATAGTAGAAATGAGACAACGTTTTTCAGGACCATGGTTTACATGACACAGTACAAAAAACTAGATTGAACTACGTAAAAAAAAACACAAAGAAAACTATACTAGACTACAGACCTACACTGGACTGCATAAAGTGCACAAAAACAGCATTACAATAAATAATAAACAGGACAGTAGGGCAAGGTGTCAGTCCAGGCTTCGGGTACAGTGGAATGAAACAAGAGTTGGCCAAAGTAAATAGGAAGGGGAGGCTGGCAGGGAAGACAGTAGAACAGCAATGGTTTGAACCTCTGGGAAAACTATAAAGAAGGTGCAGGATAGATATATTCCAAAAGCAAAGAAATACTCAAACGGCTGAACAGTACAACCGTGGCTGACAAGGGAAGTCAAAGCTAACGTAAATCAAAAGAGAGGGCATACAACAAAGCAAAATTTAGTGGGAAGATAGATGATTGGGAAGTTTTTAACAACCTACAGAGAGCAACTAAAAAAATCATTAGGAGGGAAAAGATGAAATATAAAACAAGATAGCAAACAGTATCAAGGTGGATAGAAAAATATTTTTCAAGTAAAAAATGAAAGAGATGAGTATCGATATGAGACTGCTAGAAAATTAGAGCAGAAAAATAATAAGAGGGGACAAGGACATGACAAATGAACTAAATGAATATTTTGCATCAGCCTTCACCATGGAAGACACTAGCATTGAACCAAGTGTTGAAGGGTGTGAGGGAAGAGAAGTGATTGCCTGAACACCTGTGCAACTGGATTCTAGATTTCCTGACTGGGAGATCTCAGTCAGTCCGGATCGGGAGCAGCATCTCTAACACCATCACACTGAGCACGGGGGCCCCCCAGGGCTGTGTGCTCAGTCCACTGCTGTTCACTCTGCTGACTCATGACTGTGCTACAACAAACAGCTCGAACCACATCATCAAGTTCACCAATGGCACGACCGTGGTGGGTCTCATCAGCAAGAACAACAAGTCAGCGTACAAAGAGGAGGTGCAGCAGCTAATGGACTGGTGCAGAGTCAACAACCTGTCTCTAAATGTGAACAAAACAAAAGAGATGGTTGTTAACTTTAGGAAGGCACGGAGCGACCACTCTCCGCTGAACATCGACTGCTCCTCGGTGGAGATCGTTAAGAGCACCAAAGTTCTTGGTGTTCACATGGCGGAGAATCTCACCTGGTCCCTCAACACCAGCTCCATATCAAAGAAAGCCCAGCAGCATCTTACTTTCTGTGAAGGCTGAGGAAAGTCCATCTCCCACCCCCCATCCTCATCACATTCTAAAGGGGTTGTATTGAGAGCATCCTGAGCAGCTGCATCACTGCCTGGTTCGGAAATTGCACTGTCTCGGATTGTAAGACTCTGCAGCGGATAGTGAGGTCAGCTGAGAAGATCATCAGGGTCTTTCTTCCCGCCATTATGGACACTTACACTACATGCTGCATCCGCAAAGCAAACAGCATTATGAAGGACCCCATGCACCCCTCATACAAACTCTTCTCCCTACTGCCATCTGGGAAAAGGCACCAAAGCATTCGGGCTCTCATGACCAGACTATGTAACAGTTTCTTCCCCTAAACCATCAGACTCCTCAATACCCAGAGTCTGGACTGACACCAACTTACTGCCTTCTACTATGCCTATTGTTTTGTTTATTATTTATTGTCATGCCTGCTCTGTGTTGTACACTTTATACAGTCCTGGGCAGTCCTGTAGTCTAGTGTTTTTTTCTGTGTTGTTTTTACGTAGTTCAGTGTAGTTTTTGTACTGTTTCATGTAGCACCATGGTCCTGAAAAACGTTGTCTTGTTTTTACTGTGTACTGTACCAAAGGTTATGGTCGAAATGACAATAAAAAGTGACTTGACTTGACTTGACTTGCTATTAGAAGGGAGAGGTACTCAAAAAGCTGAAAGATGTAAAGGTACATGTCACCTGGTCCAGATGAACTGCACCCTAGGCCTCTGAAAGAGGTAGCAGTAGAGATTGTGGAGGAATTAGCAATAAACTTTCAAGAATCATTGGACTCTGGCATGGTTCCAGAGGAATGGAAAATTACAGATGTCACTCCACACTTTAACAAAGGAGAGAGGTGACAGAAAGAAAATCATAAATCAATTAGCCTGACCTCAATGGTTGGGAAGATGTTGGAGTCAATTGTTAAGGATGAGGTTATGGAGTACTTGGTGACACAGGACAAGATAGGACAAAGTCAGCATGGTTTCCTTATGAGAAAATCTTGCTTAATGAACCTGTTGGAATTCTTTGAGGATATTACAACTAGGATAGGTAAAGGGGATGCAGTGGATGTTGTATATTTGGCTTTTCAGAAGGTCTTTGACAAGGTGCTACACATGAGGCTGCTCATCAAGTTAGGAACCCATGGTATTACAGGAATGTTACTAGCATGGTTAGAGCATTGGCTGATTGTTAGCAGGCAGAAAGTCAGAATAAAAGGACAAGAGGGCACAGCCTTAGGATAGAGGGGTGGCCATTTCAAACAGAAATGCGGAGAAATTTCTTCACCCGGGGGTGGTCAGTTTGTGGAATTTACTACCACAGGCAGCTGTGGAGGCCAGGTCGTTGGGTGTATTTAAGGTAGAGCTTGATAGGTTCTTGATTGGACACAGCATCGAAGGTTATGGGGAGAAGGCCGGGGAGTGGGGCTGAGGAGGGGAAAGACAGATCAGCTTCATTGAGTGGCGGAGCAGACTCAATGAACCAAATGGTTTAATTCTGCTCCTATGTCCTATGTGAGACCTTATGGTCTTAAGGTCTCATCCTAGACCAACCCCCCCCCCCCACCCCCACCATGGGAAACATGGTTTCCACATCTACTCTGTCTAGGCCATTCAACAGTCAAAAGATTTCAATGATATACCACTCAATATTTTAAATTCCAGCGGGTATAGGCTGAGAACCATCAAACGTTCCTCATATGATAACCTTTTCATTCCTGGAATCATCCTTGTGAACCTCCTCTGAATCCTCTTCAATGCATTTTTTCTTAGTTGAGGATCTCAAAACTGTTCATCATACTCAAGGTGAGGGCTCACCACTGCCTTTTAACGTTTCAGCATCACATCCCTGCTTTTATGTTCTAGACCTCTTGAAATGAATGCTAACATGCCTTCCTCACCACTGTTTCTACCTGCAAGTTAACCTTTTGGGTGTTCTGCACAAGGACTCTCAAGATGCTCTGCATTTCAGATTTTTGGATTTTCTCCTTGTTTAGAAAATAGTTTGCACATTTATTTCTACTACTAAAGTGCATGACCGTGCATCTTCTAACATTGCATTTCATTTGCCACTTTCATGCCCATTCTCCTAATATGTCTAAGTCCTTCTGCAGCCTTCCTGTTTCCTCAACACTACCTGCCGCTCTTCATATCACCTGCAAACTTGGCAACAAAGCCATCTATTCCATCGTCTAAATCATTGAAATGCAGCATAAATAGAAGCGGTCCCAACACCGACCCCTGCAGAACACCACTAGTCATGGGCAGTCAACCAGAAAAGGATCCTTTTATTCCTACTCACTGCCTCCTATCAATCAGCCAATTCAATGGTCTCATGGTCTACATGGATGGGAGAGGTATGGAGGGCTATGGTCTGGGGGCCAGACTGATGGGATGGACAGATTAATAGTTTGTTACAGACTAGATGGGCTGAAGGGTCCATTTCTCTGCTGTTGTGCTTTATGACCCTATAACTTTATAATTAATGATTGTTGTTATGTAAGCAAATTGAGCAGCTATATCTATATTGTAAAAAATACATATAGTCATGGCTGCAATGCATTCCTCTGTACTTTTCCATATTTCAATGATTAATCAGAACAACCCACCATGGGGTCTGGATGCTGCATTTTAGTTCTGTGACCTATGTACATATAAACTGACTGAGACTCAAATTCCAACGTACTGTGTAGAAACAGACTGCATGATAGCAAAAAGAATTATTCGAAGCTTCACTTCTTATCAAAGTATGTATCTACATACAGCTCTGAGATTTGTCTTCTCCAGATAGCCACGAAAATAAAGAATATGAAATTCAGAGATAACCTCCCTGCACAGAAAAGAACAGCACCCCATCATCAACACCCAAACCCCTACCCCCCTCCATACAAAACTGAACAGGTAAAAACCTTTAAAACCTCCAACCCCCACACAAAATGGAACAAAAACATTGACCCCCAAACCCCACTCCTCCCCCACAAACAACTAACAGAACATTACAAGAACATCAACCCCCAAATCCCCTTCCTTTGCATAACTAAATGGAAAGGAATGGGCAAGAAAATACAGTATTTATAAACCACGTTTGAAAGAGGCCACAGTCCAGAAACACAATAGTTCAAGGCATTGCACAGAACCTTTATCATCAAAAGAGAGATACCACATGAGTGCAGAGACCTATCTCTCTGCTTTAGAGAGCCACGCAGTGATAGGCCACTCATAGGTTCCTTCTCTGGCCGAGATCAAAAGGCAGGCAGTAGGTGCTGAGCTCTCATTCATCTTCCGCATTCGCCTTGATGTCTCAGTCTTCATTGATGCCTTAGTCAGCGATTAATGGATGCTTTAAAGAGACAGCATTTCTCTGAACCGGAGTGTCAAGTACAGAAGTACACAACACACAACCTATGATAATTTATGAAGGCAAGGCTAAAATCTACAGACGAATTACACATTAATAACAAACAAAAATGCATTAATATTAAGTATTGCAAGGTACAGAACAGATTAAGCAGTGACACTTTGAATATGATGCGGCAGGGCGTTCAGAAGCCTCATGGCCTGGGGGGAAGAAACTGTTTCTCATCCTAGCCATTCAGTTTTTTTTGCATCATATGTCATTCAATGTCTGTAGTGAGATGCTGAAGATGTTCTATAGGTCAGTTGTGGAGAGCGCCCTCTTCTTTGTGGTGGCGTGTTGGGGAGGAAGCATTAAGAAGAGGGACGCCTCACGTCTTAATAAGCTGGTAAGGAAGGTGGGCTCTGTCATGGGCAAAGTACTGGAGAGTTTAACATCGGTAGCTGAGCGAAGGGCGCTGAGTAGGCTACGGTCAATTATGGATAACTCTGAACATCCTCTACATAGCACCATCCAGAGACAGAGAAGCAGTTTCAGCGACAGGTTACTATCGATGCAATGCTCCTCAGACAGGATGAAGAGGTCAATACTCCCCAATGCCATTAGGCTTTACAATTCTACCGCCAGGACTTAAGAACTTTTTAAAAGCTATTATTAATGCTTTTTGAGATAGTGATTTAGATGCATATCATATTTTTTACTGAGTTAAGTATTGTATGTAATTAGTTTTGCTACAACAAGTGTATGGGACATTGGAAAAAAGTTGAATTTCCCCATGGGGATGAATAAAGTATCTATCTATCTATCTATCTATCTATCTATCTATCTATCTATCTATCTAATCTCCTGTTTGATGGTGGAAAGTCAAAAAGAATGTTAGATGGGTGGATTGATTCTTAATAATGCTAAGGGCCTTGGTAGTATTAGGTCAGTGTGCAGCTCTCCTCATAAATGTCCCTGATAAATGATAGGGAGATCCCTCTGATCCTCTCAGCTGTTCTGACGCTCCGTTGCAGGGACTTCTGGTCCAATGTTGGACTTCTCCCTTACCAGATGGAGACGCAGCTTGTCAGGAAGCTCTCAATGTGAGTCTTTTTTCTTTTCTTTCTTTTTCAATATTTTTATTGATTTCTTAAATAAAAGAATACAGAGTACGGTAGGATATATTATATATATTGATAACAATATATTGGAATCACAAATATAGTCTCATTACCCCATATCCATGTAAATTAAATTTAAACGTAATACTGAGAAAAGATAATTTTATTATACAAAAAAATCTAAACCCACTACCAGAAAAAAACAGCTGTTTGGTTAAAAAAAGGAAAAAAATCCTTATCATATAGTAAAACATTCTCAGCCAATATCTGTGCTTAATAGCAAATCAAAGATTTTGAAAATAATTCAAAAAAAGTCCCCACAATGTTAAAAAATTCTTGTCTAGGTTCAGAAATTGAACAGTGAATCTTCTCTAAATTTAAGCATGACATAACATCACTTAACCAATGAGCATGAGTAGGCGGAGTGGCATCCTTCCACTGAAGCAACAATGCCCTCCTGACTAGAAGAGAAATAAAAGCCAAAATGTGCAAATCAGATGACTCCAAAATAATATCCTTTCCTCCAACAATACCAAATAAGGCAGTCAAAGGATTAGGTTTAAATTTTACTTTAAAAAGCACCGAAGAAGTTTGGAATACTTCCTTCCAGTATTTTTTCAAGACTTGGACAAGTACAAAACATATGGATTAGTGAAGCTTCTCCATTGTTACATCTATCACGATAGGGAAATATATCAGAATAAAAATGAGACAGCTTATCTTTAGTCATATGGGATCTATGAACCACTTTAAATTGTAGAAGGGAATGATGGGCACATAACAATGAGGTATTAACCAATTTAAAAATTTCATTCCAAGTATTCTCAGAAGTTGGAATCTGTAAATCTTGTTCTCAGAGATCTTTAATTTTGTCTAATGGAATATTTCTCATTGCCAACAACATACCAGAAATATTAGATATAGATCCATTATGGAAGGGTTTCAAATTAAAAATTGTATCAAGTAAATTCTTATCTGGACTTTTAGAAAATCTATGTACTTGAGAACGCAAAAAGTCTCTAATTGTAAATATCGAAAAAAAGTGGGTTTTGGGAAGGCTATACAATGTGAGTCTAACTTCATTTTTTACTTTAAGTGAGGGGCGTGTATGACCCAACTTGATGATGTATGACACTCATGTACTTCGTACATATAACCATAATGGATTATTTTAATGAGAAGGGATGCTTAATCAGACAATATATTTACAATATTACTCAAATATTACTGATATATTGAATACATAACATAAATGCCAAGAAAAGGCAGGAGATTGGAGCTGAGAGGGAAAATGGATCAGCCATGACAAAATGGCAGAGCAGACTTGATGGGCTGAATGGCTTAATTCTGTTCCTATAACTTATAGTCTTAATGTCTATGGAAATAGAAGAGGATACCTAATTTTCCCACTTAGAATCTCTTCTAGTGAAGATGGGATGGCAGTGGACAAATTCACCAAATCAACTAATTCATGAACTTGCCAAGTAGACAGCATTCATAAGACACAAACAAAAGGGAGAGCTGTATTATGAAGGCAATTTTCTGACCTTTGTACATATGCACTAAGTATCATAGGCATGAAATTTGTATTATCGGAAGGATGTATTTAGAAGCAAATTCTACAGATTCGAAGGAAGTTCATGGTTAATAACCATATAGAAAGAAATGTAATCCTCTAGTTTATCACTGGTATGAGTGTTTTTTAAAATATAGGAAAGCTTAAGAGCACTGCTTACTTAAAGTTAAATAGCCATGTTATGCTGAAGGGGCTCATTATTATGTTTATAAAGCATTTATAGTCTAATAAATCACCAAGTTGTACTACTTATGAACCTTAACAACTATTACTCTAATTGATTGGATTCAGATGTTGAGAGAAGCTGTGAGCTCACCAACCCACAGATAGAAATCAAACGTAAAACTAATACAAATGACAAATTCTCAGTACTTCCTCATTTGGCAAATGTGATCTTCAGCAACAGTCATTTTTATTGGATTTGTTTATTTTTGGGATCTGGTCATCACCAATAAGGCCAGAGTTTATTGCCTAGCCCTAATTACCTTCGAGAAGGTGGCGGTAGTTATCTTGATGACTGCTGCATTCTTCCGGGTGAAGGTACTCACACACTGGCCTTTCTGAATTTAGACTGGCCTCTGTGAAGAAAGTCGAGAAATTTCAAGGTTAGTGTATGATGAGGAGGGCGACTTGCTGGTGTCCTCATGCACCTGAAGCTCTTGTCTTTCCTTGGGGAAGATGTCATGGGTTCAGGAGGTGATCTCAATAGTCAGACAAGTAACTGTAGTACATTTTGAAGATTGTACATATGGTGGCCACCATGCACCAGTAGGGGAGAGATTGAATGCTGAAGATAATGAATGGGATGCCAGTCATGATGGCTGGTTTCCATTGGGAAATGTTGTGCTTCTCAAGTGCAGCTGGATCTGCACGTATTCCAGCAGGTGCTACTCATCTGAGAACTTCACTCCAAGTTTTCTTAAGTGATGTGATTCCTGGCTCTCCTTCAACTGAGCCAGACACAGCAGCAAAGCACAATGGTTATTAAAACACTGTCAGAAGTTCAAAGTAATGTTTATTATCAAAGTATATATGTGTCACCACATATAATCCTGAGATTCACTTTCTTGTAATCATACTCAACAAATCTATAGAATAGTAACTACATCAAGATCATTGAAAGATAAACCAGAGTACAGAAGACAACAAACTGTGCAAATGCAAATATAAATAAGTAGCACTAAATGACAGGAACATGAGATAAAAAGTCCTTAAAGTGAGATCATTGGTTGTTGGAACATTTCAATGATAGGACAAGTGTAGTTATCCTCTTTTATTCAAGAACCTGATGGTTGAGGGGTCCTAACTGACCTTGAGCCTGGTAGATTAAGGTTCCTGAGGCTCTTGTACCTTTTACTAATGAGAAGAGAGTATGATGGGTGCTGGGCATCTCTGATGAGGAAAGCTGCTTTCCTATGAGAGTGAGTCAGGGTCTGATCTGGTCATGGTTGTGACGTAGGGGTTCTTATACTGAGACTTTGATGGATTCCAAGTGTGCCATCATTAAAGAGAATTGGAAGCAATTAGGGAAATTAATGATCAGGACCATGGCATTATCAAAGAAAATTAGGATCAAGACTGGGAGTTAACAATCAGGATCATGACATTAACATCAACATCAATGGAAGACATCCTCATAATCCCATAATCCCTCCCGCTTCCAGTGGCGTGGTAGGGTCTAAGACGGCTGCAGGAAGTTCTGTTGCAGAGAGTGGCCAGACCAAGCTTCAATGCGAGGAATGCCCTTTCTGCGCTTAACGGCACGTGTTTGCTAGATGGCCGTTGACCCTACGAGTGGGTTCATCTGTCCTTTGAAAGGATTTGTTTTTTGTCCTGCAGGGTTTCTAGCCACCCTCCTCACCAGGCAAGCCTGGGGGGGGTGGGGGAGCCGGTTTAGTCCCCAAACACCTGACCATGCAACAGGTAGTACTGGGTTACACGGTGCCAGAAGCGTTCAGACGAGTGACCTGACGTTTGCAGTAACAACATTGCACTCAATGTCAATAAGATCCGATTGTCCACTTTGGAAAGGGTAAGATGGGGGAGCACACAACACTCCTCATCAAGGGACCAGAAGTGGAAAGTGTGAGTGATTTCAAGTTCCTGCTGTCAACATTTCTGAGGATCTATCCTGGGCCCAACATATCCATCAGTTACGAAGAAGGCATGACAGTGGCTAGATTTCATTAGACATTTGAGGAGATTTGGTATGTCTTGGTGAGACCGCACCTAGAATATTGTGTGCGGTTTTGGTCCCCTAATCTGAGGAAACACATTCTTGCCATAGAGGGAGTACAGAGAAGGTTCACTAGATTGATTCCTGGGATGGCAGGACTTTCATATGAAGAAAGACTGGATTGACTAGGCTTATACTCACTGGAATTTAGAAGATTGAGGGGGGATCTTATTGAAACGTATAAAATTCTAAAGGGATTGGACAGGCTAGATGCAGGACGATTGTTTCCGATGTTGGGGAAGTCCAGAACAAGGGGTCACAGTGTAAGGATAAAGGGGAAGCCTTTTAGGACTGAGATGAGGAAAAACTTCTTCACACAGAGAGTGGTGAATCTGTGGAATTATCTGCCACAGGAAACAGTTGAGGCCGGTTCATTGGCTATATTTAAGAGAGAGTTAGATATGGCCCTTGTGGCTAAAGGGATCGGGGGTATGGAGAGAAAGTAGGTACAGGGCTCTGAGTTGGATGATCAGCCAAGATCATACTGAATGGCGGTGCAGGCTCGAAGGGCCAAATGGCCTACTCCTTCACCTATTTTCTATGTTTCTATGTTTCTACCAAAGACATTCATCAATTTCTACCACTGTACCATGAGCAGCATTCTAACTGGTTGCATTACAATCTGTTATGGGGGAGGGGATCAAGATAAACTGCAGAAAGTTGTAAACTAAGTCAGCTCCATCATGGACACTAATCTTCCCAATATCCAGGGCATCTTCAAGGAGCAATGCCTCAAAAAGGCAGCACCCATCATTAAGGACCCCATCAGCCAGGTCATGCCCTCTTCTTATTGCTACCATCAGGGAGGCGGTACAGGATCCCGATGGCTTCTTCCCCTCTGCCAGCAGATTTCTGAATGGACATTGTATCCACAAACACTGCTGCACTTCTTTTCCTCTTTTTTCCCTGCTTGTTTAATTTAACTTTACATATATATATAAAAGTTATTTCTTAATGTAAGTTACAGTTTTTATTATTATGTACTGCTGCCACATAACAACAAATTTCATGACATATGCCAGGATTCTGATTCTGAGAATCCAGAAACTACCCAACACATTCCAGGATCCTGCAGCAGTTTGAGTCAATCTGATTATTTACGTAGGCACCGTCAAATAGCAAATGTCATTCACCAAAATCTTGCTTTAAAAGACAACATACCTTTCTATAAATACAAGCCTGATCCCGTTTCAGAGTCAGTCTTACACATTATATTATGATCGATCTATTATTACAGATAGGACAATTCATAATAGCTATCCAGATATAATATTACAGGATAAATAAGCAAGAACAACTTACTTAACAGATATAGCCATTCGAAACACACATAACATACAGAAATCATAAGTGAAAAACACCACAAATATGCTGAATTACAAGAGGAAATTGAAGGGCTATGGAACATAAACTAGGTATATATTGTCCTATAGTAATATCTACAAATGGCATTATCCAAAAGTCATTATGCAATAGCATTAAACAATTAGGCCTATACAGCAATATTCATGTAAATCTCTATAAAGCCACAATACTAAACACCACTATAATAGTCCAAAAGTTCCTAGCAATTGAGAAATTAATGTGCTTTGCTATGCCCATACCTCAGGTTTTACCAGCTTGAGAAAAAATAAAAATGGTATAAAATTTTTAAAAATTGGATAGGTATATGGACAGGAAAGGAATGGAGAGTTATCGGCTGAGTGCAGGTAGGTGGGACTAGGTGAGAGTAAGCGTTTGGCACAGACTAAAAGGGCCGAGATAGCCTGTTTCCGTGCTGTAATTGTTATATGGTTATATAATAATAATAATAACCAACAGATAATGAAACCATAAGATAATATGGAGCACTGGAGTAGCATTAGGCCATTCAGCCTATCAAATCTGCTCCATCATTTCAATATGGCTGATTTATCATCCATCTTAATGCCATCATCCTGCCTTCTCCCATAAACTTTGGCACCCTTACTAATCAAGAACCTATCAGTCTCTGCTTTAAATGTAGCCGATGACTTGGCCTTTTCAGCCATCTGTGGCAATGAATTCCACAGATTGTAGCTAATGAAATTTCTCCTCATCTCTGTTCTAAAAAGATGTCCTTCTATTTTGAGGTTGTGCCCTCTGGGTCAAGGCTCCCACATGATTGGAAGCATCCTCTCCATATCCACTCTGTCTAGCCCTTTTAATATCCAATAGGTTTCAATGTGATTCCCCCTCATTCTTCTAAACTCCAGTGAGTACAGGCCCAGAGCCATCAGTCACTCCTTGGATGTTAAACCATTCATTCCCTGGATCATAATGCCTATAATCTCTTGATGTTGAATCAGCCTGCTGAATGATAACTACGTTTTCTATTCATTGTGAAGGAATACTTATTTTCCCTTATTCTGAATGTTTGCTCCAGTAATTTGTGAGATCTGTATTGCCGGTAGCTCGAGATTCACATTTGAAACTTGAGAACTGAAAACTTCTATCTATCCTTTCTTTGCAGCCCTCACTGATGGTGCTCAGGTTCAATGAATAAGTTCCTTGCTGAATAATATAAAGACTGAGTGTGTTCCCTTTATGCTGTACTAATCAGAATTCAATGTAGTTTTTTGCCGCAGACTGCTCCACAGCACTTAGCCAATTGGGCTTCTGATTGTCATTTGACAGATGTGTCATTGTAGCTGATATCCAGTCCACTTTACTGATTGCTGCGCTGCGGTAACTTGGCACCTTAATACTCTGGCTGTCATCACTCCCAGATACCCTAACAACTATTCCATCATCTATTCAGCACTATTCATGAAATCAGTATGTCCTCAATTTCTCCCTGTGTGCAACATCCCGCATTAACTTTTCACCCGTCATTTAAACCTGTGGTTCTGTGGTTACCCTTGGCAACTCCATAAAATCAAATTACACCCTCAACCTTAACTCTCCTCACACCCCAGCTAAATCTATCAGTATTGTCCAGATATTTACTGGATCTAGGTGATGTGTGTGGATTAGAAATACTCCGTACCTCAGCAATAATCCTTGGGACATCTCCCCAGCCTGACATTTTCTTCCTTATAGAATATCCTGTGCAGCTGTTCCCTAAACACATACAGTGCCTCCAGAAGGCAGCATCCTTCATTAAGGACCCTCACCATCTGGGACATGCTTTCTTCTCATTACCACCATAAGGGAGGAAGTACAGGGGATTGAAGACCCATACCCAACATTTTAGAAACAGCTTCTTTACCTCCACCATCTGATTTCTGACTAGTCACGAACCCATGAGCACACCCTCATGATTCCTCTTTTGAACTATTTATTTATTTTATATTTTATTCTAACTTATAGTAATTTATTATGCCTTGCACTGTACTCCTTGGGTGATGGGGTGGAGATACATCTCTACCAAAGGAGGGGTGAGGTGCTCCTTCCCTCCGTAAGCCTGCAGGCCTCCCCTGGGCAAGGTGTAGCAATGGCTTAGCCCCCCCCCCCCACTTCCTCCCCCAGTCAGGGTCATCTGAAGCCATGGGAGCAGGTAGCTGGTGCATATTGCAAGTCTGGGTTATGCCAGCCAGACAATCTCAGAAGAGCTTTGATAATGGCTGGGATCATCCGCCTTGTAAAGACACTGCCCAGGAGATGGCAATGGCAAACCACTTCTGTAGAGAAATTTGCCAATAACGATCATGGCCATGAAAAGACCATGATCACCCATTTCATACAACATGGTACATAATGATAACAACTGCACTGTTCCTGTAAAACAACAAATTTCATGACTGATTTTGAGATGTACAGCTCAGATGTACATAAATGTACATTACTGCATATAAGCTGTTGGTCAAAGTGTCATGGTCCAGTCTGTAAAATTCACATTCCGGTTCACGGTCTAGTCCATGTTTCTTATTCCAGGTTTTCCGGGTTGCCCCAGTTTCTGTTGAGGCAGCTGATTCTTGATTGGGCTGGCTTCATAAATAGCTCCAGGATTCAGCCTCTGGCTGCTAGGTTTTATTGTGTCTCAACTCCCTGTCTGTATCCTTTCCTGTCACCTTCCTGCCTGGAGCCTTGCCCTGTTTGGAACTCTATGTCTGTGTCCATGCCTTTGCTAGGTAGGTCTGGCTGTTTTGCTACTACCTAGTGTTGGGAACTGTCTTGTTGTGTTCTGTGTTATGAGTCCCAGCTCTATGTCCTGTACCCAAGGAGGGGTCCTAGCTTGGTGTTCCATGTTCCTGTCTCTCCCTTGACCCGGGCTCTGTGTTCTGCGTTCCTGTCTCTCCCTTGACTCTGTGTTCTGCGTTCCTGTCTCTCCCTTGGCTCTGTGTCCTGCGTTCCTGTCTCTCCCTCGACCCGGGCTCTGTGTCCTGCGTTCCTGTCTCTCCCTCGACCCGGGCTCTGTGTCCTGCGTTCCTGTCTCTCCCTCGACCCGGGCTCTGTGTCCTGCGTTCCTGTCTCTCCCTCGACCCGGGCTCTGTGTCCTGCGTTCCTGTCTCTCCCTCGACCCGCCCGGTGCTGGGATTCCCTTGTCCTGTCCAGGAGTCTCACGTCCTGCCCTGTGCCTCTTCTCGTCCTATAGCCACATCTTGTCCTTGCCTGTTTCTGGAATCTGAGCACAAGTCAAGACCCGGGTTCTGTGTCCTTGTCCAATCTCTGGCTCGGAGACAAAGCCCAGGCTCCTAGTTCCCATTTGCATGTCCTGGTTCCTCTATCATTGTCAAGTCCTAGCCCAGGCCTGGAATCCTTGTCTCATCTGGGGCCTGTGTCATGTCCAGTGTCCTTTCTTCCTCACTTTCCTTGCTTCCTTCTCATGCCTAGTCCTGTTCCTGGTAGTTCAGTGTCTGTGTCTTGCATATGGGTCCACTCCCAATACCCCCATTATGACACAAAGGGCATTTGGAATACTGAGAGCAATTGTGGGCCCTATATCTAAGAAAAATATGCTGGTCTTAGGGCCAATTGGAGGTTCACAATAATGATCCCAAAAATGAAAGCCTTAATGAAGGAGAAGAATCTGATGGCTGTGCCTGTACTTGATGGAGTTCAGAAGGATGAAGGGGAGGAGGGGGGCATTTTACTGAAACCTACCAGATTCTGAAAGGCCTGGATAGAGTGGACAACAAAGGATGTTTCCACTGGTAGAAAAGCCAGAATTCTAGGGCACAGCTGCAGAATAAAGGGACTCCCCTTTAAAACTGAGATGTGTGGGGAATTTCTTCAGCTTGGGTGGTGAATCTGTGGAATTCATTGTTCCAGGGTGCTGTGAAGAGCAAGTTATTGGATGTATTTAAGGCAGGGATTGATAGGTTCTTCACTGGCAAGGGGGCTAAAAATTAGTGTAAAGTCAGGAAAATAAAACTGAGAAAAATAAATCAGCCATGATAAATCAACAGTAGACTTAAGGGCCTAATTCTGCTCCTATATCCTGTTGTATTATGGTCTTGTGGTCTTAGGAAGTATTGATGAGCTGAGTGACCTGAAGTGCACATCCAGAGAAACTTGAAGGTGGCAGTGCTAGTGGATAACATCGTTGCAGACATATGGGGTACTGGAGATGGGACATTCCAGGGAGATTTATACGCTCTAAAACTTTGATTGAAATTGGGCCTCATCTGGAGTACTACATGCATTTCTGGCTTTCCCACTGTAAGAATAATTGGATAGCATGAGAGATGGAACTAAGGTAATTCTCCAGAATGTTTCCTGGGGTGACGTGTTTCATTTATGATGAGTAAGCTGAAAAGCTGAGTCTGATCCATCAGGAATGGACAGGAGGTTAAGAAGGGGCTTGATTGAGGTAGACACAAAGCTGTGAGGGATATTGACATTCCCATATCAGAGCAAATCAAAACAAGAGGAGATAAAGGGGAAGAGGATCAAAGGGATAGCATGGATGGATTCTTATGAGTTGGCATGAATATGGTAGTCTGAATGGTTCATTGTGAACTACTGATGAAGCATCAAGCCTTTGGACTTCATTCTCACCAAGCAACTGCAGCAACAGCTGTGAAAACATAATCTACAGAGCGTAAGTGTAAGAAAAGAAGGGACACAGCTTCAGCACCTTTCCAGTGGAAATTGTGTTCCAAAAGGTGGTTAGGGACTTGTACCAATCATTATTGCTGCTGCAATAGCACAGAACAATTGTGAGTCAATTGCCTTTTGCTGATGATGGCTGAGGATGGGATATTGCTTAGATGCTGCTCTTTGTGTAGCTCTGTGAGATTTTAAGTATTGGCCTGGATAACTAGAACAGCAGGAAAAACTTTGGTTTTAATAAAATGAAGGAAATAATTCCTGACAGTGCAGTGCTCCAATACTACTTCCCAGGAATGTCAACCTACAATCAGTGGCTCCTTTATTAGGTACACCTGCTCGTTAAAGCAAATATCTAATCAGTCAATCCTATGGCAGCAACAGAATGCATAAACGCATGAAGACGTGGTCAAGAGGTCCAGTTGTTTTTCAGACCAAACATCAGAATGGGGAAGAAATGTGATCTAAGTGACTTTGACCATGGAAGGATAGTTGCTGCCAATTGGAGTGGTTAGAGTATCCAGAAACTGTTGATCTCCTGGAATTTTCATGCACAACAGTCTCTAGAGCAGGGATTCCCAACCTGTGGTCCACAGATGCCTTGCTTAATGATATTGGCCCATGGCATGAGAAAGGTTGGGGACCTCTGCTCTAGAGAAAGAATGCTTCAAACAGAAACATCCAGTGAACAGCAGTTCTACAGGCAAAAGTTCCTTGTTAATGAAAGAGGTGAGAGGAATATTGCTAAACTGGTTCAAGCTGAGAGGAAGATGACAGTAACTCAGATAACCTCCGATTACAACAGTAGTGTGCAGAGGAGCATCTTTGAATGCACAACATGGAAAACCTTGAAGTGGATGAGCTACAGCAGCAGCAGACCATAAATAAGAGGTACCTAATAAAATGGCCACTGACTGCATATTCGGCAAAAAAGCCCAGTATGGACATTTCAGGTGCTGAGGGAAAAGGCTGATCTTTTCTTTGCAGGCTTTCATCTGTTATGTGACCATGGATTTCATTAACTGTGGGCGTCACCTTAAATACTTGGATGAGGCAGGAGTATGACACTATAACAGAATACAGACTGCTGGAGCATTCAGTAGAGAGAGAGTTAAGACTTTGGACTGAGAGCAGGAACTCGCCGCAGTAATGGGTGAAGTTTGATACTTTCCCATGCCCAAAGGATTGGGTGAATGAGTGGCACATAGTGCATATTGAATATGTGACTGTCACTACTTACGATCCATATGTGGATTTTTGGAGTATTCTGTGGCAACCACTTTCGTTAACCCTTACATGGATTCGAGTGTATTATGTGGTGACCACTTGTGCTAAGGAATATTCCGTGACTGTCACCTTGTGATATCTCTACGTGGATTTCGGAACACTACTCGTCGGCTGAGATCTTCTGTGACTGTTCCTTCGTTTTCCCAGCATGGAACCTGTGGAATTCTTTGATCGCCTCCTTGTTCCATTTAAATGTGGATTTACAAGTTTCTCCTCTCGCCTATTCCGTGGGTTACTGGAACTTTCTAGCTTGCGATCTTAAGACTTTAAGAACTGTCCCTAAGCCTGACAGTTTGGGAGCTTCAACCATAACTCTGTTAACTTCTGTTGAGAAGAGGAGTTTGTTTAATTTTCTATATTTTGAGTAGATACTAATAAATATAGTGGTTTAACATTAAACCCTGACTCAGTTTGTGGTCTATTGCTGCTGGCACATAACACATCAAAAACAACTTCAGTACCAAAAGTTTGGAATTGTAAAATGGCTGAGATTGGGAGTTGAATATTCCAGGATTTTTAGCTTTTAGAAGAGATTAATAAATTGGATTAAAAAGGGAGTGGCAGACCAAAAATAAGGCAGCAGTATTAAACAAAATTTGTTCAAAGGATTAAGCTGAATTATTTTGAGTGCAGCTAAGAAACAACATGGAGGAGAACATATTGGTGAGGGCTGCATAGGGTAAATTGGAAAACTATGTCAAGCAATATGACGGTACATCAAATGATATTTAACATTTGAAGATTTAGCACACAGTTTACAATAATTTTACATTTTAAGAGACAAAAGTATTTGCTGATGACGCCACTGCTGTTGGCAGAATCTCAAATAGCAATGAGGAGCCACACAGAAGAGAGAAATCAGCTGGTTGAGTGGTGTTGTTGCAACCAAGGAATTGATTGTGAATTTCAAGAGAGAAGGAGAAGTCAAGAGAACACACACCAGTCTTCGTTGTGGAAAGGATGAAGAGCTTTAAGTTCCTAGGCATCAGTATCTGAGGATCCAACATATTGATAGCAGCATGAAGATGGCACACCAATGGCTATACTTCATTACGAGGTTGAGGAGACTTGAGTCACCAAAGACTCCAGCAAATTTCTACGTGCATACAAGGAAGAGCATTCTAACTGACTGCTCTCTGTTGGTATGGGGGATATTCTCTGATATTGAAGTTCAATGCACAGGATTGAAAGAAATTGCAGAAGGCTGTAGACTTAGCCAGCTTCATGACCGCTCATAAAGAAAAGAATAAAATGCTAACAGAAAACATACAGACAGACCGAAAAGACTTCTACAGAATTGTGAAGTACAACGTGGCATCTACATGCAGGTGGTCTTGTGCATAATTTACAAAATATTAGCAGGCAGCTACAGCAGATAATTAAAAAGACCTTTATTGTAACAGGGTTGAAGCTCAGTAGATAGATAGATAGATACTTTATTCATCCCCATGGGGAAATTCAACTTTTTTCCAATGTCCCATACACTTGTTGTAGCAAAACTAATTACATACAATACTTAACTCAGTAAAAAAAATATGATATGCATCTAAATCACTATCTCAAAAAGCATTAATAATAGCTTTTAAAAAGTTCTTAAGTCCTGGCGGTAGAATTGTAACGCCTAATGGCATTGGGGAGTATTGACCTCTTCATCCTGTCTGAAGAGCATTGCATCGATAGTAACCTGTCGCTGAAACTGCTTCTCTGTCTCTGGATGGTGCTATTTAGAGGATGTTCAGAGTTATCCGTAATTGACCGTAGCCTACTCAGCGCCCTTCTCTCAGCTACCGATGTTAAACTCTCCAGTACTTTGCCCACGACAGAGCCCGCCTTCCTTACCAGCTTATTAAGACGTGAGGCGTCCCTCTTCTTAATGCTTCCTCCCCAACACGCCACCACAAAGAAGAGGGCGCTCTCCACAACTGACCTATAGAACATCTTCAGCATCTCACTACAGACATTGAATGACGCCAAGTGAAGTTCTGTTGCAATTGGACAGGAATTTGAGGAGGCTACATCTGGAGTACAGTTTTGGTCCCAATATGTAATGCTCTGATTAAGATTTCTACTGCTATGCTAAGTACTTTTATTTTAAAAGTTTTCTGCAAAAGCAATGTGCCCTTCTACGAGGGGTGATTGATAAGTTCATGGCCTAAGGTAGGAGTCAATTTTAGAAAACCTAGTACATTTATTTTTTAACATTGTCTCCTCCTACATTTACACACTTAGTCCAGCGGTCATGGAGCATGCGGATCTAGGACCTCCAGAAAGTGTCCACAGCAGGGGTGATTGATAAGTTTGTGACCTAAGGTAGAAGGAGATGAGTTATACAGCTCTCGTTACATGCACATGCAGTTCAACTCTTTGAGTCATTATGCTGAAAGTTTGAAGTTATAACTCATCGGGGTGATTGATAAGTTCGTGGCCTGAGTTAGAAGGAGATGAGCTATTAACTTCAAATTTTTTGTATAATCACACAAAGAGTTGACCTGCATGTGCATGTAACGAGAGCTGTATAACTCATCTCCTTCTACCTTAGGTCATGAACTTATTAATTACCCCTCGTGGTAAGAGTGTTTTGGCTTTAGCGAAAGGAGCCATGTTGACCAACTTAGGAAAGTTGTCTTGGAACATGTAGTAACTTTCTGCCCAGTGAGATGCCATGGAACATTCAAGAGCACTGGGCGGGATCAGATTTCTAAGGACTGTAGTCCTGGTATGAGGTCTTTTGGTGGGTGCAGAAGACAAGGGAAGATGCCTACAGAAAGCTGCCTGAAGGAGACATCTTTGTAAGAAGTGTTTTGTGCAGATGAATGGTTCCAAGGAGGATGTGTCAATACTCCTGAGTTAGCCAGTTCATTAGCCAGATGGTCTTCGAGGGAAGGTCCAACTGTGGCTGGTGAATGTGGGTTCAGTGCATGAGTACAGCAATAGATCCGACTACACCAGAAATGAGCTCTGACATTTATGTGCACATTGGACTGGTATAAGTGTAATGGGCCCTTTTGTTTTTCTTTTGTTTTTCTCCATCTGTTTGTTAAAGTTGAAAATTTGGTGAATATAGTTCCTTTGTAATTTTATGCTGGTGTACTTTTCTGACGAACAAGAATTTTGCACGGGGCAGGATCTACACAGCATTTGCTACAAACAAAGTTCCTTAATTGGAACATCCCAACTCTCCTGTCAGGTGGAAGCCAAATCTGACTGACCCTAGATGTATCTTGTTTATGAAAGGTGGTCTTCTCGTCATTGAGTCATGTGGCTGTTAGCAAAGTTAGCTAACAAGACAATTTTTTATATGATGAGTACATTTGTGGGGTGCTTGTCCAGGTTCTGGATGCTGTATGAATGCTGTACAAGGATTGATTAAGCATTTTTTGTTTATTTAAGCTAGTATTTAAACTAGTCTTTGTGGAAAGCAAGGTGTACTGCAATTAAAGTATGTTATTATGGATGCCACGGTGTTTAAGGTTTGGTGCAATATGAAGAGGGTATCTTTTAATGCTTGTGTTCTGAGCAGAGTGGATGTCCAATTTCCCAACAAACTGCTACTTAGATTGCTGAGTTCTGTAAAAGTGTTGGGGAAAGTTACACTGCTTGACTGGTGTTTTGACCAATCAGCTGGTACGGATGTCGTGTTAGTCCAGACTACCAGTGATGTGACTGAAGTTGTGCTGCCCGATAGGATACGGGAATCTAGAGAGGCAGGGCCATGGATGGTTCATATCTCTAGAGAAGGGGGGAATGTAGCTGAGGGTGAAGTCTTTAAAGACAAGTTGTTTCCTTTTCTGCAAAGTTAGGACAAAGAGATCTCTAATGTGAGAAGTCTAATAAGTCCTTCAGCTATTGACTTAAGTTCTGAGCTGGTTTCGACTATTACATCACTGGCTGATAAATGCCAATGTGTACCTATGGAGAGCTAAAGTTATCATAGATTGAGAATGTTCTCTGGAGTTAAGCCCACACCCAATGGGGAAGATGAATATGAGGCTTGGGCTGAGCAGACATCTTAGTTACTAAATGAACAGCAGTGCTCAGATAACAGGAGAACAGACTAGTGGAGAGTTTAAAGGATCTGGAGACTGATTTAGTGAGGTCCCTAAAGGCAGAAAACCCATTAGCTACGTCAGTTAATTACTTGCAAGCTCTGGAAGGTTCATGTAGCACTTCTGGTTGTTCAGCTGATCTTATGAAGTTTAGGCACACTTTCCAGGAGGGAGGAGAGAAGCTGTCTGCCTATCTTTTCAGGTTGGAAAGACTGCTGAACTTTTCATGCCATAAGGGGGGCATTCAACTTCTGAGGAAAATTGCTTGAGAATGGAGCAAGTTGTGAAGGGCATGTTACATGATATGATCACTCTACGTACTCAAATGACCCAAAAAATGCGCCCTCCATCTTTTTCCTCTTTCAAGAAGAGGAAAACATGATTGAGAAGCAGAACATTTCCAACAGCTGAGAAATGTCTTCAGTGTTCGCCTCTGCTGCTGAAGTCACCCCTGATGCCACAACAATAGAGCTTTTGAGCAAATGAGGTGAAAAGTCTTCGAGCTGTGCTGACTTGATGAATGTCTGTTAATCTTTCAGCTAAACATGATATGTCCATTGGGAAACTCAATCCAGCTGTAGGACATACTAAGCAGAGGAATGCTCCTGAAAAGTGTCTTTTGACTAGACAGGTGACTGGTATTTTCTGTTACAACTGTGGAGAAGATGGACATTTCAAGCAAGACTATAAGGGACAGGAAGATCTTTGAAAAGTCAGGAGTTATTCAAATGGAGAAGAAAAGAAGCAAAATTAGGGAGAGACCCAATAAAGGAATGACATTGTATCTTGGAGAGAATATGTTCCAATCAGTGTAGCAAGGGAAATACTAAAGTACAAAACACTATTCCTGAAGGTTTAGTGGGACCAAGCTCCAGTGTATCCATACGGATTGAAGGTATTCATGCTAGTGCTATACTTGACACAGGTTCTCAAGTTATTTTTAATTAGTACATTATTTTACAACTGTTCTTTGATGTATTTACCATTGATGCCACTCAGCACCCTTGAGATTGGGGACTTAGTACTGATGAGTACCCATATGATGGTTACTTGTCATTGAAACTGGAGCCTTTGGAAGCAGATTTTGGATTAACTGAGACTATTAATACACCAGTGTTGAAAACAGTGAAGCTTCCATTCTTGTGGGAGCAAATACTCCCATTGTGAGAATCTCCTTGGGAGCATACAAGGAGAGAAATGGAGAGAATTTTCTGAAAACCTTGTCCAGTCACCCTGTGTTCAGAGCTGCTTTTAAGAAGGTCCAAGTTCCTCCTAAGCAGAATGATGAGCAGAAATGAGGATCTGTGTGGTAGACCCAACCTAGACCTGTCATGTTACATCTGGGAGGGGTAGCCAGAGTAACAGAAGACACCCCTTTCCAAGAGACTGAGTTCAGTCAGATGGCAGAGGGACCTGAGTAATTTTTATGTTAGTGTATGATCTGTTATTTTTCTGGCGAATAATAATTTTCCATGGGGCAGTATTTACTCTTAACTGATCCTATGCCCCTATGATGTTACTGAATGTAAAACTTTCATTACACCTGTGCATACGTGTACTTGTGCATAGGACATTAAACTTGAATTTGCCTTTGACAGTGACTCACTCTTTACAGGTAATTGATGATCTGACCACCCCAGCTCCCTAAGGAGAGGTCTGAATTGTCTAATACAACATAGAGAAAAAATTAAATTGGATTATTAAATTGTGAAATTGGCAAATAGGTTAATTATTGTCACAGCGAAAAACTTGTTTTTCATTTCATCCACCCAGGTCATTTCATCACATCAGTACATTAAGGTAGTACAAAAGAAGGCCATAACGGAACTTAAAATAAAGTGTTACAGTGACAGGGTATGTGCGGTGTGGGTAGACATTTAAGTATAAGGCAACAACATTTGTTAAGGATTGGTGTGAAAAGAGCACTGGAAGTCTGAACATGGAAAAGAGAAGGGAAATGTTTGTGGACTTCAGGAAGGTGCAGATGAAACCATTCCCCTCTGTGATTACATGACTCCTCTGTAGAGGAGTCTCCCAATTCCTGGGAGTACACATCATGGATTACCTCACCTGGTCCCTTAAATTATCCCCTCCCTGATCAGGAAGGCACAGCAGCACCTCTTCTTCCTAAGAAGACTGAGGCAAGCAAGGCTCCCCACTCCCATCTTAACTGTGTCTTACAGGAGCCCCATTGAGAATGTCCTGACAAGTTCCATCTCCATCTGGTATGGAAGCTGTCAAACATCAGACCAGAAGTCCCTCCAAAGGGCTGAGAGAACAGCTGAGGGGATCATAGGGGTCTCCCTGCCATCCATCGGAGACAGTTATCAGGAGTGCTGTGTATGCAGGGCCCTTAGTATTATCAAGGATCCCACCCATCCATCCAGCATCCTCTTTGACTTTCTACCATCAGCTAGGAGACTGCAATGCATTAAAACTGCAATGGTCAGGATGAGAAACAGTTTCTTCCCCAGGTCGCTAGGCCTCTGAAACCCCTACCACATCCTATTCAAAGCGTCACTAGTTAATCCGTTCTGTACCTCTCAATATTTAACATTAATACACTTCAGTTTTTCCACTTAGGGGTGATTTTTCTGTACATTTTGTCCTTCTCTGCATAAGTTATCATGTGCCATGTGTGCTATTTGTACTACTGTGCTTTACAAGCAGGTTCGGAGAAACATTGCCTCATGTCCATGTACATCATATGGTTATATACATTATATACCTGCATATAAGTGCCAATAGACTTGACTTGATAACGAGGTAGACTGTGAGGTCAGGAGTCCATCTACCAGGGACTGTTCAATAGTTTTATAACAGTGGGATAGAAGCTGCTCTTGAGTCTAGTGGTGATTGCTTTTAGGTTTTTGAATTGCTTGCCTGTTGGCAGGTTGTGGACTCCAAGGAGACAATGGATGGCAGGGAGGCAAATGTGGAATGTCTGGGGTGGGTGGGGTTCTGATTTTGTTGGTTTCCTTACCAATGTAGTGAGATGTGTAGAAAGAGTCAACAGAGGGGAAGATGGTTTCCATGGAGTGTCCGCAAGTCTCTGCAGTTTCTTGCAGTCAAAGTAGTTGCCATACCAAGCATAGAGATTGGTCGATATGATGTTGCGGGCATCACTGAGTCGTGGCTGAAAGAAAGCCATAGTTGGGAGCTTAACATCAAAGGATATATTTATATCAAAAGGACAGGAAGGAAGGCATAGGCGGTGGTGCGGCTCTGTTGGTAAGAGATGGAATTACATCTTTAGGTAGAGGTGTCACAGGGTCAGAGAACGTTGAATCTTTGTGGGTGGAGTTAAGAGATTGCAAGGGTGGAAAACGATTATGGGAATCATATATAGGCCTCCAAATCGTAGCCAAGATGTGGGGTTGAGATTGCAAAGGGAGCTGGAAAAGGCATATAAT
Source organism: Hemitrygon akajei (assembly GCF_048418815.1). Taxonomy (NCBI): domain Eukaryota; kingdom Metazoa; phylum Chordata; class Chondrichthyes; order Myliobatiformes; family Dasyatidae; genus Hemitrygon; species Hemitrygon akajei. The sequence continues at coordinate 25,996,307 of NC_133127.1, forward strand.
AAGGGTAATGACACAATTGTAATGGGGGACTTCAATATGCAAGGGGGTTGGGAAAATCAAGTTGATGTTGGATCGCATGAGAGGGAATTTGTTGAATGCCTACAAGATGGCTTTTTAGAGCAGCTTGTGCTTGAGCCTACTCAGGGAAAGACTATCTTAGATTGGGTGTGTGTAATAACCCAGAATTGATTAGGGAGCTTAACGTAAAGGAACCATTAGGAAACAATGATCACAATATGATTGAATTCGTACTGCAATTTGAGAGGGAGAAGCACAAGTCATATGTATCTGTATTGCAATGAAGCAAAGCAAGTTAGAGGCATGAGAGAGGAGCTTGCCCAGGTGGATTGGAGGAGGATACTGGCAGGGATGACAGCAGAAAAGAGATGGCTGAAGTTTCTGGGAATAGTTCATAAGGCACATGAAAGATGTATCCTACAGAGGAAGAAGTTTTCAAATTGCAGGGCGAGGCAACTGTGGCTGACAAAGGAAGTTGAGGACTGCATAAAAACAAGGAAAAGGCATACACGGTAGCAGAAGTGAGTGGGAAGCTTTTAAAATCCAATGAAAGGCAACTAAAAAAGGAAAAGATGAAATGTGAGAGCAGACCTGCCAATAATATGAAGTTTTTTTAGTTATTAAGAGTAAAAGGGAGGTGAGAGTTGATATAGCATCACTAGAAAATGATGCTGGTGAGGTAGTAATGGGGGACAAAGAAACTGCAGATGAACTTAATGGGTACTGATTCTGGGAATGGAAGAGTTAACATCTGAGGAGTGTTTGGCAGCTATGGACCTGTACTCTCTCTATTTAGAAAAATGCAGAGAAAACTCATTGAAACCCACTGAATGTCAAAAGGACTATATAGGGTGCATGTGGAGATGTTTCCTATGGTGGGAGTATCCATAGCTAGAGGGCACAGCCTCAAAATTGAGGGGCTACCCTTTAAAATAGAGGAAAGGAGGAATATTTTTAACCAGAGAGTAGTAAATCTGTGGAATCCTCTGCCACAGACTGTGGTGGAGGCCAAGTCTGTGCATATATTTAAGGCATTTTCTGATCGGTCGGAGCATCAAAGGATATGGTGAGAAATCAGGTGTATGGGGTTGAGTGGGATCTGGAATCAGCCATGATAAATGGCAGATCAGACTTGAAGTCCACAATCAGCTCTTTGGTCTTGTATTTCAATGTGAATTGAATGTATTTGAAGGAGGCATAGCTTTGAAGGGGACATTGCTTTGTGGATCCAGAACTGGCTTGCACACAGAAGGCAAAGAGTTCTTGTAGAAGGGTTATATTCTACATGGAGGTCGGTGACCAGTGGTGTGCCGTAGGGATCTGCTCTGGGACCCTTACACTTCGTGATTTTTATAAATAACCTGGATGAGGAAGTGGAGGGATGGGTTAGTAAGTTTGCTGATGACACAAAGTTTGGGGGTGTTCTGGATAGTGTGGAGGACTGTCAGAGGTTACAGCGGGACATTGATAGGATGCAAAACTGAGCTGAGAAGTGGCAGATGGAGCTCACCCAGATAAGTGTGAAGTGGTTCATTTTGGCAAGTCAAATATGATGGAAGAATATACTATTAATAGTAACTCCCTTGGCCGTGTGGAGGATCAGAGTAATCTTGGGGTCCGAGTCTGTAGGACATTCAAAGCAGCTGTACAGGTTGGCTCTGTGGTTAAGAAGGCATACGGTGTCATGGTGCGGTCTGTGAAGTCCGTGTTCCGGTTCACGGTCTGGTCCTTGGACTCCGGACTCAGGGTCTTCTGGCTGTCCCTTGTTTCATTTGGGCTTAATCATAGGCACCTGATTCTCGTCTTCCAGCTGGGAATATAAGTGGCCCTGGGTTCAAGTGTGGGTTCTGGTTTGTCTTGTCAGTTTCCCATCCTTGCCACCATTGGGTAAGCCAGGCTGTCTTTGCTGTTACCCTGAGGTTGGATCTGTCCCTCTCTGTCCTTGCCTCCATTGGGTAAGACAGGCCATCTTTGCCATTACCCTGAGGCTGGACTGTTACCTTCCCTTCCCCTTCTTTCTGCAGTCCTTGGCTGGAGCCTTGCCCGGAAACCTGTGTTGCACAGGGCCTCGCCTGTGTCCTTGCCCATTCTCGCCGTCAAGACTGGAGCCTTGATGTGTTCGGATTAGGAACTGTCTTTCGTTGTTTGGAACTGTCTCTTTGTATCCATGACTTTGCTAGGTAGGTCCGGCCGTTTGCCGCTACCTAGTGTTAGGAACTCTCATCGTGTGCAGCTTTCTGTGTATGAGTCCCGGCCCTACATCCTGTTCCCGAGAAGGGGTCTTGGCTCTGTGTTCTGCATTCCTGTTCTCCCTCGACCAAGGCTCTGCGTTCCTGTTCTCCCAAGTCCAAGTTTGAGCTTCATGTCCTCGTCTAGCCCAGGAGACCCGCGTCCAGCCCCTATGTCCAGTCATGTTGCGTTGCCATGTCTGGTCCTCGCCTAGATCCGGAGTCAGAGACCCAGGTTCTGGGTCCCTGTCCAGTCTCTGGCTCAGAGTCGTTATCCAGGTTCCAAGTTCCTCGTCCAGGTCCCGCTTTCCTAGTCTAGTCCTAGCCCTGACCCTGTATCCTAGTCTCGTCCAGGGCCTGGTCTTGTCCAGCATCATTTCTTCCCCACTTCCCTTGCTTTCCTGACACACCTAGTCCTGTCCCTAATACTTCAGTGTCTGTGTCTTACATTTGGGTCCGTTCCCAATGCTTCCCCCCCCCCCCCCCCCCATGACATACAGTATATTGGCCTTCATCAATTGTGGAATTGAATTTAGGAGCCAAGAGGTAATGTTGCAGCTATATAGGACCGTGGTTGGACCCCACTTGGAGTACTGTGCTCAGTTCTGGTTGCCTCACTACAGGAAGGATGTGGAAGCCATAGAAAGGGTGCAGAGGAGATTTACAAGGATGTTGCCTGGATTGGGGAGCATGCCTTATGAAAACAGGTTGAGTGACTCGGCCTTTTCTCCTTGGAGTGACGGAGGATGATAGGTGACCTGATAGAGGTGTACAAGACGATAAGAGGCATTGATGGTGTGGATAGTCAGAGGCTTTTTCCCAGGGCTGAAATGGCTGCCACAAGAGGGCACAGATTTAAGGTGCTTGGGAGTAGATACAGAGGAGATGTCAGGGGTATGTTTTTTACACAGAGAGTGGTGAGTGCATGAAATGGGCATCTGGTAACAGTGGTGGAGACAGATATGATAGGGTCTTTAAGGGACTTTTGAAGAGGTACATGGAGCTTAGAAAACCTACAGCACAATACAGGCCCTTCAGTCCATAAAGATGTGCCGAACATGTCTCTACCTTAGAAATTACTAGGGTTACCCATAGCCCTCTATTTTTCTTTTTCTATTTTCCATGTGCACCAGTATATGGAATAAGGTAGATGAACTTGCAGCACAATCACAGATTGGTAGGTATGATGGTGTAAACATCACTGAATTATGGCTGAAAGATTATAGCTGGGAGCTATAATTCAGAAGAGGTTATATAGGATTGGAAGGTGTTGAATCATTGTGGGTAGAACTAAGGAAATTCAAGGGTAAAAAGGCCCTGAGGGGAGTTGTGTACAGACTCCCAAACAGTACTAAGGATGTGGCTTACAAAACACAATGGGAGTTAAAAAAAATGCATGCCAAACGGGCAATGTTACAACAGTCATGCAGTTACAATATGCAGGTAGATTGGGAAAATCAGTTTGTTGCCGGATTCTAGGAGGGGGAAATTCTAGAGTGCCTACAAGATGGCACTTTAGAGCAGCTTGTGGATTAACTCATTAGAGGATCAGCAATTCTAGACTGGGTGTTGTACAATGAACCAGAATTGATCAAAGAGCTTAAGGTAAATGAACCCTTAGAGACAGGTGATCATAATATGATCTAATTCACCTTGAAACCTAAGACAGAAATGCTAACAAAAGATGTATCAGTTTTACAGTAGAATAAGGGGAATTACAGATCATGAGAGAGGAGCTGGCCGGAATTGATTGGAAAAGAACACTGGCAGGGATGATAGCAAAGCAGCAATAGCTGGAAGTTCTGAAAGTGATTCGGAAGGCACAGGATATAGACATCCCAAAGAGGAAGAAGTATTTTAAAGGAAAGATAACACAACCATGGCTAACAAGCAAAGTCAAAGCCAACATAAAAGCCAAAGAAAGGGCTAATAATAGAGCACAAATTAGTGGGAAGTTAGAGGATTGAGAAGCTTTAAAAAAAAAACCAACAGAAGGCATCTTAAAAGTCATTAAGAAGGTAAAGATGGAATATAAAATTAAGCTAGCCAATAATATTAGAGGATACCCTTTGAAGAGAACAGCCAGAGGTTGTGGTACATATTGGAACCAACGACGTAGTTAGGAAAAGGGAGGAGGTCCTGAAAACAGAATACAGGGAGTTAGGAAGGAAGTTCAGAAGCAGGACCTCAATGGTAAAAATCTTGGGATTACTGCCTGTGCCACGTGACAGTGAGTATAGGAATAGAGTGAGGTGGAGCATAAATGCATGGCTGAAGGATTGGAGGAGGGGGTAGGGGTCCAGATTTCTGGATCATTGGGACCTCTTTGTGGAACAGGTGTGACCTGTACAAAAAGGACGGGTTGCACTTGAATCTGAGGGGGACCAATATCCTGGTGGGGAGGTTTGCTAAGGCTACTGGGGAGAGTTTAAACTAGAATTGCTGGGGAGTGGGAACCAAACTGAAGAGATGGAGGAAAGGGTAGTTGGCTCACAAATAGAGAAAGCTTGGAGACAGTGCGAGGAGGAGGATAGGCAGGTGACAGAGAAGGGATGCGCTCAGACCGATGGTTTGAGATGTGTCTATTTTAATGCAAGGAGTATTGTGAACAAAGCAGATGAGCTTAGAGCATGGATCAGTACTTGGAGCTATGATTCTGTGGCCATTACAGAGAATTGGATGGCTCAGTGGCAGTAATGGTTATTGAGAGTGCCAGGCTTTAGATGTTTCAGAAAGGACAGGGAGGGAGGCAAAAGAGATGGGGGCGTGGCACTGCTGATTAGAGATAGTGTCACAGCTGCAGAAAAGGTGGAAGTCATGGAGGGTTTGTCTACGGAGTCTCTGTGGGTGGAAGTTAGGAACAGGAAGGGGTCAATAATCTACAGGGTGGTTTTTTTTATAGACCAGGGACATCGAGGAGCAGATAAGGAGACAAATTCTCAAAAGGTATAACAATAACTGGGTTGTCGTGGTGGGAGATTTTAATTTCCCAAATATTGATTGGCATGTCCCTAGAGCAAGGGGTTTAGATGGTGAAGAGTTTGTTAGGTGTGTTCAAGAAGGTTTATTGACACAATATGTAGATCAGACTACAAGAGGAGAGGCTGTGAGGCTGTACTTGATCTGGTATTGGGAAATGAATCTGGTCAGGTGTCAGATCTGACAGTGGGAGAGCATTTTGGAGATAGTGATCAAAATTCTATCTCTGATACCATAGCATTGGAGAGGGATAGGAACAGAAGTTCAGAAAGTGTTTAATTGGAGTAAGGGGAAATATGAAGCTATCAGGCAAGAACTCGGAAATATAAATTGGGAACAGATGTTCTCAAGGAAATGTATGGCAGAAATGTGGCAAATGTTCAGGGGATATGAGTGGTGTTCTGCATGGGTACATTCCAATGAGACAGGGAAAGGACGGTAGGGTACAGGAACCGTGGTGTACAAAGGCTTTTGTAAATCTGGTCAAGAAAAGAAAAGCTTACAAAAGGTTCAAAAAACTTGGTGATGATAGAGATCTAGAAGATTAAGGCTAGATCATACTGTGTATGGAACCAGAGGAAATAGCAGAGATATTTAACAAATACTTTGCTTCAGTATTCACGACAGAAAAGGATCTTGGCAATTGTAGGGATGATTTACAGTGGACTGAAAAGCTTGAGCATATAGATATTATGAAAGAGGATGTGCTGGAGCTTTTGGAAAGTATCAAGATGGATAAGTCACCAGGACTAGATGAGATGTACCCCAGGCTACGATGGTAGGTGAGGGAGGAGATTGCTGAACCTCTGGCAATGATCTTTGTATCATCAATGTGGATGGGAGATGTTTCGGAGGATAGGAGGGTTGTGAATGTTGCTCCCTTATTCAAGATAGGGAGTAGAGATAGCTCAGGAAATTATAGACCAATGAGTCTTACTTCAGTAGTTGGTAAGTTGATGGAAAAGATCCTGAGAGGCAGGATTTCTGAACATTTGGAGAGACATAATATGATTAGGAGTAGTCAGCATGGCTTTGTCAAAGGCAAGTTGTGCTTTATGAGCCTGATTGAATTTTTTTGAGTTTGTGACTAAACACATGGATGAACCAGTAGTGTATATAGATTTCAGCAAGGCATTTGATAATATACCCCATGCAGGGCTTACTGAGAAAGTAAGGAGGCATGGGATCCAAGGGGACATTGCTTTGTCGATCCAAAATTGGTTTGCCACAAAAGGCAAAGAGTGGAGGCAGATGGGTCATATTCAGCATGGAGGTCGGTGACCAGTGGTGTGCCTCAGGGATCTGTTCTGGGACCCTTACTCTTCGTGATTTTAATAAATGACCTGGTTGAGAAAGTGGAGGGATGGGTTAGTAAATTTGATGACCCAAAGGTTAGGGGTGTTGTGGATAGTGTGGAGGGTTTTCAGAGGTTACATCGGAACATCGATAGGGTGCAAAACTGGGCTGAGAAGTGGCAGATGGAGTTCAACCCAGATAAGTGTGAAGTGGTTCATTTTGGTAGGTCAAATATGATGGCAGAATATAGCATTAATGGTAAGACTCTTGGCAGTGGGGAGGATCAGAGGGATCTTGGGTCTGAGTCCATAGAACACTCAAGGCTGCTACGCAGGTTGACCCTGTGGTTAATAAGGCATATGGTGCATTGGCCTTCATCAATCGTGGGCTTGAGTTCAGGAGCTGAGAGGTAATGTTGCAGCTACATAGGACCCTGGTCAGACCCCACTTGGAGTACTGTGCTCAGTTCTGGTCGCCTCACTACAGGAAGGATGTGGAAACCATAGAGAAGGACCAGAGGAGAATTACAAGGATATTGCCTGGATTGGGAAGCATGCCTTGTGAGAATAGGTTGAGAGAACTCAGCATTTTCTCCTTGGAGCGACGGAGGATGAGAGGTGACCTGATAGAGGTGTATAAGATGATGAGAGGCATTGATTGTATGGATAGTCAGAGGCTTTTTCCCAGAGCTGAACTGGCTAGCACAAGAGGGCACATTTTTGAGGTGTGTGGAAGTAGGTATAGAGGAGATGTCAGGGGTAGGCTTTTTATGCAGAGAGTGGTGAGTGCATGGAATGGGCTGCCAGCGATGGTTGTGGAGGTGGATATGATAGGGTCTTTTAAGAGACTCCTGGTTAGGTACATGGAGCATAGGAAAATAGAGGTCTAAAGCTAACCCTAGTTAATTTCTAAAGTAAGGACATGCTCGGTACAGCTTTGTGGGTGAAAAGGCTTGTATTATGCTGTAGGGTTTCTATGTTTCTATGTTATGTGTGCGTTAGATACATAGAGTGTAGAAGAGAGAGGAAAGCGGATATCTCAGTGCTGGGAAACAGTCCTGGAGAGGTAGTACTGGAGGACAATGAAATGGAGGATGAACTAAATGACTATTTTGCAGTGGGTGACACTAGCAGTATGGTGGAATTTCCAGGCATCAGGGGTCAGGAAGTGTGCAAAGTTACCATTAGTAGAGAGGAGGTCCTTGGGAAAACTGATAAGTCACCTGGAACAGATGGTGTACACTGCAGTGTTCTAAAAGGGGTGGCTGAAGAGATCACGGAGGTATTAGTAATACTCTTCCAAGAATCACTGGATTATGGAATGGTTCCGGAAGACTGGAAAATTGGCAATGTCACTCCACTCTTCAAGAAGGGAGAGAAGCAGAACAAAGGAAACTATAGGCCAGTTGTTCTGACCTCAAGGGTTGAGAAGATGTTGAAATCGATTATTAAGGATGAGGTCTCAGGGTACTTAGATAGATAGATAGATAGATACTTTATTCATCCCCATGGGGAAATTCAACTTTTTTTTTCCAATGTCCCATACACTTGTTGTATCAAAACTAATTACATACAATACTTAACTCAGTAAAAAATATGATATGCATCTAAATCACTATCTCAAAAAGCATTAATAATAGCTTTTAAAAAGTTCTTAAGTCCTGGCGGTAGAATTGTAAAGCCTAATGGCATTGGGGAGTATTGACCTCTTCATCCTGTCTGAGGAGCATTGCATCGATAGTAACCTGTCGCTGAAACTGCTTCTCTGTCTCTGGATGGTGCTATGTAGAGGATGTTCAGAGTTTTCCATAATTGACCGTAGCCTACTCAGCGCCCTTCGCTCAGCTACCGATGTTAAACTCTCCAGTACTTTGCCCACGACAGAGCCCGCCTTCCTTACCAGCTTATTAAGACGTGAGGCGTCCCTCTTCTTAATGCTTCCTCCCCAACATGCCACCACAAAGAAGAGGGCGCTCTCCACAACTGACCTATAGAACTTGGAGGCACTTGATAAAATAGGCTGTAGTCAGCATGGTTTCCTGAAGGAAAAATCTTGCTGACAAATCTGTTCGAATTTTTTGAAGAAATAACAAGCAGAATAGACAATGGAGAATTGGTTGATGTTCTGTACTTGGATTTTCAGAGGGCCATTGACAAGGTGCCACACATGAGGCTGCTTAACAAGCTACAAGCCCATGGTATTACAGGAAAAATTCTCGTATGGATAAAGCAGTGGCTGATTGGCAGGAGGCAGAGTGGGAATAAAGAGATCCTTTTCTGGCTGGCTGCCAGTGAGTAATGGTGGTCCACAGGGATTTGTGCTGAGACTGATTCTTTTTATGTTATATGTCAATGACTTGGTTGATGGAATTGAAGATTTTGTTGAAAGGTTTGCAGATAATAAGATCGGTGGAGGGACAGGTAGTTTTGAGGAAGTAGGGAGACTGCAGAAGGAATTAAACAGATTAGAGAGTGGGCAAAGAAATCACAGATGGAATATAGTGCTGGAAAGTGTATATCCATGCATTTTGGGAGAAGAAATTAAAAAGTTAACTATTTTCTAAATAGAACGAAAATACAAAAAAAAAATGAGGTGCAAAGTGACTTGGGAGTTCTTGTGCAGGATTTTCTAAAGGTTAATTTGCAGGTTGAGTCCGTAGTGAGGAAGACAACTGCAATTGTAGCATTCATTTCAAGAGAACTAGAATGTAAAAGCAAGGATGTAATGTTGACATTTTATAAAACACCAGTGAGGCCTCACATGGAGTATTGTGAGCAGCTTTGGGCCTCTTATCTTGGAAAGGATGTACTGAAACTGGAGAGGGTTCAAAGGTGGTTCATAAAAATGATTCCAGGATAGAATGGCTCATATTATGAAGAGCATTTAATGGTTCTGGGCCTATATTTGCTGGAATTCAGGAAAATGAGGTATGACATTGAAACCTATCAAAGGTGAAAGGCCTTAAGAGTGGATTGGGAGAGAATGTTTCCTCTGGTGTGAGAGTCTAAGACCAGAGGCCACAGCCTTAGCACAGAGGGGTGTCTTTTTAAAACTGAGATGAAGAGGAATTTCTTTAGCCAGGGAGTAGTGAATCTATGGAATTCTTTGTCACAAGCAGCAGCAGAGGCCGTCCTTATGTATATTGAAGGCACAGGTTGATGGATTCTTGATTGGTCAGGGCATGAAGAGATACAGGGAGAAGGCAGGAGATTGAGGCTGAGAGGAAAATTGGATCAGCCAGGTGGCCTAAGTCTGCACCTATACCGTATGGTGTTAAGGAACTTGAAGCTCTCAGCTCTGTCTGTAGTCTGCTATATGCAGTTCCATTTCACTGCAAAGCTCCCTAGCTTTATTAGCTTGTATTCAATTTACAAAAAAGAATTAATGGATTCAGAATTAGTTTTAATATCGCTGGCATATGTAATGAGATATGTTGTTTTGTGACAGCAGTGCATTACAATACATAATTTTAAAACTATAAATGACAATTAGAAGTATATTTTAAAAAAACAGAATAAGTAGTGCAAGAAGGGAGCATTAAAAAAAACACATAGTGAGGTATTGTAAATGGGTTTATTGTTCATTCAGAAATCTGATGGTGGCAGATGCTGGTTCTAAATCATTGAAGGTGTGTCTTCAGTCTCCTGTACTTCCTTCCTGATGGTAGCAATGAGAAGAGGGCATGTCCTGCGTGATAGGGTTTGTTAATTGTTACGTACCCGTGACACGTGACAGTGGTACCCTTGTCACGTGACTGGGGTTGAAGCTATACTGGACTTGAGGTAATGGTCTTGTGATGGTGGAGTGATGTCATTTTCCCGCCAGTAGAGGTCATGTGACAGGTTTTTTTTACAGGGTATAAAAGGAAGATCCACCCTGTCAGGTGGGGCAGTTTGTGGCTGAAATTGCCAAGCTGACATCATGACACTGCGTGATTTAATGTGATGAAATTTACATTAAAATTTATTTATTTCAGTTTAGTTGAAAAATGAAGTTTTATATAATGCCTAAAGTTTAAAAGGTCATTGCCAGCAGTTTCTTGGCTGGTGGAGAGTGAAGATAAGAATTTGGAAGATAAAGATCGAGGAGAATCGATTTTCGATGGTGGATTGGTTTTGACCTTATTTGATCCTCATTCGGAAGGATTTCGTTGACTGTGCTCGTGTTAATCTCCGCTGAGATAGCGGGAGATTGAGGACAGAGTGTGGAAGAAGAGGTTAGTGCCATTAAACCATTACGTTTCATAAAAATTCGACGTGGGAAAAGTTCGACGCTGGGGATCGAAGGACAACGACGTGGAAGAGAATTTAAATCGCCTTTAAAAAGTCTCCTTTTAAATGGACTGTGAGCTTTTGAACTTTCGGCATACCGCTTTAAAGAACTGTTTTTTTTTCAATACCGCTTTAAGAACTGTTTGAACTGCTACGCTATTAAGAACTGTGAATCTGCTGCACAGCAGCTGTTTTCCGGTTACGCTAGTGTTTGTTTACTTTTGGGGGGGTTTGTTTTCAGTGTTTAATAAATGTGTTATTTGTTATAATAACCCTTGCCTAACTCATATATATTTATTGTTGCCTGAATACGTAACATAATGATGGGTACTGCCGTTTTTAGGCACCATCTTTTGAAGACAGTGCCCATGGTGGAACTGACTGAGTTTACAACTTGCTGCGGCTTTTTCTGGTCCTGTGCAATGTCCCCTCCATACCATTTTAACGCTAGGAGCATTGTAAGAAAGGTGGATGAGCTTAGAGCATGGATTGATACCTGGAAATATGATGTTGTAGATATTAGTGAAACATGGTTGCAGGAGGGGTGTGATCGGCAACTAAATATTCCTGGATTTCGTTGCTTCAGGTGTGATAGAATCGGAGGGACAAGAGGAGGAGGTGTTGCATTGCATGTCAGAGAAAATATTACAGCAGTGCTTTGGCAGGACAGATTAGAGAGCTCGTCTAGGGAGGCTATTTAGGTGGAATTGAGGAATGGGAAAGGTGTACTAACATTTATAGGGGTGTATTATAGGCCACCTAATAGGGAGCGAAAATTGGAGGAGCAAATTTGTAAGGAGATAGCAGATATTTGTAGTATGCACAAGGTTATGATTGTGGGAGATTTTAATTTTCCACACATAGTCTGGGAAGCCCATTCTGTAAAAGGGCTGGATGGTTTGGAGTTTGTAAAATGTGTGCAGGATAGTTTTTTGCTGCAATACATAGAGGTACCAAATAGAGAAGGGGCAGTGTTGGATCTCCTGTTAGGGAATGAGATAGGTCAGGTGACGGACATGTATGTTGGGGAGCACTTCAGGTCCAGTGATCACAATGCCATTAGTTTCAATATAATTATGGAGAAGGATAGGTCTGGACCCAGGGTTGAGATTTTTTATTGGAGAAATGCTAACTTTGAGGAGATGCGAAAGGATTTAGAAGGAGTAGATTGGGACAATTTGTTATATGGGAAGAGAAATGGAAGTCATTTAAAGGTGAAATTTTGAGGGTACAGAATCTTTGTTCCTGTTAGGTTTAAAGGAAAGTTTAAAAGTTTGAGAGCCATGGTTTTCAAGGGATATTGGAAACCTGGCTTGGAAAAAGAGAGAGATCTACAATAAATACGCAGCATGGAATAAATGAGATGCTCGAGGAATGTAAAGAATGTAAAAAAAAATCTTAAAGAAATTAGAAAAGCTAAAAGAAAATGAGGTTGCTTTGGCAAGTAAGGTGAAAATAAATCCAGAGGGTTTCTACAGTTATATTAATAGCAAAAGGATAGTGAGGGATAAAATTGATCCCTTGGAGAATCAGAGTGGACAGCTATGTGTGGAGCTGAAGGAGATGGGGGGAGATTTTGAACAATTTCTTTTCTTTGGTATTCACTAAGAAGGATATTGAATTGTGTAAGGTAAGGGAAACAAGTAGGGTAGTTATGGAAACTATGATTAAAGAAGAGGATGTACTGGTGCTTTCAAAGAATATAAAAGTGGATAATTCCCTGGATCCTGGCAGGATATTCCCTAGGACCTTGAGTGAAGCTAGTGTAGAAATACCAGAGGCTCTGACAGAAATATTTCAAATGTCATTAGAAATGGGGATGGTGCCGGAGGATTGGTGTGTTGCTCATGTGGTTCCATTGTTTAAAAAGGGTTCTAAGAGTAAACCTAACAATTATTGGCCTGTAAGTTTGATGTCAGTGGTGGGTAAATTAATGGAAAGTATACTTAGTGATGGTATATATAGTTATCTGGATAGACAGGATCTGATTAGGAACAGTCAACATGGATTTGTGCATGGAAGGTCATGTTTGACAAATCTTACTGAATTTTTTGAAGAGGTTACTAGGAAAGTTGATGAGGGTAAAGCAGTGGGTGTTGTCATTAAGGCCTTTGACAAGGTTCTGCACGGAAGGTTAGTTAGAAAGGTTCAATCGTTAGGTATTAATATTGAAGTAGTAAAATAGATTCAACAGTGGCTGGATGGGAGATGCCAGAGAGTAGTGGTGGATAACTGTTTGTCAGGTTGGAGGCCGTTGACTAGTGGTGTGCCTCAGGGATCTGTACTGAGTCCAATGTTGTTTGTCATACACATTAATGATCTGGATGATGGGGTGGTAAATTGGATTAGTAAGTATGCAGATGATATTAAGATAGGTGGTGTTGTGGATAATGCAGTAGGTTTTCAAAGCTTGCAGAGAGATTTAGACCAGTTAGAAGAGTGGGCTGAAAGATGGCAGATGAAGTTTAATGCTGATAAGTGTCAGGTGCTCCATTTTGGTAGGAATAATCCAACTAGGACATACATGGTAAATGGTAGGGCATTGAAGAATGCAGTAGAACAGAGTGATCTAGGAATAATGGTGCATAGTTCCCTGAAGGTGGAATCTCATGTGGATAGGGTGGTGAAGAAAGCTTTTGGTATGCTGGCCTTTATAAATCAGAGCATTGAGTATAGGAGTTGGAATGTAATGTTAAAATTGTACAAGGCATTGGTGAGGCTGAATTTGGAGTATTGTGTACAGTTCTGGTCACCGAATTATAGGAAATGTGTCAACAAAATAAAGAGAACAGAGGAGATTTACTAGAATGTTACCTGGGTTTCAGCACCTAAGTTACAGGGAAAGGTTGAACAAGTTAGGTCTTTATTCTTTGGCGTGTAGAAGGTTGAGGGAGGACTTGATAGAGATATTTAAAATTGAGGGGGATAGATAGAGTTGACGTGAATAGGCTTTTTCTATTGAGAGTAAGGGAGATTCAAACAAGAGGACATGAGCTGAGAGTTAGGGGGCAAAAGCTTAGGGGTAACACGAAGGGGAACTTCTTTATAGCGGTTGCTGTGTGGAATGAGCTTCCAGTAAAAGTGGTAGATGCAGGTTGGATATTATTTTTTTTTTAATTGGATAGGTATATGGACAGGAAAGGAATGGAGGGTTATGGGCTGAGTGCAGGTCGGTGGGATTAGGTGAGAGTAAGCGTTTGGCATGGACTAGAAGGGCCAAGATGGCCTGTTTCCGTGCTGTTATATGGTTAATTCCTTATGATGGCGATATGATTCTTTTTTATTATCCAGCCCTCAACCTACTTCTCCTGTTTCTTTTCTTCCTTCCTTGTTCTTGCTTGACAAATGGTTCATTCAGCAGGTTTGCCGTGTCTTCCCTGGAGATAGACAAAAATTATCTGTTTAATTTTTCTGGCATTTTTTTTTCCTTGTTGTAATTCTCCTGTCTCTCCAACATTTGTTTCTCCCACATGCTCTCCGTTTTACGTAGCTGCAGAAGTTCTTAAATCCATTTTACAGCGCAGTTTAATCTCATATTTTATTTGCCCTTTATCAATTTTCTTAAGCTTTAAAACCTACAACCACTATTATTTCTGGAAATTTTATAAGGCTCTTCCTTTGACCTGACTTTAATTTCTCCTGTCAGACACAGAGGGACTATATTTCTTGTGGGCCTTCATTCTTTTTTAGGGAAAATCTTTGCAATCACATAAAACTTTCTTCAGTATTTTTCCACCTTGAAAAAGCTATTCTATCTTTCTATTTCTACTCTCGCAGATAACCTTCCTTTTTTTTAGATTCATTTACCTAAGTTGAAGTGACAGGGATTTTAAAACTTTTCAAGTTGTTTTAATAATTAAATTACCCTTAATTTATTTTAATTTAACAAACTAAAATATTTAATATTATAAATTTTTAAAAAACTTTAAAATAGGTACAAAAGGTTAAAAAATAAATGAAGCAATTCACGAAATACTGGAGGAACTCAATATGTCAGGCATGATCTATGGAAGGAAATAGGAAGTCAGTGTTCCATCTTGAGGCCCTTCTGAATGAAGCTGCTCTACGTGAAGTGCCTTGACACAATGTTGACTGTCCATTTCACCCAAGATCTTGCTCATCCCGCTGAGTATCTCCAGCACCTTGTGAGTTCTTCATATCCAGGCATCTCCAGTTTATTGTGTCTCCTTAAAATGTATGTGACTGAATTTTCAAATTAATTTTCTAATCCCCACATCAGTTATCTCCTTTCAGATTATTGGGGATTCTGATTATGGGCTGATCTAGCTTGCAGAAGTGGAATTCACAACATTTTGCAGTGAAATCATAGGATGGCCATGCTCTGCAATAGGTTGTCACGTGCGGTTGTGCAGCAATGTCTACTTCAGATCTGTTGTGAAAGTATCTTGAGTCATTGCCTCATGCTTTGGAAGTGCAATTCAAATGCACAGGAATGTAAGAAGCTATGTACAAGAAAGCTGTTCTCACAATGGAGTGAGTAAAATAAATGTTCACAGGACTGATTCCTGAATGTCAGAACTGACAAACATATGAAAGCAGCTGCTGAGAATTGTAAATTCCACACAAAACTTCATGGTCACCTGCTTTCCCTTCATCTGTGGTATCTACCTTCTAGCTCTGACTTCTCATCTTTATTTCTCCAGTCTCGGTGAAGGGTCTCAACCCGAAACGTCGACTCTACTCTTTTCCATAGATGGTTCCTGGCCTGCTGAGTTCCTCCAGCGTTTTGTGTGCACTGCTAGAATCAATTCATTGGTTGTCAGCATCATAGCTTGTCATACCAGACAGCTAGCCACTCTAGTGTTGTTTGGTTGAGCAGGTCAGTGTCGGCTAAATCAGGTGAGTGTGGGTAGTTGCGCAGAACATGTTCAATGTTCTGTACCCTTTTGCCACACTCACAGGATTTGCTGGTCTTTAACCCCACTTCACCATATTGTCTCCCATCCTACAAACTCCCGCTCTCGCTTTGTTAAGAGTGCACCACTTCCGTCCGTCAAGCAGTGCCACGTCTGGCAACATTTCTGTGGGGTCTTGCACTGTTTTGTTTGGTGGGGTTCTGGTTTCTGTTTGTTGCCAGAGGTCAATCCTGTATGTTTGGGGGGGATTTTCCGTACGGTAGTTCCTCCACTGTAGCAAAGCTTTTCCTCGATTTTAGGCGGTTGGAAACTGGCACATGATGATGTAGTGGGTGCCATAGATCCGAGTTTGTTTACCTTTTTCAATTTTTGTTGTAGTGTGTCTTTGGATCTCTGGGGGAGCAATGCCTGCAAATCTGTAAATGATGTTAGTGGATGTGGGGCGCAGTGTGCCCGTGATTATTCGGCAGGCTTTGTTAAGGAATGGGTCTGTTTTCTTCACATGGACTGATCTGCCCCACACAGGTGCACAGTATTCTGCAGGTGCATAGCAGAGTGCTAGGGCAGTTGATCTAAGTGTGTGAGCAATACCTCCCCATTTCGTGCCTGCTAATTTTTTCAAGAGAGAATTGTGAGAGCCAACTTTCCTTCGGAGTTTTAGGATGTGGGTGGCAAATGAGAGCGTCCTATCCAGTGTCATGCCCAGGTAGTTTGGAGTCGGATGGTGTTCAAGCTCCTTCCCACACCAGAAGATCTTGAGTTTCTGAGCTGCTTCGCGATTCCTCAGGTGGAATGCACACACTTGAGTTTTTGATGGATTTGGGTTCAGAGACCATTTTTCATAATACTGCTTCATTGCTTCGAGGACTGCTGTAAGTCATACTTCAACTTCTTGGAAGGTGTTAGCTTGTGTGGCTATGCATAGGTCGTCTGCATAGATAAACCTGTGTATGTTAGGAAAGGTTGGTTGGTCTGACCGTTTGTGTAAACATTAAATAGTAGAGCTGCCAGGACTGATCCCTCTGGTAGTCTGTTCTTTTGTAGACACCACCTACTCTTAATTCCATTCATTTCTACATAAAAGCAACAATTTTCTAGGAGGCTTCTTATTACTTTGACTGTGGTTTCGTTCTTTAACATTTTAGATAACTTCAGTAGAAGGCCTCTGTGGCTCACAGTGTCGTATGCTGCTGTTAAGTCAATTATTGGCTGAATTGAGTTTCCAAACAGTTGCCCATCCCTTACTGTTAAGTCAACAAATACTGCCCCTGTAATTTGTCACATTTAATTGGTCTTAATGACATTGGTGTTGTTGCGACACCACTCAACGAGGTGATTATAGCTTGCTCCTGTATGCCCTCTCGTCACTGTCTGGAATTCTGCCAACAATAGTTATGTCGTCAGCAAATTTCTAGATGGCATTTGAGATGTGCCTAGCCACACATCATGGGTGTAGAGAGAGAGCAGAGTAGAGGGCCAAGCACACATCCTTGAGGTGCACCAGTGTTGATTATCATCAAGGTGGAGATGTTATTTTGATCTGCACAGATTCCAGACTTTGAACACTAAAAAGGAATTTTTGTTCTAATTGTGTTTCTTCCTGTTTACAGTTGTGTATAATTTATATTTAATTTGGGTTTTACTTGTGACTGCTGCTTATATGATTCTATGTGCCTGTCAGACTGCTGTAGATATGATTTTCATTGTGGCTGTGCGTACATGTGCTTGTGTAAATGACAATGAACTTGAATTTGACTTTGACAGGTGCCTCAGCTGCTACCCTTCCATCCCAGGCCAAGTGAAGCCCAGGATGTGTTTAATTGCAAGCAGCTGAGTGCAGATGGTTTCTGTCACAGCCACTGACTATTGCCAGCTCAATTTAACACAGGCAGTAGTACTTGTTCACTTGGGACGAGATCATGTGTCCTTCAGCTTCTGGTTAAAGTTTGTCAGAAAGTGGTGTTAAAGGTTTGTTTTGATTTGTGCTAATCTCTTCCTGAAATTAAATGTCGAACTCCAGGAATGAGTGGCGATTAAGGATGCCCTGACTCCAATTTAAAAGATTATTACCAAAAGCATACAGTTGAATGAGCAGCTCCAGAAAGTATTCAGAATCTTAATGAGAATCATTAGTCAAGTGATTCAAAATTTATTTTGATTTGACATTAGTTTATACCTCTCCCAAGGCTATCAACATTGGGATTTACAATCAGTTGCTCTACAGACAATTCATATTGGTTGCAATATACTGTATATCACATTGATGGTTTCAGTAATTGCTGTTGGCATTTTTGTTAGTGCAAACATTTCCTCAACAGGCACAGATATTGTAAAAATTGCTGTGATTTCAATATAACAGTTTATAATGATTTCTTATGGTTTGTTTTACGTTTTACATGTAGGGTCCAGAAATGAAAGCATTTGTGTGTGGGAGGGTGGGGGTTGGGGAAAGTATTTTTTTTTTTTAAAGTATTCCGGGACTCTGGCAGAGAAAGTTGAGCACTTTTCCAAAGAAAGTGTTTTGGTTTGTCACCAATGACTCGAGCAAATTTCTACAAATGTACCATCAAGAGCATTCTAACTGATTTCATCTCTGTCTGGCGTGAAAGGACAAAGCTGCAGATGACAGTGAAGTCAGCAAGCTGCATCATGGGCGCTAGTCTCCCGGCACTGAGGACATCTTCAATAGGCAATGCCCCAAAAAGGCAGCATCCATCATTAAGGATTCCCACCATCTGAAGCATGTACTATTCTCATTGCCGCCAACAGAGAAGAGGTACAGGGGCCTAAAAACACACACCGAACATTTTAGGAACAGCTTCTTCCCCTCTGCCATCAGATTCCTGAATTAACAAAGAACCTATCAACTCTACCACACCACATTTTTTTGCTCTCTTCTTGCATTTCTTATTTCATTCAGTTTTTAAAAATATATTTCTACTTGTAATTTGCAGTTCTGCAACATATTGCTGCTTCCCCTCCACCATCACATTTCTGAATGGACAATGAACCCGTGAACACTACCTCAGTATTTTTGTTCTCTTTGCACTACATATTTATCTTTATATCTATATTTCTTATGAAAGTTTTAGCATATTTTATGCATTGCGCTGTGCTGCTGCTAATAACAAATTTCACAACATACTGTATGTCAGTGACAATAAATCTAATTCACTGAGAAATTTCAAAGATTTTTTTAAAGCAAGTGGAGCAGGTGCATTGTGCATGATGGCCTCCTGTGCATCATGAGGAAAAGGGGCCCCAGATACTATCAAACCCTCTCAGAAAATGGAGAAACCAGTATCCACCTATTTCATTATCCGTTAGCATTACCTGTCACTGTGTCCAAATGGCGACAAACATAGTGTCACCTTTTGCTTGGACAAACTCTCCTCTTTATCTTTCATGACCCTAACCCATCCATTCCATCCATCCTCTAGGCTCCAATATGGATACAGTATACAGTAATAGCCATCAGCTTCACAAGACCAGACAGGCACAAAATTAGCAGAAAAATGGGAAGATGAATTTCACTAGAGAGATATCCGTAATGATTTTTATTGATTTATTCATTGAAAAATACAGCAAGGTAGCAGGCCCTTCCAACCTAACGAGCCTGCACTGCCCAACTACACCCATGTGACCAATTAACCTATTAACCCACGTGTCTTTGGAAGGTTGGAGGAAGCTGGAGCACCCACAGGAAACACGTGCTGTTACGGGGAGAACATACAAGCTCCTTTCAGCAGCGGCGAGAATTGAACCCAGGTTGCTGGTGCTGTACTAGCATTACTTTAACCACTACGTTACTATGTCACCTATTAACCCTCACATTTCATGGATTAGTCCACTGAGTAACTGGAGCTAAAATTCCAAGTGAAAAGGAATTAAATAAATCATAAACTGAACTTGGATGACAGACTTTGCTGTTTTACAACATTAATCCATTTGCCTTCTTTCTGATTCCCAGTGATCAACAGATTTTGACAAATGCTTAGATGCCATGGCAACCTGATAGCTACAGTCTGAGTTCTCAAAGCGATTTCTGGTGATCATTTTAACTTAACACTTCACTGGGATTCATTCACAAATGCTAGTATAAATATGCAGTGAAGGTTCCCTAGCAAGGTTTGGCATAGAGCAGCATTTCTCTCTCTTCCCAATGGTATGCCTGAAGCCTCTTGTCACTTAAGACGTGTGTTTAAAAGTCCAAGCTTATTTTGTCATCTTGAGATCTATTGTTCCAGAGAATACAGTTTCTAAATTCAGAATTCAATGAATTCATTTAAAGAATGCAAAGGTTTTGACTGTTCATCATCTCTTTATTGAATATCAGGTGCCATTTAGATGTGCAAAGGATAGATTTTGTGCTCTCACAAGAAGCATAAAGTTGCTATTTCAACAACATTGTGGGTATTGTTTCAGAATGCTTGTGTTCCTGATCTATTGATCTAAAATCTTTGCTCAGATCATACTACAGCAGCTGGGGAAGTTCAAATTAATAAGATGACTCAACAATAAAGGTCAAATAGTAGAGGCCTTGCCAGTGGTCTGTTCAGCTGGTGAAAGAAGGGGAAAAGTAGTTTCTATATACCCTCAGTGTAAGCAGGCATACTATTTCTCTCTAGAAGCAGAAAGCATGGCCTAACCTTTTCTTCATGGAGCAATCTTCCCAGCTTTTAACTAATCTGGACTGCAACAGGCAACTTCACTACTGACATCTCTGCCCAGCTCATGGGATCGATGCTGAACTGCAGACTTTACAGAGCGAGCTGCAAGATGCCAGTTAACCTGATGATGAGGTCTGGTGATTAATGTCTCGTCATCCCCAGGATTCCTTCCTTTGGAAAATTTCCTTGAAGGAAATTTTCTTCAGAATGAAGGAATGTCTGGGCCAATATTTCCATTTGACTGCAAAAAGCTAGAATCAGATTTATTATAACTGAATTATATGACATGAAATATGTTGTTTTGTGACAGCAGTCAGCACAAAAACATAAAACTACTATTAAATTAAGAAGTATAAATAAAAGAATAACAAGATAGTGTTCGTAGCTTCATGGACCTTTCAGAATTCTAATGGCTGAGGCGAAGAAGGTGCTTCTGAATTGTTGAGTACGGATCTTCAGGCTTCTGTATGCCCTTCCCATTGGGAGTAACGAGAAGAGTGCACATCCCAGATGGTGAGGGTCCTTGATAAATGCCACCTTCTCGAAACATCACTGCTTAAAGATGTCCACAATGGTAGGGAGGTTTGTGCTTGTGATGGAAGTGATTGAGTTTACAACCATCTGGAGCCTTTTGTGATCTTGTGTATTGGAGCTTTGTTATGAGGGAGTGATGCAACCTGTCAGAGTGATCTCCACTCTATGAAAAGTTAAGTGTCTTTGTTAACGTACAGTTCTCCTCAAACTTGGAATGAAGTAGGGCCCTTGGAATATCATCATCATGATGTTGAGCCCAGGATAAATCCTCTAAGATATTGACACCAGGAACTAGAAGCTTTTCACCCTTTCCACTGTGTAATGATTCTCAGTTAAGGAGGAGTTAAGGTTCAGGAGCATGGGGGGGGGGGGGTGGCATGGTCATGTAGTGGTAAACATAATGCTTTACAGCGCAAGCTGAAAGATTGGGGTTCAATTCCCCAAAGCTATCTATAAGGACCTGGAACACTTTCCCTCTGATTGCATGGGTTTCCTCCAGGTGATCAGATTTCCTCCAACTTTCCAAAGACTTGCAGTTAGGGATAGGGTTAATAAATTGTGGGCATGCTTTGTCGGCACGGGAAGCATGTTGGCACTTGCGGACTGTCCCCTGCCCATCCTCGATGCTAAAAATACACCTTTATGCATGTTTCGATGTACATGTGACAAATAAAGCTAATTTTTATCTTTAGGAGTCGGAATTGTAACAAAGTTTTGATGCTGAAGAGTTTACATTGCTCGATATCTGGAAAGGAGGACCATCAGGGTTTTCAGAAACTATTGAGGATTTTCATGCCAGAAGAAGGCACTAACTAATACACCTCTGCTTCACTGCAATTAGATCCCACATCCTTGAAGGGACATAAGTTTGCCTTTACAGTTTAGTATCTGTTCAATGATGCAGCTCACGTTTTCAAACTGCAATCATTCAACTCATTATAAGCAATTATGCAGAGATTTATTTGATTAACAGTGCAATGTTTATGTAGCATGTCTGCTAAATATTTCATGATTTCACAGGAATAGGCCTTCAGCAATTATATACCCATGTTTAAAGCTTATTTTGAGCATAATCAATTTCATTAAAAACCCTCAAAATAAGATTTACAAACTCTTCCAATGGAACATTTTTAAAATCGCAAAACATGATAACCATTCAGGTTATGATGCCGGGAATAGAACAGTTATTAATTTTGGCACTGAGCATAAATGGAGTTGCAACGTTAAAACTATTGAAGAAAGAATTTCTGTTACATAGTTTGAGAATGAAACACCACTTGGAAAATGGTTGCATTATCCATTTACAAAGTTAAGATGCGTTTAAAATCTGAAAGTTAGATGATGTTGCATTAGTTTTTAAAAGTTGCAAGAAATGCGCAAATCCTGGATTATATGTTTAATACCATTATTACTAGGCTGATACATCCTTAATTTTGCATTTGAAATGGCTGCGTTCCCTCTGGATCAGCAAGAATCCAATTACTGAACCCTACTACATCCTGCAAACGGAGGTGCAGAGATTATAGGTCCTTTAGATTGCCAGTGGCAGTCAAGGTCAACACCTTTGGTCAAGGTGGCACCAAGCTGAGGCCTCTGAAGTGGTGGCTTAGACTTAGTTATTTTAGATTCATAGGGTTGGAGGACTGTGTACAGTATGTGTGAGTGAGGAACAGGGCTTGTTTTGCTGTGTTGTTTTGTTACTTAGTGTTCTATGTTGACCTGCTAAGCACTGTGGGCATGCTATGTTGGCTCCGGATTGTGCTGTGATGTTTGTGGGCTACATCCTCAGGCTGTGTTGGCTTTTAATGCAAATGATGAGTTCCACTGCCTGTTTCAATGTGCACGTGATAAATTAACGAATCTGAACCTGCATCCACATGCACGCAGGTTGCGTCTGCACCACAGAACAATTTAGGCCACTCAGCCAAATCCGGAAAATCACTTGTGTTTATTAAATGCTTTTTAGTGGTCATTTTGATCATGCTCCCAGATTCTTAGCAGGACTGATCTAGGAAAATGTCCATTCTAGAACTTAAGGCTCAGAAGGTGTAAGTTTTCTCACTGAGAGAAGGATGAAGCAAAATATCAAAGCCAATTCCAGAAACAGCACTAAAAATGGCAAGCTTACAAAAAAAGGCAAGCTTCATTACTTTTTTCTCATAGTTTGGCAACATATGCTAGGAAAGCTACCTGACTACAAATCCCCCCTATTTTAATCTTGTTAAATGATTTTCAAATTCATCTACAACATCTAGAGTTTTAACTTCACCATGACTGGGCCCAAGCCTTGCTGTGAAAGGAGGAGGGTTGGGCAAGGGGCTAGATACCCCATTCTGTTCAAACCCAGTGCTACAGAAATGCCAACCGAAGTTCCAAAGACTGCATCTCTGGGTGAGGAAGAGTACACCAAGAACATGCGCTACTTCTGGAGACAACAGGAAAGATTTGCACAGGACAGAAGACGCTGGTAAGCTACTATCAGCAGCCTTTGCCCCAGTAATGGTGACGGGCTTAAGTAAATATCTAGAATTCTCAACCACAAGAGATGAATGACATTTCTCATCTGGAGTGTAGTAAGATAATCCAGTTAAACAAATGGCCCATGTTTGAATAGAGTTTAAAATTATTCTAAATTCAAATGCTCAAAGGGGCCTGTTCACTCAATCTTTAGCATGTAATTTATATTTTGTAGGCTCTTAAGTGCAGATTGCCTCATGTTTAATTCACTTAATCGTATTTCAAAATGATTCTCAATTGACATCTTTTGTAGTATGCTAAAGATTTTTCATCTTTTGCTGGTCTTGGACTGAAAAATAAGAATAAGAAACTATGTATCTTAAACAAACTGTAACAGTTGGACAAGAGAATAGTTATATCTGGGTGATAGATGAGGAATTTATTAATACCCAGTACATGCCCCCTTCTCATTGTAACCATTAGGAGGAAGGTACAGGAGCCTGAAGGCGCACATACAGTGATTCAGGAACAGCTTCTTCCCCTCTGCCATACAATTTCTGAATGGACATTGAACCCATGAACACTACCTCACTACTTTTTATTTCTGTTTTTGCATTACTTATTTTAACTTAATTACTTAATATATGTATACTTCCTGTCATTCTTTTTTCTATATTTATCATGTATTGCATTGTACTGCTGCCGTAAAGTAACAAATTTCATGACATAATCAGATTTAATATCACTGGCATTTGATTCTGATACTGAATACGCAAGTTCAACATTTAGCAACAGATGATTATTGGTGAGCAGACTGGGCACAGATGGCATTTTCTTCAGTCTCGTCTTTCCTGCTTTTCTTGTGAGGCTCTGTAAACCTTCCTCCTGCATGCCTAGTTCTATTCTTCAAACCTCAGGTGACGGATGTCCGTGTATAGCCTTTCACAAGTTTCGCTTCATTTCTTTGACTCAAATGATGAAAAATGCAATAGACTGCATGTGAACTTTTTGCTCTCCCTGGGTCAACACCTTCCTCTGACTGAACTCGGTTGAGTCTCTGCTTTGGGGGTCTGGAGTGTGTCGTGTGGTCATTGTAGTCTGCCTGATAGAGCTGATTGAGGGTAGCTATTGCTTCAGTGCTGACATGTCAGCTGAGGGGAGCACATTGATATTCTTCCATTTTTCCTTCCCCTCAGATTTAGTGGATGTTGCAATATCATTAGTAGAATGTCTTTTAGAGATACTACACAGTAACAGGCCCTTTTGGCTCCCTAAGCCCAATTAACTCATGTGACCGATTAACCCACTAACCTGCAGGCACTTGGAACGTGGGAGAAAACAGGAGCACCTGTAGTAAACCCACATTTACAGTTGCCTAAAGGACCACGGGTTTTGAGACAAGTCTAAGATCTCAATCATCAGGCAGCTAAAGGCTATGCTGGAGCATTGAATGTTGTAGTAAACAACAGCATTAATGCCAGTCTTCACTGAGAATCAGTCAAAAAGTCCACCTATTGTTGGAGAATAGGGTTACTTCAAGAGCAGGTTGGTAAAGGACTTTTGCTTGCATATCTTAGAACATAAAACATAGAACAGGGCTTTGGCCTGTGATATCTGTGAGCATGATGGCAAATTAAAGTTCAAAGTAAATTTATTACCAAAGTCTATGTATATCACCATATACAATCTGACATTCATTTTCTTGTGGGCTAACTCAATAAACCCATAACAGAATAATAACCATAATCAATGAAAGACTGCTCCAACAGACAACAAGTTGTGCCAACACAAAGAAAGAAATAATAAATAAATAAGCAATAAATATTGAGAACATGAGATGAAGAGTCCTTGAAAGTGACTCCATAGGCAGTTATTAAACTAATCCTTTCTGCGAGGACATAATTCATTTCATTTCATTCCCTGCGTATTTATGCATCGTATTGTGTGTGAATCCATCCCCTCATGTGACTTAGTGAATGAGTCAATGCAGCCATGGGGTACAGAAAAACGTGTGCATCATCTACACTCTGTAACATTGCTGACTGACCTTTGCACGCAGCATTGGTGCTGCAGACTGAACAATTTCCATTTAGTCCTGTAGATTATCACTGAGTGCTCTAGCTTCTGCCCTCATTCCAAACACATAAGGGTCAAGAGGTTAATTCGTCACATGGGTATAATTGGATGATGTGGGATTATTGGGCCTGAAGACCTGTACCATGCTGTATCTCCATATAAAAGACATATTCCAGCAACGATGTTTCTGCAAAATCCACTAAATTCATCTGGAAGAAGCTTGTTGCAGGTGAGATAGGCAACCCTGCAGTGAGAAAGACTGAGAAAAGTGCTGGGACATTGGCCTGGTCTTGCTTGACCATTCTTCCTTAAGATTGGCTCTGATGTGGGCCTGTTGCTTGTAATCATGGGTCACATGCATCTCAAATGGAGACAAATTTGAGCCATTAGCCAATTTTGAGGAGGCTGTTTCAATTTCCCTTCTGATTCAAGGCATTATTGGGGTAATAGTTTATAAGTACTGAAGAAAGGGGATCAGCAAGACAAGGACAGAGAGCATGGTTGGATACTTAAAGGTTAAAAAAAATAGGACAGGGAATACTGAGGGGTAAAAGGAGGATGATGGGGTGTGGGCAGAGGGAGGAGGGGAACCATTTCCTGCAAAGAAAGCACAATCATTGACATGGAAACCACTTCTCTGCTAAATTCACCTATTGTTTGCCTGGTCTTGCCCCTCCCCTCACCTCTTTAATCTGCCCATTTCCTCTCCACTCCTTCACTCCAGCTGTGGAGTCTCAGCCAAAACATCATCTGTCCATTCCCCTTGTTGTTTAGCCTAATGAATGCTTAAATAATCAAAGGCAGTATAATCCTAAATATTACATAAATATCTAATATATTGGCCAAGTATAATAAACTAGTCTGTATTATTAAATTGGAAGTGAAATTGATTCATAATTAATCAAAAAATGACTATGAAATGTTCAATACTGCCAGAGATCTCCTGCAGCTATGAAACCCAACTATACAGATCTGTTAGGCTTTGAACTGCAAGTAATTCAGAGGTAATTCCATTGCTTAATAATAGTTAATGATCATTTTGAATTCTGCTCCAATCCCCTTCTTCCTATTTTTCTTTGAGAGATTTCCCCTAATGAAGAATCTGTCTGGGGGAAGGTTGTATTTTTTTTTATATAGAGAGGAATGACAAACAGTGAAAAAGGAAAGGTCAGTTCTGTCTAATGGTGAATGATAGCTCTTTCATTAATTATATCAGGTGTTTATTAAACAAGAGTGACACCGAAAGCTGAACTTGCTCCAAACAAAATGCTACAGTGGGAAAATAGCTGTGATTACTGTAAGAGTCCTGACTAAATGGTTACCAATAACAGCAGATAAAGGTTACCGTGCTGAAATATTCACGATGCTGATGTTTTGAGTTATGTCATGCTCTGTTCTCTATTGCTCCCAAAAAATGCCAGCAACTACCCTGCAGTTTGCATATCATCCCAACTGCTCAACAGACAATGCCATCACCACCACCCTCCACCTGGCCCTCACCCACCTGGTTGAGGACACGTATGTTCGAATGCTGTTCATAGACTTCAGTTCAGCATTCAACACAATCATTTCTCCGCACCTGATTAGAAAGCTGAAACTGCTGGGCCTGAACACCTCCCTCTGCAACTGAATCCTAGACTTCCTGACTGGGAGACCTCAGTCAGTCCGGATCGGGAGCAGCATCTCCAACACCATCACACTGAGCACGGGGGCCCCTCAGGGCTGTGTGCTCAGTCCACTGCTGTGCACTCTGCTGACCCACAACTGTGCTGCAACACACAGCTCGAACCATATCATCAAGTTCGCTGATGACACGAATGTGGTGGGTCTCATCAGCAAGAACGATGAGTCAGCTTACAGAGGAGGTGCAGCGGCTAACAGACTGGTGCAGAATCAACAACCTGTATCTGAATGTGAACAAAACAAAAGAGATGGTTGTTGACTTCAGGAGAGCATGGAGTGACCACTCTCCGCTGAACATCGACGGCCCCTCGGTAGAGATCGTAAAGAGCACCAAATTTCTTGGTGTTCACCTGGTGGAGAATCTCACGTGGTCCCTCAGCATCAACTCCATAGCCAAGAAAGACCAGCAACGTCTCTACTTTCTGCAAAGGCTGAGAAAAGTCAATCTCCCACTCCCCATCCTCACCACATTCTACAGGGGTTGTATTGAGAGCATCCTGAGCAGCTGCATCACTGCCTGGTTCAGTAATTGCACTGTCTCGGATCGCAAGACTCTGCAGCAGATAGTGAGATCAGCTGAGAAGATAATCGGGGTCTCTCTTCCCACCATTACAGACATTTACACCGCATGCTGCACCCACAAAGCTAACAGAATTGTGAAGGACCCACGCACCCCTCATACAAACTCTTCTCCCTCCTGCCATCTGGGAAAAGGTACCAAAGCATTCGGGCTCTCACAACCAAACTGTGCAACAGTTTCTTCCCCCAAGCTATCAGACTCCTCAGTACAGAGTCGAGACTGACATCTACATCATTATTATATTGAAATTTGTCCTCTACTGTGCCTATTGTCTTTATTTATTTATTAATTATTGTACTGCCCTGTTGTGCACTTTATGTAGTCCTTGTAGGTCTGTAGTCTAGTGTAGTTATTGAGTTTTACGTAGTCTAGTGTAGCCCTGAGTTGTCTCACATAGTCTAGTGTAGTTTTGTGTTGTTCCACATAGCACCAGGGTCCTGGAGGAACGCAGTTTCATTTTTACTGTGTACTGTACCAGCAGTTTATGGTCAAAATTACAATAAAAAGCGACTTGACTTGAGCAATTCATCACAACCGCAAGATTAGATGAACTGCAGTGTATTATTTTCAAGAGTATTTGAACACCGTTAACCTGTCCACTGCAGGTTCTCAACCACAGACAAATATATTGGTCAATGGATCTGGCAAGATGCTGTTCATTGATAGGTTGATCAAAAAACAAACCGTCAAGCACCAACTAGACCAGGAGTTCCCAGGTTGGTTTCCATGGACACCTCAATTAGTAGTAAGGCTCCATGGCATAAAAAAGATTGGGAGCCCCTTCACTAGACAACTCCTACACAAATCTGATCATAATCCCCAACATTCCCATTAACTCCCATCACCCCCGTAGATTCTACCACTCACTGCACACAAATGACAATTTCTCTCTATAAATAATTTATTGTAAAATTTTATTTTATTTAGAGATACAACACGGAACAGGCCCTTTCGTCCCAATGAGTTACACCGCTCAGTAACCCACCTATTTAATACTAATCTAATCACAGGATACAGTTTGGTGCCAGCAGCATCGCAGGAGTTACCAAGCCAGTGGGTACAGCAGTCAGTGCCTTCGGGACTCCGATTCTGGATTTTTCCTTGGGGTTTAATCCCGAAGCCTTTCCCGTGAGAGGGTATAGCCACAAAGCAGTGGAGGTTTGTAATCGGAGTTTCCCTCCCCTGACACCAAACTGTATCGACTTTCATTGTTCCTTTGGACCTGTCATCAGCATGGAGAGGGGCATCCCACTGTATGGGCAAAAGACAGATCTCCATATCAACTCTGCCCTGGCTTGTGCCCTAGAGAGGCCACTCCAGCTTCGCTTTACAGCGTCAGACACACACGGGAAGCAGCAGTTATCAGCTAATGCTTGATTGGCATAGAGCATGGCGCCAGGGGTTGTTTCTGATGGTGGGAGAGACCATCGCGTTTCACTGGACAGCTATCGCTCGCCTCAAGCTGGGCGCCCCCGGCCAGTAATGTGCTGTCCCGCCACAGTCAGTCTTCCTCATTGGGTGCATGGGGATAATGGATTATTCCACAAAGAGCTGACTGTAACTACTGCACCAGACAAGAAAGAAAACAAATCGAATAAGACAACTCCCCTCAAGTTGGAATGTTGAAATGTCTGCACAATGGTGACTGGACTTGACCAAAACCTCAAGGATATCGACGATGCACGAAAAATGGCGGTCATTAATAATGAGCTACTAAGGCTCAAGGTAGATATAGCTGCCCTACAAGAAATACATTTGGTGGATTCAGGTACACTGAAGGAAAGGGACTACACATTTTTCTGGCAGGAAAAGAACCAAGATGAGCCCTGCTAGCATGGAGTGGATTTGGCTGTTAGGAACTCCTTGTTGCAAATGGTGGAGCCACCAGAAAATGGATCAGAACGACTTATGACTCTCTGCCTACACACCAATCATGGCCCAGTATCTCTCATCAGTGTGTATGTCCCTGCCTTGAACTCAGTGTAGCTCTGTTATTAAATTACTCTTATGTTATTATTTATGGAAACATCAATGCCCTTGAATGGAAAATCCTACAAAAAGTGGTGGATATGGCTCAGTCAAGGACACTTTGCCTCATATTTTCAATATTTATTGCTTATTTGTTATTATTTCTTTTTGTATTTGCACAGTTTGTTGTCTTTTGCACACTGGTTCAATACCCATGCACAGGTTGGTGAGGTCTTTCACTGATTCTATTATGGCTATTAATAGATTATGGATTTATTGATGCCCACAAGAAAATGAATCTCAGATTCACAAATCATGATATATGTGCACTTGGTTAATAAATTTACCTTGAACTTCGAAGTTAGAGATTCTTGCCTGTAATCCGCAAGTGTACTCAAGATCTGTTCTGTGATTGGAGGATTGTGTGGGTGAGAAAGAGGAAAGGGGCTTGCTCTGCTGTTGTTTGTTGCTTGTTGTTATGTTTTGTTGTGCTCTATGCTGTTCTGCCAAACATTATGGTCATGCTATATTGGCATCAGAATGTGGAGTGACACTTGCCAGCTTGCACTAGCAGATCGTTAGATTGCGTTGGTGGTTAACATGGATTATGCATTTCACTGCATGTTTTAATGTACACGTGATAAATAAATGAATCTGAATTCCTTCTCTGCCCCTCCTGCCCTGCACAGATGCTGCCTGACCTGCTGAATTCCTCCGGCAGGTTGTTTTCTGCTCAAAAAGATGGGATTTCCTCCGTTTCTCCTAGTGGAATAAAGTCATAGACCAATCTTATTATTAGTGTTTTGAAGGTATCACTCCTGCACTGGTTTGTACCTATCACTCAAGGCCAAAGACTTGTTGATCCATAAAGCTAGCAAATTCCAGGTGTAACTGGTACTGCATGTCTACTGTTATGAATGAACATAGCCATCCTGTCTGTGAATTGTTGAAGGATTCAGCTATTCCTCAGCCTCCACTGAATTCAGTAAATTGTACCCACTATAATTGAAAGCACTATGAATAACAAGAAGTAAAGAACAGCACCATTTGCTGCTCTGCACATTCGCTTTCAGTGACATTATCCTAGGAAAGATGATACTGCAATTCTATCTTCAAGGTACATTAAAGTCTATTTCTAAAATAGAGTAACAAAGAATGTCATGAGAGTTGGGGTTGGAATGCAAAATTCCCTTTGAATCATCAATTTCTATATGTTCACTGGACTCTCTGACTAGAAGGGCGCCTGGAATATAGTTACAGATATATGAAACTTCGCAGGATGCTTCAACATGTGAGATCTTAATGAAACAGGGACAGAGATCAGCAGAATGTGACAGTAGTCCAGCCCAACAGCTTTCGGCTATTCAGACCAACAAGCCTGTATGATAGAAGCACCCAATGAATCCTACCCACCTATTGAAGGTAACCTTTCCATTAGAAAGGTCATAGGCACTTTGGATGGAGGTGCGGAGTTATTGACGCTACTGTGTATATTTGATATAATGCAATGGCCCATGTTGGTTAGGTTTTTTTTTGGGGGGGGTTCTCATTTTCTCCATTTTTTTGTAACTACTGAGTTTGGGAGGTTATTATATGGATTATCATCTATTTGTATTTATACCTTAACCTATTAATTATGTACTCTCAAGCTCTTTGTACTCAATATTTAATTTGTTTGTTTAAAATCAATAAAAAGATTTTAAAAAGAAAGGAAGGTCATAGACCTGAAGGTTAACTCTGCTGCCCTATCTGTAGACACTACCTTACCTATGGAGTGTTTCCAACAATGACTTTCGTTTCAGATCTCAAACTTTCCGAATACTTTTATTTTAAAACAGCACAGATTTTTTGACTGTTATGCCCAGCCAGCTCAGATATATTTCTTTTTGCCAATTACACAAGCGTATGCCTGGTGTTGGTCCCTTGGGCAGCTGGCAAAGGGGATCTCCCCTGTTCATTGTGGAATCGTGCTGCCTAGCATAACCAAGAAATATGTAAAATTCCCCAGAAGGAGCGAAGATGCAGAAGCAGGACTTTTATACCTTGGTAACAGTTTTTCATTTCTTTGGGGTTGGCTCCTCCTCCATGACTGAGGTGCTTTGTGGTGGTTATCAGCTTGTACCCTATCGATCCTTCTTAGAATCATATTGAAACGAGAACATCATTCCAGCCTTCAACCTTCAATGAGCGGAGGCCAAGCATTTCCCTCAAAGTCACCCCAACATACTTAGAAGTCAGCCTTGCAAATCTATGCTGGATCAGTCACAAGACCAGCAGAGCACAGGGTACGGAGACCAAAACCGCACGATGCCAGCTGTCATTGTAGTTCCATTTTGGAAATGTGGTCAGGGAACAGTTTGCATTTCTTATAAAATTTTCCCTGCAGTTGAACCCAGCTTGTTTACTTCTTATCTGTTGTCATCCCTACCAGCACCTCCGAGTCAAAGGCTAAACAGAAGGTTTCATCTCATTAATTATGGTCATTACAATTATATATTAAAAAGTGGTGGCTGTTCTTCAAGTGCACACAATTCTGTCACAAGTTAAAGATTTCAAATGTAATTGAAAGCCTTATTTCTCCAAAACAATATTGAAAGGGTATTCCTCAGTGGGTTACACAAGCTTGTCATATTTTATTTTCTTCAGGAAAGACATTTTGATTTGTCTATATCATTTCTAACAGTCATTTTTTGACATACTGTTATGATTATCGTCAGTGGCAGATGTTGCAATGAGAAGCAGCGTGCATGGGGAAGAGAGAAGGGAGGCAAGGGTGGGAGTGCTGTGTAGGGGTCAGTGTGGTCTTAGTTTCTTCTGTCAGTTCTAGCCAAGTGACCCTGGTAGCAGAGCTGCAAGTTGTTACCTAGAAGAGTTTCTATAGTTAATGCAGTTCAAGCACTTCCACCTCAGCCTGTGTGTTGGTAGCAAAGAAATTTAATGTCATTTTACCTTTGACATGATCTTTGGAGACTGAAGAAGAAATTTGCTTCACTAAATCGAGTTGTCAAAGCAACTGTTGTCAAGGCAGCATTGCATAATTTAACTGTATTTCTATAAGATACTTTTTCTCCTCGGAGGGCATTGGAGGCTCAGTGACTGAGCATATTCATGACAGTAATTAGTTGGTTAAATATAAAGTATAGGACAGTACAGGCCCTTCAGCCCACAATGTTCTACTGACCCTTTAATGTGCTCCAAGATCAATCTAAGCCTTCCCTCTTACATAAACTTCTATTTTTCATTCATCCATGTTCTTCCTAACATAGAAACATAGAAAATCTACAGCACAATACCGGCTCTTTGGCCCACAAAGCTGTGCTGAACATGTCCTTAGAAATTACCTAGGGTACCCATAGCCCTCTATTTTTCTGAGCTCCATGTACCTATCCAGGAGTCTCTTAAAAGACCCTATCGTATCCACCTCCACCACCATTGCTGGCAGTCCATTCCACGCACTCACCACTCTCTGCATCAAAAACTTACCCCTGACATCTCCTCTTTGCCTACTTCCAAGAACCTTAAAACTGTGCCCTCTTGTGCTAGTCATTTCAGCCCTGGGGAACAAGCCTCTGACTATCCACACGATCAATGCCTCTCATCATCTTATACACCTCTATCAGGTCACCTCTCATCCTCCGGTCCAAGGAGAAAAGGCCACGTTCACTCAACCTATTCTCATAAGGCATGCCCCCCTAATCCAGGCAAAATCCTTGTAGATCTCCTCTGTACCCTTTCTATAGTTTCCACGTGAGGCGACCAGAATTGTGCACAGTACTCCAAGTGGGGTCTGACCAGGGTCCTATATAGCTGCAACATTACCTCTCGGCTCTTAAACTCAATCCCATGATTGATGAAGGCTAATGCACCATATACCTTCTTAATCAAGATTCAACCTGTGCAGCGCTTTGAGTGTCCTATGGACTCGGACCCCAAGATCCCTCTGATCCTCCACACTGCCAAGAGTCTTACCATTAAGAGTCTCTTAAATGTCCCTAGTGTACCTGCCTCAAGTGCCACTCCAGCAGAACTTTCCATGCACTTTCTACCCTAACTTAAAGAGAAAATTACCTCTGACAACACCCGCTATACTTGTCTTCAACCACCTTAAAATTGTGTCCCCTGCTATTAGCCATTTCCACCCTGCTGCACAATATAGGTCCTTGTGCACTAAGAGGAACATGAGTAGAATTTGATGTGGTAGATTGGTGGCACAGTGGAATAGATGGTAAGGCTGATACAAATTCAGTGCCTAGTCTGGGTGGAATTTGTATGTCCTTCCTATGATACATAGATTTCCCCAGGATTCTCCATTTTCATCTCACATCCTAAAGACATAGAACACAGAAGAGTACAGTACAGGAACAGGCTCTCCAGCACACAATGTTGTGCTAATCCAATTATCTTTGTAATTAAAAGGACAACCTAACTAACCCCCTCAACATGCGTGCTTGTCTGCTAATTGGCCATTATTAGTTGATGATCGTTGGTTGGTTTGTTACTGTCACAATTACTCATGTACAGTGAAAAATTTTGCATGTCAACAAGACAGGTCACTGCAAAGCATAAATACATTGAGGTAGTGCTATACAAAGGGAAAAGAAACATAATGCAAAATATAGTGTTACAGATGCATTTATAGAGAAAGTGCAGCACAGGTAGACAAATCAGGAGAAAGGGCCACAATGTGGTAGGTTGAGGTTGCCTGGCTGGGTTTGAACCCCGGTTGTTAAGGTGAAGTTTCATATCTTTAACCAGTGGACTTCCAGGAGTGACGTAGACCTGGTGGAACTGAGTGCAGAGGACACTACAGATGAGAATGGAATTGAATGAAGAATACTTCCGTGTGGATTAGTTAGTGGAGACCACATGTTAGGACTCAAAAATCACTACACAGAATAGATGAACTTCAAAACTGAGCCAAGCCAAACAAAACAGAGACAACTTGTATAGAGTACACTCAAATCAGTGTGAGTTCATCAGTCTAATCTCCTAGTAAATAGAGAAACTAAACAAGGCAACAGTGCACTGATGACTAAAACAAGACATGGGTGAAAATAAATAACTAATAACCAAGGGAAGAGGTGCATTGGAGCCTGGAGGACTCCGTCACCCCTGCTAATCAGACTGAAGCATGACAGAGAGATGATGAGCTCATAGCGTAGTACACAGGTAAATTAAGAGCAGTGGATTGAAAAATTAAGAGTTAAAAGCATAGTGTGCAAGTAGAAACTGGAGAGAATTAATGCCATGTGGGAAGAAAAAATGGGATTAGTGTCAAAGAGTGCAACTGGGTGCTTGAATTGCAGAGCAGACTCAATGAGCTAAAGAACCTGTTTCTATGCTGCATGAATTGATCATCAACCAAGTGTGACGGAACACGGCCAAGTGGTTGTACATTCTCAATTCTAATTCTTTTGTTCTGATGTTAATCATTATTGAAATTCATATACAGCATCACAGGGAAACAATGCATAGCTGCCAGCTGTTCCAAGCATACTTTCTTTCTGACTCAGAAATCAGCAATATTGGTACCCACCTGGTTCCAGTTGAATGGAACTTTTATAACTCCCTTTAACCATTAGCTATACTTGCCTTTCTAGAAATTTCCCTTGTGCCAAATTACATCCCTCACAGTTACAACTTGGAGACTCCTTTCAAACCACGTTGGGTGTGACATGTGAAATAGGAGCAGAAGGAGGCCACTCAGGCCCTCAAGCCTGTCCTGTTCAATTAAATCATGGCTCATTTGGTCTTGGCCTCAGTTCATTTCCCCTGACTGTTCCCCATGAGCCTTGATTTCCAGGACCAAAAATGTTACTACTTTCAGCAAACATTAATGGAGGAACTCAACTTGTCAGGCAACATTTGTACAGAGAGAGAGGAGTTGATGTCTTGGGTCAAAACCCCACATCAGGACTGGCTACAGGATTTTGATGCTTCTGGTCTTCTGGTTTTGCCCCAAGACATCAACAATTCCTCTCTCTCTAAAGATTTCTGCTCAACCCTCCAGTGGATTGTTGCTCTGGGTTCTGTCATTCTAGCACACCAGTCCTCATAGGGAATTCAGAAGTGGAAAGAGTGAGCACTTTGAAGTTCCTGGGTGTCAACATCTCTGAGAAAATTTGTAGGCCCAACATTATCGATGCAGTTACAAAGAAGGCACAACAGTAGCTATATTTCATTAGAAGTCTAAGGAGATTTAGTATGTCACCAAAGACCTCACAAAGTTCTACAGGTGTACTATGCAGAGCATTCTAACTGGGGGCATCATCATCTGGTATGGTTGGGGAGGGCACTGCAGAGGATCAAAGTAAGCTACAGAAACTTGCAAACTCAGTCACCTCCATCATGGAACCTAGACTTCCCAGCATCCAGGACGTCTTCAAGGAGTGATGCCTCAAAAATGTGGCATCCATAATTAAGGACCCCCATCACCCAGGGCATGCTCTCTTCTCATTTGTTACCATCATGGAGGAGATACAGAAACCTAAAGGCACACACTCAGTAATTCAGGAATAGCTTCTTCATCTCTGCCATCTGATTTCTGAATGGATATTGAACCATGAACACCACCTTACTACTTTTTTGCTACATGCACACACA
Organism: Hemitrygon akajei; assembly: GCF_048418815.1. Classification (NCBI taxonomy): domain Eukaryota; kingdom Metazoa; phylum Chordata; class Chondrichthyes; order Myliobatiformes; family Dasyatidae; genus Hemitrygon; species Hemitrygon akajei. The sequence continues at coordinate 26,032,547 of NC_133127.1, forward strand.
CACACACACACACACACACATACTTACTGTAATTCACAGATTTTATAATGTATTGCAATATACTGCTGCCACATAACAAATTTCATGATAGATGTCAGTGATATTAAATTTGATTCTGATCTGCCATCTCTTATAGTCTCGATTCTGCTTCATTTCTGTTTAAAATTGATTTCCTTATTTTTCAACTATAATCCCTAATCTATATTCTACCTCAAAGGGAGGCCTCCACTCAGCAACTACCTTGCAAAAACTCCTCAGTAGTTTATATGTCTTGGATATGTCTATGAAGGTTCTCGGTTATCCAGGTCATTGTATATCAAGCAGTAGTAAATCAAGGCAACTGGATTTGCTGTGTTATCTAGAACAAGTTTTGCCACTCATCCAAGAGGCTTCTTCAGTTCTGATCCATGGCGGTGTTGGGGTTAATTCGAGACTGCCATTACAGGTCAGGAGTGGCTCACGTAACACACATAATGTTAGGAGGCCGGAATGCGAGGGAGGGGGGAGCGAAACTGGGGACCCCGCTACACCGATACTATTAGTGTCACGCGATTCAGTAAACAAAAGAAACAGGTAACTCGTGAGCATATGGCTGCGGGCCAATAAGATGGACACAAGTGCCCGATATTACCTAATATGTAGCGGGGTTGTGCTGGGGGGAAAAGGGGTATAAATAAGAGCAGATTGTAAGGGGAAAACAGAACGCCTTCTCCAGCGACTCCGTGGATTCGCTGTGCCAGTTACGGATTCTGCCAATAAAGCCACGTTTTGCTATATTCCGGTGTTGGTTGTCTCTCTTCCTAAACGAACACAGGGCAGAATTTCAAGCCCAACAGCGGGTAGCTTGCTGGCTCATAAACTCTGTGAGCCATGATTACATTGAATGGTGGTGCTGGCTCGAAGGGCCGAAGGGCCTACTCCTGCACCTATTGTCTATTGAGTTGTGAATATCTATACCTAAAGGACAAGGGACACTACTTTGATAATAACAATGTGCACGTTTTGGACAGGGAGGACAGGTGGTTTGAAGGAGGGTTTAAAGAAGCCACCTTTGTCAAACTGGAAAACCCATCCCTGAACAGAAGAGGTGGGATACGACACCACCTATCAGCTACTTACAATGCAGTCAGTCCTAACATCCCTGCTCTGGCCACAATACTTCACACCTCCATTCTTGCAAAGATAAAACTAATGACCCTCTCATTACCTCTACAACTCTTAATGAGCCTCATGTGATCTCTTTCCCTTTAAATAACTTACAGAGTTTATAAACTGGAAAATTACCCACTATGCAACAGAACTGAGAAGCCACTTGGATGAGTAACGTAATGTCTTCTAGACAACAGAGAAGGTCCTGTTCCCTTGATTTACTACGGATTGATATATACCTTGGACGTTCAGCAGTTGGAAGCATTTCTTCTCCTTATTTGTTGTACAAGTATCAAACAGCTTTAGACCTTAGTTATCAGAACAGGATGATTATAGTGACTGGATATCTAGGGAAAGTCCCTATAAGATGTAAAACATAGAGCAGAACTAGGCCTTCTGGCCTATCAACTCTGCTCCACCATTCCAACATGGCTGATTTATTTTCCCTTTTAAACCCATTCTCCTACTTTGTCCCCATAATCTTTACTGCTCTTACTACTCAAGATCCTATCAACCTCCGATTTAATTATATCCAATAGCATAGCCTCCACAGATCCACCACCCTCTGGCTAAAGAAATTCCTCATCATCTCTGTTCTAAAGGGACATTCCTCCATTCTGAGGATATGCCCTCTGCTCCTAGGTTCCCCTACTGTAGTTGAGAAACCTTGAACTCAGGGTCACAATCTTAGAATGAAAGGGCAGATGTTGATGATCACAGGAGAATAAATTTCTCCTCTCAGAAGGTGAATGATAAGACCATAAGAAATAGGAGCAGAATGAGGCCACTCAGCCCATCGAGTCTGCTCCACCATTCCGTCATGGCTGATACCAGATCCCACTCAACCCCATACACCTGCCTTCTCACCATATCCTTTGATGCCCTGACCGATCAGGAAACGATCAACTTCAGCCTTAAATGTACTTAGAAGTCTTGGTTTCCACTACAGTCTGTGGCAAAGCATTCCACAGATTTACTACTCTCTGGCTGAAACAATTCCTCCTTATCTCTGTTCTAAAGGGTCAGCCTCAGTTTTGAGGCTGTGCCCTCTAGACCTGGACACCCCCACCATAGGAACATCCTCTCCACACCTATCCTATCTAGTCCTTTCAACATTCGGTAGGTTTCAATGAGATCCCCCTACATTCTTCTAAATTCCAGTGAGTACAGGCCCAAAGCAGCCAAACACTCCTCATCTGTAAACCGCTTCATTCCCAGAATCATCCTCGTGAACCTCCTCTGAACTCTCTCCAATGATAATACATCCTTTCTGATAGGGCCCAAAACTGACAGTATTCCATAAAGGCTCAACATTATCTCCTTGCTTTTATATTCTATTCTCCATAAAATAAATGCCAACATTGCAGTTTGCCCTCTTTACCGCAGATTCAACCCGTACGTTAACCTTCTGCGAGTCCTGCATGAGGACTCTCAACTTCTGCTCCTCTGATGTTTGAACCTTCTCTCCATTTAAATAATATTCCACACCATTGTTCCTTTTACTGAAATGCATTATCATACATTTCCCAACACTGTATTCCATCTGCCATTTTCTTGCCCACTCTTTGACATTCTCCACTTCCCTAGCCTGTGGAGGTTCAATCGTTGACTGAAGTTCCATAATGAGATCAGTAGGCTGCTGGATATTAGAAAACTCAAGGGTCAGGAAAATGGTGTTAAGGCAGCAGATAGATCAGTGATAATTAGAGCAGTTTTGATGGGTTGTAAGGCCAATTTCTTCTCCCAGTTTTTTGTGTTGAACCTACATTACACACCCAGGAGACTATATTGTAAAGACAGATCAGAGCCCATGTACCAGGGTGTTGATCACTATTTTATCATCCAGTATGCCATGGTAGAACACGAGAAACCTGTGAATTTCGTAAATGTGAGAAGAAACAGCTACAGAATATATTTGCTGGAGTTTAGCAATTTCTCCTCTTCTTAGACTCCCTATCCCCATGGTTTTTGATTTAAAGATTAGCTTTATTAGTCACATATACATTAGAACATACAATGAAATTGGAAAATTTCTTGGATAATGTGTAGCGTGGGTGGTTGATAGTTGGGCTGAGTTGTTCTCCAATCTTGGCAATCCACTTTCAAACATTTTATCACCATATGAGGAGACACTATCAGGGTGCTGTTCATTTGTGGTGTGTCATCCTAATGCTTGGCCTTTACAGATCAGCATATAACCAATCAATGATGAGACCCCCCCCCCCCACATCACAATTGAGTTCCGTAATGTCGACCAATCAGCCAATTGATAACTATAGAAAGTAAGGGCCAAACATTTGGAGGACACGCCACAAGTGAACAGTCTCCTTGTATGGTGATGAAACATTTGCAAATGGATTGCCAAGACTGGAGAACAATTCAGCTCAACCATACAATGAAATGCATTGTTTGTATCAAATCAAATTAGCAAGGATTGTGCTGGACAACCCACAAGTGTTGTTACACTTCTGGCACTATAACAGCTTATTAACCCTAACTCATACAGTATATCTTTGGAATGTGGGAGGAAACTGGAGCACCTGGAGGAAACCCACACTGTCACAGGGAGAACATACAAACCCCTTACAGACAGCAGAGTTAATTGGACCCTGGCCAGTGATGGCTGGCGCTATACTACCATCGCACTTTGATCTACAAAAGTTCTGCAGTTCACAAGGGGGTAATAACCAGGACTCAATATTGTCTGGATGCATCCTCAAAGTCATTAGAAGTAATTTTTGAGTTAAAAACCATTATAACAGCATTTCAATTTACAAACTAATAGAGAGAAAACCTAATCAATCCCCTGCTGTGTCCCAAAGATCAGATTGTTTACAGAATGTTATCTTATCAGTGGTAATAGAAAGGTTAATTCAAGCAATTGTAATTAACAAAACAAAATGAAATAAAAGGAGAGGAAAGAAGAATAATTCAATATTTGTTCCACTTTTCCAACCTAAAATTACATTCCATTGTAACTGTGCTTTTCCTGTGGATAAATATAATTTCTGAAATGATGTTCTCCCACCTAGAATGCAATTGAAATTGGAATGATGATACGTTTTTAATATCTCACAAAAAGCTGACACAAATCAGATGAATTGGAGAGATGGGGTGTTATGGGATAATTTATTTAGAATTCACGATGGCCTGTGCTGGGAGAGGAAGTAGAGAGACAGAGTGTAAGATGAAAGGGGTCATTGCAAATGGAGAGCTGATTTGAGCCTATAGGGGTTTTAGATTAAAAATGTGACCTCTTAGCCGCACGGGCACTCCAGCCAGAGAGGGGGATCTTGCCAGTCACCAGAAATCATGCCTCATTGAATCACCTGTAAGCTGATTCCTCATCATACACAAGTGAGTCATAGAGCCATAGATATACAGCACAGAAAATTACCCTTCGGTTCTACCAACCCATGCCGACCAAAACTCCTATTTAACCTACTCCTATTTGCCCACATTAGGTATATATCATCCGGAACCTTTCCTATCCATGTACCTCTCCAAGTTTCTTTTAAATATAGATAATGCATTTCCTCGAGCAGATAATTCCATATATGGACAACCGTCTGTGTGAAAAAGCTGCTCCACAAGTTCCCATGAACTACTTCCTCTCACATTTTAACCACATGTCCTCTAGTTCTTGGATCCCCAATCCTGAGTTTATGGTGTCCAGCTCAAAGCCAAGGGGCAAGTAGATGCTGAAATGTTGATAAAATATAAATAAAGTATGTTCACTATAAACCTCACAGCCTTAATCTTGTTCCTTTTGTTCTTCTTGTCCTAGGACACACTTTTTCTGGATTTACCTTCTGTTGTATGTTTATATTGCAGCTTTTTTTACGATCACTCTTAGCGGGAAGAATGTCAATATATGTTTTACTTTATATGTTCAAAATTTCAGGGTGTGAGTCCAATTTAAATGACTTAGTCTACATTTGGATTTGCTTGATTCGGACCCAATGGGAATGGAGTTGATTTATTACTTTGGCGTGTACTGAGCTACACTGAAAAGCTTGTCTTACATACTGTTCATTGCCAAAGACGGCTGTGGAGGCCAAGTCAGTGGGTACGTTTAAAGCAGAAGTTGACAGATTCTTGATTAGTAAGGATGGGGAGAAAGCAGGAGAATGGGGCTGAAAGGGAAAATAAATTACACATGATCAAATGATGAAGTCGACTTGATGAGCCGAATGGCCTACTTTTCTCCTAAGACTTATGGGCTTATGGTTCATCCTGATCAGATCATTAAACAGTGCATTGAGGTAGAACAAAGTAAAACAATAACAATGCAGAATAAAGTGTAGCAGCTACAGAGAAAGTGCAGCACAGGTAAACAATAAGACACAAGTACATTGTAAAGGTCAAGAGTCCAATAATTTTTTAGATAAACCAGCAATTTTCCTATTTGTATATCTATAACTCATTAAAAGCAGCAAGTACCCAGAAGATTCCAACAACACAATGACTGTAAGAGAGTCAGTTTATGCAAATAAAATCATGAGGGGAGCAGATAGGGTAAATGTACTTAGTCTTTTAAGTACAATTCCCAAGGATGGAGAATTAAGAGTTAGAGGGCACAAGTTTAAGGTGAGAGTGGAACCTAAGGGACAACTGTTTCATTCAGAGTATGGTCAGTATATGGAATGATATGCAAGAGGAAGTGGTTGACACAGGTAACATAATAACATTGAAAATGTTCTTGAGCCGGTTATGGGCCAAAGACTGGTAAATGGGACAAACTTGGATGCTTCATCTTGGCCAGCATGGACCAGTTGGGCTGAAGAGCCTGCTTCCATTTATATTACTCTCAATCACTAAGGAAAATGAACTGCTCTGCCACTCATCAACATTGTGGCTAATTCACCACAACTCAGCCAGTCAGGCAGTAGCTATGGAGGGAAGTCAACAGTCGACATTTCTAATCCAGACCCTTCATCTGTCTGATTCTGTATCATTTTCCCGAGAACTTTTCATCTCTATTCTCATGGTTCTTTGTCTTCTCTCAGCCACACCTACACACTATAAACTCTTTGAACTCTACTTAATCTCACTACTTTTCTCATTTAAAGCTACTTAGCTTACTTAGTTAAAGCTACTTAAAATGTTCAATGTCTACTTAAGGGTTTATGGGCATAGCTGAGGAAGAAGAATGGGGTGATTACTCTGTTGGGATTATATTTAAGGCCCCCCAAGTACAGTACTCAACAGAAATTAGAAGAACAAATATGCAGGGTGATTATTCAGAGTTGTAAGAGTAAGAGGGTTGGCATAGGGGATTTTAACTTTCTGTGGTGAACTACATATACCTGTCTGGACACGCCCCCTGCTGACTGCTCCTGTGGCCCCTCCCACTGACCGTGGCTCCTCCCACAGACCCCGGTATAAAGGCAATTGAGGCCTGAGCCCGGCCCTCAGTCTCCAGGATGTAGTATGGTGGTCAACTACTGCTTGTTCTTTCTTCCAGTCAATAAAAGCCGATATCTCGCCTTCACATCTCAGACAGAGTTATTGATGGTGCATCACTTTCCTAACATAGAAATACTCTCCAGGGCTTCGATGGGGTGCAATTTGTGAACTTTGTTCAGGAAAGTTTCTTTGGGCTCTACAAGGGAGTATGCAAAGCTCAACCTGCTCTTGGGTAATGGAACAAGGAAGGTGACAGAGTTGACAGTGAAGAAGCACTTTGGTACCCATTACCATAGTTCTGTTATTTATAAACTAGTTATGGAAATGGACAGAACAGGTTCAAGTACTAAAGGTGACCTTTGAGGCACAAAGGTTGCTTGTAAAGGTTGACTCATTGTGAGTAAAGGAACCACACACAAGGGGGAAGCTTTTAAATGTGAGATAATGTCTGTGATAAGGTGGCATCCAGGATATTCTGAAAGATACAAATTTGGAAGATACAAACTGAGGCCATAGGGGATGAGGGCAAAAAGAAAATGTGGATAGAGTTAGGTCATGGCCCTTCAAACCTATTGATCCAGACCAGGCATCATCCCTTCTCCTGTACCAGCTCTCCGTAAATTTATTGAACATTTATAAATTTAAAATTTATAAATTCAGGTGTCTCCATAGCAATTCATTATAAACCCTACGACCAATTACCTTCAAGAAAGTGTTCCCTGTCTTCTCAACCATAACTTCATCTGCAAAATTCTGAATATTTAACATACTGATAACAGTATGTTTGAATTTCCATTTACATTTCAATCACTGGTGTGCCTAAAGAATCTTTAGTCAAGGTCACAAAAGTCAAGGAAATACCTTTGAAAGATAATTCACTGATCTTTCAAAACTGTTCATACCTCCTCTTTCAAACCTCCAACGATCTGCCCTGTACTAGTCTCCATGGTGAAGTATTCCGGAGATACACAACCCTCTGTATATAGAATCACTCAGCAGCTGTTAATAAAAAATACAATACCTCATATAAAACATTAATGCTTTTATCTACAAATTTCTACAGAGATACGATGGAGAGAATTCTGACTGGTTGCATCACCACCTGGTCTGGAGACACCAATGCACAAGATGGGAGAAGGCTGGAGTGGATTGCAAACTCAGCCGGCTCCATCATAGGCACCAGCCTCCCCACCATCGAGTGCATCTTCAAGAAGACAGCATCCATCATTAAAGACCCTTACTTCCTGGGAGTTGCCCTCTTCTCATTGGTTCAATGTCCATTTAGGAATTGTATGGCAGAGGGGAAGAAGCTGTTCCTGAATTGCTCAGTATGTGCCTTCAGGCTTCTGTACCTCCTTCCAGATGGTAACAATGAGGAGATGACAAGCCCTGGGTGATATGGGTCCTTAATAATGGATGTTGCCTTTCTGAGGCACCCACCACTCCTTGGAGATACCTTGGATACGATGGAGGTGAGTACTCATGATGGAGCTGATGATTTTACAATTTCCTGTAAATTTCGGTCCTGTGCAGTAGCTCCACTTCCTCCCACCCTCCCACCCTGCACCAGACAGTGATCCTGCCTGTCAGATTGCTCTCCATGTACATCTATAAAAGTTTTCCAGTGTTTTATGTGATAAACCAAATCCCTTCAAACTCCTAATGAAATGTGGCCGTTGTCTTGCCTTCTTTATAGCTGCATCAGTCGTGTTGGGTTTGCTCTCCACTCCTGATTCCTCAATGAGGACTGGTTCACGTTCCTTTGCCTTACCCTTCCAGAAGTCCACAATCAACTCTTTTGTCTTGTATTTGAATGTGCGCATTATATGGAATAAGGTAGATGAACTTGCAGCACAAATACAGTTTGGTAGATATGATGTTGTAAACATCACTGAATTATGGCTGAAAGATTATTGCCAGGAGCTATAATTCAAAAGAGGTGATATCAGTTTGGAGGGTGTTGAACCATTGTGAGTAGAACTAAGGAAATGCAAGGGTAAAAAGATCCTGAGGGGAGTTGTATACAGACCCTAAAACAGTACTAAGGATGTGGCTTACAAAATAAAATGGGAGATTTTAAAAAATGAATGCTAAAAGAGTAATGTTACAATAGTCATGGGGGACATCAATATGCAGGTAGACTGGGAAAATCAATTTGGTGCTAGATTCCAGGAGGTGGAATTTCTAGAGTGCCTACAAGATGGTATTTTACAGCAGCTTGTGGTTGAGCCCACTACAGAATTAGCTATTCTGGATTGGGTGTTGTGCAATGAACCAAAATTGATTAAAGAGCTTAAGGTAAAAGAACCTTTAGGTTCTTATAATATAATATAATATAATTGAATTCACCCTGAAATTTAAGAAGGAAATGGTAAAGACAGATGTATCAGTTTTACAGTGTAGTAAAGGGAATTACATCTCATGAGAGAGGAGTTGGCCAGAATTGATTGGGAAAAAAACTCTGGCAGGATTGATAGCAGAGCAGCAATGACTGGAATTTCTGGAAGCAATTTGGAAGGCACAGGATATATAGAACCCAAAGAGGAAGAAGTATTCTTAAGGAAAGCTGGCACGACCGTGCTTACAAGAGAAGTTAAAGCCCAGATAAAAGCCAAAGGGAGGGCATAATGTAGAGCACTATTATATAATTAGTGGGAAGTTAGAAGATTGGGAAGCTTTTAAAAACCAACAGAAGGCAACTAAAAGAAGTCATTAGGAAGATAAAAATGGAATACAAAAGTAAGCTAGCCAATAATATTAAAGAGGATATCAAAAGTTTCTTCAGATACATAAAGTGTAAATGAGAGGCGAGGGTGGGTATCGGACCCCTGGAGAATGATGGTGGAGAGGTAGTAATGGGAGACAATGAAAATGCAGATGAAGTGAATAACTATTTTGAATTAATCTTCACTGTACAGGACTCTAGCAGTATGGTGGAAGTTCCAGATGTCAGGGGGCATGAAATGTGTGAAGATACCATAATTATAGTCTGACCTCTGTGGTTAGGAAAATGTTGGAGTCAATTATTGATGTATCCGGGTACATGGAGGCATATGATAAAACAGGATATAGTCAGCATGGTTTCCTCAACGGAAAATCTGTTGGAATTCTTTGAAGAAATAACAAGCAGGAAAGACATAGGGTAATAGGTTGAGGTGTTACTTGAATTTTTAGGCTCTTGACACGGTGCCACACATGAGAGGCTGCCTAACAGGCTATGAGCCCATGGTATTACAGGAAAGATTCTTGCATTGATAAAGCAGAGGTTGATTGGCAGGAGGCAAGGAGTGGGAATAAAAGGAGCTTTTTCTGGCTGTTTGTCAATCACTAGTGGAATTCCACAGGGCTCTGTGTTGGGATCAATTCTTTTTAAAATTATATGATAATGATTTGGATGATGGAATTAATGGCTTTGTTGCAAAAGTTGCAGACGATGTAAAGATAGGTGGAGGGCCAGGTAGTTTTGAGAAAATGGAGAGGCTGCTGAAGGAGTTAAACAGATTACGAGAATGGGCAAAGAAACGGCAGATAGAATGCAGTGTCAGGAAATGGTATGGTCATGCACTTCGGTAGAAGAAATGAAAGAGCTGACTATTTTCAAAATGAAGTGAAAATATTAAAAATCTGGGGAAACTCAGGTGCAAGGGAACTTGGGGGTCCTTGTGCAGGATCCCCTAAAGGTTAATTTGCAGGTTGAGTCAGTAGTGAGAAAGGCAAATGCAATGTTAACTTCTATTTTAAGAGGACTAGAAAATAAAAGCAAGGATGTAATATTGAAACTTTATAAGTCATTGGTGAGGCTTCACCAATATGCTGAAACTGGAGAGGGTTCAAAGGAGGTTCACAAGAATGATTCTAGAATTAAATGGATTGTCATATGAAGAGTGTTTGATGGCGCTGGGCCTCTATTCATTGGAATTTAGAAGAATGAGGGGTGACCTACTTGATGTACTTTGATAGATTGGATGTGGAGATGATGTTTCCTATGATTGGAGAGTTTAAGACCAGAGGACACAGTCTCAGAACAGAGGGGCATCCGTTTAGAATGGAGTTGAGGAATTTCTTTAGCCAGAGAGTGGTGAATCTTTGCCACAGGCAGCAGTGGAGGCCAAGTCTTTCTGTATAGATTCTTGACTGATCAGGGCATGAAGGGGTATGGGAGAATGCAGGAGATTGGGGCTGAAGGGAAAATTGGATCAGCCATAATGAAATGGTGGACCAGACTCGATGGGCCAAATGGCTTAATTTTGCTCTTGTGACATATGGTCTTACTGACGTTGAGTGCAAGGTTGTTGCTGCGATGCTACTAGATGAGCTGGTACATCTCGCTCCTGTATGCCCTCTCATCTCCATCTGATATTTTCCCAACAATGGTTGTATCATCAGCAAATTTATAGATGGTATTTCTGCTTTACCACACAGTCATGGGTATAGAGGGAGTAGAACAGTGAGCTATGAACATACCACTGAGGTGCACCAATGTCAATCATCAGTGACGAGGAGATATTATCACCAATCCACACAGGTGGTGATCTTCCCATTAGGAAGTCGAGGATCCAATTGCAGAGAGAGGTACAGAGGCCTAGGCTCTGTAGTTTATCAATCAGGACAGTGGGAATGATACCACTATGTGTGACCCTACCAAGAGATAAGTTCCAGATGGCTTCACTCTCAGATCTCATGAACTCATAGCTTCTACATAAGAACATAAGAAATAGGAGCAGGAGTGGGTCATCTGGCCTGACGAACCTGCTCTGCCATTCAATACGATCATGGCTAATCAGGCTATGGACTCATCTCCACCAACCTGCCTTTTCTCCATAACCCTTAATTCCCTTACTATGCAAAAACTTCTCTAATGCTACAATGTGACAATCTTTAGAGAAGATGTTATTGTATAACAAGTCCACTCTTATAACAGCAGGATAGAAGCTGACTGTGAATTAGTCTTGGCGAATATGATGAAGTGAGTGTACCGTACTTTGGTCCAACACCAAATGAAGCCATAATCATAATGTCATGGAGAGCTACATTATGGAGAGAGGACATTTCGCTCATCCAGTCTTTGTCAACCATAAGAAAACTCATTTACACTAAACCAGTATATTCGCCCTACATTCGTATCAGCACCACCACAACACCCCAAATTCTATCTTACACCTACACTAGGGCTAATACACGGAGGCCAATGAACCAAAAATGTATTCACCTTGTGAAAAGGAGAATACCAGAGGATCCAGAGGAAGCCCATATGTTTACAGGGAGAACATGCAAACTCCACACAGACAGCACTGGAGGTCACAATCAAAGCTGGATCACTGGAGATGTGAGGCAGCGACTCTACCAGCTGAGCCACTGTGTCTCTGTTCTTCTGTGCTCCGTTCTAATCACCTTTCCAAAGTAATATCAACCTGGGTGGAGCTACGTAAATGCAATGAGATGAGCTACCCAAATTCTACAAACACAATATCATGGAGTTTCTTCTCTGTAGCCCTCCAACTTTCCCTGTCTTTTTCTAAAACAATTTCTGTCAATATCAGGGGAATCATTGATTCTGGTACAGAGAATCAGTTTCCATCCCTTGACGCGTTTAATATACATTTTTTTCCCTTTCATCTCGATCTCCTGCCCTGAAGCACAATCTACAATGAAGAGGTGATATAGGAGTGCCTCAGGTAAAATATGAGTAGCTTTCTTTATTTCGCGGACCGTGAGCACTGGATTGGGAGCAGGCTCTATGGCCAAACAAGACATTTACATGCCCAAAGACTGCTAAGTAATCAGAATCAGGTTTAATAACACTGGCATATGTTGTGCCAGCGGTTTGAATCTGGCCGGCTCCCTTACACGCTCTCCACCCGTGCCTGGGTTGAGTGTCGAGCTAGCAACTGGACCTCATAAAAAGAACCTGGAGAGGGATGGGCTCCGCCAGGTTTCAGAAGTCCAAGACACGCCGTACGATGGGCAATCACCAAACAGATTGGTGCAAAAAGCTTGTCATGACGGCGCCCCGACGACTCCACCCAGAGTTAAGGACGCACACGCACACACACACACACACACACACACACACACACACACACACACACACACACACACACACACACACACACACACACACACACACACACACACTGTGAAGTTTGTTGCTTTGGAGTAGTAGCGCTCTTGAATACATAATAATTTAAAAGAACTATAAATTACAATAAGAACTATATGGAATATAAAAGAAAATTAAAGTAGTGTTCATGGGGTCATTACCCATTCAGAAATCTGATGGCAGAGGGGAAGCAGCTGTTTCTGAAATGTATGTCTTCAGGCTCCTGTAGATCACCCTTGACGGTAGCAGTGAGAAGAGGACATGTCTTGGGCGATGTGGGTCCTTAATGGTGGATTCTGCCTTTTTGAGGAGTTGCTCTTTGAAGGTGTCCTCGACGGAGCTGGTAGAGCTTACAGCTTCTGCGGCTTTTTCCCATCCTGTGAGTGCTCCCCTCCATACCAGTCAGTGATGCAACCAGTTCGATTGCTCTCCACGGTACATCTGTAGAAATTTAAGAGTGTCTTTAGTGACATGTGCACTCTCCTAAATCCCTGAATGAAATATAGCCACTGTCATGCCTTCTTTGTAATTGCATCAATATGTTGGGCTGGTAAGTGATGACTGATTATTAATGGTGCCAACTATTTGCAAGCTGCTGATCATAAGCCAAGCTGTTATGATGTTAATCATAGTCAACTAAACAGAATTGAAAGATGATTAATAAAAACTGTTAAGCCGGCTCAGTGTAATCTGTAAGCTATTTGCATCCTTTGCCAGCCCGCATTACTCAGAACATTGTGTTCTGCACAGGACTTAGGCTGAATGGTTCAAATAATTTACTTAGAGTTACCACTGAGTTGACATTGATGAAATTACATCATATTTAGACAAGGTTTAATACATCAGTTTCTGTCCACAAGCCTTCTGATAACTTCTGCACCACATCAATTCATTCGGTTAAGACTCTTGATAGAAAGCCTTCAAATGGCATGTTTAGTTAAAATTTGTCTCAATTTCATTGATGAATTTTCCTCAATTTCAGAGAAGCTGCTCCTTATTTCTCAGAAAATCTCCTTGCAGTTTTGTTATACATACATACCTTATATAATTTTATATATATGTATTTATATATTTCATAGAACATAGAAATTTACAGCTCATTACAGGCCCTTCAGCTCACAATGTTGTGCCAACCATGTAACCTATTCTAGAAACTGCCTAAAATTTCCTGATGGCATAACCCACTATTCTTCAAACCTCCATGTACCTACCATAGAGTCTCTTAAAAGATCCTATTGAATCTGCCTGCACCACCATCACCGGCAGTGCATTCCACACACACAGCACTCTGTGTTTGAAAAATTTACCCCTGACACCCCACCCCCTGTACCTACTTTGAAACACCTTGAAACTATGCCCCCTTGTGTTAGCCATTTCAGCCCTGGGAAAAAGACTCTCCACACAATCAATGCCTATCATCACCTATCAGGTCACCTCTCATCCTTCTTCTCAGCACATCATTGAGAGTTTTTTTTCTTCCAAGCCAATTGAAATTATGTGTTCATTACAAGTTTCTCGTGTTCTTTGGCAGAAGCCATTTTAATTTATCTCTGCTCAGACTGTGTTTGCAGACAAGTGCTCTCAGCAGCTTAAAAGAAAGAAATAATCTTCGTAAAGATTAAAATTTAAGACTCCAGCCTTTATTTTGCATGTTAAGATATAACAAGGTTCTGTTTAGTAAAAGGACATTTAAAGACAATTGGCACCTAGAGTTTACCCCACACCATTACAGCTGTAGTTGGTGCCACAGTGTAACTTAAGAAAGGAACAAGGAGAGTGACAGATTAGAAGGTGTTTTTCTAATGTTTCTTTGTGCAAAGCTGCATTTGAGTGGATGAGGTTGGTTTGAGTGCAGCTCTCTCTATTGATCTGCTGCAACATTTCATACAACAGGTCCAATCTCAGAAGACAGCTGTTAAATATACCAACAACAAAAAAAAGACAGCACTCTTTTACATTATCTTTATTTGTCACATGTCCATCAAAACCTACAGTGAAATGTATTGTTTGCGCCAAATCAAATCAGCGAGGATTGTGCTGGGCAGCCAGCAAAGTGTTGTTGTGCTTCTGGTGCCATCATACATGCCCGCAAATCACTGACCTCACTGTATGTCTTTCTGGAATATGGAAGGAAACTGGACCACCCAGAAGATACCCATGTGGGCATGGGGAGAACATGCAAACTCCTTAAAGACAGCGGCAATCCAACAATGATCTCATAGCTGAAGAAATCCACTGACCTGTACGCTACTGTGCTACCCACTAGCCACTGGGGAATGGTGTTAGTCAATGAATGGATTCTGCAATGACGGGATGGATTGCTTCAAGGCCAAAAGCTTTCTAATGTTCAGACTCCTTGATTAAACCACCGTTAACTTGCCTTGGTGGCAGGGTGGTAAAGGTTCACCAGATTAATTCCAGAGAGAATGGGTGCTCTTTTCTCTTGTGCTTTTCTCCTAACACCAATCACAAAATTAGAATAACCTTGGTTCAGTTGAATTTGCACCTTTTCAAAGATGCTGACACCCGTCCTGAGTGTTTCATGAAATGTAGGGCGCCTGGTGGACAAACAGTAGAGACACTGTTTCTGCCCTGAGCCAAGAGAGTAAGTGAAGGTGAGATCAAATGGGGATGAAAATCAGGATAAACTGGGGAAGGAAGGGGCTTAAACTGGGGGAAGGGGAAATGGAGACCTGAAGATGAAGGGATCCTTCCTAGCAATGCCACTGAGCAAAGGATGGGTGGTCATGGTTCATGAACACAAGGTTACATGAAGAGCTGCATCAGATTGCAGATCAAGGTATCTGTGTGTGGCACTCAACTTTTAGCAGAAGCATTGGTCTTTTCTGCTGGGATGCTGGTGAAGATTCACATAAGTGAAGGAATGAAAGGTGGTTTTAACAAAGGTAAATAATATTGCACGGGTGACATCATGCAGGTTTCATTATCTCCATGTGCTGCACTCCTTGCTGTTAATAAAAATACCCTGTGTGCATTGTGTTACAAGGAATAACCCTCAGCAATAGTGATCATTTGGGCACAGAGGGAATCTGCATTTACTGACAAGAACTATTTATTGATTCTATTCACAGGCACATGAATTTGCAGAACTGAATATCTGTGTGCACGCCTAGTAGATTGCCCTGACTCTCCATGAACAGTCAAAGAAGAGAAACAATAATACTTGGGACAAGGAATCTACGCTGGGCAGATGTTCTTCTGGGTCCCAGTGTAATCTCCATATTTCTGACATGGGATCACCCAATTCTGCAATAATTGGTCTCCACAGAGTTGTCACTGCCTGTGCTCCCAAATCCTCCATTAGCAGATCAATATATAATGTTTCAATTTCATTGGCTTAAGGTCATCTGACTGACCTGTGTCATTTTCTCATTGGATGTGGCCCAAGGCTACAACCAGTGTTGGCTCTCACTTCATCCTTGTGCCTTAGTTTTTTTTTTGTTCTGTCCAACTCAGACTAGTTCAAACCAGTTTACCCAGGTCAGCCAAACACTGGGACCAGCCGACCAGATCATAGGCTATTCTGATTGTAAGCTTGCATTTTAAAGGATAAACAGCTTCTTATCTGAGTATGGTCTCAGCTTTAGTAGATCATTAGCAGAAACTCTAATTAAGTTATCCCTGAGCAAGGATCAGTTCACCAACAGGTCACAAAATGGTGGCTGCAAGGACAATCTCACAAAATGGCTGCCTTCATCTCTGCAACCACATGACAATAAGAAAGACTTCTGTTTTCGAATAAACTCTTCTTGTGCTTCCAGCTGGTGATAGACATCGATTATAACCGACATTTCGATATCAAACTTTGCCATCTTCAGGGATGATAGCAGAGTTTGTCATTGGAATGTCAGTTATAATCAATACCTGCCCCGGATGGAAGCCCGAGAATATTTATTCATCATATAAACTGGGAAAGCACAAGTTCCTTTTTTAAACTTCTGTTTTGTCTGTTTTCACTGGCCAGGCCTTATTCCTATTCACTGATTTACGGATTGTTGTGCTTTCTGGCCAACAATAACTAGTGCTAATTCATGCATAGAATGTAACCGGGAGAAGATATCTGCGCTTGGATAAATCCTGACAGACAGAAGTTGCTGGACTGACTCAAAAACAAGCTCCACAGGTCATGGGGCTGCCCAAGCCCCATGTTTTGGAAATCAAAACGCAATGATTAGCACTCAGTCCCAAAGAAAGATTAACAAAGTGTTACAATGATAAGAATTTTCTCTGTTTCTGCATGAATATGACCTAAAATGTGATCAGATCTTCACATCAGTCCTAAAGTTAGTTAAAGAGAATCCAATTAAATTAATAACACAAAAAGCATTATACTTGTCCATTTATTTATTGAGAAAAATGATCCAATGTTATGTGAATTTGCTAGAAAATATATGTGAACCTTTGCTTTCAGTAAGTGGTGTGACCCCCTTGTACAACAATAACTTCATCCAAAATGTTTCCAGGAACTGCACATTGGCTTGGAGGAAGTTTAGGACATTACTCCTTACAAAACAGCTTCAATTCTGGGATGTTGGTGGACCTCCTTGCATAAACTGCTTGCTTCTGGTCCTTCCACAACATTTCTAAAGGATTAAGGTCAGGACTTTGACTCAGCCATTCCAAAACACAAATTTTCTTCTTCTTGAACTATTCTGTTGTTGATTTACTCTTGTCCTTTGGATCATTGTTTTGTTTCATTGTCAAACTTCTATCAAGCTTCAGATAAAGGACTGCTACCATGATTTTCTCCTGTAAAATGTCTTGATACAATTTTGAATTCATTGGTCTTTCAATGGCTGAAAGCTGTCCAAGCCCTGAGGCAGCAAAGCAGCCCCAAACCACAATGCTCATTCCAACATGCTTCACAGTTCGCTGATGACACGGCCATAGTGGGGTGTGTCAGGAATGGACAGGAGGAGGAGTATAGAAAACTGATACAGGACTTTGCGATATGGTGCAACTCAAACTACCTGCGTCTCAATATCACCAAGACCAAGGAGATGGTGGTGGACTTTAGGAGATCTAGGCCTCATATGGAGCCAGTGATCATTAATGGAGAATGTGTGGAGCAGGTTAAGACCTACAAGTATCTGGGAGTACAGTTAGACGAGAAGCTAGACTGGACTGCCAACACAGATGCCTTGTGCAGGAAGGCACAGAATCGACTGTACTTCCTTAGAAGGTTGGCGTCATTCAATGTCTGTAGTGAGATGCTGAAGATGTTCTATAGGTCAGTTGTGGAGAGCGCCCTCTTCTTTGTGGTGGCGTGTTGGGGAGGAAGCATTAAGAAGAGGGACGCCTCACGTCTTAATAAGCTGGTAAGGAAGGCGGGCTCTGTCGTGGGCAAAGTACTGGAGAGTTTAACATCGGTAGCTGAGCGAAGGGCGCTGAGTAGGCTACGGTCAATTATGGAAAACTCTGAACATCCTCTACATAGCACCATCCAGAGACAGAGAAGCAGTTTCAGCGACAGGTTACTATCGATGCAATGCTCCTCAGACAGGATGAAGAGGTCAATACTCCCCAATGCCATTAGGCTTTACAATTCAACCGTCAGGACTTAAGAACTTTTTAAAAGCTATTATTAATGCTTTTTGAGATAGTGATTTAGATGCATATCATATTTTTTACTGAGTTAAGTATTGTATATTATTAGTTTTGCTACAACAAGTGTATGGGACATTGGAAAAAAAGTTGAATTTCCCCATGGGGATGAATAAAGTATCTATCTATCTATCTATCTATCTATCTATCTATCTATCTATCTATCTATCTATCTATCTATCTATCTATCTATCTATCAGTTGGGATGAGTGTTTGGTGTGAGTGTGTATTCCCCTTTTACCTCCAAGCATAGCAATGTGCATTTCTGCCAAAAAAAAAATCAACTTTTGTCTCACCTGTCCACAGAACATTGTCCTAGAAGCATTGTAGAACATCCAGGTGGTCTTTTGCAAGCTTGAGATGTGCAGCAATATATTATTGGAGAGCAGTGGTTTGCTCTGTGGTGTTCTTCCATGAACACCATTCTTTGTCAGTGTTTCTCTTATAGTGAGCACATGAACAGAATCTTTAGCAAGTTCTAGAAATTTCCACAGGTCTTTTTCTGTTACCTTTGGGTTATTTTTCACCTCCTTCAGCACTAAATGTTGTGCTCTTGTTGTGAGTTTTACAGGATGCCCACTCCGAGGGAGAGTAGCAACAGTACTGAGTTACTTCCATTTGTAGACAGTTTCTCTACTGTGGATTGATGAACATTCAGGTCTTTAGAAATGCTTTTGTAGCCTTTTCCAGCTTCATGCATCTCTACAAATCTTCTAAGGTCCTCTGAAATTTGTTTTGATTGAGTCATGGTGCACGTAAATAGATCTTTCTTGAGAAGAGCAGGCTCTGTCAATAACCTGACATTGTGTGCTTTTTTATAGGGCACTTTTACAACCCGTACCTCCAATCTCATCTCATTGATTGGAACACCTGACTCCTAATAGCTTTTGTGGAAGGCATTACCCCAGAGGTTCACATACTTCTTCTTAGAAATGCATATAGTATTGGATCATTTTTTTCTCAATAAGTAAATGAACACGTAGAATGCTTTTTGTGTAGTGTATTCAATTGGATTCTCTTTATCTAGCTTTATGACTTGCATGAAGATCTGATCACATTTTAGGTCATATTTATGCAGAAGTAGAGAAAATTCTACATGTTTCAGAAACTTTCTAGCACCACTGTAATTGTTGGATTCATAAAGTTGTATTGCATGGAGACAGACGCTTCAGCCCACCCTGTACACATTGACTATCAGGCATCTAAAACAAACTTAGGTACCAGCCTTCTCTGCCCTGACGATTCAAGTACTCATCTAGATTCTTAGTAAATTAACACCAGAGCAGGAAAAGACATTAAATATTTGTTAAGTAATTTCTTATGCAGGTATCAACTGAGGAGATAACACACTGGTCTTCTGTTGTGTATTTATACACCCATTTATGTACCTGTCAACCTGCCTCTTAAACATTATAATTAAATATAATAAATAATATTAAGTTATTTATTATGTGTGGTATCACTTGAGGAGAAAACACAATAGTGTCCTATTGTATATTCATGCACCTGTCAACCTATCTCTTAAACATTGTAATTAAACATATTAAACACTTATTACATTATTTATTATGTACAAACGTGTACATATCATTTGAGGAGACAGTGCAATGGTTTCCTATTGTGCATTCATGTTCTTATTTGTGTATCTGTTAAAATATCTTGTAAACGTTGTAATTGTAACTGTATCTGCCACTTCCTCTGGCAGCTCACACCATCTGCTTGTAAACATTGCCCTTCAATTTTTTTTTCCCTTAGTTTTTAATAATTTGTGTGCAAAAGTGATCTCGAAGAGTGCCATTCTAGAATAGGCCATCATTGGACTAAATGTACCTTAAAGTGTTGCCATTGTTCATTTCATTCTCAGTAGATGTTCAGGAGGGCTAAAGGAAGGCATAAAGTTTCTCTACTAGACAAGGTGAAGGAGAATCCTTCAGATACAGTATATTAAGACCAAAAAGACAACAAGGGACAAAATAGGTCCTCTGGAAGATCAGAATGATTATCTATGCATGTGGCCAAAACAGATGGGGAAGATTTTAAATTGATTTTTTTTGCATCTTTACTTACTTGGGAGATGGACACTGAATCTATTGAAGTGAGGCGATGCAACACAAGGTCATTGACCCTATACAGATGACAGAGGAGGGATTGTTTGCTGTCTTGAGGCAAATTAGAGTGGATAAATCCCTAGGTCCTGTCAAGGTGTTCCCTTGGACCCTTGGGAGACTGGTGCAGAAATTTCAGTGGCTCTAGCAGAGATACTTAAGGCGTCCTCAGCCACGGGAAAGGTGCTGGAGGATTGGAGAACAGAGACTGATTAGGGGTGGTCAACATAGCTTTATACTTAATAGTAGTGTCTACCCAATCTTACAGCTTTTTGAACAAGTTACAAAGAAAGTTGCCTACATGGACTTTAGCAAGGCCTTTCAAAGGTCCCGCATTGGAAGTTGGTCAAGAAGGTTCAGTCACTTGGCATTCAAGATGAGATATTAAATTAGATTTGTCATTAGCTTTGTTGGAGAAGCCAGAGAGTGGTGTTAGATAGTTGCTTCTCTGACTGTAGGCCTATGACTAGTGGTGTGCCACAGGGATTAGTGCTGGATCCATTGTTGTTTGTCATCTATATTGATTATCTAGATGATAATGTGGTGAACTGGATCAGCAAATTTGTGGATGTCACCAAGACTGGGGGTATAGTGGACAGCGAGGAGGACTGTCAAACCTTCCAGCAGGATCTGGACTAGCTGGAACAATTGTCCGAAAAATGGCAGATGGAATTTAATGCAGACAAGTGTGAAGTGTTGCACTTTGGGAGGACCAGCCAGGGTAGTTCTTACATGGTGAGTAGAGGGTACTGAGGAGTGCGGTAAAACAGAGCAATCAGATCCATAATTCCTTCAAAGTGGTGTCACAGGTAGATAGGGTCGTGAAGAAAAATTTTGGCACATTGGCCTTCATAAATCATTGTATTGAGTACAGGCATTGGGTTGTGATGTTCAAATTAGTGAGGCCTAATTTAGAGTATTGTGGGCAGTTTTGGTCACCTGTCTATAGGAAAGATGTAAATAAGATTGAAAGTGTGCACAGAAAATTTACAAGGCTGTTGCCAGGATTTAAGGACCTGAGGTTACAGGGAAAGATTGAATAGCTTGGGAATTTATTCCCTAGAATGCAGAAGATTGAGAGGAGATCTGATAATGGTAAGCAAAGTTATGAGGGGTATGGTTAGGGTAAATGCAAGCAGACGTTTTCCACTGAGATTGGGTGACACTGCAACTAGACCTCATTAGTTAAGGGTGAAAGGTGAAATGTTTAAATGGAAAACGACGGGGATCTTTTTCATTCAGTTGGTGGTGAGAATGTGGAACACTGCCAATGTAAGTGGTGGATGCGGGTTTGAGTTCAACATTTAAGAGAAATTTACATAGGTAGATGGATGGCAGAGGTATGGGGAGCTGTAGTCTGGGTGCAGGTCGATGGGTTTGAAGGGTCTGCTTCTGTGCTATACTGTTTTCTGACTCTACGACTCTGTCTCTAGATCTCCTATAAACTGATAATTTTATTCCGCTGCTTCAGAATTCTTTACTTTGGTACCTAACGCTGCTTTGGATTGTCACGGGGTTTTCACCTGCAACAAATTTTTATCCAGGGGTGGAAGGAAATCAAACAGCACAAAATCATTATAGAGTTGATGTTGAACTGAGAGTTGCCCATGACTTCCTGCTGCTGCATTGTGCATGATCTTCCACTCACGTTCGAAGTCCCAGTGCCCACGGTGGTCCTGGTTCTGAAATCTACTCTTGGCTCAGACTGACCAGTTGGACTGCTGCTATGTGCTGAGAGTCGGAGAGTTATGATTATCAATATAAATTAATTATCAAAGTTTGTCTACCAGATTCAATATTGAGATTCAATTTTTGCAGGCACCTACAGGGAAATAAAGAGATACAATAGAATCCATGAAAAAGCATATATAATAAAGGCAAAGACCCTGAACTGTGTCCACAGGCTGTGGAATCAGCTCAGCATAGAAGTGAGTGAACCCATGTTGGTCTGATGGTTGTATGGTGGTGTGGAACCCAGGACTCTTTCACCTCCCGCCCAATGGTACTTGTGAAAAGCTGGGGAGATCCTTCAAACACAGGCAGAAGGAAAAAGCTCAGTTGCAGGATCTTGTCTGGCACAAAGTAGTGTGGCTAAGCCTTGGTTCATTTTCTGCTCTTGAGCTTTGACACGTTAATCTGGCTTGAAGACTGCCTCAGTGGTGGCTGTATCTGCATTCCTGAGAGTCAAATTCACCAAATCCTTCAGGAGATTGTAAAATCATTAGCTTGTTTTGTTGGTTCAAAAGTTTGTTTCTTAAAGGGCATTTGCAGGCTGCAGGTTGCAGTAGTTGTAGTTCAGAAAAAGTATATCAGGTAGAATATCTAGAGGTTTTGTGAGCTGCCTGAAAAACGTCACAGTGTCATCTCAGGGTTACCACATCGAGTCAAAGAAAAAATTTTTGTTTTGTAAGATACCCCATCCCGTGATCTTCCTTAGAGGATTATGTCCTCAAGCTCCAGACCTGGAACTTGAGCGCACAAGTCCAAGTTGTCACAAAATTAGAATCTCCTAAACCTTTTAAATTAAAATCTGACTGTCTCATTCACTCTTTGACCTGATCTCACCTTATCACAGATATTTCCTTTGCCTTACCCATCTCTCCCAATACATTCTCTCCAGTTTAGAATTACCCTTTTTTATAAATCCCTCTTTCCCTGTCCTGATGAAAGGTTTTAGATTTGAAACATTGCTTCCGTTTCTCTTTGTATAGATACTGCTTGTCCTGCTGAGTGCCTCTGGCATTGTCTGATGTCCCAGTGCTAGTTGGCGCTCCAGAGAGATGCTTTAATCCCAATTTTTAGGAGTAGTTAAACTGAGCTCCATCAGTTCTGCCAAGTGAGCTTAGGTGATAAGACATGAGAGCAGAATTAGGCCATCTGGCCCATCATTCCATTATGGCTAATTTATTATCCCTCACAATCCATTCTCTTGCCTTCTCTCCATAATCTTTGACATCCTTATTAATCTAGAACCTATCAACCTCCACTTTAAATATACTTAATGACTTGGCCTCCACAGCCATCTGTTACAGTGCATTCCACAGATTCACCACCCTTGAGCTTTCATCATTTTTGAGCTTAAAGACAACAAGGTCACATTTGAAAGGAGAGCAGGGGAATACACTCTGTTCCCTCATTAATATTTATCTCTTAAACAAAATCACCATTACTCCTCTTTGTAGTATTTGACGTGGACACATTGGGGTGGCGAGGTGGAGAAATGTCTCCGCTACTGGAGGTGCAAGGCACTCCTTCCCTCCACTAGCCTGCAGGTCACCACTGGGCAAGATGTTTAGCACCCCCAATCTGGGTCACATGAAACCATGGAATGAGGTGGTGGATGGTCATATGAGCAGCCGGTGCATATCACAAGTCCTGGTTATGTGACCACTGATGCCATGCACGCAATCTCTGAAGAACATTGATATTAGCCGGGGTCACCTGCGTAAAGACACTACCCAGAAGAAGGCAATAGCAAACCACTTCTGTCGAAAATTTTTCCAAGAATAATCATGGTCATGGAAAGCCCATTATCATCCACGTCATACGACATGGCACCAAACGAACGAGCTAACATTTTTTGTCTCGTGTATCAAATCAGACTGTATGTACGTTTCAGAACGACATACATAACCTGTTGTGGGATGTGGCTGTGTTATGAATGGAATCCAAAACTGCTGCCGGAATATGCTAATTTCGAATTTTATTTATTTACTTGTTTGCTTATTCAGAGACACAGGGCCCTTCCAGCCCTTTGAGCTGCACAGCCCAGCAACCCCCAACAA
This sequence comes from Hemitrygon akajei, assembly GCF_048418815.1. Classification (NCBI taxonomy): domain Eukaryota; kingdom Metazoa; phylum Chordata; class Chondrichthyes; order Myliobatiformes; family Dasyatidae; genus Hemitrygon; species Hemitrygon akajei. The sequence goes on from NC_133127.1 coordinate 26,056,720, forward strand.
CCACAGCTCAACTCTAACGTAATCTCGGGAAAATTTTACACTGAAGTTTGAATGTAAGCATGGAGCATCACATGTGAAATATAATAGCACAACTTCCTGATGGTACACTGGCAAAAATTCTGCACTGCTCCCCTCTAAAAATAAGTTGAAATTTATGAGCCACTATAGGATATGTGATGTTATAAACACGGAGCACAGTACATGGATTCATGAAGTTTCATGATGCCCTGGGAAGTTCTGATTACACTGGACAGCAATTCCTTTTGAAAGTGTTACTTCCTCAGATATGTTTTATGGTTATGATAGACCATTTGAAGCTGAGCACAAATATAATTTCAGACACTTTGTATCATGTAGGAATTTGGAGAAACAAGAAATTAGCTTTCATTGAACATAATGTGTTTAATTGCATAGCAGTGCTGACACCTTGCAACAGTTCAACTAAGCTAAAATGTTTTGTTGATTATTTTTGTTTATACTCAGTGTCTGAAGCTTCTTGCATAAGTATTCAAAAATAATTAGTTGCCCTGATACGGTTTCTTCATGACTCCAATATCCTGCTCATCACTGACAGCACCAAGATTTGCAGGGGTGAAGACTAAACAGTGATACAGAAAATGAATCTTGAGTGACATGGTTTTGTATACCTGAAGCATCTTGCCAACCAGCGGCACGTAGTTTGGTGCTCTGTAGTTGTCAACAAAATTTTCTCCAGTCCAAATAGAAGTTCTTCAAATTGCCTGTTATTGACGACCTGTTTGATTTGTGGACCAACCAAAAATGCCTTCCTTAATTTTGGCATCAGTTACTCTGGAGAAACATCTGCCTCAAATATTGAAATCCTTCATGGGAATTTTGGTGCCTGGTGTCAGCAGATTCCACCCTTGCAGTCTTGAACCCAGTAATTCTGATTTTGCCTTTGACAAATCCAAGTCTCTGACCAGGTCATTTAACTCAGATTCATCTATCAGATGAGGCTCACCCAACACAACGGGTTCAAGATCTGTATCACTATCAGTGGTATTTTCTATTCCTGGCTCATGCATCATGGCATCTTCATCTGCCTCCTCTCAACTCCATGTCACTGGTGGCTTTGGTAGTGAAGACTATCATCATGTGGCACAGGTCTCATGGCTGAAGGGAAATTGGGGTATTCAATGGATTTCATGTTTTTAGCTGAAAAAACTAGGCACACTCGTCAGACATAAGTAGCAGCCTGTCACACGATCCTTCTGCTCTTGCCATTTCATTGGGACAGTGAATGGCACTGACTTTCGAGTACCTCTGGGCCAAGTGCAAAGATCAACAGTGCATGTTCTGCAACAAATGTGAAGAGCCCAGGCTTTGACTTGGTCAATAATTTCACACCCAAAGTCGAGCTCATAGTCTTTCTTAACAAGAGGAGTTATGCCCCATCTTTGAGATTTAAATATATGCTCGCCATAAGTGTAACAGATATTTTGCTGCTGTTGCAAAATTGGCAAAACATTTTGCTATCACAAATACTTCTGAAAATACAATTACTTTATTGTAACGAGTACACACAATATGCAGAGTGTGTATAGCAAGCACATCAACGAGATGGCAAACTGCTCTACCTGTGAACACAATGAATTAAACTGTGTGTGTGATATGCTTTCGTAGCCTTTCTAAGTCCTGTCCTTACATGCAACATCTGTCCTGCCTGAGCATGCCCAGGCATGTCTGGACAAGATAGAAAACATTTCAGATTACATTTAATTGACTTTAATTGTGAATTGAAATAACAAAACTATGCGATTGGAAAAAAAATGAAGCAGATAAGGGAAATTTCAAGGTGATTTTCATGATCAGCAGCAAAAATCCATAAAATGCACCTAAACGTATTCAGGAAGCAAAATCTTTGCTGTGCAGTGTCAGTAATAATTTTGTAATGGCTAGTACAATAGATGGGTTAAGAACCAAAATAACACTGATGTTAATGTTTTGCCACAGATGGCTGTGGAGGCCAAGTTATTAGGCATATTTAAAATGAAAGTTGATAAGTTTGTGATGATTTAATTATTTACAGATACAGCATGGAACAGGCCCTTCTGGCCCAACAAGCCACACCACCCAGCAGCCCACCCTATGTAACCCTAGCCTAATCACAAGACAATTTACAATGACTAATTAATCCACTAACCAGTACTGGTACGTCTTTGAAAGCAAAGCACCCAGAGGAAACTCACGAGGTCATTGGGAGAACATTCAAACAGTGTCATACAGACAGTGGCGGGAATTGAACCCAGGTTGTTGGCACTGTAATAGGATAACGCTAACTGCTTTGCTATCATGCCACAATGATTAGTAAGAGCATCATAGGTATAGGGAGAAGGCAGGAGAATGGGGTTGAGAGGGGTAATAAATCAGCCATGATGGAATAGTAGAGCAGATTTGATGGCCAAATGGCCTAACTCTGCTCCTATGTCTTGTGCTCTTAATCTGCTTTAGTTGTCCTGTCAATGGGATCTCCTGGCAATTATGGGAATTGAGTAATCTGTGTGTTCCAACAAATATTTCTGAGGGATAAGCAATGCTGATAATGGGCTTTACTTTAGATAATTAGGATCATATAATTCAGGAAATTAATCTGGCTTCACTGATCAGAGGAACACACGTGCGTACTCTCCCTGTGAACAGGCCATGGCTGATGTTATATCTCTCAAAGACTGAAGCAATAAAATATAATTGTAAGTATTAAATGCCAGTGATCACTGTATACGACTGCTTGTAAAGCAAGAATTTGACTTTTAATTTTGAGCCAATGACCACTTTTTCCTCACAAAAACTAAAATTAAACAACTCAATTGCACATTTTGGAAACAGTGTAAAAAATTGCAGTGATGTCATCAGGTAAAAGTTGTGTTATTCTCATTGACACAAAATCTTTCCATTAGAGTTCAAGAATTAGTGGGGGCTTTTTCACACTTCCTCTTAAATTCTAATGGGACACTAGTAGAGTCCTTTGGTAAATGTACAGACAGCAGAGAGTGCCAGTATTTCTCTGTTTCTGACAGTTTTTTAATGTCCTTCTAAAGGGTGAAAGCTTCACTCTTACTATCTCTGTTGAAGTGGAGTCAGTGGCCTGAATCCACTGTGATGGGAGTCTGTGGTAGTCTGATTTGCTCAGAACACTGAGTAACCCTGGCAGCCAATGTATCATGAAGGAAATCAGAATAGATAGACCACCAGGGCCTGACAAGGATTTCCCTCAGACCCTGCGGGAATCAAGTGGAGGAACTGCTGGGGCCTTATCAGAGATGTTTAAATCTTCCTTAGCGACAGGTGAGGTGGTGAAGGATTGAAGCATAGCCAATCGGGGTGCAGTGCTAGCCGAAGTGCACCCAGCACATCTTTAAGAAAAATGCCGAACTAAACAAGCTAATTAATTAGGTGCCGCCCAGGGTGATTTGAGTATCTCAGAAACTGCTGATATTCCTGGGGTTTTTATGCTCAATAGACTCTGGAGTTTACAAAGAATGGTGTCAAAAACAAAAAAAATCCAGCGAGTGGATTTAACAAGATGCTTTCTCTCACAGAACAGCCAGATGTATTTTTGTTTTTGGCACCATTCTTTGTAAACTCCAGAGTCTATTGTGCACAGAAAAACCATGGAATCCATTCAAAGAAAACCATCGACCCCTCCCCCAACATGCAAATAAAAACACAAATCATGCAAACAGGAAAAAAAACAAGCAAAAAACATAGAATATAAAATACCAACTGCCAAAGTCATCAAAAGAGTCCATGCATATTTAGTTGCGTGATTTAATCTAGCGGTGTGTCATTCGTTAACCCAGGCCGCAGATTCAGTCTGAACTCATGAAGATTGCCTTATTAAAAGTGTCTTCTTGATTTTGGTTGGTGGCTGTGCCACTTAATACAGACCATCTCAGATGCATTCATATTATGACAGATGATATCAATGGATGATATTAATGTCACCAATATTGCACCTTTGTTATTAATATTTTATTGTTTAATTTCAAACAATACGTTAATAATATTGCATTTGAAGAAGGACTTTGTTCTGACCTTATTGCAATGATTGGACTTTCATGGTAATCAGTGTGACTATGCAATGCTGGTAGTTCCAGATGATTGATATAGGCAGTGCACATAGACAATGGAGCCACGGTGTCTGAATCAGAAGCTTTTTGCTTGAGTTTAGGAGTTGATAGCAACATTTTTTAGGCTCAGTGCAGTTTAGCATCAATTCATCTCGATTAAATGCGACAGATAACTCAGTCTGTGTTAAGAGTTCCCCCGTCCTACTCTCACTCTAGTTCCTTCATGTTGCCATCTGTTGTGTATTTGTAACCTAACTTAGTACTTAATCAGATAGTGCATTTATCATGACATGACGCTTCATACTCTGAATATGTCTTCATTTCTCATTCTCTCTTCCAGACTCCCTCACATCACATGTTGTTCTGTCCTGGACTGATGTCGTCATCAGTGTTTGACAAGTGTCAACTGTTACGTACCCCGTAACTGGGTCACTTACCAGCAAAGATAGAGAGGTCCGTTGAAGTCTGATGGTACTATTTTTAACAGTATTTATTGATAAAAATACACAAAAATAATATCAATGCAAACATACAGATAATATACGTCATCAATACTAAATCTAAAAGTGCGGGTATAATAATACTCAATAAGAAATAGCTCTATCATTGTCTAGGGGATAATGTATTGTCCGATGGAAATATAAAAGTCACTTTAGTTCATTCAAGCTGCAGGCTGCAGCCTTTGGTTGGAGTCAAGAGAGAGCATGTAAAACTTGCCCATTCCTTTTATGATGTCAATCCTTCGATAGTCGTTGGGGCTGATTTCTCCTTTGTGTTAGCTAAAGCCGCTCTTCCGTGGTAAGGCCCACCAATTCTGAGGCAAATGGAAAAGGACGCAAGTGGGCTTTCCACCGGCTTTCGCTATTACGCTGTTACAGGAGTTCTAGCGTTTCTTCTGGTGCGTCTAGGGGCTGTTCCCCCAGACCCTCTTTTATCCTGACTCACAGGGTCTCAGATGTCAATCAGGGTGGAATGATGCCATCCCCCAACCAGCCCACGTTGCCTGAGGGCTTCCACGAAGTACAGTACTCAATACACAATTCCGTCTCCAAGAGACAATGACCTTTTCCGTGGCTTTGTATCGCTGAGGGCCAGGACATTCCAAACGTCTCTCTCTCATTTCCTGGGTCTCCTGACCTGACTTAATAGTGATCTTGCGATTCTCAAAAAGGAGAGGGAGCACAGGCGTAACACAACCTACATTAACTCATCTTATCCTTTCAATACATGACATCCCTCCTTTCCTGAGAAATGAACTTCAATGTTAAAGCACACCTTTAATTCACAGATTTAACCATTTTAATTCAAGACATATTTTCTGATATGCATGACTATAACCAACACATTTTCTGCTTCAACTTAATAATAACTCTGGAACTGAAAACTTCATATTTAACTTGCCACAGTTTTCATTGCTCCAAAACCCACAACTTAAAGCTCTACTTCAATACAAAATCATTAAATTTCAGAGGTTATTTTCTAACTCTTTGAGGTCTCTCTACCAGTTTCTCTTTGCTTTTGATTGCTGGTAATGGCTTTTGCTCGCTGTGAACCTAAGCTTGTCTGTAACTGTCCATCATGTTGTCCTGTTCTGGTACCCCATTGTCAAATTCTTGAATTTCCTCCTGTTTTTCAAAAGTCCCTCTTGTGTTGAACTTTTTTACATGTGTGGTGTTCCTTGCATATGGCAATCCAGTTGGAGATTCAACTACCACTTGATTTCCTATTTTCCTCACCACCCTGTGTGGTGCTGTGTTGAAAGGTGTGGTGAATTTGTCCACTTTTTCTTGCTGGATAAATACCGTGTCCCCAACTTTTACAGTAAGCTCCTGTGCTCCTCTGTGAATGTCTGCATACAGCTTGCACTTCCTTTTTTCTTTTTTGCTCTGCGTCCCAATCTTTTACTTCCAGTTTGGCTGTGTGTTCCTCCTTGATGTCTGGTAACTTCCCCTTCATTTTGCTGTTATAGAGAAGTTCAGCAGGACTTTTCCCTGTCGTAGCATGTTCCACGCATCTGCACACACTACATACTTTCTCAGTTCACATTTCCAGGTGAGTCCTTCTGCTTCAGCAATCCTGATCCCTTTCATCAGTGATGCGTCTTGGCGCTCGACTTCCCCATTTGCATGGGCCCACTTTGGTGTTGTTTTCAAGAGTTTGATTCCATTACTCTCACAATATTCCTTGAACTGTTTGATCTGATTTGAGGTCCATTTTCCGATTTGATACATATGGGCAGTCCAGGTCTACTGAAAATGTTCTTCACACTGTCAGTAACTCCTCTCTGCAGTCGTAGAGGTCAATATTCATAAAATCAGCTATAGTAATTGTTATGAACCCCAGTTTCAACACCTGGGACGGTACGTGATGTACTGGGAATCTGTGTGTTATGTACCCCAGTATCAATTCTTGGAACGTACGTGATGTACTGGGAATCTGTGACTTTGTTTCTGTGTGTCACGCGATGACCTACTCCAGCAGTATAAAAGGAGCAGCGCAGATTGCCCCAGAGACACACTTTGGTAGAGAGTTGAGATGGTTTTGATCATGGAAAGACACCAGTGAGTGGGGTCACTGGATTAAACTTTCAGTAGCCCAAAGGGGTGAGTTGAGATCGATCCAGCGTTTTGATAAATGACTTTCACGGTTACTGCAGTTGGAGGCAGTTGCAGAGAAGAGGGGAGAAAAGGTTTGAAACAGAAGAAACCTAGTGACAAAGAGATCACTAGTTGGACTCTCTCCAAGTAGCCCATAAGGGTGAGCTTGATTCCATTCGAATACGAAAGTGTGGTTGTCACATAGTTAATCCACAGGAGGGGGTTCTCTAGCGAGGGAAAACCTTTGTGAATACCACATGTGTGTTAGCCCTTGTCTGGGTGTGGTAGTTCACTGAAGAAGGCACCTCTGTGGCTAATCACTGTTGGAGTTACTTCATATGTCGTGGAACCGGATAATCCAAACATGGATTTTTGGCACCCACTTTGATAAACCCCTGCAAGGTCTCAGGTGTGTGGTGACCAGTCCTGGAAAAGGGACATCTCCTGTCAGTTACATGATGAAATTCTCACTTTTTGTAGACTCTTTGTAGACTCTTTGAAACAGACCGCATCGTGAACTCGCTTCCACTGTAAAGGTATGGTGGCCGCTTTGTGAGATCACTGTTCGAAAGGCACTGTGTGTCTCTGCCAGGTCACCTTCGGAAAGGTACAGTGGCCATATTTGGCGTATCTCTGCGAAACTCACTTCTTCACTGCATTTTGAATCTCCGTCTTCAAGATCGTCTCTTCGCATTACTCTCTGACATCTCTGCTTGAGTGTTAATAAATTTTGTTGTTTTCCGATAATATCCTGACTCCATTCCTTATCCATTATTGCTGGTTCCACGTAACATAATCAACCACTACTGGAATGGAATGGTTTGTTGGTAATGGTCCAAGCAAATCAATAGCTACTTCCTGCCAAGGCCCATCCAGTAACAGTGTCAGTTTTAGTGGTTCTGGAGGGTCGGGTCTAGATACAGTTTGACAGCTATGACACATTTTGCTGTATTTCTCAGCTGCTTTATCCATACCATGCCACCAAACCTTGGTTCTGAGATGCTGCGTCCTTCACGAGCCAGGACCCACGTGTGCAAAGCTACAGATAACAGAATCCATATCCCTCTGAGGATAAGATGACTTTCTTTTTCCCTCTGTTTTACTGCCATGTGTTGTGTCCTCATGGTGTGAAACTCGGTGTACAGACTCTGGCTGGCTCCTTTGGAGTGACGTGGCAGACAATTTTTCCTCTACTTTTTCACATTGTGCCGCTATTTCCAGTGTGTGGGCAAGTGTTAGATCCTGCGTATTCTCCAGTGGGTTTCTCCACACCTAGACAGTGAGTTACATTTTCCCACTATGGCATTCGTGATTTGGTTGTCTGAGTCCATTAGAAACTTAGTCTTTTGCTACCTGCTGAAGGTGGGTAGAGAACTGTCCAACTGTCTTACCTTGTTTTTGGGCAAGCTGGTGAAAATGCTGCTGGGCAAACGTAGTGTTGACCTGGTAAACGAAGTAAGCCTTCACTGCTGCTGTGTGGTCTGTGATTTGTTTGGTAGTGTTGAGAATATATCCTGTGCATCTGGTCCTGCCAGGTGTAAAAGTAGTGCTCTCCATCTTTGTTTTTTATTATCTGTTATTCTATCATCCACTATCAGTCCTTTGGCTTAAAGTTCACATGAGATGAGCCACTGTGTCTATCTTAGACCAAGCATAGCTGGCTTCATAAAATATTGAAAGTGTTGGATCCAAGATTTATTTCAAACTTACTTTCAAAATCCATACCCTCGTCCCCATTGTTGTGTATTTGCAACCTATCTTAGTACTTGATTTTAGTACCTGTCTTTATTTCTCATTGTCACTTCCATACTCCCTCACATCACGTGTTGTTCTGTCCCAGACTGATGACATCATCACCATACTTGACAAGTGTCAAACTACATTAATTGACCTTACCATTTCAAGACATAACACCATCCTTCAATGTGGCTGCTGTCAGGAGTTCCAGAACCTGCTTGTGAGCTGTTCTCTTCCATCTGCTGCATTTTCTGGAATTATCTCTGCGGTTAATTATAGTTGCATTACTTTTGTAAATTTCCTTAAAGGTTGGGTAGTGAGGTGTGTGAGGGCAGATGAGGAAGATGAAATAGAGGTGCAGTGTGAAATTTTGAAGGTTAGTAGAAGGTTATAGTTCAAGCCAGTGGAATCATGGAATGAAACAACACAATAAGTCATATACGGGCTCTTTGTTGGATCTATTTAACAACCAAGCGACATAGGTTGCCACAAGGTTTCATTCCCCGATGAGCTCAATGCTTTCTAAGCTCTCCTTGACCGCCAAAACATGGAGGCACCTTCTCAAACCTCCACAGCCCCTCATACCCCTGTGATTTTAATCTCTGAGGCTGATGTCAGAGCTCGCTTCAGGAGGGTGAACCCAGAGAAGGTACCTGGCCTAGGTGGGTACCTAGCCGAGTGCTGAGAACCCGTGCTGATCAGCTGGCTGAAGTGTTCACTGATTTCCTTATCCTCTCACTTCAGCAGTTTGAGATTCCCACCTTCTTCAAACTGGCTTTAATTATTCAGGTGCCCGAGAAGAATGTGCTAAGCTGCCTCAATGACTATTGTCCAGTACCATTTACATCCACTGTGATGAAGTCTTTGAGAGGGTGGTGATGAAAAATATCAACTCCTAACTGAGAAGCAGCTTGGATCTGCTCCAGTTTGCCTATCGTCACAACACATCAACAGCAGATCCTAGTTCATTGGCTCTTCACTCAACCTTTAAACATCTGTGTTCAACAGTGGCTGGATGGGAGATGCCAGAGAATAGTGGTGGATAACTGTTTGTCAGGTTGGAGGCCGGTGACTAGTGGTGTGCCTCAGGAATCTGTACTGGGTCCAATGTTGTTTGTCATTTACATTAATGATCTAGTTGATGGAATAGTAAATTGGATTAGTAAGTACGCAGATGATATTAAGATAGGTGGCGTTGTGGATAATGAAGTAGGTTTTCAAAGCTTTCAGAGAGATTTAGGCCAGTTAGAAGAGTGGGCTGAAAGATGGCAAATGGAGTTTAACGCTGATAAGTGTGAGGTGCTACATTTTGGTAGGAATAATCAAAATAGGACATACATTGTAAATGGTAGCAATGCAGTAGAACAGAATGATCTAGGAATAATGGTGCATAGTTCCCTGAAGGTGGAATCTCATGTGGATAGAGTGGTGAAGAAAGGTTTTGGTATGTTGGTCTTTATAAATCAGAACATTGAGCATAGGAGTTGGAATGTAATGTTAAAATTGTACAAGGCATTGGTGAGGCCAAATTTGGATATTGTATACAGTTCTGGTCACCGAATTATAGGAAAGATGCCAACAAATTAGAAAGAGTACAGAGGAGATTTACTAGAATGTTACCTGGGTTTCAGCACCTAAGTTACAAAGGAAGGCTGAATAAAGTTAGGTCTTTATTCTTTGGAGCATAGAAGGTTGAGAGGGGACTTGATAGAGGTATTTAAAATTATGAGGCGGATAGATAGAGTTGACATGGATAGGCTTTTTCCATTGAGAGTAGGGGAGATTCAAACAAGAGGACATGAGTTGAGAGTTAAGGGGCAAAAGTTTAGGGGTAACACAAGGGCAATTTCTTTACTCAGAGACTGGTAGCTGTGTGGAACGAAGTAGAAGTGGTAGAGGCAGGTTTGATTTTGTCATTTTAAAAAAACGGATAGGTATATGGACAGGAAATGAATGGAGGGTTATGGGCTGAGTGCAGGTAGGTGGGACTAGGTGAGTGTAAGCGTTCGGCACGGACTAGAAGGGCCGAGATGGCCTGTTTCCGTGCTGTAATTGTTAGTTGTTATATGGTTATATCTGGACAGTGAAGATGCATACATCAGGATGATCCTCATTGACTACAGTTCTGCATTCAATGTTATCATCCCCTCAAAACTAATCAATAAACTCGAAGACCTAGGCCTCAATACTTCATTGTCCAAATGGATCCTTGATTTTCTTACTTGCAGACACCAGTCCATATGGATTGGGAACAACATGTCTTCCATGATTTCCATCAGCAGAGTTGCACTCTACTCACTTAATACTTATAACTTTGTGACAAAGCACAGTTCTGATATCTTATTCAACTTTGCTGATGACTCCACTGTAATTGGTCAAATCAAAGATGGTGATGTATCAGCATATAGGAGGGAGATTGAAAATATGGCCGACTGGTGCAACAACAGAAACCTCTCACTCAATGACTGCAAGACCAATAAGCTAATTATTGACATCAGGAGGAGGAAGCTGGAGGTCCATGAGGCAGTCCCCATCAGTGGCTCCGAAGTGGAGAGGGTCAGCAACTTTGAATACCTCAGTGCTATCATTTCAGAGGATCTGTCCTGGTCCAATACATACAGTGTCTATAAAAAAAAACATTCACCCCATTCAATATGACACACTAAATCATCACTGGTGCTGCCAATTGGTTTTAGAAGCCACATAATTAGTTAAATGGAGATCACCTGTATGCAGTCAAGGTGTTTCAATTGTTTGTAGTAAAAATACACCCGTATCTGGAAGGTCCAACTGCTGGCAAAAACTACTCCATGAAGACAAAAGAACAGTGCAAGCAGATCTGTGAAAAGGGTATTGAAAAGCACAAGTCAGAATATGGACACAAGAAAATTTCAAGTCACTGAATATCCCTCAGAGTACAGGTCAGTCAATCATCGAGAAATGGAAAGAATATGGCACAGCTGTAAATCCACATAGAGCAGGCTGTCCTCAAAAACTGAGTGACTGTGCAAAAGGGGGCCCATTGAGGAAGGCCTGTAAGAGACCAGTGACAACTCTGGAGGAGTTACAAGCTTCAGTGGCTGAGATGGGAATGACTGCGCATACAACAGCTGTTGCCCGGGTGCTTCACCAGTCGCAGCTTTATAGGAGAGTGACAAAGAGAAAGCCACTGCTGAAAAAAAAATCACAAGAAATCTCAGCTAGGGTTTGCCAGAAGGTGTGTGGCAGACTCTGAAGTCAGCTGGAAGAAGGTTCTATGGTCTGATGAAACCAAAATTGAGCTTTCTGACCATCAAACTAAATGCTATGTTTGGGGTAAGCTAAACACTGCACATCATCAGAAACACTACTGTGAAGCATGGTGGTGGCTGCATCGTGCTGTGGGGATGCTTCACTGCAGCAGGCCCTGAAAGGCTTGTGATGGTAGAGGGTAAAATGAATGCAACAAAATACAGGGAAATCCTGGAGGGAAACCTGATGCAGTCTGCAAGAGAACTGTGACTTGAGAGAAGATTCCTTTTATGACCGCAAGCATAAAGCCAAAGCTACACAGCAATTGCTTCAAAACAACAAAAGTTAATGTCCTGGAGTGACCAAGTCAGAGTCCAGTCATCAATCCAATTGAGAATTTGTGACTGGTCTTGAAAAGGGCTGTTCACTTATGATCCCCATGCAATCTGACAGAGTTTGAACCATTTTGTAAAGAAGAATGGGGAAAAATTGTAGTGTCCAGATGCACAAAGCTGATAGAGACCTATCCACACAGACTCAAGGCTGTAATCGCTGCCAAAGGTGCATCTACTAAATATTGACTTAGAGGAAATGAATACTTATGTAATCAATTATTTTGTGTTTTATATTTGTAATTCATTTAAATCACTTTGCAGAGATCTGTTTTCACTTTGACACAGAAGAGTCTTTTTCTGTTGATCAGTGTCAAAACAAATTAAATCCACTGTGATTCAATGTTGTAAAACAATAAAACGTGAGAACTTCCAAGGGGGTGAATACTTTTTAGAGGCGTTGTAAGTGTCATTACAAAGACAGCATGGCCTCTACTTTCTTAGAAGTTTGTGAAGATGCAGGATGTCATCTGAACAGACTTCTATGTGTGTAATGAAGAGTATGCTGATTCATTGCATTACAGCTTGATATGGAAACACCAGTGCCTTTGAATGAAAAAAACGTACAAAATGTAGTGAATACAGTGTAGACAATCACAGTTAAAGATCTCTCCGCACATTGTTGTCTAACAAATGCCTTATAAAGCATTGCTTAAAAACAACAAAGTTAATGTCCTGGAGTGACTTCATAACATGTATTACTAGACAGATTTTTTTTTTACATCATACACTTGTATATCTTGTATCTCTTTTCCCACTCTCCAAAATTTAATGTCGGTGTGTCCAACTGTTATGGCAGACCATTCTACATCTACTAATGGATGGACAATGTTGACTTGTGTACCTGAAGTCCTCAAGATGCTGTCTGGTGATAAAGTGCATTAGTGTCCCCTGCTTGATGAAGGTGGGAACAGGCAAGAGCAGACTTGACCAATAATGAATGGAATTATCTGACAAATTGAAAAGAACATAAGCAAGAATATTATTGATTTAGAGCTGACAGTCATTGGGAAAGTCAAAGTCAAATTTATTTTCAGACAATGTGCATGTCACCACAGATTCTTTTTCTGTGGGCAATTTTATCAAATCTATAGAACAATAGTTGTTAGCAGGTTCAATGGACAACATACTGTGCAAATGCAGATGTAAATAAATAGCAATAAATAACAAGCATGAAATAACAAGATAAAAGGGAAACCTTAATATCTAGTCATTGAAAGATCGGCCTTCATGCACAGAGGAAGAGCATAGTTTTATAGGTTTTCTGATTCAGTCCTGCGAGGAACAACTTCCAGCTTCCCCCAGCAGAACCGATGGGAGGAGATAAACATGAGACTGCTATTGCTGGAATCAAACAACTGGAAGAACTCTGTAGCTCAAGCAGCATCTGGAGGGGCAGAGAGAGGGTCAATGTTTTACATTGAGACTCTACATGAAGAGACTTTGAAAGAAAACTGCTTTCCTTAGAGTGGAACCATCTCACCGGAGAACATTCTAACTGGCTGCATCACTATTTCCGACTCTGATGACAATGCACAAGATCAGAAAAAGCTGCAGATGGTTGTACACTCAGCACAATCCTCCCAACCATCCAGGACATCTTCAAAAGATGATGCCTCAAAAAAGCAGTATCCTTCATTAATGACCCCTACCAACCAGGACATGCCCTTCTCTCGTTACTGCCATCAGGGAGGAGGTAGAGGAGCCTGAAGAGAGACACTTAATGTTTTAGGAACAGCTTCTTCCCCTTCGCAGTCATATTTCTAAACAGTCCATGAATCCATGAACACTATCTCACAATTTTGCACTCTTTCTTCACTACTTATTATAATTTATAGATTTTGCATTGTAATATGCTGTTGCTTCAAAGCAATACATTTCACAACATATTTCAAATCTGATTCTGATGCTGGTTCCTTTTCTCTTTAAGGCAGAAGGGATGTGAGAGCTGATTTGTGTCCAAAAGGAACGTTAAACCTTCATTGTCCTGGACTTTTGACCAACCATCTGTGCATTTCAGCATCTGACTAATTTTTTACCTTTAAAATAGAAATATCAATCATGGGAATGGTCTCTAAAAAAGACTTTATCATATCTTTGGACAACTCCAAAAATACATTCAATTGATTTTACCTGAAAATATCTTCATGACACACAGTTCCAAGCTCCTGGGAGTGCATATCGTGCACAACCTCTCATGGTCCCAGAACACATCCTACACAGTCAGGAAAGCTCACCAATGCCCCTACTTTCTGAGGAGGCTGAAGAGAGCTGGACAATGCCCACCACTATTCACAACCATCTACGGATGTGCACCCTAACATGCTGAATCACTGCATGGTACGGAAACTGCACTGTGGCAGACAAGGCTGCTCTCCAGCGGGTAGTCAGAACTGCCCATCACAGCACTGGCACCAGCCTGTTCGCCTTCAGGACATATGTACAGAAAGATGCCAGAAAAAAGCCAGCGGCATCATGAAGTATCCCTTTCATTTCCTTGTGGACTGTTGGTCCCACTCCCATCACGGAGGAGGCTACGTAGCATCCATGCCAGGAGCACCAGACTTAAAGATAGTTACTTCCCCCAAGTAGTAAGGCTGATCAACACCTCCACCCACTAACCCACTCCAACTGCACTAACACCCCCCACCTCTACTTTATTATTTCCTGTTAGTCACCTTATGTACAGTTATTCCTATAGCTAGCATTACCTTATGTACATGCAATCAATCTACAGTATGTATATACAAAGCTATCTTTTGTATGTATATTTAATGTGTTCTTTAACTTATTGTGTTTCCACTTGTGCTGCTTCAGATTTGAAATTAAAATTATTTCATTATCCTTTGCACACGTGTACTGGAAGTGACGTTAAGCAATCTTAAAACTTGAGCCAGGCGTGGTATTCATGGTTGTCTTTAAAACTGAACTTATTCTGAGAAAGAGCTCATTGGCGATTGCTGTAAATGGTATTAATAATTCTTCAAATAGAGTTACAGAGCCATAGAGCAGAGAAACAGGGTTTCTATCCCCTCCTGTCCAGGCCAAACAAGATGTCCATCTGACCTGCTCCCTTTGTGTCTGTATTCGACCCATCTCCCTCTAAGTCCCACCCTTCCATGTACTGAACCAAGTGCTTCTTAAATAATACTATTGTCCCTGTCTCAACAACTTTCCCTGGGCAGCTCACTCCATACCATCACCACACACATGTGAAAAAGTTACCCCTCAGGCTCCTTTTACATTGCTCCCCTCTCACCCAAACCTATGCCACTCTGGTTCTGGATCTCCTACGCTGGGGAAAAGACCATTACCATCCATCTTATCTACACACTTCATGATTTTAAACCTTTCTATAAGATTGTCCCTCTTTCACCTGCATTCCAAAGAATAAGCACCTAGCCTGGCCAGCCTTACCCTATAAATCAGGCCCCCTAGTTCGGGCAAAATCCTTGAAAGTCTCTTCTGAACTTTTTCTAGTTTAACCACATCTTTCCTACAACAAAACTGGAGACAGTACTCCAAGTGTGGCCTCACCAACAATTTACACAACTTCAATGTAATGCCCCAACTCCTTCACTAAATGCTCTAACTGATGAAGGCAAGCATGCTAAACAGATGTTTTTACCACTCTGTTTACCTGTAAGGTAGCCTTCAGTGAGCTATTCACTTCTCCTTCTAGGCCCCTCTGTTCTGTTACTCTTCCTAGTGCCCAACCATTCATCGTATAAATCTTATGCTGATTTTATTTTTTCAAAATGCATCACCTTATAGTTATCTGTGTTGAAATCCATTTCCCACTCCTTGGCTCAATTCCCTAACTGATCAAGATCCTCCTGTAATCAACAATAACCTTCTTCAATAAGAAACAGCACCACCTAATCATCTACAATGGTCCCAACACTGAGCCCTGGAGCAAATTTAATCACCAGCCTCCATTCTGAAAAAAACATATAGGAAAGTTTCAGCAACAGATACAAGAGGAACTCAGCAAGCCAGGCAGCATCTCTGAATGGCAATAAGCAGTCAATGTTTTGGCCCAAGACCCTTCATCGGGACTAGATGATTGTCTGTATCCCTTCATAGATGCTGCATTTTGTACGTGTTGCTCAAGGTTTCTAGCATGCGCAGAATCTCTTGTGTTCAGGAAAGTTTCATGTTGATTTGGACCAGACATGGGAGTGGACAAATGCATGACAGATGCAGTGTAATGTGAAGTTATCCATTTTGGTGGCAAAAACTGGAAGGCATTGTTTATCGGAACAGTGATGGGTTGAGAAAAGGAGAGGTGCAGTCAGTAACACTTTGGTGCTCTAGCACACCAGTCACTTACAGAAACTATGTAGCTGCAGCAGAGGTTAAGAAGACAAATGGCATGTTGACCTTCATCATGAGATGATCGGAATAAATGAGCAGAGATGTCAATCTGTAATTGTCCAGGGCTTTGTTGTACCACTCCCAGATAATAGTATGCAATTAATACAAGAAAGGTATTCTCACAATGTAGGGAGTTCACTAGACTGATTTCTGAAAGCCAGAACTGACATACAGTGTGAAGTAAGAAGCTGCAGGGAATAGTGGGCTCTGCTCAATACATCCTTCCCTACCACTGGCAGTATCTACAGCAGGGGCTGCCTCAAGAAGTTAACATCCATCATCAAAGATCTCCATCGGTGTGCCATACCATTTTCTTGCAGTTATCATTAGGTGGGAGGTACAGAAGCCTGAAGTCCACCGCCACCTGATTCAAGAACAGTTACCTCCCTTCAATCATTCGATTCTTGAACCAATTAGCACAACCCAGGTCACTGAAATTGAACACTATGACTATTCGATTATTTTTGTACTAAATGAACTTCGGCTTTTTTTTAAAATTCTAATTGTGTATTTTCCTGCAAAAAATTTGTTTGATTTATGATTTTCTTGAGAATGCTATCATTTAGGTGAACACTTGAAACACTTTAGCATTGAAGGCTTCTATCCAAGTGTTGGACCCTGGGATTAGTGCAGACGGGTCTTGATGGGCAGCACAGATTCAATGGGCCGAAAAGTCTGTTGCTGTACTGTACAACTCTATGACTATACCTGCAACTTTAACTCTGATTTCCTTTCCACAGATGCCATTGGATCTGCTGAGCATTTCCAGTACTTCCTTCAATGCCTATTGAAGGAATGTTGGCGACAAAGGATTTAATTTCCCATCCCTAATTGCCCTTGCAAACATAAAACATAGAATATAGAACAGTATAGCACTGGGCAGGCTATTCAGACCTTGACATTGTGTTTATCTTGATGCCAATTTATTCTAAGTTTGGGAACCTGAGTTATAGGGTGGAAAGTGAGGCATTTGGTATTCAACTAGATACAGCGTGTAGTGAGACTGTCAGGAAGGACAGGCTAATGATAGGGCAAAATTGCAGTAAGCAGAGGAGCTGCAATATAACATGGGGACAAAATCAAAAAGCATGATGAATTAAGGACTGCCGGTGTTACATTTTGAATGCACACAGTATACAGAATAAGGTAGATGATCTTGAAGCACAGTTGGAGTTTGGCAGGTATGATGTTATGGGCATCACTGAGTCGTGGCTGAAAGAAAATCGCACTGGGAGCTTAACATCAAAGGAAACACGATAAATCGAAAGGACAGAGGTTGACAGAGGGGATAGGGTGGCTCTGTTGGTAAAAAAAAATGAAATTAAATCCTTAGGATGAGGTGATATTGGATTGTAAGATTGCAGAAAGCTAGTGGGAGGGAAGGGAAGAGATTGCTGAACCTCTGGCTAGGATCTTTATGTCCTCGTTGTCCACAGGAATGGTACCGGAGGATTGGAGAGAGGCGAATGTTGTCCCCATGTTCAAAAAAGGTAGTAGGGATAGTCCAGGTAATTATAGACCAGTGAGCCTTACATCTGTGGTGGGAAAGCTGTTGGAAAAGATTCTTAGAGATAGGATCTATGGGCATTTAGAGAATCATGGTCTGATCAGGGACAGTCAGCATGGCTTTGTGAAGGGCAGATCATGCCTAACAAGCCTAATAGAGTTCTTTGAGGAGGTGACCAGGCATATAGATGAGGGTAGTGCAGTGGATGTGATCTACATGGATTTTAGTAAGACATTTGACAAGGTTCCACACGGTAGGCTTATTCAGAAAGTCAGAAGGCATGGGATCCAGGGAAGTTTGGCCAGGTGGATTCAGAATTGGCTTGCCTGCAGAAGGCAGAGTTTCATGGTGGAGGGTGTACATTCAGATTGGAGGGTTGTGACTAGTGGTGTCCCACAAGGATCTGTTTAGGGACCTCTACTTTTTGTGATTTTTATTAACGACCTGGCTGTGGGAATAGAAGGGTGGGTTGGCAAGTTTGCAGATGACACAAAGATTGGTGGTGTTGTAGATAGTGTCAAAGATTGCAGAGAGACATTGATAGGGTGCAGAAGTGGGCTGAGAAGTGGCAGATGGAGTTCAACCCAGAGAAGTGTGAGGTGGTACACTTTGGAAGGACAAACTCCAAGGCAGAGTAGAAAGTAAATGGCAGGATACTTGGTAGTGTGGAGGAGCAGAGGGATCTGGGGGTACATGTCCACAGATCCCTGAAAGTTGCCTCACAGGCAGATAGGGTAGTTAAGAAAGCTTATGGGGTGTTAGCTTTCATAAGTCGAGGGATAGAGTTTAAGATGCAGCTCTATAAAACTCTAGCTGGGCCACACTTGGAGTACTGTGTCCATTTCTGGTCACCTCACTATAGGAAGGGCGTGGAAGCATTGGAAAGGGTACAGAGGAGATTTACCAGGATGCTGTCTGGTTTAGAGAGTATGCATTATGATCAGAGATTAAGGGAGCTAGGGCTTTACTCTTTGGAGAGAAGGAGGATAAGAGGAGACATGATAGAGGTGTACAAGATATTAAGAGGAATAGATGGGAATAGCCAGCGCCTCTTCCCCAGGGCACCACTGCTCAGTACAAGAGGACATGGCTTTAAGGTAAGGGGAGGGAAGTTCAAGGAGGATATTAGAGGAAGATTTTTCACTCAGAGAGTGGTTGGTACGTGGAATGCACTGACTGAGTCAGTGGTGGAGGCAGAAACACTAGTGAAGTTTAAGAGACTACTAGACAGGTATATGGAGGAATTTAAGGTGGGGGGTTATATGGGAGTCAGGTTTTGAGAGTCGGCACAACATTGTGGGCCGAAGGGCCTGTAATGTGCTGTACTATTCTATGTTCTATGTTCTAGTGGGTAGAGTTAAGAAATGGCAAGGGTAAAAGGACCATGATGGGAATTATATACAGGCTTCCATACACTTGCAAGGATGTGGATCGCAAATTACAATGCAAGATAGAAAACACATGTCAAAAGAGCAATGTTACATTCGTCTTGGGGGATTTCAATAAGCGGGTAGATTGGGAAAATCAGGTTGGTGCTGAATCTCAAGAGAGAATTCATAGAATGCCTAAAAGATGGCTTTTTAGAGCAGCTTGTGGTTGAGACCCCTAGCAGAAGGCTATTCTAGATTGGATATTATATAATTAAACAGAGTTATTAGCTATCCTCCTTCCCCTCCACCTTATTGATCTGGCATCATCCCCTTTCTTTTCAGTCCTGAAGAAGGATCTTGGCCTGAAACATCGACTGTTTATTCGGAAATTTGGAAGGCACAGGATAGGTACTCTATATCTCAAAGAATAAGTATTCTAAAGGCAGGATGACAAAACTGTGGCTGACAAGGGAAGAGAAAAACAACTTAAAAGCAAATGAAAGGAGAGGGCAGATCTTAGAGCAAATATTAGTGGGAAGTCAGAGGTTTGGGAAGCTTTTAAAAACCAACAAAAGGCAACGAAAAAGCCATAAGGAAGGAAAAGATGAAATATGACAGTAAGCTAATGTAACCCTCAGGTGTGGCCAGCACGTGTTTGCCTAGGGGAAAACAACTTCTGGCCCCACCAAACTGAGAAACTAGCGATGTACTACATCCAGAGCTAGAGACAATGACACACAGTCGGTAAGTCGTTTTGAGACTAGATTATTCAAACTTCGCGGCGCTGGCATTTAATCCCTAGCGCTGCCCTCTCCGGGCAGAAATGACGTCAGAGGTGCATTACCAAAGTCTCTCCCCGCGCGCTGGCTATTTGTGAGCTGGTTCGCCTGCACAGAAAGTGGGTCGCCACATAACCTCCCCCCCCCCCCCCAGAACCGGCGATACACCCCCCAATGTCCACAGTCTGGATCAGCCTCTGTTTGGGAGGTCTGCCTCTGCGCCGCGGTGCCTGAACCTCGACCGGCTGCGCCAAGTCCACATGGGCTGGTTTTAGTCGGTCCACCGTGAAAACTTCCTCTTCCCCCCCCCAATGTCCAGAACGTACGTGGACCTGTTGTTGTTGATCACCTTGAACGGCCCCTCGTACGGCTGCTGTAACGGTGCCCGGTGTCCGCCCCTTCGTACAAACAAAAACTTACAGTTTTGCAGTTCTTTGGGTACTTGGGTCAGGGTCCATCCGTGCTGTGAAGTCGGTACGGTGGCCAGGTTGCCAAGACTTTCACGTAGCCTGTCCAGGACTGCTGCGGGTTCTTCCTTTTGCCTTCTTGGGGCTGGTCTGAACTCTCCCGGGACAGCCAGGGGTGCGCCGTACACCAACTTGGCCGACGAGGCATGCAGATCCTCTTCGGGCACTGTGCGAATTCCAAGCAGGACCCAGGGAAGCTCGTCCACCCAGTTAGGTCCTCTCAGGCGGGCCATGAGAGCCGACTTCAAGTGACGGTGGAAGCGTTCCACTAGTCCGTTTGACTGTGGGTGGTAGGCAGTTGTGTGGTGTAGCTGCGTTCCCAACAGGCTGGCCACAGCCGACCACAGGCTGGAGGTGAACTGGGCGCTTCTGTCGGAGGTAATGTGGGCCGGTACCCCGAAGCGAGCTACCCAGGTTGCAATCAGTGCTCGGGCGCAGGAATCGGCAGATGTGTTGGTGAGCGGGACCGCCTCTGGCCACCTTGTGAACCGGTCTACCATAGGAGGTACCACGCTCCTCAGGACACTGGTAGGGGGCCCATGATATCCACATGAATGTGATCGAACCTCCGGTGGGTGGGTTCCAACTGCTGCGGCGGGGCTTTAGTGTGCCGCTGCACCTTGGCTGTTTGGCACTGCGCACACGTTCTGGCCCATTCACTGACCTGCTTGCGAAACGTGCCACGCGAACTTGTTGGAGACCAGCTGGACGGTTGTCCTGATAGATGGGTGCGCCAAACCGTGTATGGAGTCAAAAATTCGCCGCCTCCAGGCTGCCGGGACAATGGGGCGAGGTTGGCCAGTAGCCACGTCGCACAGGAGGGTCCTCTCACCTGGGCCTATGAGAAAGTCCTGCAGCTGCAAACCTGAGACTGCGGTCCTGTAGCTGGGCATCTCGTTGTCTGCCTGCTGTGCCTCCGCCAGTGCTGCATAGTCCACCCCCAGGGACAGGGCCTGGACAGCTGGTCTGGAGAGTGCGTCCGCCACGACGTTGTCCTTTCCCGAGACATGCTGGATGTCCATCGTGTACTCGGAGATGTAGGACAGATGTCGCTGCTGGCGAGCCGACCAGGGATCGGACACCTTCATGAACGTGAAGGTCAACGGTTTGTGGTCTGTGAACATGGTGAACGGCCTGCCTTCTAAGAAGTACCTGAAATGCCGGATTGCCAGATACAGTGCCAACAGCTCCCAGTCGAAAGCACTGTACTTGAGTTCGGGTGGTCGTAGGTGCTTGCTGAAGAACGCCAAGGGTTGCCAGCGCCCCTTGATGAGCTGCTCCAGCACCCCACCGACTGCTGTGTCGGATGCATCCACCGTGAGGGCGGTCGGAACATCCGTTCTGGGGTGCACCAGCATTGCGGCATCTGTCAAGGCTTCCTTGGCTTTAACGAAAGTGGCTGCGGCCTCCTCGTCCCAAGTAATGCCCTTGCCTTTACCTGTCATCAGGGTGAACAAAGGGCGCATGATACAGGCTGCTGAAGGGAAAAATGGTGGTAGAAGTTCACCATACTAACGAACTCCTGCAGGCCTTTGACCGTGTTGGGCCGGGCAAAGTGGCGGATTGCGTCTACCTTGGCGGGCAGAGGTGTTGCCCCGTCTTTGGTAATCCTGTGGCCCAGGAAGTCGATGGTATCGAGACCAAACTGGCATTTGGCCGGGTTGATCGTGAGGCCGAAATCACTCAGGTGGGAGTAGAGCTGGCGGACGTGGGACAGATGCTCCTGACGACTACTGCTGGCTATAAGGATGTCATCCAAGTAGATGAACGCAAAGTCCAGGTTGCGTCCCACCGCATCCATTAGCCGCTGGAACATCTGTGCGGCATTCTTCAGGCCAAATGGCATTCGGAGGAACTTGAACAGGCCGAACGAGGTGATGAGTGTTGCTTTGGGGATGTGTTCAGGGTGCACCGGGATTTGATGGTATCCCCGGACGAGGTCTACTTTGGAAAATATTCTTGCCCTGTGCAGGTTTGCTGCAAAGTCCTGTATGGCGGCACGGGGTAGCGGTCTGGAGTTGTAGCCTCGTTCAGTCTGCGGTAGTCGCCGCATGGCCTCCAACCCCCAGCAGCTTTGGGCACCATGTGCAGGGGGGAGGCCCATGGGCTGTTGGACCTCTGTACGATCCCCAATTCCTCCATCCTCTTGAACTCCCCCTTCGCCAGGCAGAGTTTTTCTGGGGGAAGCCTTTGTGCGCGGGCGTGGAGGGGTGGTCCCTGGGTCAGGATGTGGTGCTGTACCCCATGTCTGGGCATGGCTGCCGTGAACTGCGGTGTCAGAATCGATGGAAAATCCGCCAGGATTCTGGTGAATTCATTGTCCGACAGCGTGATGGAATCCAGGTGTGGGGCCGGCAACTTGGCTTCACCCAGGGAGAACATCTGGAAAGTCTCGGCATGTACCAGTCTTTTCCCTTGCCAGTCGACCAGCAGGCTGTGAGCTCGCAAGAAGTCCGCCCCCAGGAGTGGTTGGGCCACCACGGCCAGTGTGAAGTCCCACGTGAACCAGCTGGCGCCAAACTGCAGCTGCACTGTGTGGGTGCCGTAGGTCCGTATCATGCTGCCGTTTGCGGCCCTCAGGGTGGGTCCTGGCTTCCTGTTGCGGGTGTCGTACCCCGTCGGGGGCAAGACGCTGATTTCTGCTCCGGTGTCGACCAAGAAGCGGCATCCCGACTGTTTGTCCCAGACGTACAAGAGGCTGTCCTGGTGGCCAGCCACCATAGTCATTAGCGGCAGCTGGCCCTGGCCCTTGCAGGGCGGGCAACAACAGCGGGCTTCTGTGCCCCACTGCTGGTGGTAGAAACAACACTGTTCACTGTCCTCCTCACTCCTGCCTCTGCGTTGTGTGCGCCCCCCTGCCGGGCCTGGTCTGGTCTGCTGTTGGGCGTGTGGCCTGGTAATCTGACCGACGGACACCATGCTCTCCCTCTTGGCTTTCCACAACACATCTGCCCGGGCCGCCACCTTCCAGGGGTCGCTCAAATCTGTGTCGGCCAGCAGCAGATGTATGTCCTCGGGCAGTTGCTCTAGGAACGCTTGCTTGAACATGAGGCAGGGCTTGTGTCCATCAGCCAGAGCCAGCATCTCGTTCATCAATGCTGACGGCAGTCTGTCTTCCAAACCATCCAGGTGAAGCAGGCGGGCACCTCGCTCATGCCGTGAGAGGCCAAAGGTCCCAATGAGCAGCGCTTTGAATGCTTCATATTTGCCTTCTTCCGGGGGCAACTGTATGAAATTCGCAACCTGGGCGGCCATCTCTTGGTCAAGGGTGCTCACCACGTGATAGTAACGTGTGGAATCAGAAGATATCTGCTGAATCTGGAACTGGGCTTCTGCTTGGCTAAACCACACGCGTGGTCGCAGCATCCAGAAAGTCGGCAGTTTTAGCGAAACTGCGTGAACAAATGAAGAGTCGGTCATCTTTGGTCCAAATCCAGTTTGGACCGTCGGGGTCACCAATGTAGCGATGTACTACATACAGAGCTAGGGACAACAACACGCAGTCGGTAAGTCATTTCGAGACTAGTTCATTCAAACTTCGCGGCGCTGGCATTTAATCCCTAGCGCCCGCCCTCTCCGGGTGGAAATGACGTCAGAGGTGCATTACGAAAGTCTCTCCCCGCGCGCTGGCTATTTGTGAGCCGGTTCGCCTGCACAGAAAGTGAGTCGCCACAAAACCTCGTTTGTCTGGATGCTGCGTGAGGAGTTGCTTGGTTACAAATCCGCACCGCAAAGTATCAGACAGTACACCACGTGCAATTAAATGATTGAAATCTTACTCTGGATAGAGGTTTAGTTAAGAAAATAAAAAGTAAAAGGGCCCATTGAAAGGAAAAAAGTCAGAAGTTCATGTTGGAGCTCACTGATACGGTTATTCATCAACCATCGAGCTCCTCCGAGCGTCGTCAGCCCTCAGACCCTCGCTCCTCAATTCACTCCATCCAGTGGTCTTCCAGCTCTCTCCATTCACGTCCTCTCTCTCCATTGCTCCCTGTCAAAAGACCAAGAAGACCCAGCTCCCAGACATACAAGAAAGAACAACATTTCTCTCATTGGTTAGCCCCTGCATTCCAAAGTCCCACTATCTCTAGTCATAACCCAAACATTGCTGCTGCAGAGAAACCATTACCTTAGCAGTGGAACACTATATAGAATCTTAGCCTTAGCAGTGAAACCTTACAGCATGTTACACTAGCCAATAATATCAAAGAGAATACCGGCTTTTTTTCAGATATATAAAGAGTAAAAGAAAAGTGAGAGTAGACATTGGACCACTGGAAAATAATGCTGGGGAGGTAGTAATGGGAGAGAAGGAAATGGCAGAAAAACTGAAAATGTATCTTGCATCCATATTTACTGTGGAAGACACTACCAGCATGCAGGAAGATTGAGAGTTTCAAGGTGCAGAAGGGAGTGCAATTGCTATTACTCAGGAGAAGGTACATAGTCATCTGAATGGTCTGAAGGTAGATATAGCACTTGGACCAGATGGACTACACCCCAAGGTTCTGAAAGAGGTAACTGAAGAGATTGTAGAGGCATTTGTAAGATCTTTCAAGAATCACTAGATCCTGGCATGGTTCCCATGAACTGGAAAATTCCAAATGTCACTCCACTCTTCAAGAAGGCAGGGAAGCAAAAGAAAGGAAACCATAGACCAGTTAGCCTGACCTCAGTGGTTGGGAAGATGCTGGATTATTAAGGATGAAGTCTCAGGATACTTAGAGGCACATGATAAAATGGGCCAAAGTCAGCAAGATTTCCTTCAGGAAAAATCTTGCCTGTCAAATCTGTTGGAATTTTTTGAGGAAATAACTAGCAGGATAGACAAAGAAGAATCAGTGGATGTTTTGCACTTGGAGTTTCAGAATGTCTTTGTCAAGAGGCAACTTAATAAGATATGAACCCATGGTACTACAGGAAAGATACTAGCATGGATAGAAAATTGGCCAATTGGAAGAAGGCAAAAAATAAAGGGAGCCTTTTCTTGTTGGCTGCCAGTGACTAGTGGTGTACAACAAGGGTTGGTGTTGGGATTGCTTCTTTTTACTTTTATATTGGTTGATCAAATTATTGGCTTTGTGGCGAAGTTTACAGATGATATGAAGGTTGGTGAAGGGGCTGATAATGTTGAAGAAGTCAGGAGGCTGCAGAGGGACCTAGACATATTAAGAGAATGGTCAAAGTGGCAGACAGGATACAGTGCTGGGAAGTACGGTCATGCACTTTGGCAGAAGGAACAAAAGCATAAACTATTTTCAAATTGGTCAGAAAATTCAAAAATCCGAGGTGCAGGATTCCCTAAGGGTTAACTTGCAGATTGAGTTAGTGTTGAGGAAGGCAAATGCAATGTTACCATTCATTTTGCAGGAACTAGAATATAAGAGCAAGGATGTAATACTGAGGTTTTTATAAGGCACTGGTGCTCCTTATCTAAGAAGGAATGTGCCAATATTGCAGAGGGTTCAGAGGAAGTTCAGAAGAATAATTCTGGGATTGAAATGGTTATCATATAAGGAGTGTTTTATGGCTCTAGGCCTTTACTTGCTGGAATTTAGAAGATTGAAGGCTGATCTCATTGAAACCTATTGAATGTTGAAAGGCCTAGCTAGATAGAAACATAGAAACATAGAAAACATACAGCATAATACAGGCCCTTCGGCCCACAAAGTTGTGCCGAACATGTCCCTACCTTAGGAATTACTAGGCTTACCTATATCCTTCTATTTTTCTAAGCTCCATGTACCTATCCAAAAGTCTCTTAAAAGACCCTATCGTATCCACCTCCACCACCATTGCCGGCAGCCCATTCCACGCACTCACCACTCTCTGCATAAAAAACTTACCCCTGACATCTTCTCTGTACCTACTCCCGAGCGCCTTAAACCTGTGTCCTCTTGTAGCAAACATTTCAGTTCTGGAAAAAAGCCTCTGACCATCCACATGATCAATGCCTCTCATCATCTTATACGCCTCTATCAGGTCACCTCTCATCCTCCATCGCTCTAAAGAGAAAAGGCTGAATTCACTCAACCTATTCTCATAAGGCATGCTCCCCAAACCAGGCAACATCCTCGTAAATCTCCTCTGCACCCTTTCAATGGCTTCCACATCCTTCCTGTAGTGAGGCGACCAGAACTGAGCACAGTACTCCAAGTAGGGTCTGACCAGGGTCCTATATAGCTGTAACATTACTTATCGGCTCCTAAATTCAATTCCACGATTGATGAAGGCCAATACACAGTACACCTTCTAACCACAGAGTCAATTTGCACAGCTGCTTTGAGCATCCTATGGACACGGACACCAAGATCCCTCTGATCCTCCACACTGCCAAGAGTCTTACCACTAATACTATATTCTGCCATCAAGTTTGACCAAACAAAATGAACCACTTCACCCTTATCTGGGTTGAACTCCATCTGTCACTTCGCAGCCCAGTTTTGCATCCTATCAATGTCCCGCTGTAACCTCTGACAGCTCTCCACACTATCCACAACACCACCAACCTTTGTGTCATCAGCAAAATTACTAACCCATCCCTCCACTTCCTCATCCAGGTCGTTTATAAAAATCTCGAAGAGTAAGGGTCCCAGAATAGATCCCTGAGGCACTCCACATGCAACCGTCTACAACCACTCTTTGCCTTCTGGGGGCAAGCCAGTTCTGGATCCACAAAGCAATGTCCCCTTGGATCCCATGCCTTCTTACTTTCCCAATAAGCCTTGCATGGGTTACCTTATCAAATGCCTTATGAAATCCATATACAGTTCACTACATATACTGCTCTTCCTTCATCAATATCTTTAGTCACAGCCTCAAAAAATTCAATCAGGCTCTTAAGGCATGACCTACCCTTGACAAAGCCATGCTGACTATTCCCAATCATATTATACCTCTCCAAATTTTCATAAATCTTGCCTCTCAGGATCTTCTCCATCAACTTACCAACCACTGAAGTAAGACTCACTGGTCTACAATTTCCTGGGCTATCTCTACTCACATTCTTGAATAAGGGAACAACATCAGCAGCACTCCAATCCTTCCCTTCCCCATTGATGATGCAAAGATCATTGCCAGAGGTTCAGCAATCTCCTCCCTCACCTCCCACAGTAGTCTGGTGTACATCTAATCTGGTCCCCGCAATTTATCCAACTTGATGCTTTCCAAAAGCTCCAGCACATCCTCTTTCTTAATATCTACATGCTCAAGCTTTCCGTCTGCTGTAAGTCATCACTACAATCACCAAGATCCTTTTCCATAGTGAATACTGAAGTAAAGTGTTCATTAAGTACCACTGCTATTTCCTCCACTGCAATACACACTTTCCCACTGTCACATTTGATAGGTCCTATTCTTTCACATCTTATCCTCTTGCTCTTCACATACTTGTAGAAAGCTTTGGGGTTTTCCTTAATTTGGCCCGCCAAGGCCTCCTCATGGTCCCTTCTGACTCTCCTAATTTCCTTCTTAAGCTCCGTCCTATTAGCCTTATAATCTCCTAGATCTCTAACATTGCCTAGCTCTCTGAACCTTTTGTAAGCTTTTCTTTTCTTCTTGACTAGATTTATTACAGCCTTTGTACATCACAGTTCCTGTACCCTACCATAACTTCCCTGTCTCATTGGAACATACCTATACAGAACTCCACACATATATCCCCTGAACATTTGCCACATTTATAACTATATAACCATATAACAATTACAGCACAGAAACAGGCCATCTCGGCCCTTCTTGTCCATGCCAAACGCTTACTCTCACCTAGTCCCACTGACCCGCACTCAACCCATAACCCTCCATTCCTTTCCTGTCCATATACCTATCCAATTTTACTTTAAATGACAATACCGAACCTGCCTCTACCATTTCTACTGGAAGCTCGTTCCACACAGCTACCACTCTCTGAGTAAAGAAATTCCCCCTCGTGTTACCCTTAAACGTTTGCCCCCTAACTCTCAACTCACGACCTATTGTTTGAATCTCCCCTACTCTCAATGGAAAAAGCCTATCCACGTCAACTCTATCCACCCCCTCATAATTTTAAATACCTCTATCAAGTCCCCCCTCAACCATCTATGCTCCAAAGAATAAAGACCTAACTTGTTCAATCTTTCCCTGTAACTTAGGTGTTGAAACCCAGGTAACATTCTAGTAAATCTTGTCTGTACTCTCTCTATTTTGTTGACATCTTTCCTACAATTCGGTGACCAGAACTGTACACAATACTCCAAATTCGGCATTACCAATGCCTTGTACAATTTTAACATTACATCCCAACTCCTATACTCAATGCTCTGATTTATAAAGGCCAGCATACCAAAAGCTTTCTTCACCACCCTACCCACATGAGATTCCACCTTCAGGGAACCATGCACCATTATTCCTAGATCACTCTGTTCTACTGCATTCTTCAATGCCTTACCATTTACCATGTATGTCCTATTTGGATTATTCCTACCAAAATGTAGCACCTCACATTTATCAGCATTAAACTCCATCTGCCATCATTCAGCCCACTCTTCTAACTGGCCTAAATCTCTCTGCAAACTTTGAAAACCTACTTCATTATCCACAACGCCACCTACCTTAATATCATCTGCATACTTACTAATCCAATTTACCATCCCATCATCCAGATGTATATGACAAACAACATTGGACCCAGTACAGGTCTCTGAGGCACACCACTAGTCAACGGCCCCCAACCTGTTGATTGTTCCTAATCAGACCCTGTCTATCCAGATAATTATATATACCTTCTCTAAGAATATTTTCCATTGATTTACCCACCACTGACGTCAAACTGACAGGCCTATAATTGCTAGGTTTACTCTTAGAACCCTTTTTAAACAATGGAACCACATGAGCAATACGCCAATCCTCCGGCACCATCCCCGTTTCTAATGACATTTGAAATATTTCTGTCAGAGCCCCTGATATTTCTACACCAAACTCCCTCAAGGTCCTAGGGAATATCCTGACAGGACCTGGAGATTTATCTGCTTTTATATTCCTTAAAAGTGCCAGTACTTCCTCCTCTTTAATTGTCATAGTTTCCATAACTTCCCTACTTGTTTCCCTTACCTTACACAATTCAATATCCTTCTCCTTAGTGAATACCGAAGAAAATAAATTGTTCAAAATCTCCCCCATCTCTTTCGGCTCCACACATAGCTGTCCACTCTGATTCTCTAAGGGACCAATTTTATCCCTCACTATCCTTTTGCTATTAATATAACCGTAGAAACCCTTTGGATTTATTTTCACCTTACTTGCCAAAGCAACCTCGTATCTTCTTTTAGCTTTTCTAATTTCTTTCTTAAGATTCTTTTTACATTCTTTATATTCCTCAAGCACCTCATTTACTCCATGCTGCCTATATTTATTATAGATATCTCTCTTTTTCCTAACCAAGTTTCCAAAATCCCTTGAAAACCATGGCTCTCTCAAACTTTTAACCTTTCCTTTCAACCTAACAGGAACATAAAGATTCTGTACCCTCAAAATTTCACCTTTAAATGACCTCCATTTCTCTATTACATCCTTCCCGTAAAACAAATTGACCCAATCCTTTTGCATCTCCTCAAAGTTAGCCTTTCTCCAATCAAATATCTCAACCCTGGGTCCAGTCCTATCCTTCTCCATAATTATATTGAAACTAATGGCATTGTGATCACTGGACCCGAAGTGCTGTCCAGCACATACCTCCGTCACTTGACCTATCTCATTCCCTAACAGAAGATCCAACATTGCCCCTTCTCTAGTTGGTACCTTTATGTATTGCTGCAAAAAACTATCCTGCACACATTTTACAAACTCCAAACCATCCATTCCTTTTACAGTATGGGCTTCCCAGTCTATGTGTGGAAAATTAAAATCTCCCACAATCACAACCCTGTGCTTACTACAAATAACTGCTATCTCCTTGCAAATTTGCTCCTCCAATTCTCGCTCCCCATTAGGTGGTCTATAATACACCCCTGTAAGTGTTACTACACCTTTCCCATTCCTCAATTCCACCCAAACAGTCTCCCTAGATGAGCCCTCTAATCTATCCTGCCACAGCACCGCTGTAATATTTTCACTGACAAGCAACACAACACCTCCCCCTCTTGTCCCTCCGATTCTATTACACCTGAAGCAACGAAATTCAGGAATATTTAGTTGCCAATCACACCCCTCCTGCAACCATGTTTCACTAATAGCTACAACATCATATTTCCAGGTATCAATCCTTCTGTACTTTTCCCTGAAAACATCTGTTCCCAATTTAAGCTGGCAATTTCCTGCCTGATAGCCTCATAATTCCCCTTACTCCAATTAACCATTTTTCTATCTTGTCTGTTCCTATCTTTCTCCAAAGCTATTGTAAAGGAGATAGAATTATGATCACTATCTCCAAAATGCTCTCCCTCTGAGAGATCTGACATCTGACCAGGTTCATTTCCCAATACCAAATCAAGTACAGCCTCTCCTCTTGTAGGCTTATCTGCATAGCGTGGATGCGGAGAGGATGTTTCAAATAGTGGGGAGTCTAGGACCAGAGGGCACAGCCTTTGAATAGAATGAAGATGTAGAGGAGTTTCTGTAGCCAGAGGGTGAGTATGTAGAATTTGTCACCCATGCTGTGTAGGCCAGGTGGCTGGGTATATTTAAGGCAGACTTTGATAGTTTCTTGATTAGTCAGGGCATGAAAGGTTACACCCTTCCTATATTGTGATTACCAGAACTGCACACAATGCTTCGAGTGTGCTTTGACTTAAGATTTATTCGGAATGTTTAAACCTTAAGGTTTAAGGTTTTTTCCTTAAAGGTGGTGGTGAGCTACCTTCTTGAGCCATTGCAATCCCTAAGGTGATTGTATACTCAAGTTGAGAATTTGAGGTCTCAGCCTAAAACGACGATTGTTCATTTCCCTCCATAGATGCTGCCTGATCTGCTGAGTTTCTTCTGCATTTTGTGTGTGTCGCTCAAGTTTCCCAGCATCTTCAGAATCTCTTGTTTCTATAAAAGCTTAAGCCTTTCCCTTCTCTGGACAGCACATCTATAGATTAAACACAAGAAACAACAGCCTTCAAGGAACAGCGAAAAATGCTCCCGTATTTCTCTGTAATATAAAATCTCTTGAGGACAGAAAGAAAATCTTAATTTAAACCACTGGAAATAAGTTTCTGGGCATTGTGGATCACAGAATGCACACTCACCTTGAAGTAACATTCACTATTTGCGATACTGCTTAGTTGAGGCCCATTGACTGATGTAAGCTTTTTAAGCAATAAACTGTTTCTTTTGAAGTCTAACACGTCTATGCTTCTGACTGCCAAAAGACTGTAACAAATAAGAGCAGGTGTATGCTCTGGGAGCTCCTCAAACCTCCTCTAGTGGTCAATGGAATTGTGATTTATCCTGCGCCTGAATCCATTTTCTCACTTCTTTAATTCCCGTGGTGTCCAAAATTTATTGATCTGTACTTCAATATATTCAGATGCTGATTATTCTCAGCTCTCTGAGGCTGAAGATTCCAAAGATTTACAACCCACTACATGAAAAAATTTCTCAATATTATGGCTGAAGCTTTACGGTGAGACAATGAATTCTGGTTCTAGATACAGACAGAGCAAGCAACAGCTGGACATTTACCCCGCCAATCTTTCAGTTCATTTTTCAACAGGCCACTCATACTCTATCAATATTCAGTGGAAAGTACTTTCATTTGAAGAATTAACCCAGTGAATCTGCACTACGTTCATTCTCAGAACATTCTGTTGGAATGGAGATTTAAAACTGCACGTCACAATCAAATGAGGGTCTCACAAGTGTTTACAATCTCAGCAAGACTTTGTTTCTTTGGTGCTTCAACCTCCCTTTGTAATGAATGTCAAAGCACCACTTTCCTTCATCATTTACCTAGAACATACCATAGAATATTCCAGCACAGTACCAGCCCTTTGGCCTACCATGTGGAGCTGACCTTTTAACCTATTCTAAAATCAATATAAAACTTCCCTCCTACATGGTGTAGTGCTCCAGAAGGTGTATGATCAGCAACGAGTCCAGCATTCCTAGTGGCCAGCACCATTACTGTTCTTGTGTTAAAATGCTTTCATGAGATTACAGTGGAATGTTCAAGTTCATTCATTGTTATAATTTAACCATAGGTTAATAGTGTTTGTGTTTGTGAGTCACCCTGAGTGTAAATGGGGTGTGTGATCATCACCTCCCCCATCTCCCCGGGTCATAACACCCAGTCTGTTTTTTGTGCTTGTCGCAGTAAAAATGGCTGTTGAGTTAAATGAGTTTTCCTCGTCCGTCTTTGTGGACTGAATATTCACTACATTGATATCAGGAGTGGGATTAGAAATTGACGGCGAGATTGAAGGGCTATGACATCAGATAGAGCATCCAAAGATAGGACACCGGAGGGAGGGCCTGGGAACTGAGGATTGTGTCTTCCCAGGGAACCCCAATGTGGCAAGTGTACTAAGGCTCTCCAACCCAAGGGACACAGTGGAGTGTAACATCCACCTCCCTTGCGGCCCGCACCGGGGAACCAAGATACTGCAGCCATGGGAGAATGGGCAACATGGCAAACACCACCGATATCGCCTGAGCAGGAGAAAGACTAACGGGCCTCAGCAATTCACACCACAGGATCCACCCTGAAGCTCCCCAGATACAGCAGTGCCAACCTTACCTGCCGCAGGTCAAACTTACCGCATGGCTCACTGAGACGCCTGTGCATCTTGCCCTGGGGCAGGAGGGGGATGACCTGTGGACCTTCCTCAACCTAACAGCAGCTGAGCAGCGTGACTACAGGGCCCACGTAGCGGTGCTTGAGCAGCATTTTGGGCAGGGGCCATTGGAGGAGGCAATGAGGTAAGAACTGGGCAGTGGACAATGTAGTGTGAGAGAAAGCCTGGGAGTGCTTGCAACAGTTCTCCACCACTGTGCTCAGCACGGCTACCCCCAGTTCCCTCCCGTGGCCCAGGAAGAGCTTGCCCTCCACGCCCTTGCATTGGTGCTGACGCTGGAGTACCTTTGGCAGCGTGTTCACTTGACATCACCATCATTGCTGTCGGAGGCGTTGGCCCAGGTAGGGAGGGTAGAAGCAATTTTGGTCTCCCGAGGCATACCAGTGTTACTCCCCATGCCGTGGGTCACTGAAGCAGAAGAGGAAACTGACGAGGAGGAGCCTGTGAGACAGGTAAGACCAGCACTGCGCTGGCGCCACCGCGTGCCACGGAACGATCTCTGCTATCAACGTGGCGAGACAGACCAGGTAGCCCAGAACTGCTCCACACTGATCCAGCGTGACCATCAGGAAACGCTGAGCGGGCAGCGCCGCCCAAGTCCTCCAGCAGAATCCCTCCGTTGTCGCCTCAGTGGGTGGGTCGTTTGGGTTAAGAGCGAGGTTTGTACGTGGACTGCATGGCGGGGGGCAGCAGATGCCGTGTGCTGGTGGACACAGGGTCAACCATCACCATCACGGACCAGCCGTCCCCGCCTGGGTGGACAACGACGATGGTCCAGCTAACTACAGCCACCGGCGACTGTGGCAATGACAGGGAAGAGAAGGCTGCACAGCACAGTGGGGAAGAATCACGGTTCAGCACAAGGTGTAGCTAGCCGACATCCCGGGGACCTGCATCATTGGGCCGGACTTGCTGTCCCATTGGGGAGCTGCATAACTCTGCCAGGGCAACACTCTGCCTCGGTGCTGAGGCCGTGGCTCTCCGGCAGGGCAGCTCCAGGAACCAGGCCTGACGGGTGCAGCAACAACCGCCGGTTTCACAGCGGCCCGCTGCAGTGCAGCACACCCCACAACGGCCCAGGGCAACACAGCGGAGCCAGGGGCAAGCGGCGGCGGCTGGGCTTCGGGTGGCAGCCGGAGGTGATGTAGACTTCCCCACCATTGACCGGCAGCGAGCAGGTGAGCGGCCCCCTGTTGGCCCAGGTGAGGGGTGGCTGAGCGTGGAACGTTGGTCAGACTGACCAGAGGTCTTCACCTTGGATCCAGAGACCAGGGCTCAATACTCTCAGTGGGGCACACCGGAAATTCACGATGAGTTTCAGTTCCTGCCGTGGCAATTTCCCAGTGATGACAAACATCTGCAGCTGTTGGTCACCCGGGAACCCCACGCCATGGTGTACGGTCTGATGAAGGCCCGCCATTTCAGGGTCGTAAGGACTTGGGCAAGCTGTACGAGCGCTTCTACTGAACTGGGTACAGGCAGGACGTGGAGCCATTAGTGCGCTGGTGGGGGGGAGGGGGAGGGCGCGGTTGAGATCAACAGCCGCCCCAGCACTCCTAGTGTCCAGCGCTATTTATTGTTCTTATTTTAAAATGCTTTCATGGGATTATGGTGGGAAGTTCAAGTTCATTTATTGTTACTTTTTATCTTGGGTTATATGGTTATTCGCATGCGTGTTTGTGGGTCACCCTGACTGTAACCGGGGGGGATCTCCCTCCAGGTCAGAGCACCTGGTCTGTTTTTGTGCTTGCTGCAATAAAAATGGCTGTTGGGTTAAATGAGCTTTGCTTGTCTGTCTTCGTGGACCAAATGCTCGCCACATTACCATTCCACTCTATCATCCATGTGCCTATGTAAGAGTTTCTTAAATGTCCCTCAAGTATCTGCCTCTACTGTCTCCCCTGGCTGGGCACTCCAAGCACACACCTATCTCTGTGTAAAGAACTTATTTCTGATATACCCCCTATACTTTCCTCTGATCTCCTTAAAATTATACTTCTTTGTAATAGCTATTTTCATCCCAGGGTAAAAAACCTTTGCCTATTCACTCTATCTTGGCATCTTATCATCATGTACACCTTTATCAAGTTACTCTTCATTCTCCTTCGGCCCAAAGAAAGAGCCCTAGCTCTCTCAGCTTATCTTCATAAGACATGCCTTCTATTCCAGGCATCATCACAGTAAATCTCCTCTGCATCCTATCTAAAGCTTCTTCATTCTTCCTATAATGAGGTAACCAGAACTGAACATAATATTCCAAGTGTGGACTAACCTGGGTTTTATCAAGCTGCAATGTTACCTTGCAGCTCTTGATCTCAATCCCCTGACTAACGAAAGCCAAAACACCCCAGCAATTTGTGCGGCAACTTTGCGGGATCTATGCTTGTGAATCTATACACTCCAAGATTCATCTGTTCCTCCACACTACCATTAAACCTGTATTCTGCTTTCGAATTCAAACTTGCAAAGTGAATCAATTCACACTTCTTCAGGTTGAACTCCATCTGCTACTTCTCAGCCCAGCTCTATATCCTGTCAAGGTCCCATTGCAACCTACAACAAGCCTCCACACCATTCATTCCACCAACCTTCCTGTCATCTGCAAGCTTACTAACCTGCCCTTCGACTTCCTTGTTCAAGTCATTTATAAAAGTCACAAAGAACTTTAGTTGTCCAACAAAGTAGCTTGTCAATCTAAATTATCTGTGGAGAAGAAAACTTACAGATTGACATTAATACTGCTTCTTTTTTCTATAGACCAGGGGTGTCAAACTCACTTTAGGTCACGGGCCGGATTGAGCAAAATGCAGCTTCATGCGGGCCGGATCAGTCGGACGCGTGCGAACGCAGCTTTCGTTGCCTCCGTTTTTTCAGCCTGCTCTCATGTGTCTCAGTCTCTGCTATAACTACAAAGTGTTTCACTTTACAAATTCCGTTTCTTATGAAGAAGACTGCCGAGCAAGACTGCCGAATAAACACTAAAAACCCTGAAAACCTGGTACCTGAATAAACTCAGCATTAGCCATATCATACGCCATAGGCGCTTCGATTACTGGGGCCAGCTTTAATAGTAATTAGATATTATCTCGCGGGCCAAAGATAATTCCACCACGGGCCGGATTTGGCCCGAGGGCCTTGAGTTTGACATATATGCTATAGACACTGCCTGACTTTTGAATACATCAAAATTTTTGGCATTTAACAGAAGAATATAGAAAACTTCTTATTGAAGCTGGTCAGACTATCACCTTGCAGTTTCTGACACCATTCTGGCTCTTATCTGTCCATTACCCCCTCCTCTATCACCTCCTAGTTTGCTTTGCCATTTCATTCTATGCTGGCTAAGTCCCCTGTCTTCAGTCCAGATAAACAGACTTGACTTACTGACTACTTGTTTATTTCTCATGATAGATGCTGCCTGACCCGGTGAGTTCCTCCCGCGGTCTGATGTTGTAGTGTGTGAAGGAAGAGAAGTGAGTGCAGTTACTGTTACAAGAGAGAAGGTGCTCAAAAAGCTAAAAAACCTAAAGGTACGTAAGTCACCCAGACCAGATGAACTGCACGCTAGGTTTCTGAAAGAGGTAGCGTTAGAGATTGTGGTGGCATTAGAAATGAACTTTCAAAATCATTGGACACTGGCATGGTGCCAGAGGACTGGAAATTTGCAAATATCTCTCCAATTTTAAGAATGGAGGGAGGCAGTAGAAAGGAAATTGAAGACCAGTTAGCCTGACCTCAGTGGTTGGGAAGATGTTAGAATCAATTATTAAGGATTATGTGATGGAGTACTTGGTGATACAGGACAAAATAGTACAAAGTCAGCATGGTTTCCTTCAGGGAAAATCCTGCCTGACAAACCTGTTGGAATTCTTTGAGTAGATTACAAGTAGGATAGTTAAAGGTGATGAAGTGGATGTTGTATATTTGGACTTTCAAAAGGCCTCTGACAAGGTGCTTACCAAGTTAAGAGCCCATGGTATTACAGGAAAGTTTCTAACATGGTTAGAGCATTGGCTGATTGGTAGGAGGCAGTGAGTGGGATCCTTTTCTGGTTGGCTGCCAGTGACTAGTGGTGTTCCACAGGGGATCAGTGTTAGGACCGCTTCTTTTAATGTTGTTTATAAATGATTTAGATGATTGTCAAGTTTGCAGATGATGCAAAGAATGGCGGAGGGGCAGGTAGTGTTGAGGAAACAGGTAGGATGTAGTAGGACTTAGACAGATTAGGAGAATGGGCAAGGAAGTGGCAAGTGAAATAAAATGTTGGGAAATGCATGGTCATACACTTTGGTAGTAGAAATAAATGTGCAGACTATTTTCTAAATGGATGGGAGAATCCAAAAATCTGAGATGCAAAAGGACTTGGGAGTCCTTGTGTAGAACACCCTAAAGGTTAATTTGCAGGTTGGGTCTTTGGTGAGGAAGGCAAATGCCATGTTAGCATTCATTTCAAGAGGTCCAGAATACAAGAGCAAGGATGAGATGTTGAGGCTTTATAAGGCACGGGTGATGTTTCACCTTGAGTATTGTAAACAGTTTTGGGCCCCTCATCTTAGAAAAGATGTGCTAGCATTGGAGAGGGTCCAGAGGAGGTTCACAAGGGTGATTCCAGGGATATTTTCATCATTCGAGGAATGTTTGATTGCTCTGGGTCTGTACTCACTGGAATTTAGAAGGATGAGGGGGGACCTTATTGAAACCTCTTGAATATTGAAAGGCCCAGACAGAGTAAATGTGAAAAGGATGTTTCCCATGGGAGGTGAGTCTAGCACAAGATGGCACAGCTTCAGGATAGAGGGGTGCCCTTTCAAAACAGAGATGTGGAGAAATTTCTTTAGCCAAAGGGTGGTAAATTTGTGGAACTTGTTGCCCAGTGCAGCTGTGGAGGCCAGGTCACTGGGTGTGTTTAAGGCAGAGATTGATAGGTTCTTGATTGGATGTGGCATCAAAGATTATGGAGAGAAGGTCAGGAACTGAGGATGAGTATGAGAAAAAAATAGGATCAGCCATGATGGAATGGCGGAGCAGACTCGATGGGTTAGATGGCATAATTCTGCTCCTATGTCTTCTGGTCTTATGCTCTATGGCTTTTGTGAGACAGAGTGTGTTAGCCAACAACAAAGATGAGTATGATGTAGTAAACATCCAACCATATGGGAGGCTTGCAACACAGTTTCTGTGGGGAAAGTATGAAATGAAAGTTCAAACACATCAAGCTTTATGAAAGTACTTCACCAATCAGGTGACTCACTCACACCTTCTCTGTAGAGTATAGAGATGTTTCTCATGGACAACATCAGATGGAAAGCTTGTGCAGAGGGTGAGCGCCACAGCAAAGGAACTTAATAATGTAAGCTGACCTGAAATGATCTGCTCTCACATTTAACAAGGAGATCCTCAAAAAGGTAAAGAGATCCCATTTCCAACATCAATTTGATACACATGGTGGAAAGCTTCCCATTCAACACAATCAAACAAAAATGGGAGAAATCATTGTCCACACTGAAAGACATTGCCTGGTATTCTACAAATGGCTGAGTTTCGGAGTGTGGACTGAGAGATTCAAGCTCGTTTACTGTCATTCTTCAGTACACTAGTGTAAAGGAGAACAGAATGATTGTAACTCCGGATCAAATGCAACATAAAAAAGACACTAAGCACGAAGAACACAATAGCTATAAATATAAAAGCAATCCCATGCAACATAATGTACAACTGCTATTTGCACAGACTGTTGGCATGTGCATAAAAGTGACTCTAGGCCTCGGTATGTCCTGGTGGTGTGTTGGGTTAATGGATGGAAGTGTACATCAGTCTGATAGCTTGGGGGAAGGAACTGTTTTTCAATCTAGTGGTGTTGGTGAGGGTGCTGAGAAGCCTCTTCTAAGATAGGAGTGAGACAAAGAAGAAGGGTGGACGGGATCCTTCATGATATTGCGAGCCTTTTTCCCTCAGCTTTCTGTACGTATGTCATTGATGGCAGGTAGACTGGTGTTGGTGATGCAACGGGTTTAACTTCCCATTGTAGAGCCCTCCTGGCAGGATCATATGTGGTCTAAAAGGAGAGAGAATCTGGTCTAAACTGTTCAGCATATGAGCCTTTTGTTCAGTTTAGATTGTAGGACATCCAAGGGGTTGTAGCAAAAATGCCAGTGATTCTGCCCTCTTGACAGCAGCAGTGCAACGTTCAACGATAGCCAGAAGACATCTCCTAAAGTTTTGGTCCAGATACAGGAGGAATAGCAGTGATCAAACGCTTGCGAAGTTAATGTTACAGGAATATTGGCAGTCATTACCTTGTAATTAGCCTGTTGAAGAATCCAAGTTTTATACATGCCAGAAGAAAAGATAGATTGCAATGGCCTCAAAATCAAAACACAAAGCAATAGTTGAGCACTCTTTTGAATTCAACGCCAGGACCAAGAAATAGTTTTCTGATAACAGGGAAATCTTCACAACATTAACACTGCTGTAGATATACATTGTAGTATCCACACTCAGTGGCCATTAGGGACACCTGTATACCTGCTTGTTAATGCAAATACCTAATTAGCCAATCAAGTGGAAGCAACTCAATGCATAAAAGCCTGCAGACATGGTCTGTTGTCTCTCAGATCAAATATCAGAATGGGAAGAAATGTGATCTAAGTGACTTTAACCATGCAATGATTGTTGGTGCATATTTAATGGTTTGAGTATCACAGAAACTGCTGATCTCCTAGGATTTCAAAAGTTTCAAAGGTACATTTAATGTCAGAGAAAGGTATACAATATACATCCTGAAATGCTTTTTCTTTGCAACCATCCAAGATGGTGTCCCAAAGACAGTTAAATGTTAGAACCCCAAAGTCCCCCTCAACTCCCCTCCCTCCTGCAGCAGCAAAGCAATGATCCCCCTCCCCACCAGCAAAAAAAAAGCATTGACACCCATCGCCAAGCACTCAAGTGTGCAGCAAAGCAACAGCAAAGACACAGACTTGCAGTACTCCAAAGTGTACTCCTTCACCCAGTATTCAACATACCACAGGCATTCAACATCCACAACATTCAACATACCTCTCTCCCTAATAATTTCACAATAGTCTCTAGAGTTTACAAAGAATTGTGCAAGAAAGGAGACATTCAATGAGCAGCACTTCTGTGGGAGAAAATGCCTTGTTGATGAGAGAGGTCAAAGGAGAATGCCCAGACTGGTTCAAAGCTCACAAGAAGGCACCAGTAACTCAAATAACCATGTTACAACAGTGGTATGCTAAGGAGCATTTCTGAATACACAACACGTTGAACCTTGAAGTGGATGGGCTACAGTAGCAGAATACAACAAATACACACTCCGTGGCTACTTTGTTAGGTACAGGAGGTATCTAATAAATTGGCCACAAAGTGTATACTGTTATCAACCATAGTATGAGACCATAGAATTTTAAGATTACAGTCCTGATTGATGGGACACTGATGGATGTAGCTGCTGATTTTTCAAGTATGGACAAGGATATATATGGCAACCAGTTCAGCTACCTAATCTTGGTGAGGAACACCGTTAGCTGTTAGTCTTAATACTTATCCAGAACTTCTGAAAGTCTGGGAAAATTGCAATGTTGTTCATGGTCAGGATGAGTTACCAATGGCCATTCTGGATGTTTAGCGTCAAGGCGAGGACTCTTAAGTTGTGTTGAAACTCAATTGGAAGGATATGTTCACCAATCAATCAGAAAAGCCTATGTCGTGTCTGGAGACACTATTGTCTAAATATAATGATATCTTCAAAGATGCAAACACAGGAATCATCAGCTATAAAACATACACATGCATATCAAGATGATTTCTTTATTCAAGATCTAAGTGGAAGAAGTCGTCACAAAGTTGGAAGGCAATGGAGATTTGGGCAAAGTCATTGCAATGGGGCAAATCTAATAGTACTACACAGAAGACAGATGTAGTAAGATTGTGGTGGCAACTACAAGTGAACTGCAAATCAGTTGATAATGAACAACATATCCTTTATAAATGTAGGCACAGTTGGCAGTCAGGTTTTGTATAAAAGTTGATTAGTCACACAGGTACAAGAGGATGTCAGAGATATCTCCCAATCAAAATAGTTGGCAAAAGGCTGAGAAATTACATGCAATGTTGATGTCGGTCTCCAATGCAAACAGCTATCAATAGAATGTGATCTAAATGATCAACATTCACAGTCCATCACACTTTTGCAAAGTTATAATGTCAAAATTCATCTCCAACTCTGTCTGAGTGACAACTGTGTAAAAATGACTCTTTGCAACCTTGTTGTGAGCATCCAGCTACATGCCACCAAAAGCATCTGCTTCAATACCTGCAACATCACCAGCACCTACCCCTATCACAGCCTTCTGCAATACGTTATCTGCATTACCTTTAGACCTTCTAACTTCCTGGACTCCATCTTGCAACCTACCTTGATCTCATCCAAAATCTGCATTCTTCCATGCTTTCTGACCTCAATAGGCACCCAATACAACAAAACAAAACATTTGCACTACTTTTGGGCTTTCCCACACCCTGTTTCTCCAATGCATTGACTCTCCAGGATCTCTACACGCATCCATCTTAACCTATTGAAAATGCTCACTTCTGTGCGACCAGAGCTGTTGACTCACTCTCCCCTGAGCTCTGAATTGCTGTCTGTTAACCTCTCAGACTCACAGAACAGAAAACAATGCGACAAACGAACAGTCCATTTGGCCCACAATATCTGTGTTGTTCATTATTCCAAATTAAACTAGCATGTCTGCTTATGATCCATATCCCTCCATCTCCTGCATATTCATGTGCAACCATTTTGTCTGTTTTCGCCACTACCTCCAGCCATACTTTCCAAGCCAACACGTCTGCCAACACAGATGCCTTGTGCAGGAAGGCACAGAGTCGACTGTACTTCCTTAGAAGGTTGGCGTCATTCAATGTCTGCAGTGAGATGCTGAAGATGTTCTATAGGTCAGTTGTGGAGAGCGCCCTCTTCTTTGTGGTGGCGTGTTGGGGAGGCAGCATTAAGAAGAGGGACGCCTCATGTCTTAATAAGCTGGTAAGGAAGGCGGGCTCTGTCGTGGGCAAAGTACTGGAGAGTATAACATCGGTAGCTGAGCGAAGGGTGCTGAGTAGGCTACGGTCAATTATGGAAAACCCTGAACATCCTCTACATAGCACCATCCAGAGACAGAGAAGCAGTTTCAGCGACAGGTTGCTATCGATGCAATGCTCCTCAGACAGGATGAAGAGGTCAATACTCCCCAATGCCATTAGGTTTTACAATTCAACCGCCAGGAGTAAGATATGTTAAAGTGCCGGGGTTGATTGTATTTAATGTATTTAAGGAAACTACTTAAGAACTTTTTAAAAGCTATTATTAATGCTTTTTGAGAGAGTGATTTAGAAGCATATCATATTTTTACTGAGTTAAGTATTGTATGTAATTAGTTTTGCTACAACAAGTGTATGGGACATTGGAAAAAATGTTGAATTTCCCCATGGGGATGAATAAAGTATCTATCTATCTATCTATCTACCTACCACTCTCTGTGTAAAGCATAACTCATACCAGTTTTAAACTTTCTCCCTCTCACCTTAAGTTCTCCAGTAGCTGACATTTCTACCCTGGGGAAGATCTCTCTGCTTCTGTTTCATCCCCAGAAATCCTCTCCTGCAATCTTCCTATGTGGATTAGTGTCAAACTTATCTGATAACACATGAATGATGCATTTTGGGACATTTAACTAACACGTACACTTTATGTACATATCGTTATCACAGACATGAGAAAATCTGCAGATGCTGGAAATCCAAAGCAACACACAAAGTGGTGGAGGAACTCAGCAGGCCAGGCAGCGTCTATGAGAAAGAGTAAACAGTTAATGCTTTGTGCCAAGACCCCTGATTGGACCCTGCTGAGTTCCTCCAATATTTTGAATGTGTTGCTTTGTTAATATTATATTTTATTTACAGTAAAGGTATCCAAACTTGACTCAATATAAGGGAAATGTTGCTTTATTTGATATGTTCAGCAACATCAAAAAATATAGATTTATGGGTTTGTTAAAATTAAGGTCCAGAAGAAATTCTTAGCTGTTTACGTCCATATGCCTGTCTTCCCTTGGTATTCAATAAAGTAATTTCTTTTTGATCTCAGAATATCCCAAATCTCTTTTCAGCCAAAAAAAAATTACTTGAGCGGTATAAAGGGTTGTTATGAAGCACTACTCCGAAGTCTCATTAATAATACTTGCTTCCCTGTATGACAATGTAATCCCCAGGCACCATTACAATGCATGTCTTTTTTTAAATCATGTTAAGCTGTTGCAAAAATATTAGAGAATTTTACAGACAAGTAATAACACAGTTAGTTAAAAACTCTTAAAGTAATACAACGTTGATTTATACAGCACCAGTAATGAAAATAAATTTGATATTAAACAAAATACATCAGTTTACAATTATGTTCTAAATTTAAGTACATAAATTAATTCACTTGGCATTGAAGCACAGAACAATTCGACTAATTTTCAATTGGGCTGTAATTATCTG
This sequence comes from Hemitrygon akajei, assembly GCF_048418815.1. NCBI lineage: Eukaryota > Metazoa > Chordata > Chondrichthyes > Myliobatiformes > Dasyatidae > Hemitrygon > Hemitrygon akajei. The sequence continues at coordinate 26,100,580 of NC_133127.1, forward strand.
TTAAATTTTTATAAGTGTAATTATCTGATATTAGGGAAATGATATTAACTCCTTGAAATCTGTATTAAAGGAGTAGATCTGGCCTTGTGTATTATTTCTCTCTTTACAGATACTGTCTGGCTTGTTGAGTATTTCCAGCATCTTTTACTTTTATTTCTGATTCTCAGCATCCACAAGATTTTTGAGTTAAAACAGGATAACTAGATTTACCTAATCAGGGAGTCTTGCTGCTGCAATTTTGAAAGTGGTGAACAAAATACTTGTCCCAAGCACAGCCTTGGGTCATGTTGGTTGTTAATGCAAGTGACACATTTCAATCTATGTGTGATAAATAAGGGAACCTGAATCTGAAAGTTGATTCTAGGTACTGATTCCTTTCTAACATGCAACATGTGATGTGGTGAAGTGTAATTTTAGGATATAAATAGTTGGACAGAGCTTCAGCTTCACTTATAGTAATGAACATCCAAACCTGGTATGCTCTTAACAGCCTTGTGGAACAAAGAGGAGATGGAGTACCCTGTAAGTAGCAAACATAAGACAGTGTTCCCGAGCCTTATATTCAAATATAAGACAAAATATAAAGACAAAATCAAGTTCGACTTCAATTTTTTGTTGTCATAGGCTACATACATGAGTATGTGCCATTAAAATTAGCTTTTTGCACCAGCAGCACAGTACACTCAAAGATGAGGACAAACACAGGTAAATATAGACTTAAATTACTACAAAATATACATAACTGCCATCTGTGCAAAATAAACATAAGGGCACTAGTCAAGATTGAGAGAGAGAGAGCAACAGAGACAACGGGGGAGAAAGACAGACAGAGACAGAGAAAGAAAGAGAGAGACAGACAGAAAGAGAGAGAGGAAGTGAGACAGAGAGAAAGAGAGACAGACAGAGAGGGGGAGAGAGAGAGAGAGAGAGAGACTGTGTGTGTGTGCGTGTGTGTATGAGAGAGAGAGAGAGAGAGAGAGAGAGAGAGCGCCCGGGGGAGGAACTTTATTTATTGATTGATTGATTGATTGATAGATTGAGATACAGTGTGGAATAGGCCCTTATGGCACTTCAAGCCACACTGCCCAGCAATCGCCTGATTTAATCTGAGCCAAATCACTGGACAATTTACAAGGGCCAATGAATCTACCACAATCTACTTCTTCAACAGGTTCGACAGCTCAATCTCATCCTCACCGCAGAAATCCACACCAGGCTTACTTCCCTCACAGGAAAATAGCCACTCACAGGAGACCTTGCCCAAGCCCAGGATTACGGCTGCACAGGTGGAAGGTCAACTGAGGAAGATCTGTACCAGCAAGGCGGCTGGACTGGATGGAGTTTCCCCACGATTACTGAGGGCCTGTGCTACTGAGCTGGGAGAACCACTACAGCGCATCTTCAACATGAGCCTGGAGCAGAGAAGAGTACCCAGACAGTGGAAGACATCCTGTATTGTCCCGGTACCGAAGAAACCACAACCAAAGGAGTTGAATGACTTCAGACCTGTTGCCTTGACGTCGCACGTGATGAAGACCATGGAGCGGCTGATAATACAGAATCTGAGGCCACAAACCAGGCAAGCCCAGGATCCTCTTCAGTTTGCATATAAGGAGAAGGTGGGAGTGGAGGATGCTATCACGTATTTGCTGCACAAATCACTCTCTCACCTAGAGGGGGTCAGTTGTGCTGTGAGGATTACATTCCTTGACTTCTCTAGTGCCTTTAACACCATCCAGCCCAAGATCTTAAGGCACAAACTAACGGAGATGGGAGTAGACTCTCACATGGTGGATTGGATAGTGGACTACTTGACAGATAGACCTCAGTATGTGCGGTTGGGAGACTGTAGGTCTGACATGGTGGTCAGCAGCACAGGAGCGCCGCAGGGAACCGCACTCTCTCCGGTCCTGTTCACCCTGTACACATCAGACTTCCAATATAACTCGGAGTCCTGCCATGTGCAGAAGTTCGCTGATGACACGGCCATAGTGGGGTGTGTCAGGAATGGACAGGAGGAGGAGTATAGGAAACTGATACAGGACTTTGTGATATGGTGCAACTCAAACTACCTGCGTCTCAATATCACCAAGACCAAGGAGATGGTGGTGGACTTTAGGAGATCTAGGCCCCATATGGAGCCAGTGTTCATTAATGCAGAACGTGTGGAGCAGGTTAAGACCTACAAGTATCTGGGAGTACAGTTAGACGAGAAGCTAGACTGGATTGCCAACACAGATGCCTTGTGCAGGAAGGCACAGGGTCGACTGTACTTCCTTAGAAGGTTGGCGTCATTCAATGTCTGTAGTGAGATGCTGAAGATGTTCTATAGGTCAGTTGTGGAGAGCGCCCTCTTCTTTGTGGTGGCGTGTTGGGGAGGAAGCATTAAGAAGAGGGACGCCTCACGTCTTAATAAGCTGGTAAGGAAGGCGGGCTCTGTCGTGGGCAAAGTACTGGAGAGTTTAACATCGGTAGCTGAGCGAAGGGCGCTGAGTAGGCTATGGTCAATTATGGATAACTCTGAACATCCTCTACATAGCACCATCCAGAGACAGAGAAGCAGTTTCAGTGACAGGTTACTATCGATGCAATGCTCCTCAGACAGGATGAAGAGGTCAATACTCCCCAATGCCATTAGGCTTTACAATTCTACCGCCAGGACTTAAGAACTTTTTAAAAGCTATTATTAATGCTTTTTGAGACGGTGATTTAGATGCATATCATATTTTTTTACTGAGTTAAGTATTGTATGTAATTAGTTTTGCTACAACAAGTGTATGGGACATTGGAAAAAAAGTTGAATTTCCCCATGGGGATGAATAAAGTATCTATCTATCTATCTATCTATCTATCTATCTATCTATCTATCTACCAACGGTACATTTGGGGAGAACAAGCTCCTTACAGGCAGCAGCAGGAATTGAACCCAGCTTGCCCGAACTGTAAAGCATTGTGCTAAACACTATGCATTGTCCAAGTGTTAGGGCTCTACAGTTCATCTCTAAAACATGCTGGCAGTAGGAAAGGAGCTGTTGTTGAATCTTGAGGTGTGGGTCTTCAAGCTCCTGTACCTCCTGCCCGATGGCAGCATAGAGAAGAGGGTGTAGCTTGGATGCTGGGAGTCACTGATGATGGATATTGCCTTCCTGAGACATCACCCCTTGTGAATGCTCTCGATGGTTGGAGAGCAGTACCCATGATGGAACTAGCTGAGAACATCACTCTGTTTAGTATCTTGCATTCCAGTGCATTGGAGCTTCCATTCCAGGCCATGATTTTCACCGTGCACCTGTGGAGGGTTGTCAGTCTTCAATTACACCTTTTATCTCCTTAAACTTCTTCATACAAAAAACCTTGAGACTACTTTGCCCCAAGTCATAATTTGACCTTCACTGGAGTGAGACCAGCCTTCAGCCATATTCAAATCCAGAAGCCTGCAAGTTGCCACTGAGGTGGCATCTCCAGGTTACCACATGAATGCAACTCTGATTCTTCCCAGGAAGCAACTGCCAGAATCCCAAAGTTTGATGCCTTCTCAAAGCTCCCTTCAAAATATTGAGGTTGCAATTTCCAGTTGATTGTTCACTGATCGCACAGGCATCTGCTCAATGTCCTGGATCAGGAGACAACCAGAAGAAACTGGGGCTAAAAGGCAAGAGCCAGAGAGAAGAGCAGACAAGTAGAGGGCTTCTGATTTCACATCTATGGCATCTTCGTGTCATGGTCCGTTCCGTGAATTCTGCATTCCGGTTCACGGTCTGGTCCATGTCCCTTATTCCAGGTTTTCCGGGTTTCCCCAGTTTCTGTTGAGGCACCTGATTCTTGTTTGGTCTGGCTTCATAAATAGCTTCAGGATTCAGCCTCTGGCTGCTGGATTGTTCCTGTCCAACCTCCTTGTCTATAATCCCTTCCCTTCACCTTCCTGCCTGGAGCCTCACCCTGTTTGGAACTGTCTGTATGTATTCACGCCTTCGCTATGAAGGTCCGGCTGTTTTGCCGCTACCTAGTGTTGGGAACTGTCTCGTCGTGTTTAGTGTTCTGAGTAATGAGTCCCGGCCCTACGTCCTTTACCAAAGGAGGGATCCCGGCTCGGTGTTCCATGTTCCTGTTTCTCCCTCGACAAAGGATCTGGGTTCTTGTCATGTCCATGTGCCTTGCCCAGCCTTGTTCTGGGATTCCCTCGTCCTGTGCTGGGGTTCCCTTGTCCTGTCCAGGAGTCTCATGTCCAGTCCTGTTGTCTCTCCCTCGACCAAGGCTCTGTGTTTTCATCATGTCCGTGTGCCTCGCCCAGCACAGGAATACCTTGCCCAACCTGGTGCTGGCATTCCCTCGTCCTGTCCAGGAGTCTCACATCCAGCCCTGTGCCTCTCCTCGTCCTGTAGCCACATCTTGTTCTCGCCTGGTTCTGGAGTCCGAGCCTGAGTCAAGACCCAGGTTCTGGGTCCAGTCCCCAGTTCCATGTCCTAGTTCCCTATCCTAGTCAGCTCCTAGCCCAAGCCCGGAGTCCTTGTCTCGTTTGGGGCCGGTGTCATGTCCAGTGTCCTTTCCTCCTCTCTTTCCCTGCTTCCTTCTCATGCCTAGTCCTGCTCCTGGTAGTTCAGTGTCTTGCATTTGGGTCCACTCTCAATGCCCCCCTTACGACACTATGTACAAATTTAGGTGCGAAAGAGATTCACTAGGATGTTGCCTGGGATGTGGATAATTAGCTACAAGGACAGTCTGTTATTGTCCTCACTGGAATGGAGAAGGCTAAGGGGTTACCTTATCAAGAGTAATGTTGGGACATGCTCCATCATGGCTATTATCAGGGTGGAAGTACAAGAGCGTGAAGATGCACATTCAATGTTTTAGGAGAAGCTTCTCTTCTCCTCTATGAATGGTCAATGAACTCATAAGACCATAAGACATAGGAGCAGAATTAGCCATTCAACCCATCAAGTCTGCTCTGCCCATGAACATTACCTCACTATTTTGCTCTCTTTGTACTACTAATTTATTTTTATACCTCTTATTTTACAGTATTTTTCCATTTTTTTATGTATTACACTGTACTGCTGGTGCAGAACAACAAATTTCACAAAACCCATTCCAAAAAAGCTGATTCTGATTCTGGGTGTTTACAAAAGCATAACGAGTATGGGCAGCCATGATATTTTTCTAAGACGAAGGGAATGAGCAACAGAAGGGTAGAAGTTAGGGTTGAGAAGGAAAATCTCTTAGAAAGATCTGAAGGGCCTTTTTTTACACACAGAAATGGTGTTGCTGGAAGAGGTGGTAGCAACAGCAACAATCACAACATTTAAAAGAAAACATTTCGACAGGTACATCACACCGACAGGAAATAAACAGCAGAGCGTGGGCCAAATGCTGGAAAATGGGATTGGTGCTAATAGGCATCTGGTCAGATGTCGAGCTGTAGGAGTTTTCTTGTGCTGTACAACTCCATGACTAATGTCTGAAAGATGATCTAAGTAGGTGATATATTTTATTAGTCTAAAAATTCATCGGAAGCCTAACTTTAACTTAACTGTTGTCTTGCTTCTGCGTTGGCTCCCTTATTTTTGAGTTAGATGGTGATGGCTCAGGACAAAAATGCAAATCTGGGATGAACTATTCAATGAGGTATTAAGGAATCAGATCAGAATTAGATTTATTATCACTGACATGTCATAAAAATGTATTATTTTTGTGGCAGTAGAGCATTGCAAGACATAAGAATTTGATATAGGCTATAATTTTAAAAGTAAGTAAATAAATAACTAGTGCAAATAAGGAATAGTGAGGTGGTGTTCATGGGTTGTTGGGTCAGACTCCTGTTCTGATTCAGATTTAGTTATTGCATGTACATGCAAACAGGCAGTGAGATGTGTTGAATGCGTTAGAAACCAGCATGCCCCAGGCTGTGCCAGGGCAGACTGGAAGTGTCACCACACATTCCAGCATCAACTTAGCATGCCCCCAATGGTTGGCAGGACAACACCATGCCCACCTGCTGAGAGCAGGAAGGTATGACAGGAAGACAAATTCTGTTTTCCTTGTTACTGATATTAATCTGACAAATGAGCCAAGTGAACACAGAGGACGTCACGAAATGAATAGAAACCTCTGATGGCCCTCCACACTATCCACAACACCTCCAACCTTTGTGTCATCAGCAAACTTACCAACCCATCCCTCCACTTCCTCATCCAGGTCATTTATAAAAATCACAAAGAGTAAGGGTCTCAGAACAGATCCGTGAAGCACTCCACTAGTCATTGACCTCCACGCAGAACATGACCCGTCTACAACCACTTCGTCATGACTGCAAAAACTTATCTGCTAAATCATCTTTATAACTATGTCAGGATCATATAATTTACTATAATTTAAAGCCTGCAGCAATTTTGAGGATAGAGATGAATGAATGTGAACAGTCTGTCGGGAGAGCTAAATTTTGCAGCTCAGTAAAAGGCCTGACATATAAATCTCACAGCAACTGAATTGTAAGTGATATTGGTAGTAAAGGAAATTGAGTTTTCTGTGATTCAGAGGAGGAAAAGGCCTTCAAAGGTTATGGTTGTTTTAGGACTGTAGCATCAAGCAGTTGTCTCTTCGTTTCCTTCCCGAATCTTGTATCCCCTTTGGAATTTATGGTGTGTACATACTCAGAAGAGCTCATCTAAAGTAAGTACATGTTCGGCACAGCATTGTGGGCCAAAGGGCCTGTAATGTGCTGTAGGTTTTCTGTGTTTCTATGTTTCTAGCCAGGAATGGTATTTAATTTCTCTGATAAGCTGCATTTTCGGAAAGAGTGCCGATGGATAATTTTGTCTCCTTTACAATAGCATTGGAGGGAGATAGGAACAGACAAGTTAGAAAAGTGTTTAATTGGAGTAAGGAGAATTATGAGGCTATCACGCAGGAAACTGGAGGCTTACGTTGGAAGCAGATGTTCTGAGGGTAAAGCCGCCTCTATAGGCCAAAGCCGTGTGTCTTCCCACATCCCAAAGACGAGCAGGCTAATAGGTTAATTGGGTGGCATGGGTTCATTGGGCTGGAAGGGCCTGTTACTGTGTTGCATTACTAAATAAAATAAATAAATGAATAAATATTCAGAAGTATGCAAACAGACAAAGAAACAGGATGTCAAAGGGCGCAGACTGAAGTAAGAGAAAATATCTTTAATTGTTACCTAAATTCGGATATTCACAGGTGTATTCACTGGATTTTTTATCAATTAAAGGTACTTATATATTCATAAATCTGCAGAAAGTTGTTAATCAGTGAAGACATTGCACATAAGCATAATGTTATCTACTTTAGATGAAAAAAGGAGAGGGTTCCTTTAGACAGAGATCTCAAAAGACACAGAAAGAAATCAAGTAGGAAGCTAAAACATGTAATTGAGATAAGGATAAGCATATTATAACAGGAAAGACAAAGCATTGAAATGCAATAACACACAAACAAATTGGATCAGAGTTGGATAGAAATGAAAATAAGGTTAGTGCAAAACAAAATCCCAAGATGTTTAAGAAGTGTCAAAAGACATATTTGCTCAGTATATAAATCCTTGAAGTATTCACAGTAAAGCAGATGAATGCACAAAAGTTCAAAGTACATTATCTACGTATATATTATACAACCGTGAGATTTGCTTCCTAATATGCAGCCAAAAAACAAAAAAAAAGAACCCATTAAAAAAGACCATCGAACAACCAATGTGCAGAGAAAGGAAAAGAAGAATCAAATTATCCAAACGATAATCGCAAGCAAATGGCGTTTCTGAAATTAAGTTCACAGAGAGTCTGAGACCCCCAGTTCAGCTGGTGACGGTGCCTAAGTCATCGTCCGAACATCAGTTTCAGTCACTTCGATACACTCTGGGGCCTGGACCCCACCACCTCAATTCAGCCTCAACCCGAGCTTTCTGATTTGGCCTGGTGCTTACATTGATCGAACCTTGGCTCGTCTTCGCTCACTGCTTTGCCTATAATTGCCTCCAAGTCCAAAGGCAAGTTAGAGACTATTGCTTGCATTGATCGTTTACCAGAAAAAAAGAGTGATTAACAAAGTTTGTGATTTGTTTTCCTTCTTTCATCAGCTACCAGCCAGAAGTTGCTGGGATTTGCCAGCACTATCTGAAACCAGAACTGGAAAGTAAATGTTTACAGTGTGATTTCCTTTGCAGAGACATAGCAACAGAGTGACTGAGTCAGAAAGCTGAATATCCAAAGACATCCAGAATTTAGGAAGTACTGACGAAAACTGAAGGAGATAGTGTGAGGTGGGGAGTAAAGGATGAGAGTAAAGCAGTAGAAGGGATACTGGCTCAGAAGTTATAGATGAATTTAATTTGCATATAAAGTTGGAAAAACAACCTTAGCAATAAAACAAACTGAGAATTAGTTCCCAGAGTAGATGTAAGATGTTTTATATTTTGATTTGCTCATGAGCAGCCAACCAGGGAAGAGGTTAACATAGACTTGTGGAGCAAGAACAATCCTGTTATGTTGGATTCTTCAATGAAGAATGATCATAGCATGATATGAATTCTTCCTTAAGATGGAATGTGATCTAATTCTGAAACTGGGGGTTAAAATTTAAGCTTCTTCCAGTTCAGCGCACTGGATTCAGTGCTCATAACGAGGCCTCCTCAACACTGGGAAAGACAAATGCAGATTGTTAGACTGCTTTGAGGCACATATGTGTTCAGTGTTCCGAGGCAACTAAGCTCACGCGCTGCCGATTCTTTATCCCGTTCACATTCCCTGCCCTCTATGTGGCCTCCAGCACTGTTATAATGAATAATACAGGCATGATGAACAGTGGCTCATCTTTGGTCTGGACACTTTGTGGTTGTGAAAACTCAATAATGAATTCGATAACTTTGGGTAACTGTTCTTCTGAAGATACAGATAAATAAAGCCATGAGCAGAAAACAAAATGTCAAAGTGTGTGAAAATGCTGAAGATTTTTGAAACAAAAGATAGCATTTCTGCTGTAAGTCAGCTGTGATGTTGGCTCAGTATCTTTCTCTCCATTAGAACAATCTGACCTGCACATGGAATATCTGATAGCCCTGCATTCATACCTTTAGATCTTTCATTGTCTCTCACTTTCCACATCTAAAAACTTACTAATTGCTCCACTAACTTCATAAACTCTACAATGTATCCTCACAACAATCCTGCCCTCACCTTACCAGAACTATTCCCTTTGTTTTATCCTCCCCTCATCCATATTCTCTGCAAGGTAAGAATCACTTGTTTTCTCTCTTTCCCAGCATATTTACGGAGGTCTACAGCAAAAAAAAAACACATTACACAAACACGAGAAAGTCTGCAGATGCTGGAAAACCAAAGTAACACAGAAAATGCTGGAGGAACTCAGCAAGCCAGGCAGAGTCATCCAGCTTCCCGTGTCCTGCACCTTGGCTGTTACTACCTCTCTGTATGTCCTACCTAACACCCCTCAGCCTCTCAACTGATCTAGAGATTATCCAGTTCCAGCTCCAACTTCTTAATGCAGACCGTTAGAAGCTGCAGCTGGATGCACTTCTCGCAGGTGTAGTCATCGTGGACACTGGAGATCTCCCTGCCTTCCCACAAGAGGTGCATTCAACTATCCTTCCTGGCATCCCAACTGCTCTAACTGAGTAAATATACAGAAGGAAAAACAATATTTATTTACAACGAGCTACAGCGTTTCACTTTCTCTCACTCAAGCCTCTCCTTACTAAAGTCTCAAGACCCCACTCACACAATGGCTGCTCCAACAATGGCAGCTCGACTTCCCCCTTCCTTAGTTTAATTTATTCATACCAATCTATCCCAATTACTAATTGGTCACTGCACAAATCACCAAACTGCCATAAATGGATGTCTTATGTACACATTTGGTGAACCCGAGTGAGCTACGTCTTCTCACACTTCAGATCACGATCGGCCGCTGCTCAAAATGCCAAACTACCGCAAGTTGAAGCATTCTGTTCTCAGTCAGAGAACCTGAGAGAGCTACATCTCTTCACCCTTTAGATCGCTGATTGGCTACTGCTCAAAAAAAAACAGTGATGAAGTCTAGGACCTGAGGGCAATGCTTTCGGGTAGAAGTAAGTCCCTTCAGAACAGACTTAAGCAGAAATTTCTTTCACTGGAGGATGGTGAATCTGTGCTATTCATTACTACAGTCATCTGTGAAAGCCAAGACATAGAAGCATAGAGATAGAGAAAACTTAGAGCACAATACAGGCCCTTCGGCCCACAAAGCTGTGCCAAACATGTCCTTACCTTAGAACTACCAAGGCTTACCCATAGCCTTCTGTTTTTCTAAGCTCCATGTATCCATGCAGGAGTCTCTTAAAAGACCCTATTGTTTCCACCACCGGCAGCCTATTCCACACACTCACCACTCTCTGCATAAAAAACTTACCACTGACATCTCCTCTGCACCTACTTCCAAGCACCTTAAAACTATGCCCTCTCATGCTAGCCATGTCAGCCCTGGGAAAAAGCCTCTGACTATCCACATGAATAATGCCTCTCAAAAATCTTGTGGACCTCTATCAGGTCACCTCTCATCCTCCGTTGCTCCAAGGAGAAAAGGCCGAGTTCACTCAACCTGTGCTCCCCAATCCTGGCAACGTCCTTGTAAATCTCCTCTGCACCCTTTTTATGGTTTCCACATCCTTCCTGTAATGAGGCAACCAGAACTGAGCACAATACTCCAAGTGGGGTCTGACCAGGGTCCTATGTAACTGCAACATTACCTCTTGGCTCTTAAACTCAGTCCCATGCTTGATAAAGCCAATGCTCTGTATGCCCATCTTAACCACAGAGTCAACCTGCATAGCAGCTTTGAGTGTCCTATGGACTCCGATCCCAAAATCCCTCTGATCCTCCACACTGCCAAGAGTCTTTCCACTAATGTTATATTCTGCCATCATATTTGACCTACTAAAATGAACCATCTCACACTTATCTGGGTTGAACTTCATCTGCCACTTCTCAGCCCAGTTTTGTATTCTATCAATGTCCCGCTATAACCTTTGACAGTTCTCCACACTATCCACAACACCCCCAACCATTGTGCCATCAGCAAATTTACTAACCCATCCCTCCACTTCCTCATCCAGGTCATTTATAAAAATCACAAAGAGTAGGGGTGCCAGAACAGATCACTGAGGTATACCACTGGTCACCGACCTCTATGTAGAATATGACCCATCTACAACCACCCTTGCCTTCTGTGGGCAAGCTAGTTCTAGATTCAGAAAGCAATGTCCCCTTGGATCCCATGCCTCCTTACTTTCTCAATAAGCCTTGCATGGGGTACCTTATGAAATGCGTTGCTAAAATCCATATACACTACATCTATGGCTCTACCCTCATCAATGTGTTTAGTCACATCCTCAAATATTTCAGTCAGGCTCGTAAGGCATGACCTGCCTTTGACAAAGCCATGCTGACTATTCCTAATCATATTATGCCTCTCCAAATGTTCATAAATCCTGCTTCTCAGGATCTTCTCCATCAACTTTCCAACCACTGAAGTAAGACTCAATGGTTTATAATTTCCTGGGCTATCTCTACTCCCTTTCTTGAATAAGGGAACAACATCCGCAACCTTCCAATCCTCTGGAACCTCTCCTGTCCTCATTCATGATGCAAAGATCATCGCCAGGGGCTCAGCAATCTCCTCCCTCACCTCCCACAGTAGCCTGGGGTCCCAGTGACTTGTCCAACTTGATGCTTTCCAAAAGCTCCAACACATCATTTTCCTTAATATTTACACGCTCAAGCTTTTCAGTCCACTGCAAGTCATCCCTACATTCTCCAAGATCCTTTTCCATAGTGAACACTGAAGCAAAGTATTCATCAAGTACCTCTGCAATCTCCTCCAGTTCCGTACACACTTTTCCACTGTCACACTTGATTGGTCCTATTCTCTCACGTCTTATCCTCTTGCTCTTCACAGACTTGTAGAATGCCTTGGGGTTTTCCAAAATCCTGTCCCCCAAGGCCTTCCTGTGGCTCCTTCTGGCTCTCCTAATTTCACTCTTAATCTCCTTAATAGCCTTATAATCTTCTAGATTTGTATCATTACCTAGTTTTTTGAACCTTTTGTCAAGTCTTCTTTTCTTCTTGACTAGATTTACAACAGCCTTTGTACACCGTAGTTCCTGTACCCTACCATCCTTTCCCTGTCTCATTGGAATGTACCTACATAGAACCCCACACAAATATCCTCTGAACATTTGCCACATTTCTTTCTTACATTTCCTTGAGAACATCTGTTTCAAATTTATGCTTCCAAGTTCCTGCCTGATAGCCTCATATTTCCAATTAAGCATTTACCTAACTTGTATGTCCCTATCCTTCTCCAAAGCTATGGTAAAGGAGATAGAATTGTGATCATTATCTCCAAAATGCTCTCCCACTGAGAGATCTGACACCTGACCAGGTTTATTTCCCAATACCAGATCAAGTACAGCTTCTCCTCTTGTAGGCTCATCTACATATTGTGTCAAGAAACCTTCCTGAACACACCTAACAAACTCCACCCCATCTAAACCCCTCACTCTAGGGAGATGCCAATCAATATACGGAAAATTAAAATCTCACAACACAGCAACCCTGTTATTATTACTCCTTTTCAGAATCTGTCTCCCTATCTGCCCTTCGATGTCCCTGTTACTCTTGGGTGGTCTATAGAAAACACCCATTAGAGTTATTGACCCCTTCGAATTCCTAACTTCCACCCACAGAGAATCCGTAGACAACCCCTCCATGATTTCCTCCTTTGCTGCAGCCGTGACACTATCTCTGATCAACAGTGCCACACCCCCACCTCTTTTGCCTCCCTCCCTGTCCTTTCTAGAAAGTCTAAAGCCTGGCACTTGAAGTAGCCATTTCTGCCCCTGCACCATCCAAGTCTCTGTAATGGCCACAACCTCATAGCTCCAAGTGCTGATCCACGCTCTAAACTCATCTGCTTTATTCATATTAGTCCTCACATTAAAATAGACACATCTCAAACCATCAGTCTGAGCGCGTCCCTTCTCTGTCACCTGCCTATCCTCCTTCTCGCACTGTCTCCAAACTCTCTAAACGTGAGCCAACCTCCCTTTCCTCCGTCACTTCAATTCGGGTCCTACATTGTGCATATTTAAAGTGGAGATTGATAGTTTCTTGATTAGAAAGGGCATCTGATGTTATGGGCAGAAGGCAGGAGAATGGAGTTGAGAGGGATAATTAATCAACCATGATGGAATGGTGAAGCGGACTCAACAGGCTAAAGGTCCTAATACTGCTCCTATGCTTTATGGTCCAACACGAACAGGAACTGTCTCAGTTCCGAAGCACAACAGCTGCCTTCGGGATAATAAAGTATGCCAAGCATCATCAAACATTAAGCCAGAGAAGGAAGCATTAGAACGGATAATCAAATGTAATCTTAGGTTTTATTTTTGAGGAGTAGCTTAAAGATAGAAAGAACAATATGATCAAGAAAAAAATTTTCAGGAGAAAGTTCTAATTCCTCCTTAAGACACAGAGCGGCGAAGGATTGGCTGCCAAATTATGTATCTCTTACCTCATCTGTCAATCTGACAGTGAACTGATTTTTCTGCAATGCAGCCCAATTCATGCAATGCAGAGAAATGCAGCAGCTACACAGCTTTCCGTGGAAAGCATACAGAGGGTGAACGGACCACTTATCTGCTATTTCCGGCTGATCAATAATTCTTTCCCACAATGGCCACCAGTGGTGCACTGTAAAGTCATACAGCATAGAAATAGGCTCTTTGATCCACCTGTTCATGCAAACCATGATGCCTATTTACACTAATCCCATTTCCTGACATGAGCCTCTATTGCTCTATGCCTTCCTATCCAAGTACCAGTCCAAATGCCTTCTAAAGCTGACTCCATCATCAGTGGCAGCTCGCTCCAGATAGTAGACCAACAGAAGTGATCTATATCAAATGAAAAGGACAATCCAGCTGGTGATACCTTGCTTCCTGAGACCAACTGTTGGCTCTCAGCTTGGTTTAGGTCTTAATGTGAGTGACCCACAACTCTCTGACCCCCAAAGCATGGACAAAATCGGCTGAGACAAAACTTCCCATTACTAACAGAGAAATATGAGATAAAGGTCCATTACTGTCCAGAACAGAATAAGTCAAGACCAGGTCAAGGTTGGCAGAACAAAAAGACATTAGTGAATTAGGGGGTCATGTCTCTTAAGACCATAAACCATAAGATGGAGAAATATTCCATTCTGGCTGATCTATTGATTCTCAACCCCATTCTTCTGCCTTCTCCCTGTAACCTTTGACACCAATACTAACCAAGAACCTACCAATCTTTGCTTTAAATATACTCAAAGATTACCTTCACACTACCTGTGGCAATGAGTTCCACAGATTCACTTCCAAAAATGATAAGAACTGCAAGACAATCTGCCTTTTTTACCTTGCCTGCAAAGGGCAAATTTTACTCCTGTAGTGTTCTGAATTGATAATGTATTCAAATACTTCAAACCCATAGCACCCCAGAGTCAATGTATTGATTTTGAATGACAACCATTATTTACAATGATGAGAAACGGTGTCGTATGATGCTTCCATGAAATTATTCCACATGAACAAAATACACCACAGTTACACACAGTGACCATTTTATTAGGTACACCTATACACCTGCTCATTAAAGCAAATATCTAATCAGCCAATCATCTGGCAGCAATTCAATGCATAAAAGCATGCAGTCATGGTCAAGAGGTTCAGTTGATTTTCAGACCAAACATCAGAATGGGGAAGAAATATGATCTAAATGACTTTGACCACGGAATGAATGTTGGTGCCAGATGGGGTAGTTTGAGTATCTCAAAAACTGCTGACCTCCTGGGATTTTCACACACAACAGTCTCTAGAGTTTACAGAGAATGATACGAAAAACAATAAAAACATCCAGAGAGTGGGTGTTCTCGGGGCAAAAATGTCTTGTCAATGAACTAGGTCAGTGGAGAATGGCCAGCCTGGTTGAAGCTGACAGGAAGGCAATAGTAACTCGAATAACCATGTGTTACAACAGTGGTGTGCGGAACAGCATCTCTGAACGCACGACACACTGAACTTTGAAGTGGATGGGCCTCAGCAGCAGTAAGCCATGAACATACACTCAGTGGCTAATTTATTAGGTAAAGGAGGTGCCAAATAAAGTGGCCAGTGAGTGGATGTTGACTCTGCAAAGTCTTTGCACATTCAAAAATATGCACCAGAAATACACTATAATGCAATGCACCACGTATTTGTGTGCTTGATTCACAGTGTCTTGACTTGATTTATACAGTTCAGTAGTTCCTGATTTCTGAAGTGATATTTGAATGGAACAAACAGTGCACACCGAGATTACAATATCTCAAAATGATTCAAGCTCAACACACTATCCGTAATCCCCAAAGTGATGTGAGTTGTTTTTTGAAATGATTATTCATATACTTAATAGTTCTCTTTGACAGGATATTGCTGGATTAGGGAAAGATATGAGGGCCATTATTTGAGTGCAGTGGCAGTGGGAGTCAATATTAATGGGAGACAGATGCTGGAATGGAGCAGAGCAGGCTTGACATAACCATCGAGGTGCATAACATATGTTTTGAACGTGGCAGCAGTGGGGTACAAATTCTTGACTGATCTAATTTTAGCCAAGGACTAGATGAGCAAACAGATTTGGAATTAAAGCTGTCTGCTTGGAGTGCTACTGTGAGGATTGTCACCCCACCCAGAGTGGATTTATGAATATTAGGAGAAAGACGGGAACAAAGCCAGTCCTTACTTGTTAACAGTCTTGTTAAGAGGTCATTAATAATCAGCTTGTGCTCAGCTATGTGCCTGCAGGGATTGACGGGCAGTAAATACCTAACTCAGAGCCAGCCCTGGTTTTAATCAGTGTGTGTGAGAGAAGATTCAATTTTAAGCCATTAATTCAGGCAGTGACTCAAATAAAGAATACTGAGCTGCCTTCGGGAGAAATGTGGCTGATGGAAGGAGAAAGGGTATAGACCCATAGGTGAGAGAAACTAAGGTGAGATGTGGATCCTGTACCCGTATACCCTCCAGCCCCGGCTGGCTGAACATATCACTGTGTGGTGAAGCTCTTCAAGTGATCGCCTCACTTCCTTTCAATTCTCACTAATACTTTCTTTCAGATTATCAGATTTGGTTTTTGATTACACCATGCAATCTACATTCAGTGGCCACTTTATCAGGTACACCTGTACACCTGCTTGGTAATACTGATATCTAATCAGCCAATCACGTAGCAGCAACTCAATGCATAAAAGCACGCAGACATGGTCAGGAGGTTCAGTTGTTGTCCAGACCAAACATCAGAATGGGGAAGAAATGTGATCGAAGTGACTTTGATCGTGGAATGTATGTTGGTGTTAGATGGGGTGGTTTGAAACCGCTGATCCCCTGGCATTTTCATGCACAAGTTTCTAGAGTTTACAGAGAATGGGGTGAAAAGCAAATTTTAAAAAATCCAGTGAGCAGTAGTTTTGAGGGCGAAAATGCCTTGTTTAGGAGAGAGGTCAGAGGAGAATGACCAAATTGGTTCAAGCTTATAGGAAGGCAACAATAACTCAAATTATTACTTATTACAACAGTGGTGTGCAGAAGAGCATCTCTGAATGTATAATGCTTCGAACCTTGATGTGAATGGGATACAGCAGAAGACCGCGAACGTACATTTAGCGTTCACTTTTTCAGGTGCTAAGGGTGCCTAATAAAATGGCTCCTGAGTGTAGATGTTGCTGATAAGGCTTGTCTTCTTCAATTCCCCTTGATCTGAGTCTTTCAGAGATCAGTAAAGAGCTAATCGCATTGCTAGCAAGGACATTAGTGAATGAAATAGGCATTTACCCCGGTCCAAATGCTTCATGGCTGTGATTACTTTCCTTTCCATGTCACATTGCTACCTTTTTAGAATATGGTTAATCAGTAAGCTTAATTTATTCCCCAAAAGATAAAGTGGGATTTGAACTCCCATCTCCATGCCAAGACTTTTGATTTAAAGGCCCGAATGTTAAGCTGGACACAAGAGATTCTGCAGATGCTGTAATTCTTGGGCAACACACACAAAATGCTGGAAGAAGTCAGGGGGTCAGGCAGGATCTAGGGAAATGAGCAGTTGACACTTTAGGCTAAGACTTTTCATCGGGACTGGAAAGGAAAAGGGTAGAAGCCAAAATAAAGATGAAAGGAGGAAGGGAGGGGTACAAATTGACAGGTAATAGGTGAGTCCAGATGAGAGGAGGAAGTTGGTGTGGGGAAGGGGGAACATGATCAAAGGGAGGCTGGGAGATGATAGGTGGAAGAGCCAAAAGGCTGAATAAGAAGAAATCTGATAAACATTAGATTTATTTGTCATAGGCGCATCGAAACATTAAAACACACAGTGGGAAGCATCATTTAGTATGAAGTCAAATCATCAAGGATTGTGCTGGGCAGCCCATAAACACAGCATTACTAACCCTAATCATACATCTTTGGAACATGGGGGGACACAGAGCATCCAGAGGTAATCCTTGAGAGCAGACACTAAAAAGGAGATGGACAATCAAAAAGAGATGGTGATGGGCAGTTGGTGAGTGCGTGGGAGTGGAAGAGAAGGGGTGAGGGGGGCCAGAAAAATGTGGGAAAGCAAAGGGAAGAGGTTAACCCAGATGTTTTTGGTGTCTAACAAATGTGACGGGGACTGGTATACATTGGTTTGAATGGAGTTCAAATGCGTTCTTCTCACATTAAAAGTAAAGAGATAATCTAACGTTATCAATATCGGTTACAGAAGAAGGTCAGATTGGGCCATAATAAATTTGTGAGAGTAAGCATTCGGCACGGACTAGAAGGGCTGAGATGGCCTGTTTCCGTGCTGTAATTGTTTTATGTTTAAATGGTTACTACAAAGTGGTACGAGTTTCAGGCAATGTCAAAATTCAGTTACTGGAGAGAACCATGGAGGGTGACATGGTAGCACAGCAGCTAGTGCATCACCTTATAGTAGAGAGGAAAAATATGACGGATGAACAGTTAAAGAGGAATACGGGTGGGGCTCTCAGAGATGGGAAGTGGAAATATTACAGAGCCTCCACTCCAACCTGATCATCCTACATGTGGTCACATCTCGACCTCAGAGATATCCTCATGTAGAAAGTCAGGTTCCTATACCCAGAGGCTTCCCAGTGACCAGATACATTCAAGCACGACTGTGGTGGGTCTCATCAGCAAGAACGATGAGGAGGTGATGCGGCTAACGGACTGGTGCAGAGCCAAAAACCTGTCTCTGAATGTGAACAAAACAGAAGAGATGGTTGTTGACTTCAGGAGGGCACGGAGCGACCACTCCCCGCTGAACATCGATGGCTCCTCAGTAGAGATCGTTAAAAGCACCAAATTTCTTGGTGTTCACCTGGCGGAGAATCTCACCTGGTCCCTCAACACCAGCTCCATAGCAAAGAAAGCCCAGCAGCGTCTCTACTTTCTGCGAAGGTTGAGGAAAGTCCATCTCCCACCCCCCATCCTCACCACATTCTAAAGGGGTTGTATTCAGAGTATCCTTAGCAGCTGCATCACTGCCTGGTTCAGAAATTGCACCATCTCGGATTGCAAGACACTGCAGTGGATAGTGAGGTCAGCTGAGAAGATCATCGGGGTCTCTCTTCCTACCATCACGGAAGTTTACACTACACGCTGCACCCACAAAGCAAACAGCATTTTGAAGGAACCTACGCACCCCTCATACAATCTCTTCTCCGTCCTGCTGTCTGGGAAAAGGCACCGAAGCATTCGGGCTCTCACGACCAGACTATGTAACAGTTTCTTCCCCCAAGTTATCAGACTCCTCAATACCCAGAGCCTGGACTGACACCTTACTGCCTTATTGTCCTGTTTATTATTTAACCATATATAACCATATGACAGTTACAGCACAGAAACAGGCCATCTCAGCCCTTCTAGTCCATGCCGAATGCTTACTCTCACCTAGTCCCACTGACCCACACTCAGCCTAATATAACCATATAACAATTACAGCACGGAAAAAGGATTTATTGAAATGCCTGCACTGTTTTGTGCACTTTATGCAGTCCTGGGTAGGTCTGTAGTCTAGTGTAGTTGTTTTTTTCTCTCTGTGTTGTTTTTTACATAGTTCAGTCGAGTTTTTGTACTGTGTCATGTAACACCATTGTCCTGAAAAATGTCTCATTTTTACTATGTATTGTACATAGCAGTTATGGTCGAAATGACAATAAAAGTGACTTGACTTGACTTGACATTTACCCTGGCTGCCAGTATGAAGAAAATGCTCCAGCACTTTGTCTGTGTTGCATGAATTAAACTTTATTGGCTGTGAATCATAATTTAAGGATGACCATTACTTTAAGGATTCCTATGATTAACATCTCTCTGAGCTACACCAATGTCCATTGAAAGTTCCAGACTCACTCTGTGAAAGTCTGTTGGATAGAATAAGCACACAGTGTTGCAGTTTCATGTGTCTGATGTGTGTTAGTCTGTCCACTCTGCAACAGACTTTAATCCAAGTTACAAGCTCAGTGTATACAGGTGAGGAGCAAGTGCTGCAGTGGTAAGGATGTTTAATAACATGTCTTCCTTGGGAAGGTGAACCTGGAAAGTTCAGAGCTCATTGTGGTAGGTCTGAGTTACACTTGAGGCTGAAGTTAGCACCTCAAAAGTTGGATGCAACTAAAAAAAGTAAGCCTGTTAAAAGTTGAAGTAGGAGGCAGCAAAACTGGCAGTCCAATATCACACTATTACATTGGAGATCGCATTTGTTGCGAAAAAACATGGGAGCCTTAATTCGAAAACTGAATGGTTAAGATTATTTGGGATGACTAATGTTGCCAATGTAGAGTAAGCTGTAAATGCTTAGGCGGGACTTCAGAAAAACTAGACATCGTCCTATTAAAGAAAAGCAGGTCAGATATTTATACAACACTGGCAAATTAATTAAACTGATTAATTTTAAATTAAATTATAGAGAAGAATTTCTACCCAGTCCATAGGGGATGGTTGGAAGTATCAGAGATTAGGACAGATAATAATGTGAAATGTGATGTGATGGTCTCTGTTGGTCAGAGTTGACCATGGATATTGCATCCTAGCTGTCTAGATACACAAGCCTGGGCAGTGTGATATGGAGAGCAAACTGTTGCCCACGGAGCAAGCTCCCCCTCTCCACGCATCTGATGAAACCAATACTGTTTGGTACCAGCAGCAGCACAGGAGTTGCCAGTCAGCATTGAACACAATGTAGGACTACTTAGGGATTCCAGCTCTGGACTTTTCCCTTGGGGTTAGCTCCTGGAGCCTTCCCCATGAGTGGGTATAGACGCAAGGCAGCGGAAGATTGAGATCAGAGTTTTCCTTCACCTAGATGATTGCCAATCACAGCTGCCTGAAGTTTTAAGCTGCCAGTAACCTGCCTTTGCTCCCCTTCTCCTGTCAGTAGAAATAGTTTGGCCGGGCTTAGTAGCTAAACCATATGTGAAGGCCAAGAGCTGGACTTGGTTGTCAGAGGCTAATACTAGGATATTGTTGTCACCTTCTCTGTAACTCTAGCACCTCATTCTGCATTCTCCTGTTGTTTTCCCTTGTACTACCCCAATGCACTGTTGTAACAAAGAGATCTGTTTAGATGGCATGCAGAACAACGTTTGTCACTGTACCTCAGTTATGTTGACAATAAAAAACCATCTTTCCAATTTACTAGAGGACATATGTTTAAGGTGAGAGGAAGAATGTTTAAAGGGGGCTAATGAGGCAAGGTTCATACCCAGAGAGTGGAAGTGTCTGGAACATGTTGCTGGGGATGTAGTGGTAGCCTCTTACATTTAAGAGATACTTAGACAGACAAATGACCAGGTAAAGAATAGAGAGATACGGATTTAGTGCAGGCAGGTGGGATTATTTTTGATTTGTATCATGGTTTGTATGGACTTCATGGGCCAAAGGGCCTGTTACTGTGTGCACTGCTCCATATTCAATGATCAAAAGTGGATGCTGGTGCAGAATGCACAATACAGGAATTATGAACCACCTTTGCATGGACACTGCTCTTTTAATAGTCAAGTGAATTAGTACTGCAATCACTTTTAATTAATCTTTGCTAGTAGAATTATAATACTCCTGAAGGTTTAAGCAGACCTTTACAAAACTCCAGCATAACACACACCTTACTATTTCAGCCCACACTGAACTGAAAGCTCTTTTATGTTTTGTATCCCCACTGGAGCATCTGTCCACTAATTTCCCTAAATTTCTTGTCATATCCTGGAAAAACTGATGATACCCAAGAGTTAAACCTTCCTAAACTGTTTGGGAGTGCAGATGGTACATTCACCATTTTGAGAAATGTAATTGAATGTTTTCTTTGAGCAATTTTCTTGTTTTTAGTATCAATCCATTTGGTTATTGAATGATTAACTGGGAGTTGGTGCGAAGGTTTCCAGCCTGGCTGTTCAGAGCATCCTGATCCAAGCACAGCAAGAACAGTTCCTTGGGCAAACAAATAACCAGTAATCAAGCTCCGTCTGCAACAACCTTCAGTATTAATTGTGTGGGCCATTTATTATGGAGAGGCCTCTGTTAAATAAAGCAGGGGAAAGGGAGTTCATCCACTGCTTGATGAGTCAGTGTTTAGAGGACAGAAACCGAAGACCTGCCTAAAAAACATCATGAAAGATTACTGAAAGAAAATGTGACACTGATGATTAAGACTAACTTTCTTTGTCACATGTACAGTACTTCGAAGCATCAAAGCATACGGCGAAATGCATGTTTGCATCAACAACCAACCCAGTCCAAATATGTGTAGTGCACAAAGTTCATGTGCAGTGTAGCTACTAGTGGACACCAGATAACAGCATAATCCCGCCGAAGTGGAGCATCACACCACAGCAGTTACCCAGATGAAAAATAGCTAAGTACTATTATTGTGATACAAGAACTGCTGTTTTAGAAGCTTGAGTTGAGGGGCATTGTTGGAACCTTGTGAAAACAGCTTGAAGATTAAAGATTATTTGTCACAAGTACAGTACTGTGCAAAAGTGTTAGGCACCCTAGGTTTTTTATATGGTCTCAGAGGGTATAGCCTCCACAGTGCCCAGATCTCAACATCATCAAGGCTGTCTAGGATTACCAGGAGAGACAGAAGCAAGCCAGACAGCCAAAGTCTGCAGAACTGTGGCAAGTTCTCCAAAATGCTTGGAATAACCTATCAGATGATTTTAAAAAAAAATAAATACTGCATGACAGTGTACCGAAGAAAATTTATGCCGTTTTAAAGGCAAAAGGTGGTCACACCAAGTATTGATTTGATTTAGCTTTTTAGTGTTTAATGCTCTTTATGGTAATTTTTTTTAATTTTTAGAAACATTTCATTATTTTTGAAAGCATCTTCGTTTTACAGAAACTTTTTATGTGTGCCTAAGACTTTTGCACAATACTGTACCTGAAACATCAAAACATACAGTGAAATGTATATTTGCATCAATGACCAACACAGTCCGAGGACTGTTGAGAGGGCAGCCCATAAGTGTCACCGCATTTCCTGCTACGCGTATCTTACTAACCCTAAACCGTACATTTCATGAATTGCAAGGAAACTAGAGCACCTGAGGATAACCCACCCAGTCAGGGGAGAATGTACAACTGGTTACAGACAGCAGTGGGAATTAAAACCTGTTTGCTGATTTTTAGCATTGTGAAGCATTAGACTAAACACTACACTGCCATGCCTTGTGGTGGTTGCTAGTATTATGAATACTGGCCTTGGAATCCGCCATGGATGATAAAAGTTTGAAAGAGACGCTTAAGATTTTAAGGCACCAAATACAACAAATGGATGCATTTGAACATTCTTGCACAAAGTTGGCACAGAATTTGGCCTTCTTTTTGCATTGTAGGATTCTTTGGACAAGGAATTTGCCAAAGTCAGACACTGCAAGATATTAATGTTGTGCCAGCTAATCAACTGTGGTCAGGCTTCATTTAAACAGAGGTGGGAGGCTGTCTACATGAAATGGGTATTTGCAACACAGCTGGCTGAGAGAGGCATTGTAGCCACACCTGACTTCAATCTGAAACCAACTGGTTCTTGGAACATCAAGGCTAATTGCACAGACGATCCAGGTTCTTTGTACTCTTTGGTCCAGCTTATGCTCCATAAAAATATAATTGAAGGACTGAGGTTAGGATTCCTGCCCCTAACCTATATAACTGCATATTCCTAAATCTGTCAGAACATAATACATAGAAGCAGGGTAGGCCTTCTGGACATCTAGAGAGCTTCTGACACGGTGCCATGTAACAAGTTAGTCAGCAAATTCAGAGCATGTGGTGTAAATAGGACATTGATAACATGGGTACAGAGCTGAATAGTAGCAGACAACAGAAAGTCAAGGTTAATGGTTGCCTTTTGGACCAGAGCAACATGACTAGTGGCATTCCCCACTGTCTAGTACTGTTGATAAATACTTCAGCTACTGAACAGTGGAAATGAATATTTAGGGTGCCAGCTCTGGAATAGACACAAAGTCAAACTGGTTGCTTTGTCCTTGAGTCTTGTTGAGACTACGCTTATCCAGGCAAATGGAGAATATCATCATTTGAAGATGCTGGGAAGCCTTTTGGTGTTAGAAAGTTTACACCCAGCTTCTGACCTGATCAAGTAATTATAGTGATTAGATAGATAGATAGATAGATAGATAGATAGATAGATAGATAGATAGATAGATACTTTATTCATCCCCATGGGGAAATTCAACTTTTTTCCAATGTCCCATACACTTGTTGTAGCAAAACTAATTACATACAATACTTAACTCAGTAAAAAAAATATGATATGCATCTAAATCACTATCTCAAAAAGCATTAATAATAGCTTTTAAAAAGTTCTTAAGTCCTGGCGGTAGAATTGTAAAGCCTAATGGCATTAGGGAGTATTGACCTCTTCATCCTGTCTGAGGAGCATTGCATCGATAGTAACCTGTCGCTGAAACTGCTTCTCTGTCTCTGGATGGTGCTATGTAGAGGATGTTCAGAGTTATCCATAATTGACCGTAGCCTACTCAGCGCCCTTCGCTCAGCTACCGATGTTAAACTCTCCAGTACTCTGCCCACGACAGAGCCCGCCTTCCTTACCAGCTTATTAAGACGTGAGGCGTCCCTCTTCTTAATGCTTCCTCCCCAACACGCCACCACAAAGAAGAGGGCGCTCTCCACAACTGACCTATAGAACATCTTCAGCATCTCACTACAGACATTGAATGACGCCAACCTTCTAAGGAAGTACAGTCGACTCTGTGCCTTCCTGCACAAGGCATCTGTGTTGGCAGTCCAGTCTAACTTCTCGTCTAACTGTACTCCCAGATACTTGTAGGTCTTAACCTGCTCCACACATTCTCCATTAATGATCACTGGCTCCATATGAGGCCTAGATCTCCTAAAGTCCACCACCATCTCCTTGGTCTTGGTGATATTGAGACGCAGGTAGTTTGAGTTGCACCATATCACAAAGTCCTGTATCAGTTTCCTATACTCCTCCTCCTGTCCATTCCTGACACACCCCACTATGGCTGTGTCATCAGCGAACTTCTGCACATGGCAGGACTCTGAGTTATATTGGAAGTCTGATGTGTACAGGGTGAACAGGACTGGAGAGAGTGCGGTTCCCTGCGGCGCTCCTGTGCTGCTGACCACCATGTCAGACCTACAGTCTCCCAACCGCACATACTGAGGTCTATCTGTCAAGTAGTCCACTATCCAATCCACCATGTGAGAGTCTACTCCCATCTCCGTTAGTTTGTGCCTTAAGATCTTGGGCTGGATGGTGTTAAAGGCACTAGAGAAGTCAAGGAATGTAATCCTCACAGCACAACTGACCCCATCTAGGTAGTACATTTTGACCAATTAACCTGCCAGGATATGAACAGTGAGGTGTTTAACAATGGTAATGTGATTGAATGTCATGTAGAAGTGGCTGTTAAAGAATAGTTTTATTTTTCACATGTACATCGAAACGTCCTGTGAAGTTCACCATTTGCATCCAACCTAATCGGTGAGGATTGGGCTGTTGTTAGCCCACAAGTGTCTCCTCCGCTTCCGGCACCAGCATAGAATGTCCACACTTCATGATCCTTAACCATCCACCTTTGGAACGTGGTAGGATACAGGCACATCTAAAGGACACCCACGTGGTCACAGGGATCGAACCCTGATCTTACAGCTGGTAATGTCCTCTGTTCATCAGAGCAATCTATTACCAAAAGAGGCTCTTAATTAGTTGTATAGATGATCTTGTCTGTCACTCAAGAGGATTTCATTAACCTCTTCCCAGCATTTTCATGATCAAGGAACGGAAGCATTCACAGAAAAATGTCCCACGTCCTTTAGAAATGCCCTGCCCATTTTTGTCTAAGTCTGCATGCAGTTATAACCTGGAACTTAATTTCCAGAGACTGGAAAGTCAGCTAGATGGTTAGGCAGCCTGCCTTGAGATGCAAACCATTGTGATGTCTAGAACAGATATGAACAGAGCACAACACCTTCATTTGTATTCTACTCACAGGCACTTCTTATCCATGAGAAGCATAAAGCTCGTATGGAAACCATTGCACACTCAATGAGCTTCCAGAGAAATCCTGGCATTCCATATGGAGCTGCTGGGATTTTCCCACTTACCCATCAGGAAATTTGGGTCTGCTCCTCGAAATACTGAAATCCTGAACTTGCTGGGAGGTGCTGGGCATTGTCATTCTGAACTGCATTCTACATGAGGGAAATACTGAAATTCTGAACTTGCTGGGAGGTGCTGGGCATTGTCATTCTGAACTGCATTCTACATGAGGCTCGCCAGTGGGGAGCCAATTTACTGCAGTCACTCTACGAATGCCCCAGGTCCAGGTTTGGCATGATGCAATGTTTATGGCTCCATTCTCTGTAATGGGCAGGAGGCTGTGAGGAAGGTCATTTTTGAAGTTATAACTATTAATTACATTTATTTGTTTGTTTTCTTGTGTTTTTAAGTGTTCCTTTTCAAAACACCTTTCAAATATTTTTAAAATGTTTATGATGCTTGATTTTTCATTCTATTGAATATTAAATGATGTCAAGGATAACAAAGATATTGCAAGCACTCCAACTTTTTTAACATAAGTCCTGATGAAGGGTGTTCCATCTTTGCTGATTTGGATTGTTATTTTATTTCTAATTGCCAGATCTCACTGCTTAATTGTATATTCACAGCTGCCGTTGATTACTCATTACCACCTCGTTAAGCTTTTGTCATCAGGTCAGCTATTTTATAGCATTTGTGCATTTCACTCAGTTAGAAGCAATTTGTTGGAAGACGAGGGAGGTTTGATCATTGTTTGAATCTGCCTTTTGTTAGAATGCTGATGTATGATTACACCGGCTCCTTACGTACTGCATTGGTGAATAATAAAACCTCCTTCAACTGCAGCTATGCCAGGACTGGAGTTATCTATCCATCTAATTTAAGAAAATAGGGAAATCTCTTGAGCCAGGGCAAAATAAAGGGTGTCAGCCTGAACACTGACTGTTCATTTCCCTCCACTGGGGCTGCCTGACTTGCTGAGTTTCTACAGCATTTAGATACATTGCTCATTTGTACAGGTGATGGTTTTCAAGAAGTGTACAGGATCACATAGTGTGTGAATCCAGGATGTGTAGAGTCAAAGGAGTCTACCCATTGAGACAAAATGGAATTCTGAGCAGGAACTGGATATTGTCCAGCCAACTCAGGCAATAGCTATCAATTGAAGGCCCTGGCAACACTCACAAAATGCAGGAGGAACTCAGCAGGCTAGGCAGCATCTGTTGAAAAAGGTTTAGCCGACGTCTCGGGCAAGACCGTTCTGCAGGACAACAGTTAATGACCAACACTGCATCAACCTCAGGAAGAAATGCCCGAAGAGGATATCTCACAGGGATTCTCACAAGAGGAGATGTGACAGCGCGTGGCATCGAGCTGCTGTTTGTATACACGAAGAGTCAGCTTTATTTACAATAGCATCTACCGGCAGCTTACTTGAAGCAAAACAAAACCATCAAGCATCTGAGTAATGTGAAGTATATTGAAAAGAATAGGTAAGGGAATCACATACATGAACCATGTGATGATACTGGTGACCGAGACGGATCCTACAGATGACTCACAATAAATCAAAGGGCTACTGAACTCCTCTGCACTGAAAGAAAGAGAATGCTGATATAGTTTGATACTCTGCTGCTGGTTCGGTGGTGGAAGCTAGCTAGATTGTGCAATGATAGTCAAGGAGACATCACCTTCCATCATACCTGCACTGTGATGGATTCAGGGTGAAAAGGGTGTGTGAAGCTGGTGTGAGAAGCAAAGGTCCCTCTTTCAGAACAACGATAAGGGATCAAGCAACTACCTGGATCAGCTGTACTTGACAAGTATTTTGTGATCCTGGTAGCAATCAAGATACCGAAGCCAAGATTCACATGAAGGACACTACATCTCAGTTCTTCAAAGCATAACCTAACTAGGAAGAAGAAGTCAAAGTTGACACGTTGTACCATGTTACTGAAAAAAACTTTAGCTAAATAGCTTCAGTGGTGCGGTTCTTTGGAGATGAAGATCTTTGTTCCATCAACCACAAAAGCAGTAATATTGAAGCTGTTCACTGAAGTATATTCCTACTTGAATAAATTGCTATTTGATTGTAATAACCTCATGGTCAGAAGGTCTTGGTAAGTTCATAATGCAGTGTGGTGGTGATTTGAGGTACAGTGAAAAGACCACCAATATTGCCATAGATTGGATGGTCTGGATATGCTATTTCCTGTGCTGTATAGTTGATATTATTCTACGTACAGTACAGAGCAAGTATATTAGATAGATAAATATAGAAAGATAGATAGCTAGGGTGCCTAAGACTTTTGGACAGTACTGTATTTGTCAATGTGGAGCAAGTTTGTGAATCTGGCAGAAGCAAAGTATGCTGGCAATGGCGAAAGTGAAGTGCTGGGAGAAGAGAAGTGCGTGGGACATGTGACAGAGAAGGAGTGCCAAGAGCAAGGGGCGGAGGGTGGCATGGGCACAGCCGCACCAGGCAAGGCTATTTGATTCCAAACAATTGGTTTATTGATCATTGCAGAATGTCTCTCTGGTGTTTCCCACTCCCTCTCCCCTCCCTTCCCCTTTTCCCAACCATGGTTCGCCTGTCCCTGCCCCCTTCCCACTCTCAGTCCACAATAGAGACTCAAACCAGAATCAGGTTTATCTTCACTCACAATGTCAGGAAATCTGTGTTTTTTACTTGCGGTTGCAGTACGGTGCAAAACATAAAATTACTACAGTACTGTGCAAAATTCTGCACCCTAACTTTATTTAATTCTCTGTACTGTATAATTCCATGCAATTTAGAATGTAATGAAATTCATTTTTTGCTGAGTATTTAAAGTTGCTTGAAGTTGGATAAATTTGGATTGAGTCAAATCCCAATTAGCACAAGCCACACCACTGACAACAATTTGAATATGCACAACAGATGTTCTCTCTACCGTGAAAGCAAATGGGTGACATTAGTCAAGCATTAGCGATTAACGATCTACAAAGGTTGTACTCTGTAGGATTTGAAACTCCATGTTAGGTTGGACACTTTAACTCTCTTTTCCACCTGTCTGCAGGTACTTCCTTTTAAAATACCACGCCCTCCATGACAGGACGGCCAAGTGCAACTGATCTACTACCCGTGCACTTACGGGTTTGCTGGCTTTACTGATGGAATTGTAGAATAAACCAATACATTGAGGAGAAAATCTGTCACGCTGAGATTTTATGGGATTGAAATATTTCCCTACTTCTTTCCTCTGAATTACTGGACCTGTTTCTCAAGTCAATAAAACTGTCTGCATGCAAAGGAATGAAATAAAACTGAGCATTATATATTTAAGCCACTACAGTATGGTTATAAATAAGTGGAATTTAGAAAGTGACCTTGTAAAATTCACTCAGTGCTGCTACCACTGTTAATACAAATCTTATTAAACAGTAGCTACGTCGCATTATGATATAGCAAATGAATTATAATGGTTGTGACCTCACTAAATAGCAAACAGGCCAAACAGCCTCTTGCTGTTCCAACACTACATTTTATAAAACAAAACAGCACCAATGATTAATTTCAAAAGTATGTAACAACTCTAAAATTTAAAAAATCCATAAGTCTTCAATCACTTTGGTTTGAAAGTCAGAAAGCACTACAGCTGTGCAAATCCCCACAACATCTGGCGATCTTGTGATATCTGTTTCAGAGGCCCGTGTCTGAACATCCTTCAAGAGGATTAGCCCTTTTTTTTTATTTTTAATTTTTTTATTAGTTTTTCAAAACATTTTACAAAATTAAAAACCCCAAATCCCAATGAGGAGCATTAATACAGAGCAAGGTTAAGCATACAATAACAATATGCTACAGAGGAAGAGAATTTAACAAAAAAGCACCTAAATTAAAGACAAGTGAGCTTAGTGTCCTCCCCAAACCCCACAACACAAGAAAAAAAAACAACAATTCCAGACCAACCACCACACAATATAGAGAGTATAAGTCCGGACAGTCAAACTCCCAGACTGTGAATACACTTAGCAACAGAGGATAATACTGCCTACTACCAGAAAAAAAAGGGAGCTGAAAGCAAGGGACCGAAAAGAAAAAAAAACCCTAGTCAAGAGGAAGGTTATGAAAGTACTCGATAAAAGGCCCCCAGATCTTATGGAACTTTAAATCCGAATTGAGAACTGAATAATGAATTTTTTCGAGGTCCAAGCAGGCCATAATGTCGTTAAGCCATTGCGCATGAGTGGGCGGGGCAACATCGCTCCATCTAAGGAGGATCAAGCGTCTCGCCAGGAGAGAGGCAAAGGATAGTATTCGGCATTTGGTCAGACCCAGACATAAATCTGTCTCGCCCCAAAAACCGAACAGAGCAATTAAGGGGTTAGGTTCTAGGTGCTGATTCAGAATACCCGATAGTGTAGCGAAGACATCTTTCCAGAATTTCTCCAAGCTAGGACAGAGCCAGTACATATGGATGAGAGAGGCCACGCCCCTCTTGCATTTATCACAGAGCGGACTAATGCCAGGGTAGAATCGAGATAGTTTAGATTTAGACATATGGGCTCTATGAACAATCTTAAACTGTAAGAGACAATGGCGAGCACAAAGGCAGGTTGAGTTAACCGATTTGAGAACTGAGTCCCAGCTCTCCTCGGATAAGGAGATATTTAAATCCTGCTCCCAGGCCATTTTAATTTTATCCACAGGGGCCCGTCGTAAGGCTGCTAGTTTATCTTGGATAATTGAAATTAAACCTTTACCTAGTGGATTAATGGAGAGAAATAGGTCCATAGCATTTTTCGCAGGCATTTCAGGAAAGTTAGGAATTAAAGGAGCAGTAAAGTGTCGGATTTGGAGATATCTGAAAAAGTGAGCGTTAGGCAGGTTGAACTTAACAGAGAGCTGTTGTAAAGAAGGATTAGCCCTTCTGAGGTGACAGGGCCCGATGGTGTACCTGTGCTGGCAACTGGCTGGAGTGTTCAAACTCTCACTGCTAGGCTAAGTGGATCCTACCTGTTTTGAAAGTGCAGCAATTGTACTGGTGCCCAAGAAGAGCTCGAAAAACTGACTCAACAAGTGGTAATCAATGGCACTTACATCTGTCATAATGAAGTGCTTTGAGCGATTGGTCATGGCTGGAGTTAATTCCTGGCTGAGCAAGGACCTGGACCCATTGCAAATTGTCCACTGCTGAAACAGGTCTACTGCAAAACAACCTCACTGGCTCTCCACTCTCCTTTGGGACACCGAGACAACAGAAAAACATGCATTATGTTGCTGTTTATTGATTACAGCTCAGCTTTCAACATGATCACTGACCCTTCTGTGCTGGCAAGATGGAAGCGCGCACGAGCGCGACAGCCTCTCCGGGTCCGAACAAAGGTAATAATTGTTTACATCTTTTTTACGATGGCAAGACACCACTGGATAATAAGAACATCAAATACTGTAGGTCTACCCAAATCAGCAAGGTGCTCGATAGTGATGGAGTTGGATTTGTTGCTAGACCATGTTGTCACCATTGTACAGAGGTGAGGCGCAGTCTATCATATGTTCTTAATTTTGGACATTTTAATGGCTATTGCAAGACCCTGTTGGACATTGGTAATGTGGAATACTGCAAATTTGGTTCACTGGCTCATTGGTGAGACTGACGACAGGAGGAGATGCATTGCCTTAGTTGTTGATTGGACCAGGCCCTCATGCCACAGTGTTGCCTGTTGCAGCTTCCCAGGGGAGGAGATGCTGAGATGGTGTGGGAGTGAGCAGAGGCCTCTGTGTGGATGGTGGAATCCTTACTGGGATGGGGGGGCTATCCCTTCCCATTGGTGCTGCCCTCAGTGTTCGCTCAGTGGAAGGCAAGTTGGACCAGGACAACATCCCATGCCACTCAGGGTCTTAGACTATATTTCTTTTTTTCTTTTTTCGTGACTCTATGATTTTTCTGCTATTGTAACTATATGTGCTATATACACAAAATGTTGGAGGAACTCAGCAGATCAGGCAGTATCTATAAGAGTAAACTTCTGACATTTTGGGCTGAGACCCTTCTAAAGACCATGATCACCCACATCTTCAATACGGCACATTATGATGATGACGACTGATGAAAAAGTGCTGCCGATTAGCACTGTCAATGACAAATTCCATCACTCTACTAATGATTGTGAGTAGACTGACTGAGCCATACTGGATTTGTCCTGCTTTTGATGAATGCAACATTCTTGAGGAATTTTCCTCACTGTCAGGAAGATCCCATTGTGTATTAGAACAGCTTTTCTAGGGATACACCTAGTTCTGGAGTGTTGGTTTTCGATTCTGCAGCTGGGATTTTGCTTGGCTGATGACACCACAGTCACTACTACAGTGAAAGTGCAGGAATAAGCTGATAAATTTGGAGAAAGTAGGGTGGGGCTTGAACACAGGCACAAACCAACCAATTCCCTGCAAATGGTCATGAAATAGAGGCCTCTGCCACGACAAAATTAGGATTTGCCATCAGAACATCTCTGGCTCTACTATGGTGTAGAAAGCCTTCCTCTAGTGTGTCGTAGAACAGAGAAAGGGTTACTTTTAAAAAGTGTGAGGCACTTGGGAAAATGGACCAGTCCTAAAACAATCTTGTAAGCAGAAAAGACTGTTGTTCAATGTTTGTATTAAAAGTTGATAATATAAGAGCAATGAAGTGAACACATCTTCACTGCCTCGTAGATACAAACTAATTTGTTCTGCAATTATTCCATTATTCTATAAAAACAAAGAGGCTCTTAGCAGGCTGCTGCAGAATCAGACACAGCATTCAATGCTAAATAATCTGACTTTATTACTCGTCTAACCACGAGCAATTTTCGTTCAAAGTTCAAATTAAATTAATTATCAAAGTACGTATATGTCAGTATATACAACCCTGAGATTTGTTTTTGTGTGGACATTCACAGTAAATACAACAAAACAAACAAACATAATAATAAATAAATAAGCAATAAATATCAAGAAAATAAGACGAAGAGTCATTAAAACTGAGTCCAGAGGTTGTGAGAACTGTTCAGTGTTGGGATGAGAGAAGTTGAGTGAAGTTATCCACTTTGGTTCAAGAGCCTGATAGTTGAAGAGTAATAATTGTTCCTGAATCTGGTGGTGTGGGTCCAGAGGTTCCTGTACCACCTTCCTGATGGCAGCAACGAAAAGGGGGCATGAACTGGATGGTGGGGGGGGGGGGGGGGGTCCCTGATGCTGGATGCCGCTTTTCTGCAGCAGTGCTCCAGTGGTGGAGAGCGTTTTACCCAAGGTGGATTGGGAGTTGTGTTTACTAAATTTTGCAGGCTTTCCCATTCAAGGGCATTGATGTTTCCATACCAGGCAATGATACAACCAGTCAATATACTCTCCACTGCACATCAAAAGAAGTTGTTAAAGTTTTGAATGACATGCCAAACCTCACAAACTTCTAAGAAAGTAGAGGAGTTGCTACGTCTACTTTCAATAATCAATTTAATTGAGGCAAAGTAACAGCTCCATTCTTTGCTGCTTATTCATGAAGAATGTTGTCCTGCCTTACAGAGGATCAATAAGTTCTCTACCCTTTAACAAAGAAAAAATCATTTAGCCTCTGCATTCAACACCTCTACAACTTTCACCATCTCCACAGGGATCCTACCGCCAAATATATCTTTACCTCCAGCCCCCCACCGCTACTTTCCACCAGGATCGCTCCCTCCACGATTCTCTTATCCATTCATCCCTCCCCTCTAATTTCCTTCCCAACACTTATCCCTGCAAGTGGTCAAAGTTCTACACTTAGCCATTTACCTCCCCCTCTCCTCCATTCAGAGCTCTAAACAGACCTTCCAGGTGAGGCAACATTTCACCTGCGAATCCGCTGGGATTAGCTATTATATCCGATGATATCAATGTGGCCTGCTCCACATTGGACGGATTCATTGTAAATTGAGAGGACGCTTCATTGAACACCTCCTCTCCATCTGCCAAAAGCAGAGCTTCCCTATGTCCAAACATTTTCCTTCCGATTCCCATTCCAGTTCCGACCAGTTGGTCGTGGCGTCCTCTTGTGTGAAGATGAGGCAGGCCTTAGGGTTGTGGAGCAACACCTTACAGTATATTCCATCTAGGTAGCCTCGAACCTAACGGCATGAATATTGAATTCTGCTTTGGGTTAAAAACATATTCTCCCTCCCTTCCCTCTTCTTCTATTCCCCACTCTGTCCTCTTACCACTTCCCACTACCTATCACATCCACCTGGGTCCCCTCATCCTGCCCTTTCCCCTATGGTCCACTCTTTCCTCCTATTACATTCCTTCCACTCCAGCCTTTTTTCTTTTAATCCACCTGGCTCCACCTATCACCTTCTAGCTATCCTCATACCCCTACCCCTATCTTTTTTATTCTGGTGTCTTCCCCCTTCCTTTCTAGTCTTAATGAAGGCTCTCAGACCAAAACATCAACTGCTTATTAATTTCTATAGATGCTGCCTGACCTGCTGAGTTCTTCCAGCATTTTGTGTTGCTTTGGATTTTCAGCATCTGTGGACTTCCTCATGTAGAAATATCTGCACTTTTTTTCTCTTGGTATAGTTATGAATGGAATGATACTAACAAAACCTTAACGCTGCATCTCAGTGCACGTGACAAAGATAAACCAATTACTAATTACCAACTACTAAGACATGAACTTCCTTACATAGCCTTGGACAACCAACAATCTCCAAAGTGACATCAAAATTGGTGGTATAGTGAACAAAGAAGGTTATTTAAGATTACAACATGATCTAAATAAACTGGGAAAGTGGGATAAAGGAATAGCAGATGTGCAAAGTGATGCATTTTGGGAAGTTAAAGCAGACCAGGATGTACCAGTTGAATGGCAAGGTCTGGAGAGTGCTGTTGAACAGTGAGACTTCAGGATAAAAATACAGTTGCCTGAACAAGTTATTGGTACAGGAGTTGAAAAGTCATGTTACACTTGGACAAATCATTGGTTAGGCTGCACTTGGAGTACAAATCTAGTTGCCATGCTATAAAATGGATACAATTAACCAAGAGATAGGGCAGAAAAGTTCACAGGACAGAACTGAAGGGCTTGTGTTACAAAAAAACTCTGGATAGGCTGGAGATGTTTTCCCTGGAGTGAAAGAAGCTGAGAGGTGACCTCATTTAGGTTCCTAAAATTCCGATGAGTATCAATAGGGTAAATAGTGACATTCTTTTTCCCAAGGTAGTGGAGTATAAAACTAGGCTGTATAGGTTTTTGGTGAAAGGGGAAAGAATTAAAAAACATCTAAGGAGCATGTTTTTCACAAGGTGATGGGAAGTATGTGGAATGAACTGCAAGAGTAGATGGGAGTGCAGGTAAAATTACAGCATATAAAAACCATTTGGACAAGTACATGAAAGGGAAGGTTTTGATTTGCCAAACACAAGAAAAGAGGATTAGTATAGATAGGCAACTTGGTTACCATCAACAAGTTGAGCTGAATGGCCTGTTTACAGTTGTATTACTTTATGAATTTTAATGAGCCTAAAGTTCAGTTACAGGAAATACATAAATTCGCACACAATGCGTGCATATACAACGAGCTGATAATGACCAGATCATATTTTCCTTGTCTTCTCCGAGGAACGTCACCTTGAGTTGGTGGAGAGGTTTGTGAGTTCCTGAGATCCCGAGAGCAACGTTGTCTGGAGCTACAATTGGGGTCACCCATGGTGGTGAGGTCAATGGGGAGGATCCAGAGGAAGAGCAATCCACCCACAACCTCAGCAGTGGAGCCGCTGAAAGATGATGACAATTCACAGTGGCAGTGAAGGCTTCCTAACCATCCTGCATTCATGCCACTGGAACCTGACCCCGATCTGTCAAGGACCCGGTGGTGGCTGCCTGGGCAACAGCTTTCCCCATGTTAAACAAAGTCACACACAGGCATTCTCCATGAAGGGGAAAACCACTTGGGAGAACGTCATATTCGACTCAAACGATCTATGTGTATAACTCCTGGCATACTCTGAAAGAGTATCATGAAATCTGCATCTATTGGATGGTTTCATGACTCATCCAAAGCTTATCACCTGCAACTGTGTAGCCAGTACAGCCTACCCTCAGCACTGCAATGGAATATCCCACTTGACTTCTGTTTGTAACACTCCAAATCAGAAGAGAAGCACCTCTGTTTGTTGGCCCGTTGTTATGGTGACTGACTCCACTCTTGTGCTGGTTATTGAACCACAGACTGAAAAGTTCCCACTTAAAATGAAGCTGGATATCTTTTTCCTCAACCACTGCAAATAACTTTGGTGCAGAAATTAACAAATCTTATTGAAACCATCAAAATTATGAAAGGGATAGATAAGATAGAGGCAGGAAAGTTGTTTCCACTGACAGATGAGATGAGAACTAGAGGACATAGCCTCAAGATTTGGGGGAGTAGATTCAGGACGGAGATGAGGAGGAACTGCTTTTCCCAGAGAATGGTGAATTTGTGGAATTCTCTGCCCAATGAAGCAGTGGAGGCTACCTCAGTAAATATAGTTAAGTCAAGGTTGGGTAGATTTTTTGCATAGTAGGAGAATTAAGGGTTCTGGGGAAAAGGCAGGTAGGTGGAGATGTGTCCATGGCCAGATCAGCCATGATCTTATTGAATGGCAGGGCAGGCTCGATGGGCCAGATGGCCCACTCCTGCTCCTATTTCTTATGTTCTTATGTAACAGCAAATATTAGAAAGAATCGGCAGGTTACCTGGGGTTTTATACAGATGCCTTACATAACTCTGCCATTATTCTTGCATTGAAATTTCAGCTGCCAGCCAAAATGAAAAATATTAACTTTAATCAGAGGCCATTCCTAGAATTGGGACTGATTCTAAATTTAGAGACCAAGGGAGTGAGATTAGATCAGGCACAGTGCCAAATTCATTCGTCTTATGGACAGAGTTAAAACTGAATTTCGACAGAGAGTACATACTTTATTATTGTGAAACAAAAGCAAAATACCATGCATGCTGAAAAAATGAAAAAAAAACTGTGCCGGAAGCCCTCAACAGGCCAGAAAGCAGCCATGATAGATTGTCTTGTGCCAGAACAACATTCAGAGCTAGAGAAAGTGAAAAGAGAGGCACCCAGGTTTGATGTGTTGTAGTCACCACCTCATCACTGGCTCTTTTCTTGGATTTCATCTTCGTTATCAGTGATATATATTTGACATATAAAGCTGGAGGGAGAAACATTTACCTTTCCACACCAAACTGGCGTGCTTTGAACATCTACAGGGGCACAACTGAGCGCATTCTGACTGGCTGCACCACTGCCTGGTATGAGAACTGTAGTTCCCTGAATAGCCGGACTCTGTAGAGAGTGGTGCGGACAGCCCATTGCATCTGTAGATGAGAACGTCACACTATTCAGGACATCTACAAAGACAGGGCCCGAAGGATCATTGGGGGCACAAGTCACACCAAGCACAATCTGTTCCAGCTGCTACCATCTGAGAAACGGTACCACAGCATAAAAGCCAGGACCAACAGGCTCCGGGACAGCTTCTTCCACCAGGCTATCAGACTGATTAACTCATGCTAATGCAATTGTACTTCTATGTTATATTGACTGTCCTGTTGTACATACAATTTATTATAAATTGCTATAAATTGCACATTGCACATTTAGACAAAGACATAACATAAAGATTTTTGCTCCTCATGTATATGAAGGATGCAAGTAATAAAGTCAATTCAATTCAATTCTATCTAACGCAGCTTTCAAATTGAAGAGCTAGCTGTGCATTGGGTACTCTGATGACAAAATTTGAGGAATATTTTATCCCAAGTAAAAACATCCTATTTGAAAGATTTAAAAGTCTTTTTCTGT
This sequence comes from Hemitrygon akajei, assembly GCF_048418815.1. Lineage (NCBI taxonomy): Eukaryota > Metazoa > Chordata > Chondrichthyes > Myliobatiformes > Dasyatidae > Hemitrygon > Hemitrygon akajei. The sequence goes on from NC_133127.1 coordinate 26,138,122, forward strand.
GACCCAGAAACAAGGTGTTAGCTTTGACCAATACTTAGCTGAGCTTCACACACTGAGTAAGTCTATTGAGCCTGGAGATCTGAGAGACTCACTAGTTAGAGACAAGATAGTTTGCTGAACTTCAAGAAGAAAGAAGAAAGAACTTAGAGAAAGATTTAATGATAGAAAGGCTGTGGATATATGTAGGGCAGCAGAGATGACATGATCACAAGCTAAGGAGCTGCCCAGGGCAGAAACAACAGTGACATGCTGTGGAAAGAGAAGGGCATAGTAGAAGACGTTTTCCAAAGCAATGACGATGCAAAGAGATAGACTCAAACAGCAAATACAGCAAATGTGGAGGTAGGCACATCCCAAAGATATGTCCTGCTTATTAAAAGTCCTTCAATAATTATGGGAAGAAGAATCATTTCGCAAAGGACCGCAAAGCTGGGACTACTATGAGAAAGGTGCACATGATTGCTAAGGAAATAGAGGAAGTCTTTGTAGGTTCTCTACAGACTGCTGGTGCTGTTAAAACAGAATGGATTGTTCCAGGGACTGTGAATGAGAGAGTAATTCCATTTAAGCTTGACACTGGAGCCAGGTGAATCTGTTGTCCATGGATCATTTCAACACTCTCAAAGTAAAGAGCAAGATTTACCCAGGTAAGGTAAAAGTGACAGTCAAGACTAGAGAGAACATTTCAGTAAAAGGGGGTTTTATAATGACCTTCAAGCACAAGGGGCAGCACAGCTACTGACTGTAGAAAACAGAGTATAGCCAACATCCGGTCTGAATGTATGTGAAAAGCTCAAACTTGTGCAATGAGTTTTCATCTTCGGAAACCAAAGATGATCATGCAGCACTCATGGAAGAGTACACAAACGTCTTTGAGGGGCTCAGGTGCTCACCTGATGTAACTTGAGAAAATCATAGCTGCATCCATGAGAGCTCCAGAGAGGTTATGTGAGAGAAGCTCAAGAACTCCACCTTCCATAGACATCCATATCAGCATAACAGCCAGGATGCCAGTGCTGAACAGAGAAATCACGATGAAGATGTCATCAGTCTTGCTTACACATCATGCAGCTGTGATTCAAAATCTGACAATTATTGGCTTCCTGTTAAAGACTTGAAATCAAAAATATCTCCACGATCCTCTCCGAAGTTGACGAGGAAAAGAAAGGACCACACAGATCCAAAGGTCAGAACAGTGACAACAGTTCAACACAAACCAACAGGAGGAGTTGCTATCTATGACACAAGGACAATCGGAGTAGCTCTGTGAATTGAGACAACCAGCTGGAACTTGAGCAAAGACTCACTGATCACATGGAAATAGTCCAGGACTCTATTATGAGGCACATGGAGTGAATTATGGTCACACAGCAAGAACAAGAACAGAGACTGAACACAAATAATGAAAGCAAAACATCTGTGGAAACAAATGGCAGACCAAAAGGCAGCATTAAACCACCACAAAGATGGAAAGAAAGTGGTTGAGTGATTTAGAGAGAATATTAACTCATTACAATTGTAGTTAATGTAAATGTCTTTGTTTGAAAGGATTATTGTTTCTTGCAGGTTTATGAGGGCATAATGTGTTTTTTTTCTTTAAAAGGAGAAGATGAGCTAATATGTGTGTAAACAATAAAGCACTGTTGTTTCCAGTGCGCAACGCGGACTGTTCACCTGGAACTGGAAGTGACATTGGGGAGCTGGTCACATTCACTCGTGTGGAGCTAGAGCCATATGTATTAGCTTTACCCATGTTAAGTTTGTCATTTATTAAGAACAAGCATAACACATACAATGTGCTGGAGGAGCTCAGCAGGTCAGGCAGCACCCATGGATAGGAATAAACAGTCAACATTTCAAGCGAGACTTTTTATCAGGACTGGAAAGGAAAGGGGAAAACTAAGAAGGTGGGGGAGGGGGGAAATAATTTCAAGGTGGCAGATGATAGCTGAAACCTGGAGAGCAGGACAGCTAATGTAGAGAGCTGGGAAGTTGATTGATGGAAGAGCTAAAGGAGAAGGGGGAATCTGATAAGAGAAGGCAGTGGAAGAAAGGGAAGGGAAAGGAATACCAGAGGAATTTGATAAACAGGTTAGAAGAGAATGTGTGAGAGAGAAACAAGAATAGGGAATGGTGATGGAGAGGGGGGCAGTTAGAGAAAGTTCGAGAACTTGACATTCATGCTATCAGGTTGGAGGTTACCTAGATGGAATATAAGGAGCAGCTTCTCCTACCGGAGTGTGGCCTCATCATGACAGTGGAAGAGAGCACGGACTGACATATGGGAATGGGAAGTAGAATTTAAATGTGTGGCCATCGGAAAATCACACTTTTTGTAGTGAATGGTGTAGAATTGTTGATGGTGGAGGAAAGGGAACCCCTGTCTTTGAAGAAGGAGGACATCTCAGTTGTTCTGAAATGAAAAGTCTAATCCTGAGAACTGATGCAGTGGAGACGAAGGAACTGAGAAAAGGGAATGTGATTTTTACACGTGATAGGGTAAGAAAAGGTATAGTCAAACTAGCTGTGAGAGCCACTAGGTTTATAAAAGATATCAGTAAATAAACTGTCTCCAGAGATGGAGACAGAGAGATCGAGAGAGGGGAAGGAGGTGTCAAATGATGGAGAAAGGAGAGAAGTGACATAAATGGCCGAGAAAGGGGAGAACAGTGACAGAAATGATCAAGAAAAGAAAGAGAGTTGTCAGAAATGATTGAGAAAGGGAAGAAAGGTGCCAGAAATGCCAAAAAAAAGGGAACTAATTTCAATAATTCACCAGGTGGAATGTTATGTTCGTTTCAAAATTGTATCTCTGCTCTCACTGGTGGGGATTTAAATTGGGTGAATGGAAAAAAAGTGAGGAATCTCATTTATTTACTATCACCATTAATTGATTTGATATCATTATTATTCTTGCATGTATTGAGGTACAGTGAAAAACTTTGCCTTGCGTATTATTCATAATTTTCGTTGCAACTGCAGAGTGGGGTTAGCATTCCAATAACTTCAAAAAGAAAATTGTGTTGCAGTTCTCCTTATGATTCAGTAAGCTCCTTTGACTTGTATTTACATTTATACAGCCCTTTCAATAAAGTAACTTCTCTAAGTTATATTACTTAAGTGGAATCAAATCCCAGCTATGTTTAATAAACTTCAATTCCTAAGCATTAGACCTCCATAAAATATAACAACCAGAGAAGCTATAAATGTCAGCATACAGGCAGGAAGAAATTTGCTTTTACAGGTGACTGAGGCAATCATTGAGGCAATTTTTAAATATCATCATTGTTGCAACTGGGGGAATTCTGCAAGCACCCAATAATTTTTGTGTTGATGTCCGGTAATTTGCCTTTAGAGACTGAATAAGTGAAAACCAGCGGCCAGTGTACCGGGGATGACTGTTCTTCCAAAGAGCACCTTTGGATTTTTATATCCACCTCAGATGGTGGGGGGGGGGGGGGGAAACGACGACCTCAGTTTAATACAGGACTGCATTTGAAAAGTATTTCTCAAGACATCGCATAGCGATTACTTCATTACCGGCCAGTGGTCACAATTATAGAGTCATACTGTATGGAAGCAGCCCCTTTGATACCACTTGCTCGTCTGATCATTTGAACTACTCCCATTTCCCTGTATTTGGCCATTATCCATCTTGAACCTTTCCCATCTATGTAGCTGTCTAAATATCTTTTAAACTTTGTAATTGTACCTATCTCTACCATTCTATTTACCCATCACCCTCTGTGTGAAAAATTGCCAGTCATTTCCCTTTGAAATCCTTTTTCTCTCATCTTTCACCTATATCCTCAAGTTGGGGAAAATACTGTGACCATACACATTATCTATGTCCCTCATAATTTAGTAAAGAGACTCAAGGGATTCAAAGATGTTTATTGTCATTCTTCAGTACACATGTAAAAGAGAACAAAATGATTGTTACTCTGGATCTGATACAGCATAATAAACGCAATAAGCATAAAGAGTAGAGTAAAAAAAAATAAGCACAATAAATAAAATCATTGAAGTCTCCTGCAATTTAAAAGTGAGAAGAGTTTAAAAAGAGATGGTTATTTCTTCCGAGGTTTGTTCAGGACACGACTGCGCAAGCACGTGGAGATCAACCAGGTAGAGCAGCGAGAAGAGTTTAAAAGGAGACAGCTTCATAAAGCGTCAGAGGAGCGGGCGACGGAGGACAAGGAGGCAGAGTAGGAAGGCTTTGGCTCAATGGATCTTCAGAGATAACGGGTCAAGGCGAGGTAGGTTGCCTGTATAGAATACAAACAGGAAGAATATGTGTGAGACCAGTGTTCTGTGCTCAGTGTCAGGTTTGGGAAGTCCTGGAAACTCCCAGCCTCCCCGGACGCCAGCTACAGCTCCTTAGGGACTAGGTTAGGGAACTGGAGATGCAGCTCGATGACCTTCATCTGGTCAGGGAGAGTGAGGAGGTGATACAGAGGAGCTATAAGCACACCAGGGCCTCGGGACACAGATAAATGGGTAACAGTCAGGAGTGGGAAGGGCAGAAGTCAGAAGGTAGTAAGTACCCCTGTGGCTGTCCCCCTTAACAATAATTATCCTGCTTGGCTACTGTTGGTGGGGGGAAGGCCGACTGGGGGAAGCAACAATAGCCGTGCCTCTGGCATGGAGTCAGGCCCTGTAGCTCAGAAGGGTAGAGAAAGGAAGTGGATGACAGCAGTGATAAGGGACTCTATAGTTAGGGGGTCAGACAGGCGATTCTGTAGATGCAGGAAAGAAACCCGGATGGTAGTTTGCCTCCCAGGTGCCAAGATCCGGGATACTTCTGATCGCGTCCACGATATCCTGACGTGGGAAGGAGAACAGCCAGAGGTCATGACAGATATTGGTACCAGCGGCATAGGCAGGAAAAGGGAGGAGGTCCTGAAAACAGACTACAGGGAATTAGGAAGGAAGTTGAGAAGCAGGACCACAAAGGTAGTAATCTCGGGATTACTGCCTGTGCCATATGACAGTGAGTATAGGAATAGAATGAGGTGGAGGATAAATGCGTGGCTGAGGGATTGGAGCAAGAGGCAGGGATTCAGATTTCTGGATCATTGGGACCTGCTTGGGGGCAGGTGTGACCTGTACAAAAAGGATGGTTTGCACTTGAATCCTTGGGAGACCAATATCCTGGCAGGGAGGTTTGCTATGGCTACTGGAGAGAGTTTAAACTAGAATTGTTGGGAGGTGGGAACCGAACTGAAGTGACGGAGGAAGAGGTGGTTGGCTCACAAATAGGGAAAGCTTGGAGACAGTGCGAAAGAGAGGATAAGCAGATGATAGAGAATGGATACACTCACTCTGATGGTTTGAGATGTGTCTATTTTAATGCAAGGAGTATTATGAACAAAGAGGATGAGCTTAGAGCATGGATCAGTACTTGGACCTATGATGTGGCCATTACTGAGACTTGATGGCTCAGGGGCAGGAATGGTTACTTCGAGTGCCAGACTTTAGATGTTTCAGAAAGGACAGGGAGGGAGGCAAAACAGGTGGGAGCGTGTCACTGTTGATCAGAGATAGTGTCAAGACTGCAAAAAGGAAGAAGTCATGGAAGGATTGTCTACAGAGTCTTTGTGGGTTGAAGTTAGGAACAGGATGGGGTCAATAACTCTACTGTTTTTTTTATAGACTACCCAGTTGTAACATGGACATCAAGGAGCAGATAGGGAGACAGATTCTGGAAAGGTGTAATAATAACAGGGTTATTGTGGTGGGAGATTGTAATTTCGTAAATATCGCTTGGCATGTCTTTTTAGGGATGACTTACAGTGGACTGAAAAGCTCGAGCATGTAGATATTAAGAAAGAGGATGTGCTGGAGCTTTTGGAAAGCAGCAAGTTAGATAAATCACCGGAACCGAACAAGATGTACCCCAGGCTACTGTGAGAATCAAGGGAGGAGATTGCTGAGCCTCTGGCAATGATCTGTTAGGTTGCGGATGTTGTTCCCTTATTCAAGAAAGGGAGTAGAGATAGCCCAGGAAATTATAGACCAATGAGTCTTATTTCAGTGGTTGTTAAGTTGATGGAGAAGATCCTGACAGGCAGGATTTATGAACATTTTGAGAGGCATAATATGATTAGGAATAGTCAGCATGGCTTTGTCAAAGGCAGCTTGTGCCTTACAAACCCGATTGAATTTTTTTAGGATGTGATTAAACGCATTGATGAAGGAAGAGCACTAGATGTAGTGTATATGGATTTCAGCAAGGCATTTGATAAGGTACCCCATGCAAAGCTTATTGGGAATATAAGGAGGCATGTGATCCAAGGGGACATTGCTTTGTGGATCCAGAAATGGCTAGCCCACAGAAGGCAAATAGTGGCTGTAAATGGGTCATATTCTGCATGGAGGTCGACAACAAGTGGTGTGCCTCAGGGATCTGTTCTGGGACCCCTGCTCTTCATGATTTTTTTTAAATGACCCGGATGAGGAAGTGGAGGGATGGGTTAGTAAATTTGCTGATGACACAAAGGTTGGGGGTGTTGTGGATTGTGTGGAGGGCTGTCAGACATTGGGAGACATTGATTGGATATCTATTGGATGCAAAACTGGGCTGAGAAGTGGCAGATGGAGTTCAACACAGATAAGATTGAAGTGGTTCATTTTGGTACGTCAAATATGATGGCAGAAGATAGTATTAATGGTAAGACACTTGGCAGCGTGGAGGATCAGAGTGATCTTGTGGTCGGAGTCCATAGAACACTCAAAGCTGCTGCACAGGTTGACTCTGTGGTTAAGAAGGCATACGGTGCATTGGCCTTCATCAATCATGGGATTGAGTTTAGGAACCGAGAGGTAATGTTGCAGCTATATTGGAGCCTGGTCAGACCCCACTTGGGGTACTGTGTTCAGTTCAGGTCACCTCACTACAGAAAGGATGTGGAAACCATAGAAAGGGTGCAGAGGAAATCTACAGGGATGTTGCCTGGATTGGGGAGCATGCCTTATGAGAATAGGTTGAGTGAACATGGCCTTTCTCCTTGGAGCAACGGAGGTTGAGAGGTGACCTGATAGAGGTCTACAAGATGATGAGAGGCATTGCTCATGTGGATAGTTAGAGGCTTTTTCCCAGGGCTGAAATGGCTAGCACGAGAGGGCACAGTTTTGTGGTGCTTGGATGTCAGTACAGAGGAGATGTCAGGAGTAAGTTTTTTACACATTGAGTGGTGAGTTCATGGAATGGGCTGCCGGCGATGGTGGTGGAGGTGGATACCACATGATCTTTTAAGAGACTCCTGGATAGATACATGGAGCTTAGAAAAATAGAGGGCTATGGGTAACCCTTGGTAATTTCTAAGGTAAGAACATGTTCGGCACAGCTTTGTGGGCCAAAGGGCCTGTATTGTACTGTAGGTTTTCTATGTTTCTATGTAATTATGAAGAGACTGCCCAGGTGCTTATTTTGTAGAGAGCTGATGGTACTGTAAAGCTCTCCATATTTCTGTACATGATGAAATTAAGTCAGTAATCCTAAAAGTGATTAAACATGGTTCATGGACTGGTTCACTATCCCTTCAGATATCTGATGGTAGAGTGGAAGAAGCTGCTCCTAAAACACTGAGTGTGTGCCTTCAGGCACCTGTACCTCCTCCTTGATGGTAGCAATGAGAAGAGGGTGATCCAGGTCCTTAATGATAGACGCTGCATTTTTGAGGCATTGCCTTTTGAAGATGTTCTTGATGCTTCAGAGGCTAGTGCCCACGATGGAGCTGTCTGAGCTTACAACCCTCTATAGCTTTTTCTGATCCTGTGCTGTGGCCTCTCTGTAGCAGGCAGTGATGCAACCAGTTAGAATGTTCTCCACAGTACGTTTGTAGAAATCTGTTAGATTCTTTCGTGACGTAGCGAATCTCCTCAAACTCCTAATGAAGTATAGCTGCTAATGTGCCTTCCTTGTAGTTGTATCAATATGTTAGGTCCAGGTTAGGTGTTCAGAGATGCTGACACCCAGGAACTTGAAACTGCACTTGGGGGAGGTGGGTGGTGGAGGTGACCAGGCAGTGATAAATACAACAGTAAACTTTCTGAGCAGGCAATGTGACTGGTATTCAACTGCATAGTGTTCAATTGCTGCAGAACAGAAACTACCAGCTACAGAAGGGTCCATGTACCAACCCTTGTCGAATATAGGGTTAGGCCATTCCCACATTGAGCGGTCCATATGCACAAGCAGAGTCAACAGGTATGTGGTAATTAGTTTATTATTGTTATATGTACTGAGATTCAGTGATTAGCTTTTGTTTGCCTGTCATCAATTCAGGATGTACATCGAGGAAGGCACCAAACAGAATGCAGAACATACAGTTTTTGTACAGTCCTGTGCAAAAGTCTTAGGCGCATATATTTAAACCAAATTTCATGGCATATGTGAGTGATGACAAAACTGATTCTGATATGTGTCTCTTTTGTGGATTGAGAGTGGGAAGAGGACAGAGAGAGTGGAATCATGGCTGGGAAAAGGGAAAAGAGGAAGCGGGAAGCACTAGAGAGATAATTTGTATTGATTATTAAATCAATTATTTGGAATCAAATTACCTTGCCTGGTGTCTGAGGGTTGGGTGTGTCTGCACTCCTGTCACCCCCTGCCCGGCCTTCCTTCTCTACCACCTGTCCCACACCCCTCCCATGGTGCTCCACCCACGCCATTCCCAACATCCATTGCTCCTGCTGCATTTACAAACTCACTCTCCGCTCCACATTGACAAATACAGTACTGTGAATCCTAGTTATATATTTGTGTCAAAGACTTTTGCACAAAACTGTATGTCTAGAGAAGGGGTGGATTCTTCAGTTTTCAAATAAGGGGTGTGGCTGTAAAAAAAAGTGAACAAAGAGTGGACAGTTATACATCAGAGAGCATCACCGTCTGGAATCATAAACCAAGATGAGGAGGAACTTCTTTAGCCAGAACGTTGTGAATCTGTGGAATTCATTGCCGCAGGCGGCTGTGGGGCCGAGTCATTGGGTATAGAACATTGAACATAGAACAATACAGTACAGTAAGGCCCTTTGGCCCACAATGTTGTGCCAACCCTTAAACCCTGCCTCCCATATAACCCTCCATCTTAAATTCCTCCATATACCTGTCTAGTAGTCTCTTAAATTCCACTAGTGTATCTGCCTCCCCCACTGACTCAGGCAGTGCATTCCACGCACCAACCACTCTCTGAGTAAAAAACCTTCCTTTGATATCCCCCTTGAACTTTCCACCCCTTACCTTAAAGCCACGTCCTCTTGTATTGAGCAGTGGTGCCCTGGGGAAGAGGCGCTGGCTGTCCACTCCATATTTAAGGTAGAAGTTGATAAGGGCATGAACTGATGCAGGAATAAAGCAGGAGATTGGGGCTGAGAGGGAAGATGGATCAGCCATTCTGAAATGGCAGAGCAGACTCGATGAGTCAAATGGTTTAATTCTGGTCTTATCTTCCGGTTTTATAATGATAAAGAAAATGATTCAGTTCATTAAATCCATACCAGTTCTCTGTAGAACATTCCGATCAATCTCATACCTGTTTTTCTCCACAACCCTGCAAATTTTTCCTCAATTTGTCTTTAAAGGTTTTTTATTTACTAAATTACAGCACAGCCAACAGGGAATTCATGTTTAGAATAAATAAAGCACTTGGTATCCTTTGAGTAAATATACTGAATGCAAAGCACTGAAAAGAAATCAATTGGATTTCATTTATTATCTTTGCAGTCAGAGTGTGTCTTCCTGGTGCTGCAAATAAAGTGGATACTAAGAGGCTTTTTCCATCAGTTTAAGAGTGGAATACAGTGATGAAAAATGCTGAGAAAGTACCTGCCACATGTAAGATACAAGTAACTTGCCAGGGGGTACTTGACACACTTAAGTTACAGTCCAGAGAAGAGTAGGCAACAATGTGCACCAGCTATTTAACAGTACTGAAGGAACTTCTTAGGTTGTAGAGGTTCTAGAAGAAGTTTATTCAGAGTCTCAATTCTACCTGCCATTCCCATTTCGACATGTCAGGCCACATCCAACCTGATGACGTGAACACTGATTTCTTGAACTTCTGGTAATTGACTCCTTCCCTACCTCTCCTTCACCTTTCCCCAACCCTGTTTCGCTCTCACACCTTATCTCCTTACCTGGCCATCACCTCCCTCTATTGCTCCTCCCCTTTCCCTTTCTTCCATGGTCTTCTGCCATTTCCTGTCCAATTCCCCCCTTCTCCAGCCCTTTATCTCTTCCACCAATCTACTTCCCAGCTCTTTACCCACTCCAGCTCTCTGGGTTTCACCTACCTTCTGCAACCTTGTAATTATTCCTCCCCTTCCCTCAACTTCTTATTCTGACTTCGTCCCTCTTCCTTCCCAGTCCTGATGAAGGATCTCGGCCCAAAATCTCAACTGCTTATTCCCATCCATAGATGCTGCCTGAACTCCTCCAATGCATTGTGTGTTTTACCCTTTAGTTGCAGTTCTGTTACAATCCAGAGAAGAGTAGGCAGCAACATGCACCAGCTATTTTTCAGATCCAGCACTGAAGGAGCTGCCTAGGGTGCTGAGGTTCTGGAAAAAGTATATTCCGAGACTGTTGTCTAGGTATTAATAGCTAAGGAGTTGGTGTAGGAGGGCGGGCGTAAGATTTTTGGATCATTAGCCTCTCTTCCAGGGAAGGTGAGACCTGAAGAGAAGGGACAGTTTGCACCTGAACTGAACAGGACTAATATCCTAGCAGAAAGGTCTGTTACTGCTGCATGGTGGGGTTCAGACTGGAGTTGCAAGGGGGTGGGAACCAGAGTGCCAGAATAGTTAGTGGAGGCAGATGTTGGCAAGACTTCAGATGAGGTTAGGATTCAAAAGATTGAGCATGGTGCGACAAAATTGAGAGGGTGAATACAGGGCTGAAGGCGTCGCATCTGAATGCGCGCAGTATGCAGAATAGGGTAAATGAACCTGCAGCACAGTCGCACATTGCCTGGTATGATGTTGTAGGCATCACTAAACTATGGCTGAAAGATTATAGCTGGGAGCTTAACGTAAAAGGATGCTTGTGGTATCGAAAGGATAAGCAGGAAGGCAGAGTTGCTATTTTGGTAAAAAACTGAAATCAAATCATTACAAAGAGGTGACATAGGGTTGGAAGGTGTTGAGCCATTGTGGATAGATCTAAGAAACTGCAAGGGTAAAAAGGCCGTGATGTGAATTGTATACAGACCCCCAAACTGTAGTAAAGATGTTGGCTTCAAATTGCAATGGGAGATAGAAAATGCATGCCAAAAGGTCAATGTTACAGTTGTCACAGGGAATTCAATATGCACATAGACTGGGAAAATCAGGCTGGTGCTGGTTTACAGGAGGGTGAATTTCTAGTGTGCCTATGAGATGGCTTTTTAGAGCATCTTGTGGTTGAGCCCACTAGAGGAACAGGTACTCTGGATGGGGTCTTGTACAGTGAACCAGAAATGATGAGAAAGTTTAAGGTAAAAGAACCTTTAGGGACATATGATCAAATTCACCCTGCAATTTAAGAAGGAAAAGCTAAAGTCAGATGTATCAATATTAAGTGGAGTAAAGGGAATTACAGAGCATGCAAGAGGAGTTGGCCAGAATTGACTGGAAAAAAAAAACACTGGCAGGGATGACGGCATAGCAGCAAATGCTGGAATTCCTGCAAGCAATGCAGAAGGCACAGAATATATACATCCCAGAGAGGAAGACGTATTCTAAAGGAAAGATGACATAACCATGGCTAACACGAGAAGTCAAAGCCAACATAAAAGCCGAAGAGAGGGCATATAATAGAGTCAAGATCAGTGGGAAGTTAGAGGATTGGGAAGCTTCGAAAAACCCTCAGAAGGCAACTAAAAAGTCATTAAAAAGGTAAAGATAGAATAAGAAAGTAAGCTAGGAAATAATATTAAAGACAGTACCAAAAGTTTCTTCAGATAAATAATGTGTATAAGAGAGGTGAGAGTGGATATTGGACCACTGGAAAATGTTGCTGGAGAAGTAGTAATGCGGACAACAAAATAGCAGGCAAACTGACAAAGTATTTTGCATCAGTCTTCACAGTGGAAGACACTAGCAGTATGATGGAAGTTCCAGGTGTCAGGGGGCATGAAGTGTGTGATGTTACAATAACTAGAGAGAAGGTTGCCAAACTGATAGATACGTCATCAGGACCAGATGGAGTACAGTCCAGAGTTCTGAAAGAGGTGACTGAAGAGATTGTGGAGGCATTAGTAATGATCTTTCAAGAATCACTGGATTCTAGAATGGTTCCGGAAGACTGGAAAATTGCAAATGTCACTCCACTCTTCAAGAAGGGAGAGAGGCAGAGAAATGAAAATATAGGCCAGTTAGTCTGACTTCAATGGTTGGGAATATATTGGAGTTCATTATTAAGATTGATGTCTCAGGGTACTTGGAAGCACATGATAAAATAGGCCATAGTCAGCATGGTTTCCTCTAAGGAAGATCTTGCCTGACAAATCCGTTAGAATTTTTGGAGAAATAACAAGCAGGATAGACAAATGAGAACCGGTTGATGTTGTGTACTTGGATCTTCAGAAGGCCTTTGACGAAGTGCCACACATGAGGCTGCTTAACAAGCTACAAGACCATGGTATTGCAGGATAAAGCATTCTAGCATGGATAAAGTAGTGGCTGATTGGCAGGAGGCAAAGAATGGGAAGAAAGGAAGCCTTTTCTGACTGGCTACCAGTGAATAGTAGTGTTCTACAAGGGTCTTGGGACCGATTCTTTTTATGTTATATGTTAATGATTTGGATGATGGAATTGATGGCTTTGTTGCAAAGATTGCAGACGATATGAAGATAGGTGGAGGGGCAGGTAGTTCTGAGGAGGTAGAGAAGCTACAGAAGGACTTAGACAGATTAGGAGAATGGGTGAGAATACAGTGTTGGGAAGTGTATGGTCATGCACTTTGGTAGAAGAAGTGAAAGGGTTGACTATTTTCTGAATGGAGAGAAAATACAAAAAACTGAGATGCAAAGGGACTTGGAGAGTCCTTGTGCAGGATTCCCTAAAGATCAATTTGCAGGTTGAGTCTGTGGTGAGGAAGGCAAATGCAATGTTAGCATTCATTTCAAGAGGATTAAAATATAAAACCAAGGATGGAATGTTGTAACTTTATAAAGCACTGGTGAGGCCTCACTTGGAGTATTGTGAGCAGGTTTGGGCCCCAATCTTAGAAAGGATGTTTTGAAACTGAAGAGGGTTTCAAAAATTATTCCAGGATTGAATGGTTTATCATATGATGAGCTGTTGATGGCTCTGGGCCTGTATTCACTAGATTTCAGAAGGGTGACCTCATTGAAACCAATCAAATGGTGAAAGGCCTTGATAGAGTGGATGTAGAGAGGATGTTTCCTAGGTGGGAGAGTCTAAGACCAGAGGAACAGCCTCAGAATAGAGGGGCTTCCATTTAGAATGGAGATGAGGAGGAATTTCTTCAGCCAGAGGGTGGTGCATCTGTGGAATTCTCTGCCAGAGGCAGCTGTGTACAAGTTTTTATGTATATTCAAGGCAGAATTTGATAAATTCTTGAGTAGTCAGGGCATGATGGGGTACAAGGAGAAGGCAGGAAATTGGGGCTGAGAGGAAAATTGGATGAGTCATGATGAATTTGCAGGGCAGACTCGATGGGTGAAATGGCCTAATTCTGCTCCTATATGTCATGGTCTAATATCTATCCCTGATCAATGGTGCTAAATATACAACCCCACTGCCAGTGTTGGGACCCAGCATTTAAGATGCAATACATAATATGTTACTGACACTGAAAACAAAATCACACACACACACACACACACACACACACACACACACACACACACACACACACACACACACACACACACACACACACACACACACACACACACACACAAAATCTGTCAGGGTTGACCATGGATGGTGCATCTAACCTCTCTAGATATGCAAACCAGTGCAGTGTGGTATGGAGAGCAACCTGGTGCCCAAGTAACATACCCAGTTTGGTATCAGCAGCATCACAAGATTTGCCATCTGTGTTGAACTCAAAGTAGGACTGTCTAAGGAACTCCAGCTCTGCATTTGGTTCTCCCTGGGTTTACTTCTGAAGTAAACAGCTTTACTGGTTTATTTCCCCATGAGTGGGAATAGCCGCAAGGCAGCGAGGGTTTGAGATCAGAGTTTTCCTCCTCCTAGATGAGCTGCCAATCACGGCTGTTGACCCCCATCTGCCCGAAGCGACTGGTTTTAAGGTGCCAGTAACCCACCTTTGCCCCGTCTTCTGTCACTAGAAACTGTTCCATTGGGCTTAGTAGCTAAGCCACACGGGATGGCCGGGGGCTGGACTTGGTTGTCAGAGGCTATTTGAGCCGCATGCCATTGGAAGAATTTAATAGGTAGTGGGAGCTTGTCCCCACTACCACCCCCGACTATAACAACCTTAAGGACCAGAAAGGTTCTGGAAAAAGGCCAAGAGCAGCATGAAGGATCCCACCTATCCTGCTGTTGGACTACTTGTGCCAATCACATCAGGGAGGAAGCTTTGTAGTAGCCATGCCAGGACCACCAGACTCAAAAGTAGTTACTTTGCCTGAGCAGTAAGGCTCATCAACACCTCCACCCACTAACCCATGCCACAACACCCCCCACCACCTCTACTTTGTCATTTCCTGTTAGGAACACCTTATGCACAGACACCTCTGTGCCTATTGTCAATCTATGAAAATGTTTTCTTGTGTGTTTACAGTATATTTATTCTGTTCTTCACCTTACTGTGTTTATTATTTTGTGCTATATAGGATCTAGAGTAACAGTTATTTTGTTCTCCTTTACACTTGCGTACTGGAAATGACATTAAATGATCTTGAATCCTGAAACTGCTTTAACGCCTTCTCCAAGCAAGTGGAAGTGATGCTGGGCTGATTAAATGAATCATGAGAAAGGAATAATTTCTATACGTATTGCAATCATCTCTAAAATGACTTTGATAAATGTCAATTTATAGAGAATAAAGTTGGTCGTGACTTTCATGTCACGGAATTATTTTTTTGAAAAGTCTCAGAACAATGCTACAAAGCAGGACTCATAAAAAACATGTCGGTTTAAGCATAATTGAATTGATTGCTGTCAACTGAACAATTAGTGCATCGTATAGCGAGGCTTTGTGGGTTAATAAAGTGTTGGTCGTCACTTGTTAAAATGTTAATTAAAAACTCTTCAACGTAAGACCTCAGCTGCCAAAATCATTTTTAGCTCATAACTTATGAAGTGTAATCAGTTCAGCTTCAAACAGCTGGTACCAGCTGCACTGAGCTTTTCCTGACTCGATCCTATCTGAAATCAAGTGTCCATGGCATCGCTTTACACTTACCTTTTACACGACTTTTATTGTCTCTGAAGGCAAACCTGTTCTGAGCCCTTGATAGCAGCAATCGAAATGCATCGGTGTCGCAGTTGTGTTAATTGCTGGAGATTTAGAGTTGCTGAAGTCTATGTAAAATGAACAGCAGATTTCTGATCTTTCTTTCCCATTTTTTTGGTGCCAGGAGCATTATCTGCTGCTGCATTATAATTCCTAGTTAAAAGCTTTACATGTTTCTCTCCTTTTCCTCAGATCTCGGGAGAGGCGAAGAAGTAAATTAAGAAGTTGTGAAGCTTGCCTTGGTTTTAAGATTGTTGCAAACTGTCTGAATTCTACTTTCTCCCTGAAACAATGTGTTGGAGGAACTGAACAGGTCAGGTAAAGTGGTCAGATGTCTGATGTCCTCTGTGCTTACGTCCTCCTTGCAGACTCTGTACTGAGGAGTTTCCCAACTCATATAAAGTGATTGCTCAGCCTTCCAGCATTCCAGCTCTCACCAGTACGTGTATTGGGACCAGGCACACACGACAAGGATGGAACCAGCAATGATGATTTAGAACCGATTGATTCAAAAACCCAGATTTTAATTAGGTTGTTATAAATGATGGCGGATAGATGCAGAAAAATCTTACTCTTTCTTTCTTCACACGGAGTCATGGAAGCTGCTACATCCTCCTGGGAGGGCAGATATCCTGAGAACATTATGGTCGCACAGTAGTTAGCGTAACACTGTGGAAGGAAACAGGGGCACCTCTAGGAAAACTCTGCAGTTCATGGGGAGAATGTATAAACTCCTTACAGACGGTGCAGGATGAGAACTCCAAACTTGAGAATGCCTAACCTCTACATGGCATGTGCTTCCAAATTCACTTAAATTTAATCCCACCCACTGCAAGGATGCAATTTGAGCTCATGTTCAAAGATCATTGGGCCACTATTTTTGGTAAATTGTTGGTAGACTAACCACCATGCATTATGGTTAATTTATGATGTTGATGATGATAATGGCTGGTTCTTCACCTGCGAAGATCAGGAGTGAAGAAGAGCCCTCAGGAGTGACGGGATGATCATTGGTGACTGGATCTGGATCTGCATACTCTGGAGCACTAGGGATGCAGGTACTTGAGTAATAGGATCCTACCCGAATCTCTTCTTCTCTTCAGCAGTCACTCTTCAAGATTCCTCAAAATACTTGGCTAATCCATGGATCAGCATTGTCCAGTGGTCTTTGCCACAAGCCAGCTGCTGCCACTTGTTGACCTCGATACTTGCCTGAGAGAGCTGCTGCTTAAATTGGTCTTTGTAGCTCTTGCCCAGGGCACCATGATCTCCCTTGGCCTGAGAGAGTTCACCATAGAGTACTGCTTTCAGTATCCTGGTGTCCGTGCGAGGCTCGTGGCCTGGCCAGCAGAGCTGCCTGAGCAGCAAAGTGGTTTCAGTGCTTGGAAGTTGAGCCTTCTCCAGGACCTCGTTGCTGGAGACACGATCCTGCCAGCTGATCCCATGAAGGAACAGAAGCAGCACTTAAGCAAGCGCTCGAGCAAACCGATTTGCTTACGGTACAAGACCCAGGTTTCAGAACCGTATAGCAGTGTTCTGATAATGGCAGCCCTGTTCACCTGGATTTTTGTGGACAGATGCAGCTGGAGGTTCTTCCACACAAGCTTCTGGAGGCGCCCGAAGACACTGCTGGCTTTGGAAGTCAATTGTCAACGTCCCTTGCCACTGTCGTTGGAGATGATGCTGCCCCAGTAGGTGAACTACTCAACCATAGTGAGAGGGTGATCGTCAATGGTGATCCGAGGTGGGTTGTAAATGCAACAAGTGGGATTCTGATGGAGGATCAGTGTTTTCCTCAGACTGACCGTTAACCCTAAAGCCCTTGCAGCCTTGGCGAGCTGAATGACTGCAGCCTGTAACACATCCTCTGTGTGCGTGAGAAGAGCACCGTCATCCGCATATAGTAGCTCGAGAATGGGCTCTTGCATGGTTTTTGTTTGGGTAAGAAGGCGGCAGAGGTTGAAGATATTTCTGCCAGTGCAGAATCGAACGTAGGTGCTCTCCGAGGTCGTCTCTTTCGCTCCCCGTAGCATCATGCAGCAAAAGGTGGCAAAGGGCACTGGTGCCAAAGCACAGCCTTGTTTCACCCCAGTACCAATGCGGAAAGGGTCAGACAGGTCGCCATTGTACTTAACATGATTTCTTTGGACTTCGTGGAGCCGCTGCAGGGTGGTGAGGAATTTTTGGGGACAGCAAGCTTCGACAGAATCTTCCAGAGACTGTTGTGGCTGATTATACCAAAGGCCTTGGTCAGGTCAATGAATGTCGTGTACAGTCCCATGTTCTCTTCACAACACTTCTCCTGTATCTGGCACAGGACGAAGATCATGTCGGATGTGCCTCTGTTCGATCTGAAGCCGCACTGACTCTCTGAGAGGTTGCTTTGGTAATGGTAGGGATGATTCTGTCCAGGAGAACTCTGCTGAGAATCTTCCCAGTGGTGGACAGCAGGGTAATGCCTCTGCAGTTTGAGCAATCCGATTTCTCCTCATTGTTCTTGTACAGTGAGTTAACTACAGCACCACATAGGTCATTTGGGACTGAACCTTTCTCCCACCAGAGTGTGACCAGGTTTGTGAGTTTGCTCAGAAGAATGTCTCCACCCATTTTGTACATTTCCACTGGGATCACATCAATGCCTGGAGCTTTAGGGCATTTCAGCTTCTGGACAGCAGCTTTGACCTCGTCCAGAGTTGCTGGGCCATCACGCTTAAGCCTTACCTTGTGCTTCGTGTACTTGATGATTACCCCCAAAAAGGCTCTTGTAGTACTCTGTCCATCACCTCATGATGGTTTCTTCATCTGTCAGCAGGCTGGAGTCATTGGATGAGATAGAGCGGCTTGAATCTGACAAGTCGGACCACACGCTACACTCAGCAACTCATAGAAGGCTCGAGTGTTGCCGATGTCTACATAGTGCTGTGTTCATTCGGCTAGGGCTGTCCACCAATTGTTTTGCAACTGTCTCAGTTCGGTTGGAGGGTGCTGCGTGCAGCTCTGTATTCTGCCTTGTCCACTTTGTCGTTGGTCTAGACAGCACCACTTGATGGGAGGAGCATTTCTTCTAGATCATGTTCTGGATTTTAAGGTCATTTTCATCAAACTAGGACTGGTTGATTTAAAGGATGCGACAATTTATCGTATTTATTGCTCTGACTGTAGAGTGATATCAATAGTCCTTGCATTGCATTATTGTGGAGAACTACAATGATGAATGTCATAAAGCTAAAAGTGAAAATCCCAAAGTAAATTTATAATCAAAGTGCATATATGTCACCATATATAACCCTGAGATTCATTTTCCTGCAGATACACTCAGCAAATCTATAGAATCGTAACAAGTAACAGGATCAATGAACAATCAGCTAGAGCGCAAAAGACAACCAACTGTACAAATGCAAATATAAACATCGAGCACATGAAATAACGAAGTAAAGAGTCCTTTAGTGGGATCATTGGTTGTGGGAACATCTCAATGGATGAGCAAGTGTGTGTCGTTATCCCCTTTGTTTAAGAGCCTGATGGTGGTGGGGCAGCATCACAAAGGATAAGGACACGTGAACTTAATAAGATAGGAGCAGGAGTAGCTCATTCCTCCTCTCTGTGCTGCCCTGATTCAGTATGATCATGCCTCATCTCCTCTCCTCTGCCAGTCCCCCAGAACACTCAATCCCATGATCTTTCAAAAATGGATCTACCTTCCCTTTAAATATGAGTTGGTCTCCACAACCTTCCAGAGTTCTATCTTGCAACTCCAGTGACTCAGGTTTGCTCCTGAACTCTGGTGCTGTCTGTGTGGATTGGTAGGTCAGCCACAAGGTTATTATAGGCAATATAAATTAGGCTACCAGGTTCAACTATAAATTGCCTCTAATTTGTGAATAAGAGATAGAATTAAGGGTAAACTGATGGGAATAAGGGAAAACATAGCCTTTTTTAAAATGGCTGCTTGTCAGTCTGTGCAAACTCAAGGGGCCTTTCTTCATGCTGTCTGACTTTATGAAAAAACTGGTTTCATTGGGGTGCCACCAGAGAAAATGGATGCTTGTCTTTGCCAATAAAAGGGTTCTATCCTGTTAGATTTATGTTTGAAGATCTCATTCAATGCAATGTGTGAGAATTATATGAAGAAAAGGTGTGCTGACATTGGAGAGGGTCCAACAAAGGTTCACAAGAATGACTCTGGAAATGAAAGGGTTAATGTGTGAGGAGCATTTGAAGGCTCTGGGCCTGTGCCCACTGGAATTTCAGAGAATGAGGGGGGAATCTCAATGGTACTTATCAAATATTGAAAGGCCTTATCAAATAGGAAAAGAAGATCATTTTTGAAAGATCAGGGTGTGGAGAGGATGTTCCCTACAGTGGGGGAGTCTAGGACCAGAGGGCACTGCCTCAGAATAGATGGATGTCTTTTTATAGCAGAGATAGGGAGGAATTTCTTTAGCCAAAGTGTGGTGAATCTATGGAATTCATTGTAATACCATATGGCTGTGGAGGCCAAGTAATTGGGTATATTTAAATCGGAGGTTAATAGGTTCTTGATTAGTAAGGGTGTCAATTGATATAGGGAGAAGGCAAGAGAATGGGGTTGAAAGGGATAATAAATCTGCCATGTTACAATGGTGGAGCAGACTAGATGGAGCAGAAAGCCTAATTCTGTTCCCATATTTATGGTTTTATGGTCTACTACGATTAGAAATTAGTATTTAGAACATTATTGAGAAATGTGAGTTGTAAATAAAATTAAATCACTTGAAAGATCTGTATCTTTTTTCTGCATTTTGAAAGTCAGTTTAAAACCTTAATCCAATATAAATACACCTTGATGGCAAAGCAAATAGAAAGTATTTTTCCCAATTTCTTTAATAAAAACAGGAAGAACCTATCACAAAAGACAACTGTTGCAAGTAAAGTCAACATTTCAGGCCAATAACCATCTGTCAAAGTCTTCTGTTTCCTTCTGTTAACTGTTTCCTTCATCCTACCATCCCTTCCCTCCCTCAGTGGGACAGATCTATCCAGAACCCCATGCAAATGCTCCCTAAACAACCTCTACTTTTCCATTGTACATTTACTTAAGAACATCAAGTAAAGATCAGAGAGCTGTTCTCATTGCCTTTGAAATACTCACCCACCAAGAGCTCTGTCATCTGACCAGGTTCAGAGTCTAGCACCAGATCAGTCTGGTCGCTTTTCTAGTCGGCCTGTATACACAGTATGCCAGGAATCTTTCCTGGACACACCTACCACATTCGGTCCCATCTAAGCCATTTGCACTGAGGAGGTGTCAATCAACAATAAATCCTGTTATTTTTGCACCTTTCCAAAATCTGCTTACCAATCTGCTCCTAAATGCTCCTGTTGCTATTGGAGGGGCCTATACAATAAGAGTGATTGCTCCCTTCCTATTTCTGACATCCGCTCACACTGACTCAGTAGACAATCCCTCAATGACATCCCCCTTTCTGCAGCTGTGATACTATCCAGAATTAACAATGCCATGCTCCCCCACCCCAGCCTCTTCATTCTCCCTCCTTATCCCTTTTGAAACATCTGAGTGAGAGTGAAGTCTGCACAGTTCCATGTCCTGATGCATGCTCTATGTTTATCACCTTGTCATGATACCTGTTGCATCTTTCTCGCTAAGTGGAGCAAGCTAAAGCTCTTCTCTTTGGAGCAAAGAAGGATAAGTGGTAATTGGATAGAGTGTATAAGATGATAGGAGGCAAAGATAGATTGGCAGCCTCAATTGTTTTTAAAGTGGAAAACGAGTATTAGACTGCCTGATAAAATACAGAGAGTCTTCACAGAGTAATACCTAGAATTTTACACTTCTGAAAGAGGCCCTTCTTTTCAACTTGTCTATGCCCACCATCAAATGTCTGTCTGTACCAATCATTTTTACCTGCACTTGCTCCATATTCAGCTAAAGAAGGGCAATTCCACATTCAATTCTGAAACCTTTACCAGAGTAAATTACCTTAACTGGGACAATGGGTTTAATGGCCTCCGGTTCTGATTGTATGATTGATGGAATTATTGACCTTCAGACCAACAACTTTACCTAGCAGGCCAATGAGTGAGCCATAAGTGAACCACCAGGTTCAGGAACAGATATTACCCTACAACCATGAGGCTCCTAAAACTAGTATGGATAACCTCATTCACCACTACTTTGAACTGATTTTACCACCCACAGGCTCACTTCAGGGACTCCTTACAACTCATGTTCTCAGTATAAATTTTATTTTGCACTGTTTGTCTTCTTTAGCACTTTAGTTGTTTGCTAATTTTTGTTTATATATATATATATATTCATAAATTCTAACGTATTTTTGCAAGTAAAAGATTCTTAAGGCAATATATGCTACTGTAGCGGTGTGCTACACACAGCGCTGAAATAATGACATGCAGTCAGTGAGTTGCAGTTGCAAAAGAGGTTTATTCAAACTTTGCAGCCTCACTTTAAAACCTTCCTGATCCCGCCCTCCCCGGGCGGGAATGCTGTAGGGGCGCATATTCACAGTCCCGTCCCGCGCGCGGGCTTTTCCCCTTGCTGGTGAAGAAGGCCTGGTGCCCTTTTTGGGACCGGCCTCAATGCCGGCGCGTGCCACTTTGTGAGCCGGTTTGAGTGCGCTGGGAAGTGGGTCGCCACATAACTCCCCCCCCCCAAACTGGCGATACACCCCCCAATGTCCACAGTCTGGGTGGGTCTCTGTTTGGGAGGTCTGCCTCGGCACCGCGGTGCCTGAATCTCGACCGGCTGCACCAAATCCACATGGGCCGGTTTGAGTCGGTCCACTGTGAAAACCTCCTCTCTCCCCCCAATGTCCAGCACGAATGTGGACCCGTTGTTTCTGATCACCGTAAACGGCCCCTCGTAGGGCTGTTGTAGCGGAGTCCGGTGACCGCCCCGTCGTACAAAAACAAACTTGCAGTTCTGCAGGTCTTTGGGTACGCAGGTCGGGTTCTGCCCATGCTGCGAAGTGGGTATGGGGGCCAGGTTACTGAGCCTCTCACATAGTCTGTCCAGGACTGCTGCGGGTTCTTCATCTTGCCCCCTTGGGGCTGGTATGAACTCTCCTGGGACGACCAGGGGTGCACCGTACACCAACTCGGCCGACGAGGTGTGTCATCAATTGTAGCGGTGTGCTACACGCAGCACTGAAATAACAACACGCAGTCGGTGAGCTGCAGTTGCAAAAGAGATTTATTCAAACTTCGCGGCCTCGCTTTAAAGCCTTCCTGTTCCCACCCTCCCCGGGCGGGAATGCTGTAGGGGGCACGTATTCACAGTCCTGTCCCGCGCGCGGGCTTTTCCCCTTGCTGGTGAAGAAGGCCTGACGCTCTCTTTGGGACCGGCCTCAATGCCGGCGCACGCCACTTAGTGAGCCGGTTCGAGTGCGCTGGGAAGTGGGTCGCCACAGTACATAATTTGGCAATAAATTTACTTTGAACTTTAAAAAGGTATTTTTACATGTGCTTTTTTTTTGTACTGATGGTCAGAAAATTTGGGAGAAATAAGAAATTAAAGTTGTTGCACCCAATAAGTTAAACATGCTTTCTAAGGAACCCAAGCAATTGAGGTGGTTCAAATGAGGCTTTACAAGGTAATCTCTGCAGAAATTCTTGTCCTCAATTGAAAATTGTTTTTTGGGCAGTGATTTTACAGTCCAAGAGCGAGATAGTGAGAATTTATAAGAAACAGCTCTGCAGCTGACTTGGATCAGATAAACCAATACCGACATTAGAGCCTGCTTTCATTAAGGAAGATTGGGGATTGGACCAATGTGCTTTATAAATTGCCAGTCTCCATGAAAAACCAGGAACAGTCTGACCTGAACAATTTCTAAGCAAAGACTCATGTATCTATAATGGTAACTGGAGGCACTAAATTATGACTCCGTCACTGTTTATGCAATCAGGGCATCTTTTTTTTGGATGTGATTCACATTGAAGGTTTAAGTAAAAGCACTTCATAGTATTTGTACCCTATTTTCTTCTCTCGAGGGATAAACATATCTCAGACAAAGTCAGCAATCCCAGATTGTCCTTAAGAAGGTGCTGGAGAGCTGTCTTCTCAAGTGACATCAGCCCTCTTAGTTAAGGTATTTTTAGTTCAAAGTAAATTTATTATCAAAGCACATGCAGCATATGTCACTGTAAATTATCTTGAGATTCATTTTCTTGCAAGCATTCGCAGGAAAACAAAGAAATAGAATAGAGTCAGTGAGAAACCATGCACAAACAAAAACTGACAAAACACCAATGTGCAAAAGAAAACAAATTCTGCAAATAAAAATAAATAAATAACTAAACAAACAAACCAATAAGTAAATAAGACTGATAACGTGAGTAGCAGAGTCCTTGAAAGTGTGACCATGGGTTGTGGATTCAGTTGGGAGTTGGGGTGAGTGAAGTTATCAGGTTCAGGAGCCTGATGGTTAAAGGGTAATAACTGTTCCTGAACCTGGTGGTGTGGGTTCTATTCCCTCCTTCCCGATGGCAGCAGGAAGATGAGAGCATGACCTGGGTAGTGGGGTTTCTTGGCGATGGATGCTGCTTCTTGTGGCAGCACTCTTCGTAGATGTGCCCAACGGTGGGAGAGCATTGCCTGTGTTGGACTGAGCCATTTCCACCACCTTCTGTAGACTTTTCCATTCCTGGGCATTGGTGTTTCCATGCCAGGCCGTGATGCAACCAATTCTTCACTGGACATCAGGGGAAAAGCTACCTTTAAGAGAAGTTCGCATAGGTGCATGGAGGAAAAGGGCATGAACTGAGTGCAGGAAGATGGGACTTGACAGAAGACTGGGTCAGCATGGACTAAATGGGCCAAAGGGCCTGTTTCTGTGCCACTGTGCATTATCGTTCTGACTGTACTCCAGCATTGCTATTGAGTGGGGATTTTGAGGATAAATCCAGCAGTGATGAAGGATTTGGAATAATGTGCCACATCATGATGACAGGCAACTTGGAATGTGTTACATTTTATTGTTCCCAGATCTCATTTTCCCAATTAGGTTTTAAGACTAAGATCTGTCATTTGCATCTTGTTTACTTCCAGTCAAACAGACCTTATGTGTTTCTTGCACTGAATCTGACCTGTGCATTGCAGCAGAAGCAGTATAACTTATTTATTTCCAAACCTCATCCAAACTCTGTTATTGATATTTTCATACTTATTCACATGGTACTGTCATGTCTGGTGCATTGAGATGTTGATATGCTGCTTATTACTTCAAGGTTCAGCTCAGATGATGATATGGTGCTTGTTACTCCCAGGTTACTCCAAGTTGGCGCGTGGCCAAGTGGTTGAGGCGTTGGTCTAGTGATGTGAAGGTCGCTAGTTTGAGCCTCAGCTAAGGCAGCGTGTTGTGTCCTTGAGCAAGGCACTTTACCACTTGTTGCTCTGTGATGACACCGATGCTAAGCTGTATCAGCCCTTGCCCTTCCCTTGGACAACATCGGTGATGTGGAGTGGGGAGACTTGCAGCATGGGCAACTGCCGGTCTCCCATACAACCCTGCCCAGGCTTGCGCCCTGGAAAGTTTCCAAGGCACAAATCCATGGTCTCTTGAGACTAACAGATGCCTATAAAAATTAAAAACTCCCAGGTTCAACTCGGATGGTGATATGGTGCTTGTCACTCCCAGGTTCAACTCAGTATTGCTGGTTAAACACAAGAGATTCTGCAGATGCTTGAAGTCCAGAGTAACATGTACAAAATCTTGGAGGGACTCAGCGGGTCAGGCAGTTTCTGTGGAAGTGAATCAACAATTAATATTGAAGTGTCACGGCCCAAAGCGCTAACTGTTTATTCCTTTTCAAAAATGCTGCCTGACCTGCTGAGCTCCTCCAGCATTTTGCATGTATTACAAAATATTGCTGAGACTTTCAGTTTTATCAGCCCCGAGGTAGGATAGGGGTGGATTCCAGTCAGTATCATCTCGCCAGTCTCAGTCTTAATGTTATACTATATATATGTATTTTTTTATTTAGAGACAGGCCCTTCCAGCCCACCAAGCCTGCGCTGCTTAACTCCACCTTTGTACCCAATTCAGCAACTAACCGTTATTTATTTGTTTGTTTGTTTATTGAGATACAATGTGGAATAGGTCCTTCTATCCCGTCAAGCCGCTCGCCCAGCATCCCCTGATTTAATCCTAACCTCATTACGGGACAATTTACAACAACTAATTAACCCATCAAACAGTACATCTTTTGACCGTGGGAGGAAACTGGAGCACCCGGAGGAAACCCACATGGCCACAGGGAGAACATACAAACCCCTTTAGAGGCAGCAGCAGGAATTGAACCCAGGTTGTTGGTACTGTAAAGCATTGTTAGTGTAGTGCTAACCACTACGTTCATACCCCTGGAATGTGGAGGAAACTAGAGCACCCCGAGGAAACTTACCCAATCACAGCTCCTTACAGGCAGCAGTGGAAATCAATTAGTTTGGCTGGACTCTATGTTTTCATGTGTATTCACTGTTCACCCTCTCAGTAACGTAGTTAATAAGTTGCCATGACTGTCGAAGTCAACACAGTCAACTACATTCCAATGAAGTTGACCCAAAATATTGATTGCTTCTCCTCCAGCATTCTGTTGTTGTTTCAGATTTCCAACATCTTTGATTTTCTTTGACTGTTGCAGCATCAAAGTTCAAAAGCTCAAAGTAAATGTATTATTGAAGTACCTATCCGTTACCATATCCTACCTTGAGAATCATTTTCTCGCAGGAATTTACAGGAAGGAAATAATTACAGTAGAATTTTATGCAGCACACTACATAAACTGAGAAACACTTTGTGCATCATTGAGTGATTTCCTAACTCTGCATTGTATATATCTTTCCTTGCAAATTTGTTTTGTACTACCATCGAGTCACTGAGGATTTCATGACAATTTTTAGAGGAACAACCTGGAGTGGAAATACAGCCTTCCTCTGTCTCTCTCTGTTTACTAAGGTCCCCTCGTCAGTCTAGACATGCTTCTGCAATCAAAACCAGGTCTCACTGATGTACGTACGGGAGACCAAACTGTGAGCAGCAGATACAACAAATGACCCTGACAGACTCACAGGGTAAAGCACTCCTTCACCTGCAAGGGCAGTTTATGGCCCTGACCGGTGGTGAGGGAGGAGGTGTAGGGGCAGGTATCGCACTTAGCATGGTTGCAGGGGTAAGTGCCAGGAGGGAGATCAGTGGGGAGGGGCGATTGGGTAAAGAAGTCATGGAGAGAGACAGAGGAGAGAGAGAGTCTGTCAAGATCATTTCTTGCATCCGGTGGTTCCAGTGTGGCCTCCTCTACAGCAGTGAGGCCCAACACAGATTGGGAGCCTGCTTCATCGAGCAACCTCACTCATTGTGCTCTAAAGGCCGGGATCTCCTGGTCACCACACATTTCAATTCCACTATCCAGTCCCACACCAACATGTCTATCCATGGCCTCCTCTACTGTCACAATGAAGCCAGTCACATTTTGGAGGAGCAGCACCTCATATCCAATCTGATGGCATGAACATTGATTTCTCCAATTTCCAGTAACCACTCCCCTTTGTTCCTCCATCCCACTCTTTATTTTCCCTCATTCTGATGGCTCTCTCACCTTTCTCTTCCTCTTTCCTGCTTTCATAGACTGCATCCCACTCCCTCTGGTCTCTCCCCCCCCCCCCCACACTTCTTCCCTTTACTCCCTGGTGCACTGTCGCCTCCTATCAGATTCCTTCTTTTACAGGCCTCTACTTCTTCCACCTATCACCTCCATGACAATTTCACCCACAAAACTGCTGTCCGTGAGATCTTTTTATTTGTTTCTCACGCCATTCTCTGTAAACTCTAGAGCCGTTTTGCTTGAAAATTCCAGGGGATCAGCAGGTACAAAAAAAAACACAATTGTAATGGGAGACTTCAATATGCAAGGGAGTTGGGAAAATCAGGTTGGAGTCCAATTGTTGAACGCCTCCGAGATGGCATTTAGAGCAGCTTGTGCTTGAGCCTACTCAGGGAAAGGCTGTCTTAGATTGGCTGTTGTGTAATAGTCCGGATCTTATTAGGGAGCTTAATGTGAAGGAGCCCATAGGAGGAGGAGAAGCACAAGTCACATGTATCTGTATCGCTATGGAATAAAGGGAATTGCAGAGGCATGAGAGAGGAGCTTGCCCAGGTGGACTGGAGGGGGATACTGGTGGGATGACGGCAGAGCAGAGGTGGCTGAAGTTTCTGGGAATAATTCACAAGATGCAGGATAGATATTTCCCACAGAAGAAGTAGTTCTCAAATGGCAGGGCTAGGCAACCGTGGCTGACAAAGGATGTTAAGGACCGCACAAAAGCCAAGGGAAGGGCATATAAGGGAGCAAAAGTGAGTGGGAAGTCGGATGACTGGAAGGCTTTTAAAATACAACTAAAGGTAACTAAAAAAAAGTTATAAGAAGGGAATAGATGAAATATGAGGGCAAACTAGCCTATAACATAAAGCAGGATATGAAAAGTTTTTTTTAGATATATAAAGAGTAAAAGAGAGGTGAGAGCTGATATTGGACCACTGGAAAATGATACTGTTGAGGTAGTAATGGGGGACAAAGAAATGGCAGATGAACTTAGTGGGTACTTTTTTTTAGTGGATCTTCACTGTGGAGGACACTAGCAGTGTGCAGAAGTCCATGCGTGTCAGGGACAGGAGTTCGGGCCATTGCTATTTCAAAGGAAAAAGTGCTAGGCAAACTCAAAGGTCTTAAGCTGGATAAGTCACTATGTCCCAGAGTCCTGAGAGAGGTTGCTGAAGAGATAATGGATGCATTGGTCAGGATCTTTCAAGAATCGCTTGATTCTGGCATGATCGTGGTGGAGTGGAGGATTGCTAATGTCACTCCACTCTTTAAGAAGGGAGGAAGACAAAAGAAAGGAAAGTAAAGGCCAATTAACCTACCCTCAGTGGTTGGGAAAGTGTTGGAGTCTATTATTAAGGATGAGGTATCAGGGTACTTGGAGACTAATGATGAAATAAGTTAAAGTCAGCATGGTTTCTGTAAAGGGAAATCTTGCCTGACAAATCTGTTCGAGTTCTTCAAGGAAGTAACCAGCATTTGGATAATGGAATTGATGTCTTTGTGGCAAAGTTTGTGGATGATACAAAGATAGGTGGAAGGGTGGGTAGTTGCTGAGGAAGCAATGCAATTGCTGCAGGACTTAGACAAATTGGAAGAACGGGCAAAAAAGTGGCAGATGGAATACAGTGTTGGGAAATGTATGATATTGCATTTTGGTAAAAGGAACAATAATGCAGACTATTATCTAAATGGGGAGAAGGTTCAAACATCAGAGTTGCAGAGGGACTTAAGAGTTCATGTGCTTGACTCCCAGAAGGAGCCTGTAGTACAGCTTAATTTACAGCTTGAGTCTGTAGTAAAGAAGGCAAATACAATTTTAGCATTTATTTAACCATATAACATAGAACAATTACAGCATGGAAACAGGCCATCTCGGCCCTTCTAGTCTGTGCTGAATGCTTACTCTCACCTAGTCCCACCAACCTACATAACCATATAACAATTACAGCATGGAAACAGGCCATCAATTTCTATTTCAAGGGGAATAGAATATAAAAGCAAGGAGATAATGCTGAGGCTTTATAAGATACTAGTCATGCTGAACTTGGAGTATTGTCAACAATTTTGGGCTCCTTATCTCAGAAAGCATGTGTTCTCATTGGGCAGACTTCAGAGAAGGTTCACAAGGATGGTTCCAGAAGTGAAGGGTTTAACATGTGTGGACCCTTTTGCAGTTTTGGGTCTGTACTCACTGTAATTTAGAAGAATGTGTGGGGATCTCATTGAATCCTACTGAATGTTGAAAGGACCAGACTGGGTGGATGTGGAGGTATCCAGAACCAGAGGGCAGAGCCTCAAAATTGCAGGAAAACCATTTAGAACAGAGGTAAGCAGGAATTGTTTTAGGCAGTGTGTAGTGAATCTCTGGAATGCTCTGCCACAGACTGCGGTGGAGGCCAAGTCCGTGGGTATATTTAAGATGGAAGTTGATAGTTTCCTGATTGGTCAGGGCATCAAAGGATATGGTGAGAAGGCAGGTGTACAGGGTTGAGTGGGATCCAGGATCAGACATGATGAAATAGCGGAGCAGACTCAATGGGCTGAATGGTTTAATTCTGCTCCTATGTCTTATGGCCTTATGGTTCTAAGATACTGAAGCTACCCCATCTGGCACCAACAATTATTCCATGGTCAAAGTCACTTAGATCGTATTTCTCCTCCATTCTGATGTTTGGTTTGAACAACAACTGAACTTCTTGATGATGTCTGCATGCTCCTGTGCATGTTGCTGTCACAAGATGGGTGATGAGATATTTGCATTAACAAGCAGAAGTACAGGTGTACCTAATAAAATGCCCACTAAGTGGACATACAAACAAAATGAGTCCTTCAGAATTCCCTGCATATATCAGATTTTTGATCAATCTTTGAGTTCAGTCTGGATCAATGTAGTGTGATACTGGACATACCATGCAGATCACCTTCTCTTCATCCTCAATACTGTCTGAAGTGTTTTTTCCATAATAACACAATGCCAGAATAGTTAAAGGAAGCAAATTACCTTAAACTTTTTCCATTAGCTATGCTATGGGAAATCAATCAGAGTTTGATGGTTTATTGTGTTTCAGGATCGTTGAAGTTGTTACTGTTTTGAGGGTGATTCCTATTGACAAATGCAATTGAAGGGACGTCACATGATGCCATCAAGAAATTGGAAAGAAGAAAGAAAATCAAGTGATGAGAATCAGGAAAGGTCAGCCCTAGACCAAATTGCTTTGCTTTGTCCCTTCTTTTTAAAGTTTGAAGGAGTTTTTGAAAGAAAAATCAAAAAGATGTGCAACAACCCAGCTTGAAAACCTGAGAAAGAGTGAGACAGATCTGAACATATGAACATACAATTCAGTCACAGAAGTAGCCACTCAGTCCCTTAAACCCGCTCCACCATTGAATCTACCATAAGACATAGAAGCAAAATGAGGCCATTCACCCATTCAGTCTGCCCACTATTCCATCGTGTTAATTAGGTTATTTATTGACTTACTGTGTTCTTCCGGCCCCTCGGGCTCTTCGAGCTGTGCCCCCAATTTCATCCTAGCCTAATCATGGGATTTACAGTGACCAAATAACCTACCAACCACTATATCTTTGGACTGTGGGAGGAAAGCGGAGCACCTGGAGAAAATCCACATGGTCATAGTGAGAACATACATACACCTTTCAGGCAGTGGTAGGAATTGAACCTGGGTCACTGGTATTGTAAAGCATTGTGCTAACCACTACACTACCGTGCCGCTCCTCTCAAACCACTCTCCTGCCTCCTTCCCGTGATTTTTGACACCATTACTAATCATGTGGATATCAAGTCGTCAAGTCTAGTCACTCTTTATTGTCATTTTGACCATAAACTGCTGGTACAGTACACAGTAAAAACGAAACAACGTTCCTCCAGGACCATGGTGCATCACTGACGAGGAAACAAGAGGATATAAATGAAAGGCTAATCCGTGTTGAGAATCCCCATCCATGTCCACTTTCACAGCAAGGAACATTTGATTTCAACAAGAAGGTAGTTATACTGAGAATTGGTAGATAGTCAAAGTTTCAAAGTAAATTTATTATCAAAGTACATATATGTCACCATAGACTACCCCAAGATTTGTTTTCTTGCAGTCATTCACAGTAGAACAAAGAAATTCAAGAGTATCAGTGAAAAACCACAACATAAAGACTGACAGCAACCAATATGCAAAAGAAGAGAAATTTAACCTGTAACCTTCAGCACCCTTCCTAATTAGGAGCCTATCAATCTCCATGTTAAATATACCCAATGACTTGGCCTCCCCCATCCACCACCCGCTGGCTAAAGCAATTCCTTATCATCTCTGTTCTAAAGGGATATTCCTTTAATCTGAGGGTGTGCCCTCTGGTCCTGTACTCCCCCACTGTAGGAAATACCGTCTCCACATTCACTCTGTCCAGGCCTTTTAACATTCGATAAGTTACAATGAGACCCCCCCCCCCCCTCATTCTTCTAAATTCCAGCAAGTACAGGCCCAGAGCCATCAAATGTTCTTCATACGGTAACCATTTCCTTTCCAGAATCATCCTTTTCAACTTCCTCTGGACTCTCCATGGCCAATCTAATTGTCGTTTTAATTAGAATCAGATTTATTTTCACCAGTATGTGACGTAAAATTTGTTAACTTAGCAGCAGCAGTTCAATTTAATCTAGCAGAGGGAAATAAAATAATAAATAAAATAAAACATAATAATAATAATAATAATAAATAAAGTAAATCAATTATATATATTGAACGAATTTTAAAAAACATGCAAAAACAGAAATACTGTATATTAAAAAAAGTGAGGTCGCGTCCAAAGATTCAATGTCCATTTAAGAATCAGATGGCAGAGGAGAAGAAGCTACTCCTGAATCGCCTCCATACCAGAGAGTGATGCAGCCTGTCAGAATACTCTCTGCAGTACGTACAACTATAAAGTTTTTGAGTGTATTTGTTGACATGCCAAATCTCTTCAAACTCCTAATAAAGTATAGCCGCTGTCTTGCCTTCTTTATAACTACATTGATATGTTGGGACCAGATTAGATCCTCAGAGATTTTGACACCCAGGAACTTGAAGCTGCTCACTCTCTCCAGTTCTGATCCCTATGAGGATTGGTATGTGTTCCTTTGGTTTACCCTTCCTGAAGGCCACAATCAGCTCTTTCGTCTTAGTGACGTTGAGTGCCAGGTTGTTGCTGTGGCACCACTCCACTAGTTGTCATATCTCACTCCCGTACACCCTCTTGTCCCCACCATCTCACGCCATCTCATTAACTCTACGTTCCATTAATAATTTGCAGCCATTCTCCCCCCCACATTCACCTTAAAAATATGTAATGATTCTGCTTCCACCATCCTTAGAGATAGACAGTTCCAAGGACTCAGGACAGCCTGAAGAAAAGAAATAGCATCTTAATCCTACGAGTTTTAGTGATTAATTTACCAGAATAATCATGCAGAGGCCTGAGCTGACAGAGCAGGAAGATAGCTTCAAAAGTCAAGGTCAAAGTTGAGTTTTTTTGTCATTTACTTGCTGCAGCATCACAGGTACATAAAATCAGATAAGCATCATTTACAAGAAAAATACAAGTTCTTCATAAATTATACACATTTTATCAAAAACACAATTAAGACAAAAAAGTCAATTTTTGTCTAAAGTGGTCACAGTGTTGCTAAACTGGAGTGACTGGGGTTGCACCAGTTGGTTCAAGAAGCAAATGGTTGGTGGGAATTAGCTGTTCCTGAACCTGGTGGTGTAGGACTTCAGGCTTCTATCCCTCCCATTCGATGGTGGCTGCAAAAAGACAAATGGTGGAAATCTTTGACGATGAATGTTGCCATCTTGATGCTGTGCTTCCTGTGCATATTACTGATGACAACTGTGGAATGTAAATTCAGATTAATAATCTGATAGTTGGAAATGTAAAAGCCACTAATCTTGTTGCAGGTGGCAGGGAGGAGATACGTCTCTACCAAAAGAGGTGTGAGGCACTCCTTCCCTCTGCTAGCCTTGCATCTGATCTGTCACCCTTAGCGCACACCACTTCCCCAATCGGGGTCATGTGAAGCCATGGGAGCTGGTGGCGGATGGTTCGCATGAGCAGCCGGTGCATATCACAAGACCTGGTTATGTGATCACTGACGCCACGTAGGCAATCTCTGAAGAGTCGTCCATCTTGTAGAGACGCTAACCAGAAGAAGGCAGTGGTAAACTACTTCAATAGATCATTTTGCCCAGAACAATTTGTTACGTATCCCGTAACTGGATCACTTACCAGCAAAGATAGAGAGGTCCGCTGAAGTCTGATGGTACCATTTTTAAACGTTTTTATTTATAAAGGGGCACAAAAGTAAGGTTAATACAAACATTCAGATAACATACGTCGTCAATACTCAATCTAAAGTGCAGGTATAGTAATAAGCAATAAGAAATAAGCTCTATCATTGTCTAAGGGTAAGGTATATATTGTCCGCTGTATATCTAAAAGTCTCTTGCGTTCACTGCAGTTCCACCAGCTGCCGTCTTTTGGGGTGTCGCGGTGGTGCACTTTTGTTGGAGAGAGAGAGATAGAGATTGAATGAAACAGTTACCCGGCAGGTTTTTTCCAACCTTTATGAGTTCGATCCGTCGGAGTCTCGTTGGGGAGTGGCCGTTCACTTGTGGCCTCTCCTGTAGCTAAAGCCGTTCTTTCGTGGTGAGGTCGCCAATCCCAGGCAAGGAAAAGACGCACACGAACCCCCCCACCGGCTGTCGCTATTAAACGCTGTCACAGGATTTCTAGCATGTCTTCTGGTGCGTCTGGGGGGCCGTCTTTACAACCCCTCTTTTATCTGAACTCACGGGGTCTCAGATGTCAATCAGGTTGGGATGATGCAATCTCTCTCCATCTCTCCACCCACGTTGCCCTGAGGGTATACACGTAGTACAGTTCCCAATTCACAAAGGCGTTTCCACGAGACGATGACCACAGTTGCCTCGCCGTGAAACGAGGGACACCGCACGTATCTCTCTCTTCTCTTGGGTCATTGACCCCCCCCCTTCACTAGGGCTCTTGCGATTCTCACAAAGGAGGGGGCTGGGATCATAACAAATTATAGTCCTGGATAGAGCAACAGCATGAAGGGGGTCTTCCCCACAGGCAACGATCCCTCACCCGATAGATCGAAGACATGAGCGCCTACGTCATCCAACTTGGCACATAATGATGATGATGATGAATCTTTGGTAACGATAACCACAAAAGCTACAAAAACTGCATCTGGTTTACAAATGCCTTTCAAGGCAAGGAAATCAACCTTCCTCACCTGATCTTGAAATTTGTGTCCTTCCTGGGTGACTGACTTTTAAAAGTATCTTCTGAAGATCATTAAATGAATCTTGAAGAACAGCAAGTCACTTAACTGTACAGTTACCTTCATCACAAGGACAGTAATGGTCCACAAAGGAGGCTCACAAAATCTTCTCAAGAATAATTTGGGTGTACAATAAATGTTTGCTTTGTCTGAAATGCCAGATATTGAAAAATTAATAAATAAAAACAAAAGTGACATTTTGTTTTTAAGCATATTTGTATCCTGGTTATTGATTCTCCTATGAGAAAACATCCTTTCCATATCTGTCCTGTCAAGACACGTCAGGAGCATACAGTGATAGAGATATAGTACCGAAATGGGTGGCTGACCAGCATCCATCCATTTACATTAACCCTACATTAAACCCATGCCTTAATCATATGAAGCAAGTGGAGATAAAGTTACACAGTGTAACTTAGTGAAATCTGTTACTTCTCTGCCCTGCTCCCCTGTTCTTTCATCTTTGATGATGTCATGTGCATTGACCCAGATCAAGCTCTCCCTCAAAACCACATCCAAGAATTCCGGGCAATCACCAAATGACCTGAAAACTTTGTGAAAAATCACTGCTTCTTGGACTAATGTAGCAAGAATGTAAACCAGAGGGCAAAATCAGATTCCGTAACTCAACACAAACACAAGGAAATCTGCAGATGCTGGAAATTCAAGCAACACACACAAAATGCTGGTGGAACGCAGCAGGCCAGGCAGCATCCATAGGAAGAAGTACAGTCGATGTTTCGGGCCGAGAACTAACTGCAAGAAGAGATAGTAAGAAATTTGAAATCTCTTACTATCAAATCTCTTACTATCTCTTGCTCCATATCTCAACAACCTGATTCCCACCTCATGTCTGGGATTGGGAACAGACTATTCCAGCTTGGGACCTCAAAACTTCACAAAAGGTGAGCAGATTTGGGCCCAATATCGAAGGAAGTATGTGCTGGTACTGGAGAGCGTCCAGAAGAGGTTTACAAGAATGATCCCAGAGGTGAAAATGCTAATATATGAGGAGCATTTGATGCCTCTGGGCCTGTACTCACTGGAGTTTAGAAGGATTGTAGTGGGGAGGGGGGCAAAGATCTCATTGAAACTTATCGAATATTGAAAGGCCTACTCAGAGTGAAAGTGGAGAGGATGGGAATGTCTGGGACCAGTGAGCACAGGTCCAAATAGAAGGATGTCCCCGAGAACAAAAATGAGGAGAAATCTCTCCAGCCAGAGGGTAGGGAATCGATGGAATTTGTTGTCACAGAGAGTTGTGGAGGTCACGTCATTGGGTTGACAGATTCTTAATTAGTCAGGATGTCAAATGTTATGGGGAGAAAGCAGGAAAGTGGGGTAGAGAGAGAATAAAAACATCAGCCATGATCAAATGGCAGAGCAGACTCAATGGATCAAATGGTCTAATTCTGCTCATATGTCATATGGTCTTATTATAAGTTCATCTAATGACCCAAGCAAATAATGGGGCCTGATTTCACTTGAATATCTATTAATAGTAACAATGCCAAATACTTAACAAGAAACCCACTGCAAAACAAAGTTTATTAATAATGTGGCAGTCCAGCAGCATGGTCAACAGCTGGTCCCAGCATTCCCAGCAGCCAGTGCTACTTACTGTTCTTATTTTACAAAGCATTCATGGTGTGTGTTCAGTATGGGATGAGTTCTCCTGACTGTAACCTGGGTGTGTAATAATCATCTCCCCTAACTGTATGTGACTGAGCAAACTTGTGGGCCTGAAGGTAGACAAGTCCCCTAGTGCCGATGGAATGGATCCCAGGGTACTGAAAGAAATGGCAGAAGTTATAATAGAGGCTTTGGTGATGATTTACCAAAATTCTCTGAACTCTGGGCAGGTCCTGGCAGATTGGAAGAGGCAAATATCATGCCACTGTTCGAAAATGGATGTAAGCAAAAGGCAGGTAACTAAATGCCAGTTAGTTTAACATCTGTAGTTGGGAAAATGCTTGAAGCTATCATTAAAGAAGAAATAGTGAGGCATCTGGAAATAAATGGATTCATTAGGCAGACACAGCATGGATTCAGCAAAGGCAGGTCCTGTTTGACAAACTTACTGGAGTTCTTTGAAAGTATAATGAGCACAGTGGATAGAGGGGAACAGATGGACGTTATTAACTTGCATTTCCAAAAGGCATTTGATAAGGTGCTATATAAAAGGCTTATCCATAAGATAAGGATGCATAGAGTTGGGGGTGATGTATTAGCATAGATAGAGGATTGGTTAACAAAGAGAAAGCAGAGAGTTGGGGTTCATAGGTGTTACTCTGGTTGGCAATCAGTGGTGAGTGGTGTGCCACAGGGGTCAGTGCTGGGCCCGCAATTGTTCATGATATATATTAATGATCTGGAAGAGCGGACTGAGTGTAGTGTGTCTAAGTTTGCTGATGATACTAAACTGAGTGGAAAAGCAAGCTGTGCAGAAGATACAGAGAGTCTGCATAGATTGGTTAAGTGAGTGGGCAAGGGTCTGGCAGATGGAGTACAATGTTGGTAAATCCGAGGTTATCCACTTTGGAAGGGAAAATGAAAGAGCAGATTATTATTTAAATGGTAAAATATTACAGCATGTTGCCATGCGCAGGGACTTGGGAGTGCTTGCGCATGAATCACAGCAGGCTGGTTTGCAGGTTCAGCAGGCTGTCAAGAAGGCAAATGGGTGTTGGCTTTCATTGCTAGAGGGATTGAATTTAAGAACAAGGAGGTTATGCTGCGACTATACAGGGAACTGGTGAGGCCGCACCTGGAGTACTGCGTGCATTTCTGGCCTCCTTACTTGAGGCTATGCAGAGGATGTTCATCAGGTTGATTCCAGAGATGAGGGGGTTAGACTATGAGGACAGTCTGAGTTGCCTGGGACTCCAGCGTGCAAGGGAGCCTGGAAAGCGTGCAAGGGAGCCAGCTGGATTCGAACTCCGGATCCTTTGCTCCAAAGTCCGGCACTGATGCCACTACACCACTAGCCAGCAAGATAAGATAGAGGAAGGAAAGTTATTTCCTCTGGTAGGATGAGACTAGAACCGGGGGTCATAGCCTCAAGATTCGGGGGAGTAGATTTAGGATGGAGATGTGGAAGAACTGCATTTCCCAGAGAGTGGTGAAACTGTGGCATTCTCTCCCCACTGAAGCAGTGGAGGCAACTTTAGTAAATATATTTAAGACATGGTTAAACAGATTTTTGCACAGTAGGGGTATTAAAGATTATGGGGAAAAGACAGGTAAATGGAGATGGGTCCATAGCCAAATCAGCCATGATCTTATTGAATGGCAGAGCAGGCTCGATGAGCCAGATGCCCTATTTCTGCTCTTATTTCTTATGTTCATATGTTCATACGTTCTCACCAAACCATGGCATTCTCTCTGTTATAGTACTTGCGGAATAAAAACGGCAGTTGAGATAAACGAGCTCTTTTTGTCTGTCATCATGGACCAGAATAATATCCTGCCAAACTTATTGCCAGGCATTCACATGTTACTGCTCTGAGCGCAACCTGTCATTCAAACATTATTAGCCTTTGTACAATGTTTGGACCTCAGGCCTGCCCAACGCCTCACTTCCACTTAGTGATTTCCATACATCTGTTAATAATCTCACTCCAATGCACTCTTTTAAATGGCTTGAAAATCTCATTATCTTGAGCATGGCAGAGGATCCATATTAACATGCCTTCAGTGTAGCTGTTATTAATAAAGATGGCCAGCCATTATATTAACAGACGTTCTATTTTCCCTTCAGCTTTTGAAATTGTTATAAATAATTCAATTTCCCATTCTCTTATTTGAATAATCATTTTTCTCCTTCTATTGCTCACCTAACAGAACCATTTCAACACTTGTTGAAAAGGTGTCCTTTGCCTACTCTCGTAAAAAAAGTTACTGAGTCCTCCTTCTGCTCATGATTGCAATTACTCCTGAAAGTAAATGTGTTTTGCTGTTTTAAACATATTCATCTAGACAAGTATAAAAAACTGTGAGATGTCACTAATGATATACTCAAGAGTCCTATTTATAAGCTTTCAAGGTCATTTAATCATCAAATTGCTAACATGAAAGACAAAGATAAGCAGTCCAATAGTGCCAGTCAAATCTCCCTCGTTGAGGAAAGACGTCACTGCAATTTTATTTTATATGCATTTTGCTAAATCGGATTTGTCAAAAAAGGAAACACCTCTATGTGAAGTTTGACAGAACAGCAAGTGCAGCCTCCATAAACCATGCAAGGTGGACTGTGATTAAGTTGCTCTGTTCTTAGCGCAATGTGAATGTGCTCCCCGCAGATCGTAGATAGTTTAAATACCAGAGATTCTGTAGATGATGGAAATCCAGAACAACACACAGAAGATGGTGGAGGAGGAACTCAGCAGGTGAAGCAGCATCTATGGAGGGAAATAAACAGTCATCAGGCCAAGACCCTTCATCAGGACTGAATGAAGTGGGCTCTTCATTCCTTCTCATAGGTGCTGCCTGATCTTCTGAGTTCTTCCGTGATTTTGTGTGTGTTACAGTTGTTCTTGATGCATAGAGTATACTCTCAACCGTCCAGCATCCATGGGGAATGGAGGTGCTGGGTGCATGAATATTTGCTGTAGTTGCTCAATCAAAAACCTCCCTGTACATCTCACACTAGTAATCTAAGCTTTTAAATACATATTTTTTATTGTTTTCATTTTACTTTAGAGATACAGGAAAGTGACAAGCCCTTTTGGCCCAGAGATCCCGTCTGCCTAGTTACACGCATGTGACCAATTAACCTTCCAACCTGTAGTCTTTGAAATGAGGAAGGAAACCAGAGCTCCTGGAGAAAATCATGGGATCATGGGGAAAATGTACACACTCCTTACAGACAGTGGCGGGAATTGAACTCGGGTCACTGGTGGTGTAACAGTGTTACACTAATTGTTACACTACCATACGAGCCCTTGGTTGGAGTCAGGCATGAATGTTGTGTCCAAGCTGTCACACGGAAGCCAGTACACAAGCCAGCACGACGTGGAGAGCAAGATGTTGCCCATGTAGCCAGCTCCCCCCTCCACACAGCCAATGAATCTAAAGAACAGCAGAGTCTGATTCAGTTTTGAACCAGCAGTGTCGCAGGAGTTGCCAGTCAGCACTGAAGTGCCTTAGGGACTCAAGCTGCAGATTTTTGTCTTCGGGTTTACCCCTGAAGCCTTCCCCATGAGTGGGGACAGCCACAAGGCAGCGGAGATTTGAGATCAGAGTTTTCTTTCGCCTAGATGAGCTGCCAACCACGACTGATGGGCCCCGCCTGCCCAAAGCCGACTGGTTTTAAGACACCAGTAACCTACCTTTTCCCCTCTCCTGCCTGTAGAACAGATTCCACCGGGCTTAGTAGCTAAGCTACTCGTAAAGTCCAGGAGCTGGACGTGGGTGTCAGAGGCCATTTGAAATGCACACCTTTAGTAGGTAGTGGGAGCTTATCCTCAGTACCTGCCCCCACCCCCACCATGGGCAATGACAACATTAAGGAAGCTATGCTACCATAATGTCCCTAAATCGTCTAACTTTATTTCATCTCCAAACTCTTTTTCAACATTAGCAAAAGAATAGATTTGGCCATTGACTTCAGGAAGGTGGGTGTGGTGCACCTGCTATTGTCTGTATAAATTACGTTGAGTTTGAGAGGGTTGAAAGCTTCAAGTTCCTAGGAGTGAACATCACCAGTAACCTGTCCTGGTCCAACTATGTGGACATCATGGGTAAAAGAGCTCACCAAGTCCTTTACATCTCAGGAGGCTAAAGAAATTTGGCATGTCCCATATCAATCCTGACCAGTTTTTATCAAAGCACCTTATCTGGATGCTTAATGGTTTGGAATGACATCTGCGCTGCACGTGACCACAAGAAACTGCTGTGAATTGTGGACCCAGTTCAGCACATCACAGAAACAAGCCTCCCCCATGGACTCTATCTGTATTTCTTGCTGCTTCAGTGAAGCAGCCAGCCAAACACAAGACCCCAGTCAACCCAGACATTCCCTCGTCTCCCCTCTCCTGCCGGGCAGAAAGCCTAACAGCACGTACCAGCACGCTGAAAGACAGCTTCTATCCTGCTATTATGAGACTATTGAATGGCTCCATGGTATAAGATAGGCTCCTGACCTTGTAATCAGAATCAGGTTTAATGTCACTGGCATAGGTCGTGAAATGTATTAAATTTGAGGCAGCTGTACAATGTAATACATGATAATAGAGAGAGGAAAAAACGGTGTATTATTGCAATTGTATAACAGTTAAAGTAAATAAGTAGTGCAAAATATAACAAATAAAAAAGTTGTGAGGTAGCGTTCATGGGTTCAATGTCCATCCAGAAATCAGATGCCAGAGGGGAGGAAGCCACTCCTAAATCATTGAGTAACTGTATCTCGTTATGATTTTGCACCTTATTGTTTACCTGAATTGCTTTCTTGTAACTTTTATACTTTATTCTTCATTCTCTTGCTATCTCACCTTGCTCTACCTCAATGCACTGTGTATCGATTTAATCTGTATAAGACAAGTTTTTCAATGTAGCTCAGTACATGTGACAATAAAAAAACTAATTCAATTTCCAAGTAAAAGTTTAAAGTAACATACAAGAAAATTGACTGTTCTCACTGTTACATGACATGCAAAGTACTTTAAAAGAATATTGCTAATAATCAGCTTACTATTGCATGGACCTTGTGCAAACACATAAATATACTAAAAATGTTTTTTGACATTGAAATAAAATTCATTGCTTGAGCTTTTTATGAAATTGCTTAATTTTCTCAGAAATGGTTGTTGGTTACACAAGAATTCTGGATGCATTGTTAGATTGATCTTGGAGGAGGTTAAAAGGTCAGCACGACATTGCGGGCTGAAGGGCCTGTACAGTGCTGTAGTGTTCTATGTTCTATGCTTTATATACTGCAGATAAATGAGAGTTTTCTGTCACAGTTAAGTGAGTGGGAAAATACGTGGGATGCAGAGTTTAAAATTTGACATGTGGAAAAATTCAAAAGACAGCGTGATTTGTAAAAGAAACTTAGGTGGTGTGTCACAGATCAGAGTTTTTCAGCTACTGATCTGCTTCCAGAGCCAAAGTATTTGAGCAGATTTTCAGCTAAGTTTAAGGCTGATGTCCTCAGAAGGAGGACTACCGATCTACTGTAGCAGAAGCTCGATTGGTACCGTTCTTGACCCACTAGAAAGGCCCCACTGCAGAAACCTGTGGCAAATAAATCAGACTTTGCTGGTTTGGGTTGCGGTATTAACCTCTCTGCTCCCTGAAATGGATGCAAAAAGTACCATGGCCCTATTTTGAAAAGGAGGAGCATGTTAAAACTGGTGATCTGCACA
Organism: Hemitrygon akajei; assembly: GCF_048418815.1. Classification (NCBI taxonomy): domain Eukaryota; kingdom Metazoa; phylum Chordata; class Chondrichthyes; order Myliobatiformes; family Dasyatidae; genus Hemitrygon; species Hemitrygon akajei. Next base: position 26,179,895 of record NC_133127.1, read on the forward strand.
ATGTTAACCACTCAATAAACACCACTAAACAGATTAATCAGTAAACTCAAAGACATGGGCCTCAATGCCACCTTGTGCAATTGGTTCTTGGATTTCCTCAATGTTCTCACCAGTCAGTTCAGATCGGCAAAAGTATCTCCTCCACAATCTCCATCAGCACAGCACCACAGGGCTGTGAACTTAGCCCCCTGCTCTACACTTCACACCTATGTCTGTTTAGCTAAGTACAGCTCCAACACATTGCCTTGACAGTCCATCCTCAGTCTCTGGAGTTCACTATACCGTATGCAACAATACCACAATGCAAAGCATTTAACACTATAGTTGCTGATAAAGTGATTCTGGCACATTTGAGGTCATAATCTTAGGATAAGAATCAGATCAGGTCTTCATATGGTGACAATATAATTACTCACAGGTTATAAATCTTTGGAGTTCTTTCTCCCAGAGGATAATGGTCATTTAATCATTGACTACACTCAGGAGTTTAATAGATTTTTTGTTCACTGGGGAAATCAGGAAACTTGGTGTGAGGATGAAAAACTGAAAATGATGTGGTAGTTCACACTATTGGCAAAGGGAGCTCAAGTAACTTATTCAATTAAACAGTATCACTCAAGTGTTGTCTCGTAATATACAGTCAGTGGACACTTTATTAGGTACATCTGTACACCTACTCGTTAATGCAAATGTGTAATAAGCCAATCATGTGGCAGCAGCAACTCAGTGCATAAAAGCATGCAGACCTAGTCAAGAGGCCTGGAGGTTGTTAAGTCCAAACATCAGAATGGGGAAGAAATTTGATCTAAGTGACTTTGACTGTGGAATGATTGTTGGTGCCAGATGGGGTGGTTTGAGTATCTCAGAAGGTGCTGATCTCCTGGGATTTTCACATGCAACAGTCTCTGGAGTTTACAGAAAATGGTGTGAGAAACAAAAAAAAATAGTAATAAATAATGAGTATGAAGTAACAAGATAAAGAGTCTTAAGGTGAGATCTCTTGAGGAAGTAGAGTGAGTCCTTAAATGAAATGCGTGTAACTATCCCCTTTCATTCAAGAGCCTGATGGTTGAGGAGTAGTAACTGTTCTTGAAGCTGGTGGTTTGAGTCCTGAGGCACCTGTATCTTCTATCTAACGGCAACTGTGAGAAAAGAGCACCTGGATGGTGAGGATCTTCTGGTCTAACAAGACCATGCTGTCAATAACACAGATGTGGCCAATTAACTCACTTACCTGGATGTCATAGAAATATGTGAGGGAATTGGAACGCCTAGAAGAAACCCACATGATCAAAGGCGAATGTACAAACTCCTTACAGACAGCATTAGAATTGAACCCAGGTCACTGGTGCTGTAATAGTATTATACTATCCAGTACGCTATAAATCTGGAATGTGAGAGGAAAGCCGATGCATCTGTGGGAAGCTCATACGGTCACACGGAGAACATACAAACAGATCTATGCCATTGTTCATATGACATCATGCACGTTTCCTCCTTAAGCACACTTTTACTTCCTTATTGGTAGTTGGATCTATCTCCATTTTCCCACACAGTAATGCAAATCAGATGCGTAATGTTTCTTTCCACACAATGCGTTCATTTCTTCTGTCTTCAGTAATCCTAAACTTTCGGAGCAGGGGTTTCTCTGTACTATTTTGATTACGCCCTTTAGGAGGGGATGAGATGCCCACTTTCCCCAAGAACATCTTAGACTGAGAATACAAGGACGGGAAGATATGAAGGTTTCAAACAAGTGTGCTGTTACCTGGCAACTGAGCATTTAACAGCAATTCCTCAGTGAAACGATATAACTCAAGAGATATCCCTTGACTTAGGTTTAAGTGTCAAACTGGGACCGCACTAACCAGTATCAATCGCAGAATAATTGCCCATTGTCCAATCCACAGCAATTGCAGCAATAATTAAAAGTCATTGTGGAAAGGTGTGATCCCTTGCAAAAATCACCAGGGCTCGCAGATCTTAATTGGTAGGCTGTTAAAACAAAAACTTTGCACTGTCTTAAAAGTTTCTTCTTCACTCAATTAATTTGATCAATCGTCCTAGTTGGACCCCTGCCGCCCCAGTCACTGCACTGCAGTTTAAACACCTTCAACCACTTTTTATAATGCTATTTACATTGTAAGTACATCTTATTCCATGTCTACACTTTAACCTCAAGCTTATTTTTATATAATTCTTTATAATTGTTGAATGTTGGTGTTTTTTGTTGCATGTCACACCAACACACATTTCCTAATAGATGGAAATATACAGTGGATTTGTTTAATTTGGACACATCGGGACCAATACTTATTGAACAGCCAGCCCAATTTGCCAAAAGTATAAAAAAGACAAACTGCTGTTCAACTAAGTAACAAATTATATATTTAAGTAAAATACAGATCAAATACTACTATAAAATTTAGTTCCTAATAGTTACTGGCGGAGGAATTCATCCACTGGCACATTCTTTTGATTGACTGTAAGTGAACAGAGTCAGTGCAGATACCAGGTGTAGATAACAGACAGTCATAATACAATGCTATTGACCATGGCATCCTCAAAATCTTTATATTCAAGAGGAATGTTACAATGTTCCTAATTTGCTGAAGTAGTGAAATCACTTCATTTTCACTCCCAGCCGTTTCTGGCATCTCCAAGCCTGAATGTTTGAAACCACAGTGAGCAAAACGGTTCCAAATTGTCTTACTGCTTATTTCTTACTATCAGTGACAAAAATCACTTTGTTTGTGAACACAGGAACACACAAATGATGCTATTTAAAAACTCTTCACTCTAAGCAAGGTGCAGTGCCCAATGGCCACACAAGTGCACGCACATGATGCTGGTTATAAGCTGTTTGGCAACTGCCTCCTGTCCTAATTAACTGGCATTATTGTTATCATCAATATTATGTGCCATGTCATATGACGTGGGCGATCATGGTCTATCCATGATAATGATTGTTCTTGGCAATTTTTTTCTATAGAAGTGGTTTGCCATTGCCTTCTTCTGAGCAGTGTCTTTACATGATCGATGATTCCAACCATTATCAATACCCTTCAGAGATTATCTGCCTGGTGTCAGTGATCGCATAACCAGGACTTAGGATATGCACCAGCTGCTCATACAACTATCGAACCCCTTCTCCTATGGCTTCACGTGACCCTGAATGTGGGGCTAAGCAGGTGTTACACCTTGCCCAAGGGTGACTTGCAGGCTAGCAGAGGGAAGGAGTGCCTTACACATCCTTTGTTAGAGACATATCTGCACACTGCCACCCAAATTAAGCAGTATAGTGGCGCGAGTAAACAAGGGGAATCCCGGCTTCTTTTTGATTAGTTTTTGTTCTTCAAATGGGCAGTTGCCCAGATTAAGCAATGGCCCATTCACCAGAATCCACTGTATATGGTGACAGTGACTGTGTGGCTCCAAGGCCATATGCAAGTTTGCTGATGACAGCACTGTTGTGGGCCACATCGAAGGTGGTAAAGAATGAGCATACAGGAGGGAGATTGAAAACTTGGCTGAGTGGTGTGATAACAACAACCTCTCACTCAACGTCAATAACACGAAGGAACTGATTATAGATTTCTGGAGCGGGAAACCAGAGATCCACAAGCCAGTAATCATCCGAGGATCAGAGGTGGGGAGAGTGAGTAAATTCCTGGGTGTCACTGTCTCAGAGGACCTGTCCTGGATCCATCATCTAAATATAATTGCAAAGAAAGCACGACAGCAATCCTACTTCCTCAGAGTCTGAGGAGATTCAGCATGTCATCAAAAACCTTGGCAAACTTCTGTGGTGGAAAGTGTGCTGCCTGGCTGCATTACGGCCTGGTATGAGAACACCAATGCTTTTGAGAAGGGTAGTGGATTCGGCCCAGTACATCATGGCAAAAATCCTCCTAAACATTGTGCACATGAAATGTTACTGCATAAAAGCGACTTCCGTTATCAGAGATCCTCACCACCCAGGCAACAGTCTTTTCTCACTGTCACCATTAGGTAGAAGGTACAAGAGCCTCAGGACTCACACCACTAGGTTCAAGAACAGTTACTACCCCTCAACCATCAGGGTCGTCAACAAAAGGGGATAGCTACACTCATTCTATTTAAGGACTCACTCTACTTCCTCAAGAGATCTCACCTTAAGACTTTTTATCTTGTTACTTCATACTCGTTATTTATTACTATTTATTTCTATTTGCATTTACACAGTTTGTTAATTAATCCTGTTTAATGGTTACCATTCTATACATTTGCTGAGTATGCCTATAGGAAAAAGAATATCAGGGTTGGACATATGTGGTGACATGTTTGTACTCTGATGATAAATTTTATTTTGAACTTTGATGAAGTTGATCCTTGATCTGTGATCATTACAGGCACCAATAGGAAGATGTTAGGAAGGTGACTGGCCTCAATCGCCCAGAATTTATGAAAAACAAAAGGACGCCATCCAGAATTCCTGTTCCTGATTGTCATCCAACAAAAATGCAGGGGAATGTGTGTCTGTGGTCTGGAAGTGAAAATCAGATTGCTCTTGGTTTTCGTGCCTGCACTCTCCGGCAGGCAGCGGAGGCCAGGAAACTGCTTTGTATTCATGCCACCGAAACACAGTCAGAGGTGTAAGGCTGCAGGCGAGTAGGGACACAATTAAGCAAAAACAAGCGGTAGCCTAGAAACCGCCTCTGATGATTCCTTCATGCATTGTAAAAGTACCTGGGTTAAATGAGCAAGCAAAGATGTCACGCCAGCTCCCTCTGCACATCGTTTCAATGATTTCATTTTAATATTCAGAGATTTACTTTTGGCAATATTTGGGGTGAATGCTAAATCTGCTGGAATGCATTCACAAGATTCTCACAATTTATGGACAGAAGGATTTTTTATCCCTGTGTTGGGTGCATTAGAAACCAAGAGTTTGGATGGACTATTTAGCATCTTGAGCCTGTCTGTCATTTAATAGGATTGTAGCTGATCAGAGTCTTAACTACATCCACTTGCCTTGGCTCCCTCTCCTTTCATACACTTGCCCAACAGAAAATCTATTGATCAGATTTACTCCCAGAGTGAACACTTAACTGCTACTTAAAGCTGAGAGTTCTGCAATTCTCCTACTTAGTGAAAATGTACTTCCCATTCTCCATTGAAAGAGTTCACTGGCTCTAAAGTTTTATTCTTTTGTCCCAGACTTTAATGCCAACTGGAAAAAAATGTACTCAATTCAACCATCAACTTCTTTAAAAAATCTAAATCAATCCTCTTTAATCCTCCTTGTTATCGATGGGACTAAGCAGACTAATAGTTTGGCACAGATTAGATGGGCTGAAGGGCCTGTTTCTGTGTTGTAGTATTTTATGACTCTAATCCTTTATATACCTTTATATACCAGAGCATAAAAAAAACAATTTTTATAATCTTTCTTTATAAGCTAACTTCAGAGTTCTGTCACAAATTTGTGATGTGCTTCTTTCAAGGTCAATGTTCAAAATTTGAAGTAAATTTATTATTAAGGTAAATACACTGTATATGTCACCATATACTACCCTAAAATTAATGTTCTTGTGAGGACTTACAGTAAATAAAAAGAAGCATAATAGAATCAATGAAACACTGCACACGACAGAATTCTGCACTGCTCCAGATGTGGTCTATTCTGGATTTAATATAATCACGTTCAAACCTGCTCACATTATATTTCAGAACTTCAGTTATAAAGACCTTCATTAATTCTGTTAATAATTTCGGCTACGCCTTGTACCTAACTGATAAGTTTGGATTTTCATACAAGTTTTTAAAAAAAAATTCTATTTCTCTGTTCTGATCTTGTTATGTACTGCATTTCTATTAATTTCTGATTTTATTCACTAATGATGTTTTTAGCCCTCCTTCAAATCCACTCTTTCGGTTTTCTCATGAGATGGAATTTCTAGACATGGGCTTGTCAAAATTTTAAACTGAAGGAACCCCCAGCATTACAATGAAAGTAGTAAGCCCCTAAAGACACTATATATACCACAGAGTGCACTATATCAGAATCAGAATCATCACCGGCATGTGAAGTGAAATTCGTTAACTTAGCAGTAGCAGTTCTAGCAGAGAGAAAAAAATAAATAACATAAAACATGATAATAAATAAACAAGTACATAAATCAATTACGTATATTGAATAGTTTTCAGAAAGTGCAAAAACAGAAATACTGCGTATTAAAAAAAAGTGAGGTTAGTGTCCAAAGCTTCAATGTCCATTTAGGAATCAAATGGCAGAGGGGAAGAAGCTGTTCCTGAATCGCTGAGAGTGTGCCTTCAGGCTTTTGTACCTCCTACCTGATGGTATCAGTGAGAAAAGTCAAGTCAAGTGAAGTTTATTGTCATTTCAACCACAAACTGCTGGTACAGTACACAGTAAAAATGAAACAACGTTCCTCCAGGACTCTGATGCTACATGAAACAACACAAAACTACACTAGACTATGTGAGACAGCACAACACTAGACTACGTAAAACAACATAAAAACTGCATTAGACTACAGACCTGACAAGACTTCATAAAGTGCACACAACAGTGCAGAGTAGTACAAAGGGCATAGCCTGGGTGGTGGAAGTCCTTAATAATGGACGCTGCCTTTCTGAGACACCACTCCCTAAACATGTCCTGGGTTCTTTGTAGGCTAGTGCCCAAGATGGAGCTGACTAGATTTACAACCTTCTGCAGCTTCTTTCAGTCCTGTGCAGTAGCCACTCCATACCAGACAGTGATGCAGCCGGTCAGAATGTTCTCCACTATAGAACTATACAACTATAGAAGTTTTTGAGTGTATTTATTGATATACCAAATCTTTTCAGACTCCTAATAAAGTATAGCCGCTGTCTTGCTTTCTTTATAACTACATTGATATGTTGGGACCAGGTTAGATACTCAGAGATCTTGACACCCAGGAACTTGAAGCTGTTCACTCTCTTCACTTTGGATCCCTCTATGAGGATTGGTATGTGTTCCTTCGTCTTACCCTTCCTGAAGTCCACAATCAGCTCTTTTGTCTTACTGACGTTGAGTGCCAGGTTGTTGCTGCGGCACCACTCCACTAGTAGGCATATCTTGCTCCTGTACGTCCTCTCGTCACCACCTGAGATTCTACCAACAATCGTTGTAGCATCAGCAAATTTATAGTTGGTATTTCAGCTATGTCTAGCCACACAGTCAGGTGTATATAGGAAGTAGAGCAGTGAGCTAAACACACACCAGTGTGCCAGTGTTGATCGTCATTTGTTATCACCAATCCGCACAGATTGTGGTCTTCTGGTTAGGAAGTCGAGGATCCAATTGCAGAGGGAGGCACAGAGGCCCAGGTTCTGCAACCTCTCAATCAAGATTGTGGGAATGATGGTATTAAATGCTGAGCTATAGTTGATGAACAGCATCCTGATGTAGGTGTTTGTGTTGTCCAGGTGATCTAAAGCCATGTGGAGAGCCATTGACATTACATCTGCCATTGACCTACTGTGGCAACAGGCAAACTGCAATGGGTCCAGGTCCCTGCTGAGGCAGGAGTTCAGTCGAATCATGACCTACGTCTTAAAGCATTTCATCACTGTCGATGTCAGTGCTACCGGACAATAGTCATTAAGGCAGCTCACGTTATTCTTCATATCCACTGGTATAATTGTTGCCTTTTTGAAGCAAAGGGAACGTCTGCCTGTAGCAGTGAGAGGTTGTAAACGTCCTTTAATAGTCCCGCCAGTTGGTTGGAACAGATTTTCAGAGCCTTAACAGGTTCTCCATCAGGACCTTCTGCCTTGCAATGGTTCACTCTCTTTAAAGACAGTCTAACATCGGCCTCTGACACAGAGATCACAGGGTCATCAGGTGCAGCAGGGATCTTCACAGCTGATTCTCCCTTTCAAAGTTTGCATAGAAGGCGTTGAGTTCAGCAGGTAGTGAAGCATCGCTGTCATTCATACTATTGGGTTTCGCTTTGTAGGAAGTAATGTCTTGCAGACCCTGCCAGAGCTGCCGTGCATCTGATATCGCCTCCAACCTCATTCGAAGTTGTCTCTTCGCCCTTGAAATTGCCCTCTGCAAATCATACCAGGTTTTCTGGTACAGGGCTGGGTTGCCGGACTTGAATGCCACAGATCTAGCCTTCAGCAGACAACGTACCTCCTGGTTCATCCATGGCTTTTGGTTTGGGAATGTACAGTAAATCTTTGTAGACACAAACTCATCCACACAGGTTTTAATGAAGTCAGTAACAACTGCAGCATACTCATCCAGGTTTAGAGATGAATCCCTGAATACAGAACAGTGCACCGATTCAAAGCAGTCCTGTAGGCACTCCTGTGCTTCCCTTGTCCATACCTTCTTAGTCCTCACCAAAGGGTATTAACCAAAGGGTTAATTTTCTAAGGCAGGGAATAAAATGGTTTCACCACATAATCAGTTAAATAATACAGATGTGCTTCATATATGAGAGCAAATACAGAGGGAACTGACTAACTGCTTCTATCTAGAGTTTATAATCTATTAAACTTCAAATAAGTATTCACAACGATCTTTGCAGGTGTCCAGAGAAGTTGCCTGCGTTAATATGAATAATGTGTCCTTTCCCTGCCAGTTAAATGGATAGTAATGAATCATACAAACAACTGGAAACAGTTCAGAAACACAAGAAATTCTGCAGATGCTGGAAAGCCAAAGCAACACACACAAAATGCTGAAGGAACTCAGCAGGTAAGGCAGCATCGATGCAAATGAACCGTCGACATTTCGGGTTGAGAACCTTCTTCAGGACTAGAAATGAAGGGGGAAGAAGGTAGAGGGAAAAGATTGGGAGGAGGGGAAGGAGGACAACTAGAAGGTGATGTGTGAAGCCAGGTGGGTAGGAAAGCTGGAAAGGAAGGAATCTGATAGGAGATGAGAGTGGACCGTAGGAGGAAAGGAAGGAGAAGGGACACCAGAGGGAAGTGGTAGGTAGGTGAGAAGAGGTAAGGGGCTAGGGTGGAGAATAGAAGAAGAGGGGAGGGGGAGGGATTTTTTTTTTACCAGAAGGGGAAATCAATAATTATGCCATCAAGTTGGAGACTGCCCAGATGGAATATGAGGCATTGTTTCTCCACCCTGAAGGTGACCTTATCATAGACCACGAGGAGATTATGGACTGACATGTCAGAATGGGAATGGAAATTGGAATTAAAATTTTTGGCCACCAGGGAAGTTCTGCTTTTGGCTGATGAAGCGGAGGTGCTCAGCAAAGCGGTCCCCCAATTTACATTGGGTCTCAGCAATGTAGAGGAGGCCACAATGGGAGCACCGAATATAACAGACAACCCCAGTAGATTCACAGGTGAAGTATTGCCCCACCAGGAAGGACTGCTTGTGGCCCTGAATGGAGGTGAGGCAGGAGGTGAATATACAGGCGTAGCACTTTGGCTGCTTGGAGAGATATGTGGCGGGAGGGAGATTAGTGGGCAGGGATAAAGGGGCAAGGTTGCTTGCAGGGATATGTGCCGGGGTAAAGTTACAAAACATATCCCAACACTTCTAGAAATGAGCCAAACAACTCGCACAGGATTAATTGTCCTTACAACTATCCAGTCCTTTCATTATTTTATTTCCTAAGCTTGGAAATTCATTGATGCATTCAATACTTCTTCAGAAGAACAATAAATTAATTATCAGCAAATGTCAGTCATCTTACACCAGTATCTGCACATCAATGGAATCTCATTGGCTGCTGAGTAGTGCATTGGGACAACCCAAAGTTCCAGACCCATGGAAATAGCTTCTTGTTTTACCTCAAACAAAGGTTTTGATCACTTGAAAATTAATTGCCTTTTCATATGAGTCAGCATTTAGGGCTCCCCCAGAAAGGTCGCCTAGGAGAATGAAAGCTTTTCAAAAGGAAATTCAGTCACATTTTTTTCAGGATAAATAAATTACTTAGTGGCAGACATACAGTATGTTCAGGCAGCAATTATGCTAATTTAGAAATTGGAAGACTTTAAATCCAGTCTTGAGCCTTAATCACCTCATCTTTCAAGGTGCAGAACAAGACCTGGATAAGCAGTTTGCTCACAGGGGGAAGATTCTTCAGTTAAGTAATCTGATTTAGCATATTATCAAATTACTTTTAGTTCAGTTTGGCCAGGTTTTCCAGCAGATGGGTAGAGCAAACTTTAACAACTATCGTCCAGTAGCACTCTCATCTTCGGTGAGGAAGTGCATTGAGAAGTTGGTTATGGGTAGAATCAACTTCTGCTTAGGCCCTGGTCCCACTACAATTTGCCTATTGCCACAGTAGGTCTATAGCAGATGGGATCTCATTGGCTCTTCATGAGGCCTTGGATCACCTGGACAACACTAATAACAGTGTCAGGCTGCTGTTTATTCACTACAGCTCAGTGTTCAACACAATCATTCTTGCAGTTCTGATCAAGAACCTCCAGAAACCTGGACTTCTGAACCTCCAGAAACCTGGACTTCTGAACCTCCCTCTGCAACTGGATTCTCGACTTCCTCACCAGTAGATCATAGTCTGTGCGATCGGAAACAATATCTCCACCTCGCTGATAATCAATGCTGGCACAGCTCAAGGACGTTTGCTTAGCCCGCTACTCTACTCGCTCTACCACCATGACTGTGCTGCAAGGCACAGCTTGCTGACGCAACTACTGTTGGCAGAATTCCAGATGGTGACGAGAAGGCATACAGGAGCAGGATAGATCAGCTAGTTGAGTGGTGTCACAGCAACAAACTTCCACTCAGTCAGTAAGACCAAAGAATTGATAGTGGGCTTCAGGAAGGATAAGATGAGGGAGCACTTCTTTTCCCTCTTTGTAACTGTATTAGTATGTTGGGCCCAGGATAGATCCTCAGAGATGTTGACACCCAGGAACTTGAAATTACTCACTCTTTCCACTTCTGATCCCTCGGAGGACTGAAGAACAGAAGATAGAAACATAGAAAACCTACAGCACAATATAAGCCCTTCGGCCCACGATACTGTGCCGAACATGTACTTATTTTAGAAATTATCTAGGGTTACCCATAGCCCTCTATTTTTCTAAGCTCCATGTACTTATCCAGGAGTCTCTTAAAAGACCCTATCGTATCCGCCTCCATCACCATCACCAGCAGCCCATTCCACGCACTCACCACACTGCGTAAAAAACTTGCCCCTGACATCTCCTCTGCACCTACTTCCAAGCACCTTAGAACTGTGTCCGCTCGTATTAGCTGTTTCAGCCCTGGGGAAAGCTCTGATGATGGGTCAGAGCTAGAAGGTGGGGGAGGGAAGGAAGAAATACAAGGTGATAGGTGAAACCAGGGATGGGGGTGAAGTAAAGAGCTGGGAAGTTGATTGGCAAAAGAGGGCCGGAGAAGGGGGAATCTGATAGGAGAGGACAGAAGGCCATGGATGAAAGAAAAGAGGAGAGGAGCTCCAGAGACCAGAGGAGGCGATGGACAGGTAAGGAGATAGGTAAGAGAGGGAAAGGGGAATGGTGAAGGGGGAGGCATTACCAGAAGTTAGAGAATTCGATGTTCAATGTTTATAGTCTTCAGAAAAGGTAAGACGAGGGAACACACACCAGTCCTCACAGAGGGATCAGAAGTGGAAAGAGTGAGCAATTTCAAGTCCCTGGGTGTCAGCATCTATGAGGATCTAACCTGGGCCTAATACATTGATTCAGTTACAAAGAAGGCACAACAGCATCTGTATTTCATTAGGAGTTCAAGGAGATTTGTTCTATCACCAAAGACACTCACAAATTTCTACAGATGCATAAGGTTTTTGTTTTAATAGCCCAGTAGTGCATTCCGGAGGGGTGGGGGCTTTTGGGAAAGGCAGTTTACAGGGTGGGTAGTGTCTGCAATGATACTTTCTGCTCATTTCTTTGTCATGGACACATACAGGTCCTGCAGTGATGGTAGACAGCAGCCAATGACCTTCTCCGCTGACTCAGGTTTGCTGGAGTTGTTGTATTCTGTGAGAAGATGCTGCAGCAAAGCACACTGTAATACTGTAGGTGGTGCCTTGATGTATTTCCTTGGGGACATCCAGTAATCCTCATCTTCTCCATGCCCTACCCCTGCCCACAGAAGTCATATGAACTCTTCACCTCTCTCTAACAACAGATCACCAGCTTCATCCTTACATTCCACTAATACAACCTGCCACAAACCCATTAGCAATCCTCGTAACCACTCAGAGCCACCATTTCTTGCCGTCTCACCTGTCCTGATAATCAACCTTCTGTAACAATGCTTCTGAGTTCATTGGTTTTCCACTGGTTTTCCAGTGCCCTATTACATGCCCACTCCATTCCCTTCAACTTTGGTATATCACTAAAAACTCCGGCAAGTTTCCACAGAGATACCATGGAGAGTATTCTAACTGGTTGCACCACTGTCTGGTATGGAGGGGCTACTGCACAGGATCAGAAAAATCTGCAGAGGGTTGCAAACTCTGCCAGCTCCATCATGAGCACTATCCTCCCCAGCATCAAAAGGACATCTTCAAACGATGATGCTTCAAAAGGGTGGCATCCTTCCTTAAGTTCCCCCATCACACAGGACATGCCCTCTTTTCATTGCAATCATCAGGGACGATGTACAGGAGCTTGAAGACGTGCACTCAAAGTTTTAGGAACAGCTCCTTCCCCACCAGCACCAAATTTCAAAACAGAAAATGAGCCAACCCTGAACACTATCGCACTATTTTTGCTTCCTTTTTGCTTTGCACTACTCAATTTAATTTTTTATGTGGTAGATGGTCGTATGAGAAGCTGGTGCATATCACAAATCTTGGTCATGTGACCGCTGACGCCAGGCAGAATATTGATAATGGCTGGGATCAGCCATCTTGTAAAGACACTGCCCAGAAGAAGGCAATGGCAAGCCATTTCTGCAGAAAAATTTGCCAAGAACAATCATGGTCATAGACCATAATTGCCCACATCATAAGATAAGGCACAAACGATGATGATGATATGTCTATGTATTGCCATGTACACATATTGCAGTCTCCTGCAAAACAACAAATTTCATAACATATGTCAGTGATAGTAAACTTGATTCTGATACCAATGGGGTCTTTTTGAGCTCACTTTCCACCCCACCACATTCAGCAGAGCATGGCCTGTGACATGATGGCACTTCCCCTGCCCAGTCTGTATCGTCTCAACCACCGTTCCCCTTACCCATTGCAGCAAAAATTAGCTTTATTTGTCACATGCACATCAAGAGCATTGACACAGTGAAATACGCTGTTTGTGTCAGCAGCCGACCCATTTCACTGGGGGCAGCCTGCAAGCGTCCCCAAGCTTCCAACTCACTAACCCTAACCCATGGCTCTTGGAGTGTGGGAGGAAACCAGAGCACCTGGAGGAAAACACAGGGAGAAAGTACAGACCCCTTACAGACAGCGCTGGAAATTGAACCCCAAATGCTGTTTACTGGTGCTGTTTACTCTTCCCTTCCTATAATCTAAGGGCCAAAATACTTCTTCAGCGAGAGCTTAGCTAACCTTCCTTCAGGGATATGGGTTGGGGAACTGTGTGAGTGGTCAGTACGGACTACTCACCCCCACCACCTTCCCCGAACCTTTAAAATATAATCAAGGATCTCAGTGCATATCAGTATGTAATATACCTTTGTTTTAAAAGCCCTCCAAAAGCAATCACTGTGCATTTCGCTGACTTCTTAATATCCACTGTCACAATGACGGTTTCTCTGGGAGACCAAACATGAATTGGATGACCTTAGAAATTTACCGTTCTGACGGCAAGCAGAAGCTCGAGCTTCTAATCGACTGTCACTTTAATTCTCCATTTCACTTGCACTCACTTTGACTCCTCTGACCTCCCGCACCATTCCAAAGAAGCGCAATGTATGGCTTATGTGCAGAATCAGAATCAGTTTTAATATCACCGGCATATGTTGTGAAACTGCGGCAGCAGTGCAATGCAATCCATAATAATAGAGGAAAACCTGAGAATTACAGCAAGTTTATATATTGAATAGTTAAATTAAATGAGTAGTGCAAAAATAGAAATAAAAAAGTAGTGAGGTAGTGTTCACGGGTTCAGCGTCCATTCTGGAATCGGATGGCAGAGGGGAAGAAGCTGTTCCTGAATCATTGAGTGCGTGCTTCAGGCTTCTGTACCTCCTACCTGATGGTAGCAATCAGAACAAATCATGACCTGGGTGACGGGAGCCTTTAATGATGGACACCTTCTTTTAGAAGCATCACTCCTTGTCCTGGATACTATGGAGGCTATTGTCCCTGATGGAGCTAAGTTTACAACACTCTGCAACTTACTTCAGTCCTGTGCAGAAGCCACTCCACCCCCACACCAGATGGTACGCAGCCAGTTCGACTGCTCTTCACGACGGCACATCTGTGGAAATTTTCGAGTGTTTTTGGAAACATACCAAAACTTCTCAAACTCCCATTGAAATATAGCTGCTGTCGTGCCTTCTTTATAGCTGCATTGATATGTTGGGCCCAGGTTAGATCCTCAGAGAAATTGACACCCATAAATTTGGAATTGCTCACTCTTTCCATTTCTGATCCCTCAATGACCATATTGCAGCCAGCATATGGATTCTTCTTTGGTATCAGTCTGTCCTGCCCATTATTGTCATGGCCAATCCACTAACCCCCAATACACAATCCATGAGCAATATTGTTCATTGTGCACCCACTTAAACATTTACATTCTCTATGTTGTTACTTTACTGCTCTCTGTGTGCCTCTTTTCCTTGTAGCTTCACCATTTTGTCATCCAATCTCTCTCATTTCTATCCAATCACAGAACCTATCTTTTACTCATTCCACTCCTCCTCATTTCTCCTTTATTGCTGCTTACAAGAAATTTTATCCATCAACTTTGTCTGCTTTTATCTGGCTCAGTGGCAGAAGTTTGGTAATACTTTGATAACGTTTCTTGGAATCTCTCAGTAATACTAAGAGCAAACTGCTACATAAATGCAGGCTGTTCAAACAGCAAAAAAGCAATGTTTGTTTATTTCCAGTAATGATTGTCCTGCTCCTGAACTGATCTCAGCTCGACTGACATCCTCGGGTTCAAATGATACCAGCCAGTTGCGTTATGAAAGTATTGATTATGTTAAGCCACTCTCACCCTTTTAGGCATTGAAGCCCCAGTTATCAGCGTAAGATCCTGTGCCAGAGACAGCTTTGATTCATTCTGAAGGATCTTTCAGGAGAATGTGACACTCTACAGATGCCGTGATTTCTTCTGAATTATCCACAGAGAACTCCTGCGTGCTTAAGTGCAAATTGATGAACAAGGCAGTGTTTAAAACTTATTTTTTCTTGATCCAATTTCCTGGTTAATTTAAAATCTTCTACTTCTTTCAGTGAGGTGCTCTTTGAATTATTAGCCTTCCTGGGCATGGCTGGACAGTATTTCTCAGCTGATGATTCAACAGCTGAAACCACTATATTAATTAACTTCATGGGATGTGAGAGATGAAAAAGCAAAGAATTTCAGTAACTCTTATCCCACCTACAGCTGAAAAACAGGAATCTGTTTGACCAATGTTTTAGCTTGAGAAGCATCCAATTATCATAGTGCAGGATATCACTGAATAGGGATGCCTCAGAAAGACAGCATCCATCATTAAGGATCCCCATTGTCCAGGACATGTCCTCTTCATTGCTACCATCAGGGAGGAGATGGTGGAGGCTGAAGACACACACTCAATGTTTTAGGAACAGCTTCTTCCCCACCTTCATCCAATTTCTAAACCGACAATGAACCAACTTGTGAACACTACCTCACTGCATTTTTGTTCTCTTTTTCCATTACTTTTTTAATTTATGTATATATACAATACTGTGCAAAAGTATTGGGCACACATATATAGCTCGGGTGCCTAAGACTTTTGCACAGTACTGTATTTGTCAACATGGAGCGGAGAGCGAGTTTGTAAATCTGGCGGGAGCAAAGGATGCTGGGAATTGCGAGGGTGGAGCACCATGGGAGAGGTGTGGCACAAGTGGCAGAGAAGGAGTGTCAGGGCAGGGGATGTGTCAGATGCAGACACATCCAGCCCTGAGACACCAGGCAGATCATTTGATTCCAAACAATTGGTTTATCGATCATTACAGAATGTCTCTCTGGTGCTTCCTGGTCCCTCCCTTTTCACAACCATGATTCCCCTCTCCCTACCTTCTTCCCACTCTCGGTGCACAGTGGAGACCCAATTCTGAATCAGGTTTATCCTCATTCAAATATGTCATGAAATTTGGCCTCAGAAGGACTAAAACAGATTAGGAGTATAGGCAAAGAAATGGCAGTTGGAATACAGTTTCGGGAAGTGGAAAGCCATGCACTTTGTTTGAAGAAATAAAATTGTAGACTATTTTCTAAATGGAGAGAAAATTCAAAAATCTGTAGCACAAAGGGCTCAGAAATCCTTGTGCAGGATTCCCTAAAGGTTAATTTACAGGTTGAGTCAGTGGTGAAGAGAGCGAGTGTTGGCATTCAATTCAAGAGGACTAGTATATAAAAGTGAATATATAATGTTAAGGTTTTATAAAGCACAGGTGAGGCCTCACTTGGAATACTGTGAGAAGGTTTGGGCCCCTTGTCTTAGAAAGGATGTACCATTGACACTGGAGATGGTTCAAAGGAGGTTCACAAAAATGATTCAAGGATTGAATAGCTTGTCAGGTGAAGAGAGTCTGATGGCTCCGGGCCTCTATTCACTGGAATTCAAAAGAATGAGGGGTCAGCCAATTTAAAGCCATTGAATGCGGAAAGGCATCAATAGAGTGGATGTGGAGAAGATGTTTCCAATGGTGGGAGAGTCTAGGACCAGAGGACATAGCCTCAGAATAGAGGGCCATCCTTTTAGAACAGAGATGGGGAGGAATTTCTTCAGCCAGAGCGTGGAGTATCTGTGGAATTCATTTGCACAGATGGCTATGGAGGCCAAGTCTTTACGCATATTTAAGGCAGAGGTTGATAAATTCCTGATTTTCCGTAATGTGAAGGGAAAAGGGGGAAGGCAGGAAATTGGGGCTGAGCGGAAAAATAGATCAGCCATGATGAAATGGCAGAGCAGATGTGATAGTCCAAATAGCCTACTTCTGCTCCGATATCTTAGAGTCTTCTGGAAATTTGGTGTTTTTCTGCAGCAGCAGTACAGCAGAATACGTAAAATTACTACAGTACTATGCTAATATCTGAGGCATCCTAGCTATATATATGCGCATAAGACTTTTGCGCAGTACTGGACGTATATATATACATTCTGATTCTGAAGTGAGTGTCACTTTATATGACCCTTTGTATTCTTGTAGCTTGGACAAGCTCACCTGCAGCGGCTGCAATAGTTTCCCTAATATGTTGGCCGTTTCTATAATGCAGTCCTTATGGAGAGAAGGAAAAAATGCTGCCTTTCACCCATGATACAAAATCCAGCTCAAACGCCATATAAGGATCGATTACAGGCTCCGAAACTATTTCTGTTGAATGCGTGGCGAGGTAAGATGTCCGCAGCCTCCGATCCTATTCAATGTCAACACCTCCTCAACAAAGACTGCGTGAACAGTTTCCCGGTGCAAATGTGCAGCAACAGCTCTGCAATGTTGCTGTCTTCAAATTGTCAATCACATTGAGTGAAGCAGCCATCTGAGACCAACAAAGAACAGGAAAATACAACTCAAAAGCTTTTTTTCTCTTTGAGGTGTAACATGGAATAAACGGTCTGCATATCTTTATTTTGACAATGACAACTGCTTCAGATATTTGGCTCTAATTTTTCACACTGGCTTGAAGACTACGTTTTTCCACACTGACTCATCCCACATTCACAATAAATTGGTGTGAAATTCAGCTGCAGTGGGCATACAATAGAGGACACAGGCAGGTAGGAACAGATTAGATAGATAGATAGATAGATACTTTATTCATCCCCATGGGGAAATTCAACTTTTTTTCCAATGTCCCATACACTTGTTGTAGCAAAACTAATTACATACAATACTTAACTCAGTAAAAAATATGATATGCATCTAAATCACTATCTCAAAAAGCATTAATAATAGCTTTTAAAGAGTTCTTAAGTCCTGGCGGTAGAATTGTAAAGCCTAATGGCATTGGGGAGTATTGACCTCTTCATCCTGTCTGAGGAGCATTGCATCGATAGTAACCTGTCGCTGAAACTGCTTCTCTGTCTCTGGATGGTGCTATGTAGAGGATGTTCAGAGTTATCCATAATTGACCGTAGCCTACTCAGCGCCCTTCGCTCAGCTACCGATGTTAAACTCTCCAGTACTTTGCCCACGACAGAGCCCGCCTTCCTTACCAGCTTATTAAGACGTGAGGCATCCCTCTTCTTAATGCTTCCTCCCCAACACGCCACCACAAAGAAGAGGGCGCTCTCCACAACTGACCTATAGAACATCTTCAGCATCTCACTACAGACATTGAATGACGCCAACCTTCTAAGGAAGTACAGTCGACTCTGTGCCTTCCTGCACAAGGCATCTGTGTTGGCAGTCCAGTCTAGCTTCTCGTCTAACTGTACTCCCAGATACTTGTAGGTCTTAACCTGCTCCACACATTCTCCATTAATGATCACTGGCTCCATATGAGGCCTAGATCTCCTAAAGTCCACCACCATCTCCTTGGTCTTGGTGATATTGAGACGCAGGTAGTTTGAGTTGCACCATATCACAAAGTCCTGTATCAGTTTCCTATACCCCTCCTCCTGCTGTCCATTCCTGACACACCCCACTATGGCCGTGTCATCAGCGAACTTCTGCACATGGCAGGACTCCGAGTTATATTGGAAGTCTGATGTGTACAGGGTGAACAGGACCGGAGAGAGTACGGTTACTGTTAAGGTTAATGAACAGATTACTGTTCATTATTCACTCCATGTGATCCATACTTGTCGACAGCACCTTTCCCAGGCACTACATCCCAGTATTTAATCCCCTGTTACTCATATCTCTGCACCTAATCCATAATCAAACATAATAGGCAATTCCAATCCACTATCGCCCATAACACTAGGCATCACTGCCCTGCATACGCCCACCTGAAATACCTGTTAGAAACCTGCCCCATTCACTAAATCCTCACAGTAGGCCTCACAAGGCTGAGGTGACAACAGCCAATATAATGTCTGATCCTAATCCTGTAGGTCGTGCTGCCAAAGGTGTCGGTTGCAAACTCTGACCAGTCTGTCCCAATACGGTGGCAGTAATCCAGAGCAACACACAAGATGCTGGAGGAACTCAGCTTGTCAGGCAGCACCTATCGAAAAGAATACCCAGTCAACATTGTGAGCCAAGACCCCTCTTCAGGACTGGAAAGGAAGGGGGAAGACGCCAGGATAAAAAAGGTGAGGGGAGGGGAAGGAGGATAGCTGGAAGGAGATAGGTGAAGCCAGGTGGGTGGGAAAGGTGATGGGCTTGAGAAAAAGGAATCTGACAGGAGAGGGGAGAAAGGAAAGAGGCTAGGGCACTAGGGGGAGGTGATAGGTAGGTGAGGAGAAGAGGTAAGAGCCCAGAGTGAATATAAGAAGTGGGGGGGGGGGGGGGGAATTACCAGAAGAAGAAATCGATATTCATTAGGTTGGAGGCTAATTTAACAGAATATGAGGTGTTAATCCTCTACCCTAAGAGTGGCCTCATCATGGTAAAAGAGGTGGCCATAGACCAGGATGTCAGAATGGGAATGGGGATAGAGGTTAAAATGGTTGGCCACCAGGAAAGTCTGCTTTTGGTGGATAGAGGTTAGCGTGACGCTATTACAGCTTGGGGCACTGCAGTACGAAATTCAATCCCACTGTCCTCTGTAAGGAGTGTCTCCAAGGAACGTGTGTGTTTTCTCCAGTTACCTCCCACAGTTCAAAGACATCCCAAGTAGGCTAACTGACCATTATAAATTGTCCTGTGTTTGGGTTAGGGTTAAATCAGGGGCTGCTGGGTAGTATAACTTAAAGGGCCAGAGGGACTATTCCACACTATACTTCTAAATCAGGGTTCCCAATCTGGGATCCATGGACCTCTAGCTTGACGGTGCTGGTTCATGGCATGAAAAAGGTTGGGAAGCCGTGCTCTATATAAAATAAATCAAACGTAGAGGAGGCTATATCAGAAGCACCAGATACAATAGACGACCCCAGTAGATTCACAGGTGAACTGTTGCCTCACCTGAAGGACTGTTTGTGGCCTTGAATGGATGTGAGGGAGGAGGTGAACGGGCAGTGTAGCATTTCTGTCACCTGCAGAGATATTTGGCCAGCTCTCTGAAACAAGCTGGTGTTAAGTTGATCCTTTGTAGGAGAGGCAGGAATTTTCACAAATGCCTTTAAAGGGCAGTAAATCTATTTTGAAGTACTTTTCTTTATCTTAATTGATTAAAATCAACCCCAACCTGTTGAAAATGTTTCTTAGCAACACAGTACAATTTTATTGTCCAATTTATTCTTTAGGATAATTGGGTTAACATAAAATTTCCAGGATTGAGTTATGAAATAACATAGAAACTGTCAGAGACACACAATGCTGGGTTAACTCAACAGGTCGTCCAACATCTAAGGAAAGGAATAAAGTGTTGATATTTCCATCCGGCCCAAAACATCAGTTCTTTACTCCTTTCTATAGATGCTGCCTGATCTGCTGAATTCCTCCATCATTTTATGTGTATTACTCTGCATTTCTAGCATTCTGCAGAATCAACTTGTCTTTACTACATTGAAAGAGTCTCCATGTTTCAATTCACAAACTGATTAAGCACCATTTTGAAACGTGGGAGAGATCTACAGTCTCCAGCCACCACACAGCTCACCTGCCAATTGCACACAAGGTCATCAAAAACCCTGCAAGGACCTCCTTCAGCTTCCCGACTGCTGATGTTGAGATGCAGCATTTATTTATATGTGCACCCAGGACAGCTGAGAAGCAGAAGGGAGATAAAATCCACTGCATAGAAATCCTCTGAATTATGGCATACTCAGTGAGAAATGAGGAAACGGGTGAAGACAGTGTATTTACCTCCTCTAGGGACTGGATGCCCATTCGTTTTCCATGATGCTGACCAGGGAGGAAAGATATTAGACCTTAAGATATAGGAGCATAATTAGGCCATTCGGCACTTTGTGACCACTCTACCATTTCATCATGGCTGGTTTATTATCCCTCACAACCCCATTCTCCTGCCATCTCCCCAGCCCTTGACTCCCTACTAATCAATATCTGCTCTAAATATATCCAATTACTTGGCCTCCACAGCCACCTGCAGCAAGGAATTCCACAGATTCACCACCGTCTGGCTAAAGAAATTCCTTCTCACCTCTGTTCTAAAGGGGGATCCTTGTATTCTGAAGCTGTGCCTTCTGGTCTACTATCCCCCACTATAGATACATCCTCTCCACATCCACTCTGTCTAGGCCTTTCAATATTCAATAGGTTTGAGGCCTCAGTGCCATTGACCTGAACACCAAATTCAGAATCAAGCTTCAGTATGGTCCTAGGAGATCGCTACACTAACTTTCAGATAAAGCATATGAACAAACATTGATCCCACGGATCAATTTTAGAGAATTTGAAGGTAATTATGTTCAGACTCCAAGTCAATATTAATCCTTCAACCAACAATAAAGGAATCTCTGTTAACAATCACACTAGGGGGTTGCTTGCACAAACTGGCAGATACATTTCTTACGGTATATCATACCAGAGTACATCATTGACTGCAAACTATGTTAGCTGATCTGACATCATGAAATATCCTATATAAATGCAAGTCTTGCATTTTTTTAAAACTTTTTCATAGTTGGCTGTTCTGCTGACATCCTGATGGAAAATCTTACTCACTCCATCAGCTCTCAATCTAAAAAAATCAAAATATACCAAAATACCAATAGAGAAAATGATCTCAACCTCACTGAACTTTTCATCTGACTCCACAACAATGTCACCTCAAGCTTATTCAACTCTCTCCCAATTCTACATGTGAAACAAAGAGATCCTCAAATATTTGAATATTCAGTGTGCAGCCTGGAGGAAATGAAGAGGAGGAGGAGGAAGAGGAGGAGGAGGAGGAGGAGGATGTGGAGGAAGAGCAGGAGGACGAGGAGAAGGAGAAAGAGGAAGAGGAGGATAAGGAGGAAAATGAGGATGAGGAGAAAGAGGAGGAGGAAGCAGGTTGCCTGGAGACAATACTTGTGAAGATCTTAAGATGTAAAAATTCTTCCCCAATATTACACCATTTATGTGTGAAATGGTAAGCAGCTTTAAGCTCCTGTTTGTCAACATCTCAGAGGATACAAATACAAATACTTTATTGTCACCAAACAATTGATAGTAGAGCGTACAATCATCACAGTGATATTTGTTTCTGCGCTTCGCGCTCCCTGAAGTACAAATCGAAGTAAATATAATAAAAATTTAAATTATAAATCATAATTAGAAAATAAGAAAAGGGAAAGTACGGTAGTGCAAGTCAGGTCCCGATATTTGGAAGGTATGTCCCAGATCCGGGTCAGGATCTATCTCAGGCTAACACATTGATACCGTCATGAAGAAGGCACACCAGCAGATGTACTGCGCTTCATTAGGAGCTTGAGGAAATTTGGTATATCACCAAATACAGATTTCTACAAATGTATGGTGAAGAGCGTTGCGACCGGTTACGTCACAGAACAGCACAGAGGCTCCCATGGACAGGATCACAAGAAGCTGTATGCTGACAGATGTAGACTCAGCCATTTCCATCACAAGCACAACACTCTCTGCTATTGAGAACATCTTCAAGAGGTGGAAACCCAAGAAAGCAGCATCCATCATTAAAGACCTTCACCATGTGGGTCACACCTTCTTCACATAACTACCATCAGGGAAGAGTTACAGAAGCCTAATGATGCAAGTCATAACTTTGAGAATGTCCACCATCATATTTCTTAACAGTCCATGCACCCATGAACATTACCTCATTATTTGTCTTTTGAATTTATTTTGTAACTTATAGTAATTTTTATGTCTCGCACTATACTGCTGACACAAAACAAATTTTACAACATATGTCAGTGTAAGTAAACTTGATTCTTATTCTGATAAGTAATTTTATTGTAACAAATACAGTTAAGAATTTTTTAATAAGAAATTCATTCCAACGAGGCATTATCAGACCAATGCCAATTAAAGAAATGGCTGGGAGGCTTAGTTATGTGGTTCTGCCAGAAAAGTATCTTTCAGTACATGATGCATATTTATAAAGCTAAAAAAAAGTCAAAACAATAAGCATGTCAGAAACATGTACTAAAAAGCAAAAGGAAAATTATATGATAAACTTTTGTTAGCCTAATATGGATTGTTGTGTGACTTAGAGATTGAATGATCATATTACAATAGGTCTGAAAGGATTTAAAATTCCTTCTTCCCCAGATTTGCTGTCTGTGCATTGCTAAATGATACAATGCACCTGTGACAACTTCAACATAGTAATGATGTCTATTTTTCAGTATAAGCAAGGACGTACACGATGTTGAGTTGGACATAAATTATATTTAATAGCCCTTCTAAATACATTTGAAAATTTGATTTGGCAGGCTTGCTAGACATAAATCTATCAGATATTTTCCTGCAGAAAAAATATTTGGACTTTTTTGGCTGAAGTCTTAAGAGCCTTGGTACTTATCCCTGGCATGCTGAGAATGTACAGAGTTAGTACAAACAGCTCCTACCCCCAGCAGTAATGGGTGCATTCTACACAGAAAAGGAGTCAAGACAAACCCACACACTGTATCTTTCTGGATCTGTTGAACGCATCTTCTTGACAATGATCTGTGAAATTGTTTGTGATATGTGCTGAAATATTCCAGAACCTCTTTTCTAACCTTAACATGCAATTTATTTGCTTCGCTGCCAGAGTCTTAAACCTTGGATTTAACTTGGACAAAATCTTTGCCAGGCAGCTTGCCGAATTGAGACGATCAAAAAAATCTTTGCTCTCTACCCCCACCTCTGCTCGAGGCAGTTATCCACTTATCCGCCCTGGATTATCATCTGGAGGATGATGCCGAGAAGACATTGACAAGTGATTAAGTTTTTTGAAGGGAATAATCAAAAGGAGAAGAGAAACCAAAATGAAAAAGCAAAACATGATGAGGATGAAGAGAAAAATGAGCTATAAAAGGACCAAAGATGAAACAAAAATTTTGATGTTTCTCAGCCTTGATTTCTTACAGACATTGAGTGGACCAACACACATCCAATCTCATTAGCCCACTAGGTCCAGACCAATCAAAAAGCATTGATTCAGACCAGGCGTTCCAAACCTTTTTTGATGCCATAGACCCCTACCATTAACCGAAGGGTCCATGGACTTGAGGTTGGGAACTCCTGATGTAGACAAATCCTACGCTAACCCCATTTATTCTTCCAGTGTACACATCTCCTCCCACTAGATTTTACCACCCACTTTCAGACCAGGCTAAATTACCCCATCAACCCACACATCTTTGGGATGTGGAAGGAAGCTGGAACAGCCAGAGGGGTCCTGTGGATGCATAGGAAGAATGTGGAAGTTCTGTAAAGACAACACCAAAGATCAGAATTGGTCCTGAGTCACTACAACTGTGAGGCACTACCTCTGCACTATGACCTCTTTGCATTAAAAGGAACTTTTTTGTTTGATTGAATTGTGTCCTTTCTTGCAGAGAATGTGCATGATTTATGTTCATTTATGTTTTTGTCTTGTGAATGTCACTTATCTGATACAATGTACCTGCGATGTTGCTGCAGGTAATGTTTTTCCTTGCACCTGTGCATACATGTACTCATGCATATGAAAATAAACTCAACTTTGAATTTCAATTTGCCACTGGGCCACCCTTATAAAAGTGATACAGTATCATCAGTTTGCCGTGAGCATCTAAGGTAGAAACAGACAGCATTGCTGGAAAGCAAAGCTAATATCTTAACTTAATTACCTTTAATTACCTTAATTATCTTAATAAGCTGGTAAGGAAGGCGGGCTCTGTCGTGGGCAAAGTACTGGAGAGTTTAACATCGATAGCTGAGCGAAGGGCACTGAGTAGGCTACGGTCAATTATGGAAAACTCTGAACATCCTCTACATAGCACCATCCAGAGACAGAGAAGCAGTTTCAGCGACAGGTTACTATCGATGCAATGCTCCTCAGACAGGATGAAGAGGTCAATACTCCCCAATGCCATTAGGCTTTACAATTCAACCGCCAGGACTTAAGAACTTTTTAAAAGCTATTATTAATGCTTTTTGAGATAGTGATTTAGATGCATATCATATTTTTTTACTGAGTTAAGTATTGTATGTAATTAGTTTTGCTACAACAAGTGTATGGGACATTGGAAAAAAAAGTTGAATTTCCCCATGGGGATGAATAAAGTATCTATCTATCTATCTATCTATCTAATCTGTTCACTGGCTTTATTTCTCTCTTCGTTGGATATTTCCATCCTTAGAGTCATAGAGTCACAGAGCATGGCTGCACTGAAACAATCCCTTTGGCCCAGCCAGTCTGCGCTATTGTTTGATTTTCACATCTGTTGTATTTTTTTAATTTAGATGTACAGCATGGAACAGACCCTTCCAATCCAGTGAGCTGCACTGCCCCCAACCTAACTCTTTAACACTAGCTTATTTACAATGACTAACTAACCTACTAACCGGTATATCTTTGGACTGTTGGAAAAAACCAGGACACCTGGGGAAACCCTCCCATTCATGGGAAGGATATGGACATCAATATGAAAGTTTTCCCCAAACATTTCATCTGCACAGATGAATGGTTGGTCAATCTCTCTGACTTCAGAAATCCTAAAAGAAATCAAACAATAGGGCATAAACTGAAGGAGGCTAATTGGCACCACTTCTTTAACCTGGCCCCACCTTCCCACACAAACTCCCTATTCCTTCTTTCAATAAAAATGCAAAAATCAACGGATGTTTGAAATAATGAGAGGCTCCATTACCATTAACTGTTGCTTCCAAGTATTCTTCTTTGTTCTCATGTTATTGAATCAAAATAAACATTTGAACAGTATAATTTTCATAATCTATATAAACCTAAGGGGCAAGATGTGTGCATACTGGAACAGGGAGCCAACCTGAGATTAATAGAACACAGAATATTACAAACATGAGAAACTCTGCAGAATGCTGCAGGAACTCAGCAGGCCGGGCAGCATCTATGGAAAAGGATAAACAATGGGCATTTTGGGCTGTGACCTGCGGAAGGGTCTCGGCCCGAAATGTAGAATATTACAACACAGTACAGGCCCTTTAGACGATGATGCTGTGCTAACCTTATAACCTACTCCAAGATCAATCTAACCCTTTCCCCCCCACTTATCCCTCCATTTTTCTATCATCCATGTACTCATAAAAGAGTTTCTAACTGCCCCTAATGTATCTGCCTCTACCACCACCCCTGGCAGGGTGTTCCACACACCCACTACTCTCTGTGTAAAGGATATACCTCTGACATGTCTGCTATACTTTCCTCCAGTCACCTTGAAGTTATGCCCCATTGCTCCATTCTGGGAAAAAGTCTCTTGTATCCACTCTAAAATATTGGAATATAGCAAAACCAAATGTGATGAAGTAATTTATATAGAACAGTTATTCTTACTTTAGTATACTGCAGCCAATTGATCTATATCAGATGCAGGCTTGTACTATAAATTATCCCGAGAAGCAATGATTTGATTTATGCACAGCCCATAATGTATTAAAACATACCAAGACATTCCAGGTTCTCTGAGAAAATGTTGTCACTGAGCCACGCAGGAAGATATTACAACAGATGGCCATGGAGGCAGGCTTCACAGAAGGAAACAGTCGTAATAAGCTGGACGGCTTTTGAGAGGGAATTTCAAAGATTGTGGTCTTGGTGGCTGCAGGTACCAGCAGTAATCAAGCGATTGTTAATGAAGAGGAATAGCAGACCAAAGTTGAGAAACATGGAATTCAGACAATTGGAGCGCTAAATGAAAGTGCAAATATTTTCTTTACAACATAGAAGGAGAATAATCGACCCATTGAATCTATACCATATACCAGAGCAATCCTGTCATTCTAATTAAATCCCTGTAATCTATCATTTTTCATAGGCTCTTGAACTTCATCCCAATTTTACTACCAATTTGCTGTAACCAATTAGCCCACCAGCTAGCACACCGCCGGGATGTGGGAGGAAACTCTGTAGTCACGGGAAGGACCTACTAACTCCACAACACGCAGCATCAGCAATCACCAGGATATTGGACCTTTCAGACAACAATGGCCTCTGGACAACGTAGATAAGGGAAATTAATGCACTAAATGAAGGAAGGCATAATGGTGCAGCTAATAGCCCTTGCTTCACCATGCCAGCAAGCGGGGTTCAAACTGGACATCCAGTGCTTTCTATGTGGAGTTTGCATGTTCTCCCTGTGACCACATGGATCTTTCTCTGTGTGCTCTGGTTTCCTCCACATCCCAAAGATGTGTAATTTGGTAGGATAATTTGT
The DNA here is from genome assembly GCF_048418815.1 of Hemitrygon akajei. Taxonomy (NCBI): domain Eukaryota; kingdom Metazoa; phylum Chordata; class Chondrichthyes; order Myliobatiformes; family Dasyatidae; genus Hemitrygon; species Hemitrygon akajei. The sequence continues at coordinate 26,207,448 of NC_133127.1, forward strand.
ACCACAAATATTTTCTCTTGAATGTAAGTAAAACCTGAGGCAGTTCATAAAAAGTCTGGAAAGAATTAAGAAATGGGATTAATGGAGGACCGGTGTGAAAGAGATGCCTGATGGTCAGTGTGGGTGAGCAGAACCAAAGCTTAGTATCAGGATTTTTTCACAATCTTAAAGACTTCTATCAGATTTATTCTCACACAGTATAATCTTTTCAAAAGGGTTCTATTTTAGTGGTGTCTGGCTCTTCATAGCTCACATACCTTCATACTTATAAAGGAATGTACAGAGAATGGAAGAATATGGACTATGTGTTGTCAGAAAGGATTGGGCACCATTAGCTAAATTAGTTCAGCAAAACATTATGGACCAAATGACCTGTTCTTGTGCTGTCCTATTCTGTGAAGCAATCACTGATGTATTAATGCTTGGGTCTGTAGATCCTGTGTCCATGAGATCTAGCTGATCTGTCAGGAATAGGTGCCATTACTGTTCGGTTACAACACTGTCTGATATGGAGGGTCAGCTACACAGGATTGGAAAAAGCTGCAGAAGATTGTAAACTCATCCAGCTCCATCACAGGCACTAGCCTTCGACCTTCGAGGACACCTTCAAAAGACAATGGCTGGAAAAGGAGGAGTCCGTCTTTCAGGGCCCCAACCATCCAGCCCTCTTCTCATTACTATCGTCAGGGAGGAAATGGAGGAGCCTGAAAACACACTCTCAGCACCTCAGGAACAGCTTCTTCACCTCCATCAAATTTCTGAATGGTCCATGAACTCATTAACCATATTTGCCCTCGTTTGACACTACATATTTATTATTTTCAATATATTTATTGTAATTTATAATATATTTTGTGTATTGCAATGTTCTCCTGCAGCAAAACAACAAATTTCGCGACATATGTCAATGAGCAACATATCGACATCTATTAGAGAAGATTTAGTTAAGGGGAGAGGAATAGGATGGTTTGGATGGGTACTCGAGCACAATAATTCATAGCTTAGCTCTAATGTAAGCATTTGTGCATGAAATGCCAGTGGAGGTACTTAGGGGGAAGAAACACTGAGGTAATACAAAGTGCATTTTTGAAGTCTACATTGTGAGTGTCCTGGGGGAAGTACACTTACCATTAAGTCAGGTAAGCAAGGGCTAACCAAGAAATTAGTAAGTAGAAAACAGCGTGTGAAAAATATTCAGAAATATGATTTTGTGATATGATACACAATGAAACCAGAATAGTTATTTAGAAGTATACAAAAGGTAAGAGATTAGTGAAAGTGAAAGAGACAAAGAAAGAGGAAATCATAAAATAATTGTTAGAGAGAATAGTAAATGATTCTTTCTGTGCATTATGTTACTCAACTCCCTAGCATCTAAAGAAATCTATTCTGGGCTATAATAGGAAGCAAGGGAGGAGACTGCTGAGGCTCTGACAGTTTTATGCATCTGCATTTTATTATCTGTCTTCAAAGTAGAAGACACATACAAGAGGTGGAGACAAATAATAAATATAGCAGTGACATGGAAATTAATAAGATCAACACTGACAGGTCTACTAATGCTGATAGCATACACGGTTTGGGTTTAAAAACTAGATGGCTGTAGAGCTAGTGGATGCTTTGATTTGCTCTCTGAGAACACATTGAATGGCACAGGAGTAAAAATCAGTGTGGTCTTCTGATGCTGTCGCCCAGTCAATTCAAGGTTCAACATGTTGTGCATTCAGAGACGCTCTGGGCACCAGAGTAGCATAGCGGTTACCAGAGTGATATTAGAACTCAGGGCACTCTGGAGTTCAGAGTTCAATTCTAGCACCATTCTGTAAGGAGTCTCTATACACCCTCCCCATGGAATGTGTGGGTGTATTCTTGGGTGGTCTGGCTTCCTCACATAATCCAAGGATGGGAGGTCCTACGCTATGCTGTATTGCCAAATAAATAGAATTAAAATTCTGCATGCTCCTGCTGTAATGCATGGTTATTTGAGTTAATGTAGCCTTCCTATCATCTTGAACCAGTCTGGCCATTCTCCTCTGACCTGTCTCATTAACAAGACAGAACTGCCAATCACTAGATGTTTTTTGTGTCTCACACCATTCTCTGTAAACTAGAGGCTGTTGTGCGAGTATAGCAGTTTCTGAGATACTCAAACCACTCCATCTGGCACCAACAATCATTCCACAAAGTCATGTAGATCCCATTTCTTCCCCATTCTGATGTTTGATCTGAACAACAACTGAACCTCTTGACCATGCCTGGATGCTTTTATGCATTGAGTTGCTGCCACATCATTAGCTGAATAGATGTTTGCATTCATGAGTATGGGTGTACCTGATAAAGTGGCCACTGAGGGTACGTGAAATTGTAAAATACTTTTCACAGACTGAAAGGTAAAAATTGCAAACCTGCTACTGAAGAAGGGTGACACACACAAAATGCTGGAGGAACTCAACAGGTCAGACAGCATCTACGGAAATTAATAAACAGTCAACATTTTGGGCTGAGACCCCTCTTCAGGACTGGAAAGGAAGGGGGGTGATGGCAGAATAAAAATGTGGCGGGAGGGGAAGGAGTATAGTTAGAAGGTGATTGGTAAGGCCAGGTGGGTGGGAAAATGTGGTGAGCTACATATACCTGTCTGGACATGCCCCCTGCTGACTGCTCCAGTGGCTCCTCCCACAGACCTCTGTATAAAGGCGATTGAGGTCTGAGCCTGGCCTCTCTGTCTCCAGGATGTAGTATGGTGGTCAACCACTGCTTGTTCCTTCTTCTAGTCAATAAAAGCCGATAACTCGCCTTTACGTCTCAGAGTGAGTTATTGATGGTGCATCAATTTTGCCGATAACTCGCCATTACGTCTCAGAGTGAGTTATTGATGGTGCATCAATTTTGCCGATAACTCGCCATTACGTCTCAGAGTGAGTTATTGATGGTGCATCAGAAACGTAAAGGACTAGAGAGGAAAGAATCTGATAGGAGAGAGCAGAACATAAGAGAAAGAGAAGGAGGAAGGAACCTAGAGAGAGTTGATAGGCAGGTAAGAAGAGGCAAGAGGCCAGAGTGGGAAAAAAAGAGGGGAAGGAGAGGGATTTCTTTTATCAGAAGGAGAAATTGATGTTCATGTCACCAAGTTCGAGGCTACCCAGACAGAATATAAAGTGTTGCTCCTCCACCCTGAGGGTGGCTTCATTGTGGCACAAGAAGGGTGCTAGTTATCCTGAAGTTTGTCTGTAATAGAATTTGCCTTGAATAGAAGAAAATTAATTTGCATGAAAACCATATTCTTGCAGGGTTTGAATTGGTTAGTCCGATTCCTTGTTTTTATGTTTTTGTTTACAGATCCAAGTATATTTGGATTAAAATGTTATTATTGATCTACCTGCAGGAATTGCACAATAAAATATGGTCAATCCAATACTTCAACAATGGATTTTGATGAGACAAAAAGACAATGCTGCCTGACCGCTGAGTGCCTCCAACATTTTGTGTGCATTGCATTAGATTTCTAGCATCTGCAGATTTTCTCGTGTTTATTAAATGAAAAGACATGTTTTTTATTAGCTCAAATCAATCTGGAAAATTATCCCATCAATTATATAAAGTCTTCATTGCAATTCACCTGGCAGATTACATTCTTTCCACTGTAATGTTCAGTCATTATCAATTCAGAATTTGGAATTAAAAGCACAATTCTAAATTTAAGGATGATACTAAATTGGGCTGAAAGGGTACTAATAATGGCTGCAACAAGTTACAGGAGGGTATTAATAAATTTGCAGAATAGGCAAACAATTCTGAAGCCTGAAACTGATAAATGCCCTATAGCACATTTCAGCAGGAAGCTGGAAGTATTGCAAAGCAAATATTTTTCAAAGACTTTTCAAAATCTTTTCAAAGATTTTTCAAAGTCACTAAGACTTGGGCGTACGTAGAAGCACAAAACTATTACATCGTTAGCAATCCGGATTCAATTCCTGCCGCTGTCTGTAAGGAGATTGGCCATTCTCCCCATGACTGCATGGATTTCTTCCGGGTGCTCAGGTTTCTTCCCACATTCCAAAGCCGTACGGGTTGGCGGGTTAATTGGTCACATGGGTGGAATTGGGCAGCACAGGGTCGCTGGGCTGGAAGGACCTGTTATCATCTTGTGCCCGAAACGTCGACAGTACTTCTCCTATAGATGCTGCCCGACCTTCTGCGTTCCACCAGCAGTTTGTGTGTGTTGTTGTTTGAATTTCCAGCACCTGCAGATTTCCTCGTGTTTGCTCTTTAAAAGCAGAATGGGTTAGCAAGGCCATAAAAAAGCCATTAGAGTCTATTTCTAAATGGTTTGAATTAAAAATGTATGGAAGCTGCACTAACTCTTAATTTCACCTTGATTAGTCCATGCCAAGTATTGCATACAAGTTTACAAAGTGGATCCAGTGGAACTGTCTAGGATGCATTTACAGTTTACAAGGATGATGCCAGAAATTGAAAAGTGCATATGCCACGAACTGATGAACAGACTGAGACCATTTTCCCACGAGAAGAGGCTGAGAGATGAACTAAAAGTTCTTTAAAAGGATAAAATACTTTGTTTACCTCAAAGTCTGTGTCTACCTCACTCGATATTTCACATGCACTGGTATTCACTTTGTAAAGCCAACAGCAGATCTACAATCAGTGGCCACTTTATTAGGTACACCTCTGCATCTGCTTGTTAATACAATTCTCTAATCAGCCAGCTCAGCACTGTTAAAGCATGCAGACATTGTCAATAAATTCTGTTCAGTTGGACTGCCAATCGTCATTGAAAAGAAGAAAAAGAGGAAAAGGAAGAGGAAGGAGAGGAGCAGGAGGAAGAAGATATTGTTCAGACCAAACATTAGAATAGGTAAGAAATGTGATCTACATGACTTTGGCCATGGAATGATTGTTTATGACAGATGGGATAGTTTCAGTATTTTAGAAACTGCTGATCTCCTGATATTTTCACACACAACAGTCTCCAGAGCTTACAGATAATGGAGCGAAAATGAAAAGAAAGTTCCAGTGAGCGGCAGGTCTGTGGGCTTCGTTGATGAGAGAAGTTAGAAGAGAATGGCCAGACTGGTCCAAGCTCACAAGAATAACTCAAAGAGCCTCGCGTTACAACAGTGGCATGCGGAAGAGCATCTCTAAGTGCACAATACTTTGAAACTTGAAGTGGATGGACTACAGCGGCAAAAGACCAAGAATATACAGTACACTCAAGAGGCCACTTAGTTAGGTACAAGAGGTACCTAATAAAGAGGCTACTCAATGTACAAATACACACTTACACCTCTATTCAGCGGCTCCCTCTTCCGTTGTCACGGCGGAAACAGGCAATAATAAGACCATACGAGCACAATTGAGCATTTCGTCCCTTCGTGTCTGCTCTGCCACAAGACACGGATTCATAAACAATACCGCAGCTCGGACAAAAACTAGCAGCAACTTTGGCTCACAATAAGGTTTAGCAGCTCACTTGTGCTGTTCCCAGGCAACCTCACTTCGTGCCTCGTGCCCGTGTACGTTTGCTGCCCCTCTCCAGCTCTGTCCCGGAGATATTTTACCCCAGCCACTGGGTGGTGACTTGGTGAAGGACAAGATCACATGTGGATTCCACAGTTTTTAACGCATGCTGGTTTAAACACTGAATATATTTTAACAAAAATTTGGGCTGGGATTTACAACTCTCCGGGTAAACCTACATGGTTCGGCCGTGCCTGAGTCACGGGATGGCAACAAGAAATCCCATCCTTTCCCTAGAGCACCTCCCCAGCTCCCATCCGCCTCCCTCTCTCTATACAGACGTTGCAAAGGTCTACAGTTAACAGAAAGTGCGATGTTACCGGCTTCGACCGTGTCCCAGTGTGCGAATGAACAAAATAAATCACACATATTGAGGATAGCTTTGCAGCTATTATAAACAGGCTAAACTGTTAGTCTTGCGACCTGCTCCGTCATTTTGTATTGGTATTTTCTGTGCAGTGGCCGATGGGCTTTTAGCCTGAAAACTCTCCCTGGAGCCGCGGTCTATGCATTCACTCTACACCCGTCTCTACTCCCTCATCCACTCACACCCTCTTCCCCACTCTCCTCCCTGCGGAGGATGTGACAACGGGCAGCAGTCAGCTGATACATTTCCTCGAGTATTTCCCACTTCTGATTCAGCACGCCCTCTTCCTTTAATCGGGTGAAACGTCCCTTCCGAAACATTTCAGCAAAATTCTAAATTAAGCAAGAAATTAAATTTAACGGGAGATCAGATAAACTTTTCGCGACTTGTCGCATTAGTCTGCGAGCGTGTAATTGTGCGTAGTGCGTGTAATTGACACTCACTAACTCCCCCGGGCGAACCGGAAAGCCGGAGGTATGAAAACTATGAACGCAGAGAAATTATCTTTCGATCAAAACATTTAGAGTGTTTATGCTGTTGGTTTTGAGTAGACAAGGCGAAATTATTGGCGATACAAATTGCATGGAGTTCAGTTTCATGTCCCATTCTGGTCAGTCTGTCCCAAGCCACAACATTGGTAACAACCCTGCCTCAAACCGCATCACTAGTACCAGACCTGTCTCAAACCATGACACTAGTGCCAACCTTGTCCCAAACCTCAATTCAATATCAAATCTGACCTAAGCTACAACACAATGCCAGCCTTGACCCAAATCACAACACAGCACAAGCAGTTGCCAGTCCTATCTCACACTAGGACACAATACCAACCCTGCCCCAATCAACAACGCAATGCCAACTTTGTCCTAATCCATAACCAAACCAGTAAGCGCTTGCTTTCCCAGGCTAAAATTCCTAGCATTGAAATTCCAGTTATGCTGACTCAGCTCCAAATGGTATCTTTGATTTCATTTGGTATGTTTGATTCCTGTCCTAAAACACATCATCGTCACCTACTCTATATCTTCCATGATCCATGATCACTCACACCAGAGAAGGAACAGGCATTATCACAAGGTAACCTCAAATCACAGAATCCCGGTGTAATCTCAGTTTAGAAGGAGGGGGAGATCTCATTGAAACCTATTGAACATTGAAAGACCTAAATTGTTTCCTAAAGCGGGGGAGTCTAGGATCAGATCCTTTAGAACAGAGGTGAGCAGGAATTTATTTAGCTGGAGGATGTTGAATCTGCAGAATTCATTGCCACAGATGGCTGTGAAGGCTGTCATTGGGCATATTTAAAGCAGAGGCCAATATGTGATCAGCAAGGATGTCAAAGGATTTCAGGAGAAGGCAGGGGAACGGGGTTGAGCAGGATAATAAATCAGCCATGATGGAATGGCTGAGCAGACTTGATGGGCCAAATGCCAACAGACAAGTCCTGCATAACTCTGGGAGGAATCATAATGGGTTATATTTGCATGAACAACCAACATAGTCTGAGGATTTTGCTGGGGGCAGCCTTCAACAGTCACCATGCTTCCAGTGCCAACATAGAATGCCCACAACTCACTGACCCTAACCGTACGTCTTTGGAATGCGGGAGGAAACCAGAGCACCCAAAGGTAACCCTTGCAGTCACAAAGAGAATGTATAAACTCTTTAAAGACAGCAGCAGCAATTGAACCCTGATCGGTAATTGTAACTCTCGCAGTCACAAGGAGAATGTATAAACTCTTTAAAGACAGCAGCAGCAATTGAACCCTGATCGGTAATTGTTGGTGAGGTAACAGTGTTACACTAACCACTACACTAGCATGATACTTTTTTTTAACAGGATAAGAATAAACTTTGATAGTAACAGTGAAATGGCAGTTACCACTTCATTTTTTTTTAAACAAAGGAAACAAGAAAGCAGATTTTTACTAAGAATAAACTTATAACAAATGTTATACTAATGTAGACAGAATGATTGGGAAAAGAGTGTGAGTTAGCTAGAGAGATTGCAGAAAAGATTCACAAGCACTTTGCTGAGGCTGGAGGCACCAGGTTATGAGGAGAAACTCGATAAGCTACCGTTGTTTTCCCTGCAGCTGACGGGTAAACTTAGAGAGCTTTATAAATCATGAGGGGCATGCTGCAGATAAAGGTAGATTCTTGCAGACTTTTGCCCAGATTAGGAATGTCTAAAATGAGATTAGCACAGTTTTAAAATGAGAGGGGAACAATTTTAAAATGATGTGAGGAGCAGGTTTTTCCTCACAGAGGGTAGATGTATATTGAACAAGCTGCCCCGGGGAAGTGGTACAGTCAATTACAATGAAAACAGCCTGTCATCTAAAACTTTGACATACTTCTATAGAAGCACAGTGGAGGGTATCCTGACTGGTTGCACCATGGCCTGGTATTAAAACACTAATGACATTGAATGGGAAAGCCCATTAAAAGTTGTGGATTCAGCCCAGTCCATCATGGGTTAAGCCCTCCCCACCATTGCACACATCTTCAAGGAGTGCTGCCGTGGGGAAGTTGCATTCATTATCAAAGGTCCCCACTATCCAGGACATGCTCCCTTCTTGTCGCTGCCATCAGGAAGATGATATGTGATCTCCAGGTACCACACTACCAGTTTCAGATACAGTTATTACCCTCCAACCATCAACCTCCTGAACTATAGTGGTCAGCTTCACAGGCTCTACAACTTGTGTTCTCTATATGTCTTACCTTTTTTTCAGTTTTTTTACTTTTTTTGTATTTGCACAATTTGCCGTTGGCCTTTGTGCACAGTATTTCATTGCTTCTGTTGTGTTTCTTTGTACTTAACTGTGAATGCCACAAGAAAATGAATCTCAAGGTAGTATGCACTGACGTATATGTACTTTGATAATAAAATTTACTTTGAACTTTGAATATTTAGAAAACTTTAGGATGGCTGCTTGGAAAGGAAATGTTCAGAGGAATATTGGTGAAATATTGGCAAATTGGACACCCTGACTGGCAAGGATAATTTTGGCTGAAGGGCATGTTTCTATGCTTTATGATTCTGTGACACTAATTGACAAGCTAGCAAACTCTGGCAATGCTAGTAACTTGTCCATCACCGGAATGAAAAACACTTTTTATTAAATTGTGCCTTTATTCAAATGAAAATGGGCTACAGACAAAATATGGAACTGACCATTCTCAATTCCAATATCCATATCAGAGATAAGGTACTGGAATTGGTACCCAAGAAAATGAAAATCAGAAAATATATTAAAAAGAAAAGATAAAAATAATTGCAAAGTATTAGGTCATGCTTAGCTACAGCATTCAATCATTATCATGCTAATGATAAAACACGTTGAACAAATAATTGAAAAATTAGATGAAGTTAATGCTATGGGTAGAACATATTTGGGTGCTTAAAAGGTGTTTGGTAGGATCTTCTGAAACAGACCCTTTAAACATGGAACATGGAACATAGAACAGTACAGCACAAGAACAGGCCATTCAGCCCACAATGTTGTGCTGAACCACCTAAAAGCAAATCAAAAACACCCAAACACTAATCCCTCCTACCTACACCATGTTCATATCCCTCCACCTTCCTTACATCCATATGTGTATCCAAACATCTCTTAAAAACCTCTAATGTATTTCCCTTTACCACTATACCAGACAGCACATTGCAGGCATCCACAAATCTCTAAGTAAAAAACATACCCCTTATGTGCCCCTTGAACCTACCCCCTCTCACCTTCAATGCATGCTGTCTGGTATTAGACATTCCAACTCTGAGAAACACTCTCTGTATACTCTATCTATGTCTCTCATAATCTACCAAACCTCTATCAGGTCACCCCTCAGCCTCCAGCACTCCAGAGAAAACAACCCAAGTTTATCCAGTCTCTTGTGATAGCACATGCCCTCTAAACAAGGCAGCATTCTGTTCAACCTATTCTGCACCCTCTCCAAAGCCTCAACATCCTTCCTATAAAGGGGCAAACAGAACTGTATGCAATACTCTAGATGTGGCCCAACCAGAGTTTTAAAAAGTTACAACATAACCTCCTAACTTTTGAACTCAATGCCCCAACTAATAAAATCAAGCATTCCATAAGCCTTCTTAACCATCTTATTGACCTGTCTAGCCACTTTAAGGAGCTTTGAACCTGGATCCCCAGATCTCTCTGCTCAGAAACTCTGTTAAGGGCCTTGCCCTTGACAGTGTACTGCCTCCTTGTATTTGCTCTACTGAGGTGCAACACCTTACATTCATCTAGGATAAACTCCATCAGCCATTTCTCAGCCCATGTACACAACTGATCTATACTGTGCTCTGATTCTTTGCCAGTCTTCTGCACTATCCACAACTCCACCAATCTTGGTACCAGCCATCTACATTTTTATCCAGATCATATGTATTCATTATAAACAGCAGAGATCCCTGTGGAATTCCACTAATTACTGACCTCCATCTCAAATAAGGCCCTTTAACCACTACCCTTTGTCTTCAATGCACAACCCAGTTCTTAATACAAACAGCCAATTCGCTGTGGATCCCATGCATCTTAATGTTCTGGATTAGCCTCGTGGATGACTTGCCTTCACTCTTGTTCTGCATGGTTCTGAAGTAACTCACAAGTCTGATATACAGGCTGCATTTTCTTCCAAACCTGGGCCAACAAAAGTCTTGTCATGTGGGCAGGTTCATAATTTGTGAGGCGGTGCAATTCACACAGGGGTGCTGTGTGTTCCCAACGCACAGACTCAAAGAAGCCAGTGATATGCTTCTCCACTTTGAATGGTGATGGTTCCCAGGTGAATGTGGGATTGTTGAAGTTTTTCAAGGAGTGTTTAAGTGCATCCTCCAGACTGCTCTTCTGTCTCACTGTTTTCATCCCTGTGACTGAGTTTGGAATAAAGTACCTGTTCCAGGAGTCCAATGTTGGGCATTTAAATAATGACACCCACCTTCCCCTCGCCTGGTTTCACCAAATGCCTGCCAGCTTGTACTCCTTCCTCTCCCCCTCCTTCTTATTCTGGCTTCTTCCCCATTTCCAGCCTTGAAGAAGACACTCAGCCCAAAATATCAACTCTTTATTCGTCTTCATAGCTGCTGCCTGACCTGCTGAGTTCTTCCAGCATTTTTGTGTGTTCTGCTCAAATAATATGGCCTGGTCAGTGGAGCTGACTATTGTAATCAAAGCCTCAGTACGGGGAGAGGATACCAACTTTGATTTACTTATGCTATCAGGATTTTCCAGAGGGAGCAATGATGGCATTTTTCAAGTTCCTTGAGGAGCTTGCGGTACATTGTTAACATCTTAGAAGAACAAGGATCGCTCGTGCCCAGTAGACCATGAGATATTTTTTGTGCTAGCTCTGAGTTCTTGATCTTCAGACACCCTTTCCCTCAACTGGCAGGGGCCATACTGTTGTGTTGAAAACAAGGGTGAATTTCATCATCTATTTCTGCCTTAGCAGAAAGATTTATACCCACGTGCAAGAAATGATCTATGTTTTATTTGGTTTCAAAATGAACTGTTATTGCCAAATAAATGTTTTGCATTGGGGTAGAGGTCTTTATCATTGAATCATAAAACACTACAGTGCAGAAACAGGCCATTTGGCCCATCTAGTCTATGTAAAACTGTTTTTCTGCCTAGTATCATTCTGTCCTGGACCATAGCCCTCCAAACCTCTCCTATCCATGCACTGATCCAAAAATATTTGTCCAGCCAATATTGAGCCTATCCTTTCAAATGTTTCAGTAGATATGCATGGTAACAATTAAAGGAAGAGTAGAAACAAGGTTTTGAAATTGTAAAAAGATAAGAAAGTGGAATTGGAATTGTCACGTGTACCAAGATACAATGAAAAGCTTTTCTTTGCATGCCATCCAGCAGATCATTCCACAGTCAAATCAGTGAATTTGGTAGTAAAAATAAAAACAGAATGCAGAATGCTGTGTTACAGGTAAAGTGCAGTGCAGCTAAACAAAGAAAGTGCAAGGGCCACCATAAGGTCCATTGCGAGATCAAGCATTCATCTTTTAGTGTATGAGAAGTCAATCCTTGAATGTTATAACTTCAAGACAGAAGCTGTCTTTGAGCATTGTGGAGCATGTTCTCAACATTAGTACCATCTGCCCAACAGGAGAGGGGAGAAGAAACAATGACTTCAGTAGGAAGAATCCTTGCCAGTTTTCCCAAGGCAGCGAAAATTGGGGACAATCAGTGCAGGTTGAGTTTGCGTGTTGTACTACTCTCTGTTCAGAACTCTCTGCAATTTCATGTTGTCTTTATTTAAGAGTCAATATTGTTTATTGTAATTTTTTCAGTACACAGTGTAAAGGAGAAGAAAATAATTGCTAGTCCAGATTTGATGCAGGCTAAAAAAAAACACAAAAAGAATAAAGAAACAATAAAAAAACAAAAGAAATGCAATAATTACAAATATGGTTTCAGAAAAATAATTTCAGGATTGAATGACTTGTAATATGAAGAGCGTTTGATGGCTCTGGGCCTGTATTCACCGGAATTCCAAAGAATGAGAGGTGACCTCATTGAAACCTATTGAATGGATCCTTAAGCGAATATGTTTTTTTCTAATTATCCATTATCATCCATCAGCTTTTTTCTTTGGTAGTTGGTAGGGGGTTGACTTTTTTTTATATAAAAAATTTCTTTTATGATGTATGACATATCTTTAAATTTTTGATTACAGAGTGGTATACCTTTATGTGCTATGCTATAACATTTTGATCAATTTTATTACAATATATGAATGTACACAAGCTATGTTGAGATGTATCTATGCGTTGCACTCTGTAAATCTTGTTTTTTTTCTTCTGAATAAAAATATTGTAAAAAGAAAAGAAAGGAATGGTGATAGACCTTGATAGAGTGGATGTGGAGAGGATGTTTCTTATGGTGGGAGAGTCTAAAACCAGGGGATGCAGCCTCAGAATAGAAGGGCATCCTTTTAGAATAGAGATGAGGAGGAATTTCCTTAGCCAGAGAGTGGTAAATCTGTGGAATTCTTTACCACAGGCTGCTGTGGAGGCCAAGTCTTTATGTATATTTAAAACAGACGTTGATAGATTCTTGACTGGTCAGGGCATGAAAGGATCCAGGGAGAAGACAAGAAATTGGTGCTGAGGGGGAAATTGGATCAGCAATGATGAAATGGCAGAGCAGACTCGATGGGCCAAATGACCTAATTCTGCTGCTATATCTTATATCTTATAGTCTGAAAACAATCCTATAAAATACGATATGTAACTAACTGTTATGTACAGTATGTAGACCAACTGTATATACATAAAGCAATACTTAGTGATGTGTATGTACTGGTAGTGGGGGTGGTGGGGTGGGTTAATGGTGGAGATGTTGAATAACCTACTGGCTTGGGGGAATAATTTTTTTGAATCTACTTGTTCGGCATGGGTGCTGAGAAGCCTCTTTCCTGATGGAAGTGGGGCAAACAGTTCATAAGCAGGGTGGCTGGGACCCTTCATGATATTGCTGTCCATTTTCCAGCACTTGTCTATACATACACTCTTTCTACTTTGTTATGTACACCTGTATACCTGCTTGTAAATGCAAATATCTATTCAGCCAATCATGTGGCAGCAACTCAATGCATAAAAGCATGCAGCGATGGTCAAGAGATTCAGTTGTTGTTAAAATCAAACGTCAGAAAGGAGAAGAAATGTGATCTTAGTGACTTTGACCAGACACACAGGGCCACTGGGTGTGCATGTCCTTGATGGTGGGTAGACTGGTGCTGCTGATGAGTTACCAAGCCTACATTCTAGTTGGATCATTGTTGGAATCTATTGATATTAATGCTTTACACTTAGGCACAAATAACTCAGCATCAGAATTTACAATTCTTACCAAATGGTGATGAAGTTGGTGAGGATGAGGAGGAGGAGGAAGTAACGATGGGGAAGAGAATTATGAAGCCTGGTTTGGGTATCTCAGAAATCGCTGGCTTCTTGGGATTTCCATGCACAACATTCTCTAGTGTTTACAGAGACTGGTACGAAAAACAAAAAAAAAAGTCCAATGAGGGACAGCTCTCTGGACGAAAATGCCTTGTTAATGAGAGAAGTCAGAGGAGAATGGCTAGACTGGTTCATGCTGATAAGAAGACGACGGTGTCTCAAATAAAAACATGTTACAACAGTTGTGTGCAGAAGAGCATCTCCGAACACGCAACATATCAAATCTTGAAGTGGATAGGCTACAGCAGTAGAAGACGATAGACATACGCGTGTGGCCACTGTATTAGTTACAGGAGGTACCTAATAAAGGGACCACTGTGTGTGCATGTCCTTGATGGCGGGTAGACTGGTGCTGCTGATGAGTTACCAAGCCCGCATTCTAGTTGGATCATTGTTGGAATCTATTGATATTAATGTTTTACACTTAGGCACAAATAACTCAGCATCAGAATTTACAATTTTTACCAAATGGTGATGAAGTTGGTGAGGATGAGGAGGAGGAGGAAGTAACGATGGGGAAGAGAATTATGAAGCCTGGCTGAGGGGAACGTTGGGTGGGATGGTGAGGAAAAATTCAACATAATGAACGGTGAATCTTAGCAGGTTTGCAAATTAGAAAATTGGGGATTATCATGGATAAATCACAACAAAAACGCTAGGAGAGTTTTCTACACCCCAGAAAATAAGTCAGAATGTAGCAAAGAGCAAAGGAAAATTCTGGAAGTAGAAGAAGTCTAAAAAAAAGATTAAAAACAGCTTCACAAGTTAGCAAGACAATTGCAGGTGATAACAAAATAATATTTATAGATTTCTGGGGATGTAGGATTTGAAATAGGATTTAAAGTTCAATCAAAACTTCATGACGCTTTGTGCAGAGTTTGTGTTTAAAAAGGACACGGAAACAAAAAACAATACGCAGAGCTAAGTTACGTTGTTACCTAAAACGGGGCAAGACTGAGGATTCATACACAGTGATGAATGAAACAGTCGCTCTATGTGTATGTGGACATAAAGGGAAATTCAGAATGAGGAGCCATACATACCAGTTGGAAAATGGAAGGACAGTTATTTTCTCTGAGTGAAATCCTGGTCTTCTTCCCGGAAGAGGCAGGTGACGTGAATAGCTAGTTAGCAAATATTTGGTGAGCGAATATTCCGAAACGGGAATTATAAACACTGAGTTGAAGTAAAGGAGGTGGAGTGCGAGGGAACTCCAGCACAGACGAATTGGTCGAAATGGTCTGTTTCTAAGATAAACCTGCATTCCATATGCTTTTCAGTTCGGGAGAAGGGAACTCGGTTGAGGTATCCCCACAAAGGGCAAATAAATTAGGACAGCACTGCAGCCGCAGATGGATTTTCCACACACATTAATCGATCAGTTTCCAAAACGTGAAATTAACAAGTGTGCAGTGCTGGCAAAATTATACCAACCCACAGAAGGGGGGGGGGGGGGGGGTTATTTTGAAGGAAAACATAGAAAATTAGATGTTTTAGGTCCTTTGCGATAATCAGCTTATAGAGTCTATGGTCTTGCGATTGACGGGTGTTATGTTCATTAAGTCACTACCTGACCTTGGGCTATCTCAGAACGAAGTCTTTTTGGGGTCAGAATATGGCTCGACCTTTCTCCGCACTACATTGCTAGACGGCTGTTGATTAATGTCGATCCAACAGCTACACTTAATAAATAAAATTAATGATATGTCGGGACAGACCTGCCTGAGCTCTGTAGTAATCGATTAGACGTGCTGTTCTCAAGTGTGTGCACAATCAAATTTCGATTAGCCGCGCACAGCGTTCGTGGTTCACTCACTGTTCAGTCCTCAGTGTTTGGCGCTGTATGGTGAGCGCCTTCTTACTTCATAAGCTAAAATAGAAACGCGAACTACTCTTATTCCACTTGTTGCTTATTGATGGGGATCAAGAACCCCTGTAACATGTAGAAATTACATTCACTTTTCCGACATGATGCATCCTCTCTCTTTCTCTCTGTCTCTCCTTCTCACTCTCTCCTTCTCCCTCTCCCTCTCTCTCTCTTTTCTCTCTCTCTTTCCTCTCTCTCTCTCTCTCTCTTCCCCTCTCTTTCCCTCTCTTTCAACCCTCAACTACAAGAATAAATACCAGAGAGATGAATAGGAAGAGAGCGGAAATAGATCCAGGGGTGATGGAGTGAGAGTTAGAAAGTGAGGGATGAGAAGAAAGAATAGTAGGTTAGAAGGTAGAGTATAGGACAGACGAGACATTGGGGAAAAGGCCACAGATGACAGTATAGTTCCTGTGTTCTGTGGGTCAAAGTTAAAAACATAGTGAGACAGAACGAGAAAAGGGCAGGTAGCTATCGTTAGAAACTGAGAGGTTCAAAGACTGAAAGTCTCAGAGAAAGGCAAGGAAAGCAGGTACAACGAAAGCAGTCAGAGCACGGAGGGCTTGGGAAGGGAAAGAGAGGGGAGATAGAGAGAAATACGTAGAAAATTGCATATTGCAGGGTGGACCCCGGGACAGGTCAGAAACAAATAGAAAGCTGATAGAGAGAGAAAAAAAGATTGAGACAAAGTCAGACAGATATAAAGAAAAAAAATCTAATGACAAGATGATGATGGAAACAACGGGAAAAAAACTGGAGATAAAATAAAATCAGTGAAAAAAGTTTTTATCATCTATTTAATTACAAATTTACCATAGTCAATCATATGTTGTTGCGAGCTTAATACACGTTTAAAGGCAGATCTTATTGAAATTAGTGATGGTGCTTTGCATTTAGTTACATTCTGCATGTTATATGGTTATATGGCCAAATCACTTTTAACATTGCAATGTAACGTAATGTTTGATATGACTGGAGTATTTCGCGTGAGCATGGGTCACCATAGGAACTATCTTGTCAAAACTTCTTACTTTTAAAAGTCAATGAATTATTATACCCGCCCTTTTCTCGATAAGTTTAGGGTGGTTTCTGTAAACAAGATCCCCTACTTCCGAGATATTTAAACGATCAAACATTGAGGCGTTTGATCATTCGCTTCCGAACTGCGTATCGCGCCCCGTTGTTGCGAAGCTTTGGAACGTACTGTATTGGAGCCAGGAAGAATCAACGCGCTTCTCCTTCTATAACAGCATGAAGTAGTGAACTGGAAATCCATTTACATGCTATTGAAAGACAAGAGAAACAAATAATACATCAGAGCAGGGGAGAATAATGAAACTCAAAGTAAAATGTTTGGTATTCGCGGCAGAACTGGACAATGAAGGCGTTTATATTTCAGGATTCGGAGGTGAGCAGAGTGGTCAAACGAAACTCGGTATTTTCCAATGGCCCGTTAAGCACTGACAATGGGATAGGTTAGCTGCAGTTTATTTATACGACTCGATGTGATATATTTCTATAAATAAGAACACTTTCCATCTATAGTTGAGTGGCTGGTGGTTGTCCAATAGGTCTCTGCACAGTCGGATCTCTGGTGCCCCCTAACGCTGGCCGCCACAGGCGCACGGGATCCGTGACGTGAGGACCATCCCGAGGAGGCGAGGTTTTCAGGAGATTGAAAAGTGATATTGAAGCTTCAGCACCTAAGTGCTTCAACGGATTTTCAGTAGTGGTCAGCTTTTGGGGAATCTTCTTACTAGTTGTATGACTTTATGTGTGCCTGTGTGTGTGTGTGGGGTGTGTGTGCGTGTGCGCCTGTGTTTCTGTGGGTTTGTGTGTAAGAGAGACGGTAACAATATTATCCCAGGACTGTGCAGATGCTGGGCAGTGAGACTGTGCGGGAAAAGTTGCAGCCGCTTTTGAATGGGAGTCGGTAAAGGAAAAGGATGCCGCCTGGAACAGGGAGCCTAACGGCGGGGCTTCGGTCAAGCTCGAAATGCGATGGACAAGTGGACTTGCCCAGTTACCCTGCAGGACTCAGTCATGGAGCATGAACAACCCCGGGACGGGTTCCGGCAGGGACCGCGGCGCTACGTGGATATCCTTCTGCTTGGAGAGGCTGAAGTTGGCAGACTCACTCACATGGAGACGGCAGTTCTTCTAAAATGACTTTCTCTGAGTTTACCAATGAGAGCTTCCACGGGAACTGTTCGGATGCGTCCACGATTAACTATGGCCTGTCCCCGAATGAGTCCATCACCGCCAACAGGTCAGTCCGCCCCGAGGAGCTGGATGTCAACCAAGCGGTGGCCCTGGGGGTTATTCTAGGTGCTTTCATCCTGTTCGCCATCGTGGGCAACATCATGGTTATTCTGTCAGTGGCTTGCAACCGACACCTACAAACGGTGACTAATTATTTCATCATTAACTTGGCCATCGCCGACCTCCTCCTGAGTACCATCATCCTTCCCTTCTCGGCCAGTCTGGAGATCGTTGGTTACTGGGCTTTCGGGAGAATTTTCTGCGATGTCTGGGCTGCGGTTGACGTCCTGTGTTGCACGGCCTCGATAATGAGCCTCTGTGTCATATCCATTGACCGCTACATCGGCGTGCGCTACTCTCTACGCTATCCAACTATTATGACCGAGATGAAGGCGGTGTGGATCCTGATCATTCTTTGGGTCACCTCCATCGTCGTCTCGGTGGGTCCTCTACTGGGCTGGAAGGAGCCGGCCCCGGACGACGAGACGGTGTGCAGCATTACCGAGGAACCGGGTTACGCCTTGTTCTCCTCTCTCTTCTCCTTCTACCTTCCTCTCATGGTTATCCTGGTCATGTATTTCCGCATCTACATTGTGGCCAGGCGGACCACCAAGAGCCTGGAGGCCGGAGTGAAGAGGGAACGGAGTAAGACCATGGAGGTGGTCCTGAGAATTCACTGCAAGAGCGTGCTGGACGACTCCAACCCCAACTTCAAGAGCAAGGGGCATCACTTGCGCAGCTCGCTCTCCATGCGGCTCCTCAAGTTCTCCCGAGAGAAGAAGGCAGCTCAGACCCTGGGTATCGTGGTCGGAGTCTTCATCCTCTGCTGGCTGCCCTTTTTCACCATCTTGCCGCTAGGTAGGTAGATCGATAAGGTCTAGTTTATAGAATCACGCCGGTTTCACACCTCAGCAGTTTCGCTCTTGTCAGGAACTGGTTAATTGTCACTGTCAGACCAAGGCGCATCTAGCTGTGTGTGACCCCCATTGCCTTATTCTGAAACGAAGCTCTATCTGGGTACGCAGCCAAATAGCATAGAGTCTGCCGGCAGACCCTAGCAGCGATCACTTATTATCCCTTTATTTTCGATGTACGTTCAGTTTCCTATTGTGTCACAGTGAGGTGTTTAAACTTAGTTACGAATGGCAAGAAGCCAAAACCAAAGTACCCAAAATAAACCAGTAGTGAAACTCAATTCTCCAAACAAGGGGATCAATTATGTTCACCTCTCCCCTTCTGGTCACCCGTCACTACTCTCACCCCCAGACCACATCCCCAACCCGGTACTCGGTCTGGAGGGCCGATTGTAGTTAGGGACGCTGCTGTTTTCTGCATGGTTATTTAATTGGATGAACCTGACAGCATTGGCTTACGCTAAGGCAGTTCTCAAACTGCGATGATAATGCCACACGCATTCCAACTTTCAGCAATCCACCCTTTGTCTCCCGACTTTCCCACTTAAATCAACTGGTGTTTCTGTGCTGAGCTGTTGCTCCGCAGTCGGTGAATACGATTTCATTGCGGCTGTGATCCAACTTTAAGTTACCAAGTTAACAGGAAGTTTCACTACACAATTGGGGCAATCAAACTGTTAAACTCGGGAACAGACCTTCGTGTCTGCACAGACCATGATGCCAATCTAACCATAATCCCATCTGCCAGCACATGCTCCTTGTCCCTCTATTTCCTGCTTGCTCATGTGTCTCACATGAACCGGTGATACCTGCTTCCACCGCTCCCAGCCACGCATTCCATTCTCTGAGTAAAAGCGTGCATCATAAATCTTCGTATTTTCCCTTTGTTCTTAAATTTATGCTTAATTCCACCATGGGAAGAGACACCGAGCCCATCTATGCCTTTCATAATTTTATATATTATCAGCCTCCGTATTCCAGAAAAAAATTCTTGTACCTTCTTCCTGATGGCAGCAGCGAAGAGAGAGCATATCCTGGTGGCGTGGCTCTGCTGGTAAAGAATGGCATCAAATCATTAGAAAGATGTCACATAGGATTGGAAGATGTTGAATCCTTGTGGATTGAGTTAAGAAACTGCAAGGGTAAAATGACCTTGATGGCAGTTATATACAAACAGTAGCTGGGGTGTGGACTGCAGGACTCAACAGAAAATAGAGAAGTTGTGTCAAAAGGGAAATGTTATAATAGTCATGGGAGATTGTAACATACAGGTAGATTGGGAAAATTGGCATGGTAATAGATCTCAAGAGAGTGGAATTGTTGAAACCTACAAGATGGCTTTGTGGAGCAGCTGGTCATTGAGCCTACTAGGATCAGCTATACTGGATTGGGTGTTATGTAATGAACTGGTGGCGACTAGGGAGCCTAAGGTAAAGGGACACTTAGGAGACAATGATCACAATATGATTGAGTTCAATTTGAAATTTGATAGGGACAAAGTAAAGTCTGAGGTGGCAGTATCTCAGTGGAGTAAAGGAAATTACAATGGTACGAGAGCAGAGTTGGCCAAAGTATATTGGAAGGAGCTGCTGACAAGGATGTCAGCAGAGCAGCAATGACGTGCGTTTCTGGGGGGAATGAGGAAAGTGCAGCATAGATGTATTCCAAAAACAAAGAAATTCTCAAATGGCAATATAGTACAAGGGAAGTCAAAGCTAATGTAAAAACTAAAAAGAGGGCATACAACAAAGCAAATATTAGCTTTAGGAAGATAGAGGATTAGGAAACCTTGAAAAACCTACAGAGAGAAATGAAAAGAATCATTAGGAGGGAAAAGATGAAATATGAAAGCAATCTAGAAAACAATATCAAGAATAATAGAAAATGCTTTTTCAAGTACGTGAAAAATAAAAGAGAGATGAGAGTGGATATAGGACTACTAGAAAATGAGGCTGGAGAAATAACAACAGGGGAAAAGGAGATGGCAGATGAACAAAGTGAGTATTTTGCATCAGTCTTCACTGTGGAAGACTCTAGCAGTGTGCCAGTTGTTGAAGGGTGTGATGGAAGAGAAGTGAGTGCAGTTACTATTGCAAGGGAGAAGGTGCTCAAAATGCTGTGAGATCTAAAGGTACATAAGTCACCCAGACCAGACGAAGTGCTCCTTTAGGTTCTGAAAGAGGTTGCAGTAGAGATTGTGGAAGCATTACTAGAAATCTTTCAAGAATCATTGGACTCTAGCATGGATCCAAAGGACTGAAAAATTGTAGATGTCATTCCATTCTTTAAGAAAGGAGGGAGGCAGCAGAAAGGAAATTCTTGACCAGTTAGCCTGAAATCAGCGGTTAGGAAGATGCGGGAGTCAATTGTTAAGGATTACGTTATGGAGTACTTGCTGACACAGGACAAGATAGGACAAACGCAGTATGGTTTCCTTTAAGGAAAATCTTGCCTGATGAACCTGCTGGAATTCTTTGAGGAGATTACAAGTAGGATAGATAAAGGGGTGTGCAGTGGATGTTGTATATTTGGAGTTTCAGAAGGCCTTTGACTATGTGCCACACATGAGGCTGCTTACCAAGTTAAGAGCCCATGGTATTACAGGAAACTTCTAGCATGGTTAGAGCATTGGCTGATTGGTAGGAGGCAGCAAGTGGGAATAAAATGATCCTTTTCTGGTTGGCCGCCAGTAACCAGTGGTGTTCCGCAGGGATCAGTGTTGGGGCTGTTTCTTTTTGTGCTATATAACAATGTTTTAGATGATAGAATAGATAAGACCAATAGACCATAAACTATAAGAGCAGGAGTAGGCCATTTGGCCCATCAAATATTCTCCACCATTCAATCATGGCTGATCCAATTCTTTCAGTCATTCACACTCCCCTGCATTCTCCTCATACCCTTTGCTGCACTGGCTAATCGAGAACCTATCTATCTCTGCCTTAAATACACCCAATGACTTGGCCTCCATAGCGGCTAATGGCAACAAATTCCACAGATTTACCACCCTCTAACTAAAGTAATTTCTCCACATCTCTGTTCTAAATGGACATCCTTCAACCCTAAATTCATGTCCTCTTATCCTAGACTCCCTTTCCAATGTGAAGACTGATGCAAACTATGCGTTCAGTTCCTCTGCCATCTCTGCACCTCTCATTGCAATATCTCCAGCATCATTTTCTATTGGTGATATATCTACCCTCGACTCTCTTTTACCCTTAATGTACTTTAAAAAGCTTTTAGTATCTTTTTTGATAATTCATCTTTCCCTTCCTTATGATCTTCTTAGTTTCCTTGTGCAAGTTTTTAAAAGCTCCCCAATCCTCTATCATTCCACTAGCTCTGGCTTCCTTGTATGTCCTCTCTTTTGCTTTTACTTTGGCTCTGACTTCACTTGCCAGCCACGGTAGTGTCCTTCTTCCATTCAAAAATTTCTTCTTATTTGGAATATATCTTCCTTGCACTTCCCTCATTTTTGCAGAAACTCCAGCCATTGCTGCTCTGCTGTCCTTCCTGCTAGTGTCCCTTTCCAGTCAACTTTGACCAGTTTCCCTCTCATGCCATTGTAATTTCCTTTATTCCACTGAAATACTGACACATTGGATTTTAGTTTCTCCCACTCAGACTTCAAAATGAACTCAGTCATATTATGATCACTGTTTCCTAAGGGCTCCTTAACCTTAAGCTCTCTTATCACCTCTGGATCATTGCACAACACCCAATCACAAGCTGTTCTAAAAAGCCATCCCTTAGACATTCTACAAATTCTTTCTCTTGAGGTCACATACTGACCTGGTTTTCCCAATCCATTTTCATGTTAAAATCCCCAACGATTATCATGACATTGCCCTTCTGACACGCCTTTTCTATCTCCTGCTGTAATTTGTAATCTACATCCCGGCTGTTGTTTGGAGTCCTGAATACAACTGCCATTAGGGTCCTTTTACCCCTGCCATTTCTCAACTCAACCCATGGAGATTCTACACATTCCCAGTCCTATGTCATCCCTTTTTAATGAATTAATACTATTTCTTATACACAGGGCCACACCACCCCCTCTGCCTACTAACCTATCTTTCCAATATACTGTATACCCTTGGATGTTCAGCTCCCAATGGCAGCCATTCTTTAGCCAAGTTTCAGAGATGGCCATGACATCATACTTGCCAATCTGTAGCTGAATTTCAAGATCGTCCATTTTATTTCTTATGCTGCATGCATTCAAATATAACACTTTCAGTCTGTAGTTGTTGCTTACTGTTTTAACTGCACATGCCTCTATTGCCCTGTAAATCATCCCACTGGCTGTGATTATGCCTCATCTCCTGCCTGTCCTTTCTATCATCTCTGTTGCTTGCATCTTTGATTTATTTCTGTTTTCCCCTTCCTCAGCTCTTTCACTTCAGTTCCCATCCCCTGCTAAATTCTATTGAACTATCTTACAATAGGGGTTGTTCCTACTTTCCTAATCAGGTATGAATATGATGGACCTATATACAGTACAAAAATATGGGAGTATTACTTCAAAGCTCTCACGAAACTTGCATCAAGCTCCATTGAGTCTACACGGTAGGAATACAAGCAACTTAAATTTCCTGCTGGAACAGTAAACATGCTGTCTTTGCTGATTTAACCTATTTGTACCGATTGTGTTGGCATTACTTATAAGATAGATAACATTTTATTTATTCTGAAGGAAATTATCGTTGCAAGGTTGCTTAGTCAGAAAAAAATATACTTTAAAATAAAAAATGTAAGCATTGAGGTATGAAAAAATACAAAATGCGCATTAAAATGAAACCATATGCTTATGAACTTAAGGAGGAGGAGTTGTAGAGTCTTATAGCTACAGGGAGAAAGGATCTCCTGTGTCATTCAGTGGTGCTTCTCAGTGTGTTCCTAAAGGTGCTCCTCTGCTTGCCCAGTATGCTCTATGAATGCATACAGACTTACTTTCACTTTATTACACACACTGCCTGAGAGTTAACCTCTAAAAGAGGTTCACTTATTGCTCAGGATTCACAAACTGCAGTAAAAAACTCTACAGGAGGAATTCAGTTGATCAGGCAGCAACCACAGAGGCAGAGAGATTATCAAAATTTAGGGTGGAGATCCTGCGTCGGTTCTTACTCAGAATTATTATCACTTATATACAGTGGCGTGCAAAAGTCTGGACACCCCTGGTCAAAATTGCTGTTACTGTGAATAGTAAAGTGAATTTTGTGGTGAGGATGCAGAAAAGGTTTTCTTCTGATGACTCTTCTATGAAGGTCATATTTGTGCAGGTGTCACTGCACAGTAGAATGGTGCACCACCACTCTAGTCTGCTAAATCTTCCTGAAGGTCTTTTGCAGTCAAACAGGGGTTTTGATTTGCCTTTCTATCAATCCTATGAGCAGTTCCCTCAGAAAATTTTCATAGTCTTCCAGACCTCAACTTGACCTCCACCATTCCTGTTAACTGCCATTTCTTAATTACATTACGAACTGAGGTAACAGCTACCTGAAAACGCTTTGCTATCTTCTTATAGCCTTCTCCTGCTTTGTGGGCATCATTTATTTTAATTTGCAGAGTACTAGGCAGCTGCTTAGAGGAGCCCGTGGCTGCTGATTGTTGGGACAAGGTTTGAGCAGTCAGGGTATTTATAAAGCTTTGAAATTTGCATCACCTGGCCTTTCCTAATGATGACTGTGAACAAGCCACAGCCCTAACAAGCTAATTAAGGTCTGAAAACTTGGTAAAAATTATCTGAAAGCTTAAATCTCTTGGGGTCCCCAAACTTTTTCATGGTGCTCCTTTCCTTTTTTTCACTCTAAAATTGTACAGAACAAAAATAATACACTAATCTTGCTTAAAATGTTGAGAAGAATGTTTCATCTTTAACTTCACGACTTTTGGAGATCAGTTCATCTCCTGCTCACTAACTATTCACAGTAACAGACATTTTGACCGGGATACCCAAGTTTTTGGATGCCACTGTATCTTTATCTCGCTCTATATCTCTCTCTCTATCTATCTCTATATCTCTCTATCTGTCTCTCTGTCTCTATCTGTCAATCTATCTATCTCCCTCTACTCTCTCACTCCCCTTGTCACTCTCCCCTCCCCCTCTCTGCCCCTCCTCTCTCTCTCTGTCTCTATCTATCTATCTCTACCTCCACATTAACTATTTATGATGCCATTCATTACAATATTGTGGGGGTTGGGCACCATATCAAGGGAGTTTTGTGTATTTTATGACTCATGAACAAAATCAATTTATAGACGACTGTAAAAATGGATCCTGTTTGTTATCTAAAGTGGCCTGTAGTTAGTGTTTCAGGTGATTAAAGACTCTAATTAGTAGTTCCTAAAATTGTTTCTCTAACCATTACTGGATAGATATAAAGGCAGTAAATGCAATTCCACTCACCGGAACAATGGAATACCATAAGACTTGGGAACAGAATTAGACTATTTGACCCATTCAGTTTTCTTTGCCATTCTATCATGGCAGAGTTATTATCCCTCTTAACCCCATTTTCCTGTGTTTTCCCCATAGCATTTGGCACCCATAGTAATCAAGTACCTTTCAACCTCTGTCTTAAATACACCCAATAACTTTGCCTCCATAGTCATCTGTGGCAATGAATTCCACAGATTCACCACCCTCTGGCTAAAGAAATTCCTCCTCATCTCTACTCTGAAGCTCTGCCCTCTGGTCCTAGACTTTTACCCACTATAGATATTACCTTCTCTACATCCTTTCAATATTTGATAGCTTTCAATGAGATTCCCACTCATTCTTCTAAACTACAGGCACAGAGCCACCATATGCTCTTCATCCATTAACAGTTTCATTCTCAGGCTCATTCTTATGAACCTCCTCTGCCCCCTCTCCAATGCCTGCACTCCCTTTCTTAGATAAGGGACAGAAAATTACTCACAATACTCCAAGTGTGCCCTGACCTATGCCACCAAGAACATATATAGAGATAGGTGTTGATTAAGGGTCGGTGACATCATGAGCGATCCCACAGACCTTGCTGATGGACTGTTTGTCCCACTCCCATCAAAGAAGAGTCTACATCGCATCCACACCAGGACCACCAGACTCAAAAACAGTTACTTTCCCCAAGAAGAAATGGTGATCGAAGTCTCCATCCAGTAACTCCCCCACTACCTTATTATTTCCCATCATTCACCTTATGTAGAGCCTTGCATCACTTTGTGCGCATACAATCAATCTATGTATAGAAGCTACATTATGTATTTATTTTAACTGTGTTTTGTAATTATTATTGTGTTCTTTATCTTTTGAGGTTTTTTTACTGCATCAGATGCAGAGTAATGATTACTTTGTTCTCCTTTCATTTGTGTACAGGAAATGACATTAAACAATCTTGAATCTTATAAAGCATTACAACCTCACTTTTATATTCTAATCCTCTCGAAGGCATTTACCTTCCTTACTATCTATTCAACCTGCAAGTTAACCTTCAGGGAATCCTGCACAAGGGCTCCTGCGAACTCTGAAGAAATATTGGAGGAAGCAAGTGTAATCAACTGTCATAGAATTTGGCTGGACTCTGAAGGGCAAGAAGGAGGAGTTTATCTTCATCATTGTTTATGAGTTCTGTCAGGCTCACTTTGGTTCTGCAGGTACCCAGTGTGCTTCTGGGTAGGTTGGCATAATTTTGGAAGTTTACAGCCTATTCAAGAACTTTGGGGAGGCACAAGGGGTTGGAGTTGGGCTAGTAAGACAATGAAGGCAAGGGTATTGATTTGAGGAGATGATACTGGATTTGAACGAGTAGAGAATAATTCCTGCAGAGAGGGAACTGTTGACAATATCAGCCAAGAACTGAAGTCAATGGTCAGTAGCTTAATGGAAAGTGATTCTAAGGAACAGGAAAGGAGTTTCTTGGATTAGATGCATTCAAGGACGATATGAATGGAAATTGGAGGTGCATCATCACAACAGGGTATTGTAACATGGGCATTATGTTACTAAGAAAAACATTTAGAGTCCCAGACTAACAATTTGATGATTTGAGTTCAAAACAGTAGCAGCTGGCCACATTGATTAATGTATAAAATGATATGGCCTCAGAGAAAGTCCATAAATCTTAAGTCCATAAGTCTCCTCGTGCTCGAGTTTCCTCCCGCAGTCCAAAGATGTGCCTGTTAGTAGGCTGCCTGTAGGGAGATGAATCTTAAGGTTGTACAAAGTGTACATACTTTGATAATAAGTGTACTTTGACTTTGAATTGGGCAACGTAAGTTGTCCTGTGATTAGACTAGAGTTAAATAAGTTAAATAAGTTTAAATAAGAGCTGGGCAGTGCAGCTCGTTGGGCTGGAAAGGATCTGTTCCGTACTGTTTAGCTACATAAATAAATAAATAAGATGAAAGAAAGAAAGATAAAAATAAATAGAAGTTGCCCCTCAGGTCCCTTTCAAATCTTTCCCCTCTCATTATACACTTACCCCTCTCATTCTGATAGATAGATAGATAGATAGATACTTTATTCATCCCCATGGGGAAATTCAACATTTTTTCCAATGTCCCATACACTTATTGTAGCAAAATTAATTACATACAATACTTAACTCAGTAAAAATATGATATGCATCTAAAATCACCCTCTCACAAAGCATTAATACTAGCTTTTAAAAAGTTCTTAAGTAGTTTACTTAAATACATTGAGTCCTAACCCCAGCACTTTAACCTATCTTACTCCTGGCGGTTGAATTGTAAAGCCGAATGGCATTGGGGAGTATTGATCTCTTCATCCTGTCTGAGGAGCATTGCATCGATAGCAACCTGTCGCTGAAACTGCTTCTCTGTCTCTGGATGGTGCTATGTAGAGGATGTTCAGGATTTTCCATAATTGACCGTAGCCTACTCAGCGCCCTTCGCTCTGCTACCGATGTTATACTCTCCAGTACTTTGCCCACGACAGAGCCCGCCTTCCTTACCAGCTTATTAAGACATGAGGCGTCCCTCTTCTTAATGCTGCCTCCCCAACACGCTACCACAAAGAAGAGGGCGCTCTCCACAACTGACCTATAGAACATCTTCAGCATCTCACTACAAACATTGAATGACGCCAACCTTCTAAGGAAATACAGTCGACTCTGTGCCTTCCTGCACAAGGCATCTGTGTTGGCAGTCCAGTCTAGCTTCTCGTCTAACTGTACTCCCAGATACTTGTAGGTCTTAACCTGCTCCACACATTCTCCATTAATGATCACTGGCTCCATATGAGGCCTAGATCTCCTAAAGTCCACCACCATCTCCTTGGTCTTGGTGATATTGAGACGCAGGTAGTTTGAGTTGCACCATATCACAAAGTCCTGTATCAGTTTCCTATACTCTTCCTCCTGTCCATTCCTGACACACCCCACTATGGCCGTGTCGTCAGCGAACTTCTGCACATGGCAGGACTCCGAGTTATATTGGAAGTCTGATGTGTACAGGGTGAACAGGACCGGAGAGAGCACGGTCCCCTGCGGCGCTCCTGTGCTGCTGACCACCGTGTCACTAATGCCCCTTTCCTGGGTAAAAGACTGTATTTACTCTGCCTGTGCCTCTCAAGATTATAAGGTCTCCCCTCTGTGTGCTACACATGAAAGAATGAATTTCTAACCTGCTCATCTTTTGCCTTTATCTCAGGCCGTCGAGTACTGGCAATATTCTTGTAAGATTATATAGGATAACTTTATTTGTCACATGTACATAGAAATATATAGTGAAATCCATCATTTGCATCAAATTAAATCAGCGAGGATTGTGCTGGGCAGCCAGCAAGTGTCACCATGCTTCCTGCACCAACATAACATGCCCAAACTGGACATCTTTGCAAGGTAGGAGGAAACTGGAGTACCTGGAGGAAATCCATGCAGTAACAGGGAGAACATACGAACTCCTTACAGACAGTGACGGGAAGTGAACCCCAATCTTACTGCTGATGCCACCATAGTGTTCTGCTAAGTGCTACACTACCAAGCCATGTAAATCATCTTTTTGTTTCAAAACTAGACTTTTTCCGTGATCAAAATATACACAAAAGGAGAAAAATTATACCTGGTCACCTCATTACAGGAAGGAGAGAGTGCAGAGGAGATTTACAAGGATGTTGCCTGGATTGGAGGGTGTGCCTTATGAGAATAGGTTGAGTGAACTCAGCCTTTTCTCCTTGGAGTGACGGAGGATGAGAGGTGATCTGATAGAGGTGTATAAGGTTATGAGAGGCATTGATTGTGTGGATAGCCAGAGGCCTTTTCCCAGGAATGAAATGGCCAACACAAAGGGACATAGTTTTAAGGTGCTTGGACGTAGGTTCAAGGGGGATGTCAGAAGTAAGTTTTTCACACAGCGAGTTGGCTAAAGAAATTTCTCTTCATCTCCGTTCTAAAGTCACATCCATCAACTCTAGGCTATGCCTTCTGGTTCTACACTTGTCTGCTATTAAAAACATCCTCTCCACGTTTACTCTACCTAGTCCTTTCAA
Organism: Hemitrygon akajei; assembly: GCF_048418815.1. Classification (NCBI taxonomy): domain Eukaryota; kingdom Metazoa; phylum Chordata; class Chondrichthyes; order Myliobatiformes; family Dasyatidae; genus Hemitrygon; species Hemitrygon akajei. The sequence continues at coordinate 26,236,890 of NC_133127.1, forward strand.
TATTCAGTAGGTTTCTTTGAAACCCCCCCCCCCCCCCGCCCATTCTTTCAAATTCCAAGTACATGCCTAGAGCCATCAAACGCTCATCATATGCTAATCCTTTCATTCCAGAGGTCATTCTTACAAACATTGTCTAGACCCTCTCCAATGCCAGCACATCCTTTCTAAGACATTGGGCCCAAACCTGCTTGCAGTAATCCAGAAGCAGTGAAACCTCATTGTATTAGTTTCCATTTGCCATTGTTCTACTTAACTGCTTAATTCTACAGGGTAAATCATTCCCCCCTCACTGACAATTGTTATATCATCTTCCATGCATACATGTATTTCAGCAGGCCTGTGGAACACACTGGAACCTGCCTGTCAGTCACAGGAACAGCCATCAAACATTCCCTACTTCTGAGATAGCTTTGCATCCAGTTTGCTACTCTTCCCTGAATTAGGTGGGATTGTACTTTTTGATCAGGCCCTCATGTGGAACTTTGTCAAATTCTTTGCTAGACACATCCATGTTGACTCTGCCTGATTAATGCCCATCTACCTCAGTAGCAGCTTACACTATTCTTAGAACCAATTCCAATTAATGTTCCTATTAAAATTAACTGGCCTGTAATTTATACACCCAACCCTTTCTTAAACAATGGGTCAAATTTAGTAGTCCTTCAATTTTCTGGCAATTCTCTTTTAGGCCAAAAGGACTGAAAAAAATAGAAAGAACCTCTACAATTATCAGCATGACCTCTTGATGTTTTCCTCATTCAGACAGGACTAATTATCTACCCTCAAAGACACTGACTCCTTAATGCATACAACAGATTTTGCAGAGGTTGGAAATCTTGAGCAACACTCACAAAATGCTGGAGGAACTCTGCAAGTCAGGATGAGATGCCAATGCTGACTGTTTATTCACCTCCGTAGATGCTGCCTGACTTGCTAAACTACTTAATACTCGCTCTTCTACTACACTTCTCCCATGTGTATTCCACATGTGACCTTATTAACTGCAAGAAGCATCACTCCCCTATCACAGCTGCAAAATATTCCACAAAAAATGTTACCCACATCCTCCACCCCCCCCACACAGAGATTACTTTTGTGCTCCCTTGTGAACACTATTGCCTTAATTATCCTTGAGAGTTTTGTTTATGTACTTATAAAACATGCTTTGATTTTCTGTGATACCATGTGGCAGTTTTTCTCATGCTCTCTCTAATTTTCCATTTTTTTAATTTCCACTCCTCATTTTCTGTTTTCTATGGAGCATTTTGTAGAAATGCATTTTGTATTCAGCTCTTAATTCCAATACAAGATTTGACCTTATGTTCAATCTTGCACTCCATATGGCAATTCCATCCTTCTTTGTGGGAGCATATTTATTCTGAACCATTTGAATCTCCTTGACTTTCTCAAACTGCCTTAATGCTGATTTATCAGATTCTGATATGCGGTACCATCACGGCAGTGCAATAGTTAACACATTCACCGAGCATGCAAAAGTCCCCAGTTCAATCCTGGGCTGGAACACGTGATTCAGTTCAATTCTGCACACCTAATATGAAGCCAACTTGCCTCTCGTGGTTTCTCATGCCCCACAAACGACCAGGAGACGCAGAAGATTCTTCAAGAAGGGTTAAACTTTAATTTGCAAATCAAAGCTGAGACAGTCATTGAGCTAGTCGCTGATTGCCCACCGATCCCTTGTACATAGTATTTTTTATAGCAATCTCCTGGTTTAGTTGTATTAGCATATCCAATCGGTCTACAGTTGCGTATCACAAGTACATCAGCCACTATTGTTTCTACCCATTAACTTAATCATGTTCTAATCTACATCTCTTAGCTACCTCTCATTAACACACCATATCTTCTACATTCTTAAGATTTCATTCTCCTACTAAATTGGATACATACATAACAAATAGCAAACACGAAGCTGACTACATAATCTACATCTCTTAGCTAGCCTCTCATTAACACACCATTATCAATAGTTCAATAGTACAGAGACAATACAGAGATTTCATTCTCCTACTAAATTGGATACATGCATAGCAAATAGCAAACACAAAGCTGACTACATAGTTTTGGTTACACAGCAAACAATGCAACCTTTATACTACAATATATCCCCCCTTTGAGACACATAGGGTCTCACAGAGAGAAAGAAGACTAAGAGTCTGCGCACAAAAGCCCCAATAAACTCAAGCACTTATTCTCAAATCTCGGGTTAAACTATAATTTTCTGCGCCAAGACCTCAAAGTATTCTCTCCCTGTTACCCTGGGCCGCTGAGCCAAAAACCTGTCCCTTTGTACCTGAGACAGGGGAAAAAACTCAGAAGCCCTTACAATCTACTTCCACACTGTTGTTTTGCTCTTGTTCATCCTGCAGGTGTTGTAGGCTGTAACGATACATTTTCGGTGTTTCTTTCTCCACTAAGCTTCCTTCAGTAATTGCCTCGAGCATCGGAAATTGTTTGTTTGCAGCACGCACTACAAGAGACTTGAGACAAGGAAGAATACAGCACAGCACAAACGCACAGCTCAACAATACAATACTGACAGTTATTGCCATTTTAGTCAGCCATGCTCCCCATCCTCCGAGTCTACTTTCTAACCAGTCAAATAACTGATGTCCGAACCCTGCATTCTGTGCGCATACCTCGCACTGTGACAAGACAAAGTCCACTGAAGCCTGTAAATAAGGTGACCAAAAACCATCCTTCTTTATTTTCTTTATCACTTCCCCCCCTTGCACAATGGTCAATCCCATGCGCTTCTGAAATCAGAATCGTCAGTAGAGGGGTGGGCGCTACCAACAAACCGTCTTCCGTGCTCCACAAGCCTTCCGGGTTCTGCTTGGCCCCCCCTTCGTCTCCACATTGTCTGTTCTGCCAAAGTTGCCTTACCTTGTATTTCAATTAGGTTCTCTACCACAGGTTCTGGAGTTAGGCTTACCTGGGGGGCAATGACAGCTGATGTAAATCCAGACGCTTTTCTGGCTGCCTCGTCCGCAGCTTGATTTCCCTTTGTTATTACATCATTTCCCTTTTTATGTGCCTGGCATTTTACTATAGCCAATGCTTTAGGTTTTATCATGGCTTTTATTAAGTCTAGAATTTGCTGACAATGTTGTATGGGATCTCCACTACTTTTTTAAAAACCTCTCTGTTTCCACAGTGCCCCGAACAAATGGCATACTCCGTGAGCATATGCTGAATCAGTATAGATGTCTACTTTCTCACCTTCCATCATTTCACACGCAGCTGTCAGGGCTTTGATTTCCGCTAGTTGGGCGGAACAAAGTTGGGGACAGGATTCCATCCTAATAATCTTATAGCTCGACTGATCCTGCTGCACTACTGAGAACCCTGTATGATTTCCATCATAATCCCTATAACAAGAGCCATCTATGAACAGAACCTTTTTATCTGTATCCTCTAGTGGTTCTGACCGTAAATCTGCTCTCGATTTGGCAAATGCCATCGTCTTCCCTACACAATCATGGGGTTCTCCTTTATAGCCCAAAGGGACAAAATCGGCTATATTACTGGTAGTGCATCTCTGTATAGTTATGTCTGGAAATGTCACTAGCATCTGATATGCTGCTATCCTAGCTATTCTGCTACTTTGTGGTGTGTGTACAGAGTCACAGGATAGCCCAGGGTTACAGATGATGCCTTTTCATATGCATAGTACAGTGCCGCCAATCCCTGATAACAGGGTGGATACCCCTGAGCCACCTCATTTAGTCTCGTACTGTAGTATGCTATTGGCTGCTTTGCTTTTCCTGTGCCTGTCTCTTGTGTTAGAACCACTGTGACATTACCCTCCTGTCAGTTGGATACATACAAATGAAAAACCTTCTCGTAGTCAGGCAAAGCTAATGCTGGTGCTGACTGCAATTCCTGCTTAATAGTATTGAAAGCTATCTCCGCCTCTCCATTCCACTGTAAGCCGTTCTTCAAATTTGTATGTCCTGCTTCTTTCATTATCTTTCTCAAAGGTGCCACAATCTCAGCATATTCTCCTATCCAATCTGAGCTGTACCCTGCCATTCCCAAAAACATTATTATCTGCCCTACAGTCTGGGGTTTTGGGGCCTTAGTTATTGCCTCAATCTGATCTGGTGCTATCGCCTTCACTCTCTTGGATATTACCCTGCCTAAGTATTCCACTTGCTGCGTGCAAAATTGCAGTTTCTTTTTGGATACTTTATGTCCTCCGTGCGCCAGCTTCTCTAACAGAGTTATAGTGTCCTGCTCACACTGTTCCTCGCTGTGGGAGCAAATCAACAGGTCATCCACATACTGTAACAATGTACTTTCCAATGGTATGCCCTCTAGGTCTGCCTTCAACACCTGATTAAAAACATGTGGTGAATGTTTAAACCCTTGCGGCATTCTGGTATAGGTATACTGAGCACCTCTGTAAGTATATGCAAACAGATACTGACGCTGGTCGGCCAGAGGAATGCTGAAGAAAGCTGAACACAAATCAATCACTGAAAAGTAACTTGCTTCTGGTGGAACATTAGTCAAAAGCGTGTGTGGGTTGGGGACTACCGCTGGCCAGTCCTCTACCACATCATTTACCGCTCGCAACTCATGCACCAATCTCCACTTAGATTTATCTGCTTTTAAGACCGGCAGCAACGGGGTATTGCATGGACTGTTTGTTCTTTTAAGCACTCCTATTTCAAGCAACCCCTGCACTGTCAATGCTATTCCCTCTTCTGCTTCTGGTCTTAGAGGGTATTGTGGTCTCCTGGGTGGAATTGCTCCCCTTTTCAGCCTTATTACCATCGGACTAGCTGTTTTTATTTTCCCTATGTCCGTGTCATGCTGTGACCACAGAATGGATGGCAACTCATCTAACCTATCTTTCTGCTGGCCTCTTTCCTTTCCCAGCAATGGCATGTGTGTTTGGGGAGTTATTTTGACCTCTCTCACTGTCCCTACCATATCTACACTTACCATTATTTTAATGCAATTGTTGTCTTCTGATATCCACACCTCTGGCGTGATTTTCCTCCACACTGTTACGGTTTCAGCACTCTTAACTAAGGGTCCTACGTCTTTAGACTGATATCCCTTGTTTACCAACAACGTTACGTGGGGCGCAGCCTCCGGTATCCTGTACCATTTTTCTAAAAAGGTGTTCCACTTAACTTGTAAAGCTGCCCCTTGCTTTCCAATTATCACAGCCTCCCCCTTCCAGGTGCTGCTGGGTACATGCCTCCAGGTGCCATCTCTCCTCTAACTCCCTGTTCTGAGTCTCGTCAAAAATCACTGTACAATGTAGCTCAGATTTGGGCATCACAGCCCTGGGTAATATAGCCTGCACGCCCTTTTTCCATTTTTCCCAGGTTTCCTGAATCTGATCTGCGATGTCTCCTATCCAAAAGACATTAGCCTTCTTGTCTTCTTGCACTGTCAATTGAGCCCCTGCTTTTTCCACACTCAGCCCATTTCTGGTGCATTCTAATTTTAATTCCAGGTTCAATAAGGCATCTCTGCCTAACAAATTAATCGGAGTTCCTTTAAATACTAGCACCGGCAAAACAATTCCTTTATTTCCCATTCTCAACTGCACTGGAGCCGTGCACTGTGTCAACTGTGTTTTCCCTGAGAACCCTACCGTCTTAATAAACTTCCCTGACATGGGAAGGTGAAGGGCATACTGTGGCTGTACACAAGTGTACGTGGCTCCAGTATCTATCATCATTGGTGTCAGTTGCCCTTCTAACATAACCTGAACAATGGGTTCCTCGTTTGCCTCCCTTGTTATCATTGGGTAATGTCCCTTCCCACTCGAGTTCTCGGGGCACCCCTACTACCTCGCATAGGGGTTCACAGGTCCGCTTGGGCCTTTGGGGGCTGGTCCTTGGCTAAACTTTAGTTCCCTTCTTATCGGTTCCTGCTGGTGTGTGACAGGCCATGGTGTAAACGGACAATCTCTTCTCATGTGACCTGGCTGATTACATCCCCAGCACAATCTCTCTACCTCTCTTTCCCCCTGTTTCCTCACTGGTCCCCTCTGCCCATAGCTCCTCTGTCCCCCTCCTTGGGACTTCCAGTCCTGTCTGGGCTGTTTGAATTTAGTCTGTTCCTGATAGGGCATTTGTGGGAATGCTCCTCCAAAGACGTTGATTATTGGCATGGGGTTTTCCGGCCCTTGTCTTACAGTATGATCGGTTCCTCCATATAGCGGTGCTTCATCCAGTTCGATGGCTGTACTCGGACCGGTGGTTGCTGGCAGCATCTTTTTGCTTTTCTATTTTTCCTTCTTTATGAGTTCTTCGAGCTGCATTTGTATTAACTTTCTTTGCACCTCTTCCTGCTGCTCAGCCAACCTTTGTTTGTCTTTCCAGTGTTTCTCAACCGCATGGACTACGTGGTCTCTAAATTTTTGTGGGGTCATTGACGTCAGCCCAACCATTTCCTCCAGTTTGGATTTTACTTGCGGAGGCATTGCATCCAAAATGCTATGTCGGAACAGTGTGGTGATAAATAAGCTATTTTCCACCTCTTGCTCAGTCTCCAGTCTCCACCTTCACAACTGGTTTTCTACATAGGCTGCTGGGTTTTCAGTGTCTCCTAGTGGATCCCCCTTTAAGGCTTTGGGGTCCACTTTGGGTGGATAAAGCTTTCTGAGGGCCTGCCATACCCTCTGCCTCACTCTGTCAAACCCGTCTCCATCAGTTCTCGGGTTGTTCGAGTTTACTATGCCAGCCATTTCCATTAGTTCGTTAAATTTGGAGGTTCCCATCAACCTTATCGATAGTGCCTTCAAATCTCCCATAGCCAATAATCGTCCTGCCGTTTCTTCTTCAAAGGCTCTAATCAATTTCCCTGCTCCTTCATATAGATTGGGCAGAGTGTTTTTCAGCCCTTCTAGGTCCTGGGATCCCCAAGGGATGTACTGCACTTGTCCTGATCCTTTAACTAACAACAGCACCATTCTTCCTCCTTCTTCCCACCTGCCCTGGCTCTCCTCCTCGCCTGACTCCCCATCTGTCTCAGGGTATGTCTTTACTGCCTCCCACACAAATTTCTCCGGGGTCCTCTTCTTCCCTCGGTCTCCCTGTGGAGTCCTTCCTTTCTGTCCTGATTCAATACTTGGTTGGCCCCTGGAGTATTTTTCGCATCTCCTCTGGCAATCCCCTCTCAGTAACTTATCTAGCTCTCTCTCTACTTCCGCAAGTCGCTCCCCTACCACCTCCTTCTGCTCTTCTAGGCTTCTGCCTCCTACCTCTTCCCCACAAATTCTCGCCTCCTCTCTCTCTCTCTCCACTTAACTCTTGCTCCTCCAATGAGACACCTTCTCTTTCTTCCTGTCCGTGTCTGTACACCTGTGGCAGGGACTCCTCATGATCCTTACTCGTGCTTGATTCCCTTCTCTCTTGCGTTTCTCCAAGACTCTCATCTCCTATCTTTTTTCCACTTCCTCTTGAATGCCTCAGCTCTTCCTGCCCTGATGAGCCACTTTCTTTTCTAGTCTGTTGATTTCTATGGTATAACCGATAGTCCTCATACTCCTTTTCCTCTCTCAAGTATTTCATCCGTTCAATCTCTTCTTTCATTTCTCTCTTTGCCTGTTCCACCTTTATCCTTTCTGCCTGTATCTCCTTCCATATCGCCGCTTTTTCCTTCTCATATTGACTTTTTTCCTCCTCATTATCCCAAACTTGTACTTCTCCCTGCATGTTTACTGTTCCCGTCAGCAGGGGGCACTGCTTAGGGGTTCCTTCCTCATTATAGGGAGGGGGTTTTCTGTTTCTTTCGCATCCGGGTACGGAGCTGAAGCCAGCTTCTCACTGTACCTTCCTCTCTCTCTAACAGGCTGTTTCTCCAGCACCTTAGTGTCTTGCTCGCTTGTAATCAATATTCTACCTGTCCTCCTCAGCCTTTCTCCCTCCGTTCTGAAGAGTTTTAGCACTTCCATTTCTCGTTCTCTTTTTTGCCCTCTTAGATTTATCTTTTGGTTTGTAATTTTTAATTAGTGCCTCCATTTTTTCGCACAAGCTTACATCAAACGTTCCTTCTCTTGGCCATTTTGTGACCAGGTTTTTGGTTCTCTTTTCCCATTTTTCTGAAGTTTTTGTGATCTCATATTTATTTACCGGGATTTTTTTGCTCAGAATCTCTACTGCTGTTCCTTTACCTGTCATGTTGTTCTCTCTTTTTAAGGTATTTCAGAGATTCACAGTTCATTTACAGGATAATATTATTTACTCTAATTCTATGCCTAGTCTATTGTCTAACTACCAGCGCTTTAAACTATATATTGGACTGTCCTTGTTTCCTATTCTGTTCTGCCCGTACAGACCTCTACTCAGAGCGGTATCCACAGAACTTTCTCTTTGCACCTCGTCTATTCAGACCCTTATCTCTTAAGGCGGTATCCATGAGGATTTTCTCTATTTTCCTTTCCCTGCCCGTTCAGACCTTCATTTCATACGAAGTGGTATCCACAGGGACTTACCAACACCACGTGGAATTTTTCTTCACTTAACTTCTTATTAGCTTATTTGTACTTACCCTCACTGCAGTGTTCTTGATCAATCCTCTGAGCCTCCTGTTAACCCCCAATTCTGCCAGATTCTTTGGACCGGAGAAACCTTTCGGCAGTGGTTCCACACTTCTGAGACTCCAAGACCTCCCCAAAGCCAACAGAATTCTTAGTCCAAATTGTTGCAAAAAGCGCTTACCTTTTGTTTGGGTGCACCCTTAATTCTGTTAGCCTTGTGGGGTCCCTAGAGGACTGGGAAGCGTCCCCAATCTGCCGTTTCCTTTCCACGCGTCCTGCCGTGGTCGCCAATTTTGTCGTGGTTTCTCGTGCCCCACAAACGACCAAGAGACGCAGAAGATTCTTCAAGAAATGTTAAACGTTAATTTGCAAATCAAAGCTGAGACAGTCATTGAGCTAGTCGCTGATTGCCCACCGATCCTTGTACATAGCATTTTTTATAGCAATCTCCTGGTTTAGTTGTATTAGCATATCCAATCGGTCTACAGTTGCGTATCACAAGTACCGGTACATCAGCCACTATTGTTTCTACCCATTAACTTAATCATGTTCTAATCTACATGTCTTAGCTACCTCTCATTAACACACCATTATCTTCTACATTCTTAAGATTTCATTCTCCTACTAAATTGGATACATACGTAGCAAATAGCAAACACAAAGCTGACTACGTAGTTTTGGTTATACAGCAAACAATGCAGCCTTTATACTCCAATACCTCCTTCACAGAGGCACAAGAGACTGCAGATGCTGGAATCTGGAGCAAGCAGCACTAACTGCTCAACGAACAGTTTGAGCAGCATCTCCGGGGGGGAAAGGACTCTGTATCACATCAGGTGCACGGAATTGAACTGAATCAAGTGTTCCTACTTAGGATTGAACTGGGGACGTTTCACAAGTGAGGGAAGTGTGGTAACCTCTACACTACAGAAGCAATGCCCCCCCCCCCGAACTGAACTCTGGTACAGGGTTTCAACTTGAAACATTGACAACTCCATTCATCCTGCTCAACTCCCTGGATTCTTCTTGCAGATTTTTGTTACCTCTATCATGTTTGTGAACGCTGTATAAAGGGGAACTCTTGATCTCTCATCCAATCCTGATATGGCACTTCAACTTTATTTGTCTGGCTGTACTGCAGCTTCTCTGGAACTGTAACATATTCCACATTCTGTTTTTTTTCTCACTCCCTTTTGTACTATCTTGAGGTATTGAAGTATAGAAGGATCGGTCTAAATGATAGCCAAACAAAAACTTTCCGCTGTATTTTGGTGCATGGCAATAATAAATCAATTACAAATCACCAAGTAGACATTTCAAACTCGCTTTAGCAAAATCAATTTTCAGCCTAGAAAAGCTGTCCTGGAACCGTAGGTGGATCAAACTGAATTATTATCCACTGCCCAAGTGCTCTTCAACTGATACTCCTTATACCTGCCCAGAGTCATGCTCTGAAACTAAATCAGAAAGCTAATTTGCAGCCCTCACACCTAACCCTTGGTGACTAAAGAGAAGCCCTCCTAAATGCAATTGAAAAATTCAGTGTGCTCTGCACTTTTCACACTGATTGTCATTGCCCTTCATCCTACCATGTCCATTTTGTCCATATACAGTAATCCCTTTGACACTACGTCCATTTCCAGGCATGCCTTGCCTATTTAAGGGTCTGTCAAAGTGACTCTTTAACGTAATGATTGAATCTGACTACGTCACCTCTGGCTCCAAGTTGCCGATGTCAACCTTCTTTATGTAACCCTTTGTATCCTTTCAAAGCTCCTTCCTCACACTTTATGCCCTCTTGTTGTTGATACTCTTACCATAAGAAAAAGATTCTGACCATCTTCTTTCTCAATTATTTTTTTAAATCTCCCTCCGGTCTCTCCTCAGCCCCCTCTATTCCAGAAAACTAAACTCAGCCTATCCAATCTCTCTGCATAACTGCAATCCTGAAAATGTTCTTTCGAATCTCTTCTGCCTTCACTCCACAGCAACCATTTTCTCCTAGTGTTCCAGTTAATAGAAGGTAATTGAAAGCCCTCCTTTATTCCTGCCCTTTGCTTTTGTTAGGAATTTGCCTACAATACTGTTCTATTTCCATTTTGTTGTTCACTGGTCTATTTTACCGACCAGAGCGTGAATTCCCTATTTTGTTGTATTGGACCAAACCAGAGTGTGAATTCCCTATTTTGATTTATTTAATGTTTGCAGTTACACCTAAGGATCTATCTAATTGCTACACCTCTTCCTTTTTTGCATTCACATTCCATCTGTCTGAAAACATAGCCAAGTACACTAGGCAGATATTTGTACTCCTCTTTAAGGCATGTTTCAGTAATTGTTCAGTTACTGGACTAGTAACCAGAGTTCCTCATCGCAGTACAAACCTGACCCTGCCCAGAGTCACTGTGGGAAAAAAAATTACAGACAATTAACAAAGTCCGGAATTTTAAAAAAATCTCAGTTCCACCAGCCGTGGAGCTACCAGGTAGGTTATTGTAAAAGCCTGTTTGGTTCATTGTTGCTCTTCGAAAGTAAACCTTCCAATTCCTCCCCAAGCCTGCTTGTAGACAATTTCAGATCAACCATGTTTTAAAGTCTCAGCTGGATCCTTATTACAGGGCAATTGGGATGGATCCTTATTACAGGGGCAATTGGGATGGATCCTCAGTACAGGGGCAATTGGGAAAACATGTAATTGCTGGCATTGCCAGTGAAATCCCCATCTAATGAATTTTGGGGTATCTCTCCAAATCATGAGCTCAGCTACTTTATTCACTGTACTCCCTGCATTTAGGTTCATAAACATAGTCGTACAACATAGCACAAGAAAGGCCATTCTGCCCACAATATCTGTGCTGACCATGATACAAATTTACACTAATCCTATCTGCCTGCACATATTCTATATCCTTCACAAATACAAGAGATTCTGCTGATACTAGAAATCTTGAATAAAATATATAAAATTCTGGAGGAACTCAGCAGGTCAGCCAGCATCAGTGGAGGGGAATAAACAGTTGACCTTTTGGGCTGAGACCCTTCATCAGGAAAGGAAGAGGGAAGAAGGTGGGTGAGGGTAAGTAGTACAAGCTTGTAGGTGCTATGTGAAGCTCCTTGGGGGGGAAGGTGGGTAAATGAGGGGAGGAGGATGAAGTGAAAAACTGGGAGATGATAGATGGAAGCGGTAAAAGGCTGAAGAAGAGGGAATCTGACAGAACCATGGAGATAGAAGAGGGGCATCAGAGGGAGGTGATCAGCATGTGCAAAGAAGGGAAGTGGTAGCATGGGAGCCAGAATGAGGAATGGCAAAGAGAGAAGGGAAGAAATTACTGGAAGTTTGAGGGCTCAATGCTCATGCTGTCAGGTTGGAGGCTACCCAGTCAGAAGTTGAGGTGTTGCTTCTCCAACCTGAGAGTGACCTCCTTCTATTCCCTGCCTGCTCATGAGTCTGGTAAACTTCACAATTCTACCTGCTTCTCCCACCTCCTTTGACAGCATGTTCCAGGCATTTACCTACTCGCCTCGTAAATCTTCCTCCTCACACCTGAATGCTACATTTTCTAATATTTGACATTTCAACACTGGAGAAAAAACTCAATGCCTCTCATAGTGTAATTTTATATACTTTGATCAGATCACCCCACAGCCTCCTCTCTCCAGTGAAAACAATCCAAGGTTGTTCAACTGCTCCCTGTAAATAATATTCTAATCAAGGCAGGATCCTGGTGAACACTTTTTGAACCCTCTGCAGGCATTTCACATCCATCCTTTAAAGCGGTGAGCAGACCAGCACGGAGTACTTCAAAACGAGCTACTTTCTTGTTTGAAGAAAAGCAGAGAATGCTGGCTGCACTCAGCAGGTCAAGCAGCAGCCATGGAAAAGAGAAAGAAAGAAACGTTAGTCTTACTTGTCACGAGTGCACAGAAGCATACGGTGAAATGCATCGCATGTGTCCAAATCAAATCAGCGAGGATGGTGCTGGGCAGCCTGCAAGTATTGCCACACTTCCGGCACCAACATGGCATGTCCACAACTTGCTTTCCCTTACCTAAGCTTCTTTGAAATGTGGGTGAGAACTGGAGCATCTAGCGGAAACCTACACTGCCACAGGGAGAACATGCAAAGTCCTTACAGACAGTGGCAGGAATTGTAAAGCAGTTGTGCCAACCAACATACCACAAATGGAAATTTGACATTCCAGATTAACGGCCTTCAATTGGAGACGTGCTAGTGGGAAACATTCTAAAGTCAGAGTTACTGGAGACATTGCTGTTGCCGGGGTAGAGTTGTTGTTTGGATCTTTATTGACCTGTTCATCTTTGGAGGGAGGCAAAGTACAGGTGTGAATGGGTGGCACACTGGCACAGTTAGCAGTGCTGATCAGGAGATCTGGGTTCATTGCTGATTTGCAGTGCTGTCTGTATGTTCTCTCTGCAATCACATCTAAATGCTTTGGTTTTCCCCCATGCGAGGGTCAGTTGGTTAGTCGGCCACTGTAAATTGCCCTGGTGTACAGTGGAGTTGTAGAAACTAGGGGTGTCACTGGGAATGCGGGAAAACAAAATGAAATGAGTGTAAATGCACATTTGATGGTTAGCACAGACTTGATGGATGGAAAATGTGAGGGAGATGTTTGCTACAAAATCACTAACAATTATTTTAAAAATTGAAATCTAGAAAATCCAAGAAATATAGTTTGCTGTATAAACTGAAGCTGTGGGCAATAGAGATATACTATCCAATTGCAGGTGTCCTCCATATGAAACTTGTTTACTGCACTTTTGTTTGCTAATGGTGTAGTTAATGGAGGCATGTAAAGACAGAATGTACCGGGACTGTCTGTCACAAAAACAGTGAACAATTGTTAGCAATAAACATTATCCAGACACTTATGCAGAAACTATCCTTGTTGACCTTTGTGCAGGCTGCACGTTTTTCAGCAGAATTGGGACAGAGGGAAAAATGTAAAAGATAAAATATAATTTAAGAAAAATCCAATAGCAATTTGTGCAGTGTTCCATAGTAACACTAAGATATTGATATAAAACAGCAAACACAACCTATGGACTCGCTTTCAAGGACTCTACAACTCCTGTTCTTAGTTTTTTAAAATTTATTTATTATGTATTTGCCCATGATGTTGCTGCATGGAAGTTTCTCCGTTGCACCTGTGCTTACATGACATATGACAATAAACTTGAATTGACTGAACCAGTATTTAATTTGCATGCATGGCTATGGACGGAGTGCTGGAAAATTAGGTTACTTGATAGTTGGCATTGCCTTTATGGGTCAAAGGGATTGTTTATAATCTGTCTAACTTCTGACTCTTCATTCCTTCTCCATTGTCAGGATGTAGATCCGCAGAGTAATATAGCATGAATACTGGCCCTTCAGCCCAACTCGTACATACACACCAGGCTAGTCTCACATGCCCACATTTGGCCCATATCCCTCAAAACCCCTCCTATTCATGTACTTATCTGAATGTCATCCCAGTTCAAAGTTACAGCAACTTAATTTACTTTTGAAGTGTAACTCTCCATTATTATATAGAAAAAGGTGATGCTTTAGTTGGGCACAGCAAACTCCCAAAAATAGCAGGGAAGTAAATTGGTAAATGTTAATGTAAGGTAAGATGTTGTCTTGATGAAGTCACGATGTTGAATCTCGGACGTAAACGTCGACACTTTAAATTTGCCTGATTGGCTGAGTTCTTCCAGGATTTTCTGTATTATGGTCACATGTACAGTGAAAAACTTGTTTTGCATACCAATCAAATCTGGTTCATTACACAACACTTAGTCTAGAATTGCCTTTCACCTGGTAGGCTTAACCACAATCTGCTCTAAAAAGCCATCTGATAGGCATTCTACAAATTCCTTCCCTTGGGATCCACCAGCAACCTGATTTTCCCAGTCTACCTGCATATTGAAACTCCCCATGACTATCATATCATTGCCCTTATAACATGCCTTATCTATTTCCCGGTGAAATTTATACCCCACATTTGGCTACTGTTTGGGGGGGGGGGGGGGGGACTGCTTTGTATAACTCCCATCATGGGCTTTTTTACCCACACAGTTTATTGCCTCTACCCACAAGGTTTCTGCATCTTTTAGTTTTAAGTCACTTTTCTTAAGGATTTAATTTCATTCTTTTACCAACAAAGCTACACTGCTGCCTAACTTTCTATCCTTTTGATACAATGTGTATCCTTAGATGTTAAGCTCCCAACTATGATCTTCTTTCAGCCACGTCCCAGTGATGCCCACATCATCATACAAGCTAATCTCTAACTGTGCCAGATCATCTATCTTATTGCATATACAGTGTGTATTCAAATATAACACCTTCAGTCCTGTGGTCATCGTCTTTTCCAATTTTGCCCTATGCTACAATTCACCTCATCTCACTGACTGCAATTTTGCCCTGTCTTCGGCGTGCGCGCACACACACACACACACACACACACACACACACACACACACACACACACACACACACACACACACACACACACACACACACACAGTTGGAGGAATTTAGCATCATTGGAAAAGAGCACTGGTGGAGGGGAACTGTTTGGGCTTCTGTTCAGATAGGGGCAGAAGGTCTTCTGGCTCTTCTGATACAGGAAGAAAAATGAGTTTTCTCTCAGGCCCAATCCTGAAATGTTAACAGCTTCTCTTTTTTAATGCCTGATGTGTTGATTGTTAGGTGTTGATTGTTTCCAACATTTTCTGCTTTTATTTCAGCTTTATAGCACTTATAGTTTTATAAATTTTCATGAACGTCTGTCTGTATTTTTTGTTGAACATTAAAAAATGCCCTAGAGTATTGTTTTCAGAAATGACAAGAATTCACCTGGGTATCACAGTCAATTTCTATGCTTCAGTGAAAATCTGAAAGCAATACAACGGTCGATTTGGCCCTTATCTGCCTATGGGATCTTCCTATTGACTGTTGCATTTCCCACATTGTACAAGGGACCTCTCTTACAAAGTACTTTATTGACAACAAAATGCTTTGAGAGGTTGTGTCATGTGCCGTAGAATTGTAAGGTTTTCTTTCATAAACAACACTCACAAAATGGTGAAGGCACTCAGCAATGCAGGCAGAGGAATGAAGAGTCAACATTTTGGGCCGACAACCTTCATCAATGTACAATGGTGACTTAACAGCATTCTCCTGGGTGTATGCTCAGCAGAACAGATGGTAAATCAACTACTGAAATATAATTTATACACTGCAACATCAAACGCCTCAACCTGGGCCACCAAAATTCACCACCATCCTAGACTATTCATCTATACACTATATTCCACAAATCGATTGCAAGCCAAGAACTTAGGCAAGGCTTCTGCTGGCAGTGCAAATTTCTGTCTGGGCTGTCCATTTTTGTTGCTTCATTCACAATAAATCAATGCCAATGCCAAAGTTGGTGTTCACCCAGTCACAATCTCTATTTGATTGCTGGATATTCTACTTGTAAATTATAAGAGATGACAAAAGTGCTCACAGGCAGAATGATGGTCCAAGAGCCATAGATCTGTGTAGAATGTGACACAAAAGCAATCTGCCTTTAAAAACCTCATGCTTCTTTTCAAATCCTTCCATGTTGACATCTCTCCAAAGCTTTAAAATTGCTTCCAGATCTAAGAAAAAACTTCCACATTTTGCAATTTAATTTTGAAATTTGAAAATGAAGGATAAACACACATAAAATGCTGAAGGAACTCAGCAGATCAGACAGCATCTATGGAAATGAGTAAACAGTCAACGTTTCAGGCCAAGCCCCTTCATCAGTTCTGGAAAGGAAAAGGGAGGATGCTAGAATGAGTAAATGCTGGAAGGTGATAGATGAAGCCAGGTAGGTGTGATGGGTGTTGATGTAATAAATTGAGAAGGGATAAGTGGAAAAGGGAAAAACCCTGGAGAAGAAGGAATCTGTTAGGAGAGGAGAGTGGAACATGGGAGAAAGGGAAGAAGGAGAGGCACCAGGGAGAGGTCATAGGCAGTGAGGAGATGAGATAAGAGACAAGAATAAGGAAAAGAAGAAGAGGGAAGGGTGAGAGGAAAAAAATTCCCAGAAGGTGAAATCGGAGCTCATGTCATTAGGTTGGAAGCTACCTCGATGGAATATGAGGTGTTGCTCCTCAACCCTCATCATGGCAGGGGAGGAGGCCATGGAATTAAAATGGTTGGTCACTGAGAAATCCTGCATTTTATGAATAGAGCACTGTTCAACAAAGTGGTCCTCCAATCTTCATCAGGTCTCACCAATGTAGGGGAGGCCGCATCAGGGGCACCAGATACAGTAGGCAAACCCAATAGTTTCCACAGGTTAGGTGTTTCCCCACCTGAAAGGATATTTTTGGGGTCCTGAATGGAGGTGAGGGAGGAGGCGTATGGGTAGTTGTAGCACTTATTCCCTTGCAGGGATAAGTGCCAAGAGGGAGATTGATGGGGAGGAAAGTATGGACAAGTAAATCATAGAGAGAGCAAACCCAGTGAAAAGTGTATGGGGGGGGGGGGGGGAAGTAAAGATGTGTTTGGTGGCAGGGTCCCATTGAAGATTGTGCAAGTCACAGAGAATGATGTGTTGGATGCGGAGGCCTATAGAGTGGCAGGTGTGGACAAGAGGAACTAAATCCCTGTAAAGTTGGTGAGAAATGAGGTGAGTGTGGATGTCTGGGAAATGAAGAAGATAAAGAAGATTTTTGATGTCCTGGAAAGGAAAGCCCCATCCTGGGAGATATTTTGTCCTGTGGAGACAAAATAGCTGAGAAAAGGGAATAGCATTTTTACAGGAGACAGGGTAGAAAGAGTTATAGTCAAGATTGCTATGGGGATCAGTAAGCTTAAAAAAGATATGGGGAGACAGCTTGTCTCCAGTGATGGAGGCAGAGATACTGAGGAAGGGAAGAGAGGTATAATAAATGGATCAAGTGAATTTAAGGGGAGGGTGGAAGTTGGAGGCAAAGTTGATGAAATTAACGAGCTCAGTATGTATGCATGAAGTAACACCAATACAGTCATCAATGTAGCACAGAAAGAGCTTGGGAGCTTTATGAGTGAAGGCTTGGAACATGGAATGTTCCATGTAGCCAATGAAAAGGCAAGCATAGCTGGGCACCCATGTCTACTCCTCGGGTTTGGAGAAAGTGGGAGGAGCTGAAAGAGAAACTGTTGAGGGTGACAACTGATTCCACCAGACAGAGGAGGATGGTGGTGGAGGGGAACTGGTTGCGTCTGTTGTCAAGAAAGGAGAAGAGGGCTCTAAGGCCTCCTTGATGTGGGATAGAGGTCCATAGTGAAAATGAGGCAATCAAGGCCAAATAATTGAAATTCATTGAGGAGTTTGGCAGCATGTGAAATGTCACAGTAGTAAGTGGGAAGGGATTAAACCAGGGGGATAAAATGGAGTTGAGCTATGCAGATACAAGTTCAGAAGGGTACAGGCAGGCAAAAACAATGGACCTACCTGGACAGTCAGATTTGAGGATCTTGAGTAGGAGGTCAATAACGAGTATGAGAACTATGATGTTGGTGGCAGTGGATGGGAGATCTCCAGAATTGATGTGGTTTGAGATGGTGCAGGCTGTTGTGTGTAAACAAAGCATGTTGCTTTTATCAATAAAAGTGTCATACTGTGAATGAACAATTTCTTCATCATTTAAACCTTGGTTTGTGAAACTATGTGCGGACAGATAGAATTAGATTGGCACTGTGTTTGACGTAGACATGGAGGGCCGAAGAGCCTGTGCCCGTGCAATTCCACATTCTGGTTTATGACTGTATGTTTACATTATTTTGAGTGTGTATCTCAAATAGGCATACCTCTTTTGATAAAAGTCAGCATGAATTATTTGGAGTGGTCAAGTCAGCTATTTCTCTGGCCATGGCGGTATCTTGGTTGGTAATCTTCTATATTCCTGGCAGACTACATATCAACACAGCCTGACGTTTGGCAAGTACTCAAAACCACGGCAATGGTTCTCATACTGACACTTGCTATGTGTATACCATCCAAACCACCCACAATCCTTTATCTGAGAAATCTTGAAATAATTTCTCATTGTTGCTATCTCAATCATCCTCAGATAATTGATAATTGATAGTCGTTACAACTATAAGCTTAATTTGGACATTTGCTCAGGTTAAGACCATAAGATATAGGAGCAGAAGTAGGCCATTTATCATCATGTCTGCTCCACCATGAGCTGATCCAATTCTTCCAGTCACCCAACTCCCCTGCTTTCTCCCCATACCCTTTTATGCCCTGGCTAATCAAGAACCTATCTATCTCTGCCTTAAATACACCCAGTGACTTGGCCTCCACAGCTGCTCACGGAAATAAATTCCACAGATTTACCACCCTCAGACTAAAGTAATTTCTCCGCATCTCTGTTCCAAATGGATATCTTTCCATCCTGAAGTCATGCCCTCTAGTCCTGGACTCCTCTACTATGGGAAATAACTTTTCCATATCGAATCTGTTCAGGCCTTTAACATTCTAAAAGTTCATCCTCTGAACTCCGTGGAATACAGCCCAAGAGCTGCCAGACATCCCTCATATGGTAACCCTTTCATTCCTGGAATCATTCTTCTGAAACTTCTCTGAACCCTCTTCAATGTCAGTATATCCTTTCTAAAATAAGGAGCCCAAAACTGCACACAATATTGTGGTCTCACGAATGCCTTATAGAGCCTCAACATCACATCCCTGCTCTTATATTCTATATCCCTAGCACAAGGACTCCCAAGTCCCTTTGCATCTCTGTATTTTGAATTCTCTCCCCACCTAAATAATAGTCTGCCTTGTTATTTCCACCATACACTTTCCAACATTGTTTTTCATTTGCCAATTCTTCACCCATTCACCTAAACTATCTAAGTCTCTGTGCAGGCTCTCTGTTTCCTTAACACCACATGCTCTTCTACCTTTCTTTATATCATCAGCAAATTTAGCCACAAATCCATTAATCCCATAGTCCAAGTCCTTGACATATATCGTAAAAAGCAGCGATCCCAACCCCAACCCCAGTGGAACTCCATTAGTAACCAGCAGCCAACCAGAATAGGATCCCTTTATTGCCACTCTCTGTTTTCTGCCGATCAGCTAATGCTCCACCCATACTAGTAACTCCCCTGTAATTCCATGAGATCATATCTTGCTAAGCTGCACACACTTCACTTCCCTGACACTCTTGAATGTCCGGTATACTGCAAATGTCTTCCACTGTGAAGACTGATGGAAAATACGCGTTCAGTTCCTAAGCCATCTCTGCATCTCTCAACACAATATCTCCACAGTCATTTTCTATTGGTCTGACATCTACTCTCAAATCTCTTTTACCCTTCATATACTTAAAAAAGCTTTTAGTAACTCCTTTGATATTAGTTTTAAAGCTAGCGGCTAATATCAAAGGATAATAATTATTATCTAATTAGTTATTAGTTTTAGAATATAATTCATAATTCATCTTTTCCTTCCTAATGACCGTTTTAGTTTCCTCCTGTAAGTTTTAAAAGCTCCTGTATCCTCTATCTTCCCACTAGCTTTGGCTTTCTTGTATGCTAAGAAGGTTGGCGTCATTCAATGTCTGTAGTGAGATGCTGAAGATGTTCTATAGGTCAGTTGTGGAGAGCGCCCTCTTCTTTGTGGTGGCGTGTTGGGGAGGAAGCATTAAGAAGAGGGACGCCTCACGTCTTAATAAGCTGGTAAGGAAGGCGGGCTCTGTCGTGGACAAAGTACTGGAGAGTTTAACATCGGTAGCTGAGCGAAGGGCGCTGAGTAGGCTACGGTCAATTATGGATAACTCTGAACATCCTCTACATAGCACCATCCAGAGACAGAGAAGCAGTTTCAGCGACAGGTTACTATCGATGCAATGCTCCTCAGACAGGATGAAGAGGTCAATACTCCCCAATGCCATTAGGCTTTACAATTCTACCGCCAGGACTTAAGAACTTTTTAAAAGCTATTATTAATGCTTTTTGAGATAGTGATTTAGATGCATATCATATTTTTTTACTGAGTTAAGTATTGTATGTAATTAGTTTTGCTACAACAAGTGTATGGGACATTGGAAAAAAAAGTTGAATTTCCCCATGGGGATGAATAAAGTATCCATCTATCTATCTATCTATCTATCTATCTATCTATCTATCTTTTGCTTTTACTTTGGCTCTGACTCCACTTGTCACACGTCCTTCTTCCATTTGAAAGTTTCTTCTTATTTGGAATATATCTGTCTTGAACTTCCTTCAGTTTTAGCAGAAACTCCACCATTGCTGCTCTGCTGTCCTTCCTGCTAGTGTCCCTTTCCAGTCAACCTTGGCCAGTTCCCCTCTCATGCCATTGTAATTTCCTTTATTCCACTGAAATACTGACACATTGGAATTAAGTTTCTCCCTCTCAAATTTCAAAGTGAACTTGATCATATTTTGATCACTGTTCTCTAAGGGTTCCTTGACCTTAAGCTCTCTTATCACCTCCAGATCATTGCACAACACCCAATCCAGCACAGCCAATCCCCTAGTGGGCTCAACAACAAGCTGTTCTAAAAAGCCATCCCTTAGACATTCTACATATTCTCTCTCAAGGTCCAGTACTGGCCTGATTTTCCCAATCCACGCTAATGTTAAAATCCCCCAACAATTATCGTGACATTGCCTTTCTGACATGTCTTTTCTATCTCCTGCTGTGATTTGTAATCCACATCCTGGCTGCTGTTTTGAGGCCTGTATACAACTGCCATTAGGGTCCTTTTACCCTTGCCATTTCTTAACCCAACCCATTGAGACTCTACACCTTCCGATCCTATGTCACCCCTTTCTAATGACTTAATATTATTTCTTATACACAGGGCCATACCACCCCCTCTGCCTGCTAACCTATCTTTCCGACGCACGCTCAGCTCCCAATGGCAGTCACCTTTTAGCCAAGTTTCAGAGATGGCCACAACATCATACTTGCCAATCTGTTGCTGAATTTCAAGATCGTCCATTTTATTTCTTATGCTGCATGCATTCAAATATAACATTTTGAGTCCAGTAGTTGTTGCTTTCTGTTTTAACTGCACCATGCCTCTATTGCCCTGTAACTCATCCCACAGACTGTGACTATGCCTCATCTCCTGCCTATCATTTTTATCACCTCTGTTGCATGCTATCTTTGATTTATTTCTGTTTTCCCCTTCTTCAGCCCTATCACTGCGGTTCCCATCCCCTTGCCAAATTAGTTTACCCTCCCGAACAGCTCTATTAAACCTTTCCTGCTAGGACAGTGGGCCTTTTTGGGTTCAGGTGTAACCTGTCCTCTTTGTACAGGTCGTACTTCCCCCAGAAGAAGCCCCAATGATCCAGGAACCTGAAGCCCTGCCCCCTACACCAGTCTCTCAGCCACGCATTAATAGGCCAGATCACGCTATTCTTGTGCTTGTTAGCATGTGGCACAGGCAGCGACCCTGAGATTACTACCCTAGACATCCTGCTTTTCAGCTTTGTGGTGAACTAGATATACCTGTCTGACTGCTCCTGTGGCTCCTCCCACAGACCCTGCTGACTGCTCCTGTGGCTCCTCCCACAGACCCCTGTATAAAGGCGACTGTGGTCTGCTGCTCTCCCTCATTTTCCCAGGATGTAGTGTTGTTCTTCAGTCAATAAAAGCCGATATCTCACTTCCTAAGTCTCGGCGTGAGTTATTGATGGTGCATCAAGCTTCCTACCGAACTCCCTAAATTCTCTCTTCAGGGCCTCCTCCCTTTCTCTACCGGTGTCATTGATACCAACATGTACCAAGACTTCTGGCTGTTCACCCTCTCCCTTTAGAACCTCTCTCTCTCTGGCTATCCATCCCATAGGATGATGATGGTTCCTTTCAGTCAGTTAGTGAGGTTACCCCACTCCTCAGAAAGGAACAGCATGTGCGTGAATAGATTTTAGGTGAGTAGGGGGGTTGCACAGGTCCAGACCCACCCTCTCAACATGCGCCCCCCCCCCCCGGATCCAGCGGCATGGTGGGGTCTAAGGGTCTAAGACGGCTGGGGGAAGTTCTGTTACAGTGAATGGCCAGACCAAGCTTCAATGAAAGGGGTGCCCTTTCCACGCTTCATGGCACGTGTTTGCTATATGGCCGTTGACCCTACGAGAGGGTTCATCTGCCCTTTGACAGGATTTGTTTCTCGTCCTGCAGGGTGTCTAGCCCCCCTTCGTACCAGGCAAGCCTGGGGTGGGGGGGGGGGGGGAGCAGGTTTAGTCGCTGACCACCTGACCATGCGACAGGTAGTACTGGGTTACACAGTACCAGAAGCACTCAAACAAGTGACCTGACAGATACTCTGCACCCGATCCGAGACATCCTGTTTCCTGGCAGCTGGGTGGCAACACACCATGCGGGTATCTCTATCAGGCTGACAGAACCTCCTGTCTGGTTCCCTCACTATTGAATCCCCTATGACTACCACATTCCTCATCTTATTCTAGTGCTAGAGATCCAATCGTCGTGGTTGTCCTCTGTCAGGTCATCCCTCCCCCCACCCCACCCCCTACAGCATCCAAAATGAGATAACGATAACTGACAGGGATGGCCAGAGGGGTGCACTGTACTGTCAGAGCTCTTCCCATCCCCTCCCTGACAGTCACCCACTTGTCTAACTCCTGCAGCCTTGGGGTGACTAACTCCTCATAGCTCCTGTCTATCTCCTGTTCACTTTCCCTAATAAGCTGTAGGTCACCAAGCCACAGCTCCAGATACCTAACACGGTCTCTCAGGAGCTGCATCTCGGTGCACCTGGCACAGATGAGGCCATCTGGGAGACTGGACAATTCCCAGGATTCCCACATCTGACACCCAGAGCAAAGTACTAACCCTAAAGATGCTCTCTATTCCTCCAAAAAAAACTGCAAGGGGGAAAAAAAAATGAAGTCCACCTCCCCACGTACCTTGCCAAAGCCCTACCGCTCTGCCTCAGACCACTCCGTCGATGACCGCGCCTTTGATGACCGCTCCACTCAGCAGTGTCTCCCTTTTATGCCTGAACCTTCCCAGCTCTCCAACTCATGACTGGTGCATTGGTTATAGCCGAGTTCCAGTGAAGCTTTTCCCTTTTAAACTTCGCTCCCGGACCTGTGTGCCGCCTCCTCTCTTGGAGTTCTCCAACTCATGATTGGTGGGTCGGTTATACACGTTCATCAGCGTATTTTCACAAAATGCCTCAGCACAGCATCTTGCTGAGTCACCTGACAAATATCAGTGTGGTGTAGAAATCAACGCTCTTCTACTAGTACTGGGCATGGTTATGTGAACAGAACATTGGCTCCAGCTGGAAACACTTATACTCAATAGATTATTTTCATTTTATTAACCAATTGTTGTCTATTGCAGCTGGCCAATCCGCGTACAACTCGCGGTACTTAAAAACAAGGCCCTTTAACACTCTGTATGTTGCTTCAGTCCTGAGACATTCAAAACCTGTCCTGAACAAGTATCAAGATTAATCATCCTTCTTACAAGGGAAGATAACTGAGCTAGAGACAGGAGAGTTTGGGGATGATGCAGTCTGGAGCAGAAATGCTGCTGAAAGATCTCTGCGGGTCAAGAGGCATCTGTGAAGGTAAAGTAATGGTTAATATTTTGGGTCTGGACCCTGAATCAGGATGGACACAGGGTTCCAGCCTGTAACGTCAACCATGACTTTGCCTCCACATGATAACTGAAGAGCTTGCCTTGTGTGTCCTCCCTATCAGCCGTGTCAATCTGCACCTTTGCTGGTTTTCTGTCAATCGGAGCTCATTGATCAGCCGTGAAAATGGTGAAACAGATTCGATGGGCTGAATGGCCTAATTCTACTCCTGTGTCTTACGGTCTTATAGACTGTGAGCTCAAAGTCTCTTAGTTCCACCAATAGTTACTTGCAGAAATGATAATTACACAAACTAAGGTCCATTTCATCTGCAAAGGTTGTAATATTGTGCAACTTCATTTCTTCTGTTTCCTGGGAGAAAGTTCCAATGTTGACTCTGCGTTCTGTATTTACAAATTCTCTTAAAATATATAAAAGACGTTTGGCCAATCAGGTACTGCTATCTGACAAAATAATCCCATTCTTCACTAAAGTCCCCTTCAGACAACCCTCCCTACCTTGCCATCAACTTTCCCCAGATTTAACCATTCACCCATACACCAGGAACAATTGTTAATTAACTTGCCTGTGCCTCCATGCACAACACAGCACCTCTACACTCCTGGAAATTTGCATATATTCGGCATGTCACCTCAAACTTTGACAAACTTCAGTAGATGTAGAGTGAAGAGTATCATGACAGGTAGCATTATGGTCTGGTCTGGAAACGGCAATGCCCAAGAAAGAAAAAGTTCACAGAAAACGGTGGATGCAGCTGGTTCATCACAAGCAATACACACCCCACCATCGAGCACATTTATGTGGAGCGCTGCTACAAGAAAGCAACATCTAACATCCATCATTCCAAGCCAGGCTCTCTTCTTGTGACTACTATTGAGAAGGAGCTACAGGAGTTTTACATCCCATACAACTAAGTTCAGGGAGCATAATTCCCCTCCAACCATCAGGCTCCTGAAACAGCATGGATAACTTTACTCACCAAAACTCTCAACTGATTCCATAATCTACAGGCTCAATTTCAAGGACTATTATGCATGTTCTCAGTATTTTTTATTTTTTTAAACTTTTTATTTGCCCAATTTATCTTCTTTTGCACATTGGTTATTTGTCCACCATTGCTGCTGCCCTTACCCACATCTCCATTTCCAGGAGATCCACATTCACCCCATCTTCCCACTGCCTTGACCTCACCTACCACACCATGAGCTTCCACATCCAACACGTCATTCTCTGCACCTTCCATCATCTTCAACCATCTTTTCCTATCGCAAAACACATCTTCCACCCCCTCCCCATTCTCCGCTCTCCACAAGGGTTGCTCCCTTTCTGACTCTCTTGTCCATTTGTCCCTCCTGGCATATATCCCTGTAAGTGATAGAATGCTACAGCTGCCCATTTACCTCCTCCCTCACATCCTTTCAGGGCCCCAAACAATTCTTTCAGGTGAGACAGTACTTCACCTGTGAATCTATCAGGATCACCTACAGTGTCCAGTGCTCCTGATTCAGCCTCCAGCTTCATTAGATGCGACATAAATTGGGGAACTACTATGTCGAGCACCTCCACTCCATCCGCCAAAAGCGAAATTTCCTGGTGGCCAACCTTTTTAATTTCAATCCCCAATCCCATTCCAACATGTCAATCCATGGCCTCCTCGTCTACCATGCTGAGGCCACTCTCCGGGTGGAGGAGCAACACCTCTTATTCCATCCAGATAACTTCCAACCTGATGGCATGACCATTCATTTCTCCTTCTGGGTTCTTTTCCTGTCATACTTCCCTCTACTATTCCCCACTCTGACCTCTCATCTCCTCTCCTCACCTGCATATCACCTCCCCCTGGTGACCCTCCTTCTTCCCTTTCTCCCATGGTCCACTCTTCTCTCCTGTCAATTCCTTCTTTTTCAGCAATTTACTTTTCCCAGCCACCTGGTTTCACCTATCACCTTCCAACTTGTCCTTCTTCCCCTCCCCTAACCTTTTAATTCTGGCATCTTCTCCCTTCCTTTCCAGTCTTGATGAAGATCTTGGCCCAAAATTTGAAATGTTTCTTCATTTCCACAGATGCTGTCTGACCTTCATGTGTTGCTCTGGATTTGCAGCATCTACAGAATCTCTTGTGGTTATTTGTCAGTCTTGGTTATGTTGCTTTCCCTGGCTTTTTGCCAGGGCTGAAATGGTTGCCACAAGAGGACACAGGTTTAAGGTGCTGGGGAGTAGGCACAGAGAAGATGTCAGGGGTAAGTTTTTTACTCAGAGAGTGGTGAGTGCATGAAATGGCCTGCTGGCAATGGTGGTGGAGGCGGATACATAGGGTCTTTTAAGAGGCTTTTGGATAGGTTACTGGAGCTTAGTAAAATAGAGGGCTATAGGTAAGCCTAGCAATTTCTGAGGTAGGGACATGTTCGGCACAACTTTGTGGGCTGAAGGGCCTGTATTGAGCCGTAGGTTTTCTATGTTTCTATAAATTCTATTGTATTTCTTTGTTTTCTTGTAAATGCCTGCAATCAGAATCAGAATAAGTTAATAACACTGACATATGTAATGAAATATGTTGTTATGCAGCAGCAGTACTCTGCAATACATAATGCAACCCTCGGTTCAGCTAGCGGCTTAATCTAGCGGAAGACAGCCCCTGGCCCAGCCAAATTTAGGAAATCTTGTGGTGGCTGCTGCATGATGTGTTCCCTGTTACAAATAACAAACAGTACACAATATACAATTACACGATCAAACTTTATAATTCTTAATTTGACTATATGGTTAGTAAAGAAACAAAATGCACAACGTTGGAGCTCACAGTTCCGTCCATTTGTTCCCTGTCCACCTCCTCCGAGCATAGCCGACCCTCTGGCCCTCACTCCAAGTCCACTCCGTCTGGCGGTCTACCAACTCTCTCCATTCGAGTCTTCTCTCTTCATCTCTCCCTGACAAAAGACCGCGAAATCCCTGCTCCCAGACCCAGGAGAAAGAACAACATGCCTCTCATTGGATAGTGCACATTCCAATGCCTCTGATATCTCCAGTCATAACTCAAACATTGCTGCTTCAGAGAAACCACTACCTTAGCAGTGAAACATTACAGAGAGGCCATTACTTTAGCAGTGAAACCTTACAGCATGTTACAATAATAATAAAAACTTTAAATACAGTAAGAAGTCTATATATACAAAAGTTAAATTCAATAAGTAATGCAAAAAGAGAAGAAAAAAATGTAGTGAGGTAGAGTTCATGGGTTCAACATCTATTCAGAAATCTGATGGCAGAGGGGAAGAAGCTGTTCCTGAATCATTGAATGTATGTCATCAGGATCCTGCATATCCTGGCTGATGGTGACAATGATGGTTCTGGGTGATGGGAGTCCTTAATGATGGATGCATCCTTTTTGAGGCATCACTCCTTGAAGAGGTCCTGGATTTTGGGGAGGCTAGTGCCCATGAAGAGACTGACTGAGTTTACAACTTTCTGCAGCTTATTTCAGTCATAAGCAAAAGCCCTCCCCTCATACTAGGCGATTATGCAACCAGTTAGAATGATCTCCATGGCACATCTGTAGAAATTTGTGAGTGTTTTTGCTGACACACCAAATCGCCTCGAATTTCTAATGAAATATAACTGCTGCCGTGCCTTCTTTGTAATTGCATTGATGTGTTGGGCCCAGGATGGATGCTCAGAGTTGTTGACACCCAGGAACTTGAAATTGCTCATCCACTCTTCTTCTGATCCTTTTATGAGGACTGGTGTGTGTTCCCTCGTCTTACCCTTTCTGAAGTCCACAATCAATTCTTTGGTCTTCTGACGCTGAGTGCCAGGTTGTTGCTGTGACACCACACAACTAACTGATATATCTCAATCCTGCGTGCTTTCTTATCACCATCTGAAATTCTGCCAACAGTAGTTGTGCCATTATACTTTGATAATAAATTTACTTTGACTTTGACGTGGATTGTCCAAGGAAATAGAAGCACTCAGAGGAAACATTTGCAAATTCCACAACGACTGCAGTAGAGGCTGGAACTGAAGCTGGATTGCTGGCACTGAGAAACACAGGTCCTCCGAGTTGCATCATTGTGCCTCCCAGTAACTAACACTTCTGCCGGTTGTTATGACTTGCGTTTCACAAGCTCCTGCTATGTGACCTTTCTTCTGACATGAGTGGACTCTCTAACCAGTTGCATCAGCAGCTCCTGGCAGTACATCCTCCAGCAGTGACTTGTACCACGTAGACATGTGATGCTCTCATTCTTTCTGAAATGTTTTCTTGCAAAGGATGACTCATCCGAAAGTAAGAACACTTTTTCCTTCTCCCATCTTTCCCCATTGATTAAACATGCATTAGTAAACAGAGAAATCTTTGCTGTCCATTGTATCATATCTTGAAGAGGACCTTGAGTACTGCTATAATAAATATTAATCAAACAAGAGGGAGCACTTGCATGCAGAGCTTATGTCAGAATACACATATGCACAGGCGATGATTCGGTTTCATGG
This sequence comes from Hemitrygon akajei, assembly GCF_048418815.1. Lineage (NCBI taxonomy): Eukaryota > Metazoa > Chordata > Chondrichthyes > Myliobatiformes > Dasyatidae > Hemitrygon > Hemitrygon akajei. Next base: position 26,265,565 of record NC_133127.1, read on the forward strand.
ATCAAAGGGGGCTGACAGCTATTCCTGAAAGAAGTGTATCAAATATTAAGGGGCATATCACAACACAAAAAAGCTGGAGGAGATCAGCAGGTTAGGCAGCACCTGGAGAGGGAAACGTGTGTGCCAAGATGCTTCATCGGCCCAGATAAAGGGTTTTATCCCAAAATGTCAGCTGTCCATTTCCTTCCACTGATACTGCCTGACCATCCCCCAGCTTTTTGTATGTTGCTCCAGACTTCATCAATTGCAGTCTCTTGTGTCTCTCTGGCAGTTAGAGAGTGGACAGATAGTCAGCATCTCTGGATAGATAGTGCAAGGAAAGAGCTTTAAAGGGCCTTGAGGGGAAAGCTTTTCACAGAGAGAGAGTGACTGAAACGTTAAGCTCACTGCCAGAGGAGGTGGTACATTTTAGACACATTTAGACAGGTACTGAAATAGGCAGAGTGTAGAATGATGTAGACCTGGAGGAGGCAAATAAGATTAGTGTAGACAGGGAAAGGTCACCATGGATGTAGTGGGCCGAAAAGCCTATTTCTGTGCTGTATCATTCTATGACTCTGACTCTACAATATCACTGCATCCTCTGACCGCATGGTGTAGACCATAAAACCATAAGATGTGAGAGAAGAATTGGGCCATTCAGCCCATCAAGTCTGCTCCATCATTCCATTGTGGCTGATTTATTATCCCTCTTGCCTTCTTGCTCTGCATACAAATATTCCACAATAACATTGATATCACCTTATTTCAAGCACAGTATTTTCCATTACTGACCCCTGACCTGGCTGTGGCGACAGCTGGTTGTCCATACTTAAAAGCTCTTAAACGGATGCTGTGTGTGAAAGGCTTGTGTCAGCTTTAGGATTCATTTGAAAATTCAGAACGGGGTTTAACTTTCATTAAGTCAATTGAATCAAAAGTATTACTGAAGCCAATTATTGAAGTACCTCCAACTAAATAACTGTAGACAGTTGGCCATTCTGAATTATTGCACACTCTCCTCTGCTGCCATTTTGGGTTGAATGGTGCATGATCCAGTTAAAGTGAATATCACATCAAGCCAAATTAAAAAGCTTATTGCTGTGACTCAAACCAATTACTTATAGACTTACTATTCACTGTGATTGTCTAATTAATGCAACTAAATCATTGTGTAGTAATACTAATTTCTTGGGCAGAAGAGATACAGCAGATACTGAAAATCTGGAATAACACACACACAAAGTGCTGGAGGAACTCAGCAGGTCAGGCAGCGTCTATGGAGGGAAATGAATCCTGATAAAAGACCTCGGCCCAAAATATTGACTGTTCACTTCCCTCCATGGATGCTGCCTAGCCCACTAAGTTCATCCAGCATTTTGCGTGTGTTGCTCCCGGTGTCTATCTGCAGATTAGAAATTAATGAAAGTGACAATTAATTTAATTACAGAAGCTGGGAGTTTAAAATTAAAGCTGAAAATGCTGGAAATACATGGCAGGTCAGGTTGCATCTATCAAAAGAGCAAGATCAGACATTTCAGGTCAAATATCTGTTGTCAGAATTAACATTAGCTACCAAGGTGCTTTTGATCTCTAATTTAGTAGTTATTAATATGCACATTTTAACCCACAAACTTTTCTGGATTTTTTGTTTCCATCTTGTGGAAGTAGTTGGAGTCAGACAGAAAGTGTATAGAAAGGGTGCTCTGAACATCTTGATGTGTGGAGCAGGGTTGGTGAAGCTTCTCCTGGCCTATCCCCACCCTGAATGTTGACCAACAAAAGCACTACAAAGCTTTAGATAAATGTCAATCGGCAGTTCTGCCACAGAGTCACAGACCCAAAAGATTGACCCTTTTTCTTTCTACAGATGTTGCCTGTTCTGCTTATTGTTTCCTGAATTTTCTGTTTTATTTTAAATAAGTGAGCTTGTGAGTGCTTGAGCACCTTATGAAAATAAAGCACCCAGAACTGGAAAATCTCACCGATAAAGTAATGAGAGCAGAAAGAACAAAAAGCAAAACGAGCTGCTGGAGGAACTCAGCATGTCAGGCAGAATCTGTGGAGGGAAATGGACAGCCAATGGTTTGCTTCAAGTTCCTTAATCTGGACAGAATTGCAGACCCAAAATTTTAACATGTCCATTTTCTGCCACAGATGCTGCCTTGCCCTTTGTGTTCTTCCAGAAGCTCAGCGTTTTTTTGTTCCAGACTCCAACATCTCTTGTGTCTCCTGGGAGAGAAATCATAGAGTCATAGAAAAGTACAGCACAGTGACAGGCCCTTCAGCCCATCTAGTGCATGCACCAGTCTGTTTATCTAATGTATGCCCCGGACCAAGAGATTTGTTTTTTGATAACATTAATTAGAAATTGTTAAAATATTTTGGATAGAAATATTGTTGGAATAAAGAGGTACTGGAAATCTAGAATAATGGACACACACAAAGTGCTGGAGGAGCTCAGCAGGTCAATCAGCGTCTGCAGAGGGAAATGAATCCTGATAAAGGGTCTTGGCCCAGAAAGCTGACTCTTTATACATAGATAGTGCCAAACCTGCTGAGTTCCTCCAGCATTTTATGTGTGTTTCAAGGGATATCAGTTCAGCGCATGCAGGTGGCATTGAAGTAAATTATTTGTAAAGATCTATTTGAATGGCAGGGCAGGCATGGGGGACTGACTACCCTCCTCCTGCTTCAGTGGCTTAGATCCAACCATCCTCCATTCCTTTCCTGACTGTTGTAAATAAAACATAGACAGTAGAAATGTGAGAATCATAACCGAGGACCAATGGGAAAGATTCACAGCAGAAGCTCTTAAAAAGTGTTGACTGAATTGTTTACACCAAAAATTCGGGATATTAAATACAAAGCCAGCTTCTTGCATTACTCGTTGCAAACCACTAGATGAGTAAAGCAAATAGCCCCTTTTTTTGCTGGGAAGCTGGCACATGCAAAGGGTCAGCAAGGAGTTGGGTTGCTCTGATCACAGAGTTGTCGACATTTCACAGTGAAGCAGGTTTTCCACAAGACTCCCATCTCTAACAGGATCATAACTCAAACAAATGCAGGAACAGAGAAAGCCACATGGCTTACACTTAAACACATTATTACATAACTAGTTGGTTTTCATCTGTGCTAAGTGGACCTTTGGCAGGAATTTAAAAACAAATCTTTCCTGTGTAGGAAGTAACTGAACTGAATTGTACACTGCAGAAGCCACAAGATAAAACAAAGGCAAGCCAGAGCCCTTTCCTTTTCTCTGATGCTTGGGTGCAGACATTTGAGGTGCACATTGAACTGCCACCTTACAACTCCAGGGGTCTGGGTTCAATCCTAACCTCGGGTGCTGTCAGTGTGAAGTCCGTGCATTCTCCCTTTGTGTGGGTTGGTCTCTGTAAGTTGCACTTGGAATTGACAGGGACATGGAAAGAAAAAAAAAAGATGGGATAATAGGATTGCTATGAGTCAACCTACACTTGATGGCTTCTTTCCATCTCAGAAGGTGACCACAATGACCTACAGGTTTCGAAGGATGGATAGGGGCAGTGGTTGCAAAGGAATTTTCAATGTGTATCTACTACTGTACCTCTATGGTCAGTTCAGGGAAAAAAACATTACACTAACAAATGGACTGAACCACACTGTTTATTAAATGATTTCTTCTTAAAGAAGTCATTGGGTATAGCTGAAGCAGGTGTTGATAGATGTTTGATTAGCATGGGTGTTGACGGTTGCTGGGAGAAGGCAGGAGAATAGGTTTGGGAGGAATAATAAATCATCCATGATGGAATGGCAGAGCGCTCAATGGGCTGAATTCTGCTCCAATGTCTTATGGTCTTATGGTCTTATAAAGAAAGAAATCTGCATTTCTCCTTTCATAAAACAATAATCCAAAGTACTTCACAATCTATAAATGAATTTTGTAATTTAGTCATTTGCTGTTAATTAGACAATTCTGAGAACAGCAGTCCAAGCCAGTCAGGGAATGATGAAATGCAGCATAATTTCTTGCTGATAGCAGAGAGAGGAGTGCTGACCAAGCCAACAAAAGTAAGTTTCAACTTTATTCAAAATGACTTCTTTTAAAATGCGGCACTCTCTCAGCAGTCAACTAAGCTTTCAACCTTGGATCTTGGAGTAACGTCTGGATATGCTAGTGGCTCCTAGGTGCTGTCATATCAGCCTTATTTTGCAATCCCCTCCTACCGTTCACCTTCTTCCATTGGGCAGCCTAACCAGTCCATGCTGACAGTTTGACTCTGCTACTCCCAATGCAAAGTTCAAACTTTAAACTGAATTTATTTTCAAAGTACGTATATGTCGCCATACACTTACTACCTTGAGATTTATTATCTTGCAGACATTCACAGAAGGTCACGCAAATACTTCTGTTAATACTGGGTTAGTAAATTTGCTGATGACACAAAGGTTGGGGGTGTTGTGGATAGTGTCCGGGGCTGTCAGAGGTTACAGCGGGACATTGATAGGATGCAAAACTGGGCTGAGAAGTGGCAGATGGAGTTCAACCCAGATAAGTGTGAGGTGATTCATTTTGATAGGTCAAATATGATGACAGAGTATAGTATTAATGGTAAGGCTCTTGGCAGTGTGGAGGATCAGAGGTTAAGAAAACATACAGTGCATTGCCTTCATCAATCGTGGGATTGAGTTTAGGAGCCAAGAGGTAATGTTGCAGTTATATAGGATCATGATCAGACCCCACTTGGAGTACTGTTCTCAGTTCTGGTCACCTCACTACAGGAAGGATGTGGAAACCACAGAAAGGGTGCAGAGGAGATTTACAGGGGGTGTTGCCTGGATTGGAGAGCATGCCTTATGAGAATAGGTTGAGTGAACTCGGCCTTTTCTCCTTGGAGCGACGGAGGATGAGAGGTGACCTGATAGAGGTGTACAAGATGATGAGAGGCATTGATCGTGTAGATAGTCAATGCAGAAGACAAACTCTGAAAACAAAAATAAACAAACAAATAAATAATAAGTAAATAAATAGTACTGAGAACATGAGTTGTAAAGATACTGAAAACGAGTCCATAAGTTGTGGAATCAGTTCAGAGTTGAAAGTCACCAATTTCCTGTGAAAATACAAAAGCTTGCAAACATTCTCCCCACCCGCCAACCCATGATGCAAGCACTGTTCCTGTTCCATTGTTATAAGATTCTTGAATGAATCTCTTGTATGATAAATATGAACTCTAATCTTTTAATTTACTTCATTACACCTTGCAGCTTAATCACTTATTTACACTTTATTTCTCTGCAACGGTAACATTATCCAGCACATTCTATTATTGCTTTTCACTTTGCACAGCTTTGTACGTTTTGGGTATGTTAATTTAGCACTAGAATATGTGATGACACCCGTAGGCTGCCCCCAGCCTATCCATTGGTTGTGTTGGTTGTTAATGCAAATAACGCGTGTATGTTTCGATGCGCATGTGATAAATAAACCTAATGGACTTATGTTTGAAATTATCTGTTTGGATGGCATTTCACTGTATCTTGGACCTTGTGACAATAATAAATCAATTACCAATTTGCCTCAGAAACTGAGTACAACAGCTAATCAATAGAGGCCAACAATGAATTTCTGCTCCAATGCTGATATCAGTGGTAACTCTTATTCTAAAACATCGTGTGCCTTGCTTTGCATCAAATGCCTATTCTGTGAGTACCTGCACTCTGGCAGGAGTTTCAACCACACAATGCATGGAACAGGATTTTGGATACCAAGGTCACAGAATGAAACTCAGCTGGGTCTGTTGACCTCTGCGCCAGATGTCCACTGCACACACCAAGCAGATGGGGACTGGTTGTTAAGCTCTGTAAGTTCTGCCTGTGGGATTCTGGTGCTGAGTCCAAGTGAGAACTTCTGGGGGATGCATTACCCAGAGGCAGCATAGTAGTGTAGCGATTATTCCCCTTGGTGCTCCAGTGACTTCCTACGTTCCATAGATGTATGGATTAGGGTAAGTGAATTGTGGGCGTGTTACGGTACGTTAGCACTGGAATCATGGTGACACATGCAGGCTGTCCCGGCATATCCTTGGACAGTGTGGGTCATTGATGCAAATGACATATGTCACTGTATGTTTTGATGTATAAGTGATAAATAATGATATTCTTTCATCTTTAATTCCTACACATGAATTCCCAATAGAAGGGATGTCACTCTGTGCTCAGTTTCCTTTCTGCTTTGGCCTTTGATGGCCAACTGCAGTACCTTTAAGCTGGTATAAAAGGCATAGAAGGCTTTGAATACCCAAGGCATAGAAAGCCTCAGATCTAATGCAGGTAAATGGGATTCATGGAGATAAATACAAGAGGCCACATGACAGTCTCTAACAAAGTAGGTGTAAGGTGCTCCTTCCCTCTGCTAGCCCGCAACTCACCCTTGGGCAAGGTGTAGCACCTGCTTAGCCCCCCCGATCAGGGTCATGTGCAGCCATGGAAGCAGGTGGTCGATGGTTCGTATGATCAGCTGGTGCACATCACAAGTCCTGGTTATGTGACCTGTGACGCCAGGCAGAAAATCTCTGAAGAGTATTAATAATAGCTGGGGGTCACCAATCTTGTAAAGACACTGCCCAGGAGATGGCAATGGCAAACCACTTCTGTAGAAAAATTTGCCAAGAACAATCGTGGTCATGAGACACGATACATAATGATGATGATGAGCATGATCATGATGGGTCGAAGAGCTTTTTTCTGTGCTGTACGATTCTATGGTTCATGTTAAAAGGAAGGAATCCAACTCAGCTTGTTTCAGTTTAGTAGTTTATGATACCAGCCACAGCATTCGACCTTGCTGGATCTCATTTAGTAAGGGTGTCAAATGTTATGGGGAGAAAGCAGGAGAACGAGGTTGAGACTCCACACCTGGAGTATTGTGTGCAGTTTTGGTCCCCTAATCTGAGGAAAGACATTCTTGCCATAGAGGGAGTACAAAGAAGGTTCACCAGATTGATTCCTGGGATGGCAGGACTTTCATATGAAGAAAGACTGGATCGACTAGGCTTATACTCACTGGAATTTAGAAGACTGAGGGGGGATCTTATTGAAATGTATAAAATTCTAAAGGGATTGGACTGGCTAGATGCAGGAAGATCGTTCCCGATGTTGGGGAAGTCCAGAACGAGGGGTCACAGTTTAAGGATAAAGGGGAAGCCTTTTAGGACCAAGATGAGGAAAAACTTCTTCACACAGAGAGTGGTGAATCTGTGGAATTCTCTGCCACAGGAAACAGTTGAGGCCAGTTCATTGGCTATATTTAAGAAGGAGTTAGATATGGCCCTTGTGGCCAAAGGGATCAGGGGGTATGGAGAGAAAGCAGGTACAGGGTTCTGAGTTGGATGATCAGCCATGATCATACTGAATGGCGGTGCAGGCTCGAAGGGCCGAATGTCCTACTCCTGCACCTATTTTCCATGTTTCTATGAGAGAAAATAAATCATGATTGAATGGCGGAGCAGACTTAATTGATGAAATGACCTAATTCTGTTCCTACGTCTTACTGTCTGATACAATTCCACCTCCAGAGGTTTCACTTCATTACAGAGTACTGAATATGAGAGATTTCTCACACACAGAATCCACGAGCTTTGTACAGTGGAGGTTCTTGTTCTCATGGCTTCCAAAAGCAAGTGCCCTGACCATGATAATTTATTGCAGCTTAACAGCATTGTGCCTCCATAATAAGAAACAATTAAGTTAATTAATCCTTAGATAAAGCATCAATTAGTTCCTTAATTGAGAAACTGGTGAAGGTCCAAAGACCAAAGTGTTGCCTATAACTGAAAAGAGAAGTGTGCTGAAGCAGTTGCCATCGCCTCATGCTGAGCTGAAGTTTTAGATGCCGGCAGTGAATCAAATGGCTTTCATTGCTGGAGATCAGTCTCCAGTCAGCAGAATGTTTACCGATTCGGCACTCTGCATCGCTTCCCAGTGACAAAGCGCAAATATTGGCAAAGTTCTCCAACTGATGTGAATAATTAACTAACCTTATTATCAGAATAACAACTGCTGCTCTCACACATGCTTTGATGTAGGAATTTATTCTGTGCTTCTGAAACAAATGGTAAATAATTGGTTCATTATGGTCACATTTACACTCAGTGGCCACTGTATTAGGTGACAGCTGTACATCTGCTCGTTAATGCAAGTGTATAATCAGCCAATCATGTGGCAGCAAGTCAATGCATAAAAGCATGCTGACGTGGACAAGCGGTTCAGGTGTTGTTCAGACCAAACACCAGAATGAGGAAGTAATGTAATCTAAGTGATTTTAGTAGTATGGTTGGGATCACAAATTAAGATCAAATGACTCTGCTACACCACAGACCTGCGGGAATAAAACCCAATACAATCTTGATGAAGGGTGTCAGCCGAAACATAAATTATTTATTCCTCTCCAACGATACTGCCTGACCAGTCCAGTTACTCCAGTGTTTTTTATGCATTGCTTTGGATTTTCAACATATGCAGAATCTCTTGCTGCAGTAAGTATTTGATAACCATTTGTGTTACCTCCCTTGTCACATCCCTCTTGCCATTTTGTCATCAGTTGGTTGGGGAATCTGGTTGATTTATTCGGGTAGTAGATTCAGACTGCCACACCTTTCAGGCTAGTCTCTCCCATTGGGAGGACCGGAGACACACTCAGAGACACAGCAGAAGATGAATTTAAGGAAATACTTCCTAGTCCAAGAGAAACAAGAGGATGCCACCTTACCTGGAAATCCCTGCTTCTCTCCAATGTTTTTGAACTCTGGTAGTTGACTTTTGTGCTGTCTGTTTTTTTAGTTGGTTGAGGTAATGCTATTACCGTGCCAGTGCCAGCTAAGATCGGAATTCATTTCCCAACACTGTTTGCAAACAGTTTGTACATTCTCCCTGTGACTGCATGTAAACTGCCCTGTGTACTCCCACATCACAAAGGCATACGGATTAGGGTCAGTGAATTGTGAGTATGCTATGTTGGTGGCGGGAGCATGGTAACACTGGCAGGCTGCCCAGCACAAACCTCGCTGATTTAATTTGATGGAAACCATGCATTCCACTGCATGTTTCAGTAGATGTATGACAAATAAAGGTTTTTAAAAATCTTAATTTGGTTTATTGTAGTCTCGTATCAATGTACAGTGAACAACTTTATTTCATACAGATCATTTCATCATTTCAGTACATCAAGTTGATTCTTTCAGTCACAGAGAAAGGGCAGTACGGGCAAACAATAAAGTGCAAGGCCATGACGAGGTGGATTCTGAGTTCAAACATTCATTTTATCTTACAAGTGGTCCTTAAATTGTATTGTAACAGGCGTCCTTGAACTTGGTATCTGTTGCCTGAGGTAGGGAGGGGGTGAAAAACAAAGAATGGTTACAGTGAATGGAGTCTTTGATTATGTTAGCTACTTTACTTGGGCAGCAGGAAGTGTAGACAGAGTACGTGGAGGGGAGGCTGGTATCTGTGATGTGCTGAGCTGTGTCCACTGATCTCTGCAGTTTCTTGTGGGCACATGCAGATCAGTTGCCGTACTGAACCATTATGCACCCAGGCAGGATGCTTTCTATGGTGCATCTATAAAAATTATAGGGGATAAGATAGATTTCTTTAGTACTCCGAGAGAGTAGAAGCACCTTTTTTGACAATGGCTTCTATATGGTTGGATTAGGACAGGTGAATGGTGAACTTGCAGGTGTCAACTATCTCCACCTCAGTCTCCAAGATTCCTGGTGTTCAAACAGAATTGAACCTCCCTACTATCATGCAGGCCCCCCACCTTATTCTTCAAAGTTCAATGTAAACTTATTGTTGAAGTACTGTACATAGGTAATCACACACACCTGAAGTTCATTTTATTGCTGGCATTCACAGTAAATATAAAAAAACAATGAAAGACTGCAGCCAATAGGACAGACAAACAACCGATGTGCAGAAGACAATAAACTCTGCAAATACAGAAAGAAAGAAATGAAGAATAAAAGTAATAATAATAATTAATAAATAAACAATAAATATTGAGAACATGAGATGAAGAGTGAAAGTGAGTCCACAGGCAGTTCAGTAATGGGACGAGCGAAACTGAGTGAAGTTATCCTCTCTGGTTCAAGAGCCCAATGGTTGAGGGGTAATAACTGATTCTGAACCTGATGGTATGGGTCCCAAATCTCCTGTACCTTCCTCCTGATGGCAACAATGAGAAGAGAGCATGTCCTAGGTGGTGAGGGTCCCTGATGATGGACGCTGCTTTTCTGTGACAGCGCTCGCTGTAGATGTGCTCAATGGTGCAGAGGGCTTCATCCATGATCCGCACCTTGGCTAAGCCTGCCACCTCCTATCTCAAGGATTTGTTTCAGGTCCAACATTTCAGCACTCCTTCTTATCAAATCACGGGCCGAGCTGCTTTTGATCTCGGAAGTGCTTTGCCCTGTGCAAACTACAGTGAGAGGTATTACTCAGAATACAGAAGTATTACTTTTCCATCAGTTTTATTTTATATAAAAAGAATGAATGAATATTTGTTTATAATCTAATTTTACTCGTCCATTTTCTGTCCTTTAGAGCAGTTCCTGCTACTGAACTCAGCTGTGTGGATGTCGAGGGGATGTTTCCACTTGTGAAGCTGCCTAATTCTAGGCTCTATAAACTAATCAATCCATGATAGTTACCAACAAATCCAAGTAGGAACATGCCAAGAGAGCAGTGATATTGTAGAACCCTTGGCCATCAAAAGCAAGAGTTGCATTTGTGTAACAACTTCCCAAACATCCCAAGCAATTCACAGACGCCGGGGTACTTTCAAGAAGTAGGCAGTGCTGTAATATGGTAAACTGCATCCTTTTAAATCTCAGCTAAGCAGTGGAGTAATCATGAGAAGATACCCTTTTAGCAGATGTCCTTAGCCAGATGACAGGAGAAATTTCTTTGCTTTTCTCCAGAATCAAGATAAAATTAAAGATTAGCTTTATTTGTCACATGTTTATTAAAACATCAGAATGTATTGCTCGTGTCAATGACCAGCACAGTCCAAAGAAATGCTGGAGTGAGCCAGCAAGTGTCATCATGCCAGAAACATGCAGTGAAATGCATCATTTGCATCAACAACCTACAGACTCCAAAGATTTAAAGATCTTTCAAAAGGTACTAGATTCTGGAATGGTTCTGGAAGACTGGAAAATTGCAAATGTAACTTCACACTTCAAGAAGGGAGAGAGTCAGAAGAAAGAAATTATAGGCCAGTTAGTCTGACCTCAGCGGTTGGGAAGATGTTGGAGTCGATTGTTAAGGATGTGCTTTCAGAGTACTTGGAAGCACAGGATAAAATCGGCTCTAGTCAGCATTCTTTCCTCAATCGAAAATCTTGTTTGACAAATTTGTTGGAATTCTTTGAAGAAATAACAAGCATGATAGACAAAGGAGTTTTGGTTGATGCTGTGTACTTGGATTTTCAGAAGCCTTGGACAAGGTGCCACACATGAGGCTGCTTAACAAACTATGAACCCATGGAATTACAGGAAAGATTCTAGCATGGATAAAGCAGTGACTGATTGGTAACAGGCAAACAGTGGGAATAAAGGGAGCTTTTGCTGGTTGGCTGTCAGTGACTAGTGGTGTTCCACAGGGGTCTGTGTTGGGACTGATTCTTTTTACGTTATATGTCACTAATTTGGATTGATGGTTTTGTTGCTATGTTTGCAGATGATATGAAGGGGCAGGTAGTTTGCAGGAAATAGAGAGGCTAAAGAAGGACTTTGACAGATTAGGAGAACAGGAACAAAGAAGTGACAAATGGAATATGGTGTCAGAAAGTGTATGGTCATACACTTTTGTAGAAGAAATGAAAGGGTTGACTATTATTTAAATGGAGAGAAAATACAAAAATCTGAGGCACAAAGGGGTTTGGGGGTTCTTGTACAGGATTCCCTAAAGGCTAATTTGCAGTTTGAGTCTGTGGTGAAGAAGGCAAATGAGATGTTAGCATTCATTTCATGAGGACTAGAATATAAAAGCAAGGATGTAACGTTGAAAATTTATAAAGCACTGGTGAGGCCTTGCTTGAAGTTTTGTGAGCATTTCTGGGCCCCTTATCTTAGAAGGGATGTGTTGAAACTGGAAAGGGTTCAAAGGAGGTTCACAAAAATGATTCCAGGATTAAATGGCTTGTCATATGAAGACCATTTGATGGCTCTGGGCCTGTATTCACTGGAATGCAGAAGAATGAAGGTTTACCTAATTGAAACCTATCAAATGGTGAAAGGCCTTGATAGAGTGGGTGTGGAGAGGATGCTTCCTAAGATGGTAGTGTCTAAGACCAGGGGGCACAGCCTCAGAATAGAGGGGCATCCTTTTAGAATGGAGATGAGGAGAAATTTCTTTAGCCAGAGAGTGGTGAATTTGTGGAAAGCATTGCCGAAGGCAGCTGTGGAGGCCAAGTCTTTATGAATACTTAAGGAAGAAATTGAGAGATTTTTGATTGGTCAGGGCATGAAGGGATACGTGAGGATTGGGGTGGTGCAGGTAGGAGACGGGCTGAGATCAACCTTGACGAAATGGTGGAGTACACTCGATGGGCCAAATGGCCTAAATCTGCTCTTGTATCTTATGCTCTTATGGACTTTAGCTTCCAGCACAAACATAGCATGCCCACAATGGAATAAACTTAATCTGCATGTCTTTTGAATGAGAGGGGAAACTGAAGTAGCTGGAGGCAACCCGTGCGGTCATGGGGAGAATGTACAAAGTACAGAGAGTGGCATTGGACCCAGAACTTCCAATTGCCGGTGCTGTAAAGCCCTACGCTAACTGGTATACCACCATACCACCTAGCAAATAACATAGAAATTTATAGCACTGAAGCCATTCTGGACTTCCTGACAGATCGCCGGCAGTGGTAAGAGTGGGCTCCCTCACCTCTGCCCCTCTGACCCTCAACACAGGAGCCCCTCAGGGCTGTGTACTAAGCCTCCTCCTTTACTCTCTGTATAACCATGACTGCGTCACCACCCACAGCTCCAATCTGCTAATTAAATTTGCTGACGACACTACACTGGTCTAATCTCAAATAATAAATAGGCAGCCTACAGGGAAGAAGTCATCTTTCTGACACAGTGGTATCAAGAAAACAACCTCTCCCTCAATGTCACAAAAACAAAGGAGCTGGTTGTGGACTAGAGGAATTGAGACAGGCTAACCCCTCTTGACATCAATGGATCTAGGGTTGAGAGAGTGAACAAGTTCACTCGGCATAACATCACCGAGGATCTCACATGGGCTGTACATACCGGCTGTGTGGTGAAAAAGGCACAACAGCACCCCTTTCACCTCAGAGGGCTGAAGTAGTTTGGTATGGGTCTCCAAATCCTAAGAGCTTTCTACAGGGGCACAACTGAGAGCATCCTGACTGGCTGCATCACTGCCTGGTATGGGGAACTGTACCTCCCTCTATCACAGGACACTGCAGAGGGTGGTGTGGACTGGCCAGTGCATCTGTAGTTGTGAACTTCCCATGATTCAGGACATTTACATGTGTGTGAAAAGGGCCTGAATGATCAGTCGGGACCTGAGTCACCCCAACCATAAACTGTTCTACAAATGGTACTGCAGCATAAAAGGCAGGACCAACAGGTTCCAGGACAACTTCTTCCACCAGGCCATCAGACTGATTAATTCATGCTCATACAACTGTATTTATATTGACTGTCCTGTTGCACATGCTATTTATTATAAATGACTATAAATTGCACATTGCACGTTTAGCCGGAGACGTAACATAAAGATTTTTACTCCTCCTGTATATGAAGGATATAAGTAATAGTCATTTCAATTCAATTTATTTGATCTATCACAACCACAATGGCCAAAAGATTAGACTAAAGTGCCCTGCACAATTTTACACTCACCTGAATTTAACAGATCACTTGAAACCCCCAACAAAGCAGCCTCTCGTCAACATTGTAATGGAGTGCTGGATCAAGCTTTTAAGTGATTTAAAAGGCTGCAGTTTTCCATATTACAATCCTGCCCAGAGCCAAGTTTCTCTCCACAGATGCTGCCTGATCTAAGAGTCTGAATCACAATCAGAAGCAGCATCAGAAATCAGGTTTATTATCACTGCCTTGAATTTTGTCACTATAAATACTATAAATTACGATAAGAAATGTATTTTAAAAATAAGTTAAATAAGTGGTACTAAAGAGAGCAAGCATGCTGAGGTGGCGTTCATGGGTTGGTTCATTGTACGTTCTGAAATATGATGGCGGAGGGGTAGAAGCTGTTCCTAAAACTTCGAGAGTGTATCTTCAGTTTCCTGTATCTCCTCCCTGATGATAGCAATAAGAGAGCACGTCCTGGGTGACAGGAGTCCTTAATGATGGATGGCCCCTTTTTTTGAGGCATTGCCTTTTGAAGATGTTCTCAGTGTTAGTGCCCAGGATGGAGATGGCAGAGTTTGCAACCCTCTGCAGCTTTTTCCGATCCTGTACAGTGGCCCCTTCTTACAAGGTAGTGACACATCCAATTAGAATGCTCTCCACTATACATCTGCAGAAATTTGCTAGAACCCTTGGTGACATAGCAAATCTCCTCAAACTCCAAATGAAATATAGCTGCTGGCATGCCTTCATAATCTCATCAATATGTTGGGTCCATAACAGAGTTTCAGAGATGTTGACACCCAGGAACTGCTCACCCTTCCCACTACTGACCCCTTAATGAGGACTTTACAACATTTTCTGTTCTTATTCCAGATGAAACGGAAGGAAGTTCATTGGAGGATAAAGGCCATAAGATCGTAAGACATTGGAGCAGAATTAGGCCATTTTTCTCCACCATTCCATCATGGGTGATCCACTCAACCCCATACACACGTCTTCTCCCCATATCTTTTGACGCCCTGACCGATCAGGAAATTATCAACTTCTGCTTTCAATATACCCATGGACTTGGCCTCCACCAGAGCCTGCGGCAGAGCATTCCATAGACCCACCACTCTCTGGCTTTAAGAAAAATCCTGCTAACCTCTGTTCTAAAAAGTCACCCCTCAATTTTGAGGCTGTGCCCTCTAGTTCGGGATATCCCCACCATAGGGAACATCCTCTCCACATCCACCCTATCTAGTCCTTCCATCATTCGGCAGATTTCAATGAGATCCCCCCACCCCCCCCCCACCCCCGCATTCTCCTAAATTCCAGTGAACACAGGCCCAAAGCTGCCAAATGGTCCTCAAATGTTAACCCCTTCATTCCCAGAACCATCCTAGAAACACTGGTATGGACATGCTGGGTAGATAAGTATTGTAACTTCAAAGAGATGATGAGATATCCACTCACGCTTTTATCGTCCTTTGGATATATTTCAGGTGCATTCTTCCCGTCCATCAAGCCCTCCGACGTGGTTTTCAAAGTGATCTTCTGGCTGGGATACTTCAACAGCTGCATCAACCCTATCATCTACCCCTGCTCCAGCAAGGAGTTCAAGCGAGCCTTCATCAGGCTTCTGAAGTGCCAGTGCCGCAGGAGGCGCCAACCCCCCTGGCGCGTGCACAGCCACCGAGACTGGCAAGTCTCCATGAATAGCTCAGTGCGTGGCATCAACGGGGACACGATGGCCAGGTCTGTCATGAACCAAGAGACGGTGTCAATCAACAGCTCCTCCACACTGAGCCGCGAGCAGTGGGGGAGCAGCGAGGGGGCCGGTGGGGGCATGGGGGCCAGCCGAGTGCTCAGCCGCCATAGCTGGAGACTCTTTCCCTCCTTGTCCAGATCGCCTTTCCAACTCAGAGAGAAAATGAACAACCTCTCCAACAAGATCAGGATGGGACAGCGCCAGCCTTGTGCATCAGCTATCACTAAGGTAGAGAGCATTCCAGTGGAGTCCATTTCCATTGGCGTGTGTCAGGAGTTCAAAGAGCAAGACACCTATCAAATATACGAGGTTAACGATTCCTGTGGACTGAAAGAGACCGATATTTAAGGGGAAGGCAGTGGGATTGTTGGTGTGAGATGCATGCTCTCTAAATGTGCTTGTTCAAGGATTGTTGTTGTTTTAGCGTTTCCAATTTTGACTTGAGAATGGGTAAAAGCTTTAATAAGTACTCATGCTGGGAAGTTTCTCAGGATCTCTTGTGACTGTGTTCCCTGTGGATTCCTTGAGAATTCTCTGGCTTGTGTTTTCTTTCATGTTCCATTAGAAAACACCCGGTCCATATTGCCCACATTCCTCTTGGGAAGCCCAGTCAGCTCCAATTGTGTTTGCCTGTGAACTTCTGTGTTCCTCTGGGGATACCCCATTCATCCCAAACAATTTCTTCTAGGGATGTCCCAACACACCATTATGCTCCTCCATATATCCCTAGTAGTCCCCATTCTCCAGGGATTTCTTCAACCGAATCTAAGCATCTTCCTCTAGGAATTTCCCTGTTGCTCCCCTTGAGAGTTGGAGTCTTTTTCTCTTTCCCAGAGCGGAGGTATCAAATACCAGAGGGCGCAGCTTTAAGGTGAGGGGGGAGCAAATTTAAAAGAGATCTGTGAGGTATGACTTTTACCCAGAGAGTGGCACGCCCCACCAGGGGTGATGATGGAAGCAGATACAACATTGGAATTTAAGAGACACATGAACCAGCAGGAAATGGAGGGATATAGATCCCATTCAGACAAATGGGATCAGTTTAGTTTGATATCGTGGTCTGCACAGACATAGCAGACCGGGATCTATGTTGCTCCAGATTCCATCATCTCTGATACCTTGTGGAACTACGTTCTGTGTTTCACTTTCTATGTTCTATGCTTCTATTCATGTTCCCCTAGAGATTGCTCAAGCAACTAAAGGGGGAAGAATGATTGGAAGCTCCCTTGTCTAGCCTTACCTAATCATACCCAACCATGCTCTTTGTGGTTGGTTATTATTTTCCCCTGTGTTCTGTGTTCCCCTTTTTTCCTGCTCCATGACATGCCTTTTGAGGCTTTCACCCTGCAATCTTCTCGCATTCCATGCCCCTCAGAAATTCCACTGCAAATCACCCCATATTGTACTGCCTGAGGTACCTCCCAGTCATTTCCTACCTCCCGCCACCATTACATTTCTTTCTCTCTCTCCCTCTCTCTCTCTCACACACACACACACTCACACACACACACACACACACACACACACACACACACACACACACACACACACACACACACACACACACACACACACACTCTTTTCCTCCCCCATGATCCTGCAGTGTCTTCCCATGCCATTCCTGGTCCCCACCAATTTCTATCCACTCAATCTTTGAGTTTCCTTCCATTTTCCCCGAGCAACCCCATGATCATGCCTTCTTCCAATGTTCACTCAAAGTTCTCTCCCCACTCAGCCACCATGGGTACAGCAGCAGCTCAGCGAGCCCCTGGACAGGTCCGGATAATTGAGTCATGCTGAGGTTGCGGTAGCTGCTTGGCAGAATCCCTGTGGAAGTTCCTGGCAACACTGTCCTGGACATAAGCGCAGATCAGAAAGTTGCACAGGTTGCCTTGTTTCCGTTTCTGCAATTTGAATAGCTTAGAACTATCCTTTTATTTTTCATGCATGGGATCAAATCTAGCTCAGGAACAAAGGAGTGAAAATTTCTCCTCTGCTGATTGTGAAAGTTGAACCAAAAAATAATGAGCTCTGGTCCACGTCAGTCTGGGAACATGGTAAGTTGCCCATACTGCCCTATAGAGGGGTGCACACCAGCCTGAAAACACGGTACATTGTCAGTTCTGCCCCATTCCTCCCACCGGGGCAGTGGAGTAATGGTGGTAAATACCAGACTCCTGGAGGAATTCAGAGTCAGCCAGAATCTGTAGAGGGGAATGTTGCTGCAGATTCCATCACTTGTGGCACCTTGCTTCTCTAGCACTGTACTGTGTTCCCAGAGGCAAGAAGGCAGGTCACAGAGAATATGGGTTTATTCTGCACTTGACCATCTGGCCACTGAGTCCTAGATGCATAAAAAGGGCCAGTCCCCCACTGCACGCACAGCCCTCACCCTAACAGTCATTCAAGGAACCAAGCAAATATCTGCCTATTGGAGCAGTCCTGGGGACCCACAGGCATACACAGTAAAGAAAATAAACGTGGTTCTTTGGAAAAAAGGACCTTCAGTGTTGGATTGAAACTGTTCTCATTGCTGACTGCAGGTTTATTGACTTTCAGAGTTCTGTTGAATGTCCTGCCAGCTTTAACAAATGGCCGTCCAGCTCAATAACAGGAACTCCACATGTATTTTCGCTCTTCAATGCGTAGCAGGACATTGTAGGGCTGTGAAAGTGGAGCAAGTGCCAGAGACCATCAGTCAATCTCTCCTGACAGCAACACTTCATCCCTGTAAATGATTAACTCCCCTGGTTTAACCTCACATCTGAAGCTCCTGATAGAGGAGAAGCTTTGAGTCTCATGGTGAGATGTCCCTCAGGAACCTGCAGGGAGTATACCATGTTGATTTCTTTGATACCTTACATTGAGAATAGTTTAGAAATATTTGCTTGGTGGGTGAAACTACAACAGTGCACAACAGCCATTTCCCCCATCACTATTCTGTCCACAACGTGGACTGAAGTATTTTGATGAGACTTCATCAAATCCCTGACCTTCTACATCCTGATAATCCCCACTCAAGTAACGCTCTGCTCTGATTCCTTAAAGACAGTTGGGGATTGTCAATAAACACAGGTCTTGCCGATGATGCCCCCTTTCGGTACTCCCTGGATAAAACACCGAAGGAGACCTGATGACGTTGCCCCCCCCCCCCACCTCCCTTTGCCTGGGAAGATGAAAGGTCAAGCGTGCTTTCTCCAATGTGGCCTCAACAAAAGTTATCACAGACAGTGACACTGTACAGTGGGACTCCACTGGCCCTTTGGAAAGTTTCCTTCTCTCTGTGCTCGGGGTTCAATTCTGCAGCAGAGACAATTCCTTTCCAGAATGGGCTCCTACTGAACACTAAGCATCTTTGGAACTTTACATCACGGAGAGTAGTAAGTGTGGGGACTTACTGTACAAATGTACAAGTTCAGAGCTGTCCATCTCACTCACCTCTCTAAAAGGTCTGATGGGAGTGGTTTTTATTGCAGTTAAATCCCTGGTGATCAACAATCTGAAACTTGTGATTCTTGTAGAGTGTTTATCAGTGGTATTCTTTCACCATCAAAGTACAGGGAATAAATTGGTTTACACAAGTGAATGGCTCTGTACTGTTGGTTAATGTCTGCTTCTTCTTAATCTTCAGTACTTACTCTCAAGCAGAAGCGGCTACTGAAGTGAAATGGGGAAATTGTAAGTATGGCAATGGCAAATGATTCTTCAGCCCAGACCTTAACATGGTATTAATGTGGTATTAACAGCCAAAGAGTAGGGTCTGAAATTTCATTTTCTACTGGGTGTTTGATCTGCACAGCTCCCAACATATTGAGCAGGAGCTCGGACTGACTCTTTCCTTTCCAGTCCCAATGAAGGGACTCGGCCCAAAATGTCGACTGTTCACTCTTCTTCACTGATGCTGCCCCACCTGCTGAGTTCCACCAGCTTTATTTCCAGCATCCACAGAATTTCTTTTGTTATGTCGAGGAGGAGTAAGGTTGCTATGGAGATGGGGTTATAAGGACAGGGTGAAACCAGCCTCTTCTGTAGAGCAGGAACTGGAGGGGAGGATTTATTTTCCACGCAGTCTTAGCCGTCTCCATCAACACACGTAAAATGCTGGAATTTGCATGTTCTCCTTGCCACTGTGTATGTCTCCTCCAGGAGATAAAGTTTCCTTCCACATCACAAGGACATCTAGTTAATTGACCGCTGTAAATTACCCTTAATGTGGGTGGGCAGGTGAGAGAGCACTAGCACAGATTGGATGGACCAAATGTCCTCTATCTCATTAAAATTTAGAAATATTCTGTAAATGTTATCCTTAAGAGGCTACTTATCCAACAAGTATTATTAGGCATAAGTTAAGGAACACCTGAATAATATTGGGAGCACTCAGAATTACAAAAGCAGTTTCATCTGCTTGGGCAGTACCAAAATTTCTTGAGAAAAGTTTAAATTGAATCAGCATCACATAACTCCTGTCCAAGCACTCCTCTCTCTTTCATTAGTCACTACTGAAAACAAATGGAGGCACTAACAATTTTCTAAAGCTCAGACCTTGCTTTCTTTTTGAAGGTGCAGAGAAAGGAAACAATAAATGCAAAGTGACCAAGTAACTCAGTTTACTGCACGAGTTGGACATTGCTTTGTTTTTGGTCTGATTGTATATGGGAATATTGAAAGCATACAATTTAAAACCAAAACAGGTATGAGAATTCACCTTATGAGATGCTGGTGAAGAAGCTCTCACCTCTAGTTCTATAAACTCAATGAAGCCAGATGTGATATTCCACATTGGATTGGTTTGAGGATTATGAATGTGTACTTTCTGGTTTGACGTGTTACTGGGGGAAAAGCACATACCAATGTGTTGAGTTACTATCCCGTTTCCATGCTTGTCAAACCTCTCCAGCAGAGGTCCTGGGCAGAGGAGATATATCTTTCTTTAGTCACTGTCATATGGGTGCCATTTTATCGCAGAGGTTAGCGGGACACTATTACAGCCCGGGCATCAGAGTTCAGAGTTCAGCACTGGCACCATCTGTAGGGAGTTGGTACTGTATATCCTTCTCAAGAGTATGTGAGTTTCCTCCAGATGGTCCGTTTCTTCCCAAAGTCCAAAGATGTACCAGTTAGTAGATTAATAGGACATTGTAAATTATCCTGTGACTAGGCTAGTGTTAAATAGGTGAGTGGTGCAGGCTCATTGGGCTGGAGGAGCCTGTTCTGCACAGTATTTCTAAATCAAACCAAATCATAAGCATGTTGGCCAAGGTTCCTTTGCTGTAATCTTCCAGCAGAAAGGAGGGAGTTTTAATTGCACCTGAAAATATAAACTCAATGTAGACAGACAAAAGTACTGTCTGTAGACAGGCTCCTTACATTATATTGTTATTCTGTGTCTGCAGTTTTGGGAAGTCACCAAGCACCACATTTGATGTTAAATTATGTTTTGGTTATTTTCCAAATGTCTTCAGAATAAACCACACAATGATTAATTTGCACGAGTTTCTCCTCTGGGGATAAGAGGGTATTTTTATCCTTTTACCGATGAAACAGAGTAAGTTGTTTAATAGGACTCATGATGTTGAAATTGCATTAAGTCACGACCAATATGTAATGGGGAGTGTTGGGGGATTAAAAGACGACTTGATTTTGTATCTGCAGTGCACATTATTGCCGTTGTCTTGGTGTCTAAGCAACTTCTCAAATCCATGCTTTTTTTTCCTGATAGAATGAGATATGTAGAAGTATTGTAAAATCCCTGCTCCCAAATAGAAATGTCAAAACATCAACCAATCAGAATGGGTAATAAAACAATTTTGAGCCGCTCATTTTCTTCCAGCTGGGTAACCATGGATCCAGTTCCTGCCTCTGTTCTCCGGTTGGGCCTCTCCCTTGGTGCTCTGTGGTACCCTTGGCCAGAGCTAAACCATCCAGACCTGACAATAGCCCTGTGCCTCAGCCTGTATTCATTTGGAAACACAAAATTCAATCCAGCTGTATTTATTAGCATGTTTATTTCCATATGCACCACTGAATTAAATAAACAGAGATCAATGAACTGGCTTTTTTGGTTATTTGATCAATAATCTGTTTGGGGGCATGCTGGTGAAGATGATTAACCTTCTCCTAATTCTGACCATGTGGTTCCTCTCCTCTTACGCTTTCTTCCATGGCCCACTGTCCCCTCCTTTCATATTCCTTCCTCTTCGGCCCTTTAGTCTTCCACCTATCCTCATCCGGCTTCTTCCTCCATCCCCCCCCCCCCATCCCCTACCCACCTTCTCCCTCACCTTGTTTCAGCTATCGGCAGCCAGCTTGTACTCGTCCCCTCCCCCCTTCTCCTTATTCTGGCTTCTAACCCTTTCCTTTCCAGTCCTGATGAGCCTTAGCCCAAAAAGTTGACTGCTTATATCCTTCCACTGGTGCTGCCTGACTTACTGGACTCCTCCAGCACTGTGTGTGTTGCTCAGAAGAAAACCAGAATCAGAATCAGGTTAATTGTCTCTGGCCCATGTCATAAAATGTATTATTTCATCAAAACAGACACGGACTGTATGGTGCTTGGCTCCTGCAACAATGTAAGATGCCTCAGTGGTTTCAATGCAATGGATTTCAGAGCTGGGATATAACATGCAATTACCACTAAAAGTTGAATTTATAACCTCTCTTGATCTGTAATTCACAGTATTAACACCATAGGCACCACCCAATGTATTCTTTAAATACATACATGCACAAAGTGTTGAAATACACATGCATTCATATACACATGTGTGCACACACTCACGTACACACAAACACACACCCTGCAGACACACTCATACACAAGAACAAACACTTGCTGGGAGGGATGTTCTTAAGTATGTACAGTAGCTGAATAGTCTAAGGGTAGATAAATCTCCCGGACCAGATGGAATGCACCCTTGTGTTCTGAAGGAAGTAGCAGTGGAGATTGCGGAGGCATTAGCAATGATCTTACAAAAGTCGATAGATCCTGGCCTGGTTCCGGAGGACTGGAAGATTGCAAATGTCACTTCGCTATTTAAGAAGGGGGCAAGGAAGCAAAAAGGAAATTATAGACCTGTTAGCTTGAGATTGGTGGTTGGGAAGTTGTTGGAGTCAATTGTCAAGGATGAGGTTACAGAGTACCTGGAGGCATATGACAAGATAGGCAGAACTCAGCATGGTTTCCTTAAAGGAAAATCCTGCCTGACAAACCTATTGCAATTTTTTGAGGAAATTACAAGTAGGCTAGACAAGGGAGATGCAGTGGATGTTGTGTATTTGGATTTTCAGAAGGCCTTTGACAAGGTGCCGCACATGAGGCTGCTAAACAAGATAAGAACCCATGGAATTGTGGGAAAGTTACATACGTGGATAGAGCATTGGTTGATTGGCAGGAAACAGAGAATGGGAATAAAGGGATCCCATTCTGGTTGGCTGCCGGTTACCAGTGGTGTTCCACAGGGGTCCGTGTTGGGGCTGCTTCTTTTTACATTGTATATCAACGATTTGGATTATGGAATAGATGGCTTTGTGGCTAAGTTTGTTGATGATGACAAAGATATGTGGAGGGGCCGGTAGTGCTGAGGAAACAGAGTCTGCAGAGAGACTTGGATAGATTGGGGGAATGGGCAAAGAAGTGGCAAATGAAATACAATGTTGGAAAGTGTGTGGTCATGCACTTCAGTAGAAGAAATAAACAGGCAGACTATTATTTAAATGGTGAGAGAATTCAACGTTCTGAGATGCAATGGGTGTTGGGAGTTCTTGTGCAGGATACCCTTAAGGTTAACCTCCAGGTTGAGTTGGTGGTGAAGAAGGCAAATGCAATGTTGGCATTCATTTCTAGAGGAATAGAGTATAGGAGCAGGAATGTGATGTTGAGGCTCTATAAGGCACTGGTAAGACCTCACTTGGAGTACTGTGTTCAGTTTTGGGCTTATTTAGGAAAGGATGTGCTGACATTGGAGAGGGTTCAGAGAAGATTCACTAGAATGATTCCGGGAATGAGAGGGTTAACATAAGAGGAACATTTGACCGCTCTTGGACTGTACTCCTTGGAGTTTAGAAGAATGAGGGGGGACCTCATAGAAACATTTCGAATGTTGAAAGACATGGACAGAGTGGATGTGGCAAAGTTGTTTCCCATGCTGGGGGAGTCTAGTATGAGAGGGCATGACTTAAGGATTGAAGGGCACCCATTCAGAACAGAGATGCGAAGAAATTTTTTTAACCAGAGGGTGGTGAATCTGTGGAATTTATTGCCACGGGCGGCAGTGGAGGCCAAGTCATTGGGTGTATTTAAGGCAGAGATTGATAGGTATCAGAGTAGCCAGGACATCAAAAATTATGGTGAGAAGGCAGGGGAATGGGACTAAATGGGAGATTGGATCAGCACATGATAAAATGGCAGAGCAGACTCAATGGGCAGAATGGCCAACTTCTGCTCCTTTGTCTTATGGTCTTATATACTGTTTGTAAGTAGACATCAGTAGCCGCACAAGCATATACTGTACATATGCATGAAAACTGCACACGTTGAAGAGATATGGCGGAGATGGGTGGACATGCTGGGCGGCTCTACAAATCATTCTCTCCATGATTTTTATCCACACCCTGAACCTGGTCACATCCCTATGACCAGCTCCAGTGTACACATATAAACACTCGCATACTTCGAACACAGTCAGAATACTTTATCTGCAAATAATTAACAAATTAAATGTTTTAGAGTTTAGATGAAACACCAACTGTCCATTTCCTTCAATAGATGATGCCTCACCTGCTGAGTTCCTCCAGCGTTTTTTGTGCCGTTCCTGATTTCCCTTTATTGTATTTCCTTTTACTTACTGCAATCTCCATGTAATTACAATTTTCAATTTCCTTTCCGCACACAGCTACCATGATTTATGCTGCAGCGCACACTTCATCCTCAGGAGCCCTGGTTTCCAGTGGAAACAATGAATCAGAATAGGTTTAATATCACCAGCCTACGTCATGAAATCTGTTAACTTTGTGCAGCAGTGCAATGCAATACATAACATTAAAGGAAAAAAACTGTGAATGACAGTATCTGTATTAAATAGTTAAATGAAAAAAAGTAGTACAAAAATAGAAATAAAAAAATAGTGAGGAGGTGTTCATGGGTTCAATGTCCATTCAGAAATCGGACAGCAGAGGGGAAGAAGCTGAATCGTTGAGTGTGAGCCTTCAGGCTTCTGTCCCTCCTTCCTGATTGTAGCAACAAGAATAGGGCTTGTCCTAGATGATGAGGCTCCATAATGATGGATGCCGCTTTTTTTAGATGTCCTGGGTACTACGGAGGCTCATGCCCATGATGGAGCTGTCTAATTTTACATCTCTCTGCCACTTACTGCCCAGATACTGTGCAGTTGCCCCCCTCCCATGGTGATGCAGGCAGTTAGAATGCCCTCCATGGTACATCTGTAAAAGTTTGCGAGTGTCTTTGGTGACGTACCAAATCTCCTCAATCTCCTATTGAAATATAGCACCTGTCTTGTCATGTTAGGTCTCAGAAATATTGACACCCAAGAGCTTGAAATTGCTCACTCTCTTTGATCCCTCTGTGAGGAGTGGTGTGTGTTTCCCCATTGAAACACAAAGCATGAATGGAATATTAGGAAGAGGAATAAACAATATGCTGGCATTTATAGCAACAATAAAGTTATCAAGTTCAAATTGTATGGACCACATCTAGAATATTGTGACTATATCTGGTTTCCCTAAGTAAGGACACACTTACAATAGAGGGGTGTAGCACACATTCTCTAATATAATTCATGGAATGGTGGTTTTGTGATATGAGGAACGATTAAGTAGATAGGTTTATATTCTTTCTTAGGTTTAGAGGAATGAGAGGGCATCAAATTAAAACAAAATTCCTACAGGGCTTGACAGGGTAGAAACAGAGTTAATGTTTCTCCTGCCTTGGTGGGTATCTAGACCAAGGCCAACGACTTAAAATAAGAAGTTGACCATTCAAGAACAAGATGAGATGAAATTTCTTTGCTCAGGGCAGAGTGAAGCTTTGGAAATTTGTACTCAAGAAGGCTCTGATGAGTTGTTCATTCAGAAATTCAAGACAAATTGATAGACTTTTAGATATCCAGGGATACATGGGCAGATTATTGGTGTTGACATAAAAGGTCAACCATGATCTTATTGAATAGCAGGGCAGCCATGAGAGCATTACAGCACCATCTGTAAGGACTTTGTATGTGAATGACTGAGTTTTCTCCAGGAGCTCTGATTTCCTTGCAGATTCCAAAGACGTAGTTTTAGTAGGTTAGTAGGTTAATAGGTCATTGTAAATTGCCCTGTGATTCAGAAGAGTCAGGTGTTTAAAAAGCCCTTAAGCAAATACTTGAAGAAGCGATGATAGATATGGACCGAATATGTTTACACAGTGAATGGTAGGGCACTGAGGAGTGTGGTATCTGGGAATACAGGTACATGGTCCATTGAAAGTGGCATCACAGGTTGATAGGGTTGTAAAGAATTATTTTGGCACATTGGCCTTCGTGAATCAATGTATTGAGTACAGGAGATGAGATGTTATGTTTAAGTTATATAAGACATTGGTGAGGCATAATTTGTAGTTTTGGTCACCTAGCTACAGAAAAGACGTGAACAAGGTTGAAAGAGTGCAGAGAAAATCTACAAGGATGTTGCTGGGTCTGGAGGACCTGGGTAATAAGGAAAGATTGAATAGGACTTTATTCCTTAGTGTAGAGGATTGAGGGAGATTTGATAGAGGTATACAAAATTATGTGAGTGTAGATAAGGTAAATGCAAGCACTGAGCTTGGGTGGGACTACATCTAGAGGTAATGGGTTAAGGGTGAAAGATAAGAAGTTTAAGGGGAACATGAAGGGAAACTTCTTCATTCAGAGGGCCGTGAAAGTGTGGAATCAGCTGCCAGCACAAGTGGCGCATGCAAGCTCAATTTCAACATGACAGAGGAATTTGAATAGGTACATGGATGGTAGCGGTATGGAGGGCTATGGTCCCAGTGCAGGTCAATGGAAGTAGACAGTTTAAGTGGTTTTATCATGGACTAGATGGGCCAACGATCCTGTTTCAGTGCTGTACTTCTGTATGGCTCTACGACTCTATGGACAAATAGGATTAGTGTCGGTGAACGAACGTTGAGCATGGACACAGTGGGCTGAAGGACCCATTTGCTGTTTGTGGGTCTTTGGGGTTTCCTCACTCCTCTCCTTATGCCAGTTGCACCAAGGATACCGTTAAGTGTGTACCTCTAAAATACTGAGACACATGAGAATTAATAAGTAAATAAGCTTGTGACATCTAAGAGGAGCCCAACCTTAGCGTGGTTTGGAAGTTTGTGTGCCTCAATGACCTGGAGAGCTGTGTTGGTTGGAGTCAGGGCTTTACGCTTTGGCTGCTGGTTGGGTCACCCATGACAAACAGGTCAAGGGGTAGAGGCCAGACTAAGAGTGGTCCACTGGGTCCTCCAGGTTTGGTGGTTCAGCTCAGGGCTAACAACCCTGACTGGTGAAACAACATTGTTATGGAAACTGCAATGAAGAATCCCTCTACATCTGAGCGCGACAGTATCCCTGAGTCTCCACCTGGGACTCGCATGACTGACAGTAGTGACAACCAAGAGGAAGCTACTGTCATGATGAAGGAAGCCCTGAAATTTGCCAGAGCTGGAGCACATTCATTGCTGCCCTGAACACTAGTGGCG
The DNA here is from genome assembly GCF_048418815.1 of Hemitrygon akajei. Lineage (NCBI taxonomy): Eukaryota > Metazoa > Chordata > Chondrichthyes > Myliobatiformes > Dasyatidae > Hemitrygon > Hemitrygon akajei. The sequence continues at coordinate 26,292,914 of NC_133127.1, forward strand.
TAAAGAGCAGTAAGTAAGTAAATTGGTGAGCTTTCTGCATGATTGACTTGAACTGTTGGGCTCAAAGCTCTGGAACTCTGTCCTGGACCCTCTCTATCTCTCATTCTGATGAAGGGGCCCAGCATGAAGCATCGACTGTTCACTCATTTCCATAGATGCTGCCTGACCTGCTGAGTACCACCAGTATTTTGTGTGTGTTGCCCTGGATTTCCGGCACCTGCAGAATCTCTTATTCTTCTCCTTTATGACAGTTCTTACTTTATGCCCCAATTTTTAATCACTTTCCAATAAATCATTATAAAATTCCATGAGATTTCTTCATGAGAAAACTCTCGCTGGGTGGCTCGGAATGTTTTATTATATTTAACCATTGTGTAAGAGCGGGTGTTTTTTATTGATTCAGTTCAGAATTCCCACAAGTATTTATATAAAAACCCACTTCACTAAATTGCTCCTTTTATGACTCCACACCAATTTTACGATCTGTCCCGTTTGAGATCCCCAAACAGAGAAAATACTTTCTCCAAATCCATTTAACACTTGTACAGCCCTCGGTCTTTTGCTAAAAGGCAAATCCTATGTTCTCTGTTTGGAGTTCCTTTGAAACCTTTACTTCCTCAGCAGCATTTTAGTTGATTTTGCCCTTTTCTCTGTTTCTTTAAAGGTATATATTTCAGTGCACTTTGCCCACTCTGAACTATTTTGCAATTATTTACTTATTTCATCTCAAGCTTCTCAGTATTATTTGGAGTTCTTAAAGGTAACACGTGTTTGGTGCAAAAGGCAAGGAGAGATATTTGAGGAGAGCTGGATAATAGTATTGAGATAAACGATCAGCAATGATTCTATTAGTTGGCAAGTCAGGACTGAAGGCCAAATAGTCTGTCGCTCCAATTCTTCCCTGTTTCAACCAGTATATCAACTGGTTTTTCTTTATCTGGAGGGTAGCAGAAATCTCACAGCCAGTCACTCGTAAACAGTGCACTTCGTCTCATTGCAAGAGGGACACTCAGAAATTTAGAAGTTTGGAAATAGTAACAGAGATGTACTGGGTGGAAGGCATCTGGAATTCTTCAAGTGTATGGGTCTTTTGTTAAGTTATCAATGTTAGGGGGTATACAGAGAAGGCAGGAAAACGTGATGAGAAAAGGTTGTCCGTGAACAGGTTAAAGGTTAAAGATTAGTTTTATTGAAACGTACAGTGAAGTGCAGCATTTGTGCCAACAACAAACACAGTGTAAAGATGTGCTGGGGGCAGCCCACAGGTGTCATCCTCCTTCTGGTGCCAACATAACATCAACAAATCACTAACCCTAACCTGCAGGTCTTTCAGAATGTTGGAGGAAACTGGAGCAGCCAGAGGAAACCCCCGCGGTCATGGGGAGAACATACAACCTTCTCCAGTACTCCTATATGAAATATACGGCAAGACAATCAGCATCTGCAGTCAGTAAATAATTTGATATTCCACATAGATTTGTTCCATGCAAAGATTTTTTGTTCTTATGCGGTTTTATGAACATCTCATGCAAAGCCAACATTTATTGCCCATTTTTCACCACACTTAAGAAAGGGGGAATGAGTCATCTTCTTGAACCACTGCCATAATTCTAGTGAAGCCGCTCTCATAGTATAGTATAGTCTTTACGAGTGTGTGTTCATGTTTGTCTTTAGAACCACTTGAACCATGTAATATGACTTCTGACACATTGTTGTACCAACTATATTTGCTAGTTGTGTGTTGCCCACATTCATTAAAAGATGTTATATTGACAGCCCTCTCCTTGTTACTTGAAACACAGAAGAGCCTACAGACACTACAGGTGGAAATTTCCATATTTTCAACCCACCAGTGATGGAGGAAAGGTGATATATTTTCAGGTCAAGCTGGTGCACGATTTGGAAGGCAATCTGCAGATGGTGGTGATGCTGTGCACCTTGTCACAGCCACGGATTTGGCGGCGCAGCGGTTTCAGCAATTGCGCTCGTGAATATGCACGCATCGGCTAATTATTATTTCATTGTGATGGTATTTAATTCCACTGTTTTCGTCATAATGCTTGTCGAGACTTGAAGACAGCACTGCAACGTTTCACTGCCCGCTTGCATTCGGCCTTGCCTGAGAAATTGGACTGTCGAGTCAACTGACTCTGAAGACTAGCGATATTCGTTTTATATTTAGTTATTCCTTTCAGCCACAAGGTTGGCTTCGTTTTCAATTTGAGAGTTTGAGTTTGCGGCCCTGTTTGGCCTAGTGTTTGTTTTCTTTTCTCTCTAACTCTGTTTGCATTAAAGTCTGTGAACTATCGACCTGCCTCAGTGTCTTTCACTCCGCATTTGGGCCATATCTGAACTATCAACCCGTTTCAGTATCTCTTGTTCTGTACTTGGGCCATATCCAGTGACATACCTGCTCCCTCATTATTCTTGGTCATAAAGGTTGTGGATTTAGGAGCTGCCATCAGCACAGTTTTGCTGCAATGTGGGTCAACTGAAGCTACACCAAAATGTTAATACTAAAAGCATTACAGAGTCATAGAGTCATAAAAAAGTACAACACAGGAACAGGACGTTTGGCCCATCCAGTCCATACTGAAACCATCTAAATTGCCTATTCCCTTCAACTAGCACCAGAGCCGTACCTATCCTAACGTCAGCTAAATATCGAAATTGAGCTCACATGGGCCACTTGCTGACAGCTCATTCCACACTCTCACAACCCTCTAAGTGAATAAGTTTCCCCTCATGTTCCCCTTAAACTTCTCACTGTTCACCCTTAACCCATGATATCTGGTTGTAGCATTTTATTTATACTACCATGTTAAAAACACTTCTGAAATAGCAGTAATTAAATCTTCCAGAAGAAGTGATGTTTGCTATTCCACAACCCCGCCTTGTAAAACAAAATATCACTCTTCTGCCAGCGTTCATCTTCAGGCAAAAGCTACTGCAACTGGCACGTCTATGTGTTTGAACAGGTTTAACGCAGACTGTATTCTATCAGTGGCCAATATCCATATTGTCGTATTTTCATTACAAAGCGGTTTACTGTAGGTCTGGAGTCACATATAGGCTGGAGATTTCTAAATGGTAAATGAACACTACCTCACTGTTATATAAATTGTTTATGTGCTGTGTCATAAGGGCAATCAGGGTCTTTCCACGACCTTGATTGTTCTTGGCAAATCTTCCTACAGAAGTACAAAAAAGCTGGATGAACTCAGCAGGTCGGGCAGCATCCATTGACTGCTTCTTTCAACCGATGCTGCCTGACTTGCTGAGTTCATCCAGCTTTTTTGGACGTCTTGATTTGACCACAGCATCTGCAGTGTACTTTGTGTTTTCTACAGAAGCAGTTTGCTCTTGCCTTGTTCTGGGCAGTGTCTTTACAAGACGGGTGACCCCAACCATTATCAATACTCTTCAGAGATTGTCTGCCTGGTGTCAGTGATCACATAGCCAGGACTTGTGATCTGCACCGGCTGTTCATACGACCATCCACCACCTGCTCCCATGGCTTCACATGATCCTGATCAGGGGCTAAGCAGATGCTACACCTCGCCCAAGGGTGACCTGCAGGCTAGTGGAGGGAAGGAGTGACTTACACCTCCTTTGGAAGAGATCTATCTCCACCTCATCACACAATATTATATATATTTTTTACTTTATATATATAAACATTGTATCTTATATATTTATGTATCTTATTGTTATTTTTAATACTTTTACTCACTGCACTGTACTGCTGCTGCAAAACAACAAATTTCTCAACATACAATATGTCAGCAATGCTAAAACTGTTAAACCTGTGTCTGAGTCAGAGAAAGTAGGACAGAGCAGATATGGCAGTGGATTCCTCCTGTAAGAAATGCAAGTGAACCGGACAGGCTTTTGTGACAAACATAGAATGCCCCCTTGATTCCTTCTTGGGAAGATCAGAGAGCTCTTCTCCATTATAAATTCTTTTGCTGATAGTTTGCATTCCTGTAGAGCTGCCTGACTAAAGCAAAGCCACAAACTGCAGTAGGCTCCCAGAGTTGGTCCAGATCCTCTCATCCTGTCCACTGGAGTTGACTGTGTCGCACAGTCGGCCCAGTTCCAAGCTGCTGTTGATGTCTTGAGGTTCACTGTGACTTTGCATCCCTGGATGCACTCCAACCATTTGCATTGGCTTACAGCCAGGGAAGGATAATTGACTGCAGGAAGATGACCTTTCCCATGCAAGTTGTTCAGAAATTCCAGGGATATTGGATTAACCGGAAATTAAAAATCAAGCCCTGCAATTATGCGACATGATTTATAAAACCATTCGGGCTAATTACTATCTTGTCATTGCACTTCAACCCCTCAACCATCAGGCTCCTGAACCAAAGGGGATAACTTCATTCACCTCAGATCTGAACTGATTCCACAACCCATGGAGTCTCTTTTAAGGACTCTACAACTCATGTTCTCGGTATTATTTATTACTATAATTAGCAGTTTTTTTTGTATCTGTGCCATTTGTCTTTTTTTGCACATTGGTTGCTTGTCCATATTGCTTGTATGTAGTTTTTCATTGATTCAATTGTGTTTCTTGCTAGCTGCTGTGCATGCCCACAAGAAAATGAATCTCAGGGTAGATCTGAAGCACATCTACATGAAACACTGTCACAGGAAAGCAGCATCCATTATCAGAGATCCTCACCACCTAGGCCTTGCCTTTTTCTCACTGCTGCCATCAGATAGAAGGTACAAGGGCCTTAGGACTCGGATCACCAGCTTCCAGTACAGTTACTACCCCTCAACCATCAGACTCTTAAACAAAAATGATAGCTACACTCATCTGTTGAGATGTTCCCACAACCAATGATCTCACTTTAAGGGCTCTTTATCTTGTTATTTCATGCTCATTATTTATTGCTATTTATTTATATTTGATATTTGCACTGTTTGTTGTTCATTGATCCTGTTCACAGTTACTGCTCTGTAGACTTGCTGAGTATGCTCACAAGAAAAGAATCTCAGGATTGTATGTGGTGGCATGTATGTATTCTGATAATAAATTTTACTTTCAACATAGAATTACATTGAGCTTTGAATTTCACAGATTCCCCACCGCCAGCTAAATTAATTCATCCTTACCTCGGTTCTAAAGGGCCATCCTTCTATTCCGAAGCTGTGCTCTCTGGTCCTAGACTCCCGACTGTAGAAAATATACTCTCCATGTCCACCCTCTCTGGACCTTTCAATATTCGATAGGTTTCAATACGATTCCCCCTCATTCTTCTAAACTCCAACAAGAACAGATCCAGAGCCATCAAACACTCCTCAATTTTTCAAGCTTGAACTCTGTACATACCCTATAGTATATACTATATGCTACAGTTTAGTATATACTCTAAAGCTATAGTCTGATGACATCACTAGGATCTCTATCTCCTTTCTATACTCTTGACTCACCATTATTTGAGACGTGGTTCATGAGTGATATCATCTGCGACTTTGTAGATGGTGTTACTGCGGAATCAGACACGAGTGTAGTGAACAGAGTGAGGTGCTGAGGATGCAGCTCTGAGAATAATGGTGGCAGAGATATTGGTTTATTGTTGCCACATGTACCAAGATCCAGTGAAAAGCTTGTCTTGCAAATGCTTATCCTCATACAGATCAAATCATTACACAGAGCATTAAGGAAAAAGAGTAACAATGGAGAATAAAGTGGAAAAGCTGCTGAAGAAGTGCAGTGTAGATAAACGACAAAGTGAAAGATCATAATGAGGTATTTCATCAGGAGTTTGAGGGGAGTTGGTATGTCACAAAACACACTCGCAAGTTTCTACAGATGTACCATTCTAACAGGCTGCATCACCTTCTGGTATGTGGGGGCTACTGCACAGGATCGAAATAAGCTGCAGAAAGTTGTGAACGCAGTCATCTCCATCATGGGTACTAGCTTCCACAGCATTCAGGATATCTTCAAGGACTGACGCCTCAAAACAGCAGCATCCATCATGAAGGACCCCTCCCCCAACTCAGGACATGCCCTCATCTCATTGTTCTCAGCAAGGAGGAGGTACAGGGGCCTGAAGGAACACAATGATTCAGGAAAAGCTTCTTCCCTTCTGCAATCTGATTTCTGAATGAACATTGAACCCATGAACGCCACCTCACTACTCTTATTTCTCTTTTTGCACTAATTTAATTTATAGACTTGTTACTGCGATTTACAGTTTTATATTATTTATTGAAATGTACTGCTGCCACAATACAATAAATTTCACAAGATATGCCAGTGATATTAAGCCTGGTTCTGATTCTGAGATTGTAAGGCTAAGAGTCTGTTGGTCAGGAAGTCAGGGATCCAGTTGCAAAGGGAGGTGTTGAGTCTCAGGTCTCAGAGTTTGCTTGGAATTATAGTGTTGAAGTTGGAGCTGTAGTTGTTACATGACCACAGGTTTCGTTTACTCTAGGCATCACTTTAAATGCCTGGATGAGGCGGGAGTACGACGTCAGTATAACAAAACGTGGACAGTCTGCTGGGACATTCAGTAGAGCGAGAGGTAGGTCCAGACTGTGAGTAGGAGCTCGCTACAGTAATGGGTGAAGTTTGATACTCTACGATACCCGAAGGATTGGGTGAATGAGCGGCACACAGTGCATATTGGATATGTGACTGTCACTGCGTATGATCCATATGTGGATTCCTGGAATACACTGTGGCAACCACTTTCATTAACCCTTACATGGATTCGGGTGTGTCATGTGGTGAGCACTTGTGCTAAGGAATATTCCGTGACTGTCACCTTATGATATCTCTATGTGGATTTCGGAATACTACTCGTTGATCTTCTGTGACTGTTACTTCATTTTCCCAGCATGGAAGCTGTGGAATCCTTCTTGATTACCTCCTCATTGCAATTTAGGGGTATGATCCTTCTTGGGGTGCATGAGGTACTAGGTCAGATCCCAGATGAGCCCCCAATTTATGTTACACACTGCAACAATAGACCACAACTGGAGTCACGTTTTAATGTTAAACCACTATATTTATTAGTATCTACTCAAAATATAGAAAATTAAACAAACCACTGTCCTAACAGAAGTTAACAGTGTTACGCATTTGTGGCTGCCAAACCATCAGGCTTAGGGACAATTCTTAAAGGTTTAAGATGGCAAGCTAGAAAGTTCCAGTAATCCATGCAATAGGTGCTAGGAGAAACTTGTAAGAACATGAAAAAGCAAAAAATAATATCCATTAAGTGGCAGTTCCTCAGGCGAAAATGCCTTGTTAATGAAAGAGATAAGAAAAAAATGGCCAAACTGGCTCAAGCTGACCAGAAAGTGACAGAAGCTCAGATAACCACGTGTTACAACAGTGGTGTGCAGAAGAGCATCTCTGAACGCAGAACATGTCGAACCTTGAAGTGGATGGGCTACAGCGGCAGAAGACCATGGAACATAGTAAGTGGCACACACACTCAGAACAGTCTGGAGTCCCACACACACTCAGAACAGTCTGGAGTCCCACACACACTCAGGACAGGCTGGAGTCCCACACACACTCAGGACAGGCTGGAGTCCCACACACACTCAGAACAGGCTGGAGTCCCACACACACTCAGGAGAATAGTGCAGAACAGGCCCAACAGCTGCACTGCTCAGTGACCTACTTAATACTAACCTAATCACGGGCAACTTACATTGACCAATCGACTTGATAACCAGGAGGTATTTAGACTGTGGGAGGAAACCGGAGAGCTCCTTATGTACGCCGCTAGAATTGAACTCCGAACTCCAAAAGCCCTGAGTCGCATCACAATTGGCCACTGCAAATTGCCCCAAGAGTGTCAGTGAGTGGTAGAACCTCAGAAATGTAAAGAGTAAAGTAGAGTAGGATAGGATTAAATGGTCGGCAGCTGAAGAGCCTGTTTCCATGGTGAATCTCTACATTATGCTGTGTATACTTTCAAAGGACAGAGAAAATGGGGGAATGAAATGAGGAAGGATGTCTCAATGCAACTTCCAAAACTTTGGATTTGTGTCGAGGGAGCTTTGTCAACCCCCTGTGGGACCATGAAAGATCTTGCTTTAATGTTGAATTGGAAAGATGCCATCTCCAAGTGTGGGGCATTCCCTCAGCACAGTGCAGAAGGTTCTGCAAGGGGTGTGTGTGTGTGTGTGTGTGTGTGTGTGTGTGTGTGTGTGTGTGTGTGTGTGTGTGTGTGTGTGTGTGTGTGTGTGTGTGTGTGTGTGTGTGTGACTGTGAACCCACACCTTCTCACTGAAATGGTGAGTGGCATCCAGCAATCGATCAGCAAGGGGCTGCAGCTGAGGGAAGGTTTGAGATAACCTCATGATCAGAGTGGATTCTGGCACTCAGCTCCCACATTCCCATGTGGAGGAGATGGAAAGACGTTAAAGTTTAGCTTTATTCGTCACAGGTACTATACATCGAAATGTCAGAGCATACAGGGAAATGCGTTGTTTGCATCAACAAACAACACAGTCCAAGGATGTGCTGGGGGCAACCCACAAGTATTGTCGTACTTCTGGCACCAACATAGCATGCCTACAATTTCCTTTTTTTTATTATTAAACTTTTTTATTGTGTTTTCAAGTAATTACAGAATAAAAGTATATGAAAAAATGTATATTACCCATCCCCCCTCCCCTTAACCCCTCCCCCCTAACACCCCTATAGAAAAAAAAGAAAGAAAAAAAAAGAAAGAGTGCCTGGATACCTACAATTTCCTAACACGAACGTCTTCGGGATGTGGATAGAAACCAGAGCACCCGGAAGAAACCCATACAGTCATGGGGAGACATGCAAACTCACAGTGGGAAATGAAGCCTGATTGCTGATCACTGCCATTGCAAAATGTTGTACTAACCACCAGACGACTGTGCCACCCCCTTTGGATCCTTTGGAGAATTCACTTTCTGGAAACGCAAGGAAATACAATTTATATGGTGCAGATTTATCAACACAAAAACATGTGTGAAGGAGGTCCTATGATTAACACAGAAGTGGGTCAGTGAATCACTTCTGCTTAATGTATAAATTGGAAGTATCAATGTACTTGCAAAAGCCTGTCTCCCTCTACTGGTGCATCCTGGAAGTGCGATTTATTTGAACCACCCTTGTCGTGATTCATGATCAACCAGTGGCCTCAGCTGATAAAGCCGTTAGCTGCACAGAGTCAGTCCAAGCTGCCTGGAAAAGATAGTTAGTGGACAAACCCTTCCCCTTCATCACTATTTCACACCCTGATATCCTGAACGTTAAGCTTGTAAAAGTGCAACACTTACACTACTGAAGTTCCTTTCATAACCTCAGAATTTTTCAGCCAATGAAGTACTCAGGGAGCATTGTAGGAAGCACAGGAACCAGACTGAATGCAATTCCCCATTGTGGAGCATCAAGTGCCAGATTTGGGACATCGTGTTACAGCAGCATAGCATGCTGGTGTGATTGCACCTGGACATTTCTGTGCTGTCCAGGCCACCGCACTAAAGCAATGTTGTGCTAGCTGGAGAGGGTGCAGAAACAATTCACGAGGATGTTATCAGGACTAGAGGGCTTGAGTTCAAAGCAGAGGCTGCGTAGGTGGAGGCTGTATTCCCTGAAGTGAAGGAGTGGGAAAGATAACCTGAAAGAGATTTATACAATCATGGGGAGGATAGATAAGGTCACAGCCTTTTTCCCATGGTAGGAGAGTCTAAAACTAGAGGGCATAGGTTTAGAGTGAGAGGGGAAAGATTTAAATTGGACTTGAGAAGCCAGTTTTTCACATAGAGAATGACGGGTATATGAAACAACTTGCCAGAGGAAGTGGTAGACAATAACAATGTTTAAAAGACTTTGGGACGGGGTCAGATGGATATGGGCCACATGCAGGCAAATGGGACTACCTCAAGAGGGCAGACTGGTTGTCAAGGATGAGTTGGGCTGAAGGGCCTGTTTCTATGCTGTATAATTCTTTGACACTAATTGACCAACTAGTAAGAAGATAACAATATAAGAAATAGGAGGAGGAGTCGGCCATCTGGCCTGTCGAGCCTGCTCCGCCATTCAATAAGATCATGTCTGATCTGGCCATGGACTCATCTCCATCTACCTGCCTTTTTCATATTACCCAAAATTCCCTACTATGCAAAAATCTATCCAACCTTATCTTAAATATATTTACTGAGGTAGCCTCCACTGCTTCATGGGGCAGAGAATTCTGCAGATTCACCACCTCTGGGAAAAACAGTTCCTCCTCATCTCCGTCCTAAATCTATTTGTCTGAATCTTGAGGTTATGTCCCCTAGTTCTAGTCTCACCTACCAGTGGAAACAACTTTCCTGCCTCTGTCTTACCTATCCTTTTCATAATTTTCTAAGTTTCTATAAGATCTGCTCTGGCAATGCTAACATTGTCCATCTCAGGAAGGAATTTTTTTTTAAATTGTTTCTTTACTGAAATGAAAAAGGTGTTGTTCCTCGAGCTCACTTTGAACCTCACTGACTGATCTGCCAAGCTCTTCCATCATTTTGCGTGCGTTGCTCAAGATTTCCAACATCTGCAGAATCTCTGGTGTCTCTGTTAGAGAAAGTATAAGGGGAATTTATTTTTCCCTACACAGAGTGTGGATAAAATCGAAAACCTGAAGAGACAGTGAATGCAGACACTCTGACAACGTTTAAGAAGCTTGATTGAATTGCCTGCTATAGAACTGAAGTGTGTGAACCATTGCCTATTGATCGCAGGTGAACTGATTGGGCCTCCTACACTCGCTTTAGGTGCAGGTTTTCGAATCCGTACTTTTTCCATCTCAGCGGGCTCGGTTTGCTGCTCTCACACTGTTAAGTTGCACATCATGACTCAGTAAATATTTAATCTTCCTACTCCATTGTAGTTCTTGCTCCATGGATATGTAACGTTTGAGGACGAGAATCAGAAAAAGAATGTCCTCTCGGTTCCTAGCACCCAATATATTTTGAGCTGCAGCAATGGCAAAATCAGCCACTAGAACTGGGCTGCAATGGAAGAAAACGTTCCTGGAACACTTTGGAATTTTATCAATATTAACACCAGCAGCAAAGCTGGAGAAAGTGATGAAACTCAACTGCGGTGCACTTAGAAATTCACTGCCATTCCTTCCTTGCTGCTGGATCCAAGTCGAATACACTGTGGGAGTACCTACACCACACAGGCTCACCATCACCCTCTCAAGGATGTTCAGACTGACCGTCACCTACATCTCGGCTTGGCAGAGTGGCTTAGCGGTTAGCGTAAAGCTTTACGGTGCCAGTGCCCCAGGTTCTGTTTGTGCCTCTGTCCGTAAGAAGCATATACACTCTACCTGTCACCTCATGTGTTTCCTCCAACTGCTCAGTGGAAAAGTCTGTCCTATTCACCTTTTCTATGCCATGCACGGTTTTATAATCCTCACCCTTCAGCCTCTTATGCTCCAGGAAAGAAAATTCCTATTCTCTCTAGTTCCATTTGCTCAAGCCCTCCGGTCCCGGTGATATCCTTTTACATTCTTTTGCAGTTTAATTACATCACTCCTATAGCAGAACTACAGTATATTCCAAAAGTGCCCTTACCAATGTCTGATCCAGCTGCAACCTGATGTCCCAGCTCTTGTACTCAATATCATGATAGATGAAAGCAACACCCTCTTCAGCAGCCTGCCTACCTGTGGTAGGGAATGCCTTAGAAACAAACATTCTGGACAGAAGTCGCAGTCCCTTGGAATATTGGACGTACAGAGGAACAGGCACTCCAGCCCACAGTGTTGAGCCAAACTAATTAAACTAGTAATTAAGCAAGGTAATGCAGTGGTTAGCATGTTGCTTTACAGCAACGGCGATCACAGACTGGGATACAGTTCCCACCACTCCCTGGAAGGAGTCGATATGTTCTCGCCCTGACTGCGCGGGTTTCTTCCGGGTGCTCAGGTGTCCTCCCACACTCCAAAGACATCCAGGTAAGCGTCACTGAGTTGTGAGCATGTTATGTTGGGGCCAGAAGCATGGCGACGCTTGTGGGCTGCCCCCAGCGCATCCTCGGATTGGGTTTGTCAGTGACGCAGACAAGGCATTTCACTGTAGGTTTCAATGTTTTGATGTCCATGTGACAAATAAAGCTGATCTTCACCTTGTGAACAGGTCTCTCCACCCTTGCAGTCCACCACGGGTAAAGGCCTCCCCGCCATTCAGCATATACACGTGGAGAGCTATCGCAGGATCCATCTTCAAGGACCCCCACCACCCAGGCCGTGTTCACCTCGCTGCAGCCATCGGAGAGAAGGACCCACATCACCGGGTTCAGGAACAGTTATTACCTCTCAGCCATCACACTCCTGATCCAGTGGGGGTAACTTCATTCAACCCATCGCTGAACAGATCCCACAACCTATGGGCTCGCTGTCAAGGACTCTTCATCTCATGTTATCAATATTTATTCCTTATTTATTTATTATCATTGTTTGTTTTTTCCTTTGTATTTGCAGAGTTTGTTATCCTTCACACATTTGTTGTTGGGTACGGTCTTTCACTGATGCCATTATGTTTCTTGAATTTTCTGTGTATGCCTGCAAGAAAACAAATCTCAGGGTTGTATATACGTACTTCGATAACAAATTTACTTTGAATTTTGAACGTACTGTATGTTCCAGAGTTTAAGCTCATTAACCGTATAAATAGCCTTTCCCATCCATTCCTTATGATATGGATATCAACACCAGTAAGGCCAGTATTCATTGTCCATCTTGTTCAGTCTACTTTAATTTCAGAAATAAACCTTATTCATAATAATAATTACAAACATTAAATAATAATAAATTACAGAAGAATTAACACAGTGTACAACATTTTACATCTGTAGCCAATGCTTTTAATAGTGTTGACTTTTTAAAAACCATAGCACCATTACCACTCATGTGGCCCACTGGAACAATGCATCATTTCAATGTCTGAGGGGCTTCTCCACCAGACTCTGCCTCTTCATGAGCCAGTAGTGGATGAAAGCTAGGTTGTATTCCTTCCGCATACAGCCTTTGCGTTGGATGAACGAAGCTTCAATGCGCTCGGCACATACTCCTGCAGCCTGGAAAGTGGCCGTTGACAGCATTCCCTTTACGGACATCTCTCTGCGCTGGCTGACCAACAAGTTTCGGGCAGACCAAAAAGTATCTGTCATCCAGTTGATGATCTACCAGCAGCAGTTAATTGTTTTTGTTAAATCAAAATAAAGTTATTCATAATTTTTAAAAAATATTTACAAAAATAAACCATGCAGGCTCTTAATGTCTGTCTCTTTCACTCTCTATTGTTAGGCATTTTGGAGAGTAATTGGGACTCACTCACATTGTAGGTCTGGACTCACTCCAGGTCATTGAAGCACACAAGCCTCCAAACCAGGACAAGGTTGTAGTCCTCTTGGAGGATCTCCAGGGAAAGAAATCCATTATTCCTATCTGGTCTGACCCGTAAGAGTTACGTTGGCAGGAGTCAGCGCCTTGTACTTTGACTCTTGGTAGGGTCACCCATGCCAAACAGGTCAAGAGGGAGAGGCCAGACAAAGAGTAGCCCACTGGTCACAGGTTTGGTGGTTCAGCTCAGGGCTAGCAACCCTGACTGGTAAAACAAATATTGTTACAGAAACAGCAATGAAGAATCCTTCTTTATCTGTGTCCTTCATTACTGACATAAACACCAGCAGCGTAACAGGCAGTGATTGTCTGAAAATAATGAATAAAGCTCATGTTTGTTTACTGTGGTTTCATGGTCATTGTTGAAGAGTCTCAGCTGTTAATTCCAGGAATTATTTAATTATCGAAGCGCGAATATCTCAGAACAATTCCATGTCCTGTAATTTAACCACCACGGTTCTTTACCCGCAGTGTGTCACCATGTCACTGTGACAGTAATCACTGCCAGTAAATCGAGGTATCATAATATCAGCAGTCTTTGCGTCACTAAGCCATTGAATTAGCGGGCAGTATCATTGTATCAAAACACTACGGTATCATGTTGCCAATGAATAGATGTAACACTGTATCAGCTCACAGAATCTCGCAACAGTTACGGTACTGAAGGGAAACATTCTGCACATCAATGTACGAGCAATCCAGCTGGTCTACCCCCCTCCCTCTCCCCACAGCCCTGCTTTTCTCCTTCCTTTCAGGTACTCAGCTCACTCCTTACTGAGCGCTACGATTGAATCGCTTCCTCTGGCAGCGCATTCCAGACACTAAACTGTGCAAATACAAATTTTAAATAATAATAATAATAATAATAAATAATCAAGTACACGAGTTGTAGAGTGCCAAAGAGTGAGTCTATAGATTGTGGATTCAGTTCCATGTTGGGCAGTGAAGTTCAAGAGCATGATGGTTGAGGAGTAATAATTGTTCTTGAACCTGGTGATGTGGGACTTGAGGCTCCTGTATCTCCATCCTGATGGCAGCAGTGAGAAGCGAGCATGGCCTGGGACTGTGGGCGTCCTTGATGATGGATTCTACCTTCCTGGAACAGTGTAGATGTGCTCAGTGGTGGGGAGGGATTTACTTGTGAAGGACACTTCCATCACGTTTCCAGAGGCAGTCCCAGTTCCTCCAGTCCATCCCTCATTTGGCAGATCTTTTCCTCTCCCTTGCTAAAACCCTTACATCTTTCCTGAATTCTTCCGGGCACAACTGGGCACCACATACTAAGGAGACCAGTGACCCCAGTACCAACCCCTGGCATACTCAACCACTGTCCTCTCATTTCACTGCTTTCTCTCTATGCTGTTATGACCTTCGAGGTTAATGATACCAATTATGTAGAACATTGACAAAAGCCCATCAGTCACATTCACTTCATTAAGAAAAACTCCCTCTTGTTAGTTAGACATGATTTGATTTTAATAAATCTATTCTGGCTTCCTCGGGTCATGTTAGAGAGAAGGGGTTGGTTTTAAAGAAGATGAGCTTTATTCGTCACACCTACATCGAAGCATCGAAACATGCAGTGAAGTAAGTGCATCATTTACATCAATGACAAACACAGTCCGAGGGTTTGCTGGGGGCAGCTCACCAGTTTCACTATGCGTCTGGCTCCAACATAGCGCACCAACTACTCATTAAACCCAACCTGTATACCAGAGGAAACCCATGCAGTCACAGAGAGAACATATAAAGTTCTTCCAGGGAGTGGTGAGGATTGAATCCCAGTTTGTGACCTCTGGTGCTATAAAGCATTATGATAGCCACCCTGTACTCATGATCATCATTATGTGCCATGTCGTATGACGGGTCTTCCATCTGCCTTTAATCTGAGAGGTTCTAATAAGCTCTTCAAAACTCATGCCTGTCCATCCCGTGATCTAACTCATGAATGTCACGAACACAGGAAAATCTGCAGCTGCTGCAAAGCCGAGCACACACAAAATGCTGGAGGAGCTCAGCAGGCCAGGCAGCATCTGTGGAAAAAAGTAAGCAGTTGACGTTTTGGACCGCAACCCTTCATCGGGATTTGAAAGGAAGGAGAGAAGTCAAAGTAAGAAGGTGGAGGGAGGGGAGGAAGAAGTACAAGGTGGCAGGTGATTGATGAAACCAGGAAAGGAGTGAAGTAAAGAGCTAGGAAGTCAACTGAAGAAAGAGATAAAGGGTGGGAGAAGGGAGAATCTGATAAGAGAGGACAGAAGTCCATGGAAGAAAGGGAAGGGGGAGGAGCACCAGAGGGAGGTGATGGGCAGGTAAGGAGATAAGGGAAGTGAGGGAAAAGAGAATAGGGAATGGTGAAAATCATGAAGGGGGAAGCATTATCAGAAGTCCCGGAAACTGATGTTCATGCCAGCAGGTTGGAAGCTAGCCAGACAGAATTTAAAGAGTTGTTCTTCCAACCTGAGAGTGGCCTCATCACAACCTTAGAGGAGGCCACGGACTGACTTGTCAGAATGGGAATGGGATGCATAGTCGACTGCGACTTTTTTCTTCCACCAAATTTTCCCTTCACTGCAACATGTTCCTGCTTCTCTTCCCTCACTACCTGCCCCAGAAATTCCAGCTGGTGTTTCCTGATTGACGATATCAGCTCTCTTCTTATTCTGGCTTTTTGTAACACTTCCTCATTTGATACCCGGTCCGCTGTGCTACCTTGTTTGATTACTAGTTTAATTAGTTTGGCTCAACACTGTGGGCTGGAGTGCCTGTTCCTCTGCAGATGTGCGGTACGTCCTATGTTCCAAGTGACTGTGAATTCTGTCCAGAATGCTTGGTTCTAAGGCATTCCCTACCACAGGTAGGCAGGCTGCTGAAGAGGGTGTTGCTTTCATCTATCATGATATTGAGTACAAGAGCTGGGACATCAAGAGCTGTACCAGACATTGGTAAGGGCACTTTTGGAATATAGTTCTGTTTGTGATTTTTTTTCCTGGGGCATAGGAGGCTGAAGGCTGGCTTTATCGAGGATTATAAAATCATGGGGAGGCATCAATAAGGTGAAGACCACAGACTTTTCCCCAGAGTAGGCGATGGATTCCAAAGCTCAAGGACGTACAGTACAGTAGATTTAAAGTGAGAGAGGAAAGATTTAAAAGGGACTTGACAGGTCAAGATTTTCATACTGAAGGTGGTTGGTACATGGGATGAGCTGCCAGAAGAAAGAATCATGACGGATACATGGATAGGAAATGTGTGGAAGAATGTGTACCAAATGCAGACAAATGAGACTAACTCAGTTAGGCTACTGGATGAATTGGGGTGAAGAATTGTTTCTGTGCTGTAGAGCTCTTTGACTCTACAACACAGATGTTAAGCTGACTGCTCTTCTGTTACTTGCCGGCTCTATCTCTGAAGGGTATATTTGAAATATAAAATATAAAAATATAAAATATAAAATATAAAAAAATCATAGTCTATCTAGTTTGTTATTCTCAAGCCCTCCAATCCTTGCAATATCCTCATAATCTTTCTTGCATCCTTTCCAGTTCAATGACATTTTTTCCATAGCAGGACAAACAGAACTATATTCCAAAAGTGCCCTTACCAATGTCTGGTACAGCTCTTGATGTTCCAGCTGTTGTACTCAATATCATGAAATATTTGTAGTTTTCCAGTCCACAGCTACCATCCCTAATCTGTAGATGTTTAGAACCTAGGGTTGCTTCAATTTCTCTCCAACTGGCCTCATTTCACAACTTTGACATCCTTCAGCTATTTTCTCACTAGCTTTCCTTGTGAACCCATCAGTCAGATAACTTCATCAACAGCTTTCTCCCGTGGCAAATAAAAATCATAAAAACTGCAGTTTCTGGAAATCAGAAATTTCTGCTTTACACTTTCAGATCTGAAACAAGAACTTCCCACAGGTGCTGCCTGACTTGCGGAGTGATTCCGCCACTTTTGGTTTGTCTTGGTGCTGTGTACAGCTATAGCAATACTTCCTCCTCTCCCTCCCCCCCCCCCCCCATTTATATATGCCAATCACCTTGTTATGAAGTCCTGCCGAAGGGTCTCGGCCCGAAACATTGACTGTACTCCTTTCCATAGATGTTGCCTGGCCTGCTGAATTCCTCCAGCATTTTTGTGTGTGGCGTGGGCTTCCAGCATCTGCACATTTTCTCTTGTTTGTTATGAAGGTTAAGTTTCCATTAGGTTTTTTAACATAATTTTACCTGACACCAGCCAAAAGATTATTAACTTGAAACTCTCCTCTCCTATCAGGTTCCTTTTTTTCAGCCCTTTACTTTTTCCACCTATCACTTCCCAGCTTCTCACTACCTTCCCCCTCACCTGGTTTTACCTATCACCCTCCAGCTTGTACTCCTTCTTCCCCCCCCCCGACTTTTTCTTACCCCTTCCTTTCCAGTCCTGATGAAGGGTCTTGCCCTGAAGCATCAACTCCATAGATGCTACCTAACCTCCCTCCTGGGCAGCCCCCAGCCTTTTGTGTGTATTACTTTGGATTTTCAGCATCTGCAGAATCTATTGTGTTTATGAACTGAAACATTGTCCTGAATCTTGCTAGTAAATGTTCCCAATGCATCCACCAATGAAGACACACCTGGGTCATTTGCACATCTCTTGCCAAATATAAACTAATTGGCAGATTGGGCAGATGAGAAACTGAAATCCTATTCATTTCAATGGGATTCGTATGGGCTGTAGTGAGAATCTGAAACCCTATTCATTTCAATGGGATTCGCATGGCTGTGGTTAAACAGCAAAAAAGAAAGTTAACTCTTTCTTTATTAACCTCAATTCCATTCAAATATTAATCTGTTTTAGATATTTTTCAATCAATTATTTCACTTTAAAAGTTTTGATTTGTCTTTGAACGTCTGAACCCTCTAACCCAGGATCTGTGCTTCCAGCCCCCAGATGCTCCATCTCGATTATGACTGATCAACCAGATCATCTCCAGTTTTCTCTCTACTTGCTCAACATTTGGCACTATTCCTCAAATTTCCTGTTGGGCTGTGTCTGCTCCGAGTTCAGCTGCCCCTGTGAGGGGGGCCTTCCTGACATTCTTCCTACGGTCCCACAGGCTGAAGGTGATGGCAGCTCCACCAGCCGTCAGGGGAGCAGCAACAGTGCCGAGAGTTTGCAGTGGTTCGTCAGGCTGTTCCAAAGGAATATAGTTAGAATTCCAAACAATACCGAGGAGGAAAACTGAAAAGATACTGCCCGCTTCAGCAGGGAGCAGCGCATATCTTGGACTTTGTCGGTGAACAGCTCCTGTCCTGCAGTTATCAGAATATTTAACAGTCCCCATGATTGAGTTTAGGAGCTGAGAGGTAATGTTACAGCTATATAGGACCCTGGTCAGACCCCACTTGGGGTACTGTGCTCAGTTCTGGTCACCTCACTACAGGAAGGATGTGGAAACCATAGAAAGGGTTACAAGGATGTCTGGATTCCAGACCCAGCCAGTCACCTTCTACCACCACTCTTCTCCGCCTCGCGGAATTAGTCCTCACCCTTAACAATTTCACCTTTGGCTCCTCCCACTTCCTCCAAACTAAAGGTGTAGCCATGGGCACCCGCATGGGTCCTAGCTATGCCTGCCTTTTTGTCAGCCACGTGGAGCAGTCTATGTTCCAAGCCTACACCGGTATCTGTCCTCCGCTTTTCTTGCGTTATATCGACAACTGCATCGGTGCTGCTTCCTGCACGCATGCTGAGCTCGTCGACTTCATTAACTTCGCCTCCAACTTTCACCCCACCCTCAAATTCACCTGGTCTATTTCCGACACCTCCCTCCCCTTTCTAGATCTTTCTGCTTCTATCTCTGGAGACAGCCTATCCACCATCGTCTACTACAAACCTACTAACATCCACAGCTACCTAGACTATTCCTCCTCCCACCCTGTCTGCTGCAAAAATGCTATCCCTTTCTCTCAATTCCTCCGCCTCCGCCGCATCTGCTCTCAGGATGAGGCCTTTCATTCTAGGACAAAGGAGATGTCTTCCTTTTTTAAAGAAAGGGGCTTCCCTTCGTCCACTATCAACTCTGCCCTCCATCGCGTCTCCCGTATTTCACGCACCTCTGCCCTCACCCCATCCCCCCGCCAGCCCACCAGGGATAGAGTCCCCCTGGTCCTCACCTATCACCCTATCAGCCTACAGATCCAACGCATAATCCTCCGTAACTTCCACCACCTCCTACGTGATCCCACCACCATCCACATCTTCCCCTCCCCCCCCACTCTCGGCTTTCCTCAGGGATCGCTCCCTACGCGACTCCCTTGTCCATTCATTCCCCCATCCCTCCCCACGGACCTCCCTCCAGGCATTCATCCCTGCAAACGGAAGAAGTGCTACACCTGCCCCCACATTTCTTCCCTCACCACCATCCCAGGCCCCAGACAGTCCTTTCAGGTGAGGCACCACTTCACCTGCGAGTCAACTGGGGTGATATACTGTATCCGGTGCTCCCGATGTGGCCATTTATACATTGGGGAGACCCGCTGCAGACTAGGAGACCGTTTCGCCGAACACCGGCGCTTGGTCCTCCAGCAGTGGTGGGGTCTCCCACACTTCAATTCCACAGACCACTCCCACTCCAACATGTCTGTCCATGGCCTCCTCTACCGTCAAGATGAGGCCACACGCAGGTCGATGGAGCAATACGTTATCTCCCGCCTAGGTAGCCTCCTACCTACTGGCATGAACATTCAACTCACTGACCTCCATTGATACCCCTGCCCCCCACCCTTACCCCCATCCCTGTTTTAGTCTGGTTCTCTTTCTCTCTCTTTTTTCCCCCTTCACTATAATCTCTCCCCCCAGCCCTACCTTTCCTTCTCTTTTATTTCCCATAATTCTCCACCTTCCCCCTAGCCCATTTCCCTCCAGTCTATCACTTCCCAGCTCTCTACTTTATCCCTCCCCCCACTTCTTATCTCCCCTCGACCATCCCATGTTACTTCACTCCTGATGAAGGGTTTCAGCCCGAAATGTCGTTATTACCTCCTCCCATAGATGCTGTCTGGCCTGCTGAGTTCTGCCAGCATTTTGTGTTTTTTGTTTTTTACTTACAAGGATGTTGCCTGGATTGGAGAGCATGCCTTATGAGAATAGATTGTGAACTCAGCCTTTTCTCCTTGGAGCGACAGAGGATGAGTGGTGACCTGATAGAGGTGTACAAGATGATGAGAGGCATTACTAACTGGGATGTACTGCAAGGGGGGCTCTGTGGGGGCGTTGAGGAGGTCACTGAATGCACAACGGACTATATTAACTTTTGTGTGGATGCAGTTGTCCCTGTTAGAACTGTTCGCTGCTATCCCAATAATAAGCCCTGGATCACTAGTCACATCAAAGGCCTCCTAAACCAGAAGAAGAGGGCCTTTAAAGATGGTGATCGGTTGGAGCTTAAAAGAGTTCAGAAGGAACTCAGAGTACAGATAAGGGGGGCAAAGGAGCAGTATAGGAGGAAGCTAGAACAAAAGCTGCAGAAAAAAAGCATGAAGGAGGTGTGGGATGGGATGAAGATCATCACCGGATGCGGTGCAAAGCGGGGGGCGAACATAAGTGGAGATGTGGAGAAAGCGAACCAGCTGAACAACTTCTTCAACAGTTTCGACAGCTCAATCTCATCCTCACCGCAGAAATCCACACCAGGCTTACTTCCCTCACAGGAAAATAGCCACTCACAGGAGACCTTGCCCACGCCCAGGATTACGGCTGCACAGGTGGAAGGTCAACTGAGGAAGATCTGTACCAGCAAGGCGGCTGGACCGGATGGAGTTTCCCCACGATTACTGAGGGCCTGTGCGACTGAGCTGGGAGAACCACTACAGCGCATCTTCAACATGAGCCTGGAGCAGAGAAGAGTACCCGAACAGTGGAAAACATCCTGTATTGTCCCGGTACCGAAGAAACCACAACCAAAGGAGTTGAATGACTTCAGACCTGTTGCCTTGACGTCGCACGTTATGAAGACCATGGAGCGGCTGATAATACAGAATCTGAGGCCACAAACCAGGCACGCCCAGGATCCTCTTCAGTTTGCGTATAAGGAGAAGGTGGGAGTGGAGGATGCTATCACGTATTTGCTGCATAAATCACTCTCTCATCTAGAGGGGGTCAGTTGTGCTGTGAGGATTACATTCCTTGACTTCTCTAGTGCCTTTAACACCATCCAGCCCAAGATCTTAAGGCACAAACTAACGGAGATGGGAGTAGACTCTCACATGGTGGATTGGATAGTGGACTATTTGACTGATAGACCTCAGTATGTGCGGTTGGGAGACTGTAGGTCTGACACGGTGGTCAGCAGCACAGGGGCGCCGCAGGGAACCGTACTCTCTCCGGTCCTGTTCACCCTGTACACATCAGACTTCCAATATAACTCGGAGTCCTGCCATGTGCAGAAGTTCGCTGATGACACGGCCATAGTGGGGTGTGTCAGGAATGGACAGGAGGAGGAGTATAGGAAACTGATACAGGACTTTGTGATATGGTGCAACTCAAACTACCTGCGTCTCAATATCACCAAGACCAAGGAGATGGTGGTGGACTTTAGGAGATCTAGGCCTCATATGGAGCCAGTGATCATTAATGGAGAATGTGTGGAGCAGGTTAAGACCTACAAGTATCTGGGAGTACAGTTAGATGAGAAGCTAGACTGGACTGCCAACACAGATGCCTTGTGCAGGAAGGCACAGAGTCGACTGTACTTCCTAAGAAGGTTGGCGTCATTCAATGTCTGTAGTGAGATGCTGAAGATGTTCTATAGGTCAGTTGTGGAGAGCGCCCTCTTCTTTGTGGTGGCGTGTTGGGGAGGAAGCATTAAGAAGAGAGACGCCTCACGTCTTAATAAGCTGGTAAGGAAGGCGGGCTCTGTCGTGGGCAAAGTACTGGAGAGTTTAACATCGGTAGCTGAGCGAAGGGCGCTGAGTAGGCTACGGTCAATTATGGATAACTCTGAACATCCTCTACATAGCACCATCCAGAGACAGAGAAGCAGTTTCAGCGACAGGTTACTATCGATGCAATGCTCCTCAGACAGGATGAAGAGGTCAATACTCCCCAATGCCATTAGGCTTTACAATTCTACCGCCAGGACTTAAGAACTTTTTAAAAGCTATTATTAATGCTTTTTGAGATAGTGATTTAGATGCATATCATATTTTTTACTGAGTTAAGTATTGTATGTAATTAGTTTTGCTACAACAAGTGTATGGGACATTGGAAAAAAAAAGTTGAATTTCCCCATGGGGATGAATAAAGTATCTATCTATCTATCTATCTATCTATCAATCTATAGTCAGAGGCATTTTATTATTATTAGAGGCTATTTGTGACATATTTAAGAGCATTTAATAGGTAGTGGGAGCTTATCCCCACTACCACCCCTAGCTTTAACAATCTTAAGGAACCATGTTCTATGAGACTATGAAATAAAATTGAAGCCGTTGACTTGGAGAGAAGTCCCATCTGGACAATGTTCTCTTCTCGTTTCTGTTGGAAGACAGGATATATAGGAGCCTGAAGTCCCACACATCTAGATTCAACAGCAGCTTCTTCCCTATTGCTATCAGGTTCTTGAACTGACATGTAAAACCCTATCACTACATAGGACTACATTTCACTCAACTTGCACTAATGTCATTATGTTTATATTTGTTTACTTTGTTGTGTAAATTATGTATAATTTATGTTAATTTAAGGCTATGTAATCAATGTTTGTAAAGTACAATGACATTACTGAAAAAAGCAGATTTTCATGGCATTTTTACCTTCCATCTGTGTAGAGTGCACAAAAGTGTCTTCGTCATTCATTAATGGTTTCAAGAACTACAGCACTGTGCAAAAGTTGTAGGCACATGTAAAACATTTCCGTAAAGTGAAGATGCTTTTAATGAAAGGAAAAGTTTCTAAATATCAGAAAATTTACTATAAAGAGCAATAAACAGTTAAAAATTAAATCGATCAATGTTTGGTGCAACCATCCTTTGCCTTTAAAACCATCAATTCTCTGTCAGGCAGTTTTATAAGAAATTCGGCTGGTAGGTTGTTCCAAGCATCTTGGAGAACTTGCCACAGTTCTTCTGCAGACTTTGGCTGTCTGGCGTGTTTCTGTCTCTCCAGACGGCCTCGATGATGTTAGGATCAGGGTTCTCCGGAGGACACACCATCTGAAACCATCTAACAAATCTAACGTGCCCAAGACTTTTACACAGTGCTGTATATATCTAAGTCAGCAAAAGCACAGAGAACTGTAAATTCCAATGAAGAATTGAAAAGTTACACAAAAAAGCAGGAAAAACAACAATTTAGATTAAGAGAGTGGTTGACATCCTTGCAACTTGACTTTTATGCAAGAAAATGTGTTTCAGTTTTGGCCACGAATTGACAGAGCTGAGACGTGTTTGAATTGAGATGAGCATAGAGGTTAGAGGTCCAGCAGGATAGATGGTGTCTCTGGGTTGGGAAACATAATTAATAGGCTGAATCTGCCGGGCCAGGCCCACCATCCACAATCACCACTCAACTTGTCCCCACACTTGCACCGGCTTGGATGGACACATAGATACAATCACAAAATAGGCACGCCGGCACCTCTAGAGCCATAGAATCATAGCGTATTACAGCGCAGAAACCTCAGTGCTGTGCTGTTCTATGACTCTACTTTCTTAGCGGGTTATGGAGATTTGGCACATCAGCAAGTGTTGTAACAAATTCTACAGATGCTCTGTTGAAAGCCAGAGACCTTTTTCCAGGGCAGAAATGGCTAATATGATGGGGCATAATTTTAAAGTGTTTGGAGGGAAGTATAGAGGAGGGGATGCCAGAGTAAAGTTTTTCTGCACAGAGAATGGAGGGATGATGGTAGAGGCAGATGCTCTAAGGTTTCTGACTCCTTAAAACCTGTCGCTTCAGGCAGATTAGGAAAAGGAAGAGTCTGATCTCAAACATTTGCCGCTGCATTGTGGCTGTCCCCACTCATAGGGAAGGCTTCAGGAGTAAACCTCGAGGAAAAGTTAAGAGCTGGAATTCCTAAGGCAGTCCTACATTGAGTTCAATGCTAACTGGCAACATCAACCACAAAGGAAAATTTGGCAGGAAGATAGAGGATTGGGAAGCATTTAAAAACCTACAGAGAGCAACTAGAAGAATCATTAGGAGGGAAAGATAAAGTATGAAAGCAAGATAGCAAACAATATCAAAGTGGATAGTAAAAATTTTTTGAAGTATGTAAAAAAATAAAAGAGAGATGAGAGTGGATATAGATCAGCTAGAAAATGAGGTTGGGGAAATACTAACAGGGGCCAAGGAGATGGCAGATGAACTAAATGAATATTTTGCATCATTCTTCACTGTGGGAGACTCTAGTAGTGTGGCTGATGTTGTAGTATGTGAAGGAAGAGAAGTGGTTGCAGTTACTATTACAAGGGAGAAGGTACTCAAAAAGCTGAAAGACCTAAGGGGAAATAAGTCTCCTGGGCCAGATAAACCGCATCCGAGGGTTGTGAAAGTGGCAGCAGTAGAGATTGTAGTGGCATTAGAAATGATCTTTCAAAAATCATTGGACTCTGGCATGGAGCCAGAGGGAGGAAGGCAGCAGAAATAAAATTATAGACCTGTTAGCCTGACCTCAGTGGTTGAGAAGATGTTGGAGTCAATTGTTAAGGATGAGGTGATGGAGTACTTGGTGACCCAGGACAAGGTAGGACAAAGTCAGCATGGTTTTTATGAAGGAAAATCCTGCTTGACAAGACTGTCAGAATTCCTTGAGGAGATTACAAGTAGGACAGAGAAAGAGGATGGAGTGGATGTTGTCTATTTGGACTTTTAGAAACCCTTGACAAGATGTCATACATGAGGCTACTTACCAAGTTAAGAGCCCATGCTATTCCAGGAGTGTTACTGGCATGGTTAGAGCATTGCCTGATTGGTAGGATGCAGCAAGTGGGAATAAAATGATCCTTTTCTGGTTGGCTGCCAGTGACTAGCGGTGCTCTGCAGGGATCGGTGTTGGGACCACTTCTTTTTATGCTGTATATAAATGATTTAGTTGATGGAATAGATGGCCCTGATGCCAAGTTTGCAGATGATACGAAGATTGGTGGAGGGCCTGGTAGTGCTGAGGAAACAGATAGGACTTAGACAGATTAAGAGAATGGGCAAGAAAGTGGCAAATGAAACATTGGAAAATGCATAGCCATGCACTTTGGTAGAAGAAATAAATGTGCAGCCTATTTTCTAAGCAATGTTAGCATTCATTTCAAGTGGCACTGGTGAGGCCTCACCTTGAGTATTGTGAACAGTTTTGGGCTCCTTATTTAAGAAAAGATGTGCTGCCATTGAAGACGGTCCAGAGGAGGTTTTCAAGGATGATTCCCGGAAAGAAAGGGTTATCATACGAGGGACATTTGCTAGCTCTGGGTCTATACTTGCTGGAATTTAGAAGGACGAGGGGGGGATCACAACAGGTGATCCCATGGCATGAGGGCCTGGCTCACACAACAACCGAGGCAGCGTAGCTCCCCCGCCATCGCTCTCGCCAATGATCTGGTGAACCGGACTTGCAGTATTCTACAATACTGATATCCACCAGGTTCTTGCGAACACAAGAAAAATGTCCAAGACAATCATTGGTACCGTTTGTGGAACGCGGCACTTCTGTGCACCGCCTTTGATGTGGTGTAGCAGATCAGCTTCTTCACTATCAAACAACCCACTGATGGGGTAAGCCTGCAATACTTGATGATCTTAATAACAAGCACTGTCATGTAGTTTTATAAAAGAGGTAAAGGGTGAACAATTGGACCTTAGTTTGGACACAGAAAGGCCGCTGTGAACAAGCTTACCACCACCTTTCTCTGTGTAAAACACTTACTTTCATCATCCCCCCCCATACGTTCCTCCAATCACCCTAAAATTATGTACCCTGGTATTAACCATCTCTACCCTGGGAGAAAGTCTCTGGCTATACACTTTTTCTATGCCTCTTACCATCTTGTACAACTCTTTCTCATTGCATCTCATCCTCCTTCACTCCAAAGAGAAATTCTCTCACTCGCTCAACCTACCTTCATAAGATATGTTCTCCAATCCAGGCAACATCCCGGTAAATCTCAAGTAAGTTCAGATAAATTATACATTTTGCTATTTCAGTTACTTCCTAAAAAAACAGCAACTTCCATTATATAAATCCTCACTTGTAAAAATTCATGCTGAATCTGTCTTCTCAGCTCACATTTTCTAAGTGTTCTGTCATTGTCCTAATCTGTAAATTCCAAAACCTTCACCACACAAAAATTTAAAGCAACAGGCCGATAATATCTTGTGCCTCTCAAATTCCTTTCTTAAATAATACAAGTTACGCATGCAGTCTTTTAATCCAAAAAAGAGACCTAGATCCTTAATCGGTATCGAAGTGGCAGGGTCTCGGTCCAAGAGCGAGGAATGTCCCGAAATCTGACCAAATTCAAACGGTCAGGGTGTCGGAGTTGGAGGCACGGGACAAGCCAGTGTTCAGCTCACGGCTTGCGAGGTTTGCTCTACGCTGAGCTGGGGCGGTGGTCTGCAACTAATAGTCTCTTGGATTGGCAGCAGTGATGTGTGGCTTATGGCGGTGTACTCCCTTTCGTGAACTTCAGTTACAAATGTCATTTGCTTGCTTTTGTTTTTTTAGGTATTTGACAGTCTTTTTTTAATGGTTTCCGTTTAGTTTCCTTGCTTTGTTGGCTGCCTGAAAGGAGACAAATCTCAAAGTTGTGTATCGCATACATACTCAGATAAAGTATGTACTTCAAAACTCTGCAGTTTTGAACTTTGAACTTGTTCAACCAAAAGTTCCTTGAAAAGTCATTTCAGCTTGGAAACCCTGGGATGAAAACCAACGGTCTTTAGGAAAATTTCTAAATTTCCATGTTTACTTTATCTTTTTGTGAATTCCTTTTGTGGTTTACAGCTGGAACGGACACAAACGGATCAATATACATAGGCATCTGCAAGACTGAATTATCACAAGTCAGGTGAAGTTTATTGTCATTTAACTACATATAGGTATAAACATATATAATATATAGAAACAAGACAACGGTTCCTTGAATCAGAATGTAAAGCACAGTATTACACATAACATAATAATTTATGAAAGTACGGATAAAATCTACAGAAGAATCACACATAAATAACAGACTAAAGTGCATTAATATAAAATACTTTAAGGTACAGAACAGATGAACCAGTGACACTTCAAATACGATATGGCACAGAGTTCAAAAGCCAAATGGCCCGAGGGAAGAAACTGTTTCCCCTCCTGATCATTCTTGCTTTTATGCATCGTAGTCTCCTGCCCGATGGTAGAAAGTCAGAGAGGATGCTGGATGGATGGTGGGATCCTTCATAATACTAAGGGCCCTCCGTATGCAGCGCTGCTCATAAATGTCCCCGATGGACGGTAGGGAGACCCTATGATCCTTCCAGCTGTTCTCACAGTCCTTTGTAAGGACTTCAGGCCTGATTGTCGACTGCTCCTGTAGATGTAACCTGTCAGGATAGTGCTCCTGTAGAACACAGTTAAGATGGGGAGGGGGATGTGAGCCTTGCTAGCTTCTTAGGAAGTGGAGGTGCTGCCGTGCCTTGTTGTTCGGGGAAGTGTGATATTAAGGGATCAGGTGAGGTCATCCGTGATGTGAACTCCCAGGAACTTGGTGCACTTAACTCTCTCTATGGAGGAGCCATTTATTCGCAGAGGGGGTGATGCACCATCAATAACTCACTCTGAGACGTAAGAAGCGAGATATCGGCTTTTATTGACTGGAAGAATGAACAACACTACATCCTGGAGAATGAGGCCGGGCTCAGACCTCAATCGCCTTTATACAGGGGTCTGTGGGAGGAGCCACAGGAGCAGTCAGCGGGGGTCTGTGGGAGGAGCCACAGGAGCAGTCCAGACAGGTATATGTAGTTCACCACAGGGGGATGGTTTGTCTGTGTCTTCCTGAAGTCCACAATGATTTCCTTTGTCTTCTTCACACTCAGGCTTAGGTAGTTCTTCTCACATCAGTCCATCAATCACTCCACTTGCTCTCTGTACTCCATTTTGTCATCATTCTTGATGAGGCCAACCACTGTTGTGTCAACCGTAAACTTGATAACACGGTTTGAGCTGGGTGCTGCTGTACAGCCAAACAATGGCAACGTGAACAGCAGTGGGTGGAGCACACGGCCTTGGCAAGTGCTAGTGCTCAGCGTAATGGGATGGGAGATGTTGCTGCTCACACAGACTGACTGTGGTCTTACTGTTTGGAAGTCCAGCGTCCATTTGCAGAGGAAGGTGTTGAGACCCAGCGAGGACAGTTTCCCCACCAGTTTCTGGGGTATGATGGTGTTGAATGCCAAAGTGAAGTCTATGAACTGCAGTCTGGTGTGTGAGACCCCATTTTCCAGGTGGGACAGGACAGAGTGGAGGGCAGAGGTCATGGCATCGTCAGTGGTTTGATTTGAGTGATTAACAATCTGGAAAGGATCAGGAGAAAGGCTTTAATGTGCTCCATGACCAGACGCAAAAGCATTTCATAATGGTTGATATTAGTGCCCCTGAATGATAGTCACTTCAGTAGATCACTGTCACCATCTTTGGTACTGGAATGATGGTGAAAAGCGAGGGGACAATGGACTATTCTAGAGCAATGTTGAATATATCCGTCAGCACCTCCATCAGTTGGGCTGCGCAGTCTCTCAAAACCCAACCTGGCATATAATCGGGCCCCGCAGCTTTGTGTGGGTTGACTCTGGCCAGGGACTGCCTCACCTCAGCTTCAGCCAGATGGAGTGTCTGTTCCCCTGGGAGGAGGAGTGCCTTCCTCACCAGCGCATTGTTCCATGCATCCAACTGGGCGTAGTCTCAAACACACACACTTGAATGCCCACGTTTCAACCTCCCTTCGGGCTAAAGAAACAGTGACATCATAGCTCATACCAGCAGGTTCAAGGGCACAGAGTTTCTGTCCCGGTGTTCTCTGAGTCTGGAACGGACCTTTCATACGCCAAAGGTGAATACGTGATCTCTCAATCTGCCTTGCCGAGTCCCTTGCTGACCTGCTCCGCACTTACTCTGAAGCCCTAACATTACGTTCTGCAGACACAAGAGGCTGCAGGTGCTGGATTCTGAAGCACCAGACAATCTACTGGAGGGAACTCAGTGGCATGTGTTCTGATGTGGGGCTTTGAGCCAAAACGTTGACAATTCATCTCTTTCCACAGACGCTGAACAGCCCACTGAGGCCCTCCAACGGATTGCCGATGATATGCCGCACAAGTTTTTAATGCTGTGAGTGGTGGGTGCCTGGAATGCGCTGCCGGGGGTAGTGGTGGTCAAATATTACAGGGGCATTTAAGGGGTTTTAAGATAGGCACATGAATATGCAGAGATTAGAAGGGTACGGGCAGTGAGCAGGCAGGAGGGATTAGGTGTCATTTATGAACTAGTTCAGCGCAACATTGTGGGCTGAATAGCCTGTTCCTGTGCTGTTGCATGCTTTTGGTGACTAATTGCTTGCTGTAATATATTCTGTGCTCTCTTTCCTCTTTATTGCCTCTATGTATGGCATGATCTGGCCGGGTGGTAGGCTGGAAATGCATCTCTACGAAAGGAGGTGTAAGGCGCTCCTTCCCACCGCAGGCCTGCAGTCTCCCCTGGGCAAGGTATGGCACCGGCTTAGCCCCCCACCCACTTCCTCCCCCAATCAGGGTCACGTGAAGCCATGGGAGCAGCTGGTGCGGAACACAATTCCCGGCTATGGGACCACTGATGCCAGGCAGACAATCTCTGAAGAGTGTTGATAATGGCTGGGGTCACGCGCCATGTAAAGACTCTGCCCTGAAGACAATGGCAAACTACTTCTGTAGAAAAATTTGCCAAGAACAATCATGGCAACGGAAAGACCATGATCAGCCACATCATACGACACGGCACATAACAAGCTGATCTTCCTGGATGGGTCACAGGCAAAGCTTCTCTCTGTCTCTTGGTACCCATGACAATAATAATCCAATAAAAAGAAAAGTACAAAACTGGGGGTATGGGCAAGGATACACTTAACCTCAATTCTCCATACCCCTGTGGAGTGGGATGATGAGGGGTTAGGTGTATCAAATTGACAAACCGGGTGGGGTGAGGGGTGTGGAATTAAGAGCCTGTGAAGATTCTCTCGTCTCCAACAGGGATACACGATGGATTTTATGTCCTGTGTAGTTTTCCTTTTTCATTCAGATACTTTAATCCATCTGAATGAGGAACCCGTTAGATTAGAGCAATCCAGCACACCCTCACTTTGCATCCGTGTCACCGAGCACTTGGGCTGTGAGAGATTTCACATCAAAGGCACTTTTCGGAAAGTGAGTAATAGGGCCGGAGATTAACAGTAACTGCATGACTGCATGTGTTTTGTCAACCACTCATCAGTGTCAGTTACCATCAAGTCAGTGTGAAACAGGCAGCCGTTTCACTGTGCAGATGTAGGTGGCATAGCAGGGGATCGCACAAATCATCCGCTACTATTTGCAGGAAAACTACAAGCTCTGGGAACTTGAGCTCAAAACAGGAAATGCTGGAAATTCCAAACAGGTCATCTGGTGACGGGAAGAGGAGGGGCAAGTGAAAAGCCTCTTCACAGCTTCACAGTGATGGTTGTGTCCTCAGCTCCGAGTCAGTTTGGGATGGGGTGAAGCCCCATTCTGCTACAAGGTCAGGCTCCCTATGCTCTACCGTTGCCTTTTGTTGATCTTGGTTCAATATAGGGGAACTGATGACTTTATCTCAAAGATCATGTAAGTTATGCCTGTGATCTGGTCAACATGATCTCTTTACCAATATCATTTATTCACTCATTTATTGATTGGTTGATTGATTGAGATACAGCACGGATCGGCCCTTTGAGCTGCACCCAATTTAACCTTGGCCTCATCACGGGACAACTTACAATGATTAACCTACCATCTAGTACGTCTTTGGAATGGGGGAGGAAACCGGAGCACCAGGAGGGATCCCGCACGATCACAGGGAGAACATATAAAGTCCTCACAGAGAGCAGCGGGAATCGAACCGGGGTTGCTGGTGCTGTAAAGTGTTGTGCTAACCACTAGGCCGCCTTAGTCTGAATGAGTAGGACGTATCTGGGTGGCGGAGCGACCCAACCAGTACGACTGCTGCCTTGTGGCGTCAGAGCGCCTGGTTCGATCCTGACCTCTGATATCTGCTGTGTGGAGTCTGTGTGCTCTCCAAGCAGTGAGCCTGGTTCGATCCTGACCTCCGATATCTGCTGTGTGGAGTCTGTGTGCTCTCCAAGCAGTGAGCCTGGTTCGATCCTGACCTCCGATATCTGCTGTGTGGAGTCTGTGTGCTCTCCAAGCAGTGAGCCTGGTTCGATCCTGACCTCCGATATCTGCTGTGTGGAGTCTGTGTGCTCTCCAAGCAGTGAGCCTGGTTCGATCCTGACCTCCGATATCTGCTGTGTGGAGTCTGTGTGCTCTCCAAGCAGTGAGCCTGGTTCAATCCTGACCTCCGATATCTGCTGCGTGGAGTCTGCATCTTATCCACATCTTTCTGTGTATCCAGAGCACTCAGTGATTTCCTCCGACATCCCAAAGATGTACATGTAAAGATTAAAGGTTAAAGACAAGTTTTCTTTGTCACATGTACATGCAGACTTGGAAAGATGCAGAGAAATGCATTGTGTCAACCACCAACAAAGTTCAAGGATGTGCTGGGGGCAGCTGTAAACAAATTAATTGGATCCTGTAAATTGCCCCTAGAGTGTAGGTAGGTGGTAAATCTGGGGGAAGATACTGCTTATGTGAGGGAGTTTAAATGCATGGTCACAATCAGCATGGACTGGATGGGCCAATTTCTCTGCTCGACTACATCAGTGATAAAAGCAGAACTATTTTCCATTGCAGCCACCTGGAACAGCGACCTGCAGGATTTAAATACAAGAACGAAGTCAAAATATCCTTTTTTTTTAATCATTCCAACTCATCCTGAACTTACTGTAGCTATAACTTGTACTGAGTGTCACCTGTCTGATGTCTGACTCAGTGCGATTGTATCCATGCTGCAGAGACACAAAATACAAGAGATTCTACAGACGCTGGAAATCTTGAGAAATACACAAAAAATGCTAGAGGAACTCAGCAAGTCAGGCAGCATCAATGGAGGGGAGTAAACAGTGGATGTTTCAGGCTGAGACCTAACTTCAGAGTTCCTTTAGCATTTTGAGTGTGCTGCAGAAATACAATATTGCCATAAGGGGGCGGTAATGCCATACTAAAATCTCCTGAAACAGCCCAGCGGTGGGAGCAAAGAAAGACATTAATTTTGAGGATTTTATCTTATATAAATAAATCACAATAGATCAAAACTGAGGATAGGTACCAATGTCCTGAGCTCCCTGCATTTCAATGCAAGGAATGTTGTAGGGAAGGCAGATAATATTGCTGAAGATGAGGTAGCTGGTTTACAAACAAAGGCAATGTGTAGTGAAGAGAGGCTGTTGATAGGGCAAAATTGCAGTCAGCAGGATGAGTTGCAATGTAAAAGGCAGAAAAAATTGAAAAGGGTGAATACAGGACTGAAGGTGTTATATTTGACTGCGCACAGTATAAGGAATAGGGTCGATGAACTTGCAGCACTGTTGCAAATTGGCATGTATGACATTGTAGGCATCACTGAATCATGGCTGAAAGAAAATTATAGCTGGGAGCTTAACATCCAAGGATACACATTGTATCGAAAGGACAGGCAAGAAGGCAGAGGGGACAGTATTGCTCTGTTGGTAAAAAAATGAAGTCAATTCAATAGAAAGATGTGACATAGATGTGACATTGAATTATAGTGCATAGAGCAAAGGAATTGCAAGGGTAAAATGACCCTGGTGGGAGTTGTATACAGACCCCCAAACAGTAGTAAGGATGCGGTCTACAAATTACAATGGGAGATAGAATTGCATGTCAAATGGGCAATGGGGGATTTCAATATGCAGGTAGATTGCGGAAATCAGGTTGGTGCTGGATTCGAGGATGAGGAATTTTTAGAGTGCCTACGAGCTGGCTGTTTAGAACAGCTCATGGTTGAGCCCACTCTTCTGCATTGAGTGTTGTGCAATGAACCGAAATTGATCAGAGAGCTTAAGGTAAAAGAAACCTTAGGGGAAACTGATCATAATATGATTGAATTCACCCTGAAATTTGAGAAGGAGAAGCTAAAGTCAGATGTATCAGTATTACAGTGGAGTAAAGGGAATTACAGAGGCTTGAGAGAGGAGTTGGCCAGAATCGATTGGTAAAGAACACTGATAGGAATGACAGCAGAGCAGCAATGGCTGGAATTTCTGGAAGCAATTTGGAAGGCACAGGATATATATGTACAAAAAAGGAGGAAGTATTCTAAAGGCAAGATGACACAACCGTGGCTAACAAGAGAAGTCAAAGCCAACATGAAAGCTAAAGAGAGGGCATATAATAGAGCAAAAACTACTGGGAAGTAAAAGGATTGGGAAGCTTTTAAAAACCAACATAGGGAACTAAAGAAGGCACTAAGAAGATAAAGCCGGAACAGGAGTGTAAGCTAGCCAATAATATTAAAGAAGATACCAAAAGTTTCTTCAGATACATAAAGTGTAAAAGAAATTGAGAGTGGATTTCAGATCACTGGAAAACATTGCTGGAGAGGTAGCATGAAGGGCAAGGAAATTGCAGATTAACTGAATAAGTATTTTGCATCAGTCTTCACTTGGAAGATACAGCAGTATGATGGAAGTTCTAGGTGTTGGGAGCATGAAGTGTGTGAAGTTAGCATTACTAGGGTGAAGGTTCTTGGGAAACGGAAAGGTCTGAAGGTAGATAAGTCACTGGACTGGCTGGTGTACATCCCAGAGTTCTGAAAGAGGAGACTAAAGCAAGCGTGGAGGCATTCATAATGATCTTTCAGGAATTACTAGATTCTGGAATGATTTCAGAAGAATGGAAAATTGCAAATGTCGCTCCACTCTTCAAACAGGGAAAGGAACAAAAGAAACTATGGGCTGAATTTTCTCTCAAGCTTCTCTGTTCCACAATGAATCCTTGTTTCTCCAGCTGAAGTCCCTCATCCTATCATATGCTGGAAACATATAGCAGTAAGGCAACATCTGTGGAAAAAGAAACAGTTTTTTAAACATTTTAAACATTTTAAAATTTCAGGTGAAAGACCCTTCTTCAAAACAGCTCTGTGCTTCTAGCATTTCTGATTTTATTTCGGGATTTTGGCATCTGCGGGTTTTTTTTAAATTTTGTTCTCCAGTCTCTCAGGTCACTCTGTTTCTTCACAACCATTAAAACTTCTCCAATTGATTTGTGTTTCCTCCATTCTTTTCTGATCTAAACATATCACTTCACTCCACATTATGATGTTATCTGCCACCTGCCTGCCCTTCTCAACAACCTGGGTCCTACTAAACTCTATTTGTCTCCTCCTTAGCTTTCAACCCTCACCCTGGTTTGTAGCTTGGCTCTGGTCCCATCTGATGGCCAATCTGAATCTGATGCCCAGCTGAATTTCAGACTCCAGTCTGATTTGTAGATCATTCATGGGTTATAGCAGAATTCCGCTACTATGAACAGTTGCTGAGCCAAGTTCCCACACAGTTCAAGATGCCTGTAGCTCCACACCAACTAGCAAATCCAACCAGCTGCTCTTCCAAATTCTCATTTGTATGTAAGGGCTTTGTGTAAATCCATGAT
Organism: Hemitrygon akajei; assembly: GCF_048418815.1. Classification (NCBI taxonomy): domain Eukaryota; kingdom Metazoa; phylum Chordata; class Chondrichthyes; order Myliobatiformes; family Dasyatidae; genus Hemitrygon; species Hemitrygon akajei. The sequence goes on from NC_133127.1 coordinate 26,328,115, forward strand.
CTGGGGAGGACCTTAATCACTGAGATGGGCTGATTTGTTTCTCCTCTAGACTTCTGGCATCCTCCATCCATATATTTCCCTGTGCCCTCAAATCCCTCACTGACACCTTTGCCCCAGACATTGGTTCCACCAGCTTTCCCAGCTCAAAGTTATGTTTTCCTCAACTCTGCTCCCAAACGCTGCGTTTTATTTAAAGGCCTAGAAAGAGTGAACATGAAGAGGATGCTTCCTGTAGGGGGGACAGTCTAGGACCAGAGGGCATAGCCTCAGAATAGAAGGTTGTCCCTTTGGAACAACGGTGATGAGGAATTTCTTTAGCCAGAGGGCAATAAATATGTGGGCAAGTCGCTGGATGTACTTAAAGCAGAGGTAGGTAGGCTTTTGATTGGTAAGGGCATTATGGGGTACGATGAGAAAGCAGGAGAGTGATTCTGAGAGGGATAGTAAATCAGCCTTGATGGACTGGTGAACAGATTCGATGGGCTGAATGGCCTGATTCTATCCCTATGTCTTATGGTCTTTTAAGGAAAAAATGAAATGACTGGCATCTTCCAGTCTGTGAATCTGTGACTGATTACCGTGTATATTTACAGCAAGGGATGAGTGTGTAACGGTGCCAAGGACACAATTGTTTGTGTGTGCATGTTTATGTGTGTGGTTGTATCAGACTACAAACTGTGCAAAACAAGTGAAAACATGCATTAATGATACCCCTCTAATTTCAGAATACCTGTAATCAGTCAGCGTGCTGATATAGTAATTACCTCCTCTTCAGTGCACTGAGAATAATTATGGAGTCCCTGCCATTAATTATAGGGCTAGCCCCATGAGAGGGCTTGTGCAACCATTATAGGTGCTCTCTGGCATAGATAAATCTTATTAACTGGAATCAGAGCAACACACACATACAAAATGTAGGAGGAAATCAGCAGGTCAGGCAGTATCTGTGCACAGGGGCTCCCAGTCTGGGGTCCACAGACCCCTCAGTTAGCTCCATAGACACCTGATCTATGGTGAGGAATGAAGAGTTGAAGTTTCGAGCTGAAACCCTTCATCAGGACTGGAAAGGAAGGAGGAAGAATATGGAGGGGAGGGGAAGGAGTACAAAGCTGGCAGGTGATAGGTGAAGCCAGGTGAGGGTTCAAGGTAGGAATCAAAGATGTTGAGCATTTGGATCTGAGTTTGCAGACTTGTTAATTAACACAGCCCCAAGTTTTGCTGTTGACAGCTGGTCTGGCACCTTCATTTCACCCCTTACCTCAAGGTGGCCAAACATGGAGACGTCCACCCTGCTCTAGCTCCCTGCAAAGTTGGGCATTTTCAGCCAGAGTTCCGGTCCTACAGGGAATGCTGGAAGCTGTAAAGCAGGCTGCAGAAATGTATTTCTGTGCTCGCGGATCCAGAGTTCTCTCACCTGTGGTGCAACGTGGAACCTCACACCCCCTGTCTCCCACAACCCACCATCTCACCAACACCCACCCCCTCAGAAATCGGTGCCCCAGGATCCCAGCAAGTCCCCAGCCAGTAAAGTAAATGAAGCCAACAAAAAGGTATGTTTGCCTTTATTAGTTCAAAGGGGACGTGCGTGGCAAGTTTATTTTTACACACAGAGAGCGGTTGGAGCATGGAATGTGCACCAGGGCTGGTGACAGAAGCAAATACAATAGAGGCATTTAAGAGGCTCATACAGAGGCTCATGGATGTGCAGATAATGCAGGGATGTGGACTGTGTAGACAGATGAGATTGCTTTAGTTAGGCATTCATTACCAGCTTAATTAGTTAAAGGGCCTGGTCCTTTATAGTTTTATGTTGTATTTAAACAAGGCCAGTTTTGTGTAACATTTTTATTGGTTACTGAGGTCCTCTACAAGCAATCACAGTGGTCCGGAGAAAAGATGAGATTTTTATGTAAAGGCCATGGGATAATGAGAGGAATAAACATTTCTGATGTGTTGTCACTGTGCCTGTAATGAACATGAACACCGAGCCAGTTTTCACGCAGCGGGCGTGAACGTAATGACGAGGAGTCAGTCTGTCCACTCTGAAGCACCTAATTTAGCCAAAGTTTGTCTCCGGAGGGCAGACCAAAGCGCAGCTGCGTGCCGCAGTTGCCAGCCCATGCACCCTGCACTACGATGGTGGACCTTTCAAAGTGAAAACCCAGACCTCTGCTGGACTCAAGTGGCTGTTGAAATTCAGTCCTTCCTAGCACAGAGCTCCACTGAAGCTGGCATGGCCTTAAGGTTTCCGGTTTAGTAATAAAAACATTTCCAGTCCACCACTCCCTCAAGGTCTGAGAGCACTAATTTCTGGCCAAATGTAGAACGATAATTTGCTGTCATCAGTTCAGTCACCACATGGTTCAGAGGTTCTAAACATCGGCTTCTCTTTAATCTGAAGCCAACCGTTTTCTCGAAATACTTGAAGGAAGAGGTTGCAACCTCTAATTATAGAAACACCATTCAGCTTATTTCAGGTTACTGTCTGCAAACAAAGTGCAGCTGATATGTTAGGCAGTCCATCAATGGCAGAAGAGCAGTGGCTCTGCCAAATATTGTAAATAAAAGGGAACATACAGACAGTTCATTCATGCAGTCCATCCCACAGTGTACATTAGCTCCAGCTCAGCCAAATGCTCAACATAGGCAGATACCAGTCCTTAGTATTAATGTAATACAGTAATACACTCAGTAGCCACTATATTAGGTTCCTTTCTGTGGCCACTGAGCACTTGATCATAGTTTTCTGCTGTTGTAGCCATTCCACTTCATGTCGTGCTTTCAGAGATGTTCTACCCACTCACCACTGTCGCAACATGTGGTTATTTGAGTTACTGTCGCCCTCCTGTCAGCTCGATCTAGTCTGGCCAATCTCCTTTGACCTCTCATTAATAAGATGTCTTTGCCCACAGGACTGCTATTCGCTGGAATTATTTGTGTTCTTCACACCATTCTGCGACAAGTGTAAAGAATGTTGTGCGAGAATTTCCCAGCGGTTTCTGAGATACGAAAACCCACCCAGTCTGGCACCAACAATCATTCCACAGTCAAAGTCAATTAGATCATGTCTCTTCCCCATTCTGATGTTCAGTCTGAACAACAACAGAACCTCTTCCTGATGAAGGGTCTCTGCCCAAAACATCGAGTGTTTGCTCTGTAACAGCCTGGGAGAGGTTTCACTGCTCACATAATGGTCTTTCAGTGTTTGGGTTATGGTTAGAGATAACAGGTGCGTTGGAATGTCAGCTGGGCCTTTGGTTCAGGGTGAGATGAAGAGAGGAGAGGCTGGAGAGGACCGGTTGTAGGATAAAGCCTGGTGGGGAGACCGTGATTTGATAGAGCTGGGCGGCGAGATTGACTGAGGATTGATGAATTGAGCTCCAACTGGTACACATTAGACTGTTTAATTATAATGGCCCCTTTTGGTTTTTCTTTCTTTTCTTTACTAACCCTTTAGTTAAGATTTATAAATATGATTCCTTTAGTCACATGCAGTGTACTGTCTGTTATTTCGTGCACTGAGTTGTAACAGGGTAGCAAATTACACAGCATCCACACAAACTGGGGTTTGGGGCTGGAGAACTGTCACAATCTCATGAGTTTAGAAACACAGAAAACCTGCAGCACAATACAGGCCCTTCAGCCCACAAAGCTGTGCCGAACAGTCCCTACGTTAGAAATTACATAGAGTTGACCATAGCCCTCTTTTTTTCTGAGCTCCATGTACCTGACCAGGTGTCTCTTAAAAGGCCCTATTGTATCTGCCTCCACCACCATCGCAGGCAGCTCATTCCATGCACTCACCACTCTCTGTGTAAAAGACTTACCCCCGACATCTCCTTGTACCTACTTCAAAGCACCTTAAAAATGCCCTCTCATGCTAGCCATTCCAGCTCTGGGAAAAAGCCTCTGACTATCCACACGATCAAAGCCTCTCATCACCTTATACAACTCTATCAGGTCACCTCTCATCCTCCGTCGCTCCAAGGAGAAAAGGCTGAGTTATCTCAACCTATTCTCATAAGGCATGCTCCCCAATCCAGGCAACATCCTTGCACCCTTTCTATGGTTTCCACATTCTTCATTTAGTGAGGCGACCAGAACTCAGCACAGTATTCCAAGTGGGGTCTGACCAGGGCCCTATATAGCTGCAACATTAACTCTCGGCTCCTAACCTCATTCCCATGAGATTCTTAACCACAGAGTCAACCAGCACAGCAGCTTTGAGCATCTTATGGACTCAGACCCCAAGATCCCTCTGATCCTCCACACTGCCAAGAGTCTTACCATTAACACTATATTCTGCCATCATATTTGACCTACCAAAATGAACCACCTCACACTTATTTGGGTTGAACTCCAACTGCCATTTCTCAGCCCAGTTTTGCATCTGATCAATGTCCCACCGCAACCTCTGACAACCCTCCACACTATCCACAACACCCCCAACCTTTGTGTCATCAGCAAACTTACTAATCCATCCCTCCACTTCTTCATCCAGGTCATTTATAAAAATCACGAAGAACAGGGGTCCCAGAACAAATCCTTGAGGCACACCACTGGTCACCAACCTCCATACAGAATATGACCCATCTACAAAGCAATGTCCCCTTGGATCCCATGCCCCCTTACTTTCTCAATAAGCCTTGCATGGGATACCTTGTCAAATGCCTTGCTGAAATCCATATACATTACATCTACTGCTCTATCTTCATCAATGTGTTTAGTCACATCCTCAAAAAATTCAATCAGGCTCGTAAGGCATGACCTGCCTTTGATAAAGCCATGCTGACTATTCCTAATCATATAAAACTATTCCTAATTATGCCTCTCCAAATGTTCATAAGTAAATCCTGCCTCTCAGGATCTTCTCCATCAACTTACCAACCACTGAAGTAAGATTCACTGGTCTATAATTTGCTGTGCTATCTCTACTCCCTTTCTTGAATAAGGGAACAACATCCGCAACCCTCCAATCTTCCAGAACATCTCCAGTCCCCACTGATGATGCAAAGATCATCACCAGAGGCTCAGCAATCTCCTCCCTCTCCTCCTACAGTAGCCTGGGGTACACCTCATATGGTGCTGGTGACTTATCCAACTTGATGCTTTCCAAAAGCTCCAGCACATCCTCTTTCTTGATATCTACATGCTCCAACTTTTTAGTCCACTGTAAGTCATTCCCAGAATCACCAAGATCCTTTTCCGTAGTGAATACTGAAGCAAAGTACTCATTAAGTACCTCTGCTATCTCCACCGATTCCATACACACTATTTCACTGTCACACTTGGTAAGTCCTATTCTCTCACATCCTATCCTCTTGCTCTTCACATACTTGTAGAATGCCTTGGGGTTTTCCTTAATCCTGTCCACCAAGGTCTTCTCATGGCCCCTTCTGGCTCTCCTAATTTCATTCTTAAGCTCCTTCCTGCTAGCCTTATATTCTTCTAGATCTCTATCATTACCTAGTTTTTTGAACATTTCGTAAGCTCTTCTTTTCTTCTTGACTAGATTTACAACAGCCTTTGTACACCATAGTTCCTGTACCCTAGCATCCTTTCCCTGTCTCATTGGAACATCTATGCAGAATTTCGTGCAAGTATCCCCCAAACACTTGCCACATTTCTTCCATACATTTCCCTGAGAATGTATGTTCCCAATTTATGCTTCCAAGTTCCTGGCTGATAGCTTCATATTTCCCCTTACTCCAATTAAACGCTTTCCTAACTTGCCTGTTCCTATCCCTTTCCAATACACTGGTAAAGGAGATAGAACTGTGATCACTATCTCCAAAATGCTCTCCCACTGAGAGACCTGACATGTGACCAGGTTCATTTCCCAATACCAGATCAAGTACAGCCTCTCCTCTTGTAGGCTTATCTACATATTGTGTCAAGAAACCTTCTTGAACACACCTAACAAACTCCACCCCATCTAAACCCCTCGCTCTAGGGAGATGTCAGTCAATATTTGGGAAATTAAAATCTTCCACCATGACAACCTTGTTATTATTGCACCGTTCCAGAATCTATCTCCCTATCTGCTCCTCGATGTCCCTGTTACTATTGGGAAGTCTATAAAAAACACCCAGTTGAGTTATTGACCCCTTTCTGTTCCTAACTTTCACCCACAGAGACTCGGTAGACAATCCCTCCATGTCTTCCTCCTTTTCTGCAGCTGTGACACTATCATTGATTGACAGTGCAACGCCCCCACCTCTTTTGCCTCCCTCCCTGTCCTTTCTGAAACATCTAAAGCTTGGCATTCAAAGTAACCATTCCTGCCCCCGAGCCATCCAAGTCTCTGAAATGGCCACAACATCATAGCTCCAAGTACTGATCCACACTCTAAGCTCATCCGCTTTGTTCATAATACTCCTTGCATTAAAATAGAAACATCTCAAACCATAGGTCTGAGCGTGTCCCTTCTCCATCACCTGCCTGTCCTCCCTCTCGCACTGTCTCCAAGCTTTCTCTATTTGTGAGCCAACCGCCTCTTCCTCCATCTCTTCAGTTTGGTTCCCACCCCCCAGCAATTCTAGCTTAAACTCTCCCCAATAGCCTTAGTAAACCTCCCTGCCAGGATATTGGGCCCCCTGGGATTCACCCTGGGTTTGGCAGGAACTGAAGTGTGTTTTCACTAGACTTACACAGCCAAGGAAACCAACTCTTTTCCATAAATGCTGCCTGACCTGCTATATTCCTCCAGCATTTTCTTTGTCTTGCTTTGGATTTCCAGCATCTGCTGATTTCCTCTTCTTCTGTTCAGGTTTTATGGCAGTTGGCAAACAATTTTAAGGTGCATTATTGCCACCTTCTGAATGGGAGTGTGGGTCGGGATATCTAAATCCTAGGTATTTATATTTGTATCAAATTCTATTAAAAAAAGACCTGTATTCTTATGGAACTGCGATATATCCACATGGAATCTCATGTAGATAGGATGGTGAAGAAAGCTTTTGGTACGCTGGCCTTTATCAATCAGAGCATTGAGTATAGGAGTTGGGATGTAATGTTAAAATTGTACAAGGCATTGGTAAGGCCGAATTTGGAGTATTGTGTACAGTTCTGGTCACCGAATTATAGGAAAGATGTCAACAAAATAGAGAGAGTACAGAGAAGATTTACTAGAATGTTTCCTGGGTTTCAGCACCTAAGTTACAGAGAAAGGTTGAACAAGTTAGGTCTTTATTCTTTGGAGCATAGAAGGTTGAGGGGGGACTTGATAGAGGTATTTAAAATTATGAGGGGGATAGATAGAGTTGACGTGGATAGGCTTTTTCCATTGAGAGTAGGGGAGATCCAAACAAGAGGACATGAGTTGAGAGTTAGGGGGCAAAAGTTTAAGGGTAACACTAAGGGGAATTTCTTTACTCAGAGAGCGGTAGCTGTGTGGAATGAGCTTCCAGTAGAAGTGGCAGAGGCAGGTTCGGTATAGTCATTTAAAGTAAAATTGGATTGGTATATGGACAGGAAAGGAATGGAGGGTTAGGGGCTGAGTGCAGGTCAGTGGGACTAGGTGAGAGTAAGCGCTCGGCACGGACTAGAAGGGCCGAGATGGCCTCCTTCCATGCTGTAATTGTTATATGGTTATATATTTAAATCAATAATTCTCTGATCCTTTCTACAAAATATTATTAATGTTCAATTGTATTTTATTCCGTAATGGTTGGGGGATTCATAGAGATAACAATATTCCAGTATTGACTGATAAGGGTAAAATGATTGTTACTGGAATAGGGAAGGTTCAATTACGGGCTAGGTCATTTGCTGCAATTCATAATAAAGATACTATCAGTGAAGAAGTTAAACAATGTGGGGATAAGGTTTTAAGTGAATACCTGGTGTGTAGAGATTTCTTTTTGTGTATTTTAGAAGGCTATTATTAATGCAGCCTAGACATCTACAGGAAAGGATGATATATGTTATGTATGTTTAGACAAATGACTGACTCTTGAGATAATATTAACATTTTTGAATTGTACTTGGAGGTTAGAGCATCTTCCTTCCTCGTGGAAAATGGCAGGCGAAGTGCCTATTCTAAAATGTGGGAAACCCCTGTCAGATCTTTCCAGTTATAGACCAATATCATTAACGTCCTGTTTGTGTAAACTTATGGAATGCATGGTACCTAGTAGAGCAGTTGAATTGTATTTTGGAAAAAAGATGTGATGTAGCATTTTATCAGAGTGGATTTCGGAAAGGTAGAATGACATTGGATTCAGTTTTATGTTTGGAAGATGATGTTAGGAAAGCACAGGGAAATAATGAATTTGTAATAGCAGTATTTTTTGATATTGAAAAGGCATTTGATATGTTATGGAAAGAAGGACTTTTGATTAAACTATGAAAATTAAGAGTGAGGGGGAGATTGTATAATTTTTCTGAGATTTTTACTTGGATGGTCTATGCAGGTAAGGGTGGGCAAGGTACGTTCAGGTTTCTATAACACAGAGAATGGGACCCCACCAGATAGTATTTGTAGCCCTTTACTATTTAATATTATGATTAATGATATTTTCTCTGAGATAGGTACTGGGGTGGGTAAATCACCATATGCAGATGCTGCAGCTTTATGGATAAGAGATAGAACTTTCAAATTTACTGTATATAGGATGCAATTAGCAATTAATAAGGTCGAGCAGTAGACAAATAGATGGGGCTTTAAGCTTTCAATAGCTAAAGCTCAAGTTAAGTGTTTTACAAAGAGGATTAGAAGATCTGAACTTGATTTGAAATTATACAGTCAAACTCTTGAAGAGGTATCAGTAGTAAGATTTCTCAGCAGGTGGCTGGATAATAAGCTGACATGGAAACACCATCTCAGTATAGTAATTGATAAATGCAAAAGAACATTAAATATTCTCAGGGTTCTTTGTGGGTATTCTTGAGCTGCAACTTTGTTGACCATTTATATTTGTTATATTAGATCTGTACTTGATTTTGTCTGTGTGGTTTATGGATCAGCTTCATCTTCAAATTTAAAAATGTTCAGATGTAATACAAGCTCAGGCTTTCAGATTGTGTTGTGGTGTCGTAAGGTCATCTCCTGTTGCGCCTTTGCTGGTTGAAATGGGACAATTACCCTTACGGTTGCAGAGGATGAAGTTGATGCTAATATTTTGGATTAAGTTGAAGAGACTAAGAAATGATCATCTTGTTCAAGGTGTGTTGGAGGACTGTTGGGAACATCACAAGAAGAGTGTTTGTAGTTTTAAGTGACTAGATTCTTATCACACTAAAAATACGGGTTTGTTGGATTAGGCAATATATCCCACTGTAGGTTTCTCAGTAACCCCACCTTGTTTTTTTTCCAATGACTTTACTTGATTTTAGTTTATACGATTTAATGAAATCTAAAGATTATGCTATGCCTGAGACTCTGTTGGTTCATCAACATATTAAGGAAAATTATTATGGTACATTAACCATTTTTACAGACAGATCAAAAATAATTTAACTGGGAATGTTGGTGTGGCTGTTTTTGTGCTTGAATTACAGATAATGATAAAGGAATGACTTACTAACCATTTATCAGTATATACAGCAGAATTGGATGCCATCATTTTAGGCTTATAATGGGTGGAGGGAATTTTGTCCATGTAAAGTTGTAATTTGTTCAGAGTCTTTTTCAGTTTTGATGAGTCTTAAAACAGTTCATTCCAGCAGTAGGTCAGATTTACTGTTGGAAGCAGTTGTAACATTATTTCAACTACAAAGATGAGAAAACCTGCAGATGCTGGGGTGTGCAAAGGAACAGGCAAAATGCTGGAGGAACTCAGCAGGTCAGACAGCATCTATTGAAAAGAGTGAACAGTCGACATTCTGAGCTGAGACACTTCTTCAGTCCTGTTGATGGTCCATTGATGTAAGTACTCCATGTCCTGTAGGATACCAGAGCAAAGGTGTCTAAAACTGGAGCAATTAGATTTAGGACATAAAGCATAGAGCAGTACAGCACAATACAGACCATTCAGCCCACAATGTTGTGCTGACCTTTTAACCTAGTCAATATTCTAACCCTTCTCTCCTAGATAGCTCATATCCGTCCATTTTTTTTCGATCCAGGTGCCTATCTAAGAGTCTCTTAAGTTCAAGCTAATTGTCATTCAACCAGATTCATGTATACAGCTAAATGAAACACTGTTCCTGTCTGGCCAAGGTGAAACAGAATGAAGAATACAGTCCTACAGAGCAAGCGCAGTGCAGGCCAAGAAATAAAGTTCTAATTCTAATTATAATTCTCAAACACGAGAACATCTGCAGACACTGGAAATCCAAAGCTCCTTTTGTACTACCTCAGTGTAATTATGTACGGAATGTCGGTATGCATCAGAAGCTTTTCATTGTGTCTCAATACATGAAAATTATAAACTAATATCAATTACCAAGGAATGTAAACATAAATCTGTTACTCCGTAACCAAAAGAAAGGGTTGTGACCTTAGAGTTCTGAGTCACAGCTGCACGGAAGGGAAATTGTCCCACTAAGTACATGCTGGCTCTCTGTCAAGTGATCCAATCGATCTTTTTCCTCAACTCCACCCCATTATCACCACAGGTTTTTATTCCTCAGATCGAATAACTTTTGAGACTTGTCCTCTCCCTTTCTCCGCCACCTCCGCAGGCAGCAGGTGGCAAGCTAGAAGTGCACATCAGTGTGGCTTGGTACGACAACTGCTCTGTCCGTTACCCCCAAGAACTTGCAGAAAGCTGTGGACACAGCTCGGCACATCACGGAAACCAGCTCCCCTCTGCGGTAATCAAATTCAAATTCAAGTTTAATTATCATTCAGCCATACATGAACGCAGCCAAGCAAACCGGCGTTTCTCTGGGGCCAATGCGCAGGACGCACACAGCACATTTGAAATAGTGAGCACACACACACACACACAATCACAGATAAAAAAACGTATTAGTACCCCAAGTCCCTGAGCGGCATGGTTCAGCCGCCGGCAGTGCGCAGAAAAACGTACCCCCGCAACGCGGACGGTTCAGCAGGTGGTGGCGGTTCAGAGCAGCACGCTAAAAATTCCGGAGGAACTCAGCCGGTCAGGCAGCATCTCTACAGGAGATAAACGATCGATTCAACCCCATCAACCCCACCCCTCCCGAATATTCTTTCTCCTCCTCTCTTCCATCAGACAAAAGACACAAAAGCCTGTAAGCATGTACAACCCGGCTGAAGGACAGCTTCTACCCCACCTGTTAGAAGAATGTCAAAGTAGTTCCCCAGTGCAACGACTTGGACTCCTGACCTTACCATTGACCTCACTATGATGACCTTATTGTTTCCCTGTACTGCACTTTCTCTGCAGCTGTCCTGCTTTGTTATTGTTTTTCCTTGTTTTACCTCAATGAAATAATCGGATCTGTACGAACGTTATGCAAGAAAACCCTTTCCATTGTATCTCACTTTAGAGACAATAATAAACCAATTCCAGCTCCATTTCCAATCAACTGCTTCAAAAGTGGTACCCACCACTGCTACTCTGTACCAGAGGAGGCAGGGTGAGTCCCAAAGGCGGAGAGTGGACTGTCAGTTAAACAGGCTGCTTTCATCAACAGTGTGGAGCTTCAGGCAAGTGGAGAATGTTACATCAGACTCCTAACTTGGTCTGTATGGTTGGCGAAAAGGCTTTATGGTGTCAGAAGCTATATCATTTGCCACAGAATATGGAGTAGCAGCAACAACCTTTTATTCAATATTAATAAGAACAGGGAACTGATTGAGACCATAAGACATAGGAGCAGAAATAGGCCATTCAACCCATCAAGTCTACTCCACCATTCCATCATGGTTGATTTATGATCCCTATTCTCCTGCCTTCTCCCTGATGCCCTTACGAATTAAGAACATATCAACCCCCACTTTAAATATACCAATATGACCTCCACAGCCATCTGTGGCAATGAATCCCACAGATTCACATCCTAGTTGTGAATTGAGATTGAGAACTTCACAATGGGGAAATCAGGAGAACAGACACCATTCCACATCCAGGGGTCAACAGTGGAAAGGGTGAACAGCTTCAAGTTCCTGGGTGTCAACATCTCTGAAGATATATTTTGGGCCCAGCATATTGATTTTATTATGAAGAAGGCACACCAGTGGCTATATTTCATTAGAAGTTTCAGGAGACTTTGGTATGACACCAAAGATTCTAACAAATTCCTGCAGATATACCGTGGAGAACATTCTGACTGGTTGAGTTACTATCTGGTGTGGAGACACCAAACCACAGGATTGGAAAAAGCTGAAAAATGTTGTAAACTCAGCCAACTCCATCGCGGGCACCAGCATCGCCGCCATTGAGGACATCTTCAAAAGGTGATGCCTTGAGAAGGCAGCATCATTGTTGAGGAACCCCATCATCCAAGACAGGCCACTTCTCATTACTACTGTCAGGGAGGAGGTACTAGAATCTGAAGATGTAAAACTACTTTGGGAACCTTCAGATTTCTAAATGGACCATGAACCCTTGAACACTACACTTTGTTCTCCCTTTTAGCACTATTTCTTTTACCTCTTTTTGAACTTATTGTTTTATTTCTTGCAAGATTTTATAGCCACAAAACAACAAATTTTATGACATATGTCAATTATAATAAGCCTGATTCTGATTCTAGGCCTCTGGCCTGTTCTAACAGCTGATCTATTTGAGTCTCTGGTCTATGGGGCCCTACAGGATGCTGATGGTAGGGCACTCAGTGAACACTGAAGCCAATGAATCTCACAGCTGGGTGGATAGACTTTGGGTGAGCAGGGTTTTTCTAACAAGATGTGTGACAACGTTGAGTAAACATTGTGATTGTAGTCAGTGAGGTCAAGAGTCTGCCTGCAATTTATATTGATTCTAAATGTTATTGGATGGGAAGCACTTGAACAAATCTAAACAAGCCTGTCTCCAGAGTCTTGCCATTTTCAATAAAAGTTTTATTTTTTTGTGCAATGCGAAACTGATACAGTTTAAGGAAGGAATTCCAAAATCAAAGACTTTGGCTGCCATCAAAATGGAGTGACTATATCTGGGATTACTCAAGGGCCCATCTTGTTTATTGAAGAGATGATGAGATAGACAGATGGACACAGATAGTGGGAAAATCCATGGAGGAACTTTATAAACAAAGGTGAGAGCTTTAAAATCAAATATTAGTACTGGATTTATGGAAATAAACTTCACATCACAAAATTCTTTCAGAAAACTTTGCATCATGCAATGGGGAGGAATTTTTATCCTTGATTGTACTGTACATACTAATCACCTGGATATCACATCAATCTGGTGAAGACACTCCAGTTACATTGTACTCCCATAAGAAATACGGTAGTTTATCAAACAATTGGCACAATGATTAAGCATTTTGGTTGCTGTGTTTTCTACCTCTTCAGTCTTGAATCTGCCTGTAATAACCCCGATGACACTTTGTTAAGTCATGCTCCAGCCCTGTTTGAACACATTTTGTTTCTCTCAAAAACCTCTGGCCACGCAGCGTTTTCTCGAACTTTATCCAGCCGCAGTCCTACTAAATTTCCACGTTAACCCATCAAACAAACTGAACTCCATGCTCATAACCATAATAATTCACCCTTTTCTAGAACCTGCCTTAATTGCATCTAGTACATCAACAAAGCAATCAGATCCTTTAGAATAAACAATTTCTCTAATTGTGTTAAAGTTCTACACGAAGGGAATTAGCATGGTTTCTTAATCAGCACAGCAACAGGGAAATTAAACTCTTTGAAGTAATATAATCCATAACATTGGGAAAAAGTTTATAGCAGGCGCACTTCAACCATGAAAGAATAAATCTGAGGCTGTCATGCGCATTATTCTAACATTGTGACAAGTCAATACTTTCTTGTTACTCTTGTACAATTGTGGAACCATTTCAGCAGTCTATCCAAGCTATGCCAGCTCTATGTAGTAACAAATTTGCTTATTTTCATTCCCTCTTTGGTCCTGTGACAGTGGAGAGATTAACCCAAGCTGAATCTGGTTTCAGGCTATGCTCTCCTAGATAAGATTGGTGTTTGTGTCAAGAGCATTTTTCTCATCTACCCTTATCTATCACCTTGAATCTGTATCCTCTTATCCTGACTGTCCTACTGGGACAAATTTCTTTAACACTATCATCATTCCTTGATCACTTTGAACACCTCTAACACACCACCTCTCAACCAGCTTTCTTCTTCTGCCTTAATTAAAGTCTTTCATCCCCAGAACCTTTTTATTTAAGCTTTTCTTCACCCTCTCCAAGAACCTTCTGTATTCTTTCTAGAGAAGTGGTTCCCAATCTTCTTTATGCCATGGATCCTTACTATTAACTAAGAGGTTTGTAGGCCCCAAGTTGGTAACCCCTGTTCTAGGAGTATCCTCCCTATCACTAGATCCAATACTTCATTTTAGCTGAAACAGTGTTTTATAAAGACTTGACATTTTTGTACTCTATTCGTCCACATAGGAATATAGGGTGGCATGGTAGGGTCGTGGTTAGCAGATTACTTTACAGTATCAGCAACCTAGGTTCAATTCCCACCACTGGTTGTAAGGAGTCTGCACATTTTCCCCGTGTCTGTGTGGGTTTCCTCTGGGTGCTCCAGTTTCCTCCCACAATCCAAAGATGTAGCAGTTCATTAGTTAACAAGTTATTGTAAATTGTCCTGTGATTTGCTCGGATTAGATCCCGGGTGGTGTGACTTGAAGGGCCCTATGGACCTATTCTGTGCTGGATTTCAATAATATGCTTATAATTTACGTAGACATTTGAACAATACAGCACAAAGAACAGGTCTTTCATCCCATGATGTCTGTGATAACAATGGTGCCAATTTGAACTGTACCTCCATGTGCACACTGTCTATTTCTCTCAGTTCCCCGTCTGTTCACGTATCTGACTAAATAACACTGAAGCATTGCTATTGTATCTGCTTCTCCTTAACTTCATTTCCTGCCACCTCAAAGATCAGTGCACAGACATTTCAATCACCATCCATCTTCAGGACATGGCACTCAAAGACTTGTGCTAATACTATTCTTTGTGTCTGTATGTGCTGTCACAACTATATGTGTGTAGCATGTGACCCATATGTCCTGTGTTTAGCCCTGTACATGTGCATAGTTCAATGACAAACTTGAACTTGAACTAACCTCTGAATTGAGAGCAAGCTGAAACCAAGCTGAACGCTTTGTTTCCAGTGATCATAACACCATTTGCTTCAACTTGATCATGGATAAAGATAGATCTGGTCCTCAGGTTGAGGTTCTAAGCTGGAAAAAAGTCAAATTTGAAGAAATGAGAAAGGATCTAAAAAGCATGGATTGGGACAGGTTGTTCTCTGGCAAGGATGTCATTGGTAAGTGGGAGGTCTTCAAAGGAGAAATTTTGAGAGTGCAGAGTTTGTATGTTCCTGTCAGGATTAAAGACACGGTGAATAAGAATAAGGAACCTTGGTTCTCTAGGGACATTGGAACTCTGATAAAGAAGAAGAGAGAGATGTACGAAATGTATAGGAAACAGGGAGCAAATAAGGTAATTGAGGAGTATAAAAAGTGCAAAAGAATATTTAAGAAAGAAATCAGGAGGGCTAAAAGAAGACATGAGGTAGCTCTGGCAGTCAAGGTGAAGGATAATTCAAAGAGCTTCTACGGGTATATTAAGAGCAAAAGGACAGTAAGGGATAAAATTGGTCCTCTTGAAGATCAGAGTGGTTGTCCATGTATGGAACCAAAAGAAATGGGGGACATCTTAAATGGATTTTTTGCATCTGTATTTACCAAGGAAACTGACATGGAGTCAATGGAAATAAGGCAAACAAGTAGTGAGGTCATGGAACCTATACAGATTGAATAGGAGGAGGTGCTTAATATCTTAAGGCAAATCAGATTAGATAAATCCCCAGGACCTGACAGGGTATTCCCTCAGACCTTGAGGGAGACTAGTGTTGAAATTGCAGGGGCCCTGGCAGACATATTTAAAATGTCAGTATCTACGGGTGAGGTGCCGGAGGATTGGAGGATAGTTGTTTAAAAAAGGCTCCGAAAGTAATCTGGGAAATTATAGGCCAGTAAGTTTGACGTCGGTAGTAGGTAAATTATTGGAAGGAGTACTAAGAGATAGGATCTACAAGTATTTGGATAAACAAGGTCTTATTAGGGGGAGTCAACATGGCTTTGTGCATGATAGGTCATGTTTAACAAATCTATTAGAGTTCTTCGAGGGTTACAAGGAAAGTGGATGATGGGAAGGCAGTGGATTTTGTCTACATGGACTCCAGTAAGGCCTTTGACAAGGCCCCACATGAGAGTTTAGTTAGGAAGATTCAATCGCTAAGTATACATGGTGAGGTAGTAAATTGGATTAAACATTGGCTCAATGGGAGAAGTCAGAGAGAGGTAGTGGAGGATTGCTTCTCTGAGTGGAGGCCTGTGACTAGTGGTGTGCCACAGGGATCAGTGCTGGATCCATTGTTATTTGTCATCTATATCAATGATCTGGATGATAATGTGGTAAATTGGATTAGCAAATTTGCTGATGATACAAAGATTGGAGGTGTAGTGGACACTGAGGAAGGTTTTCAAAGCTTGCAGTGGGATTTGGACCAGCTGGAAAAATGGGCTGAAAAATGGCAGATGGAGTTTAATACAGACAAGTGTGAGGTATTGCACTTTGGAAGGACAAACCAAGATAGAACATACAAGGTAAATGGTAGGGAACTGAGGAGTGCAGTAGAACAGGGGGATCTGGGAATACAGATACAAAATTCCCTAAAAGTGGCGTCACAGGTAGATAGGGTCATAAAAAGAGCTTTTGGTACATTGGCCTTTATAAATCAAAGTATTGAGTATAAGAGTTGGAATGTTATGGTGAGGTTGTATAAGGCATTGGTGAGGCTGAATTTGGAGTATTGTGTGCAGTTTTGGTCACCAAATTACAGGAATGATATTAATAAGGTTGAAAGAGTGCAGAGAATGTTTACAAGGATGTTGTCAGGACCTGAGAAACTGAGTTACAGAGAAAGGTTGAATAGGTTAGGACTTTATTCCCTGGAGCATAGAAGAATGAGGGGAGACTTGATAGAGGTATATAAAATTATGATGGGTATAGATAGAGTGAATGCAAGAAGGCTTGTTCCACTGTGGCTAGGGGAGAAAAAAAAAACAGAGGACATGGGTTAAGGGTGAAGGGGGAAAAGTTTAAAGGGCACATAAACTTTATGGGGGTCTTCTTCACACAGAGAGTGGTGGGAGTGTGGAATGAGCTGCCAGATGAAGTGGTGAATGTGGGCTCACTTTTGACATTTAAGAAAAACTTGGACAGGTACATGGATGAGAGGTGTATGGAGGGATATGGTCCAGGTGCAGGTCAGTGGGACTAGGCAGAAAAATGGTTTGGCACAGCCAAGAAGGGCCAAAAGGCCTGTTTCTGTGCTGTAATGTTCTATAGTTCTATGGTTCTATTTTCATTATTGATTGTCATTAACTGTCCATTGCTAGCCCGTTTTATGGTTTTTTTATGCCACATGTAAAGATGTTTTTAAATTCATACAGAAAATGATTGAAATACTCATTATGTCAGTTGGCATCTCTGGAGAGAGAGAGTTAATGTTTCAGACCAATGGTTTTAAATTCAGATATGAAGTCATCAACCTGAAATGTGAGTCTGTTTCTCCTGATCCATCTTTTGTTTTATTCCAGATTCCATCATCTGTACCATTTTGTGCAGGATTTTCTTTTCCATGACAGATGTCAAAGAACCCGAGAGGCTTTTACAACAATTCTGTAGATTTTCTGTCCTCAATACTGACAACATATTTTCATATAACATACACAAAATGCTGAAGGAACTCAGCAGGCCAGGCAGCATCTATGGAAAAGAGTACAGTCCATGTTTTGGGCCAAGACCCTTCATTAGGACTGGAGAAAAAAAATGAGGAGTAGAGTTAAAAAGTGGGGGGGGGGGAGAGGAAAGAGAAACACAAGGTGATAGGTGAGGAGTGATGTAAACAGCAGGGAAGTTGATTGGTGAAAGAGATACAAGGCTGGAGAAAGGGGAATCTAATAGGACCGAAGGTCATGGAAGAAGAAAAAAAGGGGGAGGAGCACCAGAGGGAGGCAATGGGCAGGCAAGGAGTTAAGGTAAGACAGGGAAAAGAGGACGGGGAATGGAGAAGCAGGGGCATTACTGGAAGCTCGAGAACTCGATGTTCATGCCATTATATTTTCATGCACCAGCTATTGAATGACTTGAAATTAACTCCTCCAGCTGACTTGGTGGAATTCTGACTGCTCTTTCCACATTAGTAGTCCAGGATATTGGACACTAAACCAATAACTCAACCATTATCGTATCATGCCCTGACATCCCAATGTTTTCAAACTTCTGAATGGACTTTTTATATGATAAGATGGAGTTTTGACCACACAATCTACAGGACTGTGCAAGTAACTTAGGTATATGTACAGCTAGTGTGCATAAGACTTTTGCACAGTGCTGTATTTGTCAATGTGGAGTGGAGACCAAGTCTATAAATCTGGTGGGAACATAAGTTTTCAGAGTGGGTGAGGGTAGAGTGCCATGGAAGAGGTTTGGGGGGTGGTGCGAGTGCAGACACACCCAGCCCTTAGACTCCAGGCAAGGTCATTTGATTCCAAACAATTGATTTATTGATCATTAACCACAGGTAATATAAATTAAATATAGAACATGCTAGAAAAGTCCAGCTGGGTCAGGCAGCATCTGCAGGAGGAGAAATTCCCCCTTTTGTCTTCTACAAATGTTGCTTGAACTGTTGAGCTTCACTGGCATCTTCTTCCATAACCTGCCCTGCCAGCTCATAGGTGTGCTGGTTCACCACCGTAAAGCGGGTGGGAGGCAGAAAGACCAAGGCTGAAAGAGAATAGGTACTGGGTAATAAATGCTCAAATAAACTGAGAGCTAGCAAAGATTCAATGGGCTAAACAGCCTCCTTCTATGTCATATGAAGATACAAAAATGGGATTGGTCATGCATTACAGACACCTGACAGGATAGGCAAGTTCCATACCACTGCAAGTTCCCTGTTTATTCAATGAACATACACAGAGGAGAAGCAGATGAAAGGAGGCAGAACTATCTGTGATCAACCCATTCCAATCTCATCATTTTCATTTCAAGTGGCTAAATTTGCTTCTGGAAGAGTGGAGTCAAATGAATAACATCTGTTAAATACATTTATCATTGGCAAACACGCTTAGAGGACTCACAAGGCATTAGTAGACATTGGCACTAGCCAAAAATAAGGTGTATTAGAAAGGGTGATCAAACGCTTGGTGTGAAAGACACTGTGAAGGTGGAGAAAGGTAAGGAGGAGGTAAGGGAGGACTGCACAGACAGCTGAAGAAACCATTACCAACAGGAAGGGAAAAACAAGGTGTTTGCAGAAGAGGCTAAAACAGGGGTGGGCAAACTTTTTGACTTGTGGGCCACAAAGGGTTCTAAAATTTGACAGGGGGGCCGGACCAGGAGCAGATGGACGGAGTGTTTTGGTAATACACCTCATAAGAGAAAATAAAATATCATGGGATATGTAGAAAACATGTGCTTTAATTTCAATTGAAAATGAACAAATGCATTATAACAAAATATCTGTCTTTGAAGTCCCATGGTATTTAGCTATTTATTGAAATGACTTTTAAAACACTGAAAATTAAATGAATAAAATACAGCTTTTTTTAATAGTAACAGTTATTATTTTAAAGCACTGAAAATTCTGTTATCCTTCAAGATATTATCATCATCACTCTCCTCCTGACTGTCTTTATTTCAAAAACGGTAGGAGATGCAGTTCTACTTGTCCTGCTCCTTCTTATTCAATTGTCCCCTGTGCCAAAACTCAACAACGACCAGCACAAGGACAGAACAGTGACAGCGCGCCAGTATGCGGAGCGCGTCATTTGATCTGGAGCGCATTTTTTATTTTGAGAACGTACGTGCACCTGCGCACTACTCATGTCCATCACTTAACAGAAATGACATGTAACATGTAAGGCTTATTGAAAAAAATATTTTCAAATGCATTTTTTACATAACACAACGAAGAAGCTTATTTTTAATTTCAGTGGGAACAGTGTTGTTGGTCTCCCTTTTTAGCCAGCGCATCAAAGTCTGGATTTAGTTTTGTTGTGGCAAAAAAGCCAGAATTGCGGGGGAAAAAACGTTAATAAGGTTTATTAATATAATTTCATCAAGTTCTGTGGGCCGGATTAAAAAGCTTAACGGGCCGCATATGGCCCCCGGGCCGTAGTTTGCCCATAAAAGAATAGAGGAATATCAAAAAAGGAGCAAGATTAGAATTTAAATTTACCTCTGTTCGCAAGATCATGGCAGCTATGAACCTTGGCCTGATTTACTCTTCCCCCATGACATTTGAATTCCTAAAGGTCCAAAAATTAACACTTCAGTTTTCGGTACTAATGATAAAACACGTCAAGAACAAAGAAATCCAGACAATCACAGCACTCATAAAGAAGAAGTTCATCCTGTCAGTGAGAAAATATAGAACATACTGTAGAATGACAGGAGAACTATGTGTCGTCGGGGGAGTCGGAATATCTGTGTGTCGTTGGGGGAGTCGGAATATCTGAGTGTCGTCGGGGGAGTCAGAATATCTGTGGCTGTGTGCCCAGAGACTGATGTTTGCGGACAGAGCTTGAAAAAAGTGACGTATCAAGCTTTTAACATTGTAAACCAGCGAGTTGTTTGTTATTTCTCCCCACTCGCTGGGAAAACAGAGCCACCTCCTTCTCCCTTATTAGGGAGAGAGAGCCTGTGGAGTGTCGAATACAGGGTGAAACGCGACGTCTTTGGGGTAACTCCAAGTCTGTGTCTTCACTGTTGCTTTGCTCACACTTGAGTGCTCGGTGGCGGGTGCTGATGCATTTTTTTGCCGGTGGGAAGGGATTGTTGCTTGCTGCTGCTCATGCGCGGGACGGGGGATCTGAGGGTACTTCAGGTTCTAACATTTAACTGTCATTCATTCTTTGGGGCACTCCTCTGCATTCATGGATGGTTGCAAAGCAAAAGCATTTCAGGATGTATATTGTATACATTTCTCTGGCATTAAATTGTACCTTTGAAAGCTTTGAGCATGAATACTACAGCACGATACAAGCCCTTTGGCCCATGATGTTGTACCAACCTCTTAATCTACCCTAAGTTCAATTTATCTCTTCCTGTCTACATGGACCATTTTTCGATCATCCGCATGCCTATCTAAGACTTTCTTAAATACCCTAATGTATCTGCCTCTCCCACCACCCTTTGCAGGGTAACCCATGCACTCACAATGCTCTGTGTAAAAAACTCACCCCTGACATCCCTCTATACTTCCCTCTAATCAACTTAAAATTATGCCTCTTTGCATTTACTATCTCTGCCCCGGGAAAAAAGCCTCTGACTATCCACCTGATTTATGCCTCTTATCATCACATACGCCCCTATTAAGTCACCTCTCATACTCTTCCAAAGAGAATGGACTCATCCAATACTCATAAGACATGCTCTCTCATCCAGGCAGCGTCCTGGTGCATCTGCACCCCCTCTAAAGCTTCCACATCCTTCCTGCAATGAGGTAAGTGTGCGACAGCTTTCTGGTAGATTGAAATCAAGGGAATTCGATTAAAAGCATTGCTAATAATGCCTTTTTTGAAGTAAATTGTGGAAAACTATCACCACAAACAATGAAGAGGCAAGTGAAGGCAAAGCGAATTTGTGAGACATGCCCTGCTGGCGTGCCGCAGAATCAACGCACTTGGAGTTGGAGCCGTGTTGGTTGGAGAGAACGATTCAGAGAGGAGAAGCTGAGGCAGAGGAGTCCCAATGCCCGTCCAATTAACCCGGGTACAAGAGTGGATCACCAGGCTGATCTGGAGAAGTTGAGAACGCTTCATTGGCAGTAAGATCTAGGTCCTTTGGACGATTTAGATGCCAGCCCAGATAGTTAGGGGGATCTTCTCTCCATGACACTAAGCCTTTGAGACAAGGCTCCCCACCCCCCCCCTCCCCACCCCCGGCTGCTGTACTTTGTGACTGTGAACTTTGCAGCGATTTGCCATGCTAACATGATTATCTGACTACCAAGGCTTTGGGCCTACTCCAAGCTGCTCCAAGGATTTGGATCGAAGGACTCAATCTGGTTTGGAATGGCGTTGTTGTTACTCACAACAATTGTTTGCATGATTTGGTTTTTTTCTCTCTCTGTCGCTGTGCGCATTGGGGTTTGGTCTTCTATTTTTAATTGTGTTCTTTTGGGTTCCTCAAAGTTGTATAATTTATACATTCTTTGATAGTAAATGTACTTTGAACTTTGAATATTCTGAGTGTGATCTAACCAGGGTCTTATAAAACTGCAATTATGCCTCAAGGCAGTCATCCCTTTATTTTGGAAACAATTTCCTCCAGTTCCATGCTCTTGCTGTAGGGAAAACACTTTCAGGATGTGAGTAAATTTTCCAGTCCTGTCAGAATCTTAAACGTCTCATGAAATCACCACTTGGACCTAAATTTGAGAAGCTCATATTTCTCAGAGGGCTATTAGTCTGGGATGGTTGCAGACTACAAGGGAATCTGAAATTTTAAAAAAAATCAGACTCCTGAAATTCTAGGAAGAAAACAATATTTCTACTTACCGTAGATTCCGGATTTTAAGCCGCTACTTTTTCCCCACATTTTGAACAGCTTTGAACTTTGCGGCCTTTAATACGGAGTGGCTAATGCATTATTTTTTTTCATGCCGCCTCGTAAACATTTTGCCTCGTAACAGTAGACCAATAAAATTGATGAGTACCGGTAGTTCACAGAGGTCCAATGAAATTGTACGATAAATCAAGCGCACTTTCACAATTAAATTATTGTAAATCAGTCATTTGTACTCACCCTCATCAACATGGAAAACACTCGCAGCATTGTGCTGCCTTATGGCAGTTATTTAGTTTATAATATATTCGCTTAGTAATTCATTTTCTAGTTAAAGTTAGAAGAGTTTTAACTATATTTGTTTTCTGTACTACATCGCGGGATGCTATGACGTCACACCCGGTTTCACTGCGTCTTGTGGGAAAAATGCCGTTTGCGATAAACGGAAAGGAGGGGGTCGAGCGGCGGAGTGAAAACGCTGCTTTTAAGTTAAAGGCGATCAATAACTTTTCCTGGTAGGCTGCAGTATATATATTTTTTACCAGTCGTTAGGAGATATTGGAATGTTGTTCAGTAAAGAAGTATACGCAACGTATATTTAAAAGTAGCCGCGTTACGGGCACGGTTCGAAAAAAAGCATTTGCAATATGTATTTGTTTTTGTTACCATATGGATTTAATTAAAAGTTAAAAATTCCTCACGTGTAATATCTTTCTGTGTAAATATCTCATATTACAACGTGGGACATCTGCGGCCGAAAATCCGGTGCGGCCTAAAATCCGGTGCGGCCTTTACAAGTAAAAAATTGATTTTATTTCTAAAATTAGAGCCAGCGGCTTTTAATCAGGTGCGCTCTGTAGTCCGGAATCTACGGTACTGGTAAATTGGTTTATTATTGACACAGGTACAGAGATGCATATCATCCCCAACAGATCATTTCATCACATCAATGCATCAAGATAGTATAAAGGAACAGAATGGGGAATGGGGTACGATAGTTACAGAGAAAGTGCAGTGCAAGCAGACAATTAGGTGCAATATTGTGATGGTGTCAATAGTCCATCTTATCAGACTGGAGGTCAGTTCAACAGTGAGGTAGAAGCTGTCCTTGAGCCTGCTGGTAGGTGTTCTCAGACTTCTGTGCCTCCTGCCTGATTAGAAGCAGAGAAGAATGTTTGGGGTGAGCGGGTCTTGCATTATGTTGGCTGCGTTACTGAAGCATCGAGAAGTGCAGGCAGAATCCATATGACACTTTTCATACATAGGACATCCCAAAACACTTCACCTCAGATGGAAATTAAACAAGTTTGTAGCTAGCAACAATTAAGAAGTGGATGTTTGAGAGCTACATCAAAATGTAGGCCAAGGAGACTAGCTCACTGGCTAACTCTGTCAACATGGATGAATGGGGCTGAAAGATCTGTGTCCATGTTTTTTGACTCTATGCCTCTAAAATCGCGCAAACAGCAATCGGTTTAGAAAAGGAGGTCGATCAAAATATTATTATTAGCCAAGGGAGGTAACTCCTCCCTCCCCCTTGAGTAAGTGGAATGAGATCATTTGCAGAAACTTTGAGGGCTTCCCAGTACAAGTGATGGACTTCCAATCCAAGAAATAGCCTTCCACCATGACTCTCTACTTCCTGCCATCAAGTCAATTGTGTATACAATTAGCCAGCTTTCCTTAGACTTGTGCATGGTACTTTGGATTTCCAGCATCTGCAGAATTTCTTGTGTTTATGATTTCCTTGGTTCCCGTGTGATCCAACTTTCCAGAGCAAACTGCTATGTGGAGCCTTAGTAAAGACTTTACTGAGGTCTGTACAGATCAAGTATACCACCCTGCCCTCACTAAACCTTCTTGGTCACTTCATCACTTCCTGTTGCGTTTAGTGATGCATCTTGTGTGATTTTAAATAGTTCACGATTTTGAGTAGACACATTTTCAGCAAGACGTAGAAGCTATTTTAGTTGTTAAAGTATATGGTGACAATAATACAGCCAGCCAGAGAGGCTTTAATTGTTTAATTCCTATATGGGTCAAGTTTGGTGCCCAAATCATAGATAAGATCTATGATTTTATGCACTGTTTATGTGTATTTATCTTGCAATCACTGTGTTTTCCCAATTACCCTGCTGTCATTGTTCCATAAATAGACTTTGTTTGCTTTAAGTGCAAATTTTCCTGTGAGTCCTCATTCCACCTATTATTCATTGGATGACGCAACCTTGGTAAGAAATTATTTGTTTTTACAGTTTAAGCAATGATCACTCGTCTTTCTGTACACTTCGTGAAGCATACATTACCATCTGTCCAACGTGTCCTTTTTATGTATCAATTTACAAACTTCTTCCCCAAAAATGGTTCCATGCCTTCATCTCCATGCATTGACGACTTAACCTAACATCTCACGGAGTTATGGAGTACCACAGCGTGTAAACATACCCTTCAGACCACTTTGTCCGTGCCAGTCAAGACGCTCCTCAAAGCTAATCCCATTTGTTCACGTTTGTCTCCTACCTCATGAAGCCTTTCTTATGCAGGCACCTGTCCAGGTATATTATAAATTTTGCTGCCTCTGCCTCTTCCTCTGGCAGTTTGTTCAATGCCGCAATAACCCCAGCATAAAGAATTTGCCCCTCAGGTCCCTTTTAAGTCATCCCACTCTCACCTTAACCCTTTGGCCTATAATTTTTTTTATTTCCTTTCCCTGGGGAAAAGGCTGTGTGCATTCACCCTACCGCTGTCCTTTATGACTTCATGCTCCTCTATAAGGTCATTCTCAGTCTGTTATGCCACAAGGAAAAAAGTTCTAGCCTGCCCCATTTTTTTTACTATATCTCAGGCATTTCAGTCCTGGTAATATTCACATAAATCTTCCTTGCACTCCTGACTGGCTGCATCACAGCCTGGCATGGAAACACCAATGCCCTTGAATGGAAAATTCTACCGAAAGTAGTGGATGTGGGTCAGTCCATCGCGGGTAAAGCCCTCTCTACCACTGGGCACATCTACACGGAGTTGCGAGAAAGGAATATCAATCATCGGGGGCCCCCACCATCCAGGTCTGCTTTCTCCTCACTACTGTCATCAGGAAGAATGTACAGGAGCCTCAGGATGCACACCATCAGGTTCAGGAACAGTTATTACCCCTCCACCATCAGGCTCCTGAACCAGAGGGGATAACTTCACTTGACTTCACTTGCCCCATCACTGAACTGTTCCCACAACCTATGGACTCACTTTCAAGGACTCTTCATCTCATGTTCACAGTATTTATTGCTTATTTATCTGTTGTGATTATTCTTTTCTTTATGTGTTTGCTCCTGTTCCCTGCACTGTTGATGCAGTCTTCCACTGATCTTTTACGGTTTTTGGATTTATTGAGAATGCCTGCAAGAAAATGAATCTCAGGGTTGTATATGGTGACATATATAAACTTTGATAATAAATTCACTTTCAACTTTTCTTGCATAATGACGTTTTCTATAACAAGGTAACCAAAACTGTGCGCAATCCCCCGGATGTAATCTCACCAACATCTTGTACAACTGCAACATAATGTCCCAACTCTTGTACTCAGTATCCTGACCGATGAAGACCAGAATGCTAATCGCCTTCACCATTCTGTCTGTCTGGTATGCTACTTCCAAGGGAACTAGGTACCTATACTCCCAGGTCCCTCTGTTCTACAACACTCCACAGGGCCCAACCATCACTGTGAATAAAGTGAGATGTTCCTCTACTCCAGATTTACCTTTACCCAATCAAACTTTCCAGACTAGATTACCATCCATCTTTCCTACCTTACTCCAATGAAGCCCAGCTCAACTAAAGAGACAGCATCTTATCTAACATTTGTGCAGTATGACAGCCCTCAGGACTCAATAATGAATTCAGTAATTTCAGATAGTCAGCCTTTCCATTTGTGTCAGATATCAGGTTATCCACATAGAACAAATATTAACTCAGTTTCTCCATCTCCACAGATGCTACCTGCTCTGGTGGATTTTTCTAATATACACTTTTGTTTCAGATTTTCAACTACTGATATGCTCAATACCTGACAATTCCAAAGTTTACCTTTTATTTCCTTTTTTGCCTCTAACTGCTATTGCTAACAAGTAATTGTTACTCTCTGCAATTTAAGGAACTGTAGCGATGTGCTACACACAGCGCTGAAATAACGACACGCAGTCAGTAAGTCGTTTCAAGACTAGTTTATTCAAACTTCGCGGCGCTGGCATTTAATCCCTAGCGCCCACCCTCTCCAGGCGGAAATGACATCAGAGGTGCATTACCAAAGTCTCCCCCCGCGCGCTGGCTATTTGTGAGCCGGTTCGCCTGCGCAGAAAGTGCGTCGCCACAGAACACCTTTTTCCCCTGATTTATTGAGTTCTGCTGATTGGTCAATGATCTGAAACATTCACTCTGTTTCTCTCTCTGCAAATGCTGCCTGACCTGCTGAGTATTTCCAATGTTGTCCATTTTGTTTTCATCTGCTCTTTCATGAACATCACACAAGTGCAATGTTTTACCAAGGCCTGTCACCACTGGCATCCTCATCAGAAGCAGTGTGGACTGGCTATCTAACTAGCACCTTAATGGACGACATGTGAGTTAATCCGACTGTCACCTTCAAGATTCTGCTGGGTTACTGAACGTAGTTTCATGAGAAGAGTAACCAGTCTAGCAAGGTACAGCTCAGCATTCCTGCACTGACTGTTCATCAGAAATCAGCATCTTCATTAGAGAAGAATAAAAAATAAAGGAAGAATTCGAAGCTTGCTTCAGTAATAATTGGATACTGTTGGCAAATCTAACCACCACACTATCTGAAGTATGGAAAGGACATCTTAGATAGATAGATAGATAGATAGATACTTTATTCATCCCCATGGGGAAATTCAACTTTTTTCCAATGTCCCATACACTTGTTGTAGCAAAACTAATTACATACAATACTTAACTCAGTAAAAAATATGATATGCATCTAAATCACTATCTCAAAAAGCATTAATAATAGCTTTTAAAAAGTTCTTAAGTCCTGGCGGTAGAATTGTAAAGCCTAATGGCATTGGGGAGTATTGACCTCTTCATCCTGTCTGAGGAGCATTGTATCGATAGTAACCTGTCGCTGAAACTGCTTCTCTGTCTCTGGATGGTGCTATGTAGAGGATGTTCAGAGTTATCCATAATTGACCGTAGCCTACTCAGCGCCCTTCGCTCAGCTACCAATGTTAAACTCTCCAGTACTTTGCCCACGACAGAGCCCGCCTTCCTTACCAGCTTATTAAGACGTGAGGCGTCCCTCTTCTTAATGCTTCCTCCCCAACACGCCACCACAAAGAAGAGGGCGCTCTCCACAACTGACCTATAGAACATCTTCAGCATCTCACTACAGACATTGAATGACGCCAACCTTCTTAGGAAGTACAGTCGACTCTGTGCCTTCCTGCACAAGGCATCTGTGTTGGCAGTCCAGTCTAGCTTCTCGTCTAACTGTACTCCCAGATACTTGTAGGTCTTAACCTGCTCCACACATTCTCCATTAATGATCACTGGCTCCATATGAGGCCTAGATCTCCTAAAGTCCACCACCATCTCCTTGGTCTTGGTGATATTGAGACGCAGGTAGTTTGAGTTGCACCATATCACAAAGTCCTGTATCAGTTTCCTATACACCTCCTCCTGTCCATTCCTGACACACCCCACTATGGCCGTGTCATCAGCGAACTTCTGCACATGGCAGGACTCCGATGGTGTGGTGTGGAGGAGATTAATGGATCCATTACTGTGATGAGGGACTTCAGCTGCAAGCTAAGAGAGTGTGATTATTCCCTTCAAAGCAAAGAAGGTTAAGGGAGGATAAATGGATATGTTAATAGCTCTAAATATATACAGGGAATGTTGTCACAGGAAACCAGCATCTATCATCAAGGGCCCCACCATTCAAACTGCTCTTTTCTCACTGCTACCATTGAGAAGAAGGTGACACACCAGCAGGTTTAGAAGCATTATTACCCCTCAACCATGAGGTTGCTGAACCAGTGTGAATAACCTCACTACCTCAACACCGAACTGATTCCACAACCTATTAATGCACTTTTGTGGACTCTACTGCTCGTGTTCTCTGCATTTAGCTCTTTATCAATTTCATTATTATTTTCTTGTATTTACATTCATAGACTCGGACTATATATTTTTATGTGACTGTATTTCATATGCTCTACGTGCCTTGTGCTGTGTATGAATTTTGCCCTTTGTCCCTGGAGTAATGCTGTTCCATTTGCCTGTATTCATGGGTATTTATGTATGGTTTAATGACAATTAAACTTGAACTTTAACTTCAACTAGAACTTTTTAAACAGTTTGTCTTCTTCTGCGCATTGGTCGTTTGTCAGTCTTTATGTGTGGTTTTCCATTGACTCTATTGCATTTCGTCGGTCTACTATGAATGCCTGCAAGAAATGAATCTCAAGGTAGTATATGATGACACATTGAACTTTGAGCTTCAAATTAGTGCAACTGACTGAAGGTTTGGTCATCAAAAGTTTAGATTTTAAGTAACTGGAATTGATTTATTATTATCATATCTACTGAGACACACAGAAGAGCATGTCATCCAAACAGACAATTTCATCAAGGCGGTAAAAGGGAAAAACCCAATTCAGAATATACTGTTACACTTATAGAGTGCCCTGCAAGTAGACAAATAAAGTGCAAGAGATAAGACAAAGTAGACTGAGATATTGAGTTCATCCTTCAGAACAAGAGGCCCATTCCAGGGCACCATAACAGCAAAATAAAAACTGTCTTCAACCCTCATGGTGATCTCAAGCCTTTGTATACTCTGCCCAATGGGAGGAGTGAGACAAGGGAATGATTAAGGAGCAAGAGGCCCCTGTGTTGGCAACTTTCCCTAGGCTGTGAGAAGTGTAGACAGAGTCAATAGGGAAGGGCGTTTGGTTTGTGTGAGGGATTGGCCTGCTTTCCCAACTCTGCTATTTCCTGCGGTTTTGAGCAGAGTGTTTCCATATCCAGCTGCAGTGTATACTGATAGGATATCTTCAATGGTGAATCTGTAGAAATTGAGCATTATCAGAGATATGCCAAATTTCAGGCGCCTTCCAAGGAGGAGGGGACATTTGTGTGCCTTCTTGTCCACAGTATCCATGTGGCTGAACAAGGACAATGAACCAGAAAAGTGATGGGATTGTTTTTAATCTGCACAATTCTTATGCTTCGGAATCCACTCTGAATGCCAATAAAAACTTTTGAACCTTAACTGGATAAAGATTAGAAAAGGAAAATCATAATGGATACATTAGAAAGAGCAAGAGAAAGGTCTGTATAAATAAAGACTTTTCAAAGAGTTGGCACACTCACAGTGGGCCGTTGTCTCCTTATGAGACAATGGGACATTTCTCAGAATGGAATGTCACAGGTTAACAAAGGAGATTACAGCAACCATTGAGAGTCTTGGAGTTTTGCACACAGTACGTGGTTAGACAATTACTCACCACATGCACCCAGGAGCCACTTTATTAGGTACAGAAGTGGAAACAGGGTGGTCTCCTGCTGTTTTAGCCCATCCCCTTCAAGGTTCAATAGGATGTGCATTCAGAAATGCTCTCCCACACACAACTGTTGTAACGTGTGGTTATTTGAGTTACTGTCGTCTTCCTGTCAGCTCGAACCAGTCTGGCCATTTTCCTCTGCCTTCTCTCATTAACAGGGCACTTTCACCCACAGAACTGCTGCTCTGTGGATATTTTTGTTCTGTTTCGTTACAGCCGTACCAACCAAGAATACTGTAGAAATATAGCAATATAAAACCATAAATAATTAAATAATAATAAGTTAATCATGCCAAGTGGAAATAAGTCCAGGACCAGCCTATTGCCTCAGGGTGTCTGACACTCAGAGGGACGAGTTGTAAAGTTTGATGGCCACAGGCAGGAATGACTTCCTATGATGCTCACATATATATATATATATATATATTTATATAAAGTATAGCTGTTGTCTTGCCTTCTTTATAACTACATCAATATGTTGGAACCAGTTTAGATCCTCAGAGATCTTGACACCCAGGAACTTAAACTGCTCACTCTCTCCACTTCAGATCCCTTTGAGGATTGGTATGTGCTCCTTTGTCTTACCCTTCTTGAAATCCTTTGACATGTAAAAGATTGGGTTGGAATTTAATACATTACGAATGGAAAAGGGTGTCCTGATGGAAAAGCTACCAAAAGCAAATTTACCAATGATTTCCAAACCGAAATTAGATTAATTTGTGAAAAGACCATTAGACAATAAGACCACAACACATAGGAGCAGAATTAAGCCATTCTGCCCATCAACTCTGGACCAGCATTCCATCAGGGTTGATTTATTATCCCTGTCAATCACTTTCTCCTACTTTCTTCCTGTAACTTTTAACGTGCTTACTAATCAAGAACCTACCCACCAAAGGAAAAATTAGTAAGGCTTTGACAGCTTCTTAGTTCACTTCAATTGTTTGCATGATTTGTTCTTTTCATCTTCTTTCTCTTGCGTATCAAGGGTTGGTATTTTATTTTTATTTTTATTCATTTTTTCCCTTTAAGTGGGTTCTTTCGGGTTTCTTGCTTTGTGGCTACCTGTGAGCAAACAAATCTCAAGGTTGCATAATTTGATAATAAATACACACTCTCTTGAATGAGAATAGCCAGCAGCCCCTTCAAAGACTCAGCAATAGCATAATGGACAAACATCCTCCTCTGATCCCAAGGAAGTGAAATCAGAGGAAAATACTGAGCATGATATCATATGATAGGCAGACTAATACTCACTGAGAATCCCCATCCATATCCATTTTCACAGCAAAGGACCTTGATTTCAATAAGAAGATACCTATGCTGAGAATTGGTGACTGATGTAAATTACAAAAAAAAACATGTTATCAAAGTACGTAAATGGCACCATATCCTACCACGAGATCCAATTTCTTGCAGGCATTCATAGAAACCACACATTGAGACCGACAAGCAGCCAAAGTGAAAAACAAGGCAAACTGCAAATACAATAAATAAATAAATAAAACTGAGAACAAGAGTTGTTGAGTGCTTGAAAGTGAGTCCATAGGCTGTTTCCATTGAGAGTAGGGGAGATTCAAACGAGAGGACATGATTTGAGAGTTAGGGGCAAAAGTTTAAGGGAAACACGAGGGGGTATTTCTTTACTCAGAGAGTGATAGCTGTGTGGAATGAGCTTCCTGTAGAAGTAGTAGAGGCCAGTTCAGTTGTGTCATTTAAGGTAAAATTGGATAGGTATATGGATAGGAAAGGAGTGGAGGGTTATGGGCTGAGTGCGGGTAGGTGGGACTAGGTGAGATTAAGAGTTCGGCACGGACTAGGAGGGCCGGAATGGCCTGTTTCCGTGCTGTGATTGTTATATGGTTATATGGTTATAGGTTGTATTCAGTGATCACTGTTGAGCTGAGTGGCATTATCCACACTGGATCAGATGGCTGAAGAGTAATAACAATTCCTGAACTTGCTGGCCTGTAAGAGAACAAACAAGGCAATATTCAGTGCACCAGTTACAATAGCATTTCTATTTATTTAGAACCAGAATTACTTAGAAATTCCAAAACGGATGCAGATAAGTTCATTGTGAAATTGAGTCATTAATATAGTCATAGAGACGTAGAAAACTACAGCAAAGAAATGGTGAAGCAGTGCTTCACTTATGAGTCTGTTGGAGTCATCTTTTGCGTCCAGTACTCCCGGTGAGGCCTCCTCTACATCAGCAAGACCCGACGCAGATTGGGGGACCACTTCGTCGAGCACCTCCGCTCCGTTCGCCACAACAGACAGGATCTCCCGGTTGCCAGCCACTTCAACTCTGCTTCACATTCCCATTCGGATATGTCCATATCTCCTCTACTGCCATGATGAGGCCAAACTCAGGTTGGAGGAGCAACACCTCATATACCGTCTGGGTAGTCTCCAGCCCCTTGGCATGAACATTGAATTCTCCAACTTCTGGTAATTCCCTCCCACTCATTTCCCCCATCCCAGTTTCCCTATTGCCTCCTCCTCCAGCTGCCTATCACCTCCCTCATGCTTCTGCCTCCTTCTACTACCCATAGTGCTTTCCTCTTACATTCCTTCTTCAGCTTTCCTGCCTATCCCCTCCCTGCTCCCCCCCCCACCCCTTGATCTTTCTTCTTACTGGCTTTTCACCTGGCACTTTCCACCCTCCCCCCACCTTCTTTATAGGGCCCCTGCCCCCTCCCTCTTCAGTCCTGACGAAGGGTCTCGGCCCGAAACGTTGACTGTTCGTTTCCACGGATGCTGCCCTACCTGCTGAGTTCCTCCAGCGTGTTGTGTGTGTAGTGAAGAAATGGGCCTTTTGTCCCACCTATTCCATGCTGAATTGTTATTCCCAGATCTCTTTGCCCTACTGCTCACTATGTAAGTCCTACCCTGGTTGATCCTCCCAAAGTACAACATCTCACACCTGTCTGCATTGAATTACATCTGCCACTCCTCCAGTTGGTCCAGATGGTGCTGCAAGCTCAGATAGGCTTCCCTTCACCGCACTGTCCACTACGCCCCCAATCCGCAAAAATTGCTGATCCAGTTAACCACATCATCATCATAAGATCGTAAGTTATAGGAGCAGAATTAGACCATTTAGCCCATCAGGTTTCCGCCATTTCACCATGGCTGATCCAATTTTCCTGTCATCCCAATCTCCAGCCTTTTCCCTGTATCGCTTCATACCCTGACCTATCGAGAATATATCAACCACTTCCTTAAATATGTGTAATGACTTGGCCTCCACAGCTGCCTGTGGCAAACAACTCCACAGATTCACAGACAGACAGACATACTTTATTGATCCCGAGGGAAATTGGGTTTTGTTACAGCCGCACCAACCAAGAATAGTGAAGAAATACAGCAATATAAAACCATAAATAATTAAATAATAGTAAGTTAATCATGCCAAGTGGAAATAAATCCAGGACCAGCCTATTGGCTCAAGGTGTCTGGCACTCCGAGGGAGGAGTTGTAAAGTTTGGTGGCCACAGGTAGGAATGACTTCCTATGACGCTCAGTGTTACATCTCAGTGGAATGAGTCTCTGGCTGAATGTACTCCTGTGCCTAACCAGTACATTATGGAGTGGATAGGAGTCATTGTCCAAGATGGCATGCAACTTGGACAGCATTCTCTTTTCAGACACCACCGTCAGAGAGTCCAGTTCCACCCCCACAACATCACTGGCCTTACGAATGAGTTTGTTGATTCTGTTGGTGTCTGCTACCCACAGCCTGCTGCCCCAGCACACAACAGCAAACATGATAGCACTGGCCACCACAGCCTTGTAGAACATCCTCAGCATCGTACGGCAGATGTTAAAGGACCTCAGTCTCCTCAGGAAATAGAGACGGCTCTGACCCGTCCTGTAGACAGCCTCAGTGTTCTTTGACCAGTCCAGTTTATTGTCCATTCGTATCCCCAGGTATTGTAATCCTCCACTATGTCCACACTGACCCCTTGGATAGAAACAGGGGTCACCGGTGCCTTAGCCCTCCTCAGATCCACCACCAGCTCCTTAATCTTTTTCACATTAAGCTGCAGATGATTCTACTCGCACCATCTGACAAAGTTTCCCACTGTCGCCCTGTACTCAGCCTCATCTCCCTTGCTGATGCATCCAACTATGGCAGAGTCATCAGAAAACTTCTGAAGATGGCAAGACTGTGTTGTAGTTGAAGTCCAAGGTGTAGATGGTGAAGAGAAAGGGAGACAGGACAGTCCCCTGTGGAGCCCCAGTGCTGCTGACCACTCTGTCTGACTCACAGTGTTGCAAGCGTACGTACTGTGGTCTGCCAGTCAGGTAATCAATAATCCATGACACCAGGGAAGCATCCACCTGCATCGCTGTCAGCTTCTCACCCAGCAAAGCAGGGCGGATGGTGTTGAAGCACTGGGGAAGTCAAGAATCATGACCCTCACAGTGCTCGCCGTCTTGTCCAGGTGGCCATAGACACGGTTCAGCAGGTAGATGATGGCATCCTCAACTCCTAGTCAGGGCTGATAGGTGAACTGGAGGGGATCTAACCATAGGCCGGAGCTGCTCTAGAACAAGTCTCTCCCGGGTCTTCATGATGTGGGAGGTCAATGCCACCGGTCTGTAGTCATTGGAGCCACTGGGGCGTGGCGTCTTCGGTACAGGAACAAGGCAGGACGTCTTCTACAGCACAGGAACCCTCTGGAGACTCAGGCTCAGGTTGAAGACATGGTGAAGTACTCCACATAGCTGGGGGGCCACAGGCTTTGAGCACCCTGGGGCTGACAACATCTGGGCCTGCAGCCTTGCTTGGATGGAGACGTTTCAGCCTACTTCTCACCTGTTCAGCTGTGAAGCCCACCGTGGTGGTTTCAGGTGAGGGAGGGGTGTAGTCACAAGAGCAGGGTGGGGGTCTGTGAGGAGGGATAGGAGGGGAGAGTGGATTATGTGTTGGTTGGGGGCCGACAACAGTTGAATCATGTGGGGGATGGGCAGGGGTCACAGCATCAAATCTATTGAAGAACAGGTTAAGTTCATTGGCCCTGTCCACACTGCCTTCAGCTCCTCTGTTGCTAGTTTGCCGGAACCCAGTAATAGTCCTCATTCCACTCCAGACCTCTCTCATGTTGTTCTGCTGGAGTTTCCACTCAGGCTTCCTCCTATACCTGTCTTTAGCCTCCCCGATCTTGGCTTTCAGGTCCCTCTGTATTGCCCTCAGCTCCTCCCTATTTCCATCTCTAAACGCCCTCTTTTTAGCATTCAGGATGTCCTTAATGTCCTTTGTTACCCATGGCTTGTTATTTGAATAACAAAGGACAGTTCTTGCCGGAACATTGTAGTCCACACAGAAGCTGATGTACCAGTGATGCAATCTGTGAGCCCATCAATGTCCTCTCCATGTGGCTCACAGAGGGCCTACC
The DNA here is from genome assembly GCF_048418815.1 of Hemitrygon akajei. NCBI lineage: Eukaryota > Metazoa > Chordata > Chondrichthyes > Myliobatiformes > Dasyatidae > Hemitrygon > Hemitrygon akajei. The sequence goes on from NC_133127.1 coordinate 26,363,780, forward strand.
AGTCTGTCGCCTCAAAACAATCCTAGAGTGCCTCATAAGCCCCCCTCAGACCATTTCCTCACTGACCTCGAGGTTGCAGGTTTACTCTTCACCAGAGGCACGTAGCAGGGCTTGAGATGCACCAGGTTGTGATCTGACCTTCCCAGGTCACCACTCCTTGGCTTAAGAAATTCCTCCTCATCTCTGTTCTAAAAGGATGCCCCTCTAGTCTGAGGCTGTGTCCACTGGTCCTAGACTTTCCCATCATTGGAAGCATCCTCTCCTCATCCACTCTATCAGGGCCTTTCACCATTCAATAGCCTGCAGTTAGTGAGGTCGCCTCTCATTTTTAGAAATACCAGTGAATACAGGCCCAGAAACATCAAGCGCTCTATATATGACAAGCCATTTACTCCAGGAATAATTTTTGTGAACATCCTTTGAACAGTCTCCAGTTTCAGCATATCCTTTCTAAGAGAAGGGACCCAAAACTGCTCACAATACTCCAAGTGAGGCTTCACCAGTGCGTTATAAAGTCTCAACATTACATCCTTGCTGTTATATACTGGTCCTCTTGAAATGAATGTTAACATCACATTTTCCTTACACACCACAGACTCAACCTTTAAATTAACCTTTAGGGAATCCTTGTGCCCTTGATTTTTTTTTTGTATTTTCTCTCCTTTTAGAAAATAGCCAACCCTTTCATTTCTTCTATCAAAGTGCATGAACATAAATTTCCTGACACTGCATTCCACCCGCCATTTCTTTGCCCTTTCTCCTAATCTGTCTGAGACCTTCTGTAGCATCTCTACTTCCTTAAAACTACCGGCCCTTCCACCTATCTTCATATTGTCTGCAAACTTTGCAACAAAACCATCAACTCCATCATCAAAATCATTGACATATAATATAAAAGAGAATCTGTCCAACACAGACCACTGTGGAACACCACTAGTCATTGGCAGCTAACCAGAAAATGCTCCCTTTATTCTCACTCTTTGCCTCCTGTGAATCAGCCACTGCTTTATCCATGATAGAATCTTTCTTGTAATACCATGGGCTGGCAGCTTGTTAAACAGCCTCATTTGTGGCACCTTGTCAAAGGCCTTCTGAAAATTCAAGTACACAACAATCAACTGATTCTCCTTCGTCAATCCTGTTTGTTATATTTTCAAAGAATTCCAACAGTTTTGTCAGGCAAGATTTTCTCTCGAGGAAGCCATGCTGACTACAGCCTATTTTATCATGTGCCTCCAAGTACACCAAAACCACATCCTTAACAATCAACTCCAACAACATCCTAACCTCTAAGATCAGACCTTGTAAACACATAGTTTCCTTTCTTCTCGCTCTCTCCCTTCTTGAAGTATAGTTACATTTTCAAGTCTTCCAGAACCATTACAAAATCTAGTGATTTTTGAAAGATCATTACTAATGCATCCACAATCTCTTCAGCCCTTACTTTCAGAACTCTGGGGTGTACACCATCTGGTCCAGATGACTTATCAACCTTCAGACCTTTCAGTTTCCCAAGAACTTTCTCACTAGTTATTGTAACTTCACACAGTTCATGACCCCTGACACTTGGAACTTCCTCCATACTGCGAGTGCCTCACACAGAGAAGACTGATGGAATATTCTTATTCAGTTAATCTGCCATTTACATACCCCCCCACTCCCCATTGCTACCTCTCCAGCATCATTTTCCAACATGCCAATCTTTTAAGTATTATATATCTGAAGAAACTTTTGGTGTCCTCTTTAATAGTATTAGCTAGCTTCCCTTTGTATTTCATCTTTACCTTCCTACTGCCTTCTGGTAGTTTTTAAAAGCTTCCCAATCCTCTAATTTCCCACATTTTTTTCCCCATTATATGCCCTGTCTTTGACTTTTATGTTGGCTTTGATTTCTCTTGTTAGCCACAGTTGCGTCATCTTTCCTTTAGAATACATCTTCCTCTTTGGGATGTGTATATCCTGTGCCTTCTGAATTGCTTTCAGAAATTCCAGCCATTGCTGCTCTGCCATTCTCCCCACCAGTGTACTTTTCCAATGAATTCTGGCCAACTCCTCTCTCATGTCTCTGTAATTCCCTTTACTCTACTTTAATACTGATTCATCGGACATTAGCTTCTCCTTCTCAAATTTCAGGGTGAAGTCAATCATATTATGATATCTTTCCCCTGAGGGTTCTTTTACCTTCAGTTTGTTAATCAATTCCAGTTCATTACACAATACTCAATCCAAAATAGTTGGTCCCCTAGTGGGCTAGAGCCACAAGCTGCTCCAAAAAGCCATCTTATAGGCACTCTTGAAACTCCCCCTCCTGGAATCCACACCAACCTGCTTTTCCCAATTTACCTGCATATTGAAATCCTCCATGACTATTGTAACTTTGTCCTTTTGGCTTGCATTTTCTATCTCCTGTTGCAATTTGTAGACCACATCCTTACTTCTGCTTGTGTTTCTGTAAACAACTCCCATCAGGGTCTTCTTACTCTTGCAGGTCCTTTGTTCTATCCACAAAGATTCAACACCATCCAATCCTATGTCACCTCTTTCTTATAACTCAACGTCATTTTTTACCAACAGAGCAAGGCCACCCCTCTGCAGTGCAGCCTGAAATATGATACGTTGTGTATCCCTGGACATTAATCTCCAAGCTATAATCTTCTTTCAGCCATAATTTAGTGGTGCCCACACTAATCCATAACTGTGCTACAGATTCATCTACCTTATTCCATATACTGCATGCACTCAAATATTACACCTTCAGTCCTGTATTCATCACTCTTTTTGACTTCGCCTGCCTTTTATGATGCAACTCATTTTGTTGACTGCAATTTTGCCTCTCCTCACTACATGTTTCCACTGTTTGTAAGCAGGTTACCTGATCTTCAGCACGATCATCTGCCTTTCCTACAATACTTCTTGCATTGAATTGAGTGCAGCTCAGGACACTAATCGCACCTTTTGATCCCTAATTCATCCAGACCATTGACCTAGATGGCAAGCGACAGCACCAATCCCTGCAGCACGCCACTAGAGACAGGCCTCCAGTCAGAGAGGCAACCCTCTGCTACCACCCTCTGGCTTCTCCCACAAAGCCAGCATCTAATCGAGTTTACTACCTCACCTTGAATGCCAAGCAACTGAAGCACTGTGACTAACTTCCCATGTGGGACCTTTTCAAATGTCTTGCCGAAGTCCATGTCGATAACATTTACTGTCTTGCCTTCATCAGCTTTCTTTGTAACAGAAACTCTTTAAGATTGGCTATGGACATGACCTACCACACACAAGGCCAAGTTGACTAACCCCTATCAACCCCTGTCTGTCCAAATACTTATATACCCAGCCAATAACTCTGTAGGATTACACAACAAAGGAGATTGCAAGCCGTGGAAAATCTGCTTCAATAAGGGTCTGAAAATCAAAGCTGATGAAGAGTCTTTGTCCTGAAACACTGACTCAGTTTTTCTTCTCACAGAAGCAAGACTGATTTCCAGCATTTCCTGGTTCTGCAGAAGTTCCTGTGCCAGACAGCAGTGGTAACTCTTGTTGGGTACTGTAATATGGCCAGGCAAGATCAACATTGGTTTAACAGTCGGGAGTTGTGTTGAATTTTTTTTTAGGGATTTGGAGTGAGAAGGCCAGGAAATGCGTTGTTTCTGGATTTCCAAAAGGATTTTTAAAGTGCCATCCAAAGGGATATTACCCAAAGATGAAAACAAATAACCACGAAGCAGTACAGCCAAGACAATCGTATAGAGGAAGTCCCTTATAAGATATAAGCTCTGAGGTTTGGTTATGTCCGTAGAACTCATGAGAAAGTGTTACATGTAGCTAAGGAAGTAAAGAGTGTAGTGACTCATTCTACTGCTTTCTTCACTTATTTCACTTATGTTACTGCTGGATCATGTGATCTACATTTTGGTGATGCGCTTTTGGGCCGATTGAGCAATATGGTGCTTTGCTGTCTCCGAGTGAGTTGGGTGAGATACCAAACTATGTAGCCTGGAGGCCAAGAAGCCTGGAAATGAGGCATAAGCCCATGATTGACTCCATTTCTAGCAAATCTCGGAAGTGTCAAGGAAGATTGAAACCACCGAGGACCAGAGTGAAGACTGGCGGGTGTTCAGTGCTGACTACCTACGGGTGACTGGTCTCTCTCCCCCTCACTCGATGGTGTCAGAGCCCTGGGTCTTGGGCAAGGTTTAGTCAATGCAGTTTGTGGTTTGCTCCTGTAGATCACGTTATGATGTGTTTCTGGTCGCACTCTCTTCTTTTTGTTGTTATTTTCATACAATTTTCATCAGGGCAGACCAGACCTGTGGCCTACATGTAATGATGACACAGCACTGGGTTAGGGTAACTGAGTTGGACTGAATATGCCTGGACTCTGTAGATAACTCTGTAGTTTGTTGTTTATATATTCTATGTTTTTCACTCATTTTTTTTGTTGTTTGCACGATTTGTTTTCTTGTGTTGGATTTGATGATTTTGTCTTTGACCGGGTTTCATGCTTTTCCTTGATGCGGGCTGTCTGGGGAAAAACAAATCTTAGAGTTGTATGCTGCATACATACTTTGATAATGAATGCACTTTGAATCTTTGCTGTCAGAGACCGAGCTGAATGAATCAACAGGATGTTACTCAGGCAAATGACATTTAAAGTAGATGATTCAGCTTTGGGATTATGAAAGAATGTGAAGTAACAACACAGGAATATGGGAACAGGAGTAACTTACCCAGCCTTTTTGCTGTAAGCTTTGACCCTGTCGGGTTCCTGCCACAATCCCTCTTACCAACTTTGTATAACTAAGGAATTCCATCAACTACAATCTGGAGAGCATCAGCTGATTCTGACAACATAGTATTTCAGGGGGAAGTGTTTGATATTCCCAACACACTGTGTCTATAAAGTTGCTTTCCAATATTATTCTCATAAAGGAACCGCAAAGTTGTAAGATCGTGTCCTGGATTTTCCCTGCTGAGAATTTTTTTTTCTTGCCTGTTAAAAGGGCTTTAACATTTGAAACCCTTCATCTGTTCTAAACATAAGCAAATATGAATCAAGCTTACACAAATTATGCTAATTGCTTAACTTTTTCTGTTCTAGTTTTGTTTTGATCAGTCTTTGGAGAAACCCCTCCAAGCTACAGGTATCCTTCCTCAGGCAAGAGGCCACAGATACTCTACCTTTGTCTAACATTTTCAGCTGCAGAGGCTGCTGATTTGTCAAATGAAAGTGAAATCCGATGAGGAAGCTGGAAATATGCCATTTAAAAAAACCCAGAAATAACAACCTTCTACTCAACAAAACCAAAGAGCTGATTATTGACTACAGGAGGAAGAAACCAGAGGTACATGAGCCAGTCCTCATACAGTCATGGAATACTACAACATAGAAACAGGCCCTTCGGTCCATCTAGTCCATGCTGAACTATCACTCTGTCTAATCCCATCAACCTGCACTAGACAATAGCCCTCCATCCCCCTCCCCTTCATGTACCTATCCAAACTTCTCTTAAATGTTGAAATTGAACCTGCATCCATCACTTACACAGGCAGCTCGTTCCACACTCTCACCTCTCTCTGAGTGAAGAAGTTTCCCCTCATGTTCCCTTTAAACATTTCACCTTTCATGCTTAGCCCATCACCTCTAGTTCTCGTCTCACTCAACTTCAGTGGAAAAAGCCAACTTACATTTTTCCCTATCTATTTTATATCCCACATAATTTTGTACCTCATTCAACTCTCCTCTCATTCTCCTACACTCCAGAGAATAAAATCTTAACCTATTCAATCTTCCCCATAACTCAGGTATAACTCATTAGGAGATCAGAGATGGAGAGGGTCAGTAACTTTAAATTCCTTGGTGTTATCATATCTGAGGCTCTGTTCTAAGACCAGCAACAATGTTCCACTGTTCAAGAAGGGTAGCAAGGACAGGCCAGGGAGCAGGCTGTTGTGCCATTACAAAGGAGGCACAACAGCACCTCTGCCTTCTTAGAAGTTTGCACAGATTTGGCATCTCATCTAAAACTTTGACGAACTTTATTAGATGTATGGTGGAGAGTATCCTGCCTGGTTGCATCATGGCTAGCTATGGAAGCACCAATGCCCAAAGATGGAAAAGCCTAGAAAAAGTCATGAATGCAACCCAATCCTTCACAGGCTAAGCCCTTCCAAGCATTGAGCATATCTACAAAGAGTGCTGTAATAAGAAAGTAGTATCTATCATCAGGGACTTGCGTCATCCAGGCCATGCTCTCTGCTCACTGCTGCCATTGGGAAGAAGGTACAGGAGCTTTAGGTCCCACACCACCAGGTTCAGGAACAGTTGTTGCCCTTCAACCACCAGGCTCCTGAACCAGCGTGGCTAAATTTCCTCACCCTAACTCTGCACTGATTCTGCAACCTACGGACTCATTTTCAAGGACTTGACAACTCTTCTTTGCAGTATTTATTTATTTACTACCGGTAATTTATTTCATTATATAAGGTTTAGAAGGATGTTGCTTGGATTGGGGAGCATACATTATGAGAATAGGTTGAGTGAACTCAGCCTTTTCTCCTTGGGGCAACAGAGAATGAGAGGTGACCTGATAGAGATGATGAGAGGCATTAATCGTGTGGATAATCAGAGGCTAGCAGGGGAGGGCACAGTTTTCAGTTGCTTGGAGGTAGGTACAGAGGAGATATCGGGTTAAGTTTTTTACGCAGAGAATGGTGTGTGCGTGGAATGTGCTGCTGGTGGAGGTGGATACGATAAAGTCTTTTAAGATTCTCCCGGATAGGTACATGGAGCTTAGAAAAACATAGGGCTATGGGTAACCCTAGGTAATTTCTAAGGTAAGGACATGTTTGGCACAGTTTATGGGCCGAAGGGCTTGTATTGTGCTGTAGGATTTCTATGTTTCTCTATTTGTTCCTGCTTGCATTTGCACTGTTTGCTTTCTTTCACACATTGTCAGTTTTTGTTTCTGCACAGTTTTGAATTGATTTTATTGTATTTATTTGTTCTTCTGTGAATACCTGCAAGAAAATGAATCTCAGGGTAGTAGATGGTGACATATAGGTACTTTAAGAACAAATTTGCTTTGAACTTTATTCTTAGCAGCACGGGAGAATGAGAGATAATCTCACAGACATTTATAAAATCTGAAGGTGTATAGGTAAGCTGGACAGTCATAGTTTTTTACCCAGAGTTGGTGAGTCCAGAGCTAGAGGACACAGATACCAGACAAGAGAGCAAAGATTTAAAAGATACCTGACAGGTAACTTGTTTACGTGGAGGTTGCCAGGTACCTGGAAGTAGCTGAGGTGGGTTTAATTGCAACAGAGGTACATGGAGGGGAAGGGCTTGGAGGGTTATGAGCTGAACATGGGCAACTGAGACCAGTAGGGGGATGCTGTGGACGGGAAGGCCCTGCTCCATAACTTCATGACTCTATGACTAGATATAAGAGCTGCAGATGTTGGCTTGTTAATAATGCTGACCCTTTGCTTGGGTGCTTTCACTTATGCTTTGCCTTTTCTCATTCTTTTGATATCACATTTCTGCATGTTTAATTTTTCTTTCAAAAATACTTTATTCGTAATATTGCAAATAAAATGCAGGATATTTATAAGTGACAATCCTCTATGCAAAATGTTTCATTCTGTGTGCTTTCAGCATTTACGTTATTGGAGTGTGACATAGACTGTTGCTTTCCCGTAAATGGTATTTGCATGGCAATTGCCCAGAAGACTTTGTTGCAGGTTACACAGCTTCACTCTGCAAGGTCTTCTAAATGTTTGGGATTCCTTGTGCTGAAACATTCTGTCAAACACTTTGGAACTGATTATCTGTTATTTATGAAGTGGGGTGCCGTGCGCAATCATAATCGATTGAAAACGGACGTGGAAGCATGGAGAAACACCGGGAAATTCCAGGAAGACCTTCGTCGTTGCTGCTGCTGCTGTGAGGTCTGGGACTCTGCTGAGAAGAACAAGCCCCCAGTTCTCGGGGTCGCGTTGCCGATGACCGTTGGCGGGGCCGTCTTAATACGCTCGGCAGAGGATGGTGCTCGGAGAAGCTGTGCCGGAGGAGATGGTCGTCGGCTCGGAGGTTCGACGGACACAGGTCGCTTTTGGTGTGTGCTGCGTCTGCGAGGCTGGTTTCGACAGAGCTTCCATTGTGTGCTGCATCTGCGAGGCTGAGTCGGGCGGCACCTTGGAAGTCCATAGCGGGGGTATTCCCTTCTGCCGCCGACGTGGGATGGCGAGTCTGTCGGGACCCTGGGGACTTGTGGAAACTGTGGTGATTTCTTTTGAACTTACAATCCTTTAACATCTTGGACTATTTTTACTGTGCCTATAGTCTGTTTTTTATCAATTATGCTATTGTTTGCACTGTTGTAACTATATGTTGTAATTATGTGGTTTTGTGCAGGTCTTGTTTTGTCTGGTGGATTTGAAGCTCCTTTCTGGGGAACGTGCTAGACGGTAGCGCGATATTAACACGCAGCAGCCTCTCCGGACTCTGGATTGGGAATTGCCAAAAGTTACGTGGATTTTCTGGTGTAGTCTGTTTTGTCATATGCTTTTGTGATATCATTCTGGGGGGAATGTGCTAGACGGTAGCGCGATATTAACACGCAGCAGCCTCTCCGGACTCTGGATTGGGAATTGCCAAACGTTACGTGGATTTTCTGGTGTAGTCTGTTTCATCATATGCTTTTGTGATATCATTCTGGGGGAACGTTGTCTCATTTTTTAACTGCATTGCATTTGTGGTTTCTAAATGACAATAAACTGAATCTGAATCTGAATCTGAAATTAACTTTATTGATCTGTTTGTGGAGATGTCCACCAGGATAACGATAAGACCATATGACAGAGGAGTAAACTTAAGCTATTCAGCCCATCGAGTCTACTCCAGCACTCTGTCATGGCTGTTTTATTTTCTCTTTCAATCCCATTCTTCTGCTTTCTTCCATAACTTTAACACCCTTACTAATCAAGAACCTAACAACTTCCACTTTAGAAATACCCAATGACTTGGCCTCCACAGTCATCTGTGGCAATGAATTCCACAGATTCAACAACCTCTGGCTAAAAATATTCCTCCTCATCTCTATTCTAATGGGACATCCTTCTATTCTGAGGCTGTGCCCTCCAGTCCTACTACTAGAAACATCCTCTCCATATCTACTGTACCTAGGCCTTTCAACATACAATAGGGTTCAAGGAGATCCCCCACCTCATACTTCTAAACCTCAGCAAGTAAAGCATCGAGTTATCAAACGTTCCTCACTAAAGCTCTCCCAGTTTGCAGTGTAGCTTTCAAATACATCAATGGTCTAATCGTCAGAGTGTGAGAAGATCTGCACTGGCTCCTGCCTTATGTATACTTAGCCTGTTTCTCATGGAACCTTAGCCAAGGTATACAGAATGTCAATTCATCTCTCAGCACACAGACCTTGGACCTGCGGTGGTGCTCACTTATGGACAGCTCCTTGAACAAGGACACCAGCAAACCTTTGACTAACCAGCGTGTCTTTCACTGAACTGATGGCACGAAGCACCAGTTTGTCCGATGTACATCTTTGGATCTTGTTTTTGTAAAAAATTTCCATGCAGGACACTTCAGGACTGACTTGTAGTCAAAAGTCTTTTTCTGCATAAATCTTCCTACAGGGTTCAGGCGGCATGGCATGGTTTTATTTATTCTGAAACATCCTTTGCAACATGGATAGTGTGATCCTCAGTACATACTGCTGCTTCATAATTGTGCACTTAGGGTGCAAGCACTCCAAACATTGGGCCTCAGGTGCAGTACTCTTCAATATTCAAAGTAAGTTTATTATCAAAGTCACCAGACATTACCCTACGATTCATTTTCCTGCAGACATTCACAGCAGATACAAAGAAACACAATAGAATCAACAGATTCTATAAGAAGGCATATAGGGCAATTCCTATATAAATAAGCAAATAAAAAATAAATAGATAATATTGAAAACATGAGCTGGAGAGTACTTGAAAGTGGTCCATAGGTTATGGGTAGTCCAGTGTTGAGGTGAGTGAAGTTATTCACTCTGGTTCAGGAAGGGTAATAACTGTTCCTGAACTTAGTGATGTGGGACCTACTTCCTCACTGATAATAGCAGAGAGAAGAGAGTATGGCCTGGATGGTGGAGGTCCTTGATGATGGATGCTGCTTTCCTGTGACACTACTCCTTGTAGATGTTGATCATGCTTTCTCTCCTTTATCTGGAGGCCTGTCCATTGTATCCCTGACAACATGGTGAAATGGAAGTGGGTCAGGTCAAACCAACAGGAGAAGTGTGTGAGCCAAACCTGTTCCACCGGCAACAACACCAGGAACTCTTCAATCCTGAACAGCAGCTTGTTTGACATGTTGTTTTTCAAAAATGCATTTTATTCATAACAGTTGTGATTACTTAATACAGGACATTCTTTTGTCATTATTCACTATACCCTGCATATTGTTACATTTCCTTTGTAAAGTCAAATTATGTTTCATTTTCAAACATCCCACCACCAGTGAGTCTAAAAGGCTGATAAACTGGGCCCTTCTCAGTGTTCAGTAGTGGTAGGTTTTACAATTTCAATGCAGAACATAGTATGACATCTAAATGTGTGGTGTAGAGTATATTGACTGGCTGCTATGGAAACACCAATGCCCTTGAACGGAAATTCCTCCAAAAAATAATGGACACAGCCCAGTCCATCGCAGGTAAAGCCATGCCCACCATTGAATATGCCTAAACAAAGTGTCATCACAGGAAAGGAGCATCTGTAGTCAGAGACCCTATCACTTCCACCACTACCCAGAACATGCCCTCTTCTCACTGCTGCCATCATGAAGAAGACACAGGAGACTCAGGTCCCAGGAACGGTTATTACTCCTCAACATTCAGGCACTTGTACTAAGGTGGATAACTTCACTTGCCCCATCATTGAAAATGTTCACACAACCCATGAACTCAATATCAAGGACTCTTCATCTCATGTTTTTGATATTTATTGTTTATTATTATTATTTGTTTCTCTTTGTATTTGCAGTTTGTTGTCTTTTGTACACTGGTTGGTGCAGTCTTTTATTGATTCTTAGGGTTGCTTGTGGTGACATACATGTACTCTGATAATAAATTTACTTTCAACTTTGAACTGTACTGTAAAACAGACCAATCTGTAAAATTCAGTTGTGAGCAATTTCTTGCATTGGTAAACCAAAGTTTAACTTGAACTGGGTTCATGAACTTCCAGTTTATCCATTACGTATCCCTGGGAACAGTCCTTCATGTGCAGAATCCCATGAAGATGAGCTTCAACAATGCCCCCTGCGTCCCTTTCCAGAATTCTTTTGGCAAACACAAACCCAAGAAGATTGGTTATGATCTCATCCCACTACAACTATCTCAACAGCAAATTTATTATAATAACATTCATTAAGAAGGTGCTGGCAATATGCAGCGACATTTTGCAGGCAGCTCACAGAACAATATACTTCTGAACTTCGTTGCAATCCCCAGCCTGTAATTTCCTTTTAAGAAATTAAATTTTGAACAGTTTGAATGAACTAGCGATGTTTACGATCTCCTGAAGGGATTCTGTGACCTGGACTCTCTAGGTTGCAGGTAAACCATCTGCAAAAGAGAGCGCGCTGGGTTGGGCTTCAAGCCAAATTAAAAGGTGAGGCCTGAGATCAGAAAACAAACCAGTGTTCAGCACCATCACTCCGTGCCAGCCAGGATCCCCCAGCTGAACCCGTCCCGTCTGCCCGTGTTTCACCCATCTCCCTTTCTTCTCACTACTGCCATCAGGTAGGAGGTGCTGGAGTCTTCAGTCCCAGGCCACCAGGTTCAGCTTCATTACCCTACAGCCACTGGGCGCCTAACCTGGTGTGCATGGCTCTCTCGCCTCACCGCTGAACTGACAGCACAGCCTGCACACTCACTTTTAGGGACTCTGCCTTTCTTACATAACACTTACCCAACAGGCTGGTATATGTCTAGGGGAAAAGGAGATCCAGCCACACACCAACCCCACCTCCCGTACACACAGGTGCTGTGAGAATATGGTGCGTGCACCCACCATATCAAACTCACACCAGATACAGTTACGAAATACACTTTAAAGATTTTACTAAAACTAAAAGAGTACTAAGCAATACAATATATATGAAGGAAAAGAAAATAAAGTAAAAGGCGCCAACTTATCAAAGTTCAGTCAGTTTAGTGCACATCGTTGGAGCTCAACCATCGAACCATGCGACCCCTCGTCACTTTCCTCCGACCTCCACGTCCTTGCACCTGGGACTACCCGGGTGGTCGATTGAGCAGTGCAGCGCACGTCCACCTTCCTCGGCGTCTTCTTCCCGACTCCCCTGAAAAGACCGCAAAACCCCCGCTCCCAGACCCACAAGACAAAATAACATTCCCCATTGGTCAACAAATGAATACAATCCCAATATCAGCAAGTCCAAAGCTAAACAACTGCGAGAGAAAGCACTTATCATACAAAGAAGCATTCCTACTCTAAACAGAACAAAGAAGCCATTTTGATTAACATACACAGTACATTGTACATTCTCTCCCCACCAGCAAATGTCATGCCCTCATGACATTACCAGAGTTCCCCAAGGCTTCTTGCAACACACAAAACCCAACCCAGGTGCAGAAAGCAGCGACATAACTACCCAGAGCAGTAGAAATCACACTCGGTTCTCCTGGCACCACATATGTCAACCGTTCCGGGGGGCGCCTACTTCTCTGAGATCTCCGTACCCCTTCTGCCGACCCTTCTGCCTCAGACCCCGCGGGGGACATTCCTGCCAGACCCTCATCCTCCCCCTCACTGGGCTCCCTCTTCACCTGTGAACCCTCTGCCTCGGACACTCCAGGTCTACCTGTCAGACCCTCACCCCCTCCCTCACGGGGCTCCCCCCTCACCTGAGAACCCTCCGGCTCGCGTTTGGGTTCCACCCTCTCTCCCCCCAACGCTGGCTGCCTCTCCATCTGACCATCAACACCTTCCCTCCTCTTGCCCAACTCAGTAGGGGAAGGGCCAGGAGCCTCTTCTTCTGGTACTTGAGTGCCAGCGAATGGGAACAGGGGCCACTCATCTGAGTCGTCATCTTCCGAATCGGTATCCATTCCCAGGTTAGGGACCCGTCCCCGCTCTTCAGCAGCGGCCTCTTCCCTCGCTCTGCGCCCTCACAGAGTCCTGGTACTAGGCACAACCTCCCACTCTGGCTCCTTGTCCACCTGCACCGCTTGACCCAGGGGCAGCAGGTGATTCCGATGGAGTACCTTGACAGGCCCATTCCCATCCTCAGGTTTCACCCGGTAAACTGGTAGATTCAGCATCTGGCTCTCTATTGCATAGGGGGTGGCCTCCCATCGATCTGCCAACTTGTGCTTACCGAGGAGTCCCAGATTCCGTAAAAGGACCCGGTCGCCCGGCAATAATTGAGCAAACTTCACCTTTTGATCATATCTCCTCTTATTCCTCTGATTTTGTTCGGTAGCCACCGCCTCGGCCAACTCGTACGCCCTCTGCAACTCCCTCCTCATATCGGACACATACTTTAGATAGGGCTTCCCAGGTAATTCACCCACTTCAGCCCCAAAACACAAGTCAATGGGCAACCTCGCTTCCCGCCCAAACATCAGATAATAGGGCGAGTACCCTGTAGCATCATTTCGAGTACAATTGTAACAGTGAACCAATTGTCCAATATGATGACTCCACCTGCTTTTCTGCCCAATCTCCAGCGTCCCGAGCATATCCAACAGTGTCCGGTTAAACCTCTCGGGCTGAGGATCACCCTGTGGGTGATAGGGGGTGGTCCTGGATTTCTCAATCCCAAGCAGAGTCAGTAATTCATGGATAAGCCGGCTCTCAAAGTCCCGCCCCGATCACTATGGATCCGTCTGGGAAGGCCATAATGAACAAAATACTTCTCCCATAACACCTTCGCCACTGTCGTCGCCTTCTGATCCTTAGTGGGAAATGCCTGAGCATAGCGAGTGTAATGATTGGTGATGACTAAGACATTCGCGGTGTTGCTGGTGTCAGGTTCAATCGACAGGAAATCCATACATACCAGGTCCAGAGGTCCCGCACTCTGCAAGTGCGACAGTGGAGCCGCCAACGCGGGCAGGGTCTTCCTCCGGATGCAACGACTGCAGTCCCTACAGTATTCTTCGACTTCCCCCCTCATCCGGGGCCAGTAGAACTGGTCCTTGAGTAATCCATTGGTCTTTTCCACCCCCAAGTGCCCGGAATCATCATGCAGTGCCTGGAGTACAGTCTTCCGATACTCCTCACGCATGACCAGTTGCCAACGCCGGAGTTGGTCCGAAGGCACCGTGACCCGGTACAAGACTTGGTTCTTTAATTTTAATCAAGGCCACTCCATCAATAACAGAGACACGAGCGGGTGTTTCGCCTTCTCAGCCAACGCCACATCCCCCTTCTCTACCGCTCTCCACACAGTGCCAAGACCCGGGTCATTTTGCTGAGCAGCTGCCACTTCCCCCGGACTCAATTCCGGCAATTGTTTAGTCCGCAGGGCAGTCAGGTCACAGTAAGCTAGGGGTATGGCGTCATCAAAAACCCCAAATGGTCCATGGCTCATTCCAGCCTCCCTCTTCCCTTGGCCTTCACAGTGATAGCAAACTGACACATAGCCTTCACTCCAGGGGCAGGGACACTCTCCCACTCCTCGTCCTTCTCCTGTTCCCCCGGCTCCCGACGAGACAAAGCATCCGCATCAACATTCCTGCTTCCTGGGCGGTACTTCAGGCTGAAATCATATACCGACAAGGCCGCCAGCCACCGATGTCCTGTGGCATCCAGCTTAGCTGAAGTCAAAATATAAGTGAGCAGATTGTTATCCGTTCTCACCTCAAACTTGGCCCCGTACAGGTAATCGCTCAGCTTGTCCACCACCGCCCACTTCAGCGCCAGGAACTCCAACTTGTGAGTGGGGTAGTTTCTCTCAGATGGCGACAAGCTTCGGCTGACAAAGGCTACCGGTCTCAATGCTTTGCCATGCTCCTGGTACAGAACAGCCCCGAGACCCTCTCAGCTGGCTTTGGTGTGCAGCACATATGGCTTTTGGGGATCAGCAAAAGCCAACACCGGGGCCTAGGTCAGCGCCCTTTTCAAAGATTGGAACGCCTCTTTGCATCGATCATCCCATCTCGATCCAAAAGGTTCTGCCGGGTTCCAGTATTCTCCAGCGTCTTGCCTCCGGTCCCCCTTCCTCTTCTTTCCCACCGGGGGATAGCCACACAACAGCTGAGTCAACAGGTGACACATTTTGGCATATCCTTTCACGAATCGGCGGTAATACCCACAGAACCCCAAAAATGAGTGCAGAGCGCTCACGTTCTGGGGCCTCGGCCAGGTGGTCACAGCCTCTATCTTGGTTGGATCAGTAGCCACTCCCTCTCGCGAAATGATATGGCCAATGTAGCTGACCGACGATTTGCAGAACTGTCATTTGTCCAGGGAAAACTTCAGCCCTTCCTCATTAAGCCAGTTTAACACCTTTAACAGCCTCTCCTCATGTTCCTCCAAAGTCGATCCAAACACTATCAAATCGTCCAGGTACACCAGCACCTCCAACAGATTCATATCCCCCACAGTCCTCTCCATGAGCCTCTGGAAGGTGGCTGGGGCCCCCGATATGCCTTGGGGCATTCGTTCAAACTGAAAGAACCCCAGCGGGCAGATAAAGGCTGTCTTCTCTTTATCGCCCTCACTCATCGGGATCTGGTAATACCCACTTCTTAAGTGCAGCACACTAAAGGACTTCGCACACACTTAGGCAGGCTAACGCGTCCTCGACCCTCGGGACAGTATATTGATCAGGGACAGTTCGCCGATTCAAAGTCCTGTAGTCAACACACATGCGCACCCTCCCATTCTTCTTCTGTACCACCACTATTGGGGATGCATAGGGACTTTGGGACTCAGCTATGATTCTAGCTTCCTTCAACTTGCACAAGTGCTGCCGCACATCTTCAACATCGGCCGGGGCCAGCCGTCGGGATCTCTCTCGGAACGGGGTGTCCTCCATCACCCGGATGGTGTGGCGAGTGCTTTTGGAGCAGCCCACATCAAACTCGCCCCGAGAAAAAACAGCTTCCATCTTCAGCATCTTCTCCACCAGCCTGGGCTTCCACTCCGGCAACACAGGAGAATCCCCGAAGTTAAAGGCTTCAGCGGTCAGCTCCCTTCATGCGAAGCTATAGTAGTCCTTCTCGGAACATCTGGAAACAAATCCTTATGTTTAAAAATTAATTCCTTCATCTGCTGTTTTTGCTCTAGCTGTAAATGTGCTAGTTTCTCATCAATATTTTCCAGAATGGTTGAATTTGGTAACCTAACAGAAACAATGTTGGATTTAGAATGAAATTTAGATGAATCATCTATCATGTTCCTAGTTAAATCAAACTAATTCTCACTAACCACAACAGTCACAGTATCAGATTGTTTCTCAAAATATGGTTTAATCATATTTATATGGCAAAGTTGTGTTGACCTTCTTCAATCTGGAGTTTTTATCACGTAATCCACATCATTGATTTTAGACACAATTTCATAAGGACCATGAAATCTAGCTTGTAAAAGTTTCATTTGTACTGGGAAAAGAACCAACACCTTATCTCCAGGCTTAAACATCCTCATCCTAGCTTTTTTATCATACCAAATTTTCATTTTCTCCTGAGCCAATTTTAAATTTTCCTTGGCTAAGCTACAAGCTTTATGTAACCTGTCCTTAAATTTCAAAACATAGTCCAACAAATTAGTGTGTATTTCCTTACTAATCCACTGTTCTTTTAATAAAGCTAAAGGTCCTCTAACTCTATGCCCAAATACAAGTTCAAATGGACTGAAACCTAAAGATTCTTGTACCGATTCCCTTACTGCAAATAAAAGTAAGTTTATACCCTCATCCCAATCACTTTCATTTTCCACACAATATGTCCTAATCATATTCTTGAGGGTAGAATGAAACCTCTCCAAGGCACCTTGCGATTCTGGATGGAATGCAGATGAAGTGATTTGCTTAGCTCCCAATTTATAAACTATCTGTTGAAACAAACCAGACATAAGATTACTGCCTTGATCAGTTTGTATTTCCTTAGGTAATCCAAAATAAGTAAAGAATTTTATAAGAGCCTTTGTCACAGTTTTAGCTTTTATATTCCTCAGTGGTACTGCCTCTGGAAACCTAGACGAAGTACGCATAATAGTCAACAAGTACTGATAACCAGTTTTTGTCCTTGGTAATGGACCAACACAATCTATAATAACTTTAGAAAACGGTTCTCCAAATGCTGGAATAGGTTGTAATGGAGCCAATGGTGTAACTTGATTTGGTTTATCCACAATTTGACAAGTATGGCACGTTTTACAAAACATCGCCACATCTTTTCTTAGACCAGGCCAGTAAAAATGTTTTAAAATCTTGTCCACAGTTTTCCTTACCCCTTGATGTCCACCTAAAGGCACACTATGAGCTAAAGTCAAAATCTCATTTCAATAAACTTTAGGGACAACTACCTGGTAAACAATATTCCATTCCTCACTTGCAGGAATTGTAGGTGATCTCCACTTCCTCATCAACACTCCTTTTTCCAAGTAATATCCTACTGACACCTTCTCAATTTCACTATCTAGTAGAGCTTGTTCTCTTAATTTTATAATCTCAGGGTCTCTATTCTGCTCTGCTATCATCTCCTTCCGAGACAGAGATAAATCTCCATAGTCAGACTTACTCCAAGAATCTTGTTCAAACAACGAAGGTAAGAAAGTCTCTGACACATCCTCAAAACTCGAATCCTGTGTTGAACAGTCATGAGTAACAACCTCATTCTGCACATCAATCTTCTTAGTCATAGCTCTAGTCACAACACAGGAAGAATCTGTGTTAGAATTCATCTCTGGTTCCTCTGAATCCATTGTCAAATGCACTTCAGGAAAAACTTGTCCACCTGCCAAGTCATTACCTAACAATAAAGAAATATCCTTCACAGGTAAGCTAGGCTGTAATCCTACTTTAACAAATCCTGTAACTAACCCTGACTTTAAATTTACTTTATGCAAATGTACAGGCATAAAATCACTCCCAACACCTCTTATATAATTTACCTCACCAGTATCAGACTCTTCATTAAACTTCAATACACTGTCTAACATCAGTGATTGAGAAGCTCCAGTATCCCTAAGGATTTTTATTGGCACCAGAGTAGATCCTTCTTTCAAGGACACAAACCCTTCAGTTATAAAATGATCATATCCCTTTCTAACTTGGCCAGACTCTAACAAAACCTCATTTGTGTTTATCAAACCCTGTAATTTTACAGGTGCTTCAGTATGTTGCACACAAGCATCTGGAACTGCTTCCTTCTCTTTCTTTTTCAATCTGAAACAGTTAGCTATTACATGGCCAGGTTTCTTACAATAGTTACAAATAATACCAAACTGTCTTTCCTTCACAGGTTTTCCTTCCTCCTTACCTTTCTCATTAACTTCTGATTTACCTTGAGTCTCTGTGTTATTTTTCCTCTTAAAAATTCTGCCCTGAGGAAATTTATTCTTATGGATTAAAACATACTCATCAGCTAATCTAGCAGAGTCCTGCAATGTATTAGTATCCCTCTCATTTAAGTAGGTCCCTACTTCAACAGGGATGCTTCTTTTAAATTCCTCCATTAAAATCAGCTCTTTCAATGTATCATAGTCCCCATTTACATTTTTAGAAGAAACCCATCTCTCAAAACACACAGCTTTATCATAAGCAAATTCCCCATAAATTTTTTCCACAGACTTCTTCAAACTTCTGAATCTTTCTCTATACACTTCTGGGACCAATTCGTATGCTTTTAAAATATGCTTTTTCACAATATCATAATCAAGTGCTTGCGCAGCAGTTAAAGCTGTATAAACTTGTTGTGCTTTGTCTTTAATTACACTCTGTTACAACACTGACCATTTATCTTTCGGCCACTCTGAAATCTGAGCAATCGTTTCAAAATGTTGGAAATATCTTTCCACTTCTGTTTCACTAAATGATGGGACCAATTTAATTTCTTGACTAGCAACAAACGGTTTTCTAGAACCAGAAGACTGATTCCCAGACCTTAATTCCGTCATCGCTTTTTCAAATCCCCTTTTTTTCTGATCAGCTTCTAACCTACAATGCTCCAACTTCATTTGTTCGATTTGCAACTGCATCTCCAGATTACTTATTGGAAACGACTCTAAAATCGATTCATCAAAATCACCCGAATCCACATAGTGTGACGTGATTTTTCTCTGTATTAGAGCCTTTGATGTAGTCTTTAAAATACCTTTAAGTTGCAATCTACTGGCTATCTCAGACACCTCAGGTTTTTTCACCTTCACTAACAACTCTGCGTCTGGCGAAGCCAGAAACTCATCAATATTCATTGTTGCCGAGTACCACTCACAAGCCAATCAAACAAAAGAATCAAGTATTCCCCTTCTCCAAAACACCGATTCAAAATTTAACAAGCATTTAAACTCAAATGATCCAATCCGGACGCAGCCCCCATATTTATGTTACAGACTCAGCAACAATGAATATATGAGTGAGGCAAGGGTTTTTATAACAAACAACACGTTTATTAAACACTGAAAACAAACCCCCCAAAAGTAAACAAATCACTAACGTAACCGGAAATCAGCTGCTGTGCGGCAGCTTAAACAGTTCTTAAAGCGGTATTGCAAAAACAGTTCTTCAAAGTAGTATTGCAAAAGTTCAAAATGCTTACAGTCCATTTAAGGGAGAGACTTTTTTAGATGATTTAAATTCTCTTTCACGTCGTCTTGCATCAGTTCCAAATCGAACTTTTCCCACTAAGAATTTAGGAAGAATGAAACGGCTTAAAGGCACTGACCATTCCTTTACAAAACTGTTCTCAATCCTTTCTGCTATTCACAGGGATTAACATGGGCACAGTCAACGAATTACTTCCGAATGAGGATCAAACAAGGTCGAACCTGTTTCACCGTCGAAATCGATTCTCCTCGATCTTTTAACTCCCGAACTCCAATCTTCACTCTCCACTGATTCTCAACTAGCAGTATTGTAAAGAAACTGCTGGCAATGACCTTTTAAACTCCAGGCATTAAATAAAACTTCATCATTCAACTAAACTGCGTCATAACATTAAATCACACAGTGGCATGAAGTCAACATGGCAAATCCAGCCACGAACTGCCCCTCCTCACAGGGAGGGGTCCTCCTTTTAAACCTTTTAAATAAACCTGTCACATGACCTCTACTGGCGGGAAAATGACGTCACTCCACCATCACAAGACCATTACCTCAAGTCCAGTATAGCTTCAACGCCTGTCACGTGACAAGTACACCACTGTCACATGTCACGGGTACGTAACAACGTGCACACACACACACACACAGAGTAAAATACCATTTATAGTACAGTAACCCTGACTTGCATAAAATAACTGTAATCATGTTGTGGATTATACAAAAATATACATGCCTTACAGTAATTAGGAAAGCAGGAATTATTTAAATAGTGTCCTTTCTTAGCAGCTAATACCTTTGAGCATCGCCACCTTGTCACAGTGGAGATGCTTGAGAGATCTCAAGAGTCATGCCATCTGGAGATTAGCCATCTGGTGCTGATGCCCTACGTCACCCATGCCAGTAAGGTCAAGGGGGAAATCCTAGACAAAGAGCGATCCAACCAGGGCCTCAGTAGTGGAATTGGTGGAAGTTGCTGACAGATCACAGAAGGTGGGAGCAGGCTTTAGTGGTGAAGGGTCCCCAGTCAACTTGCATTCCATCCCTGACCCTGACCCCAATCTGTCAAGGACTGTGTGTTGGCTGCCCATGCATCGGCCTCCCACTTTAAATATAGTCACACATAGGTGTTCTAGATTAAAGGAATGCAGCCTAACATCCTGGAATAGGTCAGAATAGGTATATCACAGATTGCTCATTACTGCCACCTGTAATGGTGAAGACCCACCGATAAACACCCCTTAGGAGAACGTCTTACTTGGCTCAAGTGTTTGCACTACAACATAACGCCAATAATGCATGACAAAACTGAAATGGTTCCTGGTATAAACAAAAACATTGCTACAGAAATTAGAGTAGGGGGTATGATAGCAAAGTTTGCAAATGCTACAAAAATTGATTGATTGACAATGCAAAGGCAAATGTTAGAATGAAGAAGGATATGAGTAGTTGGGTTAGCTGTACCGAAAAGTGGCAAGTTGAACTTAACCCAAAGAAATGTAAACTGATACATTTGGGGAGGGATAATTATGCAAGGGAATACAAAATATGAGAAGGAACAAAGGTATCTAGGAGCATATATTCACGGATTCTTAAACATAGCCGAACAGTTTGAAGGTGTAGTATATAGGAGTAGGGAATTTATGCTGGAACTTTGCATGACATCTCAACCTAAATAACACGTATAATTCTCATCAGCACATAACACAAAAGCTGTGATTAGACTGGGAAGGCTGCCAAGGAGATTTAGAAAGATGTTGCCAGATCTGGAGAATTGTAACTGTGAAAGCATTGGATAAGTTGGTGTGATTTTTTTTTTGGAATCAGGGATGCTAAGCAGACATTAGACTGAAAATAGGCCATAGAACAGTGCAACATAGTCCAGGTCCTCTGGTCCACAACCTGCATAAAATTACAAGGAGTAAACTTGGAATAAGTGATAGACTCCAGTTCTTGAAGGTGGAAGGTTAAAGATCACAGGAGATGGCTGTAAAGCAGATAGTAGATGGACTCGAAGGGAATGGTGTCAGGGGACAGGAATTTACTGCTTGAAAATGTGGTATCTCAATTTTTAAAAAACTTCTTCACAAAATAGAAATAACAAAAAATACCTATCCAATGCCCTCTTCTTTGGCAAGAATTCCACAGCACACACTGATGACCCTTTCTCCCATCTCCAACCCTCCTCCCACTCTGGTTATTTGCCTGTTCTGGACCTTTTCATCTTGAATTTCAGACAAGACATCAGCCCTCCTCTCTCCTCCTCCAACATTACCCCCTCTGAACATACTGTCCTCCGCTCTCTCTGCATCAATCCCAACCATACCGCAGACAAAAGGGGTGCTGATGTAGCATGCCGGACTGATGTCTACCTTGCTGAGGTCAAGCAGCAACTCTCAGACACTTCCTCATACCTACCCTCGAAAAGACCCCCACACCAGCCCACTTGAAAACTCTCACAGACACCATCACTGACCCCATCAACTCTGGAGAAATCCCATCCACTGCCATCAAACCCATAATTCCCTTACCCTGCACTGCTTGCTTCTACCTCCTACCCAAGATCCACAAACCTGACTGTCCAGGTAGGCCCTTTGTCTCTGCCTGCTCCTCCCCCACTGAACTCATGTCTGCATACCTTGACTCCATTCTGTCCCCCTTGGTTGAGTTTCTTCCCCCTACATCCTTGACACTTCTCATGCTCTCGATCTCCTTACTAACTTTTAATTCCCTGGCCCTGACCACTTCACATTATCACCATGGATGTCCTCTCCCTGTATACTTCTATCCCCCATCAAGAAGGCCTAAAAGCTCTCTGCTCATTTCTCAATAAAAGAATCGAGTAGTTCCCCTCCACCTCTACACTCCTCCATCTGACAGAACCAGTCCTCACCCTTAACAAGTTTTCCTTCGGTTCTTCCACTTTGTCCAGACTCAAGGGGTAGTCACTGGTGAGACCCGCTGTAAATTGGGAGACTACTTCATCGAGAACCCCTGCTCCATCTGCCAAAGGCAGAACTTCCCGATGGCCAAACATTTTAATTCCAATTCCCATTCCTGTGTTGACATGACAGTCCATGTCCTCGTCTTGTGCCATGATGAGAGGCCGGCCTCATGGTAGAGAAGTGACACCTTATTTTCCAACTGGTTGCCTTCCAACCTGACGGTATGAATATCGATTTCTCTTTCCAGTTAAAAAAATTCCCTCCGCATCCCCTCTTCTTCTATTCTCCAGTCTGGCCTCTTGCATCTTCTCACCTGCTTATCCCCTCCCCTGGGTCCCCTCATTCCATTCTCCTCTCCTATCAGATTCATTTCTCTTCAGCCCTTTATCTTTCCAACCTACCTGGTGTCACCTACCACCTTCTAGCTATCCTCCTACCCCTCACCCCACCTTTTTAAAGCAGTTTTTTTACAAGATGGCTTACAAGGATGCATGATTTTCTTTCTTTTTCAATATTTTTATTAATTTCTACATAGTAGAATACAGAGTTCAAGAAAATACATATTATAAAACAAAAGAAAGATATAATAATACCAAATACATTATATTTGAATCACAGGGCATAGGTACAAAATTAAAGGAGGGAAGTTTCGGGGAGACATCAGGGGTAAGTTTTTTACACAGAGTTTTGTGAGTGCCTGGAATGACTGGCCAGGGATGGTGGTGGAGGCTAAAACATTAGGGGTATTTAAGATCCTCTTGGATAGGCACATGCATGAAAGAAAAATGGAGGGTTATGGGGTAGTGTGGGTTTAGTACTTTTTTTTAAGGATTATATGGGTCGGCACAACATGGAGGGCTGAAGGGCCTGTACTGAGCCGTAGTGTTCTAGTGTTCTATGGTTCTACATTGACAAACTCCTTACCCTATATTCATGTAGATTAGATTAATTTGTATGTTGAGATATGAATAATTTTATATAAAAGATCTAACCCCACTAGCAAAGCCGAAGCTGTTTGGTGAAGAAAAGGCTATAAAAGAAATAAAGGCCAAAATATGCAAATCATGTGACTGCAAAAGAATATAATTTCCTCCAACAATACCAAATAAGGCAGTCAAAGGATTAGGTTTAAAATTTACTTTAAAAAGCACCGAAAAAGTTTGAAATACTTCATTCCAATATTTTTCAAGACTCAGACAAGTCCAAAACATATGAACTAGTGAAGCTTCTCCATTATTACATCTATCACATTAGGGAGATATATCCGAATAAAAACGAGACAGCTTATTGAGATTCAAACAAAAGTACATGAGTTGAGAGTTAGGGGTCAAAAGTTTAGGGGTAACACGAGGAGGAATTTCTTTACACACGGTGTGGAACAAGCTTCCAGTAGAAGTGGTAGAGGCAGGTTCAATATTGTCATTTAAAGTAAAATTGGATAGATATATGGACAGGAAAGGATGGAGGGTTATGGAACTAGGTGAGAGTAAGCGTTCGGCATGGACTAGAAGGGCTGAGATGGCCTGTTTCCCAATATTGGCCCAATATTATATTATACATGATTTTGACAATGTGTATCCTTTTCTTTGTATGTTTATTGTATTATGTATTTGATATAACCTCTCCCCTGATTTGTATCTATTCATATAATTATTTTAAATCAATAAAAAAAGAATGAAAATGAAATGAGATGGCCTGTTTCCGTGCTCTAATTGTTATATGGTTATATAACGTCCCGTAACCACTGAGCGTGATTAGGCAGAGTAGCAAACCTTCCATTTAAGCAAGAGTGCCCTCCTAACCATAAGAGAGATAAAAGCCAGAACGTGCAAGTCAGATGTCTTCAAAAATGATATCTTTCCCTCCAACAATACCAAATAAGGCAGTCAAAGGATTAGGCTTAAGATTTACTTTAAAAAGTACAGAAAAAGTTTGGAGTACTTCCTTCCAGTATTTTTCAAGACTTGGACATGTCTAAAACATATGAATGAATGAATGAATGAAGCTTCTCCATTGTTACACCTATCACAGTAGGGAGATATATCCATATAAAAACCAGATAGCTTCTCCTTGGTCAGATAAGCCCTATGGACCACTTAAATTGTAGGAGGGAATGACGGGCACTTAACAATGAAGTATTAACCAGTTTAAGGATGCATGACTTTAAGGTAATTGGAGGTAGGTATGAGGGGAATTGTCCGAAATAAGTTTCTTTACACAGAGTTGTGAGTACATGGGTGAGGGGTTGTGTAGAGGCAGATACATTAGGGGCTTTTAAGAAACTCTTAGAAAAGACACATGAATTGATCTAGGAAGAGGTTAAAAGGTCAGTACAACAAAGCGGGCCAAATGGTCTGTACTGATATGTAATGGTCTACGTTCTATTAAATCAGGGTATTCCATCATTTTTATGCTCTGGACCCTTACCATTAACTGAGGGGTCTGTGGGTCCCAGATTGGCAACCCCTGTATTAAACAGATTAGGTTAAAGCTGCTCCCTTGAACAAAGGTATCCCATTGACAATCTCCCACTAGTCTGGAGCTGTTATCCCTAATTTAATTCAATGGTCCCACTAATAAATATAAGCCATGTTCAGAACAGCAACTGATGTGGAAGATGGTAATATCTCCCTTATATAATTTACCTTCTAGGTACAATGTGGATTTGACAGGAATCATCTGATTTGATCTGGAACCTCTCACTCAACATCAGCAAAAGAAGCAGCTGATGATTGACAACAAGAGGAAGAAGCTAGGGGTTCATGAGCAAGTCCTCGTTAGATCAGAGGTGGAGGGAGTCAGTAACTTCACATTTTTTAGAGTTATTATATCTGAGGATCTATCCTGGGACCAGTGTGTAAGTGCCATCACAAAGAAGGTACAACAGCGCCTTTACTTTCTTAGAAGTTTGCATAGATTTGGCATGTCACCTAAAATGGCGGGAAACTTCTATAGATGCACAGTGGAGAATATCCTCACTGGTTGCATCACAGATTGCTGTGGAAGCACCAATGCTCAGGTACTGAAAAGTCTACAGAAAGTGGTCGATACAACTCAGCTCATCACAGGCGAAGCTTTCCCCACCATTCAACACATTTACTGTACATGGAGCGCTGCCACAGAAAAGCATTATCCATTATTAAAGACCCCCACCATCCAGGTCATGGTTTCTTCTACTACCATTGGGTAGGATAATCAGAAGCCTTATGTCCCACACCACCAGGTTCAGGAACAATTATTACTCTATAACCATCAGGCCCCTGTACCAAAGTGGACAACTTCACTCACTTCAACTCTGAACTGACTTCAAGATCTAGACTCTCCTTCAAAGACTCTTTACAACTTATGTTCTCATCATTACCTTTTATTTGTACAGTGTGACTCCTTTTGCACATTGTTTATGTACAGTTTTTCATAAATTCTATTCTAATTTTTTTTTTAATTTTCCCGTAAAACCCTGCAAGGAAACGAATTTCAAGTGAATGCATAGTAATGCATATATACTTTGAAAATAATTTTTACTTTGAAGTTTGAGCTTTGATTACTTCAAACAGAAGCATTTAAAACCCCATTCTGTGGTAGAACATCGAAGCAAACAAAGGAGCGGGAGAAAGCCCATCAGCCTTTCAAGCTTTCTGGAATTGCTATTAGTATTGATTTATTGGTCGCATGTATCAAGATAGAGTAAAAAGTTTGTCTTTCATACAGTCCATATAGATCAGATCATTACACAGTGCATTGAGGAAGAACAGGGGAGAACAGTAACAATGCAGAATAGAGTGTAACAACTATAGAGAAAGTGCAGTGCAGGTAGACAGTAAGGTGCATCATTCTAGTGAGGTAGATTGTGTGGTCAAGAGTCCATCTTATCCTGCTAGGGAACCATTCAATAGTCCATTCAACAGTGAGGTAAATGTTGTTCCTGAGGTTGCTGGTATGTGCCTTTGGGCTTTGGTCTGATGGAGGGGGCAGAAAAGAGAATATAGAGAATATCCAGGGTGGCTGGAGTTTTATGATTGTGGTGGTCACGTTACTGAGGAGGTGATGCTTACAGTGAGAGTTCATGGAGAGGGTGGGGCGCTGGTTTCTTTGAAGTGCTGAACTCTCTGCTGTTTTGTTCTACAGTCAGGTGAGGAGCAGTTGTTATGAATCCAGATTGGAATCTTTCTCTGGTGAATTGATTACAACTGGTGAGGATCAGCGTAGACATGCCGAATTTTTTAAAGAGGTTAATAGGATAATTTGTTCGTAACCTCAACTCGGAACTGCCATCAACCTGAAGCAACTTTCACTCACTCATTCATCAAGCATCTACCCTTAAAAATATTCAAGGATGCTACTTCCACGAAACTTTGAGGAAGAGATTTAGAAAGTCTTAAGGCACAAGAATCAGTAGAGTTGTAGGTAGGCAAAGGAATGCCCACGGATACATCAGGATATAGAAGAGATGGAAATTCGGGTAGGTGACATTTTATCCAGACGTGTGAAGTAATGCATTATGGGAGGTCAAATCCTGATAGGATATTCACTCAGTGGCCACTTTAATAGCTACCTCCTGCAGCTAATAAAGTAGTCACTGAGCGTGTTTGCTGTCTTCCACTGCTCCTCTACAAACTACTGTTGTAACCTGTGGTCATTTGAGTTACTGCCGCCTTCCTGTCAACTTGAGCAATCAGGCCATTCTCCTCTAACCTCTCATTAACAAGGTATTTTTGCCCACAGAACTGCCACTCACTGAATGTTTTCTTTTTGATTTTTCACACCATTCTCTGTAAACTCTAGACTGTTGTGCATGGAAATCCCTGGAGATCAGCAGTTTCTGAGATACTCAGACCACCCCATCTGGCATCAGCAATCATTTCATGGTCAAAGTCACTTAGATCGAAGTTCTTCCCCATTCCGATATTTGGTCTGAATGACAACTGAACCTCTTATGCATTGAGTTGCTGCCACATGATCGGCTGATTATAAATTTGCATTAATGAACAGGTGTACAGATGTACCTAATAAAGTAGCTACTGACTGTTTAGGGTAAATGACAAACAAGAGAAAATCTGCAGATGCTGGAAATCCAAGCAGCACACACAAAATACTGAAGAAACTCAGCAGGCCAGGCAGCATCTATGGAAAACAGTACAGTTGAAGTTTCAGGCTCAGACCCTTCAGCAGGACTAGGGTAAATAACAGGGATCTTAGGAATGTTGTAGCTAATTAACATCATATGTTCCCTGAAAGAGGCAACTCAGGTAGACAATGAATAAGGCATCTGGTATGTTTGCCTTCATAGGCCAAGGCACTGAGTTGAAATGTCATGTTGAAGCTGTACTCCTGTAGCCAACCCCCTCAACAACACATATCAGGTATACCACTTTGGATACAGTTGGGGGGGCGGGGGTAAATTAGAAGAGTCAAGTCACTGCTATCAGGACTCTGACACTGAGTTTGGCTCTGTGACTTAGAAGGGAAGGGAGAAGAAGAGGCAATCTGTGGTGATAGGGGGTTTGGTGGTTAGGGGATCAGAAAGAAAGTACTGTGGACATGAATGAGATTCCCGGATGGTATGTTGCCTCCCGGGTGCCAGGGCCTGGGACATCTCGGATCAAGTCGTCAGCATTCTTGAGTGGAATGGTGAACAGCTGGAAGTTGTGCTCCATGTGGGTACCAATGACATTAGTAGGATGAGTGACAAGGTTTCGCATAAGGAGTTCAGGGATTTAGGTGTGAAGTTCAAGGGAAGAACCTCCAGGGTTGAGATCTCAGGATTGCTACCCATGCCACATGCTAGAGAGGCCAGAACTAGGAAGATTATAGAGTTTAACACCTGGCTGAGGTGTTGGTGTAGGAGGGAGACCATAAGATTTTTGGATCATTGGGCTCTCTTCCTAGGAAGGTGAGACCTGGGACCTGTATAGAAGAGACGGTTTGCACCTGAACTGGAAGGAGCCTAATATGCTCGTGGGAAGTTTTGCTTGTGTTTGCTTGGGGTTTGGGGGGTGGGGGGGAGTAGGTTAAACTAGAGCTGCAACGAGATGGGAACCAGAGTGCCAGAACATTTTATAGCAGGTGATTTTAAGTAATCCCATACTGTAAGAGAACTAGATGGAATAGGGTCTATCAAATGTGTTCAAGAAATTTTCCTAATCAGTATGCAGAATCCCAATGAAAGAGAGTGTGATACTGGATCTACAATTTGGGAATAAGACAGGGCAGGAGACAATAGATGTTTGTGTCAGGGAACACTTTGCGTCTAAAGTGATTATAATGCCATTAGTTTCAAAGTAAACACGGAAAAAGATAGGTCTGGTGTGTGGATTGAAATTCTAAATTGGAGAAGGGCCAGTTTTGATAGTATCAGAAATGATCTGGCAAGTGTAGATTGAGGCAGGCTGTTTTCTGGCTGAGGTGTCCTTGGCAAATGGGAGGACTTCAAAAGTGAAATGTTGAGAGTACAAAGCCTGTCGGTGCCTATCAGAATAAAAGGCAAGGACAACAGGTTAACAGGATAACTTGGGTTTCAAGAGATATTGAGGCCCTGCCTGGTTATAAAAAATGAGGAGGTGCATCGAAAGTATAAGCAGGTAGCAACCAATGATGTACGTGAGGTGTATAAGAAATTCAAGAGAACACTTAAGAAAGTAATCAGGAGGGCTAAAAGAAGGCATAAGGTTGTCCTAGCAGAGAAGGTGAAGGGGAATCCCAAGCGGGATTCTACAGATATGTTAAAAGAAAAAGGATTGAGATTCAAAATTGGTTCTCTGGAAGATCAGAAGAACAAGGTGCTGCGTGTGAGACTGGTCAAAAAGGTTCAGTCGCTCAGCATTCAAGATGAGGTATTAAATTGTATTAGACATTAGCTTTGTGGGAGATGCCAGAGCGATGGGTGCATCTCTGACTGGAAGCCTGTGATTAGTAGAGAGATGTTTGGTCCATTGTTTTTTGTCATAGAAACATAGAAAATAGGTGCAGGTGTAGGCCATTCAGCCCTTCGAGCCTGCACCACCATTCAGTATGATCATGGCTGATCATCCAACTCAGAACCCTGTACCTGCTTTCTCTCCATACCCCTGATCCCTTTAGCCACAAGGGCCATATCTAACTTCCTCTTAAATATAGCCAATGAACCGGCCTCAACTGTTTCCTGTGGCAGAGAATTCCACAGATTCACCACTCTCTGTCTGAAGAAGTTTTTCCTCATCTTGGTCCTAAAAGGCTTCCCCTTTATCCTTAAACTGTGACCCCTCGTTCTGGACTTCCCCAACATCGGAAACAATCTTCCTGCATCTAGCCTGTCCAATCCCTTTAGAATTTTATATGTTTCAATAAGATCCCCCCTCAATCTTCTAAATTCCAGTGAGCTTACATCATCTACATCATCTGTTTGATAATGTGGCTAATTGGATCAACAAATGTGCAGATGACACCAAGATTGGGGGTGTGGTGGACAGCGAGGCAGACTATCAGAGCTTGCAGTGTAATCTGGACCATTTGGAAAAATTAGCTGAAAAATGGTAGATGGAATTTTTCAGATGGGTGATGTGTTTCACTTCTGTAGGGCCCACAGGGAAGGTCTTATACAGTGAACGGTAGATCGCTGAGGAGTGCTGTAGAACAATGAGATCTGGGAATACAGGTCCATAATTCATTGAAAGTGGCGTCAAAGGTAGATGGTTCATGAAAAAAGTTTTAGGCACATTGGCCTTTATAAATCAAAGTATTGGTACAGGAGATGGAATGTTACATTAACATTATATAAGATGTTGGTAAGGCCTAATTTGGAATACTGTGTGCTATTTTGGTGACCTATCTACAGGAATAATGTAAATAAGGTTCAAAGAGTACAGAGAAAATTTATAAAGTTGTTGCCGGGAGTGGAGAAACTGAGTTATAAGGAAAGATTCAATAGGTTAGGATTTTATTCCTTGGAACATAGATGATTGGGGGGAGATTTGACAAGAGGTATACAAAATTATGAGGGGCATTAGGTTCACAGCCTGGTGTTCGTGAACCAGACCCCCCACTGCCTTGTGGGCAGCCTCGGGAAAGACAAAGGCTATGGGCATAAACACAGACAGGAAATCTGGAGTGGAGCCCCTAAGGCAGCATAATCGAACATCCTTCCAGCAGCTCCAGCAGCCAAGCTGGTGCCAAACATATTGCTTCATAAGCTTTTCTTTGGACTACACTAGTTAGGCCAAGAGGGGGATATTGATGACTGGGCATCTCAGGATCTCCATAACTTCCACCCAGGCTTGTGATGATGATGGTGATTACCCATTGTCCTTCGAGACAGATGGATGCCAACTATTGATAGGGTAAATGCAAGCAGGATTTTACCACTGAGGTTGGGTGGGACCACAACTAGAGATCATGGGTTCAGGTGAAAGGTGAAACAGTTTAAAGGGAACATGAAACTTCTTCACTCAGGGTCATGAGAGCCAGTGCAAGTGGTGCATGCAAACTCAATTTCAGCAATTAAGAGAAGTTTGGATAGAAACATGGATGGGAGGGTTATAGTCCAAGTGCAGGTCAATGGGAGTAGGCAGTAACTAGTTTGGCATGGACTATGAGCTGAAGGGATTGTTTTTGTGCTGATTGTCGGTCTCTAAATCATTGGTTAGACTGCATTTTGAATATTGTGTGTGGAGTTCTAGGAAGGGTGTACAGCAATAGAGAGAGAAGAAGAGATGCATCAGGAAGTTGCTTGAATAAGGCTGTAGTTATAAAAAGAGATCGGCTAGGCTGGGATTATTCTCTCTGTTACTTAGGAGACTAAGGATTGAATTTATAGAGGTTTACAAAATTGTGAGGGCCATAGATGGGATAGATAGTCACGGTCTGTTTTCCAGAACAGGGAAGTCTAGAACTAGAGGTTTAAGGTGAGAGATGAGAAACTTAAAGGAGATCTGAGGGGTACGTTTTTCTACACAGAGTGGTGAGTATCTGAGGAGGTGGCAGAGGCAGTTTCAATTGCAAGTTTAAAAAGGCACTTGGGCAAACTCTTAGATAGAAAAGTAGAGATGCAGGCCTGATGTGAACAATATGATTAGTACAGATAGGCTAGGACAGCAAGGACAAGGAATGCTGTAACAGTACATGGAGTGGGGTGCTTAGATGGATATGGGCTGAACACAGGGATTGGGGTTAGGTGACTGAGCACCATAGTGACATAGACTCATTGGGCCAAAGAGCCTTTGTACATGTTGATTGGCTCTATGACTCTATAATTCTATGATGTATAGGTGGGAAGAATATTCATCTCATCTCTATCTTAAGTCGATACCATTCCTTTACAAACAGTGGCCCTTGATCTATATTCCCCCATGAGGAAGTATCCTCACCACATTGACCTTATCAATACCTCTCAGTGTCTTAAATGTTCGAACCAAGTCACCTCTTGCTCCTTTAAACTCCAGTGGTTACAAGCCAGCCCACTCATGTCAACTCCACTGTAGACTGCCCTGTGTGGAGGTGAACGGTAAAATGACGGAAGAGATGATGAGTATTTAGGGAGAATAAACAGTGAGATTAGTGTAATTGGGAAGTTGATGGTCAGCATGGACTCAATGAGGCAAAGGATCTGTTTGTGTACCATATTGCTCTATAGCCCATTGCATGTGTGTGCCAGAACTGGAAAGGTGCTTCTGTACCTCCAGCCTTTTTAATGTACAGAACCCTAAGACATCTTCAAGTTGAGGATCTCAGTCCATAGACGTCGACTCTACTTTTTTCCATAGATGCTGCTTGGCCTGCTGAGTTCCTCCAGCGTTTTGTGTGCGTTGCTCGGATTTCCAAAATCTGCAGATTTTCTCTTGTTTGTGATTCAAGTTGAAAGTGATTTATTTGTAGTTCTTTCAGTTTGGAACAATGTTCAAAGTTTCACTTATTATCAAAGTATACAACTTATAATATATATATATATTTTCTTGTACTCTGTATTCTTATACGTAAATTAATAAAAATATTGAAAAGTATACAACTCTGAAATTCTTTAGTTCTCTGGGTAGCCATGAAACCCAAGAAAGGAAGACAGCATAACCCCTAAATCTCACCATCTCAGCTCCCCGTAAAAAAGAACAAAGAAAAACAGAACAGCACATTGACTCCCCAAGTCCCTCCTCCTGCACAAAAAATAATAAACAAAATGGATCATGCACATCAACCCCCAAATCCCTCCTCCCGCACAAAACATCGAGCAAAACGGATCAGGCACATTGACTCTCAAATCCTTCCTCGCCACTCAAAACATCAGCAATTGGGTGGAAAAAACACAGAATATAAAAACTATAAGACGGAAAAAAAGTCTATAGTCTGAAGTCCAAATCTAAAATGCAGAATAAACCTGACAGCACTCTCCAGGACCAAACATGACTAGTTGATTTACCTTTGTTCAGTAATGCATCAGTCATCAGCCATCTTAGCTCTCTGCTACACTCACCTCTCTATCTTCAGCTTCTTACATGACTCTAATATGTTTCATCAGAGGTTTGAGGACTAAATGTTCATCATTACAATAGGCACATCAGCCAAACACTGAGTTCTGTTACGAAAACCCCGTAACCAGGTAACTTACCAGCAAAGATAGATGGATCAGCTGAGTCGGATGCTACTATTTTCAACCGTTTTATTCAACAAGGGCACAAACGTATGGTTAATACAAAACATTCAGATCATCAAAACTCAATCTAAAACACCGGTGTAATAATAATCATTCAAAACACAAGCTCGATCGTCGTCTAGGGGTAATGTAGATTTTATATCGTTCACTGGATAGCTAAAAGTCTTTTAGATCACGGCAGTTTCACTTAGTTGTCGGCGGAAGTGTCGCGTTGGTGCACTTTTAGTTAGAAAGACAGAGAACATGAAGCATTTACCCGACAGGTTTTCCAACCTGTAGGAGGTAGTCGGAAGTCTCGTTGGGGGAATGGACTCTCATCTGTGGCTTCCCCTGTAGCTAGGCCGTCTTGCGTGGTGAAGTCGCCAATCCCAGGCAAGGGAAGGACGCACACGAACCCCACCACCGGCTGTAGCTATTAAAACGCTGTCGCAGGATTTCTAGCGTTTCTCCTTCGTGTGTTTCCTTGGTGCATCTGAGGGTCCTCCCCTCAGACCCGCCTTTATACTTCTTCACGAGATCGCAGGTGTCAATCAAGTTGCAGGTAATGCGATCTCTCTCTCAACCAGCCCACTTTGCCCGAGGGCTTTTCAGGTGGTCTCCATGAGACAATAGTCAAAGTCACCTTTATTCTGCTTCTTGGGAGAACGTGGTCTTCCGCACGTCTCTCTCTCTTGGGTCAGTTGACCCCCCTTAACTAGAGTTCTTGCGATTTTCACAAAGGAGGGGGCCAACGGCATAACAGTTCAAAAATTGCAGACCTCACATCAGTTTGGCAGTTGGCTCTGATTAGTTCAATAACAACAACTGAACTGTACTGTTTTAAGTGAATTCTTGGGCAACATTATCACCCTTCAAAACTTCGTCAATACTGGAATTGCTCACAGATTTCATTGGTCTTCCATGGCTCCTCTCCTCTTCTAGACTGTTATCCCTTTTTATCTTTTAATCTCTGGACTCCTCTTGCCCTTTTGTTGTCCCCTCCCCACCCTAATGTTTCTGTCTCTTATCACATGTTAACTCTACATTCCTCTTCTTTTTCTGGCTCAGATTTGCAGAATTTGTTTTTGTATTCAGTCCTGATGTAACATTTTTTTTAAAAATTCCTCTCCAGAAATGCTCCTGACCCGATTTTCTCTGGCATTCTGTGTCTGTTGCTCTAGTTTTGTAGCATTCTCTTATGGACACTGTCCTAAAACCCACTTCCCACCCTAATGTGGACTGGCTCATAGACTTCCGACTTCTTCCAGATGTCGATAATCAGCTCTTTGATTTTGTTGATGTTGAGTGAGAAACTTGAAAAAGAAAAGCAAACTACAGCACAAAACACAATTCACTCCTATTTATTCAAGAGTTGGACCCCATTTTATTTTGAATGATGTGCAATATTTCACATTTCTCAAACATCACATTACATTTGCCATTTCTTCACCTAATTACATACTGATCTGTACCCAAATGCAGATTCCTCTACAACAGTCTCCATAGATCAGAAAAATGCACACAGACACATCAAACAAAACCTAAATATTATGTAAGATATAACATTAATGGATTAAAATAGCATAACAGATCAAAATATAACATTATGAGATTATAAGATAACCAATATTGCAGCAGACCATGAAATTATTGTTAGATCTCGGTTTTATTGCATTGGCAGTGCTCTCCCTTTTGCTCTCTACATTGCTCTGCATCAACTGGAAAGGGTTGTTGTTGTTTCACACAAATTGATTAGCATGTGTGCCACTTTCCAGAGTTAAGTGCAGTCATCTATTTCTTCAGAGAATGAGATGACATTTTTAAATGGCAACGGCTTAAGAATGAAAGTCAAAGTACCTGAGAGCCTCTACTTTGCATTGCTTATAAACAAGATGCTCCCCCTACACCCACCTTCCCCCCTGAAACTGCTGGGGGATCTGGGGTGAAGAATCCTTCTGAGGGGCATTGAAAAATTGGATCAACTGAGTGGAATTTGAACTCCACTTCTATGCTGCAGCACTGATTCACTTAACCCATCCAATTCTCTCTGTTCCCAGACGAGGCAAAGATTTGGGAAGAGAGAAAAAAAAAGAACATGCAAATTAGATGGAGCTTCTCTTAACTTCAGCAGTTCCTGTCCTGAAGCTAATTAAACATTTTTTGAACCACAGCACTGAGAATGAAGTAACTAACTTACACACAAGGTCCCACGTACAACAATGGTACCCTTTATCAGTGATTTTCCTTTTGGATTAAGTGTTAGCAAGGCCACCACCAGATATGAAATAGAATGGGAACAGAAGCAAACATTTCAGAGATTAGGACCTGATGTGATATTCAAATCTTCCTGATCTGTAACTTAAGTCCAATGCCCAGTCTGAAGTCCACATGTCTAACTTCTTCACCTTACAAAATTCCCACTTCACCATATTTGTCTTAAGTGTCATTAGTTATTTAAGGCAATTTCAGATTTACACTGGCACTTCTATGATGAAGTACTTCTCCAATCGGATTGATGTAGCTTTAACTTTAAGCTATAAAGCCTTTGTTATGGACTTATCCACTGGAGTAATCATTTCCCTTTGTTCACCCTTTCAACTTCTAGAATCATCTTAAATACTGCAACTAGCCGCCTGTAACCTTGTTATTTATTTGAGACCACTCTTTACTACTAGTCTTCGTGGTTCAAATGTATTAGATGGAATCACAATGAATCTGCTCTGCACCCTTTCCAAGGACCGGAACTGAGCATAAATCTCCAACTGGAAACGTCCAGAACTTTACATAACTAAGATAACTTGCTTCCCTTGCATATTAACTCCTTTGTGATAAAAACCACTATTATTTTTTGTGCCAGTTCACTGGCTTTGAATAATTTCCAAACTTGGGCCTCCTGCATCTCCTGTTCTCAGCTTCTCATCATCCCTACAATGCTCCAAACTATTCTCCTGGAGTTAAACATTGAAGCTAATATTTACTCTTAATCCATCAAAGTCCCTTTACAATTTTATTCTCCCTTCTGCCCTATTTGCTGTGCCATCTAATTTGGTGTTGTCAGTAAATTCAGATATTCAGCTCTTCCAAATCACTGAGAAATATTAAGATAAACTGGGTTCTGGAGCTCGCAACAGATGCTAAAAACAAGCTGCTGGAGGGCCTCAGCAAGTCAGCGCAGGACCAAGACCAGTTGCATCCTGTAGTTAAGGTAGAACAAACTGTGGAGATATGACAAACCCCTTAGTGATAACTCCAATTTGACAGTATTATTAGAGGGATAGATCTGGGATTCAGTACCCTTCCAAAAGTCACTGGGAAACTGGATCCACTGAGGTGGAACATAAACTTCTGAACTTTTATGCTCCAGCACAGAAATACACAACCCATCCATTTTTCGCTGTTTACAACTGATGCAAAGATTTAGCTGTTTTGGGGAGAGGCCGATGCCTCAGCTCAAAACATCGACTGTCCATTTCTTTCCACAGATTCTGCCTGACCTGTTGAGATCCTCCAGCTGCTTGGGTTTTTGTTTCTCTCTCTCCAGACTCCAACATCTGCCATCTCTTGTTCTTCAACAGATGCTACCTGGCTCACCAATATTTTCAGCCTCTGGGAGGTGCCACTCATCGCATTGCAGTAACTTCAGCACATGTTCATTTAATCCTACCTCAGTACAACGCATTGGCTTGAGAAGGCAGATGGCACTTAACATTGATCTAAAAAACGGTACCTCAGCAATATAGTATATTCCAAAAGCATTGCACTGGACTGTTAGTAAAGGAAGGCATTCAATTTGCAGAAAATCAATCTGAGGTTAGAAGTGCATTAATTTTAAAATTAAACTATTACATAAGTGTAAACATTTATATGACCAAAAGCATTACCAGAATGTGGTTATCTTGTATATATCCAGTTAAAATGATTTTAACATTCCCCTTATTAAACCAGACTATAACACCCTACTTTAAGAAAAGATACATTAATCACACACTCTTCATCCAATCTGTGTAAGATCTCAGATATTAGTCTTCTCATCTTCTCTTCCTTGGTAGCGGTCTCGATACATTTCTATGAGTCGCCCAGCCTCACGCTCACCAGAAAGTAAAGCACCATGTGTAGTCGAGTAGAACTTTCTGTGAGTTGCCTCCCCAGCAAATAAAATCTGCATAGGCTACCAGAAGGGAAAACACTTATTCAGTAGCAGTTAACTCTGTAAGATTAGAGCTTTCTGTTAGGAACTGAAAAGGAAGTATTCACCCACCACACCCCCACCCCGGAAGTTTTCATGTTTTATTGCTTCCCAACATTGAATCACAGTGAATTGGATTTGGGTTTTTTTGACATTGATCAACAGAGAGAATCTTCCGTGCCAAAGTGAAAACAGATCTCTACAAAGTGATCTAAATTAATTACAAATATATAACACAAAATAAATTGATTGCATAATTATTCACCCCCCTTCAATATGACACACCAAATCATCACTGAAGCAGCCAATTGATTTTAGAAGTCACAGAATTAGTTAAGCGGGGACCACCATTTACCTGGGAGACCTCAGTCAGTCGGGATCAGGAACAGTATCTCCAACACCATCACACTGAGCACGGGGGCCCCTCAAGGCTGCGTGCTCAGTCCACTGCTGTTCACTCTGCTGACCCACAACTGTGCTGCAACACACAGCTCGAACCATATCATCAAGTTCGCTGATGACACGACCGTGGTGGGTCTCATCAGCAAGAACGATGAGTCAGCTTACAGAGAGGAGGTGCAGCAACTAACGGACTGGTGTAGAGCCAACAACCTGTCTTTGAATGTGAACAAAACAAAAGAGATGGTTGTTGACTTCAGGAGGGCACGGAGTCACCACTCCCCGCTGAAAATTGACGGCTCCTCGGTAGAGATCGTAAAGAGCACCAAATTTCCTGGTGTTCACCTGGTGGAAAATCTCACTCGGTCCCTCAACACTAGCTCCATAGCAAAGAAAGCCCAGCAGCGTCTCAACTTTCTGCGAAGGCTGAGGAAAGTCCATCTCCCACCACCCCCCCCCCCATCCTCATCACATTCTACAGGGGTTGTATTGAGAGCATCCTGAGCAGCTGCATCACTGCCTGGTTCGGAAATTGCACCATCTCGGATCGCAAGACCCTGCAGCGGATAGTGAGGTCAGCTGAGAAGATCATCGGGGTCGCTCTTCTTGCCATTACAGACATTTACACTACACGCTGCATTCGCAAAGGAAACAGCATTATGAAGGACCCCATGCACCCCTCATACAAACTCTTCTCCCTACTGCCATCTGGGAAAAGGCACTGAAGCGTTCGGGCTCTTACGACCAGACTATGTAACAGTTTCTTACCCCAAGCTATCAGACTCCTCAATACCCAGAGTCTGGACTGACACCAACTTACTGCCCTCTACTGTGCCTATTGTCTTGTTTATTATTTATTGTAATGCCTGCACTGTTTTGTGTACTTTATGCAGTCCTGGGTAGGTCTGTAGTCTAGTGTAGTTTTTTTCTGTGTTGTTTTCATGTCGTTCAGTGTAGTTTTTGTACTGTTTCATGTAGCACTATGGTCCTGAAAAATGTTGTCTCGTTTTTACTATGCACTGTGCCAGCAGTTATGGTCGAAATGACAATAAAAAGTGACTTGACTTGACTTGACCATGTGCCATCCAATGTTTCAATTGATTGTACTAAAACAGCACAACTGCTGGTGAGTCAATATCCTGGCAACAAACTACACCATGAAAAGAAAAGAACACGCAAAGCAACTCTGCGAAAAGGTTATTGAAAAACACAGGTCACGAAATGGATACAAGATCATTTCCAAGTCACTGAATATCCCTTGGGGTACATTTACGTTGATCATCGAAAAATGAGAAGAATATGACACAGCTGTAAATCTGCCTAGAGCAGGCCATCCTGAAGAACTGAGTGACCATGCAAGAAGGGGACTAGTGGGGGAGATGACCAAGAGACTTGTGACAACTCTGAAGGAGTTAGAAGCATCAGTGGATGAGACGGGAGAAACTGCGCATACAACTGTTGCCCGGTGCTTCACCAGTCGCAGTTTTATGGAAGAGTGGCAAAGAGAAAGGCACTGCTGAAAAAAACTCACATGAAATCTCAGCTAGAGCTTGCCAGAAGACATCCGGGAGACTCTGAAGTCAGCTCGAAGAACGCTCAATGGTATGATGAAAAGAGAGTTGATATCTTTGACCATCAGACTAAACCCTACCTTTGACATAAGCCAAACACCGCACATCATCAAAAACACGCCATCCCTACCGTGAAGCATGGTGGTGGCTGCATCGTGCTGTGGGGATGCTTCACTGCAGCAGGCCCTGGAAGGCTTGTGAAGGTAGAGGGTAAAGTGAATGCAGCAAAATACAGGGAAATCTTGAAGGAAAACCTGATGCAGTCTGCAAGAGAACTGCGATTTGGGAAAAGATTTGTTTTCCAGCAAGTCAATGAACCCAAGCATGTAGCCAAAGCTACACATGAGCAGCTTAAAAACAACAAAGTTAATGTCCTGGAGTGGCTAAGTCAAGAGTCCAGAACACATCCAATTGAGAATTTATGGAAGAATCTTTGAGCAGTTTTGCAAAGAAGAACAGGGAAAAATTGCAGTGTCCACACAGACTCAAGGCTCTACTTGCTGCCAAAGGTGCATCGACTAAATACCGACTTGAAGGGGGTGAGTAATTATGTAATCAATTACTTTGGGTTTAATAATTGTAATAAATTTAGGCCAATTTGTAGAAATTTGTTTTCATTTTGACATGAATGAGCCTTTTCTGTTGATCAGTGTCAAAAAGACCAAAGTAAATCCACTATGATTCAATGTTGTAGAACAATAAAGCATGAAAACTTCCGGGGGGGGGGGGGGGGGGGGGGGTGAATACTTTTTATAGGCCATAGATACACACACACATATACATACATACATACACACAGAGCAAAATGTGTCAAAACCATTTAAAATATTCTATAAATGTTAGTGCAAATGTCTCCTTTTTGAGACCAAAAGACTCTGGAGAAAAAGTAAGCCATTTGGCCCATCAAGTCTGCTCTACCATTCAATCATGGCTGATTTATTATCCCTCTCAACCCCCTTCTCCTGCCTGCTCCTTGTAATCTCTGACACCCTTACTAATCAAGAACCTATTAACCTCTACTTTAAATATACCCAAAGACTTGGCCTCCATAGCCAACTGTGGCAATCAATTCACTACTTCTGGCTAAAGAAATTCCTCCTCATCTCTGTTTTAAAGGAACAACATCATATTCTGAGGGTGTAGCCTCTGGTCTTAGAATCCTCCCACTACTGGAAACATCTTCTTGTCTTCTCTAACATGGCCTTTTAATATTCCATAGATTTCAATGAGATCCTCCCTCATTCTTCTAAACTGCAGTTAGTACAGGCTCAGATCCTTCAAATGATCCTCATATATTAAACCTTTCATTCCCGGGATCATTCTTATAAATGTCCTCTGGACCCTCTCCAATGCCAGCATATCATTTCTTAGATAAGGTGCCCAAAACTGCTCACAATACTCCCAATGTGGTCTGACCAATACCTTTTCAAGCCTCAGCATTACATCCTTAGAGATAACCAAGGATCAACAGTCCCATCTGCCCATTTGTAAAGACTAATGTGCAACTTACAGGTGCTTTTGTGCTCTTTGGATAAGGGAGTGGCTTTGCAAGTTTCTCCACATCTACTCCTGTTGATCCAACTCGAGTGTAGGAGTATGAGCCACGGATGTAAGGGTTACTGCCCCATCTGGACCTCAGGATACTCCGGGGCTTTGGAATATGCGGATTGCCTGCAAAGGAGATTTCAAAATGTGTTCAGTCCTTGTGTGCCAAGGTACAGGGTTTTCCAAAATATAGGCAGCAGAATTGGTAAAATTAGGTAATTTTAACAAATTCCACCAGAACCACTGACAGTAATACAAGTGTCACAAATCAAACTTCTTATCCACACAAATGAAAAAGTATGGGGGCTAACCATTTTACGTACAATCCCCATTCCCATTCCAACATGTCAGTCCATATTCTCCTCCCTGCCAAAGTGAGGCCACTCTTAGGTTGGAGGAGCAACACCTCATATTCCACTTTGTTAGCCTCCAACCTGATGGCATGAACATCGAATTCCCTAACTTAGTAATTTCTCCCCATCCCCCTCAATGGCTTCACATATCATGTTCTAGCTTTTCCTCCTTCCCCTCCCCCACCTTCTTATTCTGGCTTCGTCCCCCTTTCTTTTCAGTCCTCATGAAGAGTCTCTACCCGAAACATAGGCTCTTTATTCCTAGATGCTGCCTGACTTCCTCCAGCAATTTGTTGTGTGTTATTCTGAATTTCCAGCATCTGCAGAATCTCTAGAGTCACTGAAAAGGTATCACAGCCCAAGGATTGTAACAACTTGTACCACTTGCCATCCACCAGACTGAGGTATGTGATAAATGTTTGATTGAACAATGTGTTTAAGTTGTAATTTTACTACAATCATTAAACTTTATAGGATGTCAAGATGCCAGCTGTAAATGTATTGTGAGCCAGAAGATTAGCATTTGTCGACAAAATGGAATACTGTTAAATACAGAAACCTTAAGAAGCAAATTTGGATCATGCAGTGGGACATATTATGCACAATGTGAATTATTTGTTACATATTCGGAATATCTATCTGCCGTGGCCAACTTTACAGTTTAGCCAACAGAGGGCATTTGTTGATGTTACAACTAGAATTTGTCCACAGCTTATAAAGTGCCCAATGTTCAGCCAAAGGTACTGAGTACGTGATCCAGCAGGTTTTCTCCTGAGATACCCACTTTTCCAGGCTTCAGCCAACTTGCTTTATTTAATATAGAAGAGATAACAACTTATGAAATAGGCGGTAAAATCTCAAACACGAGAAAATCTGCTGATGTGGGAAATCCAGGCAACAAATAGCAGAGGAGCTCATCAGACCAGGCAGCATCTATGGAAAAGAGATCTATGAAAATATGAAATAACGTCAACGTTTTGGGCCAAGACTCGTCTCTAGGACTCTTCAAGGACCTGTCAAGACCCCTTCAGATCTTGCGTGTTTTAATCAAGATGCTTTTCACTTTCCTAGCTTCCAGCAGATACAAGCCTACTCTGTCCAATGTTTACTCAGAAAAAAAACTGCCCCCAACATGTATGAGTCTTGTTAACTTTCTCTAAGTTGTTTCCAACACATTAACATACTCCCTTATATAAGGAGACAAGTACTGTGCCAGTTTAGCAAACACTAGTGGACAAGACATTACAGTAGAGCAAACACAATTGGCTCACACAATACAGTACAGCAAACGCTATTGTATCAAACAACAAAATAGAGCAAACATAATTAGATCATGTATTACAGAAGAGCAAACACTATTGGACTGGATAGCATCTGGGCTGAAGAACAGAAAACATGAGTTTCTGAACCAGCCACGTCTCTAGCCAAGTTGCTCCAGTCTGGTTACAATACCGGCATCCGTTCAGCTATGTGGAATATTGTCAGGTGAGTCCTGATCACAAGACAGGACAAATCTAATCTGACTAACTGCAGCCACTCCTAATCGTCAGCAGTTGTCGACACTGCGATCGAGCAACATTTAGTCAGCAATAAACTGCTCAGTAATGTTCAGCTTGGTCTTTGCCCGGATCACTCGATCCCCGTTCATCTCAGCTGAATTCTGGAGGTGAGGTGAGACATCAAGGCAGCATTTGACTCCATCGAGAAACAAGGAGCCACAGCCAAACTGAAGGGGAAGGCAGTCCATTGGTTAAGCTCCCAACTTGAATGAAGGACCATGATTTTGATTGTTCAAGAACTATCACTCTTCATCCAAGGCAACACTGCACAAGCTCTTTAAGACAGTGTCCTGGGCTCTGTCACCCTCCTCCCAACTTTGGTGCAAATGTTTGTTAAGGGTTACATTATTTTCAGATCTATTTGGTACAGCTCAGCAAATGAAGCAGCCCTGGTCTGTGAGCAGTGAGACCTAGACAACGTTCATGCATGGAGACACCAAAGACCACCAACTTTGGTATCCAGAATAACAAACAACCTGCTGGAAGAACTCAGTGGGTCGAGCAGCCGCAGATGTGACCTCGACACAGTCCACGCCTTATTGGCTGGGACCCTGCCCAGCCTCTAGCTGGAAAAACACAGCATCGGTTGATCGAGGAAGATGCTGGGCTGCTCCCGGAGGTTTGCTTGGCATAACGTGCAGCAGCAGAGGCAGAATCGACGAGCGGAAGGAGAAGGAAGAAGCAGACAGAGCCCGAAAGTGACATTGAGGTGGAAGACTTAGGTAAATGGCAGAGCAGGTTGGAGAGGAACCCAGTGACCTAACCCATCTCTAGTCCTTATGTACTTACTGTCAGTCTGCTTTTCGTGGGAGTTTTCTGTGCACGCACTGCCTACCTCATCATCCACATTGTAACAGCAATTTAACATTAAGATAAAAGGCCCTGCAGGTTGGAGGGTTAAGATCACAACCACCGGGATTCACATCCCATATTCCATCATATGCCTTTCTTCCTCCCCCCTCCCAATTACCTGGTCCTCTGCATTGCTGAGAGCATCTCAGCCCCTGCCTGGCTGGTCGTCCAAAGAAATTAACTAGTCAAGGCCCAAAGCTCAAAACCATTGAATCAGAGAAGCTTGCCGCACAGGAGGAAGCAAATCACCCCTTTGTGCCTATACTAGACAAGAAGGAGCTATCAGCCCAATCACCTGGCAGGATGCATGCCCACTGTCACAGCGTCCCGTGGGGGGAGATGAGGAAACGTCCTGGAGCAGGGGAGCAAAGAGCATTAGAGAGTGGTGGCAACTTTAGGTGGGCCAACCTGATAGGACCGGAGAACCACTGCTTTCC
The DNA here is from genome assembly GCF_048418815.1 of Hemitrygon akajei. NCBI lineage: Eukaryota > Metazoa > Chordata > Chondrichthyes > Myliobatiformes > Dasyatidae > Hemitrygon > Hemitrygon akajei. The sequence goes on from NC_133127.1 coordinate 26,408,037, forward strand.
CTTCGAGCTGCTAGGGATATCACAGGGGAAGGAGAAAGACACACTGTCTGAGGACTAAGAGGAGATGCTGCACCTACCCACAATGTCTGGGAGATGTGGAGTGAGAGGTAAATGTGTGTAGAAAGTCTTGGATCTTGGATTACAACCAGGAAGATGGTGCAGAAATTAGAACAGCCAATGTGTTCAACTCCCAAATAGAATTCACAGGATCTTCTGAACTTTATCGAGCCCTGGCTCTCTCGTCCTAGTGCATGTCTCCACTTTCAATCCATTGAGGTATTCTGTAACATCATATGACTGAGCTAAATCGAGCCAAGATTTATTTCTGCCCTAGAAGTTAAAAGCTTGCCACAAGGTCACTCTAAACCAAACATTTCATACTTTTAAAACCAAACACTAGCGATAAAATAAACTTTCTCCAGTTTTCTTTCGGGAGGGCAAGGATCAAGTATTAACATACCGGAGTACACACAGCAAATGCTTTGCAAAGGAAACACATGGATGGGAAGTTAATCCCAGCAGTTTTGACCCACTTTTTTTTGACAGTCTGTTGGGCACAGCCAGCATTTTACCATTTCGAACCCTCAACTGTTGAAGTGTTTGGGGAATATCTTTCCTCTGCTGAGCAACAGCAAGCTCCATCCTGTGGAGACAGCCAAGATCAGTCCATCAATTCTTCTGGACCTCTGGCAACAAATCATATTCATGGCGCAGTGACTGACATACTCCATGTATATGTTTGCCCTCTATCCATAATGCAACGAGAGATCCAGAAACAGAACCTCCAAACTTGTGTTTTCAGCCAGGTACTGTGACTCCATTGCCAGCTGAGACTCGGTTGACAGGAGTCTTGCTTTCAAGCTGAAAACTCCAGTTCAAGCCACATATTGTTAAGGTGAGCGCAAAATTCAAGGCTGACACTTCAGTGCATTGGACCAAAACACTCTATTCGCTCTCACCAATGAGCTGTTTTAGCACTGGAGGCGCCCGTTTTTTCAGGTGCACGTTCAGCTGAGATACTTTGTCACAGATGAACTTTCAAAAATTCTGTGGCAATATTCTGAAGTCTTTGTATTCTGGCTAATTTATATCTGTTAGACAATGTTACTTAAAAAAAATGAATTGTCATTATCACTGCCACTTGCAGGATCTGGCAGTGCACAAACTGACAGTTGCACATCCATTACAAATAACTGTGTGCCTCAGGTTGACATGAAGGACTTCTACAAATGGGAGCTTTCTTATCGAACTCCTTGGCATATATTTTCCTCTGTGTTAGACCTACTTTTAAATGCTCATTTGTTGAATCAATTCGGTGAATGCTTTGGAAATGTTCTGGGCCATGACAATGATTGGCAAGAAATTATTATCATTTTCATTATTGAAAAAGATCTTCACTGTCACAATACTCCATGGCATGTAGAATGTCTATTTCCCCAGAGCTGCTGGTCTAGAGAGGAAATCATTTGCCAAGCCTGCTACAACACACTGATAAACCACAAACCTGAACTGCTATCATACCTACGAACAGGAAAAATGCTCAGATACTGGAAATCTGAAATAAAAATAGAAATTGCTGGAGCTACTCAGCAGGTCAGGCAGCATCTGTGGAGAGAGACACAGAATTAACATTTCAGCTCAACCATCTTGGAAGAAAGTGCTTCTACTCTTCGAACGTCTTCCACCTTAACTTTTGCTACAGAGAGACGTCTTTGCCTAATTTCATCTGTCTCCAAAGAAATGCAGCATTTTTTTGTGTTTGCCAGCATCTTAACTCGGTCAGCATTTACTGCCTATCCCTAATTGCAGGGGTGGGGGGGGTGGTTACTAGGCATATCAAAGTCAACCCATAGTGGCGGCTCTGGAATCACGTACAGAAGCGACCATGGAAGGATAACCAATATCAAATTAAGTTTACAATGACCCAGGACTTTCATAGCAACTGTATTAGTGTGGCGACCCACTTCCCAGCGCACTCGAACCGGCTCACAAATCGGCGCACGTCGGCATTGAGGCCAGTCCCAAAAAGGGCGCCAAGTCTGCTTCACCAGCAAGGGGAAAAGCCCGCGCGCGGGACGGGACTGTGAATACGTGCCCCCTACAGCATTCCCGCCCGGGGATGGCGGGATCAGGAAGGCTTTAAGGCGAGGCCGCGAAGTACAAATAAATCTTTTTTGCAACTGCATCTCATCGACTACGTGTCGTTATTTCAGCGCTGCATGTAGCACACCGCTACAATTGGCGACCCCGACGGCCCAAACGATATTTGGACCGGAGATGATCGACGCCGCATCTGCTCATGCAGTTTCGTTAAAACTGCCGAGCTTCTGGACGCTGTGACCTCACCTATGGGTCCAGCAAGCAGAAGCCCAATTCCACATTCGGCAGATAACCTTGGAGGACACACGTTACTACTACGTGGTGAGCTCCCTCGACCAGGAAACAGCGGCCCAGGTTGAGGAGTTCATACAGTCTCCCCCAGCGGACTGCAAATACACGGAATTCAAAGCCCTGCTCATAAGGACTTTCGGACTCTCATGGCGCGAGCGAGCTGCCCGCTTACTGCACCTGGATGGTTTGGGAGACAGACCGCCATCGGCTTTGATGAATGAGATGCTGTCCCTGGCCGGAGGACACAAGCCCTGCCTCATGTTTGAGCAGGCATTCCTGGAGCAGCTGCCCGAGGACATACGCCTGCTGCTGTCCGACGCGGATTTCAGCGACCCCCGGAAGGTGGCAGCCCAGGCAGACTTGCTATGGAACACCAAGAAGGAGAGTGGGGCGTCCGTTGCACAGATCACCAGGCCGTGCTCCCAGCAGCAGACCAGACCAGGCCCGGCAGCAGAGCCCACTAAACCCAGAGGGAGGGGTGAGGAGCCCAACGAACAATGGTGTTTCTACCACTAGCGGTGGGGCGCAGAAGCCCACCGTTGTCGCCCGCCCTGCAAGTTCCCGGGAAACGCCAGGGCCAGCCGCCGCTGATGGCTATGGCGGCTGGCCATCGGGATAGCCTCCTGTATGTGTGGGACAAGCGGTCGGGACGCTGCTTTTTGGTCGACACCGGAGCCGAGATCAGCATCTTACCTCTGATGAGTTACGACACCCGCAACAGGGCACCGGGTCCCACCCTGAGGGCCACGAACGGCAGCACAGTAAGGACCTACGTCACCGTACGGTGCGGCTACAGTTCGGCTCCAGCCAGTTCACGTGGGACTTCACACTGGCCGACGTAGCCCAACCGCTCCTGGGCGCGGATTTTTTGTGGGCTCACAGCCTGCTGGTCGACCTGCCAAGGAAGAGACTGGTCCACGCCGAGACCTTTAAAATGTTCTCCCTGGGTGAAGCCCAGTTGCCGGCCCCACACCTAGACTCCATCACCCTGTCCGACAACGACTTCACCAGAGTCCTGGCGGATTTCCCATCGGTTCTGGCACCGCAGTTCACGGCCGCCATGCCCGGCACCACATCCCGACACAGGGACCACCCCTCCACGCCCGTGCTCAAAGGCTTCCCCCGGACAAGCTCCGACTGGCGAAGGAGGAGTTCAAGAGGATGGAGGAATTGGGGATCATACGGCGGTCCGACAGCCCATGGGCCTCCCCCCTGCACATGGTGCCCAAAGCGACAGGGGGCTGGAGACCATGCGGCAACTACCGCAGGCTGAACAAGGCTACAACACCGGACTGCTACCCTGTGCCGCACATACAGGATTTTGCAGCAAACCTGCAAGGCGCACGGATCTTCTCCAAGGTGGACCTCGTCCGGGGATACCATCAAATCCCGATGCATCTGGATGACGTCCCCAAAACGGCTCTCATCATCCCGTTCGGCCTTTTCGTGTTCCTCCGCATGCCGTTCGGCCTAAAGAATGCCGCACAGATGTTTCAGCGGTTAATGGACGCGGTGGGACGCGACCTGGACTTCGCTTTCATCTATTTGGACGACATCCTCATAGCCAGCAGCAGTCGTCAGGAGCATCTGTCCCACCTCCGTCAACTCTATGCCCGACTGAGTGAATACGGCCTGACAATCAACCCGGCCAAATGCCAGTTCAGGCTCGACACCATCGACTTCCTGGGCCACAGGATTACTAAAGACGGGGCAACCCCTCTGCCTGCTAAGGTAGATGCAGTCCGCCATTTCCCCCGACCCACCACAATCAAAGGCCTTCATAAATTCGTGGGTATGGTGAATTTCTACCACCGCTTCCTCCCTTCAGCAGCCCGAATCATGCGCCCCCTGTTTGCCCTGATGTCGGGTAAGGGCAAGGACATTACCTGGGACGAGGAGTCCGCCGCCGCTTAAAACGAAAGAAGCCTTGGCAAATGCCGCGATGCTAGTGCACCCCAGAACGGACTTCCCTACCGCCCTTACAGTGGATGCATCTAACACGGCAGTCGGTGGGGTGCTGGAACAACTCATCGAGGGTCGCTGGCAACCCCTGGCGTTTTTCAGCAAACACCTACTACCACCCGAGCTCAAATACAGTGCTTTCGACCGGGAACTGTTGGCGCTATACCTGGCAATCCGGCATTTCAGGTACTTCTTAGAAGGTAGGCCCTTCACCGCGTTCACGGACCACAAACCGCTTACCTTTGCGTTCACGAAGGTGTCCGATCCCTGGTCGTCCCGCCAGCAGCGCCATCTGTCCTACATCTCTGAATACACGACGGATGTCCGGCATGTCTCGGGTAAGGACAATGTCGTGGCGGACGCCCCCTCCCGCCCTAACATCCAAGCCCTTCCCAAGGGGTAGACTTTGAGGCGCTGGCGGAGGCGCAGCAGGCAGAGGAGGAGATCCCTAGTTACAGAACCGCAGTCTGCGGTTTGCAGCTCCAGGACCTCCCCGTAGGCCCGGATGAGAGGACCCTACTCTGTGACGTCACCACTGGCCAACCCCGCCCCATCGTCCCGACAGCCTGGCGGCGACGCGTTTTCAACTCCATTCATAACTTAGCGCACCCGTCCATCAGGACAACCGTCCGGATGGTCTCCAACAGGTTCGTTTGGCACGGACTCTGCAAACAGGTCAGTGGATGGGCCAGAACGTGCATGCACTGCCAGACAGCCAAGGTGCAGCGGCACACCAAAGCCCTGCCGCAGCAGTTCCACCCCACCCACTGGCGTTTTGACCACATTCATGTGGATATCGTGGGTCCCCTGCCAGTGTCGCGCGGAGCGCGGCACCTCCTCACTATCGTGGACCGGTTCACAAGATGGCCAGAGGCGGTCCCGCGCACTGACACCACCTCTGAATCTTGCGCCCGGGCACTGATCGCCACCTGGGTGTCCCGCTTTGGTGTACCGGCCCACATTACCTCCGACAGAGGTGCCCAGTTCACCTCCAGCCTGTGGTCAGCGATGGCCAGCCTTTTGGGGACACAGCTGCACCACACAACTGCCTACCACCCACAGTCGAACGGACTGGTGGAGCGTTTCCACCGTCACCTGAAGTCCGCTCTCATGGCACGCCTGAGAGGACCTAACTGGGTGGACGAGCTTCCCTGGGTCCTGCTCGGAATCTGCACGGCGCCCAAAGAGGATCTGCACACCTCGTCGGCTGAGTTGGTGTACGGCACACCCCTGGTCATCCCAGGAGAGTTCATACCAGCTCCAAGGGGGCAAGAGGAAGAACCCGCAGCAGTCCTGGGCAGACTATGCGAGAGGCTCGGTAACCTGGCCCCCATACCCACTTCACAGCATGGGCAGAACCCGACCTGCATACCCAAAGACCTGCTAAACTGTAAGTTTGTTTTTGTACGACGGGGCGGACATCGGGCACCGCTATAGCAGCCCTACGAGGGGCCGTTTACGGTGATCAGAAACAACGGGTCCACATTCGTGCTGGACATTGGGGGGAGAGAGGAGGTTTTCACGGTGGACCAAATCAAACCGGCCCATGTGGACGTGGCGCAGCCGGTCGAGATTCAGGCACCACGACGCAGAGGCAGACCTCCCAAACAGAGTCCAACCCAGACTGAGGACATTGGGGGGTGTATCGCCGGTTCTGGGGGAGGGTTATGTGGCGACCAACTTCCCAGCGCACTCGAACCGGCTCACAAATCGGTGCGCGCCGGCATTGAGGCCGGTCCCAAAAAGAGCGCCAAGTCTGCTTCACCAGCAAGGGGAAAAGCCCGCGCGCGGGACGGGACTGTGAATACGCGCCCCCTACAGCTTTCCCGCCCAGGGAGGGCGGGATCAGGAAGGTTTTAAAGTGAGGCCGCGAAGTTCAAATAAATCTTTTTTGCAACTGCAGCTCATCGACTCCGTGTCGTTATTTCAGCGCTGCGTGTAGCACACCGCTACATTAGTTTATTTAATAATATACTCAGATGCCACATCGGGATTTGCCCCAAGTCTCCCAATCAAACATCCAAGCCTCTTAACACTAGTGCTATAAAATAAGCAGAATATGAATATATTGCAAAGAATGAGGGTAAAGGGTTCCTCTGCCAGAATAACAGCACACAACATGTACAGTGCAACTGGAACATGGAAAACAAAATACTGGCCAGTACAGCACATAGAGTAAACACAGAACATACGAACAGTACAACACAGTACAGGTGCTTCAGCCCACAATGTTGTGCCAACTTACACAAACCTACTGCACAATCAACTGCACCTTCCTATTAAACAGCCTATATCCCTCCATCTTTCTTAAATCCATATGCCTATCTAAGAGTCTCTTAAATACCCCTGTTGTATCTGCCTCTGCCACCAACCCTGGCAGTGCACTCCAAGCACTCACCACTCTCTATGTGAAAATCCTACCTCGGACATCTCCTCTCAACTTTCCTCCACTCACCTTAAAAGGATGTTCTTTGATAAAGGCCATTGTCACACTGAGAAAGAGGCACTGTCCACTCTATCTATGCCTCTTATAATCTTATACACCTCTATCAAGTCACCTCTCAATCTCCTTTGCTTCAAAGAAAAATGCCCGAGCTTGCTCAGCCTTTCCTCATAAGAGATGTTCTCGAAAGGAGGCAGAATCCTGGTATATCCCCTCTGCTTCCACATCCTTCCAATAATGAGGTGACCGAAACGAAACACAATATTCTAAGTATGGTCTAACCAGCGTTTCGTCGAGCTGAAACACTACTTTGCAGCTCCGGAACACAGTCCCGTGACTAATGATGGTCAGCACACCATGCATTTTCTTAACAACCCTATCAACTTGCACAGCAACTTTAAGGGATCCAAGTTCCCTCTGTTCCTCCACACTGATAAGAATCCTGCCACTGACCTTCACGTTCAATCTTCCAAATGTATCGCTTCATACTTCTCTGGATTGAACTACGTACGGTCCATCTATCACTTCTCCGCTCAGCTCTGCATCCTGTCTGGTCCCATTATAACCCACAATAACCTTCCACGCTATCCACACCACCAACAACCTTTCAGTCATCTGCAGATTTACTGACCCACCCTTCCATTTCCTCATCTAAGCCATTTATAACAATCACAAAGAACAGGGGTCCTAGAACAGATCTCTGCGGAACAGCACTAGTCACTGACCTCCGGGCAGAATATGCTCCACCTACAACCACCTTCTGCCTTCTGTGGGCAAGCCAATTCTGAATCCACACAGTCAGGCCTCCACGGATCCCATGCCACATTAGCTTCCGGATGAGCCTACCATGGAGAAAGTTATCAAAAGTCTTACTAAATTCCATATACATAACATCCACCACGACCCACAATGGTCTGCCTACACATCCATTACCCGCCATTCCTTGGACATTTACCTGCCTATCTAAGAGCCTCTTAAACACCCTGTCATATTTTCCTCCAGCAGAATCCCTGGCACAGCATTCCAAGCAACTACCACACTATGTGAAAATAACTTGCCCCAACTCTGCTTTGAACCTCTCCCCCCCCTTCACCAAAAATGCATGCCCTCTAAGTACTAGACATTTCGACCCTGGGCAATAGACACTAGCTGTCTACTCTAACTAGGCCTCTCAGGTCAGGTCTTCAGCCTCCATAACACCAGAGAAAACAACCCAAGTTTCCAATCTCTCCCGTTAGTACATGCCCTGTACCAGACAGCGTCCTGGTAAACCTCTTTCTGCATCCTCTTTGAAGCCTCCACATCCTTCTTATAAGGGGGCAACCAGGATTGAACACAATACCGCAGATGTGACCTAACTAGAGTTTTATAAAGCTGCAACATTACGCTCTGACTCTTAAACGCAGTACCTTGACTAATAAAGGTGAGTAAGCCATAGACCGTCTTTACCACACTGCCGACCTGTGCAGCCACTTTCTTATCGCTGTGGACTTGGACTCCTAGATCCCTCAGCATTGAACACCTAGGCCCCTCTGCAATTGCCAGGAATCCTGTCATTAAATGTGTACAGTCCTCTGCAAGGATACTGAGTGATAACTCACAGATAGAGCTAGCGTCCATAGGTTAGAAGGGAACGTTAACCACCTGTAAACTTCCGCAGTAGCTCTGTGCATGTTTCTGCCACCGTCTCGTCATCGCATCGCTCCATGATGATGGCTTCTTCCCCACAGATCCAGCCACTCAACACATGGCCATATCGCTCGGGAGGGTACAGCACGTCGAAGCTGCAGATCTTCTTGTACCACAGGTCCTGCGGGTACACCGGGCTCTCGTTCTCTGCGTCGTCCTCCCACACAAACTGGATGCTGTTGCACTCGGGGCTCCAGAAGGGCTCTTCGAACTCCAAGAAGATCTTGTCTGTGGTGCTGATCCCCAGCATCTGAACTGCCGAGACCTTCTCCTCTGGGAGGTGAGGGTGGAACATGGTCTCGTGGTATTTCTTCAGCACGCCGAGTGACATGGTGACAATCACATGGTCGGCCAGGATGAACTCTCCGTCCTCACACTCCACCCACACCTGGTAGCCCTCCTCCTCCTCCTCTTCCTCCTGGCCGTCAAGGTTGTGGTTGAGGAAGGTGCTGTTGATACAGTGGATTTCCTTCTTGAACGAGCCATTCCAGTAAATGCGCTTCACTGGCTTGTTCAGCTGGATGACCGACTTGGGGATATCCTGTGCCAGAATCTCCACTATGTTAATGAAGCCGCTTGGAATGACATGGTGGGCGCCGGGAATTTCCGTCCACTCACCAAACTCACTCAGGGACACTTCGTCCATGCTGTGACAACTGCTCTCACAGCTTTCAACCTGCCAAGCAGAAGGAGAAAAGATTAAACAGGGCAGCGTCCCTGACATCTCCAGAGCAGTCAGCACAGTGCTAGGCCGCAACAATTCAAATCATCGTCAGTGATAGCGCATCCACATCACATGAACTCCTGTTATTGACCTGACCTTCCTCCATTAGTTCAAACTCCTCAAGTGCCTGTTCTGTGTCAATATTTAGCATTTCCCAATAGCTTCACAGCAAGACATGGGAGGCTATGAACAGTAGGGAGGTTAATAGATTTCTGTGGAGACCAGAAGACTATAAAACATAGGAGTAGACTAGGCCATCCCATCACGACTGATTATTATCATTCTCCACCCCATTCTCCTGCCTCCTCCCCATAACCTTTGACACCCTCACTAATCAAGAACCTATCAAACTCCATTTTAAATAAGCCCAATCCTCCACAGCTGTCTATGGCACATTCTAGGCTTCAACCACCTTGTGTCAAAAAGAAACACTTGCTCCCCATATCCTTTAATTATCCCCTATCATTTGATACCTTCTACTCAAGGAAGTAACTGACTACTTACCCCCATCTGTAAGTGCCTCTATGAACCCCAGTCAGGTCATAAGAACATAAGAAATAGGAGCAGGAGTAGGCCATCTGGCCCATCGAACCTGTTCCACCATTCAATAAGATCATGGCGGATCTGTCCATAAACTCAGCTCCATCTACCTTTAATTCCCCTACTATGTAATATATTTAAGGTCCTCTCTTAACCTCCAGAGGAAACAATCTCAACTTATCTAACCACTCCCTGCAGCTAATACTCTCTAAATTAGCATCCTGGTGCACCTTTTTCAAAGCCTCCACACCCTTCCTGAAATGGATTGACAGGAACTGCACACAATTCTCCCAATGCAGCCTGGCCAAAGATTTATATAGCTGCACTTTGACTTCCCAACTCATGCACTCAATGCCCTGACTGATGAAGACAAGCATAATGAATCTTTACCACTCTGTTGCAATAAGAGTTTATTGCCTAATCTAAGAAATGAATTGGTGGTCAATGCACTCTACTTTGTTTAATTATGCATAATATGTAGATTCAATTCTTACTTTCCTAAGTTATTGTGTGTTATGTGTCTATTGTGCTTTCCACCCTGGTTTGCAGAAACTTTGTCTCATTTGGCAGCATATAGTTAAATGACACTAAACTTGACCTGGCATGATGCTTTGGGCTGAGACTCTTCATCGGAGACTGAAAAGGAAGGGGTTTGAAGCCAGAATACGAAGGTGGGGTGGGGGGGGGAGGAATACAAGTTGGCAGATGATAGGTGAGACCAGGTGAGGAGGAAGGTAGGTGGCTGGGAGGGAGGAAGGATGATGTGAGAAGCTGGGAGGTGACAGGTGGAAAAGCCCCAAAGGACTGAAGAAGAAGGAAAGGACAGTGGACCTTGGAAGAAGGGAGAGCAGGAGGGAATTGACGGGCAGTTGAGAAGAAGATGAGGTGTATGAGAGGAACCAGAATGGAGAACGGAAAAAGAGGGAAAGAAGGAGGGAAGGTAAATTACCAAATGATGGAGAAATTGATGTTCATGCCATCAGTTTGGTGGCTACACAGGTGGAATATGACATGTTGCTCCTCCAACCCAAGTCTGACCTCATCATGGTGGAAGTTACAAAGTATGGTGTGCTGCATACAGAGACTCGTAGGGAGGTAGGTAAGAACAAGGGGAACCCCATCCTTGTTATAAGAGTGGGAAGATAGGGTAAGATTGCCTAATCTGCTAATCTGTTGACCTTTGCCTTTAGTGCAGTTACTAACCAAGTGGGCAACATATTAGCCTAATTCAAAAACCATCACTTTAAAAGCGGTGAATTGTTAAAGCCTGAGCTATCGCAAATTATCATAACTTGGGGCTGCATCCATTTGACAGACGAGGTTAGTATGTGATTTAATAGATGTGTTTATAATAGTGCACAAGGAAACAGCCATGTCCAGTATTTGACAGGTCCAATAAAATTAGTCACCAAAGCAACAATGAACGGGAACCTAAGAGGCAAGAACAACAAGAAGTTCTTCAGCTTCTCTGCAAATCATAAGATCAAGTAATCTTCTTCCTCCACTCCATCTCCATATCCTTCAGGTTCCAGGGTAACCAAAGGTGTTTGGACCTTTGCCTTGAGTATAAGTGTTTAGCCAATGGCTGAACATTACAATTCTCTGGGTTCACAACCCTTATATGTAAAAGATTTCGAAGGTAGAGCAGAAGATTAATTCCTTTAAATATAGCATATTACTACAGAAGTTGATGCAAAAACTCTCAATGGTTACTTTATTAGGTACACCTGCTTGTTAATGTAAATATCTAATCAGCCAATCATACGGCAGCAGCTCAACGCATAAAAAACATGCAAACATGGTCAAGAGGTTCAGTTGTTTTTCAGACAAAACATCAGAATGGGGAAGAAATGTAATCTAAGTGACTGACCATGGAATAACTGTTGGTACCAGATGGAGTGGTTTGAGTATCTCAGTATCTGCCGACCTCCCGGCATTTTCATATAGTAGTCTCTAGAATTCACAGAGAATGGTGCGAAAAGAAAACATCCAGTGAGCAGCAGTTCTGCGGCCAAAAACGCCTTGTTAATGAGCGAGGTCACAGGAGAATGGCCAGACTGGTTCAAGCTGTCAGGAAGGCATCAGAAACCTTAATAGCCACTCACTGCAACAGCGGTGGGCAGACGAGCACCTCGGAACGCACAACACATTAAACCTTGAAGTGGATGGGCTACAGCGGCAAGAGACCACAAATATATACTCAGCGGCCACATTATTAGGCACAGGAGGTACCTAATAATAGGTACTTTTTTAGGTAATAAAGTGTCCACTGAACATAAGTCAATACTGAAGGACAGCATGATCAAGCGAAGCAAGAATTGAATGGGCACTTTTGGGTCAGCATTATAGCCTACTGCATGGGTTTATCAACCCTTGAACCCTCTTTAAACAGGCTGCTGGTTTGAATGGGTGATTGCTGGGTCCTTTTTCATAGCCCAGTGTTAAAAGGAAGTTAATTCCAGGTTTATTTCTAACTGAACTAAAAATTAATATAATGTTTGTGAAGAATATTCCCCAGAGATTTGAAATAGAAATTGCACACTAATGGTCTGTAATGCGTGATTTGAGCTTATGATATGGGATAGGATGAAATGTGTTTCCTTTTGTGCTGTTTATCTTAATGCTGGAATCGACTTAAAAATAGTTTTCACATCTTTTTCTGCGGATTCTATATGTAGCGTTGACATCATTCAGGAAAAAAGTCAATTTTTTTTTTACAGCTATCCTTCAAAGTGCAACTAAAGTAATTTTTCAATAAAGACTCTTTTCAATCCTTATGCACGAGCCAATATCAACTTCCTTTTGAGGTGAAGTGGACTGAATGCTTTTTTAGCCTGCTTTTTCCTCGAATGTAAATAACGTTCAACTTGACATGTCCAAAACGATGAAGGATAGGAAAGGTGCAAGTGTTTTCACCAATGGGAGGCTCAGCAACTACAGATTACACATAACTGACAAAAAGCCAGCTGTAAAGTGCCGTGATTTGGGAAGCAGCTCTGGAAAACAGTGCTGGAAATAGATTGGTTGCTGACTTTCAAGGCTGAATTGAATATGAATATGGGATTTAGGAGCAGCATGACCCCTTGTGCCTGCTCCACTAATCAATAACATCACAATTCCTAATCAAAGTTCACAATAAATGTATTATCAAAGTACGTATATGTCCTGAGATTCATTTTCTTGCAGGTATTCACAATAGAATAAAGAAATACTATTCTGCCCTGGCTCAAGAGTTTCCCTCTTTTCTTAAGTTAGACAGATAGATAACTCCAGTCCCAGCGTGGCTGTAGTCGAAGGTTTTATTATTCACCAACGCGTTACAGTCCACAAGGAGCCGGTGTAAAAAGTCAGTACTCCTCGGCGTTCTAACAAAGGTTCAAATACTGATTGCAATTCCTTCGGCCTCTAACAAGTGCTTCTACCGAACAAATGAATATACAAGCGAATATTTAATGGCCGACCTGAGGACAAAGGCTAATTGCTTAACAACATGATGATGAGTAATCAGCAACAGCTGTGAATTTACAATTAAGCAGTGAGTAATTAGAAATAAAATAACAATCCAAATCAGGAAAGGCATAACAAATACAATAGAATCAATTAAAAACTACAAAGACCAACAACAATCTGTGTGAAAAAGGAGACAAAGTGTGCAAATACAAAAAAATAGATTGATAGACAAACTGAAAAACAGACAGACAGAAAGACTGATTGATGGATATATCGATACTAAGAACATGCAGAGTCCTTGAAAGGGACTCTGTAGGTTGTGGGATCAGTTCAGTGTTGAGGTGAGTGAAGTTATCCTCGCTGATTCAGGAGCCCGATTGTTGAAGGGTATTAAACTGTTTCTGAACCTGGTGGTGTGGGATATAAGAATCCTATATATCCTCTCATTATGTTTCCACATTCCCACCTAACCCATATAACCTTTCACCTAAGTCGCTGCTGAGCAAGGGAAAAAATAACTTGCAAAGCCGAGGGGAGAATTGAGTTAATATCTCAGCTCTCCTTAAGCACCGAGACAAGAAGGGCCAAATAGTCTCCTCTACTGTATGAATCTGTTTTCTACTTCAAGCACCCCGTCATACCTTCAAGAACTGCTGGAGTATCGCCAGCTTCAGCTTCTTGCTGATTCCCGAGTCATCGCGGTGTGCTTTGAGGCGCTTGAGCACCCCATTTCTTGTGAAAACGCCAACGCTGTTTTGGCTTTCTGCACCAACGGGCCTCCCCCGTTGGAAGAACTCCTGTGTCAGGTTGTAGACCTATCAGAGGAAACCAAGAAGCATTAAGAACCACACACACAACTTTCCCAATGGCTTGGTCTAAGTAAAAATCCTTAAGTAACTGGCCAAGTTTGCATTCATTGCTCTACCGCTACACTATGGCGCAGTCGTGTAGCGGTTACGGTATCTCTTCAGAGCACCAGTGATCTGAGTTCAGTCCCTGCATCTATGTGTAAGGAGTTTGTATGTTCTCTCCACGACGTAGGAAGAAAGAATGAGGGGGTCCTGAAGCATGAGTATAGAGAGCTTGGTAGGAAGTTAAAAAGCAGGACCTCGAGGGTGGTAATCTCAGGATTGCTACCTGTGCCACGTGTCAGTGAGGGTAAGAATATACCCTGGAGGATAAACACGTGGCTGGGGAACTGGTGTGGGGGCAGGGTTTCAGATTTCAGGATCATTGGGACCTCTTCTGGGGCAGGTGGGTCCTGAACAAGAGAGACGGGTTACACCTGAACCACAGGGGGACCAATATACTGGCAGGGAGATTTGTTAGTGCTGTTGGGGAGGGTTTAAACTAGATTTGCAGGGGGATGGGAACCAGAGTGCCAGAGCAGATAGTGGAGCGGGGGTGAAAATAAATGATGTTAAAAGTTCATGCAAAGTCACAAATAGAAGGGTTGTGCACGGTGGTAATAATCTTCTGAGGTGTGTCTATTTCAATGCGAGGAGTATTGTGGGGAAGGCTGACAAGCTGAGGGCATGGATTGACACGTGGAATTATGACATTGTAGCCATTAGTGAAACTTGGCTACAGGAGGGGCAGGACTGGCAGCTTAATGTTCCAGGGTTCCGATGTTTCAGACGTGATAGAGGCAGAGGGATGAAGGGTGGGGGGGTGTGGCATTGCTACTCAGGGAAAATGTTACAGCAGTGCTCAGGCAGGACAGATTAGAGGGCTTATCTACCGAGGCCATATGGGCGGAGCTGAGAAACAGGAAAGGTATGACCACATTAATGGGGTTGTATTATAGACCGCCCAATAGTCAGCGAGAATTGGAGGAGCAAATCTGCAGAGAGATGACAGACAACTGCAGGAAACATAAAGTTGTGATAGTAGGGGATTTTAATTTTGCACATATTGATTGGGACTCCCATATTGTTAAAGGTCTAGACGGGTTAGAGTTTGTAAAATGTCTTCAGGAAAGTTTTCTAAATCAATATATAGATGTACCAACTAGGGAGGATGCAATATTAGATCTCCTATTAGGAAATTAGTTAGGGCAAGTGACGGAAGTGTGTGTAGGGAAACACTTTGGTTCCAGTGATCATAACACCATTAGTTTCAACTTGATCACGGATAAAGGTAGATCTGGTCCTCGGGTTGAAGTTCTAAACTGGAAAAAGGCCAAATTTGAAGAATTGAGGAAGGATCTAAAAAGCGTGGATTGGGACAGGTTGTTCTCTGGCAAGGATGTGATTGAAAAGTGGGAGGCCTTCAAAAGAGAAATTTTGAGAGTGCAGAGTTTGTATGTTCCTGTGAGGATTAAAGGCAAAGTGAATAGGAATAAGGAACCTTGGCTCTCAAGGGATATTGGAACTCTGATAAAGAAGAAGAGAGAGATGGATGACATGTATAGGAAACAGGGAGCAAATAAGGTGCTTGAGGAGTATAAAAAGTGCAAAAAAATACTTAAGAAAGAAATCAGGAGGGCTAAAAGAAGACATGAGGTTGCTTTGGCAGTCAAGGTGAAGGATAATCCAAAGAACTTCTACAAGTATATTAAGAGCAAAAGGATAGTAAGGGATAAAATTGGTCCTTTTGAAGATCAGAGTGGTCAGCTACGTATGGAATCAAAAGAAATGGGGGAACATCTTAAAAGGGTATTTTGCGTCTGTATTTACTAAGGAAACTAGCATGGAGTCGATGGAAATAAGGCAAACTGGTAGTGAGGTCATGGAACCTATACAGATTGAAGAGGAGGAGGTGCTTGCTATCTTGAGGCAATTCAGAGTAGATAAATCCCCAGGATCTGACAGGGTATTCCCTCGGACCTTGAAGGAGACTAGAATTGAAATTGCAGGGGCCCTGGCAGATATATTTAAAATGTCAGTATCTACGGGTGAGGTGCCGGAGGACTGGCAAATAGCTCATGTTGTTCGATTGTTTAAAAAAGGATCTAAAGGTAATATGGGAAATTAATAGACCAGTAAGTTTGACATTTGTAGTAGGTAAATTATTGGAAATAGTACTAAGAGATAGGATCTACAAGTATTTGGATAGACAGGGACTTATTAGGGAGAGTCAACATGGCTTTGTGCATGGTAGGTCATGTTTAACAAATCTATTAAAGTTTTTTGAGGAGGTTACCAGGAAAGTGCATGAAGGGAGGCAGTGGTTGTTGTCTACATGGACTTCAGTAAGGCCTTTGACAAGGTCCCGCATGGGAGGTTAGTTAGGAAGATTCAGTCACTAGGTATACATGGTGAGGTAGTAAATTGGATTAGACATTGGCTCAATGGGAGAAGTCAGAGAGTGGGAGTGGAGGATTGCTTCTCTTAGTGGAGACCTGTGACTAGTGGTGTGCCACAGGGATCAGTGCTGGGTCCATTGTTATTTGTCATCTATATCAATGATCTGGAGATAATGTGGTAAATTGGATCAGCAAATTTGCTGATGATACAAAGATTGGAGGTGTAGTGGACAGTGAGAAAGGTTTTCAAAGCTTGCAGAGGGATTTGGATCAGCTGGAAAAATGGCAGATGGAGTTTAATACAGACAAGTGTGAGGTATTGCACTTTGGAAGGACAAACCAAGGTAGAACATACAAGATAAATGGTAGGGCACTGAGGAGTGCAGAAGAACAGAGGGATGTGGAAATACAGATACAAAATTCCCTAAAAGTGGCGTCACAGGTAGATTGGGCCATAAAGAGAGCTTTTGGTACATTGGCCTTTATAAATCAAAGTATTGAGTATAAGTGTTGGAATGTTATGGTGAGGTTGTATAAGGCATTGGTGAGGCTGAATTTGGAGTATTGTGTGCAGTTTTGTTCACTAAATTACAGGAAGGATATTAATAAGGTTGAAAGAGTGCAGAGAGGGTTTACAAGGATGTTGCCGGGACTTGAGAAACTGAGTTACAGAGAAAGGTTGAATAGGTTAGGACTTTATTCCCTAGCGCGTAGAAGATTGAGGGGAGATTTGATAGAGGTATATAAAATTATGATGGGTATAGATAGAGTGAATGCAAGCAGGCTTTTTCCACTGAGGATAGCGGAGAAAAAAACCAGAGGACATGGGTTAAGGGTGAAGGGGGAAAAGTTTAAAGGGAACATTGGCGGGGGGGGGCCTGTTCACACAGAGAGTGGTGGGAGGGTGGAATGAGCTGGCAGATGAAGTTGTAAATGCGGGCTCACTTTTAACATTTAAGAAAAACTTGGACAGGTACATGGATGAGAGGTGTATGGAGGGATATGGTCCAGGTGCAGGTCAGTGGGACAAGGCAGAAAAATGATTCGGCACAGCCAAGAAGGGCCAAAAGGCCTGTTTCTGTGCTGTAATGTTCTATGGTTGTATGGTTCAATGACGGAATGGGCTTCCTCCAGGTGCTTCAATTTCCTCCCACATTCCAAAGACATGGGGTTACGGTTAGTAAATTGTCGGTATGCTATGTTGGCACTGGAAGCTTGGTGACACATGTGGGCTACCTCTAGAACATCCTCCAACTGCATTGGTCGTTGATGCGAATGGTACATTTTACTCTATGTTTTGACGTACATATGCCAAATAAAGCTAGTGCTTATCTTTATCTTAATCACCTACGACTTAGCATGCCAGGCTCATGGAGAGTTGAAGGGTCAGCCACAGTTGTGTGGGTCAGGTGACACACTAAGGCCAGGTCAGATTTCTTTCCCTAGCAGACATTACTGAATCATATATGCGAACCACTGGCTGGCCCCCAGGACAATGAGTACCATGTACAGAAGAAGGCCATCAAAGCCAGGGCGTTCTAGCTTGCATTGAGCAGTGCAAAGCAGGGAGGTAGGATAAGAAAGCAGGGAGTCAGCAGAAGGACTTGGATTAGGAGAATGGACAGAGACGTGGCTGATAGAATACAGTGTAGGGAAGTGTATAGTCAAGCACTTTGGTAGAAGATGCACTTTGGTAAAAATGTGAACTATTTTTTAAATGGGGAGCAAATTATGAAATCAGAGGTGCTAAGGGGCTTGTGAGTTTTCAAGCAGGCTTCCCTAAATAATTAACTTTCAGTCGGAGGGAAGGAAGGCAATTGCAATGTTACCATTCATTTTCAGAGGACAATTAAATAGAAGGAAGGATGTAATGCTGAGGCTTTATAAGGCTTTGGTCAGACCGTACTTGGATGCTTTCATTTTCTCCATATCCACTCTATCTAGGCCTTTCAATATTCAGTGAGATCCCCCTCATTCTTCTGAAGTGAAGTGTGGGGATGTGGTCTCACCTCGTTGTATACATCGCTGAATTCTTCAATGATATCCTTAGGTATTCTCTGACCACTGCTGGTGTAGTAGTGTGCAACCCCATTCTTGGAGTAGAGGCTGATACGGCCAGTACTGCGTTCCCCATCTGTAGTTTCTTCAAGGAGTCCATGTTCTTCTGCTAGCTGATAAACCGGGTTCCCATGAGCACCGTGAATCCAAGTTGCTCCAAGATCAAATGTAGCACAGCCTGAAACCAGAATGCTTCACATCTTCAAATTTCAAAGTTTGTTATTAAAGTATGTACACCAAGTCCATCAGAGATATTTATTTTAATTTTATTTTATTTTATTTAGAAGGAGAGTGCAGAACAAGCCTTTCTGGCCCACAGAGACACACGGCCCAACAAGCGACTGATTTAACCCTCGCCTAATCTCAGGGCATTGTACGATGACCAACTGACCTCCTCATCAGCACGCCTTTGAACTGTGAGAGGAAACCGGAGCACCCAGAGGACAACCACTCACATACTGGAGGGACGGACAAACTTGCTCACAGAGGACCGCAGAAGTGAACTCCGAACTCCAGCTGTAAGAGTGCCGCACCAGCCCCAGTTCAGGAGCGCTGCAATCGCAGGGCCCTTGGCATTGTCAAAGATCCCTCTCACCAGTCCCACCATCTCTTTGACCCACCCCCAGGCAGGAGGTACCTCAGCGTTAGGACAAGGACTGTTATAGGATGGGAAACAACTTCTTCCCCCAGGCCCTGAGACTCAGGACTCATCACGCATGAAGAACCAGTAGTGTTCTGCTGTTTCTCTTTTCAGCTCGTGTTATGAATGCACCTTCTGCTAAATGTCTGTCTTCGGGCATATATTTTATTGTGTGTTAACTTACCTGTGGTAATATTACTTTATGTGTTGTGTGCGAATTTAGATACTGTGCACCTTGTGTCATTCGGCGGTATACATGGAGATGGTTGATTGCCAATCACCTTGAACTTGAACATTTACTACCTTGAGATTCATTTTCTTGCAGGCATTTATAGGAAAGTTCGTTACACGGAGAGTGGTGAGTGGGTGGAACGTCCTGCTGGGGTGCTGGTACATTAGGGGCATATGGAAACCAACACCCACCCCCCCCCCCCACCATTTTCATCATTGCTTCCTCTGATGAAGCAGGTAGAGCGGACAGCCAGAGATTTTTCCCCAGGACAGCAATGGCTAATACTAGGAACTATAATTTTAAGGTGATTGGTGGAAAGTATACGGGGAGGATATCAGAGGTAAGTTCTTCAAACAGAGAGCGGTGGGTGCATGGAGTGGTGGTGGAGGCAAATACATACAGGGCATTTAAGATACTCTTAGGCAGATGGATGAAAAAAAAATGGGGGGTTCTGCAGGAGAGCAGGGTTAGATTGATCCTCGAGTAGGTTAAAAGATTAGCACAACATTGTGGACTGAAGGGTCTATACTGCACTGTAGTGCCAATTGTTCTACGGAAAAAAAAGAATACAATATAAATTATGAAAAACTATACATAGTTCATTATTGTTACAGGCCGTAAGAAGGCCTAGAGGATTATGGGTTAAAGGCATGCAAATGAGACTAGCTTGGTTCGGCCTCTTGATTGACATGAATGATTTGGGCCCAAGTGCCTGTTCCCATGCTGTGTGCCTTTAAGACTCGATATTCTGAGATACAATGAAAAGCTTACGCTTTGCTCTGCAGCCAGGCAGATCATGCCATACATAATTTATATCGAATTAGTAAAAAGAAAAAAAAATGCAGAACTTAGTGTTGCAGTTACAGAGAAAGTGCAGAGCAGGTAGTCAAATAAAGTGCAAAGATCACAATGAGGTAGATTTGGGAAATCAAGAGATTTAAGTGTTAAATTTTAGTGTATGAGAGGTCTGATCCAGAGTCTGATAACAGTGGGATAGAAGATTTAAAGAGATCAGCTATATTTGTCACATGTAGATCGAAACATTGAAAAATACAGTGAAATGTGGCATAGAAACGTAGAAAACCTACAGTACAATACAGGCCCTTCGGCCCACATGTACCTGCTTTAGAAATTACCTAGGGTTACCCACAGCCCTCTATTTTTCTAAGCTCCATGTACCTATCCAGGAATCTCTTAAAAGACCCTATCGTATCCATCTCCAACACCGCCGCTGGCAGCCCATTCCACGTACTCACCACTCTCTGTGTAAAGAACTTACCCCTGACATCTCCTCTGTACCTACTTCCAAGTGTTACGTACCCGTGACACGTGACAGTGGTACCCTTGTCACGTGACTGGGGTTGAAGTTATACTGGACTTGAGGTAATGGTCTTGTGATGGTGGAGTGACGTCATTTTCCCGCCAGTAGAGATCATGTGACAGGTTTTTTTTTACAGGGTATAAGAGGAGGACCCCTCCCTGTGAGGTGGGGCAGTTCGTGGCTGGATTTGCTATGTTGACTTCATGCCACTGCGTGATTTAATGTGATGACGCAGTTTAGTTGAAAGATGAAGTTTTATCTAATGCCTAAAGTTTAAAAGGTCATTGCCAGCAGTTTCTTTACAATACTGTTGGTTAAGAATCAGTGGAGAGTGAAGATCGGAGTTCGGGAGTTAAAGATCGAGGAGAATCGAATTTCGACGGTGAAACAGGTTCGACCTTATTTGATCCTTATTCAGAAGGAATTCGTTGACTGTTCTCGTGTTAATCTCTGCTGGGTAGCAGAAAAGATTGAGGACAGTGTGGAAGGAAAGGTCAGTGCCTTTAAGCCGTTATGTTTCATAAAATTCTTCGTGGGAAGAGTTCGACTTTGGAAACTGAAGAAAAACGACGTGAAAGAGAATTTAAATCGTCTTAAAAAGTCTCTCCCTTTTTAAGTGGACTGTGAGCATTTTGAACTTTTGGCAATACTACTTTAAAGAACTGTTTTTGCAACATCACTTTAAGAACTGTTTGAGCTGCATCGCTTTAAGAACTGTTTAAGCTGCCGCACAGCAGCTGATTTCCGGTTACGTTAGTGATTTGTTTACTTTTGGGGGGTTTGTTTTCAGTGTTTAATAAACGTGTTATTTGTTATAAAAACCCTTGCCTAACTCATATATTTATTGTTGCCTGAATACGTAACACAAGCACCTTAAAACTGTGCCCTCTCATGCTAACCCTGGAAAAAGCCTCTGACTATCCACACGATCAATGCCTCTCATCATCTCGTACACCTCTATCAGGTCACCTCGCATCCTCCATCGCTCCAATGAAAAAATGCTGAGTTCACTCAATCTATTCTCGTAAGGCATACTCCCCAATCCATGCAACATCCTTATAAATCTCCTCTGCACCCTTTCTACAGTTTCCACATCCTTCCTGTAGTGAGGTGACTAGAACTGAGCACAGTGTCCAAGTGGGGTCTGATTGGGGTCCTATACGGCTGTAACATTACCTCTCAGCTCTTAAACTCAATTCCACTATTGATGAAGGCCAATGCATCGTATGCCTTTAACCACTGAGTCAACCTGCGCAGCAGCTTTGAGTGTCCTTCGGACTTGGACCCCAAGATCCCTCTGATCCTCCCCACTGCCAAGAGTCTTAAAATTAATACTATATTCTGCCATCATATTTGACCAACCAAAATGAACCACCTCACACCTATCCGGGTTGAATGCCATCTGCCACTTCTCAGCCCAGTTTTGCATCCTATCAATGACCTGCTGTAACCTCTGACAGCCCTCCACACTATCCACAACACCTCCAACATTTTGTGTCATCAGCAAACTTACTAACCCATCCCTCCACTTTCTCATCCAGGTCATTTATAAAAATCACAAAGAGTAGGGATCCCAGAACAGATCCCTGAGGCACACCACTGGTCACCAACCTCCACGCAGAATATGACCCGTCTGCAACCACTCTTTGCCCTCTGTGGGCAAGTCAGTTCTGGATCCACAAAGCAAAGTCCCTTTGGATCGCATGCTTCCGTACTTTCTTGAATGGTGTACCTTATCAAATGCCTTGCTGAAATCCATATACACTATGTCTACTGCTCTACCTTCATCAATGTGTTTAGTCACATCCTCAAAAAAATCATTCAGGCTCATAAGGCATGACCTGCCCTTGACAAATCCATGCTGACTATTCCTAATCATTTATGCTTCTCCAAATGTTCATAAATCCTGCCTCTTGGGATCTTTTCCATCAACTTACCAACCACTGAAGTAAGACTCACTGGTCTATGATTTCCTGGGCTGTCTCTACTCCCTTTCTTGAATAAGGGAACAACATCCGCAACCTTCCAATCCTTTGGAACCTTTCCTGTCCTCATTGATGATGCAAAGATCATCGCCAGAGGCTCAGCAATCTCCTCCCTCACCTCCCACACCAGCCTGGGGTACATTTCATCTGGTCCCAGAGACTTATCCAACTTGATGCTTTCCAAAAGCTCCAGCACATCCTCTTTCATTAATGTCATTTGCATTTATGGCCCACAGTCCAAGGATGTGCTGGGGGCAGCCCGCAAGTGTTGCCAAGCTTCCGGCACCAACACAGCATACCCGCAACTTACTAACTCTAACCTGTACATCCTTCTTGCACAGCACTTGTAGGAAACCAGATGGTTACATCTTACAGATGGTGGTGAGAAATTGAACCCAGACTGCTGGTACTGTAAAGCATTACGACAGCCACTATGCTACTGTACCACCCAACCCTGAACCACTGTCCTTGAGCCTAGTAGTACTTGCTCTCCTCATGATGACGTAAGTTTCATCCAAGCTCTCCCACATTCCAAAGACGTATCAATTGGCCCTATAGGTGTAATTGAGCGGAATGAGCTCGTTGGTACCATGCCGTATCTCTAAATTAAATATATATTTGGGAAACAGCAACATTGAGCCACAGAGTAGAGTACTCACACCACATTTGCTGATCTGGTAATCTCAGAAAGCTCTCAAATCACACTCCTTTGGAATGTAATCCCGACAAATGTAAGATAATGCATTTTGAGAACCTACAGTACCACTTTCCTTCTTTAAATCCCTTCCCTTACTCTCCTTCTTTAGGGCATTGACTACAGCCTACGTCTTTGACATGCTTTTAAATGCCTGTCCCAATATGTGGCTCAGTGTCCGACTGGGTTTAGTAATGCTCTTGTGAAGCACCTTTGGCATTTACTAATTAAAGGCACCAGGCTGTTGTGAACAGTAGCTCACTGTGGACCTTCCAGGTCCTGAGATCCGGTTTTCCGGGACATCCAGCTGAAAGAAGAAACAGACTCACCGAGTTTAACACTTTGGACTCTGCCTCCGATTCGCTCTGATGCTTCTAGAATAGTGATATCAGTGAACCCATTCACCAGAAGTCGTTTGACAGCAGACAGGCCAGCGAGACCAGCACCAATTACTACTATTCGAGGTTGTCGCTTTCCCTGTGAGCCACGATTGAGAGGATCATCTGCACTGTCTGAAGATATTTCACAACTTTGCATACCGTCCAAGCTCTTCTTCTAAGGAAACTGAGGAGGAGAACAAGAGAGGTCAGGATTAAACACATGGCAAGAAGAGGCAGTGTGGATGATCCTCTACTGCCATAGAGAGGACTAAAATTGAAAACCCAATATACTGTGGAGTCCAATCACAAACGAGAAAATCTGCAGATGCTGGAAATCCGAACAATACACAAAATGCTGGAAGAACTGGTGAAGAGTCTAGGGCCGGGGGCATCGACTGTTTGCTCTTTTTCATGGAAGCTGCCTGGTCATCTGAGTTCCTCCAGCATTTTGTGTGTTGCATATACTGCGGAGGCTTTCTAAGGTGTTGGCCAGACCGCAGCTGGAATATTGTGAACATTCCTGGCCCCCATATTAAAGAATGAGAATCAAATTTAGATTTATTATCGATCTATATTTATTATTTATTAATGTTGTGAAATTTGTTGTTTTGCTGCAGCAGTAAGGTGCAGTACAAAATAAAACTGATATTGAAGAAAAAGTGTGTTGCCCCCCCCCTCAGTAACCCGACCCCACTCTGACCCTCCCCTTCACCGAATCTCCCCCTCACTGACCCTCCCCATGACCGACCCTCCCACCGCACAGACCCACCCCTCTGACCTTCTTCCCTCACCAACCCTCTCCCCACTAACTTACCCTCCCCACTCATTGACCCTTTCCCCTTCTGACCCTCCCCCCTCACCGACCCACTCCCTCTGGCCCTCCCCCATCACTCTCCCTCTTCCTACAATAAATTCCTATACCCGGTGCTCTGCCGTTCGGTGTTAAAAGTTCAGCCTTGTGCTGGTTGTGAGGGGAGTCGAGTAGCGACAGCCCCGGTTCCAATGTGCTCTGAGAACCGGGACAGCAGCCGAAGCGTTGTACTGTGCTCTCGCTGATTCTAAAACGCAACGTTGTTTGAGATCCGTCCTATAAAACACACCAATAATTTAACACCGGATCTCTGAGAATGCATTGTGGCTCATAAAATCTCAAAACAATGGCCCGAAAATTCCCCCACGCTAAAGGAAGCGCCGAGGAATGAGATTCAATCTGGTCAGAGTGACGAATCTTGGCTCGACCCGATCCCGTAAATCCACATTCTCGTTGTCATTTCGCAACCAGTGTCCTCCCCAACCCCCGCAACTTTGTTCAAGCAACACACCTTATTTATTAACATTTTTTTTCTCTCAAAGTGACAGGCCGGCAGATGTTACATACATGGAGCGGGGGTTGAAATTCGGCAGTCCCCAACGATAATTGGCGAGACAGCATAGTTGAGAGAGGGAGAGCGTCTCCTTTACTCAAAGACCGATTACACACGATGCAGCCCGGGTCAGTGCAAATATCTATCTGGCGTTGGAAAGTTGTACTTAATAGAGCCGCCTCTCAATATGTAAACAACACTGCCGGGTCTGACACAGACTGTATGTATCACATTTCACTGTGAACCCGGCACACCTCGAGCGAATAAGAGTAACGACCCACTCATTCACATTCCTCAGTCTCACTCATAACCACAGGCAATTTTTTTTTAAAAACAACGGGAACCCGGAGATCCACTTGGATAGCCAGCGCCGGCGAAGATTCTCTGGGCCGAATAGCCGGCTCGAGCCCCGTGAAGAGATGGCAAACTTTCGCCCAGATGCTGACACCGGAGTTTCTCTCCCTCTTTGCAGCAAAGCTTTGGAAAACACCACCCCAACGCCGCTTAACACCCCCCCCCCCTCCCCCACGTCCCGCACTTCCTCTTCCATCCAACAGGTGCACAATACCCACCACAAGAAAACGTCATCTTTCTAAACAACAGCTCGAACACTTCCAAAATACTAAGACAATATAAACATCGCTACCGGTCTGAGAAGGTCATTGTGTCTGTGGGGGGAGGGAGGGGTAGGTGGGAGTGTATGATCGCCAATACAGGGGGGAATCTTGTTTTCATGTAAGTTCGCTTTTCCAACAGGATATCGAACAAATCCAGTGCGGGATGCTGCTTTCTACAAGCCCTGATATATGGACAAGACAAATAAACTTCAAACTGGGCCAAAGGTCATCCGTGAAAATCCCGTCAACATGCGTGTATGACGGTCCATTATAAACAAAAAGCAAACATCCTAGTTCCTCCCTTACCCTTTCCCTTAAAGCCCCAGTACGAGACACCGAGACAGTCCCTGGGAATTTAACGGCCACGTACGGAAGGGGAACAAAGAAACATTCCGTGGTAATGTGCAACAAAAGCACTTGGCTTATTCGGAAAGAACACAGCACCTCGCTAGACACAATACATAAGTAACATGTCCTAACACCCAAATAAGAGGCTGTAATGAGACACTGAAACCGATTTTCTAAAAGTCTCCCCACAGCCCGAGAAAATTAAATACATCAACAGCCAGATCTGCTTCCGTGAAAGAGATCTTTTTATAAATTGCCGATCCACCATTGCAAGCGGTCAGACAGAAAGGGAAAAATGAGCGCTGCTACCTCGCTCGTTCGTCCTCGGCAAACACTGAGCCTGCGGCCGTGGTCTCCGCTCCCCGGGCGCTCCGCTCCCTCGCTCCCTCCGTCTGTTTGTTGCGATCTGGAGGAACCCAGAAGTAACCAGTCTCGGCGCACGCGCAGCTCGTCGCCATTGTATCACTTTTCACCGGGGGAGGGGAATTTTCTGCGCCGGCAGGGAACCTCTCGGCCGTTTTTGTTTCGTCCACCTTGTCGTGGATTTGGGGGCCCAGACTGGAGCCTAGCTTGCAGGGGACACGCATCAAACTTCGGCAGACAGCACTAGATACAATCGACCTTCATCCGCCTGCCTCTTTGTCTCGCTAACACTGGCCTCTTGCCCCAGTTTTAAAACGCGATCTACATCGGCAGTCGTACCTGCATCTGGCATGCTGCTAATTTCCAGATTTCATCCCTTCGACCTTGGCACTTCGCTAATCACCTTTGAGAGCACTTTTGGTCGTTTTGCTGAAGAAAATAATCTATGAAGGGTCTTGGACCTGAACTGCTAGCTCTTCACACAAAATGGCAGAGGAACTCAGCAAGTCAGGCAGCATCTATGGAGGGGAATAAACAAAGGGCCGCGACTCTTCACGATTGATGATGCATTTACAGCATCTGAACAGTGTTGTGTTTATGTAAACTGTGTATCTCTGCACAGATACAGCCTGAACTAATGAGTCTTTTAAAAATATATACAGTACAATACTTACTCATATATACAGTAAATACAATTGGTACACATCTCTATGTTCACAGTACAATGACTAGATACATTATCTTGCAATGTAGCAACATCACTTATGTTTATTAAGCAATCCACCCATGAAACTTCTGGGATAACTTCCTATTTCAATATATTAAATGCTGTAAAAAACAATCGGTGTATCTGATTCCCCCTGAACTATCGAATCCCCTATCACTACTGAGGAGAGCAGTAGGTTTGGGGGACAGATAAGAGGTTCTGTGGGAGAGGTCAAGAATCCCGGATGGTCTGTTGCCTCCCTGGTGCCGGGGTCCGCAATGTCTCAGATAGAGTTCTCAGTATTCTCAAGAGGGAGATGTGAGCAGCCAGGTGTTGTGGTCCATGTAGAGACCAATGACATGGATAGGAAGAAGGAGGAGGTCTTGCAAAGAGAGTTTAAGGAGTTAGGTGCAAAGTTGAAGGACAGGACCTCCAGGGTTGCAATCTCAGGATTGCTACCCATGCCAATGCTAGTGAGGCTAGAAATAGGAAGATAATACAGCTAAATATGTGGCTAAGGAGTTGGTGCAGGAGGGAGGGGGTCATGTTTCTGGACAATTGGGCCTTGTTCCAGGGAAGTTGGGACCTGTTCCAATGGGACAGGTTGTACCTGAACCGGAAGGGGACTAACATCCTTGCAGGAAGGTTTGCTAGTGCTGCTCCAGGGGGTTTAAACTAGATTTGCGGGGGGGGGGGGGGGAACCAGAGTGTTAGAGCAGATAGTGAGGTGGAGAAGGATAAAGGTCATGCAAGAGCTGCAAGTATAGTGCATGGAGTAAAGCCAGATCTAACGTATAAAGAAAAGAGGAAAGAGAAGCAGAATAAAGGATATAAAGGTAGTAAGGTAGAAGGGCTAAAATGTGTGTACTTCAATGCAAGAAGCATCAGGAACAAAGGTGATGAACTGAGAGCTTGGATATATACTTGGAATTATGATGTAGTGGCCATTACAGAGACTTGGCTGGCACCAGGGCAGGAATGGATTCTCAATATTCCAGGATTTCAGTGCTTTAAAAGGGACAGAGAGGGGGGAAAGGGGAGGAGGGGTAGCATTACTGGTCAGGGATACTATTACAGCTACAGAAAGGGTGGGTAATGTAGCAGGATCCTCTTTTGAGTCAGTATGGGTGGAAGTCAGGAACAGGAAGGGAGCAGTTACTCTATTAGGAGTATTCTATAGGCCCCCTGGTAGCAGCAGAGATACCGAGGAGCAGATTGGGAGGCAGATTTTGAAAAGGTGCAAAAATAACAGGGTTGTTATCATGGGTGACTTTAACTTACCTAATATTGATTGGCACCTGATTAGTTCCAATATTTTAGACGGGGCAGACTTTGTTAAGTGTGTCTAGGATGGATTCCTGTCACGGTATGTTGACAGGCCGACTAGGGGGAATGCCATACTAGATCTAGTATTAAGTAACGAACCGGGTCAGGTCACAGATCTCTCAGTGGGTGAGCATCTGGAGGACAGTGACCACCGCTCCCTGGCCTTTAGCATTATCTTGGAAAAGGATAGAATCAGAGAGGACAGGAAAATTTTTAATTGGGGAAGGGCAAATTATGAGGCTATAAGGCTAGAACTTGCGGGTGTGAATTGGGATGATGTTTTTGCAGGGAAATGTACTATGGACATGTGGTCGATGTTTAGGGATCTCTTGCAGGATATTAGGGATAAATTTGTCCCGGTGAGGAAGATAAAGAATGGTAGGGTGAAGGAACCATGGGTGACAAGTGAGGTGGAAAATCAAATCAGGTGGAAGAAGGCAGTATACATGAGGTTTAGGAAGCAAGGATCAGATGGGGCTATTGAGGAATAGCAATAGGGTAGCAAGAAAGGTGCTTAAGAAGGGGCTGAGAAGAGCAAGAAGGGGGCATGAGAATGCCTTGGCGAGTAGGGTAAAGGAAAACCCCAAGGCATTCTTCAAATATGTGAAGAACAAAAGGATGACAGGAGTGAAGGTAGGACTGATTAGAGATAAAGGTGGGAAGATGTGCCTAGAGGCTGTGGAAGTGAGCGAGGTCCTCGATGAATACTTCTCTTTGGTATTCACCAATGAGAGGGAACTTGATGACGGTGAGGACAGTATGAGTGAGGTTGATATTCTGGAGCATGTTGATATTAAGGGAGAGGAGGTGTTGGAGTTGTTAAAATACATTAGGACGGATAAGTCCCCGGGGCCTGACGGAATATTCCCCAGGCTGCTCCATGAGGCAAGGGAAGATATTGCTGAGCCTCTGGCTAGGATCTTTATGTCCTCGTTGTCCACGGGAATGGTACCGGAGGGTTGGAGGGAGGCAAATGTAGCCCCTTGTTCAAAAAATGTGGTAGGGATAGTCTGGGTAATTATAGACCAGTGAGCCTTACATCTGTAGTGGGAAAGCTGTTGGAAAAGATTCTTAGAGACAGGATCTATGGGCATTTAGAGAATCATGGTCTGATCAAGGACAGTCAGCATGGCTTTGTGAAGGGCAGATCGTGTCTAACAAGCCTGATAGAGTTCTTTGAGGAGGTGACCAGGCATATAGATGAGGGTAGTGCAGTGAATGTGATCTACATGGATTTTAGTAAAGCATTTGACAAGGTTCCACACGGTAGGCTTATTCAGAAAGTCAGAAGGCATGGGATCCAGGGAGGTTTGGCCAGGTGGATTCAGAATTAGCTTGCCTGCAGAAAGCAGAGGGTCGTGGTGGAGGGAGTACGTTCAGATTGGAGGGTTGTGACTAGTGGTGTCCCACAAGGATCTGTTCTGGGACCTCTACTTTTCGTGATTTTTATTAATGACCTGGATGTGGGGGTAGAAGGGTGGGATGGCAAGTTTGCAGATGACACAAAGGTTGGTGGTGTTGTCGATAGTGTAGAGGATTGTCGAAGATTGCAGAGAGACATTGATAGGATGCAGAAGTGGGCTGAGGAGTGGCAGATGGAGTTCAACCCGGAGAAGTGTGAGGTGGTACACTTTGGAAGGACAAACTCCAAGGCAGAGTACAAAGTAAATGGCAGGATGCTTGGTACTGTGGAGGAGCAGAGGGATCTGGGGGTACATGTCCACAGATCCTTGAAAGTTGCCTCACAGGTAGATAGGGTAGTTAAGAAAGCTTATGGGGTGCTAGCTTTCATAAGTCAAGGGATAGAGTTTAAGATGCAGCTCTATAAAACTCTGGTTAGGCCACACTTGGAGTACTGTGTCCAGTTCTGATCACCTCACTATAGGAAGGATGTGGAAGCATTGGAAAGGGTACAGAGGAGATTTACCAGGATGCTGCCTGGTTTGGAGAGTATGCATTATGATCAGAGATTAAGGGAGCTAGGGCTTTACTCTCTAGAGAGAAGGAGGATGAGAGGAGACATGATAGAGGTGTACAAGATATTAAGAGGAATAGATAGAGTGGACAGCCAGCGCCCCTTCCCCAGGGCACCACTGCTCAATACAAGAAGACATGGCTTTAAGGTAAGGGGAGGGAAGTTCAAGGGAGATATTAAAGGAAGGTTTTCTACTCAGAGAGTGGTTGGTACGTGGAATGCACTGCCTGAGTCAGTGGTGGAGGCAGATACACTAGTGAAATTTAAGAGACTACTAGACAGGTATATGGAGGAATTTAAGGTGTGGGGGGGTGTATAGGAGGAAGGGTTTAAGGGTTGGCACAACATTGTGGGCCAAAGGGCCTGTACTGTGCTGTACTATTCTGTGTTCCATGTTCTATGTAGATCTTTCTGTATTAATATTATGTCATCAATTCAGTATTTCTAATGTTTTCAGTATTGCAGCATTAGGTTCTCCCAAAGTACTCTTAAAAAACAAGTTCTTTTCAAAGAAGTTGAAAATGCAGAGGCCAAATGGTGCAGAGTAAATAGAAATGTGATCATTACGAGAGTTGGGCTTGCAAAGTTATTGAGAGATGAGTATGTGAGCATAAGATCATAAGACACGGAAGCAGAATTCGGCCATCCGGCCCATCAAGTATTGTCTAGGCTCCTGGGCTCAAAAGGGGCACTATGGTAGCGTAGCGGCTAGTGTGATGCTATTACAGCTCAGGCCATCGGAGTACAGAGTTCAATTCCAGCGCTGTCTGTAAAGAGTTTGTATGTTCTCCCTGTGACCACAGCGGTTTCCTCCAGGTGCTCTGGTTTCTTCCCACGGTCCAAAGATGTAGCAGTTATTAGGTTAGTTGGCCAATATAAATGGTTCTGTGATTAGGCTAGGTGGGTTACTAGGTGTCCTGACTCGTGGGGCCAGAAAGGGTTGTTCCGCAGTGCATCTCTAAATAAGATGAAAGCAAAATAAAGTCTCATTATCTTTTACATCCACCAATTAAAATCCACTGATAGTCGATTGGATGAGAAGACAAAGGCTTAATTCGTTCAGAAGGCATATTGGTTTAATGTCTCATTCAGAACAATTTCAATTCATGCAACACATCTTCAATAAAGTGTCAGCTTATGTTCCTGTGTTTTGTTTATTTGAAACATGGTTTGACCAACTGTGCTGCAGATAAAATGATCTCCCACGCACAGTGGTGATTGCAACATTGTTCATAGTTCAGCATTTTCTAAATATTGTACAGAAATGTTCTATGCATGGCAAGTTCATTAGAGTTGTTCAAAAGCAAACTGATAGAGGAGATTTGCCAAGCAAGATCTACTGGAGAAGGCCGTCGTTAGGGTCATCAGCAAACTTTATCACTATAAGTAACTAGGAGATGTAGAGTCATAGGGCACTACAGCACAGAAACAGGTACTTCATCTCATCTAGTCCATTCTAAACTGCTATTCTGTTTCGTCCCACCGAGCCACACCTGGACCATAGCCCTCCACTCCTCTCCCATCCGTGTGTTTATACAAATTTTTCGTGTGTTGAAATCAAACCCGTATTAATCACTTTCTCAAGCAGCTCGTTCAACACTCATACCACCTTCTGAGTTCCCCCTCATGTTCCCGTTAAATATTTCACCTTTCACCCTTATGACATTGCTGCTCTTTGATCCTTGTCGTTCTTGTGCTCCTTCCTTCCCTAATGTTAGGATAGCAATATGGGCACTAGCCTTCCCAGTATTAAGGACATCTTCAAAAGGCTATGCCTCACAAAGGCAGCATCCATAATTAAGGATGCCTCAATAACCTAGAACATGCTCTGGTCTTATTCTTACCATCAGAGAGGAGGTACAGAAGCTTGAAGACACACACACACACACACACACACACACACACACACACACACACACACACACACACACACACACACACACACACACACACACACACACACACACACACACACACACACACACACACACACACACACCCCCTTAGGGACAGCTTCTTCCCCTCCGCCACCAGATATCGGAGCAGCCATTCGACCTTGAACACTGTCACAATGTCCGCTGGCAACATCAGAACCCAAGTGTGGAGGGACTCTTTCCTCCAACGGAACCTCCGTGGCTTGGCCGAGGGACAATGCAAGGTGTAACATTCTCAAAACCAGGACCCCATGATAAGTGCATCTGGGTGTCTGCTTAAGTAATACAAGTAACATGGGATCCCAGAGCCTATCAAAATAAACTTAACACATTTAAATAGTAATCACCGGGAGACTGCATCGCAAAGAGCGAGTCATTCAAGAAAAAACATGAGGAACTCTAAATGATTACGGACACTCGTTAAGCAACAGTTAACCAATTCGGGTGCTCTAAAAAACTCGGAGCCCGACACTCTCCAGCTTACCTCACAAGCCTGAAGAGCTCATTGCAAACACTACTTCATTATTTTTGCTCTCTTTTTTACTATTTATTTAATGTATTTTCAATATAAGTATTTCTCATCGTAATTTATCGTAAGTTTTATGTACTGCTGCTGCAGAAGAACAAATTTCATGACATGAAGTACATCAGTGCTACTAAACCTGACTCTGTTTCAATATTCGAAATGTTCCCAGTACTTATCATTGGACCAACTATGTAGAATCAAATCTGTCCCTGGACTCTTCATATACAATGGATGTCATTGGATGGTGTCTGTTGTTCTAGGGATAAGAATGAAAGACATTTTGAACACAATAATGTCTTAGAAACACAGCTGAAATGAAAGCATTGATATTCTTAATTTTTTAGCTGATGCCAGCCCATAATGGCTCACTCATCTCTGTGTTATTTGTTCCCAGCCCTACTCTTGACTTGCAAGGTGCGAGAACTTAATTGCAATCTTGGTACCCTCACAGGTAAAAGTAAGACACATTGGATGGACGCAAGAGATCCAATTGATGATCTTAGGAAGGGAAATGGTTCAGCATAACCCCCACCCCCTCCCACCGAACTATGAATATCAAAAATCCACAAGAAATTCTTCTTGTGCTCCATGATTATTTGACCCATTTAAAACCAGTCCAGGGCCACAGGCTAAAGGTCGGAGCCCCGGAGGCAGTCTGTCCTCATGTTGGAGACTCGTGGGTGTGCGGGGGTGGGATAGGAGTTTGTTTTGCTGTTGTTGCTTGCTCTACGTTGGGCAAATATTGTCCTGCTGAACATTGTGGGCATGTAATGTCAGTGCCAGCATGTGTGGCAATACTCGTGGGGCTGCCTCCAGCACATCCTCAGACTGGGTTGGTTGTTAAGTGCAAATGACACATTTCACCACATGTTTTGATGTACATATGATCAGCAAATAGATCTAAATCTAAATCCAAACTGCTGAATTGGTTCTAAAGTGATGACATTGCAACTAAAATGTTTGTCTTCGCAGCAAATGACAACTTAGCAGGACACTTTGAAATTAAAAACACGGAAATCTAAAAACTCCCCTGCTGAAAATCTGAAACATTCCTCTCTTTCCTCAAATGCTGCTTGGCCTGCTGCGTTTTTCCAAGAAGGGCAAGTTCTGTTAGCAATTTGGCAGATAATCAAGACCCATCGTTTTGTTGGCAATTTGGTGACTGATCTGAGCTAGGTGTGTGGTCATCAGGGGGAATAATGGTGGTTAGTGATGAGAACAGAAAGTTTTTTTTTGTGAGACTTTTACAGGGGTGTGGAAGGTTGTAATTGAATTAGACAGGATAAAAGGAGGGAAGCTGCTCCCATTAATAGATCAACACAAAATACCGGAGGAACTCACAAATCAGGAGTCCTGATGAAGGGTCTCAGCCTGAAATGTCGACTGCATACAATATTGTTCTCCATAGACTTGCTGAGTTCCTTCAGCATTTTGTGTGGGCTTCTCTGATTACCAGCATAAGCAGCATCTGTTGTGATTGTGTCTATTAATAGACAGTTCAGAAACAGGAAAAGGATAGAAAGGAATCCGAATCAGATTTAT
The DNA here is from genome assembly GCF_048418815.1 of Hemitrygon akajei. NCBI lineage: Eukaryota > Metazoa > Chordata > Chondrichthyes > Myliobatiformes > Dasyatidae > Hemitrygon > Hemitrygon akajei. Next base: position 26,442,494 of record NC_133127.1, read on the forward strand.
TGTCACTGATTTATCTTGTTGTGTTTTGTAATGCCAAAACATTTAACTAATTAAAAGAAAAACACACAGCTGGGATAACTTATGTATGTCAGTTTCATTTTTACTTTAAGCAAGGTGATGTGTTCCCTATTTAGCTAGAAACTCCAACTCAGCATCAAATGCATCACAACTTATATACAGTGTACACATATATGGACATTCACAGCCAAGTAAATTTTAAATTGTCCTATTCTGCCTAAAGATTTCATCACTGCAGAGGATTTCTTACATTTGCTAGGAAAACATCTTTCCTGACAGGGAGAGGTCAATCTGCTTGGTGGGAGAGACATGTGGCTATGAAACAATCTCAGGTTCTGGAGCCTCTTCCATTGGCGGTTGTAGGATTTGACTCTGGGACTGCAAGAGGGGGTTCTGACAACTCTGGATACCTTTCTTCCGGACGTGTTGGCATCCAGAATGGTAAATGGCAAGCTTCACTGGACGATGTGGATCGTAATCGGCCTACCTGGGGGAAGCAACTGTGACCACGCCTCTGGCACAGAGACCGGCCCTGTGGCTCAGAAGGGTAGGGAAAGGAAGAGGATGGCAGCAGTGATAGGGTACAATATAGTCAGGGGGTTAGACAGACAATTCACTGGATGCAGGAAAGAAACACAGATGGAAGTCTGCCTCCCAGGTTCCAGGGTCCAGAATGTTTCTGATCACGTTCATGATATCCTGAAGAGGGAAGGAGAACAGCCAGAGGTTGTGGTACATATTGGTACCAACGACGTAGACAGGAAAAGGGAAAAAGCCCTAAAAACAGAATACAGGGAGTTAGGAAGAAAGTTGAGAAGCAGGACCTCAAAGGTAATAGTCTCAGGATTACTGTCTGTACCACGTGACAGTGAGTATAGGAATAGAGTGAGGTGGGGGCTAAATGCATGGCTGAGGAATTGGAACAGGGAGCAAGGATTCAGATTTCTGGATCATTGGGACCTCTTTTGGGGCAGATGTGATCTGTACAAAAAGGATGATTTGCATTTGAATTCCAGGAGGACCAATATCCTGGCAGGGAGGTTTACTAAGGCTATTGGGGGGAGTTTAAACTAGAATTGCTGGTGGGTGGGAACTGAACTGAAGAGACAGAGGAAGAGGCGGTTGGCTCACAAATAGAGAAAGCTTGGAGATTTGGAGTGCGAGAGGGAGGATAGGCAGGTGATAGAGAAGGAACGCGCTGAGACCGATGGTTTGAGATGTGTCTATTTTAATGCGAGGAGTATTATGAACAAAGCGGATGAGTTTAGAGCGTGGATCAGTACTTGGAGCTATGATGTTGTGGCCATTACAGAGACTTGGATGGTTCAGGGGCAGGAATGGTTACTTCGAGTGCCAGGCTTTAGATGTTTCAGAAAGGACAGGGAAGTAAGCAAAAGAGGTGGGGGCATGGCACTGTTGATCAGAGATAATGTCATGTCCGTAGAAAAGGAGGAAGACATGGAGGAATTGTCTATGGAGTCTCTGTGGGTGGAAGTTAGGAACAGGAAAAGGTCAATAACTCTACTGGGTGTTTTTTATAGACCTCCCAATAGTAACAGGGACATCGAGGAGCAGAGAGGGAGACAGGTTCTGGAAAGATGTAATAATAACAGAGTTGTTGTGGTGGGAAATTTTAATTTCCGAAATATTGATTGGCATCTCCTTAGAGCAAGGGGTTTAGATGGGGTGGAATTTGTTAGGTGTGTTCAGGAAGGTTTCCTGACACAATATGTAGATAAGCCTACAAGAGGAGAGGCTGTACTTGATTTGGTATCTATCTCCTTTACCATAGCATTGGAGAGAGATTGGAACAGATGAGTTAGGAAAGCATTTAATTGGAGTAAGGGGAAATATGAGGGTATCAGGCAGGAACTTGGAAGCATAAATTGGAAACAGATGTTCTCAGGGAAACATACAGAAGAAATGTGGCAAATGTTCAGGGGATATTTGCGTGGTGTTCTGCATAGGTACATTCCAACGAGACAGGGAAAGGATGGTAAGGTACAGGAACCGTGGTTTACAAAGGCTGTTGTAAATCTAGTCAAGAAGAAAAGAAGAGCTTACGAAATGTTCAAAAAACTAGGTAATGATAGAGATCTAGAAGAATATAAGGCTAGCAAGAAGGAGTTTAAGAATGAAATTAGGAGAGACAGAAGGGGCCATGAGAAGGCCTTGGTGGACAGGATTAAGGAAAACCTCAAGGCATTCTACAAGTATGTGAAGGGCAAGAGGATAAGACATGAAAGAATAGGACCAATCAAGTGTGACAGTGGAAAAGTGTGTAGGGAACTGGAGGAGATAGCAGAGGTACTTTGCTTCAGTATTCACTATGGAAAAGGATCTTGGCGATTGTAGGGATGCCTTACAGCGGACTGAAAAGCTTGAGCATGTAGATATTAAGAAAGATGGAGTGCAGGAGCTTTTGGAATGCATCAAGTTGGATAAGTCACTGGGACCGGACAAGATGAACCCCAAGCTACTGTGGGAGGTGAGGGAGGAAATTGCTGAGCCTCTGGCGATGATCTTTGCATCATCAATTAGGACAGGAGAGGTTCCAGAAGATTGGAGGGTTGCGGATGTTGTTCCCTTATTCAAGAAAGGGAGTAGAGATAGCCTAGGAAATTATAGGCCAATGAGTCTTACTTCAGTGGTTGGTAAGTTGATGGAAAAGATCCTGAGAGGCAGGATTTATGGACATTTGGAGAGGCTTAATATGATTAGGAATAGTCAGCATGGGTTTGTCAAAGGCAGGTCGTGCCTTATGAGCCTGATTGATTTTTTTGAGGATGTGACTAAACACATTGATGAAGGTAGAGCAGTAGATGTAGTGTATATGGATTTCAGCAAGGCATTTGATAAGGTACCCCATGCAAGGCTTATTGAGAAAGTAAGGAGGCATAGGATCCAAGGGGACATTGCTTTGTGGATCCAAAATTGGCTTGCACACAGAAGATAAAGAGTGGTTATTGACAGGTCATATTCTGCATGGAGGTCAGTGACCAGTGGTGTGCTCAGAGATATGTTCTGGAACCCCTATTCTTCGTGATGTTTATAAACGACCTGGCTGAGGAAGTGGAGGGATGGGTTAGTAAATTTGCTGATGACAAAAAGGTTGGAGGTATTGTGGATAGTGTGGAGAGTTGTCAGAGGTTACAGCGGAACATTGATAGGATGCAAAACTGGCTGAGAAGTGGCAGATGGAGTTCAACCCAGATAAGTGTGAGGTGGTTCACTTTGGTAGGTCAAGTATGATGGCAGAATATAGTATTAAATGTAAGACTCTTGGCATTGTGGAGGATCAGAGGGATCTTGGAGTCTGAGTCCATAGGACACTCAAAGCTGCTGAGTAGGTTGACTCTGTGGTTAAGAAGGCGTATGGTGTATTGGCCTTCATCAATCGTGGGATTGAGTTTAGGAGCTGAGAGGTAATGTTACAGTTATATAGGTCCCTGGTCAGACCCCACTTGGAGTACTGTGCTCAGTTCTGGTCGTCTCACTACAGGAAGGATGTGGAAACCATAGAAAGGGTGCAGAGGAGATTTACAAGGATGCTGCCTGAATTGGGGCGCATACCTTATGAGAATAGTTTGAGTGAACGCGGCCTTTTCTCCTTGGAGCAGCAAAGGATGAGAAGTGACCTGATAGATGTGTATAAGATAACAAGAGGCATTGATCATGTGGATAGTCAGAGGCTTTTCCCCAGGGCTGAAATGGCTAGCACAAGAGGGCACAGTTTTAAGGTGCTTGGAACTAGGTACAGAGGAGATGTTAGTTGTAAGTTTTTTATGCAAAGTGGTGAGTGCATGGAATGGGCTGCTGGCAATGGTGGTGGAGGTGGATATGATAGGGTCTTTTAAGAGACTCATACATACAGCTTTGAAAAATAGAGGGCTATGGGTATCCCTAGGTAATTTTTCAGGTAAGGACATGTTTGGCACATTTTCGTGGGCCTAAGGGCCTGTGTTGTGCTGTAGGTTTTTTATGTTTCTATGTTTCTATAAATTGTGAGTACAGCATCTGACGTCACCATTTCCTTTACCTTCTTGAAAGCCAACTCCCACTGCTTTGTCCTTTGACATATCTTCCTGATCTGTAGGAATGAGCCCAAGGGGTGGCGCACAGTAGATAGGTTTGGCAGAAACATGTTAGAGTAATTGACAAATCCTCGAAAATTATTGCAACTGTGACATGCCCTTTGGCTTTGGGCATCCACCTCTGCTTGAATTTGATCAGCACTCTTGTGTAATCCTTGTGTGTCATTGGTGTTTTTTTAGTTTTCTGCTCTAAACCAATAATCTTCTAATCTTTTCAGCACTTTCCTAAGAGTTTGGAGTTGTTCCTCGTCATCCTTACCAGTGACAATGACAACATCCAGCTAATGTTGAAGAGCTTGCAGTACCTGATCCATAGCTTTCTTCCATTGTGCAGGTACAGATGCTACTCCAAAAGTAAGGCCTATATAGCAATAAACCCCTTTGTGACTACTTTTGGTGAGAAATACTTTGGACTCTTCTTCCATCTCCAGCTGTGTGGAGGCCTCAGTTAAATCCACTTTGCTAATGAGTTTTCCTCCAGCAAGGTTTGCAAACATAACCTCTATCCTGGGCAGAGGATCTTGATCTACTTTCAGTACTGGGTTGGCTACTTTATCACCAATATAGGGAGCCAGACGGGCTTTGTAAAACTTGGTGTAGCATTTCCATTTAATACTATTTTACCCTTGATATGTTTCAGTTTTCCAATACCAACTTTGAACACTGCTATGGCATCATCTAGTACCTTTCTTCATTTGCTGTCAGTTGACTCTGTTAAAGAGGATGTGGCATGCAAATGGCAGATGGATCTCCAGTCAGGTTGTAGCTGCCTCAGCCAATCATGGCCCCACAATGCCGGTCCTCCTGCATTTACCACATACAAGCCCAAAGTGGTTTGTTGGTTGATGTATTTCATTGTCATGAATGTCATTCTTACATGAATTATATTTACTCCAGTATGTGTTCTTAGCTGGATATCTGCAGGCTTTAGTTTAGTACCTTTGAAATATTATTCAAACTCATTTTGTGGAACTATTGAAACAGCTGAGCCAGTGTCCAATTCCATTTTAATTAATTTTCCGTTCACTTATGATGTAAGCCATATTGCTTGTCTCTTGTTTTCACATTGCAAATCTCAAAGCTACTCCGTTCTGTGTCACTCTCATCATAGTCAGATTTTTTCATCTATATCACGCAGACTCTTTTTGAATCCGCAACTCAACTTTTTATCTTTTTCTGTTCTCTGTGCAGTCCATTTAATTTTGTCTGCCTGACATGCTTTTTGTATGCATCCTACTTTATTGCATTTTCTGCAAGCTTCACTTCTGAACCTGCATTGTTCTGGTGCCCGTGAGCCCCTGCCACAATGGTGACACAACTTGTCCGGGATGATTTCTGTTTAGACATTGCAATTTTGTTTATGCTCACTTTTATTCCCAACTGCAACTCAATTGTGTCTCTATCTTCTGTTTCTATTGATATAACTATTTTAACTGTTCATTAAAATGTAAATTGCGCTTCAGTTAGGAGCCATTTTTTAATGTTTTCTTGCAAGATTCCACAAACTAAACAATTTCTCAGTGCATCATTAAACCCATTACCAAACTGATAATACTCAGACATCTTCAAATCAGCAACGTACACTAAAATTGATCCCCCATTTTTTTACTCTGTTTATGACAGGAGTGGGGAGTGGTGAAGGTGAAGGAGAGGGAGGTGGCAGCTACCAGATGTTCGAGAAATCGATGTTCATGCCATCAGGTTGGAGGCTACCTGGACAGAATATAAGGTGTTGCACCTCCAACCTGAGGAGCACTTCCACCATAACTTTAAATTCTGTCTTCTCTAACGGAATCACACCACCAGGCACATCATTCACTTCCTCCCACTTTCTGTTTTCCACAAGGAATGCTCCCTATGTGACTCCCTTGTCCACTCGTCCTTCCCCACTGATCTCCCTCCTGGTCCTTATCCTTGAAAGCGGAACAAGTGCTACATTTCCCCCTACCCCTCCTCCCTCACTATCATTCAGGGCCCTAAATAGTCCTTCCAGGTGAGGCGACACTTCACTTGCGAGTCACTTGGGGTCATCTACGGTATCTGGTGCTCCCGGTGTGACCTCCAGTATATCGATGAGACCCAACGTAGTTGGGAGACCACTTCATCAGCCACCTCTGCTCCGTCCTTCACTAAAAGTGGGATCTCCCCGTGGCCATCCATTTCAATTCTACTTCCCATTGCTATTTCAACACATCAGTCCATGGCCTCTTCTACTGTCATGATGAGACCACACTCAGTCGGAAGAATAACTCCTTATAATCCATCTGAGTAGCCTCCAACCTGGTGGCATAAACATCAATTTCTCGAACTTCTTGTAATCCCACCCCCCACCCCCTTTCATCATTCCCCATTCCTGACTCTCTCTTACTCTGAATTCTCCTCTTCCTTTGCTGTCACGATGAAGGATCTCAGCCTGAAACATCAGCTGTTTACTCCTTTCCATATATGCTGCCTGGCCTGCTGAGTTCTTCAGCATTTTGTGTGTGTTGCAATGATAAGGTAGTGGTGGTTAAGGGAATGGACGTGTGGGTTAGTGAGTGCAGGTGTTGATCAGCTTTGCTGCTTGGGGAAATAACAGTGTTTGAGTCTGATGATTCCCGTGTGGATGCTATGTCGCCTCCTCTCTGATGGGAGTGGGATGAACAGTCCATGAGCAGGGCGGTGAGATCCTTCAAAATGTTGCTGGCCCTTTTCTGTGTATTTGTTTATTTATCTGTTTTTTTTTGTTTATTTATTTATTGAGATACAGCATAGAATATGTCCTTCCAGTCTTTCGAGTCACTTCATCCAACAATCCCCCAATTTAATCTTAGCCTAACCACAAGACAATTTACAATGACTAACTAACATACCAGCAGTACGTCTTTGGACTGTGGGAGAAAACCAACACAATCACGGGCAGAACATACAAACTCCTTGTATTTTGCGGCAGTGGGACTTGAACCCGGATCACCTATACTGTAAAGCGTTGTGCTAACCACTACACTACCATGACACCCTATATGTCCTTAATAGCAGGTAGGCTGTTGCTGGTGATGCATCAAGGACATATATACCAAAAGGTGTGGCTAAATAACAGAGTGAAGCAGGAATTGTAATAAAAATGTCTTAATTGCCACATGAACTATAAAGAAATATCAGAACCAATTCTCTTCTCAATAATGAATGAACTACATCTATTATATTTCTCCAAGAAGACAACAACCTTGTCATGGTTTGAAGGTTTGTGTGCCTTAATGACCTAGAGAGTTATGCTGGTTGGAATCAAAGCATTATGCTTTGGCTCTTGGTAGGGTCACCCATGTCAACAGGTCAAAGGGTAGAGGCCAGACTAAGAGTGGTCCACCAATCCTCCACGTTCGGGAGTTCAGCTCAGGGTTAACAACCCTGACTGGCCAAACAAAACTGCTACGGAAACAGCAATGAAGAATCCTTCTACATCTGAGTGCAACAGCATTCCTGAGTCTCCACCCGGGACCTACGTGACTGACCATAAACCGAGAGGAAGCTACAAGGAAGCCGTGAATGCCACCAGAGATGGAGGATCTTCATTGCTGCCCTAAACGCCAGTGTGTAACGGGCAAAAGAAGAAGAATCTATTTGATTTGTAGTAAGTTTTATGTATTGTACTCTACTGCTGCTGCAAAAACAACAAATTTTACAATATATGTCAGGGATAATAAACCTGATTCTCTTTCTGGAAAGTGGTGCAAGCTCTGAACCAATACTGTAACTGATTGATTGTATAAGGCTAGTATTGTACCAATTGTCCAAAAAATCCTTTTCAGATATGAGGCAGTTCACTGTTAAGCCCATCTGTAGCTATACCTGGGCCTCAGGCACAAGCAAATAAAGACTGCACATTCAAGCATTCTCATCACTGGGGAACAACCATTGGCCCAATCTGGGCAAGTGGGTGTAGCAGCTCTGATAAGTAGGTGAAGTGGCTCTGGTAAGTGGGTGAAGTGTTTCTGGCAAGTTGCTTGTGCTATGAGTGGGGAAGGAGGGATGAATAATAAGGGCTTGCACAATGATCAAAGAAGGTGGGAAAGATCGAAACATGGGAAACATCAGGGCACTGTGCTGTTGTCCGTGAATGATCCAGAACTGTTGTATGTTCATGTGGGGTGGGATGTGTAATCAGCGACTATATATCCTTGGAATATAAACAGTATAGCACAGGGAAAGGCACTTCAGTCTACAATTATTGTACCCAACACAACGCTGAATTAAAATAAATATCTTCATTCTGTACATGACCCATATCCCTCCATTTTCCACATATTCTTATGCAACCTAACAGTATAAACACCACTACCAAAGTCTTCAAAAGTCATTAAAGTAACATTTATTATCAAAGTACATATATCGTACGTTACCATATATCTGAAGGTTCATTATCTTTTAGGCATTTACAGGGAAATAAAGAAATGCAATAGACTTTATGAAGAACTATATATAAACAAAGATTGACAAGCAACTAATGTGCAAAAGAAGACAAATTGCACAAATAAAAATAATACTGTGATTATGAGTTGTAAAGTTCTTGAAAGTGAGTCTGTGCATTATAGAATCAGTTTCAAAGGTTCCAAAGGTCCAATTTAATGTCAGAGAAATGTGTACAATATACATTCTGAAACGCTTTTTTTTCGCAAAGCGTTTCGGAGTAATGGAGAGTGAAGTTGGCCACACTAGTTCAGGAACCTGATGACTGTAGGGTAATAACTGTTCCAGAATACTGCTTCCTCCACTACTCCTGTCAGCCCCTTCCAGGCACCATCACTCTCTGTGTAAAAAGCTTGCCCCACACATCTCCTTAAAGCTTGCCCCCTCTTACCCTACATATACTGCCTCTAGTACTTGAAATCTATACCTGAGCAAAAAAGATTCCAAGCGACCATCCTGTCTGTGCCTCTCATAAATTTATAAAGTCATATCAGGTCTCCTCCTTAGTCACACCAGAGCCATTTGATAAGGTGCCATATTAGTGATTTATCTATAGATAAGGATGCATGGAGTTGGGGGTAATGTATGAGCATGGATTGATTATCCAATGGAAGGCAGAGAGTTGGGATAAATAGGTAAACACAAAGTACACTGCAGATGCTGCCGTCAAATCAAGACGTACAAAAAAAGCTGGATGAACTCAGCAGGTCGGGCAGCATCTGAAAGAAGCAGTCAACGTTTTGGGTCGAGACCCTTCGTCAGGACTAAAGGAGGAGGGGGCAGGGGCCCTATAAGGAAGGTGGGGAGAGGGCGGAAAACCAGTCAGGAAAGATCAAGGGGTGGGGGAAGGGAAGCAGGAAAGGGATAGGCAGGAGAGGTGAAGAAGGAATCTGAGGGGAAAGCACTATGGGTAGTAGAAGAAGGCAGAGTCATGAGGGAGATGACAGGTAGCTAGAAGAGGAGATAGAGTGAAGGTGGGATGGGGGAAGGGAGAGGGAGGGAAGTTGGCAGGCGTTGATGAGTGAAATGCCAAAGGGGTTAGTGCTGTGTCTACAACTTTTCATGTTATATGTTAATAGTTCGGAAGAGAGGTCTAACTATAGTGTAGCTAAGTTTGCTGATGACACAACATTGAGAGAAAAAAGCAAATTATGCAGAGGATGCAGAGAGTCTGTAGAGAAATATAGATAGGTTGAAAGAGTGGACAAGGGTCTGGATGATGGAGTACAATGTTGGTAAATGAAAGGTCATCCATTTTGGAAGGAAAAAATAGAAGATCAGACTATTATTTAAATGGTGAAAGATTGTAGCATGCAGTTGTGCAGAGGGACTTGAGAGTGCTTATGCATGAATCGCAGAAGGTTGATTTGCAGGTACAACAGGTTATCAAGAGGCAAATGGAATGTTGGCCTTCATTGCAGGAGGGATTGAATTTAAAACCAGAGGGGTTATGCTGCAGCCGTACAGAATACCGGTGAGGCTGTACCTGGAGAACTCTGTGCAGTTCTGGTCTTCCTGCTTGAGGAAAGACATACTGGCTTTGGAGATGGTACAAAGGAGGTTAATTGGGTTGATTCCAGAGTTGATGGGGTTAAACTATGAGGAGAGATTGAGTCGCCTGGAACTGTACTTACTTGCTGGAGTTCAGAAGAATGAGAGGGAATCATACAGAAACATATGAAATTAGGAAAGGGATAGATAAGATGGAAGCAGGAATGCTGTTTCCATTGGTAAGTGAAGCTAGAACTAGGGGACATAGCCCCAAGATTCAGGGGAATAGGCTTAGGAAGGAGATAAGAGAAACTGCTTTTTCCAGAGTAAAAATCTGTGGAATTTTCTGCCTTGGAAACAGTAGAGGCTACCTCATTAAATATATTTAAGACACAGTTAGATACTTTTTTGCATATTATGGGAATTGTGTTATGGGGGAAAGGCAGGTAGGTGGAGATGAGTCCATGGCCAGATCAGCCGTGATCTTATTGAATGGTGGATCAGGCTTGATGGGCCAGGTGGCTGACTCCTGTTCCTATTGCTTATGTTCTTATGTAAAATAACCCGTTCATCCAACCTCTTCTTACAGCTCATGTCTTCTAGTCCGGGCAGCCTCCTGGCAAACCTTCATCCTTTCCAACTTCTGCATATCCTTCCTGTGTTAGGGTAACCAGAACTGGACACAATACAAACACTATTCTTTTCATTCCCCTTGATGTTGAAAACCTTTCCCAAAAATCTAGTTGTGGGCTGCTATTTGTTCTACATTTGCTTTTGTACTTCAGGATGCTTGATAATTGCAAGTCTTCAAAGTCAAGATCCAAAACTAGCTGAGCTCTGTGCTCCCTCATTTGTCTGAAAGAATACATTTAGTTTAAATTGCAGACTCTTAAAAACTTTTTAAGCTTCTCGTCAAAATATATCATGTCACGCTTGTTCAGTGTCGCCTTGCGCATTACCGCCCATTTCACCTCTTTATCTGGATTCTCCAGAAACCGTTCACTGGACACATATCTTGCATGTTATCTGTGTACCTTGAAATTGTGCTCTCCATAATAAATAAAAACCAGATGATCTGCAAGTACACATCAGTGACTACTGAGAATGAAACCAGATTAACTTTTCAATTCAAACGCCTTTCATCAAACCAGAACTTAGAAGACATAAATTTGAGTTCTGATAAAAAAAATCTTTGCCCTGAAATATTAAATGTGCTTCTGTATCTGCACATGGTATCTGGCTTGTTCACACTTACAAGTCAAAAGAAAAAAAATTGCAGAAACTGGAAAACTGAAAGAGAAAGAGAAAATTCTAGAAACGCACAACAGGTCACACAGCTTCTTTGGAAATGGAAACAGCATTAACATTCAATTCAAAGGCTCTCTTCAGAACTGGGCATAAAGAAAAACAGGTTTGTTTAAAATTGCTGAGCCTTTGGGGTATGGATTGAGTGTAGGGGCGGTCTGAAACAGGCTGAAGTCAAGGTTACCATAGGGATAGGCAGTGGCCAATTTACCAGGAAGATAAGGTGGTGTTCCTAAGGCCTATATTGGGCTCCATTACAAATGAGCAGGAGTTCGGAGGGATAATTGAAGTGGCAGGTTGCAGGAAACTCAGGGCCACCCCGTGAGTCCGAACACAAAGCAGTCACCTAGTTTGCATTTGGTTTCTCCAACGTAGAGGAGGTCACACTGTGAACATAGAACGTGCAGCTGGCAAACCTGCCAAATCACAGCACCAGGGACACGGGTTCAATGCTGATCTTGGTTTGAAACCCAATGGCTGAAGACTGGAGACTTGAGGCCCAGAAGCCTGTCCTGGGGTTGGAGGGCTCTCCGTGGTGTGTTATATTGGCACCAGGACTGCCGCCACCATATCCTTAAGTTCTCTTTGTTGTTAACACAAACAACACTTTTCACAGTATGTGTTGATGTACACGTGATAAATAAATGAATCTGTATCTAGTGGAATCGGTATTGTTTATTTTGGGTAGCATGCTAGTGTAGCAAATGGGATAATGCTATCACAGAGCCAGTGACCGGAATTCAATTCCACTGCTGCCTGTAACTTTCTCAGTGACCATACTGGGTCGATTGGGCTAACTCTGCTCCTGTGTCATATGATCTTGTAGGAGCTCCAGAACCCTCACACATTCAAAGGATGTAGGGGTTAGTAGGTTAATTATTCACATTGGTATAATAAGGCAGTGCAGGCTCGTTAGGCTGTAAGGGCCTGTTACCATGATGTATCTCTAAATGAAATAAAATAAAAATGTGTGCACTTGAGTGGAAAAGGTGCAGGTGAATCATTGCTTCAGCTGGAAGGAGTGTCCGGATTCCTTCATGGTGGGAAGACAAGAGGTTAGAGGACAGGAGCATCATCATGGTTGCAAGGGAAAGTGCTGTAAGAAGTGGATTGGTCGCTGGGGGCACCAGGGAGCCGCAAAGCGAACGTTCCCTTCATTAAACTGAAAGAGCAGAGAAGGAAAAGGTATCAAAATTCAAGAATGTTTAATGTAATTTCCAGTACACAAGTATAAAGGAGAATAAAATAATTGTTTCTCCAGATGCAATGCAGCACAAAAAATCAATAAGGTAGAAAGCAATAATTTTAAAAATATATATAAATACATAGTTAATATACACATTGATTCTATATCCATAAAGTGACCCTAGGCACAGGAGTGTGAGTACACAGGGTAACTGACAGGAAATGATAAAGTAGTGGAGGTTGGGAATATGGAGGGGTAAGTCAAAGGGTGGAGATATTATCGGTGGCTGGAACCTGGCTGAAGGTAGAAGAAGCTAAGAAATATCTGTTGTTTGCCATTGCTGCTGGGAGGGAAGGTGGGACCAGGGGATTCTGTCCGTCTGCCCAGGAGGAAAGGGAGGTGAGTGAAGGGGTGCAGGAAAGAAAAGACTCTGTCAGCTAGAGACTGAAGGGAGATTGAAGTGAGATGTATAAAATATGGCACCCATTCCTCGTAAAGGACAAATGGGGTCAACAAAGGGGTCAATAAGGAGGAGAAGTGTTCAAAATTCATCTCTACTCAAGAACTCCGAGAGGATTATGCTACTAGTTCTTTTGCAATCAACACAGGCACTCAGTGGCCACTTTATTAGGTACACTTATACACCTGCTTGCTAATGCAAATATCTAATCAGCCAATCATGTAGCAGCAATTCCTTGCATAAACGCATGCAGACATGGTCAGGAGGTTCAGATGTTGTTCAGGCCAAACCTCAGAATGGGAAAGAATAAACACAAGAGATTAGAAAAAGAGGGAAAGGGGAAGGAAGCATTCCTTCACCCGACGGAGAAATCCATATTCATGCCATCAGGTTGGAAGGTACCCAGACGGAACATAGGGCGTTGCTCCTCCACTCTGAGGGGGGCCTCATTACGGTACAAGGAGAGGCCATGGATCCATATGTCGGAATTGGAATGGGACTCAGAATTAAAATGTTTGTCCATCAGGAAGTTTTGCTTTTAGCGGATGGAGAGGAAGTGCTCAACAAAGTGATCTCCCAATTTACATCAGGTCTCACCAATGTAGAGGAGGCCCCATTGTGGGGGGGGGGGGGGTGAGCACCAGACACAAGGGATGATCCCAGCACATTCACAGGTGAAGTGTTGCCTCACCTGGAAGGAATGATTGGGGCCCCAAACGGAGGTGAGGCAGGCAGTGAAGGGGCAGGTGTAGCACTTTGGCTGCTTGCAGGGGTAAGAATGGTAAAGAAATGTAATCTAAGTGACTTTGAATGTGGAATCATTGCTGGCGTCATATCGAGTGGTTTGAACATCAGAAACTGCTGATCTCCTGGGGTTTTCATTCACAACAGTCTCTACAGTCCAGAGAATGTTGCAAAAACAGAATGAAACATCCAGAGAGCAGCAGTTCTATGGACAATAAACACCTTGTTAACAACTAGGGTGGGAAGACTGGTTCAAGCTGACAGTAACTCAGATAACCACTCATTACAACAGTGGTGTGCAGAAGAGCATCTCTGAACGCACAACATGTTGAACCTTGAAGTAGACGGGCTATAGCGGCAGAAGTCCAGGAACGTACACTCAGTGGCCACTTTATTAGACACAGGAGGCACCGAATAAAGTGGCCACTGAGTGTATGTGATAAGATGAATGGCCTTCCCCTTTGTTCAAAGTTCAAGGTTGTTTATTATCATTCTTCAGTATATGGGGGAACAAAATGATTATTACTCCAGGTTCAATGCAGCATAAAAACACAAGCATAGAGAACATAACAAAAAAAAACAAAAATAACACAATAAATACAAATATAAAAGTAATCCTATAAAGCACAATGTGTAAGTAACTGTTATAATGATAGACTGATTGTACCCAAAGAGACACTAGGTGATGTTGTGCTGGCAAGGTGAGTCAATGGGTGGAGGTATTGGGGGATGTAATTGTTTTCAAATCTGGTGGCAAACACGAGGAAATCTGCAGATGCTGGAAATTCAAGCAACACACACAAAATGCTGGTGGAACACAGCAGGCCAGGCAGCATCTATAGGGAGAAGCGCTGTCGACGTTTCAGGCCGAGACCCTTTGTCAGGACTCATTTCGTCCTGACGAAGGGTCTCGGCCCGAAACGTCGACAGCGCTTCTCCCTATAGATGCTGTCTGGCCTGCTGCGTTCCACCAGCATTTTGTGTGTGTTGCTCAAATCTGGTGGTCCTGGCACAGATACTGCGGGGTCTCTTTCCAGATGGGAGTGGGATAAACAGCCCATGTGCAGGATGGGATCCTTCATGATGGTACTGGCCCTTTTCGGGCACCTTTCTGTGTATATATCCTTGATGGCAGGCAGACTGGTGATGCGTTGGACAGTTTTGACTACCCATTGTAGAGCCCTCCTGTCTGCCACAATGCAGTTTCCATACCATGTAGTGGTTCATTATATTAGGATGCTCGCGACTCTGCATCCAACTTGAACCAGTTTAACACTGCAACCAGTATGCAATGTAGCTGATATTGTTAACTTCCTTTTCTTGTGGGTGTGCATTCTCTGTGATTATAAACTTATTGCCAGCTGGGACAATTTCAGCTCTAGATATTTGACGCAACACTAACTTGAAATGTTCCTTTGGTAGTGCTGAGGATGCAAAACGATTGCCGTTCCTTCTTTCTGTTTCATTTCCTTCATTCTGAGGCTTCCAACTGATCGCAAAGCACAAAACTTCCCCATACTTGTTCCTTATCATGTCACGGTGTTACTTGCAATGTCAGGCTGTATGATGAGTAAGAAGGGGATGTGTTTTATGCCGTGTGATGCTGATAAGCACGAGCTCAAATGGGTCAGAGGTTAATTATTATCAAACAGATACAATCCAAAGATTGCAGCTTCACCATAGTCTAAAGGTAGTACTGCTCTTGCACAGCTCACGTTAATTTTCACTAACAGGGTCCTTGCCCCAATAATCAAGACCACCATCCCTGTCTGGCTTCCTTCAGCCTGTTCTAAGCATTCAAACTGGTTGTATCACTGTCAGGTTTGGAGGAGCCATGGCACGGGGTCAGAAAAAGCTGCAGTGGACTGTAAACTCACCCCATTCTCCCATGGACACTAAACTCCCCATGTGTCTCAAAAAGACATCATCCATCATTAGGGACCCTCCACGGCCATGTAGCACTTGCCCTCTTCAATTTGATTTTACTTATTTAGAGCTACTGAGCAGAAAAAGCCCTTCTGTCCCAACACCAACCCCCCAATTTAACCTATGCCTAATCACAGGGCTATTTACAATGACCAATTAACCTACTAACCAGTACACCTTTGGATTGTGCGGGGCAGCCAGAGCACCCTCAGGAAACCCACGCACACATGGGAAGAATGTACAAACCTTCTTATAGGGGATAGCGGAGTGGAACCCGAGCTTCGACAGCCAGAGCTGCAAAAGCGTTTTGTGTTAACCGCTATGCTACCGTTTACGATTGCAACCATCAGGGAGGAGATATGGGAATTTGAGGGCATGCATTCTTCAAATTCCCGTACCTCCTTTAGGAACTTCTTCTTCCTCTCCACAATCAGATTTCTGGATGGACGATGGATCCAAGAGCACCTTTGCTCTCCTTTTGAGCTAATTATTTACTTTTTTATGTTTCTTATTGGAACTCGCAATTTATTTTGTCTTGCATTGTACGGCTGCCGCTAAACAGCAAACTTCATGATATTTGTCAGTGATAATAAACCTGATTCTGATTATGAGGTGAGTTGTGTCGCACGGGAACACATTGTTAAATGTCAAATGTGCCAGCAGACCTGTCACTCTTGTCTCACATTGCCAACATGCTATTCATTTCCTCTCATCGCTCTGGTCATTTCAGATCTCACTCTGTTCCTCCTGCAAACTCTTGTCCTACTCATCTCTTTACCCTTCACTGTTCCTTTCGGGTCTCGACCCAATAAGCCAACTGCTTACTTTGTGTGTGTTGCAACACAGAACGGATGTAGTTGGTCATCTCACCTTCACTGAGATGGTTAATTAACCTACCAGCCAGCATATATCTGGGATACAGAAGGTGATTAACATTCCAGATACAGAAGGAAACGGAGAAATCTTCGACTTGCACAATCGTAGCAATTAAAGCTGAATGTACGAGGTCTTAGACATACAAGATGCTGAATTGCAGATGCTGGAAATCTGGAGCAACATACAATCGAGTTGAAGGAACTCAAGGGGAAAGGCAGCATCCATGGAGGGAAATGGGCAGTCTGCATTTCAGACCGAGAAGCCGAGAATCTTCATTTGGACTGGAAGGAACGGGCGTGATTGCTGATGTAAAGAGATAGTGGTGGGGGAAGAGGCAGAGCAAAAGGCGGGGGGAGCACAGTAGCATAATGCTCTCTCAGCGCTGGTGACCTGGGTTTATTTGCCACCATTATCTGTAATGAGTTTGCATGTTCTCCCCAACCCCGCATGGGTTTCCTCTGGATGCTCTGGTTTCCTTCCACGTTCCAAAGACATGTGGGTTAGTAGGCTAAATCTCCCTGTGGTCATCCATGTTAATTCCACTTCCTATTCCCATACTGACATGTCTGCACATGGTCTCCTCTACCATTGGGTTGAGGCTGGACACAGGGTAGAGGAACAGCATCTTATATTCACCTTGTCTCCTACCACCCCATCTCTTTCCCCAACCCCATCCTCTCCATCTACCCATCACCCAAACTTTCCTTCCACTGGTTTTCATCCCCCTATACCCATCTTCCTTTTATTCCATGGTCCAGTAAGGTTCCACCTTCACCGCTTTATCACTTCCTCCCAACGCCTCCCCGTTTCTTACATTGTTCCAATTGTCCTCCCGCTCTCAGCTATCTATCATCCCCCTCACCTGGGTCCACCCATCACCTTCCAGCTCTCACTCCACTCCTTCCCCCCCCCCCCCCCGACACCTTTTTTAGGCTGGCTGTCTCCCCTCTTCCTTTCCAGTCCAGATAAAGGGTCCCGACCCAACACGTCGACTGTCCATTTCCCTCCATGGTAGCATAATGCTGATGCAGTACCCGTAACTCAGGTTCAGTTCTGCTGCTGTCTGTTAGGAGTTTGTACTTTCTCCCTGTGACCACGTGAGTCTCCTCGGGGTGCTCCGGTTTCATCCCACATTCCAGAGTCATATGGGTTAGTGAGTAAACTGGACACATGGGTGTAATTGGATTGAGTAGACTCATTGGGCTAGAAGGGCCTGTTACTGCCCTGTATCGCTAAATAAAAATAAAATAATTCAGCTGCAATATTATTACTGTTGACACAGCATCACCGTTCTGCGGAATTCAGCACTCACACACAAACCCAGTTTGGTCAGTCACATGATTGCAATAGCCTCTGCGGCAGCTGATGGCTCAGACGGCTGAGTTCATAGCCAGAGATTTTTTCCCACGGGGGAAGTGTCTAATACAAGGGGGGGATAATTTTAAGGTGATTGCAGGGAAGTACAGACAGAATGTCCGAAGTAGGTTATTTTATACTGAGAGTGGTGGGTATGTGAAAAGTCCTACAGGTACATTGGGGACATTTAAGATTCTTTAATAGGCACATGACTGACAGAATAATGGAGAACTCTGTGGGATGGAAGGGTTAGAGTGATCTCAATGAAGGTGAAAAGTTTGGCACAACATAGTGGGCCAAGGGGCCTGTACTGTGCTGTAGTGCTCTATGTTCTATATTCTATATCCTGCCAGTTGTCCCACCTACTGACAGCCCGAAACGTATCCAGTATCTACAAGGGACAATTTGGGAAGTGATGGAATTCACTTGCCTGGGTGACTGCAACTCCAAGAAGATAAAACTATCCAGAACAATACAATCCAACTCCAACCCTGCACTTATCCTATCCACAAGTGTACAGCATTGCAGATTGTACCAGCTCTGTACTTACACATCGAGGCATTGTCCACAGCACCTCTGAAATTCACAAGTTCAACCCCTTTTAGAAGGACCAGACTTGTGGGCACATGAAAAAACACGCTTGCAGGATCCAGTCAGTGCACAGCAGCTTGAGCTGGATACATTTCTCCCTTCCCTAATTGTGGCTAGATCAAAATCTGGGACTCCCTCCCTAACACATACAGGAACACTGCACCAGAATCTCTGAAGCTGGGGGAATAAATGTATTTAAAATTATGGTTAATGGATTTTATTTTTGACAAACCATGAATGTGGGGTTGTGGTACACAATCTGTCTTGTTCGTATGGAATTCTGGAGCAAGGTCGCTGGGAAAATTGTTCTAATATTACCATCTTTTTCAACACTCCCTCCCACCTCTGCTGCAAAACTTTAAATTAGATCTTTTATGGTTTGTTGCTGATGACTCTTTCAAGCTGACAACTAAAGTAGCTACAGATGATTACGGGTAGTTGTTCTCAAAATTCAATTGGCATAGGTACTTCCATTCAATCACCACCCCCTCACCCTCTCTTTGGCCCCATTATCTACCTTTCTTTCACTGTGTTGTGTTCATTCATTTTCTCAGCCCAAA
The DNA here is from genome assembly GCF_048418815.1 of Hemitrygon akajei. Taxonomy (NCBI): domain Eukaryota; kingdom Metazoa; phylum Chordata; class Chondrichthyes; order Myliobatiformes; family Dasyatidae; genus Hemitrygon; species Hemitrygon akajei. The sequence continues at coordinate 26,461,547 of NC_133127.1, forward strand.
TCAAAGGTAAAGCTTAATCTAAAAATAGCACTCTGCTCTCTCCATTTCTCTTTCTCCCTCTTGCCCCTCTCTCTCCCTCCCTCTCCTTTTCTCCCCCTCTCTCACCTCTCTCTCTCTCTCATACACCCAGCAAAGCCCTCACTAAAAACATTCAATTTTATAGCTCCCTTATTGATTTTGAAAATTCTTTGAAGAAAGGCAGTTTCAGAGCAGAAAGTTAAAGGAAAACATTTCATCAGGCCAGCTGGCCAAACAACACTGATGTTACTGATGTCTCCTGGTTTAAAAAAATGGTACTCGAAACTTTCAACATGAACACGAACTTCAAAATAGGTAAAAGGTTCAATTCCACAGTGGGTTTACCAGAGGAGCCTCAAGGTAAAAATTTGAACAACACCAAAGAAAGACAAATAAATTAATAGATTTAAAAGTGCTACTGGCAGACAGGCTGTTTTTCTTTCTCTCTGAGTTTCAACTTTGTTCAAAACCTGACGTTTTATCAAGTTGCTTTAGAGAAGTTTTGTTTTCCTTCTTTGGATGTGATAAGGAGTACAAGGTCAGAGGGTTCATGTACAAAATATGTGTTAGACAACAGCCAAAGTGCTGTGTCTTCTTAGAGACATAGATTCAAACAATGAGGAAACAGGCTCATCAGACATTTAAGGCTGTGCCAACCATCATGCAGTTATTCACACTAATCCCATGTTATCTTTTCCACATTCCCTCGGACTCCCCATTAAGGACTATGTACAGTGGCAAATTAATATACCAGACTGCATGTCTTTGGGGTGTTGAAGGAAACCAAAGCGCCGAGAAGAAACTGGCATACTTATGCAGAAGACATGCAAATTCCACAGAGACAAGATTCAAATGTATTTATCAAAGTTCAAAGTAAATTTTAATAATGAAGTACATATATAAGCCTGAGATTCATTTTCCTGTGGGCATACTAAGAAAATGCATGGAATAGTAACCACAACAGGATCAATAAAAGATCAGCTGGAGTGCAGAAGACAACAAACTGGGCAAATGCAAATATAAATAAATAGCAATGTATAATAAGGACTTGCGATAACAAGATAAAGAGTCCTTAAAGTGAGATCATTGGATGTGGGAACATCTTAATGGATGGGCAAGTGGGTTTCTGCTTTCCTATGGCAGCATTTCATGGTTCAGACAGATTTACCCGTGATGTACTGGCCAAATCCAGTAGCTTTTGGTAGTATTTTCCATTCAAATACATTGGTGATTCCATACCAAGCTGTAATGCAGCCAGTCAATACACTCTCCACCACATATCTATAGAAGTTTGTCTAAGTTTTTGATGTCATGGGACATACTCCTAAGGAAGTAGAGGCACTGTTGAGCTTTCTTCGCAATTGTATTTATATGCTGGGTTCAGGACAATTCGTCTGAGGCAATAACACCTAGGAATTTAAAGTTGTTACCTCTCTCCACCTCTGATCCTCCAATGAGGACTGGCCCAGGGACCTCTGGTTTCCCTCTCCTGAAGTCCACAATCAGATCCTTGGTCTTGATGACACTGAGTGAGAGTTTCTAACTCAGCCAAATGTTCAGTCTCTCTCCTGTATGCTGATCCATCACCACCTTTAATATAGCCCACAACGGTGGTGTCATCCCCAAACCTGAATATGGTGTTGGAGCTGTGCTTAGCCGCACAGGACTTGCTGTGCGAGCCAAGGGCTTGGGAATGGAATCAGAGCAAATATCTAGATGGGTCTGAACTCAGTCCCTTTCTGCCAGCTATATTGCATTATTCAGGATGAGAAAAGAAATTCAGACTCTATTTTACGGAAACCTGGAACTCAGTCATCGGATTGAAATTTAAGTATTCCAACAGAGCAAAAATGGGTGAGAAAGGTTTGAAAACCGGAAATCAGGGTGTGATCAGACAGGACGTGAATTTGCGTAAGTTGTTTGAAACTTAAAATATCATCAACCCTCTGGGAAAATATATACAAAGTCGGAAGCTGTGCCGGTGATGATGATGGACATGCTGCTGAGCTGACAGGACTGGATTTACCTTCTGTTACACAATTTTGGAAGAATATGTTGAAAGTGGATCATTATGAATGTATGTTTTAGTCTGGTTTGCAGATTTTTGTTCATTAAAGCCTGCCTAAGCTGACCAACTCATGCAAAAAACATTAACTCTGTTCTCTAATCACACTGCTAGCTCAAAGTTCACTGATGACACCACGGTTGGTAGAATTTCAGACGGAGATGAGGAGACTACCAGGAGTGAGACAGATCAGCTGGTTGAGTGATGTCACAACAACAACTTTGCACTCAACGTCAGCAAAACCAATAATCAGAACCAGATAACATCACCAGCATACATCATGACATTTGTACATTGCAAAATATGAAAATAAAGGAAGAAAAAATTGTAAATTACAGTAAATATATATATGTGTGTGTGTGTGTGTGTGCGTGTGTGTGTATCAAATAGTTAAATTAAGTAAGTAGTGCAAAAACAGAAATTAAAAAAAGTAGTGGGGTAGTGTTCATAGTTCTAATATCCATTCAGAAATCGGATGGCAGAGGGGAAGAAGCTGTTCCTAAATCACTGAGTGTGTGCCTTCAGGCTCCTGTACCTCCTTCCTGATGGTATCAGTGAGAAGAGGGCATGTCCTGGGTGGTGGGGGTCCTTAATGATGGACGCCGCCATCTGTGAGGAGATACCACAGACTCCTAAATTGCTGAGTGTGTGCACTCAGCAATTTAGGAGGAGCTTCTTACCATTCACCATCAGATTTCTGAACAGTTCAGGGAACCATGAAACCGAATCAATTGTTTTATTGCACTATTCATTGTGTAATTTATTATCATTTTATGTCTTTTACTTAACTGCTGCTGTGAAACCACAAATTTCCTGTCATATGTCAGCTGTTCTTTATTCTTCTCTATCAGCAATCCAGCTGTGGGAGCTGTCATTCTACAATAAAATGCAAGTCAGGAACAGAATGACATTGGAGATATCTGAGGGCACACATTCTGGCAGGAATATCATGTGCAGTAGCAGCTCAGGTCCTGGCCACTCTCCCATTGAACACTGTTTACCTCCTTAATGCTACACCCTGACCCCACCAAGGTCTCTTCATCACAACGTAACATCAAAGCCTTCACACACAAACTTGTGGACTCCGTCCTGAATACTCTTTGTTACAATGCTCTGAATGCTTTGGATCCTTTAGGAGTTTTGCTAGTTTGCGGAAGATCCTCCCAAATTTTCCAAGGCCATTCCCTGTTGAAATCCTCTTAAAATCTGCTTCGCTCTTCCTCTGGGCTAAATTTTGAAGAGAATTAAGACTGATTGTCAAGAGAGCTTTCTTATGCAATGTGAGGTTGGAAGTTGGAACGCCCGTCGTGTGAATGCTGTGGAAGCAGGTGACATTGTGACCTTCAAGATGAACCTCAATAAATGTACATTAAAGAAGCAATTGTAAGGCTACAAAGAAATGCACACTGGTTAGAACTTTTTTCTAGTGGAGGACCAGCAGAGATGTGTTGAGTTGAGTGGTTTCCTTCTGAGCTGCGACCGTTCTGTGATTTTTAAGAGCAGCACATTAAAGATCCTGTCTCGTGCAGATAGTGGGACAATCTTCATCCACGTGCTTGGATGGAGAGGAGTGTTCTGAAGGGTGGGAGGAGACTATGTCAGCAACCTGAGGGTGTAAGAACAGCTGGATTTCAGAGTGTGTCTAACTCCATTCAGTCGATGAACACTAAAGCTCTTGCTTTTGAGACCTGACTGAGATTCCCTTGCTGAAAATAATAACCCTAACCAAAAGCACAAGAGATACTGCAGATGCTGGAAACCTTGAGGAACACACAGCAGGTCAGGCAGCAGCTATAAAGAAGAATAAACAGTCAATGTTTCTGGCTGAGACCCTTCATTCTGCCAGTAATGCAGAATACCTTTAGTTCTGTGCCATTGAGTAAGATGAGAGGTCACTGGAATGAAGCTGGTTTTGTGACTCCCACCACCCCAAGTCATAGAGTCATAGATTTATACAGCGTGGAGACAGGTGCTTTGGTCCAACTCATCCATACTAAATTCATTGCCCAGCAAGGCAGTCCTTCTGCCCACATTTGGCCCATAATCCTCTATCCCTCTCCTCTCCACGAACTTACCTAGATGGCCAGAGGTCTCTGGCACAGCGGCTCCACTCTACCATCCCACCCTGCTGGCTGGTAGTAGTTCCAAAATCACTGGATTCACATTCTGGGGGGGGTGGGGGGGCAACTTTTGGTGAAGGTTCTTCTTGCAGTTCACTATAATTTGAACTCGAAGCGTACTCAGTTCATTTTAAACTATCCATGCAATGGTTTAGGACTACAAAGGGCAGCATGTTAGTGTAACGCTATAACAGCACCAGGACCTGGATTCATTCCACCACTGTCTGTAAGGAGTTTCTATGTTCTCCCTGTAACTGTGAGGGTTTCCTTCAGGTGCTCTGCTTTCTTCTCACATTCCAAAGACATACACATTAGTTAGATTAATTGGTCACACGAATGTAACTGGGTGGTGCAGGCTCCACAGGGCTGGAAGGGCTGTTACATATAGAGGTACAGTACTGTATCTTTAGATAAGTATCTCCAGGAATGAAAGGGCTATCATACGAGAAACGTTTGATGGTTCTGGCTCTGTACTCGCTGGAATTCAGAAGCATGCAGGGGTATCTCATTGAAACCTTTCGAATCTTGAAAGGCTGAGAGAGAGTAGATGTGGAAAGGATGTTTCTCAAAGTGGGAGAGTCTAGGACAATAGGACATAGCCTCAGGATAGAGGGGCACCCTTTCAAAACAGAAATGCAGAGAGATTTCTTTAGCCAAAGAGTGGTGAATTTGTGGAATTTGTTGCCACATGCAGCTGTGGAGGCCAGGTCATTGGGTGTATTTAAGACAGAGATTAATAGGTTCTTGATTGGACATGACATCAAAGGTTACGGGGAGTAGGCCAGGAACTGGGATTGAGGAGGAGATAAAAAAAAAAAGGATCAGCCATGATTGAATGGTGGAGAAGACGCAATGGACCAGATGGCCTAATTTTGCTCCCGTGTCTTATGGTCTTATAAATAAAAATAAATAAAAGTAGAAAATGTCAGACAAATTTTGTGACATGTTACCTTTCACAAAGTAATACAACATGACAATGGCCCTTTGGCACAGCTTGTGCTTTCCAACTAAATCATCTGAAGCATTTATAGATACAAGGTTCTGCAGATAAATGCAGAGTAACACACACACACACACACACACACACACACACACACACACACACACACACACACACACACACACACACACACACACACACACACACACACACACACACACACACACACACACACACACACACACACACACACACCTGAAGGAACTCCGCAGGTCAAGTAAGTATGTATGGAGAGGAATAGAAAGCCAATGTTACAGGACAATCAGGACAATGCCCTTCATCAGGACCAGGAAGGAAGGGGGAAGAAGCCAGAATAACAAGTTGAGGGGAGGGGAAGAAGTACAAGCTGGCAGGTGATGGCTGAAGCTAGGTGATGGGTGGCAGAAGTTCAAGGTGTTTATAGAACTGAATGAAGGCAGATGAAATGTAAACCTCTAGCTGATCAATAAAGAACAGGAGTCTTGGACAATGAGGGATGTTCTGAACACAGGGACACAAGCTTTCTAAAATGACATGATTCATAAGTTGTCTTCACACTTCCCAAGCTGAGAACTCTCCCTTGCTCTCCCTGATCAAATTGTGATGAATGTTCCTTCAGTTTTCCTCCAACAGCTGCTGAAAGCCACGTCATTGTGGAATTCTTTAGTACTATTTAGTATAATTTCCTATGTCTTATGGCCAACCTTTAAGCTGCTCTGTCACACATTTATTTCCTTGTGCCTTAGTCCATCTCTTCTTCCATTCTGTCATATTATCAGGATTGCAAATCCTGCAATGTAATAGCTTTGATTAACAATCAACTGCACTTTGGGTGCCATGGTAGTGTAGCAGTTAGTGCAATGCTACAACAGCATGGGGAGTCAGAGTACAGAGTTCAATTCCAGCAGCATCTGTAAGCAGTTTCCACATTCTCCCCGTGGCCGCATGGATTTCCTTCAGCTGCTCCAGTTTCCTCCTTCGGTCTAAAGAAATACAGGTTAGTATGTTAATTGGTCATTATAAATTGCCCTGTGGTTACGCTACTGTTTAATCGGTGAGTTGCTGGGTGGCGTGGCTTGTTGTGTCAGGAGGGCCTGTTCTGCACGATGTCTCTTAATAAATCAATACAATCTGCCTCCTAGTTGTCAATGTTCCTATTGTGAATTGAATAATGTTCAGGCTCACTTTGTGGCCAGAGAGTACCGGAAGGCAGAATGAGATGGTTGGTATCACACACTAATTAATGATATCAAATAAATCCCAGTCATTTTAATATAATTGAAGAGATTGTTACATGAATCTAATCAGTCCTTTCTCTTTATAAGTCTGGGAATCCAGCCAGCCTGTAGCTGGAGGTCTTTGTTCATATGGTTTAACTAATTCAAGGAAGTGTTGATCCTAGCTGCTTTAGATAACATAGGTAGAAGATGATGAACTGAAGTGATTCTGCTTGCAGATACTGGAAATCCAGAGTAACACAATCAAAATGCTGGCGGCCATAGACTTCAGGAGAAGAATTAGACCATTTGCCTCATCAAGTCTGCTCTACCATTTGATCAAGGCTGATTTATTTCCTTCTCAGTCCCTTGTCTCTGTAGCCTTTTTGCCCTTACTAATCAAGAACTTATCAATCTCTGCTTTAAATATACCCAATGGCAGCCACCACAATGAATTCCACAGATACACCACCCTCTGACTAAAGAAATTCCTCCACATCTGTGTCAGAAAGGAATATCACACACAAAGTACTGGAAGAACTCAGCAAGATAGGCAGCATCTTTTGAGAGAAATAAACAGTTAACATTTTGGTCAGGACCCTTCATGTAGGTAGAAGGTGTCGTGGCTCGTATAACTTTCCAGTCTTCTTCAGAGAAAAGCTCAGCATTGTTGAAACATGCAGATACAGGAGATTCCAGTTGGACCTCAGAGGTCCATGGTGTGTGGGCACACACAAGCATTGACTTTTGAATTGTACCAATCCTCAGGGTGAAACAATTCTTCCTCAAAACCTGTCTAAACCTCTTATTTGTAACCATTAACTGTGCCCTGTGTGGTTAAACATTTCTGCCATGGGGAGAACTTTCTTGCCATCTGCACTGTCTACACAGATAATTGTGTCTCATAATTGTGCATACTTCAGTCAGGTCCCCCTCCGCCTTCTCTTTCTGCAGTTTTCAATGAAACACTCTGTGGTGGAGTTGCTAACTCTAGGTGGCATTTTCCTGAAGATTTCATCACCTGACTTTCTCCCATTGCTCTCAATGCCCTTGCTATTGACATAGGCTTGTGAATTTTGCAATCTTGCACTCGCCTGAATGGGGAAAGGACTCTCTCACCCAGTTTCTGAAACAGCATTTGAATCCTTCCAAAACTCTAATATTGTTACATCCAACAAATAAAAAATATAAAAGATTTTGTGGCATGTTTTGGTATCTAGTGATATTCTTCCAATGGCTTGCAGTAGTGTCTTGGAGATCTCAATTCTACGGACTAAAAGAGATTGCTGGAATGTATCATCTGTTACTTTATGTTTTTTCTTTAAAACTGTGCCCAAACTTAAAACACTGAAAAAATAATTCAAGGGACAAAACTATTTCTTCTGTTCATGTTGGGAAGTTCATTTCGTACAATTTGTGCAGATGTAACAAGGAGAGCAATGGTTACATCACAGGGTGAAGGATGAAATGTTTAATGGTGATGCAGATGTATGTGTAACAATAAATGTAGGGACGTGTTCTACAGATGTCTGAGAATCTGTGTGCTTTTTAGTTATCCACACAGAATTAATTAATTTTAAGAAGCCAATCATTTTGCTCAGTAAGCAGTGAGAAATGGGTTTGTTTCTGGCTTTCATACAGCTAATGAAAGTAAAACAGGACTGGGTAGTCTTAAGATTTACAATGAATTGAATTGAATTGACTTTATTTCTTACATCCTTCACGTACAAGAGGAGTAAAAATCTTTATGTTACGTCTCTGTCTAAATGTGCAATGTGCAATCATAGTAATTTATAATAAATAGAACAGTCAATGTAACATAGAATACACTCAAATCAGCGTGAGTTAATCAGTCTGATGGCCTGGTGGGAGAAGCTGTCCTGGAGCCTGTTGGTCCTGGCTTTTATGCTGCGGTACCATTTCCTGAATGGTAGCAGCTGCAATATGTTGTGGTTGGGGTGTCTCAAGTCCCCAATGACTCTATGGGCCCTTTTTACACACCTGTCCTTGTAAATGTCTTGACAAGTAATATGGCTGACATCAGAAGGGAGTGGCATATTGATTAAAATGGAATTGGACCCCGGCCTGGTTGTTTCAGTCATTCCACAGAATAACACACACAGAATGCTGGAGGAATTCAGCAGGCCATGCAGCATTTATGGAAAGGAGCAAACAGCTGATGTTTCAGGCCAAGACCCTTCATTGCTAGAGGGGTTGAATTCAAGATCAGGGAGGTCATGCTGCAATTATACAGGGTACAGTACTGGTGAGGCCGCACCTGGAGTACTGTTTGCAGTTCTGCTCTCCATACTTGAGGAAGGATATACTGGCTTTGGAGGGAGTGCAGAGGAGGTTCACCAGGTTGATTCCAGGGATGAAGGGGTTAATCTATGAAGAGAGATTGAGTCGCCTGGGACTATAGTCTCTGGAATTCAGAAGAATGAGAGGGGATCTTATAGAAACATAGAAAATTTTGAAAGGGATAGATAAGATTGAAGTAGGAAAATTGTTTCCATTGGTAGGTGAGACTAGAACTAGGGGACATTGCCTCAAGATTCAGGGGAGAAGATTTAGGGCAGAGATGAGGAGAAACTGTTTTTCTCAGAGAGTGGTGAATCTGTGGAATTCTCTGCCCAGGGAAGCAGTTGAGGCTTCTTCACTAAATATATTTAAGAAACAGTTAGGTAGATTTTTACATAGTAGGGGAATTAAGGGTTATGGGGAAAAGGCAGGTAATGGAGCTGAGTTTACGGACAGGTCAGCCATGATCTTATTGAATAGTGGGGCAGGCTTGATGGGCCGGATGGCCTACTCCTGCTCCTGTTTCTTATGTTCTTATGTTCACGACCCTCCTGTTCTTACCACATACAAGCCCAATGTGGCTTGTTGATTGTTGTATTTCACCATTACAAATGTCACTCCCTCAGGAGTGATCTTTACTCCAGTATATGTTCTTAGTTGGACATCTGCAGGCTTCAGTTCAATATCTTTGAAATGCTGCTCAAATTTATTTTGTGGAATGACTGAAACAGCCAAGTCGATCTCCAATTCCATTTTAATTAATTTACCTCCACTTCTAGTGTACGCCATATTGCTTGTCTATTATTAGATTTCACATTGTAAATCTCAAGTCTACTCAGTCCAGTATCACTCTCATAATTATACGATTTTTCATCAACAGCATGCAGATTACTGCTCTTTTTGAAGCTGCAGCTTGGCTCTTTATCTTTTCTCTTCCCTGTCCAGTCTATTTATTTTTGACTGCCCAACACACTCATTGTATGTGCCCTACTTTGTTGCATTTGTTGTAGTTTTGCCTTTAAACCTGCATTTGTCTGGTGTTGGTGAGGTCCTGCCTAAATAGTAACACAGTTTGTTCAGCCAGGCAGATTTCTGTTTAAATGTTACAATTTCGTTCGTGCTCACTTTCATTCCTGACTGTAACTCACCTGCGTCTGTCCGCTGTTTCCATCGATACAGCTATTTCAACTGCTCTCTTAAACGTCATTTCTGCTTTAGTTAGGAGACATTTTTGAATTCTTTCTTGTTAGATCCCACAAACTAAGCAATACCTCAGTACATCAGTAAGCTCATTACTGAACTGAGAATAGTCAGACATTTCTTCATTTCAGCCACGTACACTGAAATGGACATTCCTTCCTTTCGATTGCACTTATGAAACCTAAAGCATACTTCAATCAGCAATGGTTTTGGTTCTAAATGTTCCTGTTTTACTTTTACGATATCAGCAAAGCTCACATTGGCTAGTTCGGTTGGAGCAGACAAACTTCTTAGCAACCTGCATGCCTTTCCACCTAATATACTCAGCCAAACTGGCATTCACTTTGCATGGGCTATTTAATTTGCTTCAAAATACTACTCAATTTGCTCCGTATACATACTCCAGTTATCCGTTGTGTAGCTGAATGTGTCAATCTTTCCAATATAGCCATCCATTTCTGCTTTTTTTAAAATTTACGATTATTATCACCCAGTACTCACTTTTTATGAACTCATGAATTTATCAATTTTCTGCCTTTTCTTTAAACTCAACCACTTTTTTTTCCCCTGAAGAAACCATGTGCTGCACTGGTTTTTAACTCAAATGTCTCACTGCATTTTTTTTAAATTCAAATGTCTTGCTGTGCTTCAAGAGGTAGGTAGTCATCTTGGGTTCATTTAAAATTTCCTTGTCACCACCACTATGATTTTGTAACTCCAAAACATAAAATAAATTGAAAGCAAACACACAGAACCGAGAGATGCATATCTTGGCATTTTTTTTTACTTTAGTAAGGCGTACGCGTAGGAGGTGCTGGCAAGATGAAATATGCAACTCATGTGCTTCATACATATATCTGTAATGAATTATATGAACAAAGAATGCTTCATCAAACAATATACTGTACTTGCAATATCACTCTCATTTTACTGATATACTAAATATACGACAGATACATCAATCAGTTGAGGAGAGCAGAGTCAATTGTTAGAGAAGAAAGATGTCTAGAGTTGGCAGAACCATTTCTTGTAGTCCCAGAGTCCAATACTACAGCAACCACAGAGGAGGCTTCAGAGCCTGAGATGATCCCACAGCCACAAGTCTCACCTGTCAAGCAGAGAGCCCCCTCCGCTTGTCAGGAAAGACTTATCCCAAAAGAGTGAGAACTTCTCCCCAACAACTAAATATTTGGGACCACTTAAAATTTACTATGCGGTGGAGGTTGTCTATATTGCAGTTGTATAATATAGTATATTGTTTGTGTATAGGAAGGGCATATGAGTTCAGGGCATGGATCAACATATGGAATTATGATATTGTAGTAATTAGTGAGACAGGTTGCAGGAAGGGCATGATTGGCAGTTCAATTTTCCAGGGTCCAATATGTGATAGAGCATGAGGGATTGGGGGAAGGGTGGTGTTACTAGACAGGGAAAATGTCCCAACAGCGCTCAGTTAGGACGGACTGAAGAACTCATTTAGTGAGGCTTTATGGGCAGACCTGAGGAATAAGAAATGTATGGCCACATTAATAGGGCTATATTATAGACCACTATAATAGGGCTTATTTATAGAACAGTCCTTGGGATTTAGAGGAATAAATTTGTAGACAGAACGCAGAATGTTGCAAGAAACATAGGGTTGGGATAGTAGGTGATTTTAACTTTCCACCTATTGAATGGAAATCCCATACTGTAAAAGGACTAGATGGGATAGAGTATCAAACATGTTCAGGAAAGTTTCCTTAATCAGTGCATAAAAGTCCTGATGAGAGAGTGTGCAATACTTGATTTTTTTTGGGTAATGAAACAGGGAAGCTGACAGAAGTTTGTGCAGGGGAACTCTTTGCATCTAGTGATCATAATGCCATTAGTTTCAAGGTAATTATTGAAAAGGATAGGTCTGATCTTCAGCTTGAGATTCTAAATTGGAGAAAGGCCAATTTTGATGGTATCAGGAAGAATCTGGCAAGTGTGCATTGGGACAGGCTGTTTTCTGGAAAAGGTGTACTTGGTAAGTGGGAACTTTCAAAAGTGAAACTTTGAGAGTAAAAAGTTTGTAGCTATAAAGATAACAAGTGTAGGGAATCTTAGTTTTCAAGAGCTATTGAGGCCCTAGTTAAAAGGAAGTACATAGCAGGTATAGGCAGACAAGAAGAAATGAGGTACTTGAGGAGTATATGTTAAGTATCCCGTAACTGGATCACTTACCAGCAAAGATAGAGAGGTCCACTGAAGTTTGATGGTACCATTTTTAAACCATTTTTATTTATAAAGGGGCACAAAAGGAAGGTTAATACAAACATTCAGATACCATAAGTCGTCAATACTCAATCTAAAGTGCAGGTATAGTAATGATCAATCAGAAATAAGCTCTATCGTTGTCTAGGGGATAATATCTTGTCCATTTGGAAAAAATATAACAGTCATTCAAAAAGTCGACAGGCTTCAGCCTTCTGGGAACTGCTGAGTTTCCCATGTTGGAGAGAAAGAGAGAAGTTGGTGAGAAAAGGAACACTTGCCCAGGTCCTTACGAAGCAACGCGGTGGAATCAGGAGAGCAGGCTTTCCTGTTGTTAGTTAAAAGCGATTGTCCGTGTTTCCAGCCACAGACTCCCGATTCGGAATCTAACGCACGTGGCTTCCTTCAAAATGGCTTCCCGCTACGACAGGATCGCTATCGTGTCTCCTTGGTGCGTCTGAAGGGGTCGTCCCCCCCAGACCCTCCTTTATACTTCCTCACGAGATCACAGGTGTCAATCTCTCTCTCAACCAGCCCACTTTGCCTGAGGGCTTTACACGTGGTCTTCATGAGACAATAGCCAGGGTCGCTTTATTCTGCTTCCTAGTGGAACGTGGTCTTCAGCACGTCTCCCTCTCTCTCCCATTTCCTGTGGCTGTTCAGCACATCTCTCTCTCTCTTGGGTCATTGACCCCCCCCCCCCCCCTTCACTAGGGCTCTTGCGATTCTCACAAAGGAGGGGGCTGGTATCATAACATATATAAATGCAAGAGGACAATTGAGAAAGAATCAGGAGAGCTAAAAGGAGGCATGAAGTTGCTCTTGCAAACAAAGTGAAGGAGAACCCCAAATGCTTCTACAGATATGTTAAGGGCAAAACAATTGCAAGGAACAAAATTAGTCCTAGGGAAGATCAGAATGGTAATCCATGCATGGAGCCAAAAGAGATGGGGGAGATCTCAATAGATTTTTTGCATCTGTATTTACCTGGGAGACAGACACATGTTGCATAGACGTAAAGCAAAGAGACAGCAAGGTAATGGACCTTATACAGGTTACAGAGAAGGATGAATTTGCTGTCTTGAGCCAAATTAGGGAAGATAAATCTCCAGGGTCTAACAATGTGTTCCCTTGATCCTGTGGAAGGCAAGTACGGAAATTAAGGGGCCCTAGCAGAGATACTTAAGTCATCCTTAGCAACAGGTGAGGTACCGGAGGATAGGAAGTCCGCTATTGTTGTTCCACAGTTTAAGAAAGGTTCTAAGAATAAACTTGGAAATTATTGGCTAGTGAGCCTGACATCAGTAGAGGGAAAGTTATTGGAAGGTATTTGAAGAGGCTGGATATATGAGCAGTTGGATAGACATGGACTGATTAGGGATAGTCAGCATGGCTTTGTGTGTGGTAGGTCATGTCTAACCAATCCAATAGAGGGTTTTTTTGAGGAATTTACTGGGAAAGTTGATGAAGGCAAGGTAGTGGATATTGTCTGCATGGATCTTAGCAAGGTCCTTGATAAGGCCCTGCATGGGAGGTTGGTCAAGAATGTTCAGTTGCTTGGCATTCAAGATGAGGTAGTAAATTGAGTTAGACATCAACTTTGTGGGAGAACTCGAAGAGAGGTAGTAGATGGTTGCCTCTCTGATTGGAGGCTTATGACTATTGGAGTGCTGCAGATATCAGTACTGGGTCTGTTGTTGTTTGTCATCTATGTCAATAATCTGGATCAGCAAATTCCCAAATGATCCAAGACAGAGGGTGGGCGTATAGTGGACAGCAAGGAAGACTATAATGGCTTGTAGAGGAATCTGGATCAGCTGGACAAATGGGCTGAAAAATGGCAGATGAAATTTAACCAGACAAGTGTGAGGTGTTGACCTTCAGTAGGACCAACCAGGGTAGCTGTAGGGCACTGAGGAGTGTCATAGAACAAAGGGATCTGGGACTGTAAGTCCATAATTCAGTGAAACTTGCGGCACATGTAGATAGGGTCATAAAGAATGCTTTTGGCACATTGGCCGTCCATCTGTCCAAGGATTGAATACAGGAATTGGGATGTTATGTCGAAGTTGTAGCGGACATTGGTGAGGCCTAATTTAGAGTACTGTGTGCAGTTTTGATCACCTACCTACACAAAAGAGATGTAAATAAGATTGAAAGAGCAGAGACAAAATTTACCAAGAATGCCAAGACTGGAGGACCTGAGTTATAAGAAAATGTTGAGTAGATTAGAAATTTATTCCCTAGAACATAAAAAATGGAGGGGATATTTGATAGAGGTATACAACATTATGAGGGCTATAGATAGGGTGAATGCAAGCAGGCTTTTCCCACTGAGGTTGCGCGAGTCTAAAACTAGAGGTCATGGGTTAGGTGTGAAATGTTTAAGAGGAACATGAGGGAAATCTTCTTCACTCAGAGGATGGTGAGAGTGTGGAACGAGCTGCAGCACAAGTGGAAGATGCAATTTTGATTTCATCATTTAAGAGAAGTTTTGACAAATACATGGATGAGAGGAGTACGCAAGTCTATGATTCCGTGCAGGTCAACGGCAGCAGGCAGTTTAAATGGCTCAGTATGTACTCAAGCTTAAAGGCCTGTTTTATTTTGTTGCAGTTTTCTATCACTCTGACTCCATGTATATAGATGACTGAAGAGCAATACTTTATATATGTATTCTATATTGAGTAGAAGTTTGTAGCTAGGCATGGAGGAGTGTTGTGTATTTAATATTTCAGTAATATTTTAGTCGTATTGTAAATATATTGTTTACATAATTCATTATGGATTATATGTAAGCAGTATGTGAATGGCATAGGTCATTACACCACCATGTCACTTACGTGCACCTTGCTAAAGTAAAAACGAAGGGTGTTCATGTTATCCCCGGCTCCATGCTTTACTTTCAATTAGTTATATGTTTTGGAGTTACAAAACATAACAGGTTTTTTTTACACAAAATGTGGTGGGTGCATAGAAGGCATTGCCGGGGTGAGGGTAGGGGTAGATATATTAGGGACATTTAGGAGAATCTTAGATAGGCATATGCATGATGATAAAATGGAGGAAAGGATTAGACTGACTTTGGTGTCGATTAAAAGGTTAGGACTACATCATAGTCCGAAGGGCCTGTAGTTTGCTGCACTCTATGTTCTATGTTCTTTAATCTTCTTCATCAGATGCTATATTACTTGTTAGATCGATTTAATCATACCCATTTAATAAAGTTCCTCAGTGGGATGTTGGTGAAGGAACTATTAATACAGTATAATCAGGCTCTGTGCGTTATCTTACTCGCTTGGGATGGAATAGCCTGTCTGACGCAGGCCTCAGGAAGCACTTTTCCGTCCAGGTGGAAACCTTGACTTCAAAACCCTTTCCTGACCCTCTGCAGCTTTTTGGCAACATTATCTCTCAGCTTGTTGTTACTTCCTGCAAATCCAAATCATAAATGCTGAGCCAGGAAGTCATTCCTCTTGCCAGTTGCTATATATACCCGAACACCTTTGACAAGAGCCCATGTGAGAGCCTTGACCTTTTATACTTGCAAATCCATGTACACCAAGTCCTGTCAATGACAGACAAACAACCAATGTGCAAAAGACGACAAATCGTGTAAATAATATACGTAGTGTATTCCAATTAATTGGGACACATTTTGGCCCAATTAAGCAGCTGCCTCAATTAACCCAAGTTTCATGGAAATTGTTGAAAGGGGAAAAAAATAAACTACCTTTTAACTGAGTAACAATCTATGTATTTAAATTAAATACAGAACAAATTAGAACACAACCAATATCTCTACAGTATTAAAAAATTGTGCATTAGTTCCTAATAGTTATTGACAGAGGAATTCACCTGCTATGTTCTTTTGATTGACTGTAAATGAACAAAATCAGTGCAGACTCTGAGTGCAGATAATGGACTGCCTTCATACAATGTTTCAGACAATTGCATCCTCCAAATCTACATTTTCATCGTAACATTCAACATGACTGTAGATACTGCATCTCTGTACATCCTAAATTGTTGAAGAAGGGAAATAATTTCATTGTCATTCCCGGCCACTTCTGCCATCTCCAGCCTGAATGCTTGAAATTGAGGTGAGCAACGATTCAATGCATGCAGACATCTGAACAGGGAAGAAATGAGTTACAAGTTATCCTGACCGTAGAATAATTACTGGTGCCAGACAGTGTGATTCAAGTATTTCAAACTGGAGTTTTCATGAACACTCTGTGAAAACAGAGTTTGATGTGAGAAACAAAAAAACATCCAGTGAGTGATAATTCTGTGGACAAAAATGCCTTGTCAATGAGAGAGGCCACACTGGTTTAAACTGACAGGCAGGTGACAGTAACCCAGATAACCACGCATTACAACAGTGGTGTGCAGAAGAGCATCTCTGAATGCATAATATTTTGGACCTTGAAACGGATGAGCTACAACAGCAGAAGACCAGAGTCATATACTCAGTACTTAGTGCCCACTTTATTAAGTACAGGAAGACAGGAAGTATCTAATAAAGTGGTGTGTGTGTGTGTGTGTGTGTGTGTGTGTGTGTGTGTGTGTGTGTGTGTGTGTGTGTGTGTGTGTGTGTGTGTGTGTGTGTGTGTGAGTGTGTGAGTGTGTGTGTGTGTGTGTGTGTGTGTGTGTGTGTGTTTCAAGTTAATTGGGCCATCAGTTAATCAAAGCACCTGCTTACTTGAGTTGCCCTTAAAGAACAAAAGCTAATTGAGAACTTAACCAGGATTCCTTTAATTGGGGCACTATGCCACTTAATTGAGGCAGAACATTATTGCCAAACAGATTTGAACTAGCATCGGACACATGCACTTGTGTGGCTTTTAGGCACTATACCATGCTTAATGCAAACGATTTTTATATAGTGTCAGTTGCATGTTTTGCTCACTGCGGTTCCAGGCACTCAGCCTTAAAGATGCCAGAAATGACCAGGAGTGAAAATGAAACGATTTCCCTACTTCAGCAAGTTAGGAGCTCTGATGACTTTGAAGATATTGACAATCATTTTAAATGCTACAATGAAAATGAAGATTTGGAGGAAGCAATCATCGATTGTATGAAGGTGGTCTATACCAAACTTATTCATTTACAGCCAATGAAAAGAATGTGCCGAGTACTCTGAATGAATTCCCCCATCAATAACTGTTACAAACTAATATACTGTTTTATAGTACTGAAGGAGTATTGATAGTATTCTAATTTGTTCTGTATTTTATTTAAATACATAATTTGTTACTCAGTTAAATAGTAGTTTGCCTTTTTATACCTTTTAACAATTTTCCATGAAACTTTGGCTAATTAGGGCGGACACTTAACTGGGCCAAAAGGTACTGGCCCTGATGTGTCATATTTAACTGGAATCTACTGTACATAAATGTGGAATTAGTTCAGAATTAAGGTGAGTGAAGTTATCCATTTCGGTTCAAAAGCCTGATGTTTGTAGGGTAATAACTGTTCCTTGTTCTGATGGTGTGGGACTGAAGCTTCCTGTACCTCCTTCCCAATAGTAGTAGCAATAAGGGAGCATGATCTGGCATCTCTGTTTGTGCTCCTTCACTATCTCTGCCCACACTCGGTACACACATCACTGAGGACCTCACTTGGTCCGTACATACCGGCTGTCTGATGAGAAAAGCACAATTGCACCTCTTTCACCTCAGACATTGAAGGTTAGCATGAGTCCCCAAATCCTAAGGACTTTCTACAGGGGCACAATTGAGAGCATTCTGACTGGCTGCATCACTCCCTGGTATGGGAAATGTACTTCCCTCAATCACAGGACTCTGAAGAGAGTGGTGTGGACAGCCCAGTGCATCTGTAGATGTGAACTTCCCACTATTCAGGACATTTACAGTGACAGGTGTGTAAAAATGGCCTGAAGGATTATTGGGGATGTGAGTCACACCAACCACAAACTGTTCCAGCTACTACCATACGGGAAGTGGTACCGTAGTAGAAAAGCCAGGACCAACAGGCTCTGGGACAGCTTCTTCCACCAGACCATCAACTGATTAATTCACGCTGACACAATTATATTTCTAAGCTATATTGACTGTTCTGTTGTACATCTTACTGTACATACTATTTATTAGAAATTACTATAATTTACACATTGCCTATTCAGATGGAGACGTAACGTAAAGACTCCTTGTGTACGTGAAGGATGTAAGAAATAAAGTCAATTCAATTCATTTCAATTCAATTCACTCCCTCAATATCTCTGTCCAAGCTTCTTCAATGTACTTACCACAGTGCCTCTCCTCTATCCACACTCATTTAATGTATTGATGCATTCCTTCTCTTACTCTCTCCACAGTACTTTCCCCCGTATCTGAGCAAGTTTATCCTGCTTCTGTAAACTGCCCTACTGGCAAGGAAGACAGAAATAAATTGATTGACTTGTGAGAGAGAATATTGTCATAAGATGTGATTACTCTGAGTGCCAGCATATATTCAATGGGCTGAATGACCTCTTCCTATGTTGAAAGAAAATCTGAATGTGAATAAAAGTATTAACTCCATCCATGTTCTGTCATATTATGTAGTGACAACAACTTTTCTCTCAATGTTTTCAAAACAAAAGAGATGGTCATTGACTTCAGGAAAGGCAACAGAGCACATGCACCAGTTTATATCAAAGATGCTGATGTTGAGAGGGTTGACAGTTTGGAGTGAACATCACCAATAGCCTGTCCTGTTCCAACCATATTTACACCATGGCCAAGAAAGCTCGCTGGTGCCTCTAATTCTTCGGGAGGCAAAAGAAATTTGCCTTGTTTGCTTTGATCCTCACCAACATTGATTGAAGCACCGTAGAAAGCACCCTGTCCGGATCCGTCGCAGCTTGAGATGGCAACAGTTCTGCCCAAGGCTGCAAGAAACCGCAGAGAGTTGTGGACACAGCTCAGCACATCACAGAAATCTGCCTCCCCTCCCCCACACTTCCCACTGCCTTGGTAAAGCATTACCAAAGACCCTCCCACCCTGGACGTTCTTCCTTCCCATCCCCTTCCCATCAAAAGATAGAAAAGCCTGAAAGCACATAACATCAGACTCAAGGATAGCTTCTATCCCAAAGTTAAAAGACTATCGAATGGTTCCCTAGTACAATAAAATGGACCCTTGACTTTACGATTTGCCTTGTTATGAGCCTATGCAGTACTTTCTCTGTAACTGCAATGATTTATTCTACAGGTTTTCCTTCGTACTACTTCAAGGTACTGTTGTAATGGAATTGACCTGAATGAACAGCATGCAAGACAACCTTCTCACTGTACCTTAGTACATGTGACAATAATAAACCAATTTACCTGTTTATCCTTCACTGCTTACCCACATGGATTCATTGAATCTACTCAGTAGATTGACAGGTACATGCCTCCATTCCTATACTGTACTGCTGTATATCTTTTCAATACATCTCACCAGCCTTTGGTTTCAGATGCAACTTCTCATTGTGCATCACATCGATGTGTTGTCCAAGCACTGAGTTACCAGTTTGGTGGCTCCCCCTGGAGCTGAACAGACAAACTAACACTGAGGTGCAGCATGCATAAAATCAGAAATAAGTTGCGGATGCTCTACATCTGAAAGAAACCATAACATGTCAAGCAGTACCTGTGGAATTCCAATCCAAATCAGATTAGGATGCAGAGGGTGTGATCTGACAGAAAGGGTCACATTGGGTCAATTAAGAAGTTTGGCATATCAATCTTTGACCATCATCTATTTTTATCAATGTACCATAGAAAGCATCCTAATCCGGATGCATCCCAGCTTGATATGGCAACAGCTCTACTTGTGATTGGAAGCACAGTGCAGAGAATTGTGGATTCGGCTCAGCACATCACGGAAAACAGCCTCTGCTCCAGTGACTCTGTCTACACTTCTTGGTACCTCGGTAAGATAGCTAGCATACACAAGACCTCACCCACCCCAGACATTGTCTCTTTGCCCATCAAAGCCTGAAAGCATGTGCCACCAGGTTCAAGGACCATTGCCACCCTGCTGACTATTGAATGGTTCCCTAGTATGATAAGTGGTTTCTTGACCTCACAATCCACCTTGTTATGATCTTATGCCTTGCTGTCTACCTGCACTGCGCTTTCTCTGTAGCTGTTTCACTTCACTTTGCATTCTGTTATCGTTTCATTTTGTACTGCCTCAATGCATTTCTGCAATGAACTAATCTGTATGAGATGCATGCAAGGCAAACTCTTTGTTGTGCCATAGTACGTGTGGCATTCCAATTCCAAGAGAAACAATGAACGTTTCAGGTAGAAGATCCTTTAATAGAATTAGGAAGGAGCGAAAGCAAACTAGTTTCAGTATGGAGAAGGTTGTGGAGTGACAGACAGAGCGGGCGAAAAGCTCTGACAGGGCGAGTGCAAAGATGAGTTCCAATCTAGTGCGCTATATTCGACGTTCACAGTGTGATATCCTTCATGTTGGAGAAACGAAGTACAAATCAAATGCAGACACCTGTGTCCAACCTGTAGGTGTCCCGGAGTAAACACTGTACAAACCTACACACTTAATGCAGCACCAGGTCATCTGACATGTGTTGTGAAAGTACCTGCTGGGAGGTGGGAGGAATGCTCTTAAGTGAGTCACTTCAATACTCCAACATTCCTAGTATTGCCGGGGAATGAACAAATTTACTTCTATCCAAAACAAATTCAGGAACCTGATAAGTTGACGTCAAGCTGCAAATATTTTGATATCTAAAGTATTTATAGGCCCATATTGCCAGTTAAAACATTCATTCACTCTGTAATAAGAGTCAGAGAGCTTACCAAATGGAGTTTACCTTCTCCATGCCAAACATGGCGCCTATGTACGTGTAGCCTCCTCACTGGGCTCATTTGCAAACTTGGCTCGTTAGCTAACTCTGCTAGCAGACACGTGACTCAGCAGTGAGAAGGCCACCTTTCACAAATGATGTAAGTCTAGTGTCGGTATGACTTGGGCTTCAACCAAATAGGATCATCGTGATGTTTCAATTAATAAAATTTCATTTGAGCAAATGCGCAAATACTGCCCATACACAATTATCACGCCTGCAAGAAATAACAGATCACACACTGCATAAAATTATAAAGAAGTGTATTTGCTAATGTCAGCTTTATCAAACAGTTATTAAGAGAAAAAAAAGAAAAAAAGGGCCCACTACAGTTAAACCAGTCTAGATGTTCACATCGTTAGAGCTCATATTATCTAAAAGCAGGGTAGTCAGATCCAGCTTATTTACAGTGCTGAATTCTCATCACCAGTCACGAGTACAGCTTCCCATCTTGGACTCCTTTGTCTCACGAAGCTCTCCTTGCAATTGCATCTTCCTGTCAAATCAAATCCTATGGCCATCCCTCCCAATCTTCTTTTCTCAGCTTCTCCCGCTATAAAGTCCATGAACCCCACCAGTCTCCATCATAAATCTTTCTCTCTGCCCATTTCTCTCTAGAATCTTCTCCCTATTCCACCATCCTGATTGGCTGACACAACATACCTATGTTGTACATCATAACCCCTTATCTTTAGCCAAAACCAAAACATTCTACCAGCAGGACACACTGCTTTTATATAAAGCTACTAAATGAGATATCCCACAGCATTAGCAGTGGAAATCTTAACCATGGCATTATATTGTGATTAGGAAGGTGTACGGTGTATTGGCCATCATCAATCGTGGAATTGGATTTAGGAGCCGAGAGGTAATGTTGCAGCTATATAGGACCCTGGTCAGACCCCACTTGGAGTACTGCGCTCAGTTCTGGTCGCCTCACTACAGGAAGGATGTGGAAGCCATAGAAAGGGTGCAGAGGAGATTTGCAAGGATGTTGCCTGGATTGGGGAGCATGCCTTATGAAAATAGGCTGAGTGAACTCAGCCTTTTCTCCCTACAGTGACGGAGGATGAGAGATGACCTGATAGAGGTGTATAAGATGATGAGATGCATTGATCATGTGGATAGTCAGAGGCTTTTTGCCAGGGCTGGAATGGTTGCCACAAAAGGACACAGGTTTAAGGTGCTGGGGAGTAGGTACAGAGGAGATGTCAGGGTAAGTATTTTACTCAGAGAGTGGTGAGTGCGTGGAATGGGCTGCCAGCAATGGTGGATACGATAGGGTCTTTTAAGAGACTTTTGGATAGGTACATGCAGCTTAGAAAAATAGAGGGCTATGGGTAACCCTAGTAATTTCTAAGGTAGGGACATGTTCGGCACAGCTTTGTGGGCCAAAGGGCCTGTATTGTGCTGTAGGTTTTCTATGTTTCTATATTCTCCCATCACCAAACATAGTCATGTCCTCATGACTTTGAAACTTATCAAACCATTATTAATAATGAATTTGTGATTTCAGGACCCCCAACCCATTTTTAAATGGCAGTGACTTATCTCACTATGTAGACAGATGCAACATTCTGTTTCCCCAGTGCATCATGTACCAGCCTATCTGGGATTTCCTGATTCTCTGAGATCTTCTTATTTCATCTTCAGCTTCTTCAGCCTCAGGCACTCCTTGCTGTGACCTTTGCAGTCTACTTGGGGATGCCTCCCTGACCGTTACTCGTGCCTTCCTGCAACTCAGGTGCTCTTGTCACCTGACTGAGCTTAGCTTTATCTCCAATTACATTGGAGCCCATCTTTCCTTTACTATCTAGCATCGGTTAAGGCATAGACACCCAGCAGTCAGCCAACTTATGCTTCCCTGGTAGCCCCAAATTCCCTGGTTGCCTAGTACATTCAGGCATCAGTTGAGGGAACCTAATTTTTTAATCATATCTCCTCTTGTTTCCTTGATTTTGCTTGGTAGCAGAGACCGCTGCTAGCTCATAAACCTTTTGCAGTTCCTTCATCTTGTCAGATGCATACTTAAAATAGATCTTCTGTGGCAAGTCTTCACTGCCACTCCCAAAAAGAGATCTACAGGCAATCTCACTTCCCGAACATCAAATAGTATGGCGAGAATCGGGTAGCATCGTTCTGTGTACAGTTGTAGTAGTGTTCCAAATGCCCAATATGCTGACTCCATTTGTTCCTTTTGCTGATATCCAGGGTTCCAAGCATGGCTAACAATGTGCATTTGAACCTTTCAGGCTGGGGATCACCCTGAGGGTGATAGGGTGTGATCCTCGACTTCTCAACTCCAAGCATGCTCAGTAAATCACCTATCACTCTACTCTCGAAATCCTGGCCCTGATCACTCTATATCTGCCTGGGGAGGACATAGTGAATGAAATACTTTTCCCATAACACTTTGGCCATGGTGGACGCCCTCTGATCCTTGGTAGAGAAGGCTTGAGCACATCTGGTGTAGTCATCAGTGATCATCAAGACATTTGCAGCATTGCTGGAGACGAATTCTATACACACTGAATCAAGTGACCCTGCACTCTGTAAATGGGATAATGGAGCAACTCTTATAGTCAGCATCATCTTCCAAAATCATCAAATGCATTACTTACAGTACACTTCCAACTCAGGCTTCATTCAGGGCCAATAGAATTGATCTCAGACCAATACAGAGGTCTTGTCAAACCTCAAATGATTGGATCACCATGAAGTGACTTCAACAACTGACTTCTCGGGCAAAACCAACTGGGAACGCCAAGGCCCATCTGGGGGAGAAGTGACCCTATATAGAACTTGGTTCCTCAACTCCAGTTGGTCCCATTCTCTCATCAGTAGGGGTATGGTAGGGTGTTTCATCTTTTCAACTTGGGCCATATCCCCTTTTGTAACAGATAACCAAATGGCACCTATACAAGGGTGGTCTCAATGGGCTGTTGCCAATTCCACAGGACTCAAGGCAGGCAACTGCTTCATAGTCAGAGGGGCCAGGTTGCAATAAGCTTGTGGAATGGCACAACCCGAAGCTCCCAAATGATCACAGCTCTATCCTGCCATAACCTTGCCTCTGATTTCCCCATGGCAGAAAGCTGGCACATTGCTTTGACACCGGAAGCAGGGACGCTCTCCCACTCCCTGTCCATTTCCAGCACCTCATGTGAACATCAGGACAACACATGCATCAATGTTCCGGCTCCCCGTCTGATATTTCAGGCTGAGATCATAAACAGGCAACACCGTCAACCAATAATGACTTGTGGCATCCAACTTCACTGAGGTCAGGATACAAGCCAGTGAATTGTCTGTCCTTACTTTGAACTTGGCACCATATAGATAGTCAGTTAACATCCACCACAACCCATTTTGATGCCTGAAACTCCAATTTGTGTGTAGGGTAGTTTTTTTTTTCAAAGAGTGACAAACTCTGGCTGATGAAAGCAACAGGTCTCAACCCTTTGTCCTGGTCCTTATATAGAACCCCACCCCCCCCCCCCCCACCCCACAAATCCTCAGTATGCAGTACATCTGGCAACTGAGGGTTTGCAAAGACCAGCATGGGTGCTTTAGTCAGCAGCTGAAAAGCCTCTTCACATTTTGCATTGCATCTTTTCCCAAAAGGCTCCAAAGGGCCAAGATAAACTCTGTCTTCTTCTCCTTTCATTCTCCTCCCTTTCTTCCCCGAAGGAGGGTAACTATATGGAAGCTGATTCAGAGGGTGGATTATTTTGGATGAGTCCTTCACAAACCTCCAGTAGTACTCGCACAATCCAAGGAAGGAAGGAGCATAGAGTACTCATATTCTTAGGCCTTGTGCACACTGCCTTTAACTTGATCCAGAGCTATTCCATCCTGTGAGATTTGTGTGCCCAGCTTAGTTGACTGACATCTTACAGAACTGGCGCTTGTCCAGTGACAGTTTTAACCCTTCAGCTTCAGCAGTCTAGCACCTTCAGTAGCCTGCAGCGTCCATAATAAAGTACTTTAATCACTTTCCCCAACACTAGTTTAATAACAGGCGTAAACACACAACCACTTAATCAATTCATAACAGCCATTATGCAGCACTCAGCAAAACCTGGATGGGCTCCCCACTAATGTAGCCCCCTCCCTGGGCTCATATGCCAGCTTGGCTGGTTAGCCGGCTCTGCTAACAGCCATGGAGCTCCGGGAGGAGAAGGCCACCTTTCACAAACAATATATGTCTAGTGATGGTATGACTTGTGGTTCAACAAAACAGGGACATCGTGATTTTCCAATTAGAAAAACATCGATTTGAGTGAATGCTGTGTAAATACTGCCCATACACAAACATCAGTCGGCAAGAAATAACAGATTGTACACCACATACAATTATAAAGAAAGTGTATTTACTAACGTCAGCTTTATCAAATCTATTAAGAGAGAAAAAGATATTAAAAATAAAAGGGCTTTTTACGGTTAACCCACTCTAACTGTGCACTTGGCGCTGGAGCCTGTATTTTCCAAAGGCTGGGCGTGAGCAATCACTGGTAGAGCTTCCCATGTTGGACGCCTTCTTGCAATGTTGTAATTTGCCACGTCTGCTTGCAGCTCATACCTTCTTCAATGTGGAAAAAAAACTTACCACTCCTTTAGATTTCTCCCCTCTTACCTTAAACCTGTGCCCTCTAGTTCTAGACTCTCATCCTCCTCTAGCTATGCCCCTCATAATTTAAAAAGAAAACTCTATGGAGTCACCACTCGGCCAGTTGTTCGTCATTCTTTGTTTATTTACGGTTTTTTTCATAAATTCGATTGTATTTCTTTATCTTTCTGTAATTGCCTGCAAGAAAATGAATCTCAAGGTAGTACATGGTAACATAGATGTACTTTGATAATAAATTTTACTTTGACTCGGATCCAGCTAGTGAACTCCTTTTGACTCTTTCTAATGCTATTACATCCTGTAGTGTGGTGTGGCAACCAAAACTGGACACAATAGTGCAAGAGTAGCTTGGCCAATACATTGTGCAGATAAAAATTAACCCCCCAGCTCTTAGACTCATTGCTTCAGCTTACAACGGCAAGTTTGCCAAACACCTGCTTCAGTAACCTATCGACCTGTTTCATCTTTTCAGTGAGAGATGGATTTGTACCTCTAGATGTTTCTGTACACCAACACCACAGGGGTCGCAGCCACTTACTGTATGTGCCCTGTTAGTATTTGATAACGCAAAGTGCATTACGTCACAGTAATCTAAATTAAATTTCACTGGTCACCATTCTGCCCAGTTTTCCAACTCAGAATCAGATTTAATATCATTGGCAAATGTCGTAAAAATTGTCTTGCAGCAGTACAATGCAATACATAATAATAGAGAGAAAAATGTGAATTACAGTAAATATATATATAATATTTAAATAAGTACTGTAAAAACAGAAGAAAAGTAGTGAGGTAGTGTTCGTGATTTCAATGTCCATTCAGAAATCAGATGGAAGAGGGGAAGAAGCTGTTCCTGAATCATTGTGTGCCTTCAGGCTCCATTACCTCCTTCCAGAAGGTTGCAATAAGAACAGGGCATGCCCTCAACGGTGGATGCCCCCTCCCCCATACCAGATCTCTATCTAGATGGAACATTTGACAACCTTCGTTGATATCAACAATTTCTGTTTTTGTGCTCTTGGCAAGCTTGCTAACAGTACACTACTTTTTCATCCATTTCCTTTGTGTGTATTATATATATAACACACACACAAAGCAAAAGTCCCAGCACCATTTCCTGTGTTGTCACTGGTTAGAAAAACATCCCTCAGCCAGTACCCTCTGCCTGCTGTCATCAAGCCAATTTTGGAAATACACCTGGATCCCAAACCCATGTGCTCTAATCTTCTGGACGAAGCTACCATGCAGGACTTTGTCAAAAAACCTTGCTAAAGTCCATGTAGACCACTTCTACCAATAAACCTTAATTAATTTTCTGAATTTACTTCCTCAAAGAAACTCATTTAGATTTGTGAAACAATTTCTCCAGCACAAAACCATTCAACTCCTCCTCATCAATCCCTGCCTTTCCATGTGAACATAAATTCTGTCCTTCGACCTTTCTCCCTCTGTGATTTCCCTACTATTGATGTAAAATTTGGCAGCCTATTGTTTCCTGGATGATCCATACTACCCTTTTTGAATAAGGGAAAATATTAGCTAACCTGTAGTGTTCTGGTCCCTTGCCCATGGCTAACCAAGATCCAAAAAATTATTTTGGTGCCCCAACAATCTCCTCTCATATTGTGTCAAGCCCCAGAGATTTACCCCCCTTAATATGCACCAGTATCTCTGACTCTCCTCCTTTCTGACACAGCTATGTTCCAGAAGTATCAACAAATCCCTTCCCTAACCCTCAATCCTCCACATCATGCTTCCTGGTGAATACCAAGAAGAAATACTCACTTAGGATCCTGTTCATATCCTTTGGCTGCACATGTGGATTACTCAGTTAAGGTCTCTGGAGACATACTCTCTTCCAAGTTACTTTCTTGTTTCCAATATATTTATAAAAAGTTTTGGAATTCTCTTTGACTCTTCTTACTAGGACCATCGCATACTCCCTTCTTGCCCTAATAATATGTTTACGCTCTGTAATATTCCTTATAAACCTTCAAAGACCTGCTCAAGACCAAATGCCTATATGTGTCATATGCCTCTATATTATTTCTGATTAAATCCTCAATTTCCTTATTAACCAAGTTTATTTATTTAGAGATATAAACACAGAACAGGCTGTTCCAGCTCACTGAGACACAGTGCCCATCAACCCCCATCCTAATCACAGGACAATTCACAATGACCCATCAACCAACTAACTTGTAGCCCTTCAGACTGTGAGGGGAAATCAGAGCACCCAGAGGAAACCCAAGCACGCACGGATAGTACAAACGTACATACAAACTTCTTACAGACGATGCCAAAATTGAGCTCCGACACCCTGAATTGAATTAGAAGCAGGTTATTATCACTGACATACAGCATGTCATGAAATGTTTTGTTGTGTGACAGCAGTACAGTGCAATACATAAAAATTACTATAAATTACAGTACTTTAAGAAATATATTTAAAAATGAATATGTAGTGCAAAAAGAGAGCTAAAAGTGAGATTGTGTTCATGGGTTCAGGGTCCATTCAGAATTCTGATAACGGAAGGGAAAATGTGTGCCTTCAGTCTCCAGTACCTCGTCCCTGATGGTGGCAATGTGAAGAGGGCACGTCCTGGATGGTGAAGGTTCTTAATGATGGATGGCACCTTCTTAAGGCATCACCTGTTAAAGACTTCCTTGATGGTCAGGAGGCTAGCGCCAGTGATGCAGCTGGCTGAGTTTACAACTCTCTGCATCTTTTGCCAATCCTATGCAGTGGTGCCTCCATATCAGATAGCGATGCAGCCTGTTTGAATGCTCCCCATGGTACATCTATAGAAATTTGCTAGTCTTTGCTGACATGCCAATTCTCCTGAACAAACATGGCTTCTTTGCAATTGCATCAATACTTTGGGTTCAGGATAGATCATCGGAGGTGGGGCAGCATGGTAGTGCAGTGGTTAGCACAACACCTTACAGTACCAGTGACACAGGTTCAATTCCCACCACTGCCTGTAAGGAGTTTGTCCATTCTCCCCATGAACATGTGGGTTTCCTCCAGGTGCTCCAGTTTCCTTCCACAGTCCAAAGAGGTACTGGTTGCTAGGTTAATTGTGCATTGTAAATAAGATTCAATTGGGTGTTGCTGGGCAGCGAGGCTCGAAAGGCCAAAAGGGCCTGTTTCGTGCTGTGGCTCGATAAATAAATACGTAAATAATGTGACACCCAGGAACTTGAACTTGCTCACCCTTTCCATTGCTGACTCCTCAATGAGGAGTCAGAAATGACTTCCCCAATCCTGAAATCCACAATCAACTCACTGATCTCACCAGACACTCACTCAACGTTTTAGGAAAAAAATCTTTCCTTCCACCATCATATTTCTGAATGAACCGTGAACCCATGAACTGCCTCACTATTTTGCTCTCTTTTTGCACTGATTTCTTTTCTACCTTCTTGTAATTTAGAGCAACTTTTATGTTTTAAGCTGTACCGCAGCCACAAAACATCAAATTTCATTACCTATGTCAGTGATAATAAACCTGAATCAGATTCTGACTTTGAAGCAAAGGTAACTCGTTTCTCCGGATTGATCAAACCTTCTTGATTAGCAACATGCCTGTTTTAATTAATGCTGGTTTGATTAGGATAATCCAAGTAGGGTTAAATTACTTGACAGTAATGAAAGTTAAATGTTACTGTGGCACCTGGGGAATAATAATTCAGCTCATTAAATAATTCTAAAATTATTTGACAAAGGTCAACAGTAATGACCATGAAACTACTGGATTGTACCAAATCTCATCTGGTTCAGTGATAACCTTCATTGAAGGAATTCTGCCATTTGTACCCAGTCAATTTTCCATGAGGTTTTATTTATTTACAGATACAGTGTAGAACAGGCCTTTCTGGCCCAACAAGCCACACTTCCCAGCATAACACCTACTTAACCCTAGCCTAATCACAGCACAGTTTATATTGACCAATTAACCGACTAACTGGTACGTCTTTGGACTGTGGGAGGAAGCCAGATCACCCAGAGGAAACCTTTGCGGTCACAGGACAAACATACAAACTCCTTACAGGTGGCGCTGGAACTGAACTCTGAAACACCCAAACTGCAATAGCGTCACGCCAACCACACCGCTACGTTACCATGGCACACCTATGGTGTCTATGTTGTGTCTGTACTGCACACACAGGAATTAGATAAAATGGTTCCATGACATCATTTTCCCAAACAGGCTTGAATACAGCTTCTATTATAACCATAGTCACTAGGAAAACCAATCTGCAGCCAATTCTATCCCATCCTTAAATCACTCCTGTTGACAACTTACTTGATGCTCTACTTCACTTTCCACAAAAAAAATTACAGAAGTCCTTGTGAGGTTTGAACACTAATTGCGATAGGAAATCAACAAGTCAGGCAGCATTGATAATATATCTGTAATAGATGCTGCATCTTCAGAATCTATTTTGCTCCGTATTTCCCTTGAAGACCATAAGACCAGAAGGCAAAGGAGCAGAATTAGGCCTTTCAGCCCATCGAGTCTGCTTCGCCGTTCCATCAAAGCTGATCCCGGATCTCACTCAACTCCACACACCTGCCTTCTTGCCATATCCTTTGATGCCCTGACCGATCAGGAAACGATCAACTTCTGCCTTAAATATACCCACGGACTTGGCCTCCAACACAGTCTATGGCAGAGTATTACACAGATTTACTATTCTTTGGCTAAAAAAATTCCTCCTTACCTCTGTTCTAAAAGGTCGCCCCCTCAATTTTGAGACTGTGCCCTCTAGTTCTGGATATACCCTATTGATGTATCCATATTGATGTATTGATGGAAACATCATCTCCACATCCACCCTATTTAAACTGGTCCAGAAGAATCCTCGTGAGTTTCTGTTTTGCATGCTATATCTTGGGAAATGTTTGATAAACAAGTTTCCATGGGAGAAATCTCATACTGTAGATTCCAGCAGAACCAAGTGTGCTTCTTGAATAAAAGTCTATTTCTCAGCAACAAAGCAGCATGACAAACCACCCATAGCAGGGATGACGAACAAATGAGAAATCTTGAGCAACACACACAAAATGCTGAAGGAACTCAGTAAGTCAGGCAGCATCTATGGAGGGAAATAAACAGTCGGAGTTTCTGGCCTAGAGCCTCAATCAGCACAATTGAGAAATCTTAGTGAGGATTCAACACAGGATAGAAGCGGTATTTGTGACAATTGATGCTTCTGATAGCTGTTCAATCACAGACTGAACATGGACACAGAGGAGGACAGTCTTCCCAGTGTACACACTCCCTGTTAGTCTAAATAATCTTCAGCTGCCCACCCTCCAGGGAACAAGTTGGCAGGGATCATGGCCAAGAATTTAGCTACTGAGTGTATGTACATTGTCTTCTTCTGCTGTAGCCTATCCATTTCAAGGTTCATCATGCATGTTCAGAGATGCTCTTCAGCATGTGATTATTTAAGCTACTGTCAGCTTGAACCAGTTTGACCATTCTCTCATTAACAAGGCATTTTTGCCCACAGAACTGCCACCGACAGGATGCTTTCTTGTTTTTACACCACTCTCTGTGAACTCTAGAGACTGCTATGTGTGAATATCCAAGGAAATCAGCGGTTTATGAAATATTCAAACCACCCCGTCTGGCACCAACAATCATTCCATGGTCAAAGTCACCTAGATCACACTTCTTCCCCATTCTGATGTTTGGTCTGAACCAGAACTGAACCGCTTGACCACGTCTGCATGTGTTTATGTATTGAGTTGCTGCCACATGATTGGCTAATTAGATTTGTGCATTAATGAGCAGGTGTACAGGTGTGCCTAATAAAGTGGCCACCGAGTGGATATACAAATATTTTCTTGCTTCTACTTTCAAAAACTGTAGCTGGAAAATGATCAGAAATTATAAACTAAGAAGGAGAAAGTTTTGAAGATGCATGCATTGTCTATAATTATTAGGGGTTGTGTTAAGTTGGTTATCTAAGCACCAGAATAATTACAAAATCTCTCCTTAACCAATTCCATGTAGGTTATTTTTGCTGAATTCTTTTGTTATTGTTCGAACATATTTTGTATAAGACATGCTGATGACAGCACTGGAAGGGCTGAGTTGTGTGGGCGCTGAGTTAATATCAGCAGTTACAATTACTAACCCAGGAACGTTCCAACAATCCATTCATTTAACTGTGTTTACCATTACATCACCCTACACCATCAGCCACAATTAAGCTTTTCAGCCTTTACCCCCATGCACGGAGTTCACTGTTAAAGTATGTGCAGTGTGGGAATGTAGAAAGCATCTCCGAGAATGTAAAGGTGGAGGCAGTAACCCAAGCAGCTGAAAGTCGGTCCATGGCCACATGAAACAGTGGAACCACACCGAACTGGATGGATCAAACACGACCACCACAGCCTATCAGAAGTGCAACTGCACTTTGATAATCTTCACATAAACCTACTTGAAGTCATGCTGTATAAATAAGCGCATCGAAAATCTTTTCTTCACCAAGTATTATTCTATACAGCATCGAAGAAAATTCTTTCTGGGCTTCCACTCTTTGTTTTATAGTACATTTCAAATAATTATTAAAATTAAGGAAGAAATATACTATAGTACCTGCCAGCTTGTGCTTCTCCCCACCCCACCTTCTTACTCTGATCTAATCTCTGTTTTCCAGTCCTGATTAATGGTCTTGGCCTGAAATGTCAACTATTCTCTCATTTGCATAGATGCAGCCGGATCTGCTGAGTTGCTCCACCATTTTGTGCATTTACCTTGGGTTTCCAGCATCAGCAGATTTCCTTGTCTTGGTTATTATAGTACCTTGATTATTTTGTTAGTAGTAGATTTAGAAGGTGGGAGGAAGGGAAGGAGAAACAACATGTGATAGGTGAAACCGGGAGGGGGAGGGATGAAGTAACAAGCTGGGAAGTTGATTGGTGAAAGAGATACAGGGCTGGAGAAGGGGGAATCTAATAGGAGAGGATGGAAAGTCATGGGAAAACGAAAAGAGGGTGGAGCACCATTGAGAAACAATAGGCAGGCAAGGAGTTAAGGTGAGAGAGAGAAATCTACTGACACACTCAGTAGAGTGTGATGAGGCCACACTCAGCTTGGAGGAACAACACCTTATATTCCATTTGGTTTAGCCTCCAATCTGACGGCATGAACATCAATTTCTCAAACTTCTGTTAATGCCCCCCCTTCACCACTCCCCATCCCCTTTTCCCTCTCTCATCTTATCTCCTTGCCTGTCCTTTGGTGCTCCTCCCCCGTTTTCTCTCTTCCATGGCCTTCTGCCAAGACAGTTCATCAAGTTAATAACCTTGTTAATAATCTGACTATGCAGGTTAATCTTGGATAGGAATAGAGAATATCTTTGCGATTTCTTTCCGTTTCCACGCTCTGCAATCTCACCAACAGAAACTCTCTAGTAAATACAGTCTTGAAGAAGGGTCTTGGCCCAAAACACTGACTGGTCACTAATTTCCTTAGATACTGCCTGACCTGCTGAATTCCTCCAACATTTTGTGTGTATTTCTTTGGATTTCCAGCACCTGCATGCTTTTGTGTTTACAGTAAGCCCAGTATCCGACTTTCTTTAGTTAATGCTCTTTTGGGAAAAGGTGAAAGATGAAAGGTTCTTATGCCACTGTGATATATTTGCACCTTTCCCACTGTGAGGAGTGCACAAAATACTGAGGTAAATGAGGAGACACGAAGGACTACTAAAATGTGTGCAACTCATTTGTTCAACTCTCCCCAAATTTAATTTTAATGAACCTATGTCTATGCACAATTCAGTTTTGCAGTCCAATTAGTAACCACAATGTCACTGTGTTCCTGGAAAACTTGTATGGCAGCAAAGGGCATTTTACCATACAGATAAAAATCCTCGGAAAGATCTATTACAAGTGTTTTGTGATCTTTCCATTCCTTGTAGCCAATTATAGCAGGCAAACCAAGCGGAACAGGACAAAGCTATGTATTAGAACATAGAACGTAGAACAGGACAGCACAGTACAGGCCCATCAAGGTGTTATGCTGGCCTTTTAATCTACTCTAAGGTCAATCTAACCCTTCCCTCCCCCATAGTCTGCCAGTTTTCCTTCATCCATATGCCTATCTAAGAGTCTCCTAAATGTCACTAATGGTACCCATGGTAGTGTGTTCCATGCACCTACCACTCTCTGCATAAAAAAAATCTAACTCTGACATCACACTTATAATTTCCTCTAATCACCTTAAAATTATGTCCTCCTTTATTAGCCATTTCTCACTCTGGGGAAAATGTCTCTGGCTATCCACTCGATCTATACCTCATATCTATCAAGTTACCTCTCACCTTTCTTCACTCCAAAGAAATTAGCCCAAGTTCTCTCAACCTATCTTCATAAAACACTCTCTCTAATCCAGTTAGAATCCTGGTAAACCTCCTCTGCACCCTCTCTAAAGTTTCCACATCCTTCCTATAATGAGGCAGCCAAAATGGAGCTGAATACTCCAAGCGTGCTTGAACCAAATTTTTAAGAGCAGCAGCATTACCTCGTGGCTATTGAACTCGATCCTCCAACTAACAAAGGCCAACACTCCACATGCCTTCTTAACCACCCTATCAAATTGCACAGCAACTTTTGTTGAGACACAGTTTCTTTCAAAGAAGTGGACAATTGCTACTTTCAGCATTTTGGCTAGCAAGAAGCCTTACTTCAAGAAAAGCTTGATTACAAAAGAGACTTGGACTTGCATGGCCTGATTGGCACACCCTCAACGCTCCAATGTGTGGACGATCTGATAGCAGCCAGTAACTCTCACCGAGAGAGTGCTGTGGAATTTTTTTTATGTGGGTCTGACATGGTGAGTGAGAGCACAAAGGCTCAGCCTTTCAAAGAGTGCTTTGTCATCCATGTCTCAGAGAATGACAATCATTTTTGAGCTTAACAAAAACTGCCTAGGATACTGAGGGTGGATGCAGGATATTCCAATCATGGTAAAACCCTGATTTAGTGTCTGTGATTCTTTCTCTGTTAATGATGTTATTGTGTGGAAGCACCCTCTATCTACAGCCAGTTCCTTTTTCCTTCTTGTGACATTGATTTTTGTACGCAAGACACATTTCCTAATGCGCTTCGCCTCCCTGAGATTGACAGAATTGGAGCTAGCTTTGTTCTGATTTAGTTGCAACAATTACAGTGCCGAGTTGCCTCAGACTTATTAACCCTTTCATGGGGACCTGCATCACAAGAACTTTTCGCGTTGACAGCCCTCTCCTTCAAAACACTGACCTCCTCTAGGGGGTCATCATCCAGATTCTGGACATGACCCCAAAATGACACAACCCACTGTCACGCTTCACTTTTCTTCGAATGGCATGTCCTCAAAGCTCAGAGCCTCCTATCTGAGTTACAGAGTGGTGATTTTCCTCAGTGCCTTCAAAGGCTAATGAATGCTTACTTTCTGTCATTTCGCAAAAAACAAAATTGGGATTATCATACACCATAATTACTGTTTCTTGTTAAATTTGACTGGTCTCACACAAGCTTAACCAAGTTAGATAGCACACATCACCGATTTTTTATTTATGGTTCACAGAAAGCGTTCTGTCTGGATGCATAGCAGGCTGCTACGGCGACTGCTTTGCATGTGAGCACAAGAAACTGTAGAGAAATGCGGACACAGCCCTGCCCAGCACAGAGACCGGCCTCCCCTCTATGACCAGCCTTCCTGGTTTAAGGTGGTGCTACTGAAGGTGAGCTACAGCTCACTGGTAAATAAACAAACTCCTGTCGGGCTTCAAGCCAGGTACAGGTGTCAATTATAACTGACGTTTCACTGACAACCTCTGTCATCTTCTTCGTGGAGGATGCCAGGGCAAGTCTGGTGGTACTTAAGCAGACAAATCTCAAGGTTGTATAATTTACACATACTTTGATAATAAATGTACTTTGAATCTTTGAACTCTATCTAGAGTTGTGGACATACCTCAGCACAGGATAGGAACTACCCTCACCTCCATGGACACTGTCAATACTTCTTGCTACCTCAGTAAAACACCCATCCCAGACGTTCTCTCTTCTACCCTCTCCCATTGGGCAGAAAGCACAGTGTAAAGATCTGAACCCATGTACCACCAGCCTCAATGACAACTTCTATCCCAGTGTTATCAAACCTTTGAATGGACCTCTTGTATGATAAAACAGACATTTGGCCTCACAATCTACCTTGTTATGAATTTACACTTTATTGTTTACCTGCACTGCCCTCTTTTGGTAGCTTTTACACTTTATTCTGCATTGTTATTATTTTGCCTTATTCTAGGTCAATGCACTGAGTAATGATTTGACCTGTATAAACAGTTTGCAAGACAAACTTTTCACTGTGTCTTGGTACATGTGACAATAATAAAAAAAAAACATTTTCTCTTTCATCTGTTGGTTTTTGGTCTCTGTTTCATCTGAACTCTGATCTCCTGGTTTACACACTTCTGTTCCTACTAGCAGATCAATTTTGAACATTACTCCAGTTTTAGTATGCAGTTACATAGAACATAGAAATCTACAGCACATTACAGGCCCTTCGGCCCACAAAGTTGTGGCGACCAGGTAACCTACTCTAGGAACTGCCTTGAGTTTCCCTAGCGCATTGCCCTCTATTTTTCTAAGCTCCATCTACCTATCTAAGAGTCTCTTAACAGGCCCTATTGTATTTGCTTCCACCACCACTGCCAGCAGTGCATTCCACACACCCACCACTCTCTGTGTGAAAACCTTACCCCTGACATCCCCTCATTACTCATTTCCAAGCACCTTAGAACTATGCACCCCCACCGCGTGCTAGCCATTTCAGCCCTGGGAAAAAGTCTCTGGCTATCCACACGATCAATGGCCCTCATTATCTTATACACCTCTATTAGGTCAACTCTCATCCTCCGTCATTCCAAGGAGAAAAGGCCAAGTTCACTCAACCTATTCTCATAGGTACGCCCTCCAATCCAGGCAACATCCTTGTAAATCTCCTCTGCACTCTCTCTATAGTATCCACGAGTTCTCTTTCCATGTTGGGCAGGGCCCGGAGCGAGTCGTGGGGCAACATGGTCCAGGCCCGGAGACTTGCACTGCTGCTGTGCCCTAGTGCAATTTACAATTCACTGTTTAGACAATCTAAACACCAGCTCAAACTGGAGGCGAGAGCCGAATACACTTGCTCTCCGCAATCTTCACTCCTCTCTCCATGGCACTGGAACGTTTTGCCGTTCCGTTGTTTGGTCATTTTAAATGCTGGCCCATTTAGACTGAAAAGACCGTGGGGGTGGGTGGGGGCTGTCAGGATCTGAGTGAGAGCCAACTTCGCTTGTTCCCCATGATAGTCATCTCCATGGCACTGAGGCTATGAGGACTGCCCTGGCTGCTGTGCTCCGTGCTCACTAATATGATGAGCCGATAAGCGAGGCTTTGGGCCTACTCCAGGCTGCTCCGATGTTTGGATCTGAGGACTCCATTTCAGTTTGGAATGCTGTTGTTTGCTTCAATTGTTTGCAAGGTTTTTTTTTTCTTTCTCCTGCGCATCGTTTGTTGGTCTTTAATGTTTGTTTTTGTTTCTTTTCTTTAATTGGGTTGTTTCAGGTTTCTTGCTTTGTGGCTACCTGTGAGCAAGAAAATATCAAGGTCGTACATTCTTTGAGAATAAATGTATTTCAGTTGAATGGACTTTTGGGAAGACAAATCAGGGTAAGGTATTCACAGTCAATGGTGGACAGAGGGACAGAGGGACCCAGGATTACAAGGAGATGGTTCCCTGAAAGTGTCATTAAAAGTGGACAGGATGGTGAAAAAAGTGTTTTGCACATTGGCCTTTATCAATCAAGGCAATGAGTATAGAAGTTATAGAGTTATAGTCGTAAAGCACAGCCCAACTGGTCAATGCCAAACAAAATCCCAATCCAAGCTAGTTCCACTTAATTGTGTTTGGTCCATATCACTCTAAACCTTTTCTATCCATGTACAAAGTTGGGGAGTTTTGTTGCAGTTGTACAAGACATTGGTAAGGCTGCATTTGGAATATTGTATTCAGTTTTGGTTACCTTGCTATAAGAAAGATGCCATTAAACTGGAAAGGAGAGCAGAGGAGATTTACAAGGATATATTGCGAGGGAATAAGTTGCAGATCATAGACCATAACACCATAAGAAATAGGAGCAGTATTAAGCCACCCAGCCCATCGAGTCTGCTCTGCAATTCCATCATGGCTGATTTATTGTCCCTCTCAACCCCATTCTCCTGCCTTCTCCACTTAACTTTTGACATCCTGACTAATCAAGAACCTATCAATCTCCACTTTAAATATACTCAATGACTTGGCCTCCACAGCTGCCTGTGGCAATGAATTCCACAGATTCACTACCCTCTGGCTAAAGAAGTTCCTCCTCATCTCTGTTCTAAACGGACATCCCCTCTATTCTGCGCTGTGCGCTCTGGTCCTATCGGGAACCTTCTCTCCACATCTGCTCTATCCAGACCTTTCAATATTCAATAACTTGCAATGAGATCCACCATCTTCATTCTTCTAAAGTCCAGCAAGTACAGGCCTAGAGCCATTAGACGCTCCTCAGATGTTAACCCTTATATTCCCAGAATCATTCCCATGAACCTCCTCTGGATCTTCTCCAATGCCAGCACATCCTTTCTTAGATAAAGGGCCCAAAACTGCTCACAATACTCCAAATGCAGACTGTCTAATGTCTTATAAAGCCTCAGCATTACCTCCTCGTTCTTATACTGTAGTCCTCTCAAAGTGAATACTAACGTTCCATTTGCCTTCCTCACCATCGACTCAACCAGCAAGTTAACCTTTAGGGAATCCTGCACGAGGACTCCCAAGTTCCTTTCCACCTGATTTTTGAATTTTCTCCCCATTTAGAAAATAGGGTACACCTTTATAGAGAGAAATTGAGCAGGCTAGGACCTTATGCATTGGAGGAAATAAGAGATGATTTTGTAGTAGTGTATAAAATTATGAGAGACAGATAAGGTCTTTTTCCCAAGGTTAAGGAATCAAGAACTAAAGGACATAGGTTTAATGCGAGAGGTGAAAGATTTTTTAAAAATCTGAGCGGCAACTTTTCACCTAAAGGGTAGTCCATTTAGGGATTGTGCCACCAGAGGAAGTGCTTGAGGCAAGTACATTAGCAACATTTTAAAATCACTTGGACAGGTATATGCATAGGAAAGGTTACAAGGTGTGTGGGCAAATGGGATTTGCTTAGATAGGCATCTTAATCAGGCTGGCCTAGGTTGACACTGAGTCTATAACTGAATATTCATCAGAATATCTGAAATAGAAGGAAGAGTGGGCTATAGACCTATTCTGTCATCAGTATGTGTCACCAGATGAACAGAATAATACAACTCACAAATAAGCTGAATGATGTTCAACATGGTATTGGTGGCCACACCACAAGCCTGGGTGCATCCAAGCCACGCACAGGGCACCTAACCTAGTGATATCCAGGGCCTGTATTTTAGATGGCAATTGGACTCCAACCAACGTACTTTGAAAGTCCCTTGAGAGTATTTTACAGCTGGCAATGTTGGGAACAGAACTTGGCCCAATGTAAAGTCTGTCATTGATTTTAACTCTTTTAAATGCTTCTGACTTTTGAATATTTAAAGGTTATTAAAATTAGAAATTAAAAAGATATTGGCTCGTGGATCTTAACTTTTAGGATTTATAATGATGGATAAAGGCACCTAAGATATGATTGCTAAATTTACCTATGATACCGTGATACGTAGGAGGCTAGGTTGTGAGGAACACTTTAGGAGATATAAAGGAGGGATATGGATTGGTTTAGTGTGTGGGTAAAGGGTTGTCAGGAAGAAAGAATAAAGAAAAAAATGGTGAAAGTTCAGAGCTCAGGGGGATCTGGGAATTCTGGCTCAAAGCCAACTATTATCCTGCTGTTC
This sequence comes from Hemitrygon akajei, assembly GCF_048418815.1. Classification (NCBI taxonomy): domain Eukaryota; kingdom Metazoa; phylum Chordata; class Chondrichthyes; order Myliobatiformes; family Dasyatidae; genus Hemitrygon; species Hemitrygon akajei. The sequence goes on from NC_133127.1 coordinate 26,501,144, forward strand.
AGATTTAGATTAATTCATCACAAGTACATCAAAACATACTATGAAACGCATCATTTGTGTTAACTGGCAGCACACCAAAGGACGTGCTGGGAAAAGCACAGAGCTTGCCCACAGTGCTCGGCAGGACAACACAGAGCAGAACAAGCAACAAAACAACAATGAGAAAACAAGCCCCATTCCTCCCTCCCGCCCACACTCACAACCCAAGTGCAGAACAGGCCTCCAGGTTCCGACCAGTAGGCTACAACTTCCTACTTCCAATCAACCTTTGCTCTTTGATATCAACAACCACCACCCCCACCCCCCCAGACTAGCTGTGATGGCACCCTGTAGTTCAAACTCCACAAGCACCAAGTAGCCGGTCTTCATGCTTCCCCATGCTGTTATCAGACTCCTGGCCAGACCTCTCACACATTAAAAAATAAACTGATTTTCCCGATCTATTGTGATCCTTGCATTTTGTTTGTCTCCCCACACTGCATTTTGTCCGTATTTGTACATTTTATTTCCTCTTTACTATGGCAATGTAATTACATTTGGAATGAACAGTCTGGAGAGCACACAAACAAAAACTTTTCACTGTACCTTGGTACACGTGACAATAATAAACCAATTTCAATTCTGGCACATGATATTGAAAAGATATCGTATGGGCACAGTGTGTAATTATGGAAGTTAACAGAATGTATTGCGTAATTAGATACAAAAGCAGTGAAGTTATGCTTCAGTTTTACAGGACAATAGAGAAATCACATCTAGAGTAATGCATACAGTATTGTCTGCCTGCTTAAGGAAGGATATTAAATCTGCTGAAAATACTTCAGAGAAGATTTACTGAATTTCCACTTAGAATGGACAGACAGACATAATTATAGATCCCAAGGGAAATTGGGTTTCGTTACAGTCGCACCAACCCAGAATATTGTAGAAATATAGCAATATAAAACCATAAATAATTAAATAATAATAGGTAAATTATGCCAAGTGGAAATAATTCCAGGACCAGCCTATTGGCTCAGGGTGTCTGACACTCTGAGGGAGGAGTTGTAAAGTTTGATGGCCACAGGCAGGAATGACTTCCTATGAGGCTCAGTGTTGCATCTCGGTGGAATGAGTCTCTGGCTGAATGTACTCCTGTGCCTAACCAGTACATTATGGAGTGGATGGTAGACATTGTCCAATATGGCATGCAAATTGGACAGCATCCTCTTTTCAGACACCACCGTCAGAGAGTCCAGTTCCACCCCCACCACATCACTAGCCTTACAAATGAGTTTGTTGATTCTGTTGGTGTCTGCTACCCTCAGCCTGCTGCCCCAGCACACAACAGCAAACATGATAGCACTGGCCACCACAGACTCATAGAACACCCTCAGCATCATCCGGCAGATGTTAAAGGACCTCAGTCTCCTCAGGAAATAGAGACAGCTCTGACCCTTCTTGTAGACAGCCTCAGGTAGCATTAAGAGGAAATGAATTAGAAAAGCTAAACCTGGATCTGTTGGAGCTCAGAAGAGTGAGAGGGGATTGATACAAGGGAACCTGGGTTGTCTTAACAAGGTAGAAAAGTTGAGCACATTTCCTCAAGGAATAATCGTGGAAAGGTTAGATTGATCTCGGAGTCGGTTAAAAGTTTGGCCCAACACACGGGCAGGTGAAGGGAGTGGTTACACATTTAAGCGGCGATAAGGCAAATAGTAGCTCTTTGAAGGGTTAGAGACCAGATTATCTTTAGTTGCCACAAAGAAACATCAGAAAGATACAGTGAAATGTGTCCTTTGTGTCAATGGCCAACACAGTTTGAGTTTGTGCTGGGGGAGCCCGCAAGTGTTACCGTGCTTCTGGCATCAACATAGCATTCCCACCACTTGTTAACCTTTGGAATGTGGGAGGAATCCCAGTCACAGAGAGAACATACAAACAGCTTACAGGCAGCAGGAATTAAACCCCAATTACAAGGGCTGCAAAGCGTTTGACTAACCATCACACTGCCTTTTGGAGCTTTTCTCCACAAAGGGACAGGGAAGCAGTACAATTGAATACTCGTATGGCTGCAGAAACAAGTAGCTTCTCAATAACCAGGATTTTTACCCAGTAGATAAGAATGCAGAGTGGTGGTTACAGCTGCGATCTTATTAAACGGCAGTGCAGGTTAAGGAGCGGGATCTAGACAGGCTGGGAAAATGGGCTGAAAAATGATAGATGGAATTTAATGCAGACAAGTGTGAGGTGTTGCACTTTGGGAGGACAAACCTGGGTAAGACATACAGTGAATGATAGGGTTCTGAGAAATGCAGTAGAACAAAGGGACATGGGAATACAGATCCATAATTCCTCTCAAGTAGATATGATTGCACGGCGTGCTTCTTAGCATGTTCCCCTTCATAAAAGGATGTTGCCAGGACTTGAGAACCTGAGTTGAAGGAAAAGGTTTCCCTGGAGCAAAGGAGATTCAGGGGAGATTTGATAGAGATATACAAAATTATGAGGGGTATGGACAGGGTAAATGCAAGCAGGCTTTTTCCCCTCAGGTTAGGGGAGACTAGAACTGGAGGTCATAAATTTAGAGTGAAAGGAGAAATATTTAAGGGTAATCTGAGGGGAAATTCCCTCTCTCAGAGGGTGGTGTGAGTATGGAACAAGCTACCAGCAGATGTGTGTGTCAGATATCGGTTCAAATCCATCATTTAAGAGAAACTTTGAAGGGTACACAGATGGTTTGGAGGGAGATGGTCTGGGTGCAGATAGATGGGACTACCTAGAAAATTAAGTTGGCATGAACTAGATGGGCCAAAGGGTCACTTTCTGTTCTGTAGTGTGTATGACGCTATGACTGCACTTCCTCTGTAACTGCAGCATTACATTTTGCATTCAGTATTCTTTCTCCTCTCTCGATGTAATTATGTATGGCATGATCTGTCTGGTTGGCATGCAAAACAGAAGTTTTTTTATTGTATCTCGGTTTATGTGACAATAATAAACCAATAAATCAATACATGATATAAACCTCAATTACCTCCTAATCCATTGACAAATAATCCCAATTAAGTCATGATCAAAGTGATACCTTCCCAGTGTTATGCCAGGGCTTGGCAGCAGGACTGGTGTCTGGTGCTGAGAGTCTGGGATGGAGCCAATAATCCATGGAACACTAAGACGGAGGAGCAGAATTAGGCTGTTTGGCTCATCAAGTCTGCTCCACCATTCCATCATGGTGATTTATTTTCCCTCTCAACCCCATTCCCCTGCCTTTTCCCCATAACCCTTGACGCTCTTCCTAAGCAAGAACTTATCCACCTCTGCTTTAAGTGTACCCAATGATTTTGCCTCCACAGCCATCTGTGGCAATGAATTCCACAGCTTCACCACCCTCTGGCTAAAGAAATCCCTCCTCATCTCTGTTCTAAAGGTTCTCCTCTGAACCTAGACTCTCCTACTATAGGAAACATCCTCCCACATTCACACTATCTAGGCCTTTCAATGTTCAATAGGTTCAATGAGGCTCCCCACCCCCACCCTTTAATTCCTCCAAAGAAGTCTACCTTTCTAAGTCTGCTAGTCAGTAAAAAATTCCCAATGATGGTTCAAATGACTGAACACCAGCACTTACAACTGAGCATACCGCCCACCAATCCAATGAGTCAGTGAAATGACAGCAGTTTAAATCATTCCTGAGCTTATGAAGGCTCTGTGTGAAGGGCCACAAAAGCAACTGTACTGACTAAAGTCAGCACTCTGGAGTATCAGAGCTCCATCAATTTCCTCTGATTAGGATTATATTTCTCAGCTGCTCAATTCCTGGCTCGCGTCCAGCCCCTGCTGCTGAAATCTTCTGCTATCAAGTTACTGGGAGAAATAATTGGCCATGAAATACAACCTTGTGCATTCAATCACCTGCCTGACTCGGTCGGCTGGAAACTCCCTCCTAACACTGCTTCTTCCGATGATCAGGTAGAGTGGACTGCCGGAGACTTTTTCCCAGGGTGGAAGTGGCTAACATGAAGAGGCATCATTTAAAGTGATTGGAGGAAAATATAGGGGGTATGTCGGAGGTAATTTCTTTGCACAGGGAGTGGTGGATGCTTTGGATACCCTGCCAGGGGCAGTGGTGGAGGGAGATACAGTAGGGGCATTTAAGAAACTCTAAGATAGGCACATGGATGATTAAAAAAAATGGAATGCTATGAAGGAGTGAAGGGTTAGATTGATCTTAAAGTAGGCTAAAAGTTTTACACAACTTCATGGACTGAAGGGCCGGACTGTGCTGTAGCGTTCAATGTTCTAAAAATGCACAGCCAGTGCACAGAGGCAAAGCACTTCCACTACATGTGACATGCAGAATGGACTGTTGTGTAAAGTGTCAGATTCTAGGCCTAGTGTTTGTACCTGTGCCTCCCCTAGCCAAAGTTGTATCCCTTATCATCTTCAGTTTTGCCCAAAAACTCATCACAAATTGGTGACGTTATATAAAACACCATCAGTTCGTAGTACGGTACCCCATCGGGCCTCACTCAATATTTCCTTTGGTCCAAAGGTCAAACTAAATTTATTATCAAAGTACATACATGTCACCAAAATAGAAGCAATGTAAGACCACACCCAACAGGGCAGACAAACAACCAATGTGCAAAAGACCTCAAACTGCGCAAATACAAAAGAGAAAAATAAATAAATAAACAATAAATATTGAGAATATGAGATGAAGAGTCCTTGAAAGTGAGTCCCTAGTTTATGGGACAGCTCAGTGATAGGGTGAGTAAAGTTGAATGAAGTTATCCCCTTTGGTTCAAGAACCTGATGGTTGAGGAGTAATAACTGTTCCTGAACCTGGCGGTGTGAGTCCTTAGGCTCCTGTACCGTTTTCCTGATGGCAGCAGTGAGAAGACAGCATGGCTAGGATGGTGGGGGAGGGGGGGATGTCCTTGATAATTGATGCTGCTTTCGTGTGGATGTGTTCACAGGTGAGGAGAGCTCTCCCAATACTGAACTGGGCCTTATCCGCTACTTTTCGTAGGTTTTTCCATTTAAGGGCATTGGTGTTTCTATGCCAGGGAGTGTTGCAACCAGGCAATATATTCCTCACCGCACATACATAGAAGTTTGTCAAAGTGTTAGATGTCATGCCAAGTTGGATTTTAAAGTTGCTGACCTTTTCCTCCTTCGATCCCCCAGTGAAGACTGGCTTATGGTCCTCTGGTTTCCACCTCCTGGAGTCAATAATCAGCTCCTTGGCCCTGCTGACCTTGACAGAGAAGTTATTGTGGCACATCTCAGCCAAGTTTTCAATCTCCCTCCTACATACTGATTCATCACCGCCTTTGATTCAGTCACATCTGATGGGATTGACATGAATCATATTCCGAAAAGGATAAAAGTTACATTGGATTAAATTAAATTAAATTGAATAGACCTCCCTCAGCAAGTATTACCTCAAGTTCCTTCAGCTCACAGGAAGCGTGGGATACCGTGTGTTCACTGCCTTTGTACTACGAGCAAGGAAGCTGATTTTCTGGGTGAACTGAGGAATAAATATATTTCAGTGTCAGTCACAGTTAGTCAGAATTTACCAGCATAACCATACACTGGTGGGGCAGATAAATTGGCCATACAATCTTACCTTGATGTAGTTTCCTCTTCTAAAACAATGCTGCAAATGGCATTGCTCCTGCAGCACAGGTACAGACTACTCAGTGCAAGCAGTCTATGCGAGTGATTATGCTCCATACAAATCTCTCTACTCTAACTGGAATGGTATAACTCTCAAATCCTCATTATTTTAACAAGCTTGTTATCAAATACTTACTTTAGGTATTTGCTTTAGCAATTTATTGCAGGAGCAGACTCCACAGTGTTACAACTGCATGGGGAAAGAACTTAATCCCGACTTGCCTGTAGGGCCTCTAACAATGGTCTCCTCCAGAGATGGGAGCATTTTCTGATTTCTGACATTAAAAATCCTCTCAAAGACTCTCACTCCTTGCTGCTCTCTTTTTCACAGCAGTGTAAAATAATAATACTCTCGTAAATACTTCAGGCACCAATAATAAATGGCTTTACTTCCCAGACTTGCGTTGGTAAATTTGTTTAAACAAATATGCCCAAACAGAAGAATATTAAACAAAGATAATCGTGACAGCTCAGGTTATCTTCACTGGAATTCTAAAGGCAAAGCTTATGGTTTTGAGAGACTCCGGGCTCTCTAGTAATGTAAACTGGGAGTGATTTGACCTCTTACAAGAGGTGAAGGATTGGAGCAGATAATTACTTATAAAATATTTTGATTTAAAAGATGGATTAGATAGTTCTGATAGAGAAACAGAAAGCATTTAAGATGGAAAGCCCCTTATCGTTTTGTACAGACACTAAAGCTCTCTCCACTGCAACATAAGCATACATTGGCTTCTTGCATTACACAATAGACAGGGGCGTATAGGATAAGGGGAAGCCAGTGGTGCGAAGAACAAAGGGGCAGCTCAGTGGTACACCTTGAAGAGCCACTGCTTCACAGCTCTAGAAACGAGCCTGACCTCTAGTGTTGTCTGTGCAGGGATGGCACAATCTCTCTCTAACTGCCGGCATTATCCTCCGGGTTCTCTGGTTTCCTCCTACATTCCAAAGAGGTGTGGGCCAGTAAGTCCCACCAAAGGGCTGTGAGAATGGCTAAAAGGACAACAGGGGTCTCCCTACCATCTATCGGGGACATTTATTAGGAGTGCTGCGTATGTAGTGCCCTTAGTATTATCAAGGATCCCACCAATCCATCCAATATCCTTTCCGACTTTCTACCATCAGGAAGGAGACTCCAATGCATAAAGACAAGAACAGTCAGGATGGGAAACAATTTCTTCCCTCAGGACATTAGACTTCTACACTCCCTTCCATGTCGCATTCAAAGTGTCAACGGTTAATTTGTTCTGTTCCCTACAATATCTAATTTATGCACTTTACTTGTTTATTTATGCGTAATGCTTCTGTAGTTCTATCTTTTCTTTTCTATGTTATTGTGTGTTACGTGCTTTACACCCTAGTCCAGAGAAATGCCTCATGTATATAGCTAAATGACAATAAACTTGACTTGATTTGACTTCACTGGAGTTGGCTTGATTTAATTGGCCAGTGTCAATTCTGTATTGAATTGACTTTATTTCTTACATCTGTCTCATACATGAGGAGTAAAAATCTTTACATTACACCTCTGTCTAAATGTGCAATGTGCAATCATAGTAATTTATAATAAATAGAACAGTCAACGTAATATAGAGTACAGTACACTCAAATCAGCATGAGTTAATCAGTCTGATGGCCTAGTGGAAGAAGCTGTCCCGGAGCCTGTTGGCTCTGGTGTTTATGGTGTAGGTGAACAACAATAGGATAGGAATGTGGAGAAATTAAAATGTGATTGGTGTTTAATGCTCAGTGCAGACTCAATAGGTCAAAAGGACTATTTTTGTGCTGTCTAAATCTATGACTGCTAAGCAACATTGTAATTCACTCTGGTGACAATGGGGAACAAACTTAGGTAGGACAATAAGCACTCTTGCGACAGACTCCCAAACGTCCTGTGCTTCTGCAACCTGGCTATTGGAAGCCCTTAACAAAAGGCAACAAGGCGGGGCAGGAAACTGAACAACCATGGCCTCAATGAAAGGGGGGAGGGAATGGCTCAGCCCAAATCAATACCAGAGGAAAATAGGGGAATTTGCATCCATGGACTGCACTGGGCTACACTTCAACGTTTACTCTGCATGCTTGACCTACTGGGAGTCACCATAGACTTGATGTACCAAATGGTCATCTTCTGTGCCATAACAGTTCTATGATTCTAAGTGAAGCTCATTTGTTCGTTATGTGCCAAGTCATATGACATAGCTGATTGTGGTCTTTCCATGATTTGATTGTTCTTAGCTTTTATTGACTGAAGAACAACACTACATCCTGGGGAAAATGAGGGAGAGCAACAGGCCACAGTCGCCTTTATACAGGGGTCTGTGGGAGGAGCCACAGGGGTAGTCAGCAGGGTCTTGGGAGGAGCCACAGGAGCAGTCAGACAGGTATATCTAGTTCACCACATTCACCCCCCCCCTTTGTTTAAAAAAATCCCCAAGCATATTTACAGGTTAAGTCGATCAGGTGGTCGAATCGTTCGCTGCGATCTACGTAGCTCCGGCTGCAATTGCACAGGAGCCAGAGGTGATGACGGCACAGGTGCCGGAGGTGGTGTGTGCTCTGAAGGCGGAGAGTGGGTTAATTCTGTCCCAACAGGAGGTGTCAGGGATCCCTCGCGTGTGAGCGAGGGCCCTGGAACAGACGCATACGGAGTCTGTGTGGGGCACGGGGCGTGCGGAGTCACCTCGGGTACCGGGTGCATAGTTACCGTGGAGTGCTCGGGGTAGTGGTCTGCTGCTCCGGCGGGCGCCAGGTCGCGGACAGAGACCGTGTCCTCCCGCCCATCAGGCAAGACCACGTAGGCATACTGGGGATTAGCATGCAGGAGGTGAACCTTCTCGACCAGTGGTGAGTACTTATTACTCCTCGCATGTTTACGCAGCAGCACTGGCCCCGGGGACGTCAGCCAAACTGGCAGGGTGGTCCCAGTGACAGACTTCCTGGGAAAAGAGAATAAGCGTTCGTGAGGGGTGGCATTAGTGGACGTACACAACAGGGAGCGGATAGAGTGGAGTGCCTCAGGGAGGACCTCCTGCCATCGGGAGACCGGCAACCCTTGTGACTTAAGGGCTAAAAGTATGGCCTTCCACACTGTGGCATTCTCCCTCTCCACCTGGCCATTCCCCCGGGGATTATAACTCGTGGTGCGACTAGTAGCTATGCCCCTAGCAAGCAGGAACCGGCGCAACTCGTCACTCATAAAGGAGGACCCTCTATCACTGTGGACATAGCAGGGATATCCGAACAGAGTGAAGAGCTGGCGCAGGACTTTTATGACCGACGTGGTAGTAGTGTCGGGGCAGGGAACGGCAAAGGGGAATCGCGAGTACTCGTCAATAATACTGAGAAAGTAGACATTGCGGTCGGTGGAGGGAAGGGGGCCCTTAAAGTCAATACTCAGTCGCTCAAAAGGGCGGGTGGCCTTGACAAGCTGCGCAGTGTCAGGACGGTAGAAGTGCGGTTTGCACTCAGCGCAGATCTGGCAGTCCCTGGTCATCGTCCTGATGTCCTCCAGGGAGTACGGCAGGTTCCGGGCTTTAATGAAGTGATAAAACCGGGTGACCCCCGGGTGGCAAAGCTGGGCATGAAGGGCATACAGCTGGTCGAGCTGGGCACTAGCACACGGTCCCCGGGATAGGGCATCAGACGGTTCATTGAGCCTGCCAGGCCGGTACAGGATATCGTAAGTATAGGTGGAGAGTTCTATTCTCCATCGCAAAATTTTATCATTTTTGATTTTGCCCCGCTGCTGGCTGCTGAACATGAACGCAACCGAGCGCTGGTCGGTCAGCAAGGTGAACCTTCTGCCGGCGAGATAGTGCCTCCAGTGCCGAATAGCTTCCACTATGGCTTGGGCTTCTTTCTCCACCGTGGAGTGCCGAAGTTCAGAGCCTTGAAGGGTACGAGAAAAAAACGCCACTGGCCTGCCCTCCTGATTGAGGGTAGCAGCCAGCGCGACGTCAGAGGCGTCACTCTCTACTTGGAAGGGAATGGTCTCGTCTACCGCATGCATCGTTGCTTTGGCAATGTCCCCTTTAATGCAGCTGAAGGCCGCGCGGGCCTCGGCAGAGAGGGGAAAGGTGGTAGACTTGACCAGGGGGCGGGCCTTGCCTGCGTAATGGGGAACCCATTGGGCGTAATAGGAAAAAAAACCCAGGCACCGCCGGAGGGCCTTGAGAGTAGTGGGAAGAGGGAGTTCTAACAGGGGGCGCATACGGTCGGGGTCAGGGCCAATGACCCCGTTCTCCACGACATACCCAAGGATAGCGAGTCGTGTGGTTCTGAACACACACTTGTCCTTGTTATAAGTGAGGTTCAAAGCATCGGCCACCTGGAAAAAACGTTGGAGGTTGGCGTCATGGTCCGACCAGTCGCGACCACAGATGGTGATGTTATCTAGATAGGGAAATGTGGCCTTCAGTTTGTACTGATCAACCATCCGGTCCATCTCCCTCTGGAAGACCAAGACCCCATTTGTGACACCAAATGGGACGCGCAGAAAGTGATAGAGCCTGCCACCCGCCTCGAAGGCGGTGTAGGGGCGGTCCTCTGGGCGGATGGGGAGCTGGTGATAAGCGGATTTCAGATCAATTGTCGAGTACACCTTGTACTGAGCTATCTGGTTGACCATATCCGCGATGCGGGGTAGGGGGTACGCGTCAAGCTGCGTGAATCTATTGATGGTCTGGCTGTAGTCCACAACCATCCTACTTTTCTGCCCAGTCCGAACAACGACCACCTGGGACCGCCATGGGCTTGTGCTTGGCTCAATGATCCCCTCCCTGAGCAGCCGCTGCACCTCTGAATGAATAAAGGCCCTGTCCCCCGCACTGTACCTCCGACTTTTAGTTGCCACAGGTTTACAGTCGGGGGTCAGGTTGGTGAACAGCGATGGGGGAGGGATCTTGAGGGTGGAGAGGTTGCAAATAGTGTCAGCAGCACAGCTATCGACATGGTGCTGGGCGGGATGTGGGGTTCGGGGTGTATGTGCGTGTGGTAACGGAGTATATGGCGAAGTCCCACCAAACTGAGGATTCCTGACAGTGAGTGGTGGGTGGGGCCCGTCATATGCCATAGTCACACTTTCGAGATGGCTCTGGAAGTCCAGCCCCAATAGCACAGGTGCGCACAGCCGAGGCATGACCAGGAACGCAAAGTTCCGATACTCTGTGCCCTGCACCACCAATGTCGCTACACAACCCACCCGGATGTCTGTGGAATGCGACCCTGAAGCCAAGGTGATCTTCTGATGGACCGGCCGTGTAACGAGTCCGCAGCGTTTCACTGTGGCCGGGTCAATAAAACTCTCAGTGCTGCCCGTGTCAAACAGGCAGCGAGTCCTGTGCCCCTCCACCAGGATGTCCATCATCGACCTTGCGAGCTGGTGCGGGGCGCTTTGATCGAGGGTCACGGAAGCCAGCGTTGAACGGGGCGTGTCGGGGGCGGGGCCTGGTGACGCCGGCAAAGTTGGCCGCTCACATCCGGGCATGCAAGATGGCGAGTCGGGGGCGGGGCCTGGTGACGCCGGCAAAGATGGCCGCTCACATCCGGGCATGCAAGAGGGCGGCTCCCAGGTCGCACACGGGTAGGTAGGGGCGGGGCCAGGTGACGCCGGCAAAGATGGTTGTCCACATCCGGTCATGCAAAATGGCGGCCCCCAGGTCTCAGACGCAGCGCTGCTCGACCCCGGGCGCGGTTTAGATTTACAGACCTTGGCGAAATGGCCCTTCTTCCCGCAGCTGGAACACGTCGCTTCGCGCGCCGGGCAGCTTTCCCGGGCATGTTTCCGAAGCCCACAAAAGTAACAGAGTTTCATACCTGGCGAATTCGTGGGGTTTGAGATACTGCGACTGGCAGCGGCGTTGGCGAATTCACTCGGAACCGGGGAATCGCTCGGCTGGACTTCTTCGGCGTACAACTGCGCAGCCTCTATCGAATCGGCCGTCTCTATCGCGGAGCGTAAGGTAAGATCAGCTTTTTCCAGCAGCCGCTGGCGTATACACACTGACCGGACCCCAGTCACAAAAGCGTCTCGGACCAAGAGTTCCTTATGCTGTTCCGCTGTGAGCGCTTTGCAGTCACAGGCCCGCGCAAGTATCTGTAGTTCTCGGAGAAATTCAGCAGTCGACTCCGTAGGCCGCTGTTTTCGTGTTGCCAAGCGGTGCCGTGCATAAACTGGATTTACTGGCCGCAGGTACTGTCTTCGGAGGGCGGCAAGCGCCTCCTCGTAGGTGGATATGTCCCTGATGAACGAATAAACTTTTGGGGCGACCCTCGAGAAGAGAAGTTTGTGCCGAACAGCCGAGTCGGTGGCACGAACCTCCTCTAAGTACGATTGGAAGCACACAAGCCAGTGTTCAAAGGCAAGAACTGCTCCAGGGTCTCGGGGGTCCAAGTCTAGGCGTTCTGGGCGTAAAGCGGTTTCCATGTTGTAACTTTCAGTCAATAAAATTGATGCACCATCAATAACTCACGCCGAGACTTAGGAAGTGAGATATCGGCTTTTATTGACTGAAGAACAACACTACATCCTGGGGAAAATGAGGGAGAGCAGCAGGCCACAGTCGCCTTTATACAGGGGTCTGTGGGAGGAGCCACAGGGGTAGTCAGCAGGGTCTTGAGAGGAGCCACAGGAGCAGTCAGACAGGTATATCTAGTTCACCACAGTCATCTTCTGTGCCATAACAGTTCTATGATTCTAAGTGAAGCTCATTTGTTCGTTATGTGCCAAGTCATATGACATAGCTGATTGTGGTCTTTCCATGATTTGATTGTTCTTAGCAAATTCTTCTGCAGTAGTGGTTTGCCTTTGCCTTCTTCTGGGCAGTGTGTTTACGAGATGGGAGACCCGAGCCATCATCAATGACTCTTCAGAGATTGTTGCCAGGTGTTGGTGGTTGCATAACCAGGACTTGTGATATGCACCGGCTGCTGAGACCACCAACCACCATCTGCTCCCAGAGCTTCACGCGACCCTGATCAGGGGCTAAGCTGGTACTATACTTTGCCCAAAGCAGGCTAACAGAGGGAAGAAGCATCTTTCATCTCCTTTGATAGTGATGTATTGCATTCCAATGCATTTCATAATGATTTTAAAACCTCAGAACAACATGACCGATCCTGTGAAACTCATAAGAGCGATGTCTGCTGAAGAAGAATGATGATGACTATAATCTGATCAACAGGCACGCTCTGGGTCATCTTAAACTTAACTCATTGATCACAAAGCTTCAGTGTCAGCTCTTACACCATGCTCAGTGTTCACTGCAAAGCAAATTCCACCACCCATCTAAATGAAGAATCTGGAAGAGCAAAACAAAGAAAACTTTAACTGTGGAGTGAACTGAGGCACATTATTACTGTGAGTTAAAGGGAATCTTACTCTGCTCTTGACCACAACTCTGGATGTTGAAAAAAGAGAGATGAACAGTAATGTGGTGGTTGGCACGACACTTTACAACACTAGCTGTAAGATCGGGACTCGATTCCCACCGCTGTCTGTAAGGAGTTTGCACATTCTCCACATGACTGCGTGGGTTTCCTCTGAATGCTCCAGTTTTCTCCCACATTCCAGAGACGTACAGTTAGGGTTAGTAACTTGCGGGCATGCTGTGTGAGCACTGGAAGCGTAGTGACACCTACTGGTGGCCCAGCAGAAACCTCGCTGATTTAATTTGACGCTAACAGTACATTTCATTGTATGCTTCGATGTGCATAAGACAATTAAAGCTAATCTTTCTTTCCTTCCACAGGTGCTGCCTGACCCACTGAGTTTCTCCAGCATCGTGCTTTGCTCCAGATTCCCTTGTGTGCCTGGAGTTATGAAATCTTCTTGCTCCAAGACAACTACTTTTTGCTCTACTGGATTAAGATGTTACATTGTCTCAAAAGGTATAGCAAATTGCAGACTGTAAAGGAACTGATAAGCACAAAAGATTCTGCAGATGCTGGAAATCCAGAGCAATGCATACAACATGCTGAAGAGACTTCGCAGGTCAGTCAGCATCTATGGAGGGAAGTAAGGTCAATGTTTATTTCTCTCCATAGATGCTGCCTGACGAGCTGAGTTCCTCCAGCATTTTGCATTATGTTGTAAAGGAAGTGAGGTAATTCAGCCTAGATCCTTCCATTGGAAAACCTGTGACAAGCAAGGAGCGTCAGAAATTCACTTTGCAGTGAACACTGGACATGGTGCAGGAGCCGACACTGAAGGTTTCTGATCAATGAGTTAAGTTTAAGATGACCCAGAGCGTGCCTGTTCATCAGATTGCTGTCAAGAAATCATCATCATTCTTCTTCAGCAGATCCCTCTAATGGATTTAACAGGTTCGGTCATGTTGCTCTGAGGTTTTGAAATCATTATGAAATGCAATGGAAAGGAACTGGAGTAGCAGAAATGTCAGGCTGTGCTGAAACTCTGAGGACAGATGTAGCCATGGGAACCTGACTTCCGCTTTGAATATATTAACAAACTATGGTGTGGGAAAGAAACCCAAGCCAGAGAACTTGACCTAGCATACCCTTGCAATAAGACTGTGATCCACCAGCGTCTATCACATATCTGATCACATACTTTTAAAATTAATTATAGATAGTATTTTACAATGGCAAACCCAGTGGAGTAAATAGAATGAAAATAATTTTAACTCAGAAATGGCTGAAAATAATATGTACATAGGAAACGTTTGATCAGATTTGATCTTTTAAATATTCTGTGCTCTCAGGTTTCCCAAGTAACAACCTCTAATCCCTCATACTAATGCGGTTGGAACTGTCAACAAAGAAGGGGACTTCTTTAGTCTACCAGATATAGTGAAACTGAAAAGCAGTCCTTTACAAACCAGGATTCAATTCAAGATTGTTTATTGTCATTCTTCAGTCCACAAGCGTAAAGGAGAATGAAATGATTGTTACTCTGGATCTGATGCAGCATAAAAAGCACAATAAGCATTAAGAACACAATAAACAAAAAAAACCACGGTTAATATATATAGTAAAGCAATTCTATAAAACACAATATACAAGTAGCTGTTACGTGTCTAAACTGATTGTATGTACAATACATAAAGTGATGCTAGGTGACGTGTATGTAGTGGTGGTGGGTGGCGGTGTTGATCAGTCTTGACTCTTGGGGAAGTAGCTGTTTATGATCGACCTGATGGCTTGGAGGAAGTAATTGTTTGTGAGTCTAGTGGCCCTGAAGTAGATGCTGTATAGACTCTTCCCTGATGGGAGTGGGACAAACAGTCCATAAGCAGGGTGGGCAGGATCTTTCATGATATTGTTGGCCTTTCTCCAGCTCTTTTCTGTATATGTGTCCTTGAAGGCGGGTAGGTTGGTGCCAGTGATGCGCTGGACAGTTTTATCCACCCATTGTAGAGCACTTCCTGTCCACCAGAATGCAGTTTCCATACCACACAGTGATGGAGCATGTTACGATGTGCATCCATCTTGAATAACCCAAACAAGA
This sequence comes from Hemitrygon akajei, assembly GCF_048418815.1. Lineage (NCBI taxonomy): Eukaryota > Metazoa > Chordata > Chondrichthyes > Myliobatiformes > Dasyatidae > Hemitrygon > Hemitrygon akajei. Next base: position 26,516,280 of record NC_133127.1, read on the forward strand.
GATCATCACATTGCAACTAGTATGCATTGTGACGGCTATTGTTAACTTCATACAGTGGTAGGAGTGTCCCCAGCCACAGTTGCCCAAGGAGTGTATGGAAATGGAGTGCAACAGTTGAAAGTTGGAGAGACAACTCTTTAATAACCTTCCTGACAAAAGTTCCAGGTGGACCTGTGGAAGGCCAAAGAGGAAAGGAATTGTTGATGTTTCAGGTCAGAATCCTGTCTGACTGAAGCCTATATCTCAACAGAAGCTGTTTGGACGTGGGAGACATTCAGATTCAGATACATCTATTTATCAATTGCACATCGAAACATACAGGGAAGTGCTTCATTTGCTTAACAACGAACACACCCAAGGATAGGCTGGGGGCAGCCCGCAAGTGTGTCCACGCATTCTGGCACCAACGTAACAAGCCCACTATGCTCGGTAGAACAACGCAGAACACAACAAGCAACCAAGTAAGAAAACAACAACAGCAAAACAGCCCCTTTCCTCCCTACCCCCCTCCCCACCCACCCACGCACACGGTCAGAAATGTGAGTGTGGCAGGATTAGACATAGGGACTGGGTGGGAATAGGTCCAAAACCTTCCCTCACTCTTTAGCAGAGGTAAAATATCTCAGACACTATGTAAAAGGAGACCTGAATCAATAGAACTCTAACAAACTGTAAAAGTTTCAAAGCAATATATAGCTAAGTTGTCACGGTCCGGTCTGTGAAGTCCACATTCCGATTCATGGTCTGGTCCGTGGATTCCGTACTCCAGTTACTCTATTTTTCCCTTGTTCCATTGGGTGCCTTAATTGAGGTACCTGCTCCTCATTTTGGGCTGGCAACATAAATAGCTCTGTGGACCAGTGATGGTTGCTAGAGTGTTCCTGTCAGAATCCTGTGAGTTACCTCATCTGTGACTTTGTCAGAATCCCTGTCAAGTTAACCTGCTGGAATAGGACTGGAGCCTTGTGTCAAGATAAGGAAACGTCCATTGTAGTGTGGACTTGTCTCTTTGTGTCCTTGCCTTTACTAGGTAGTTCTGGCCATTTGCCACTACCTTGAGTTGGGAACCGTCTCTTTGTGCCCTTGCCTCTGTTGGGTAGGTCTGGCTGTTTGCTGCTCCCTGGAGTGGAGATTTGACTCTTTGTGTTCTGTGTATAAGAAGAGACCCAGCCCTATGTCCTGTACCCAAGGAGGGGTCCTGACTCTGTCTTCTGTGTCTAAGAGGAGTCCTGGCCCTACGTCCTGTATCCAAGGAGGAGTCCCGACTCTGTTTTGTGTTTCAGTCCAGTCCGAGTGTCAGGGCTTTGTGGTCCCGGTCCCAGTCCGAGTGTCAGGGCTTTGTGGTCCCGGTCCCAGTCCGAGTGTCAGGGCTTTGTGGTCCCGGTCCCGGTCCGAGTGTCAGGGCTTTGTGGTCCCGGTCCCAGTCCGAGTGTCAGGGCTTTGTGGTCCCGGTCCCAGTCCGAGTGTCAGGGCTTTGTGGTCCCGGTCCCGGTCCGAGTGTCAGGGCTTTGTGGTCCCGGTCCCAGTCCGAGTGTCAGGGCTTTGTGGTCCCGGTCCCAGTCCGAGTGTCAGGGCTTTGTGGTCCCGGTCCCGGTCCGAGTGTCAGGGCTTTGTGGTCCCGGTCCCAGTCCGAGTGTCAGGGCTTTGTGGTCCCGGTCCCAGTCCGAGTGTCAGGGCTTTGTGGTCCCGGTCCCGGTCCGAGTGTCAGGGCTTTGTGGTCCCGGTCCCAGTCCGAGTGTCAGGGCTTTGTGGTCCCGGTCCCGGTCCGAGTGTCAGGGCTTTGTGGTCCCGGTCCCAGTCCGAGTGTCAGGGCTTTGTGGTCCCGGTCCCAGTCCGAGTGTCAGGGCTTTGTGGTCCCGGTCCGAGTGTCAGGGCTTTGTGGTCCCGGTCCCAGTCCGAGTGTCAGGGCTTTGTGGTCCCGGTCCCAGTCCGAGTGTCAGGGCTTTGTGGTCCCGGTCCGAGTGTCAGGGCTTTGTGGTCCCGGTCCCGGTCCGAGTGTCAGGGCTTTGTGGTCCCGGTCCGAGTGTCAGGGCTTTGTGGTCCCGGTCCGAGTGTCAGGGCTTTGAGGTCCCGGTCCGAGTGTCAGGGCTTTGTGGTCCCGGTCCGAGTGTCAGGGCTTTGAGGTCCCGGTCCGAGTGTCAGGGCTTTGTGGTCCCGGTCCCAGTCCGAGTGTCAGGGCTTTGTGGTCCCGGTCCGAGTGTCAGGGCTTTGTGGTCCCGGTCCCGGTCCGAGTGTCAGGGCTTTGTGGTCCCGGTCCGAGTGTCAAGTCTGGAGTCCTAGCCAAGATTCTAGTTCCAAGTTCCTCATCCAGGTCCTGTGCTCTAAGTCCAAGTCCTAACCCAGGCCCTGTGTCCCTGTCTAGCCCAGGGCCTGTGTCCGTGTCCAGCTTCGTTTCTTCCCGCTTCTGCTTTGCTCCCTCCTGGATTTCCCTCTGATCTATCCTTGCTTCCCAACTTCCCTTGCACTCTTGATCATCTTTATCCAGCTGCTAGTACTTCAGTGTCTGTGTCTTGCTTTTGGGTCCGCTCCCACTGCCTCCTTGCAACATTAGTACCTCTAGTTGCCATGTACTTGTTGAGAATTTTGTCAAGGAAAGCAAACAGAATATTGAAGAAGGTTTTGAAAGTCTTACTGAAAAACTGCAACTCCTCTGCCAATGACCACCCAAAATGGAGAGGAAACTTTCAAGATTGAACCTAAGTCCCTGCTTTGGGAGCACCCAGGAAGAGTGCACCAACTCATAAACCTCTCACTTCCCTGTCCTAATAGTCACCCCTGGCTCACCTGTAGAAGATTTTACACTGCCCACATTGGCTTTATTTGTCAGCTCAGAATGTAGCGGGTGGAAATAATCCTCAAACCCAAAGAGATGCCCAAAGAAACAGTGTAGATGACACAGTAGAGATTTCCACAGCTCTTCTGTTCAACATAGAGGTGAGCAGAGGGAGAATTCCTTCTGAATTTTATTTTATTTTATCTTTTTATCTTTATAGATTTTATCTTTACAGATTTGTGGCCTCACATGGACTTGGGAATGAAACTATCTGTATAACAATGACTTTGAGATGTGAAATAGCATTTCACAGGCACTCATCCACTTGCCACAATTTTCATGGGAGACTTGAGTAGGGAGGACGTTAGGCTGAACTCAATGAATACATTGAGCTGATTATCTGTTGTTTGTGAAATGGGGTGCCGTGCACAATCATAATCGATTGAAAACGGATGTGGGAGCATGGAGGAACATCGGGAAATGTCCAGGAAGACCTTCGTCGTTGCTGCTGCTGCAGTGAGGTCTGGGACTCTGCTGAGAAGAAGAGGCCCCCAGTTCTCGGGGTCGCGTTGCCGATGGCCGTTGGTGGGGCCGTCTTAATACGCTTGACAGAGGATGGTGCTCGGAGAAGCTGTACCGGAGAGGATGGTCGTCGGCTCGGAGGTTCGACGGACTCGGAGTCCGCTGCGGTCAGGTCGCTTTCGGTGTGTGCTGCATCTGCAAGGCTGGGTTTGATGGAGCTTTCATTGTGTGCTGCGTCTGTGAGGCTGAGTCAGGCGGCGCTGTGGAAGTCCATAGGGGGTATTCCCTTCTGCCGCCGGCGTGGGATGGCGAGTCTGTCGGGACCCTGGGGACTTGTGGAAACTGTGTGGTGATTTCTTTTGAACTTATAGTTCTTTAACATCTTTGGACTATTTTTACTGTGCCCATAGTCTGTTTTTTATCAATTATGCTATTGTTTGCACTGTTGTAACTATATGTTGTAACTATGTGGTTTGTGCAGGTCTTGTAGCTTTAGTTTTTGGTCTTGTTTTTGTCTGGTGGATTTGGAGCTCCTTTCCGGGGAACGTGCTAGAAGGTAGTGCGATAGTAATATGCAGTAGCCTCTCCGGACTCTGGATTGGGAATTGCCAAACGTTACGTGGATTTTCTGGTGTAGTCTGTTTTGTCATTGTCTCATTTTTTAAACTGCATTGCATTTTGTGGTTTCTAAATGACAATAAGCTGAATCTGAATCTGAATCTGAAATTAACTTTATTGATCTGTTTGTGGAGACGTCCACCAGGATAATGATAAGACCGTATGACAGAGGAGTAAACTTAGGCTATTCAGCCCATCGAGTCTACTCCAGCACTCCGTCATGGCTGTTTTATTTCCTCTTTCAATCCCATTCTTCTGCTTTCTTCCATAACCTTTAACACCCTTACTAATCAAGAACCTAACAACTTCCACTTTAGAAATACCCAATGACTTGGCCTCCACAGTCATCGGTGGCAATGAATTCCACAGATTCAACAACCTCTGGCTAAAAATATTCCTCCTCATCTCTGTTCTAATGAGACATCCTTCTATTCTGAGGCTGTGCCCTCCAGTCCTACTACTAGAAACATCCTCTCCATATCTACTCTACCTAGGCCTTTCAACGTACAATAGGGTTCAAGGAAATCCCCCACCTCATACTTCTAAACCTCAGCAAGTAAAGGCATCGAGTTATCAAACGTTCCTCACTAAAGCTCTCCCAGTTTGCAGTGTAGCTTTCAAATACATCAATGGTCTAATCGTCAGAGTGTGAGAAGATCTGCACTGGCTCCTGCCTTGTGTATACTTAGCCTGTTTCTCATGGAACCTTAGCCAAGGTATACAGAATGTCAATTCATCTCTCAGCTCGTTGTCTCAATTTTTTAACTGCATTGCATTTGTGGTTTCTAAATGACAATAAACTGAATCTGAATCTGAATCTGACATGCTGGAAGTGTACAAAGTAGACACATATTTGGAGCTTGTTGATCCAACCAATAGGCTCTCCCAACATACATGGTTGAATGAGCAACCAAGAACAGACATTTGCCCAACCCACCAACCCTTCATCAGTTAACACTGAAAACATAAAAACCGAATCAGAAGGAATCAGACAAAGCAGGTCAGGCATCATCTATGGAGAGGAATAAATCTTTGCCGTTTCAGGCTGAGAACCTTCATCAGAACCAGATACTCCTCTCCATAGATTTTGTATGACCACCTAGATTTGAATGGAAAAAGAGAGGAGGGGTAAAAATGATCAAAGTTAGAGAAGCTGACATACACAACAACAGGACGGAAGCTCCTCCAGCCCGAAAGTGGTCTCATTGTGGAAGTAAAAGAGACTCTTTCTCCCATGGTCCACTCTCCTCTCCTTAATCTAGATTCTTCACTCTTGCTTTCCAGTCCTGATAAAGCCTGAAATGTTAACACTTTATTCCTCTGCATTTTATAGCTAACCTGCTGAGTTCCTCCAGTATTTTGTGTATGTTACTGTGGGTTGCCAGCATTTGCAGAATCTCTCGTGTTTGTGATTTAGTACAAGCTAGCTCCTCCCAGTCACGAATGGACCTTGCCTTTGAAATAGGCAAAGAACGCGCAAAACAGAAAATACAGAGGAGAAATAACAAAGCATCGAGTTGGGCTGTGTCTTACATTTACCAGGAAAATCCTAATGCAGGGAATAATTACTTAATCCTGGCCATCTGGTCTTAATCATTGGATATTGCATCTTATTGTTGTTGTTGTTGTTATTATTATTATTATTATATAATTATTTATGGTTTTATATTTCTATATTTCTTCACTATTCTTGGTTGGTGCGGCTGTAACGAAACCCAATTTCCCTCGGGATCAATAAAGTATGTCTGTCTGTCTGTAAAGGACTTAGAAATGTCTTTGCCTTTCCCTCAATCAGAGAAAGTCATAGATCAAATGACAAGTTTCCACACAAATGATTGCTTTGCAAAGAATTCAAGAGATTGGAGATGATTTATCAATATGGATCAAAATACAGGGAGCAGGGGTCAGGGGGTCAGGTAGGTAGTGTGCTGCGCAGGAATCAGTACTGGGACCAGAACAGATTACAATACTTATTGGTGATTTTGAGGAAGGAAGTTAATAATGTACTGTAGCCAAATTTGTGGATGATGCAAAAATAAGATGGGAAGTCAAACTATGATGAGAATGCAAACAGGAGATACAGGCCAACTGGGTAGCAAACAGGTACTGTGTTTGCAGATGTTGATAAGATAATATTGCTCGTAAGTCCGAAAATACATAAAATTCACTTAATATGGCAACCAAATTTATACAGAAGAGTAATAAATGGCATCAAAAGTATGCAAGTGTTAATAAGGTACAATCACCAAATGTGGAGAGTTGTAGAGTCATTGAAAATTACAGCACAGAAACAGGCCCTTTAGCCCATCTAGTCCATGCTGACACATTTAAACTGCCTACTCCTATTGACCTGCACTGCACCATAGCCCTCCAAACCCCTACATTCCACGTACCTATCCAAGCTTCTCTTAATCCTTGAAATAAAACTCGCAAGCACCACCTGTGCTGGCAGCTCATTCCACACTCTCACATCCCTCCGAGTGAAGCAGTTTTCCCTCATGTTTCCCTTAAACTTTCACACTTAACTCATGACCTCGTTGTAATCCCACCCAACCTCAGAGGAAAAAGCCTGCTTCTATTTACCGTATCTATACACCTCGTAATTTTATATGCCTCTATCAAATCTCCTCTCAATCTTCTATGTTCCAAGGAATAAAGTCCTAGCCTGTTCAATCTTTCAATATAACTCAGATCTTCCAGACCCGGCAACATCCTTGTGAATTTTTTCTGTACAATTTCAACCTTATTTACATCTTTCCTGTAGGTAGGTGACTAAAACTACACACAGCACTACAAATTAGGTCTCACCTATGTCTTATACAATTTCAACATTGTATCTCATATCCTTTGATTTGTGAAGGCCAATGTGCTAAAAGGTTTCTTTACAACCCTGTCGACCTGTGATGCTTCTTTCAATGAGTTATGGGCCTGTCTTCCACAGTATTGCTTAGTGTCCTTCCAGTGTCTAAGACCTACCCTGGTTGATCCTACTTAAGTCTTGTCCTACACTTGTCTGTATTAAATTCTGTCTGCTATTTTGCAGGCCATTTTGCCAACTGGTTCAGATCCTGCTGCAAGCTCTAATAGTTTTCACCATTGTCCACTACACCCCCATCCTTGGTGTCATCTACATATTTGCTGATCCAGTAAACCATGTTATCAACCAGATCATTAACGTAGATGACAGACAACAGCAGACCCAGCACTGAACTCTGTGGCACTCCACTAGTCACAGGCCTCCAGTCATCTATCTACTACCACTCTCAGGCTTCTGCCACAAAGCCAATGTCTTGCACCACACACCAGGGTGCTCTCTACAGTTACCTGATGAGGTAACTATAGCCTTTGTCCAGGAGCAGATGTTGCCAGGTGGTGCACAAACTTCATAGAGAATTTTGACCCTTAACCACTACACTCTCCATCTGGTGGGTCACAGTAGTAGCCAAGTCACTACCCATCTGCTCCTGACTTCCAGCTTAACTCCTCCCACTTGCTCGATATCCTGCAAGGGCTCTTCCTGCTTCTTCTCCCCATCCTGAGAGCTGCCTGGTTCTTGCTCTTTTCATCAAGGCCCAGCACAGACAACAACTTCCATGCAATCTTGCCGGGTACCCTGAACAGCCGATCTCCACGGGGAATAGCCACGTCTGCCATCCTTTGTCCCCGCACTCCTGGACTAAAGACTGGTACTTTCAGGGCCTTCCTTTCATTAGCATCTTTGCATTCTTACTCCCATGGCACTGTGAGCTCCACCAGGATGATTTTCTTGTCTTTGGTGGACCACAGTACAATGCCCGGTTGAAGAGTGGTTTGCACTACCTCCGGGAACTGCAGCTTCTTCCCCCATGATTTGGGAGTTTCCAGCAGGTTGGATTTGGGCCTCTTTAAAATGACTGGTGTTGCCTTTCGTTGATGAAACTAACTACCCTGTTTGCCCCTCTGCCAGCTGCTCTCTTTCTACACCTCTGCCACTCCAGTGTGTCAGCAAGGGACAGCAGGACCTTGTCATGGTGCCACCTATTGTGTCCTTGCGTTAAAGCTGTTTTGCATTCTGACAGTATGTGTGCCAGTGAGCCCCGCTGACCACAATGCTTGCAGCTAGGGTCCTCTCTCAGCCTCCATGTGTACAGCTGTGATGATGTAGGGAGAGTCATACATGGACAGCTGGTGGAAAGAAATGCAGAAGGGCTCCAGTCTCCAAAGCTCGGCTCAAATTACCTTGCACTTGGGAAGATTCTATTTCGGCCAGGCGCCCCATGACCCCAACACTGCCTTCCATAACCGCCTTTCGGCCTCATAGTTCGGTACTTCTGCCTGCACCATGTCACACCTACCCCTTGCACTTGCATTCCCCCATCATTGGAAGGGTGCTGAGCCGAGGTCTTGCTATGTCAGGCATGGGTTGCTAATGATGTCTCTCAATAGCAGGGAGCTCACTTCCTGGCCTGTGGCTGAGTTGGCAGCCCACTTACAGCCTGATCTTGTTGTGACTCCTACTTAGCTTGTTAGCTTGTCTTTGGAGACCCTCAGTCTTCACACTTTGCCACCTTGAACTCCTCCACTACCAATGACAAGATGAGCTGTAACTGGCCTGATTTTATGTAGAGCCCCACTGATGAAAAACCTGGGGTTCCCCAGCCACCTCCGTAGGGGCTTGTTGACTTTCTTCTTGACGCTGTCTACAGTGGTGATGGGGAGCTCGCACACCATGAAAAGCAGAGCATCTTGAATGCCAAGTGACTGAACCTTCTTGACCAACCTCCCATCAGGGATCTTGTCAAGTACCTTGCTAAAGTCCATGTGGACAACATCCACTTCCTTGCCTTCATCCATTTCCCTGGTAATTTCATTGAGAAACTCTATATGATTGGTTAGACATGGCCTGCCATGCATGAAGCCATGCTGACAATCCTTAATCAGTCCATGTCTAACCACATAGTCATATGTCCGGTCCTTTAGAATACCTTCCAATAACTTTCCCACTGCCAATGTCAGGCTCACTTGCCTATAACTTGGTTTATTTTTAAAGCCTTTCTTAAACAGCGGAACAACTTTGCCTCCTGCAGGATCCATGGGAACCCCTTGTCAGACCCTGGGGATTTATCCACTCTGACTTGCCTCAAGACAGCAACACCTCCTCCTCTGTAATCTGTATAGAGTCCATGAAGTTGATACTGTTTTGCCTTACTTCTATAGACATCGTGCCCAGCTCCTGAGTAAATACGGATGCAAAAAATGCATTTTAAACCTCCCCCATCTCTTTTGGCTCTACACAAGGATTACCATTCTGGTTTTCCAGAGGACCATCTTTGCCCCCTTGATATCCTTTTGCTCTTAACATATCTGTCGAATCCCTTAGGATTCTCCTTCACGTTGTCTGCTAAAGCATCTGTTACATTTTATAACTTCAATACATTAGACTAATTCAAAGGAAGACACAGAAAGTCCAAAATGCAGGTCTAGCTTCATCTTTACTTAAAGGGAGGAGATATGATGACGTATGCAATTAATATATTTTTACATATAACTGGTAATTAATTATTTAAACCAACAAGAATGCTTAATCAATATACACAAAATTACTCAAATATTATTGAAATTTCAAATACACAGACTCCATCCTGCTTAGCTATCAACTCCAACTCAATGTAGAATAAATCTCAACTATATACGCAGTATATTATATAATACAGCTACTATACACAAACATCAACAGCGTAATAAATTTTGAATTGTCCCATTCAGGCTTAAAGGTTTAATCACGGTATAGGATTTCTTATTCTTGTGGGATAACGTTTTTCCAGACAAGCGAGACCATTCTGCTTGGCCAGCAACGTGGCAAATTCTGGAGCACAAGTCTTCAAGACTATTGCTGGGATTTTGTCTGGGCCCATAACCTTTGCAGTATCCAGTGTTTTCAGCCGTTTCTTGATATCATGTGGAGTGAATTGGATTGGCTGTTTACTGACATCTGGGATGCTGGGGACTTCTGGAGGAGGCCGAGCTGGATCATCTACTCAGCACTTTTGACTGAAGATTGCTACAAATGTCTCAGCCTTATCTTTTGCACTGATGTGCTGGGCTCCTCTATCACTGAGGATGGGGATATTTGTGGCTGGATGTGGCAGGACTACAGAGCTTAGATCTGATCTGTTGGTTGCGGGACCACTTAGCTCTGTCCATTACTTGCTGCTTATGGTATTTGGCTTGCAAGTATTGAGGCTTTACCAGGGTGACATCTCATATTGAGCTATTCCCGGTGTTGTTCTCGGCATGCCCTCCAGCACCCTTCATTGAACCAGGGTCGATCCCTTGGTGGGAAATGTTAGAGTGGGGGATATGCCAAGCCATGAGGTTACAGTTTGCAGTTGAGTACCATTCTGCCACTGCTGATGGCCCACAGCGCCTCATAGATGCCCAGTCTTGGGCTGCTAGATCTGCTCAAAGTCTATCCCATTTTGGACAGTGGTAGTAACACACAACACGGTGGAGGGTTTCTTCAATGTGGAGATGGGATTTACACAATTGAGAGGGGATCTCCACAAATACTGTGCAGTGGTCACTTCTACCAATGCTGCCACGGACAGATGCTCGCACGACAGGTGCTTTCTTTGTGCATCTTGATCTTGCGATCATGGATGAAGTCAGCAAATGAACTTCCAGAGGTGGTGTAGATGGGGTTAGTAGCTGAAAATGTGACTGACATTCAGTTCACTACAATAACTGAATGGTGCAGGGATATTAAGAGGCTAAAAATAAATGGAGACCATTAAAAACATTGCAACTTGTTCATTTAACTTTCTCATTATATTAAAATGTTAATTTCTCATTATATTCTGTCTTTTATGCATTAGCCTCACCCTGTGTAGTATTACCCAATGTAAAGTCTGATATCATCTAGCAGTTGATTAAGAAATTTGCTAATCCAAGTCTTATTATGAAAGCTGAACACAACTCTTGTGTTTCTAGTGCTTTGTTTTACAATTCCCACTGATCTTCCAAACACATTAGTTTACGCTGGATGTCAGCACACCATACACCTTCTTAAGCAACCTATCAACTTGCACAACAACACATCTGCATCCATCTGCAGCAACACACACAAAATGCTGGAGGAACTCAGCAGATCAGGCAGCATCTATGGAAAAGAGCAAGCAGTCGACGACTTGGGCCGAGACCCTTCTTCAGAGATCCATCTGTCGCCCCTGTGTTGAGACATGAAACTCAACACCTTCCAACTCATGGACCACGGATGACATTTAAAAAATAATCATGACTGTGACTCAAGGTATGCTGCACACAAGTTACTTCCACAGAGAACAGTTTGATAAATAGCCATGCTATCTGTTTAAGTAGTGACACAGTGAAGTGAATAACAATATACTGGACAGCAGGGAGCTCACCTAGTGGGCTTTGAAACAGTGTAATGAGCATATCTTTTAAACAACATTGTGTGGATGAAATCTTCCCAGCCTCAAGACAGGATAATGCATTACCTCCAATGAAAATGACAGATGGGCTAACCTACTGCTGTCTGCGATGCGTCTCCTCCCAAAGCTGAATTTCTCCACCATTACTTGACACTAGACCATAGAAAAAATCCAGATACAGGCCATTGAGCCCACAATATTGCTGCTGTCCATGATGCCAACGTAAAATAAACCAGTCTGCCTGTGCATGTTCATTATCCCTGCATTTACTGAATCTAAATGCCTCTTAAACATCTACTTCCACCACCCTGGGCAGCACAACCCAGGCACCTACCACCCTCTGCATAAAAAAATCTTAACCCTGTATATTTCCTTTAAACCAGCCCCTCTTACATTGAAGTTAAATTCCCGTATATTTGACATTTCCACGCTGGAAAAAGGCTTTGACCCTCCAAATGCTTGGAAAAACAGCCCTTCTAAGAAATTGGTGAGTCACACATTTGGTGGCGCACTCTAAGCAAAAGCTCAGAACAGCCTGTGACATTAGTGACGATGAGAGTTAACTGCGGGTTTGATGGAACTCTGTTAAGGTTGTTTGTGATGATGTCACATGATCAGTGTGTACCACGTGACCACCATTTCTGAACACTGCTGTGACAAACTTTCTTCAGTGCTGTGTCAAAGTGTTCTTCAGCTCCAATCACTAGTTTGCCCCATTTATTTTTATTATTTCTTTTATAATAACAGCCCTGCACTTTTTCTTGATTTAAAATTTGAAGGTAATGGGACAGGAACAAAGCAAAACACTGCAGATGTTGACTATCCAAAAATTTCTGCCACCTGTGAGGAGTTTGCACGTTCTCCCTGTGACCACATGTGTTTCCTCAGGGTGCTCCAGTTTCCTCCCATAGTCCAGAGACGTACTGGTAGGTAGGTTACCTGGTCATTGTAAATTGGCCCGTGATAAGGCTAGGATTAAAATTGGTAGACTGGTGGCTCAAAGGGCCAACTCCACACTGTATCTCAATAAATAAATAAATTGAATGAGGGAGTTAATATGAGGGGGGATAATACTAAGGTGATTGGAGGGAAGTATAGACAGGATGTAGGAGGTACGTTTTTCACAGTGTGTGGTAGGTGCGTGGAACGGGCTGCCAGGGGTGGTTGTGTTGCCTTTATGGCATTTGTTTAGTTTATAATATTATCACTTTAGTAATTCGTTTGTTAGCATTTTTTAGTTAAAGTTAGGATTGTTTAAAGTAAATTCGTTGTCTGTGATATATCGCGGCATGCGATGACATCTAGTTTTGCCGCATCTTGTGGGAAAATACCGGTTTGGAGAAACGGGAAGGAGGGGGCTCACATGTGCAGGATCAGCGCAAGAAAAGTTTTCTTTCTACGCACTAGAAACATAGTGAAGCAACGCCGTAAGTTCATGAGATAATCGATATGTTGAATTAAAATGTTAATGCTGATTCTGTTAAAAGTAATGACGGTTGATAAGGTTTATGTTTTCGTTAGTTAAAGAGTTGCGGATAGTTTGTGTTGAAGTGTATTTAAAGCAGTCAATGGCGTAGGTAGATTCTGACTGTATGTTGCACTTTAATGTAATGTAGTTGTTGTAGTTTTACTTTTGCAAGTATTCACGATGTAAATGTGATATCAAGAAGGAAACAAATACAGTACAAATTTTGTATTGTTTTATCAACAGTTTTCACCATACGTTAATGTGGAAGAGTGAACAGTAAACGGTTAATCTTACTGCGATCCTGTTTTCATTGACTACGGTTTACCTCAGTGTTTAGTTCAGAGTTCCCTTACACCTGAGCGAGAACACTACAGTGGTGGTAGTGACAGATATAATAGGAACATTTAAGAGACTCTTGGATAGGCAAATGAATGAAAGAAAAATGCAGGGCTAGGCAGAGAGAAAGGCTAAATTAGTCTTGGAGTATGTTAAAAGTTCAGCACAACACTGTGGGCCCAAGAGCCTGTATTGTGCTGTACTGTTCTATCTTCTAAGAGTGAGAAATGAATCCAGCACTCTGGGCCATTACCTTTTGTCAACACACTACTGAAAACTCATTGATCTGAATTGTTAGTGTTGAGTTCTCTGCAAGGTTCCTGAGATAAGGATCAATGTTTGATTACTTCAGAGTGTCATGTTCCTCAGCAGCTTCTAGTGCAAGCCTCTCAGTTCCAGGGAAATTAGCAATGGTTACTGAAGACTAGCCTTGCCAGCAATGCCCATATACTACAAGTGGGAACAAGAGTGGGTTTGATGGCTCTGGGCCTGTACTCGCTAGAGTTTAGAAGAATGGGGGTGGGGGGAATCTCATTAAAACATATCGAATATTCAAAAAGCCTAGATAGAGTGAACATGGAGAGGATACTCCCTGCAGCGTGGGCAAGTCTAGGACCAGAGGGCACAGGCTCAGAAAACAAAGATGTCTCCTTAGAACAGAAATAAGGAGAAATTTCTTTAGCAGAGGGTGGTGAATCTGTGGAATTCATTGCCACAGATGCTTGTGGAGGCCACGTCATTGGGTATACTTAAAGTAGAGGTTGATAGTTCTTGATTAGTAAGGGCATTAAAGGTTACGGTTAGAAGGCAGGGGAATGATGTTGAGATGGATACTGAATCAGCCAGGTTGGAATGGTGGAGCATTCTCGGGTGACCTAATTCTGCTCCTATGTCTTATGTTCTTATAAACACAAGAAATTCTGCAGATGCTGGAAATCCAAAGTGACACAAACAAAATGCTCGAGGAACTCAATAGGTCAGACAGCATCTAGGGAAATGAACAAACAGTTGACGTTTCCAGCCAAGACCCGTCTTCAGGGCTGGAAAGGAAGGAATCTAATAGGAGATTAGAGTGGACCATAAGAGAAAGGGAAGGAGAAGGGATACCAGGAGTGGTGATAGGCAGGTGAAAAGATGTAAGAGGCCAAAATGTGGAACAGAGGAAGAGGAAATGTGGAGAGAAATATATTTTTACCGGAAGGAGAAATCGATGTTCATGCTATCAGGTTGGAGGCTACCTTCATGGAATATGAGAAGTGGCCTTATTGTGACACAAGAGGAGGCCATGGACAGATATTTTGGAATTGGAATAGGAATCAGAATTAAAATGCTTGGTCACTGGCAAGTTCCACTTTTGGCATATGGAAGGGAGGTACTCAAAAAGTGGTCTCCCCACGTTACGGTGGGTCCCAGCAACATAGAGGAGGCTGCATCAGGGAGTATCAGACACTATAGCCAACCCCAGAGAATTTGCAGGTGAGGTGTTGCCTCACCTGCAAGGACTGTCTGGGGCCCTGAAAGGAGGTGAAGGAGGAGTTGAATTGGAAGGTTTACCAAGCTAGCTGCTTGGAGGGATAAATGCCAGGAAGGAGATTAGTGGAAAGGGTTTAATGGGAAAGGGAATCAGGGAGGGAGCGTCCCCCACAGAAAAGGGTAGAAGGGAAGTGATGGGGAGGTAAAGATGTGTTTGCTGGTGCAGTCCCTTTGGAGATGGTGGAAGTTACAGAGAATGGTGTGTTGGATGCAGGGGTTCATAGGGTGATAGGTGAGGTCAAGAGGAACTCTATCCTTGTTAAGGCAGTGAGAAGATTGATGAGCACAGGTGTCCAGGAAATGGAGAAGGTGCAGATGAGGGCAGCATCAACGGTGGAGAAAGGGAAACCCCGTTCTTTGAAGGAAGAGAGTATCTCAGATGTCCTGGAAAGGAGAGCCTCATCCTGGAAGAAGATGCGCTGGAAATGAGATAAAGGAATAACATTTTTACAAGAGACAGAGTGGTAAGAGGTATAATCAAGATGGCTGTGGGTATCGGTAGGTTTACAAAAGATGTTTGTAGGTAGTTTGTCTCCAGAAATGGAGACAGAGTGATTGAGGAAGGGGATGGAGGTATCAGAAAATGCCTAATAGTCTTATGATCTTTTTGTGCTTTTCTTGCACACTGTTCATACAATGCATTGAGGTAGAGCAAGGTAAAACAATAACAATGTAGAATATAGTACCACAGCTACAGAGATAGTGCAGTGCAGGTAAACATTAAAGTGCAAGATCACAACGGGGTAGATCATAAGATCAAGAGTTCCTTCCAGTATGTTGTGAAAAAATAATAATGAAAGGGATTAGCTTTACCTCTTTAGATCAGACCAGCTTTTCCCCACCTCCATCTGCCTTTAGTCTTTCAAACACTAATCCAAATAACTCATATTTTATATCCCTTAATCCTTGACTACAGGCTGTCCCAATGCATATTTCTGCCATCTGGAAGAAGGTATTGGAGACTCAGGTCCCACACCACCATTCAAGCGTAAAACAGCAGGACAGAAGCTGTCCTTAAGCCTGGTAGTAGGACAACAAATGGGGCCAGTCTCGGAGTTTAGATGCTCTAACTCTCTGGAATATGGATAGATGGCACGACTCCTTTAAAGATTCAGGCCTACCTCATCAATTGGTGGCCATGTTTTGCCACAAGGATTTTAATATTTAAAGAGCACCTGAACTGAGGTTCGGGGGTCAATCGTCAGCTCAACTTTGGATTCTCGTCTAGGTCTAAAACCCTGTCTTCATTTTGGTCTTGTATCATGTCTCAATCCTAGTCTTGGATAGTCCAGCCCTTGGGTCCAAACCATCCTCACGTAGGTCTGTCATCACAGTTTCTTGCAGTCAGGTGCAGATCAATTGCCATCTCAAGATATTATGCATACAGATAGGATAAAAATTGGTAATGGACAACTGGGATATGCCAAATCTCTTTAGTCTCATGAAGAATTACAGGAATTGGTGAGCTTCCATGACCATGATATCAATGTGGTTGGACCAGGCCAGACTATTGTTGATGTTTACTCCAAGGAACACAAAGCGCTCAAACAAGGCACTGTTTCACAGAAGGACTGGGAGTCTAGCACCGCTACACTCGCGTGGTGCCCCACAGCAGCTTAGCTGTTAGCACAATGCTATTACAGCTCAGGGAATTTGGAGTTCGAAGTTCAAATCTGGCGCCGTCTGTAAGCAGTTGGTACATTCTCCCTGTGGTTTCATGAATTTCCACCAAAAGTAGGTTAGCAGGTTAAAATAAATACTGTCGATCTGTTTCTCTCTAACAGTTTCACTGTACTGGATTACCTGGTGATTGTCACTTTACTGTGTAGTGACACAGCTGACAGAGCCCTGCCTCACTACACAGAGACCCATGTTCAATCCTGGCCTCAGGTTTTATCTGCGTGGGGTCTGCACATTATCCCTGTGACTGCATACGTTTCCTTCCTCATCCTAAAGACATACGGTTTGGTTGGTTAATTGCCCACTGTGAATGCCCCCAGAACAGCAGATTCTGGGGAGCATCTGATGAAGATGTTGGGAGAGAACAAAATCGGTGTATTGAGAGGATTGGTATAAATGGGTGGTTTATGGCTGACTCAGTGGGCCATGAAATTTCTGTGTTGTATCTCTCTATGATTCCACAGTTCATTGTCCATACTTTACAAATAAATCAATGTCATTTGGCTTGGTATTTGTATGGAAAATATAGAAATAAAGGAAAATTCAGAGTGCATAGACAAAAATTTGGCAGAGGATTTGACTTAGCTGGAACCAAAGCCATAATTTAAAAGGCTTTAAATTCCGGGGTCTGTGTCTAAGCATAACCATAAAGTCTCAGAGATGAATTTGGGCCATTTAGCTATTCTAGTCTGCTCCACCATTTCGTCATGGCCGATTATTTTTTCATCCTCATTCTCCCACCTCCTTGTAACCAATGGCACCTCTACCAATTGAGAATCTCTCAATTTCTGCCTTAAGTATAGAATTAAAGATAAAGATTAAACATTATGTTTATTTATCATATGTACATCAAAACATACAGCAAAATGTGTCATTTGGGTCAATGGCAAACAGTCTAAAAATGTGCTGAGGGACAGCCTGGTGGTGTCACCACGATTCTGGCTCCAGCATAGCATGTCTGCAACCTATTAACCCTCACCTGTACATATTAGGGAAGTAGGAAGAAACCCATGCAGTCACTGGGGAGATCATACAAACTCCTGCCAGATGGCAACGGGAACTGGACACCGATCATTGGTGCTGTAATGGGATATTACGCCTGCCACTATGCCACCATGCCACCCCAATGATTTGGCACCAGATTCCATAGCTTGAGCAGCTGAAGAAAGTCTCTTCATCTCAGTTTTAAAGAGACACCCCTCTAATCTGGGGCTGTGCCCTTAGATCCTAGACTCTCCTACTAATGGAAATATCCTTGAGCATTTGAATCGCATTATAATGTTGTCCTTTACCTTGGAAAGATTTGAATGTAGTTTTGCTTAATTAGGTCCTCAGACCAAAATATTCATTGCACACAAAAACATTTATCATCCGCTAAAAGAGCAAGGAAACAATTGAGATAATCATATTAGAAATATTGAACTCTATCTTGTTCTGGTTAATGTATTCCAACATTACACTGGCTATATTTCAGGAGTTCAGAGTTTAAATAAATTCATTATCAAAGTACTTACATGTCACCAGAAACTGAGATTCATTTTCTTGCTGGCATTCACTGTAGAACCAATGAAAAACTACACACAAACACAAACCAACAAGCAACCAATGTATAAAAGAAGATGATCTGTGCAAATATAAAATAAAACAAATACTAAATAAATAAATATTACTGAGAATATGAGTTGTAAAGACTTTGAAAGGTCTTTGAAAGTGAATCAGTAGGTTGCGGAATCAGTGTTGAGATGACTGAGCAATCCACACTGATTCATTGAAGGGTAATAACTGTTCCTGAATCTGGTGGTGTGGGTCCTGAGTCTCCAGTGCCTCCTTCATTGGGACACCCTGTAGTCAAGGATTGAGGGATATAAAATATGAGTTATTTGGATTAGTGTTTGAAAGACTAAAGGCAGATGGAGGTGGAGAAAAGCTGGCCTGGTCTAATGTGGTAAAGCTAATCCCTTTCTTTGTTATTTTTTCACAACATACTGGAAGGAACATGTCAAGCTAAGGTGTGTGCGCTATACAGACGCAGCATGGAGCCAAAGCTCAGTTTGGTGAGATCTGAATAACCATTCACAGAGCAGGTGGATTAACAAAGGGACATGGCTAGTACTGCTGTATCCATGGTAATTACAGCTTCACCCCAAGGAGTCCTTTCATGAAATAGAAACAACTTCAGTGACTTTGGAGAAAGAAGACGCCACAGTGTGCAGGACAAAGAACACAAACTCTGCTTTCCTATCAAAATGTTGAAATGCAAACAAATGAAATACAAAAATAAAACACTGCAGATTACAGAAATCAGAAACAATTTGTTTTAAAAGTGCTGGCACTATTCAGCAATAAGGCAGCATCTGTAGAGGGGTAAGCAGAGTTATATTTCATGATGATGACCCTTATTATTATTATTAGCAAAATCAAACTATCCAATAATTGTTTAATATGCTTTTAATTTTAATTGGTGCTCAGATAAAACAGTTCAGGAATATACATAAATAACACTAATAAAAATCTAGCATAATCACTTTAATCACTTCCTTGCTCTTGTGCTTGCTTCTCACTCCTTATATCGTTCACGATGGGTTTCAGCTTTGCTTTCTTTCCACTGCACTCTCTGGTCTCTCTTTTGTGCATACCAAACTCACTTTTTCATTCTTTGTTTCTTTTTCAAACATCCTCTTATTCTCTTCTCCCCTTCAGCGTACATCTGACAGATAAAGTTAATCTTTATCTTTTGGTTATAAGCAGAGGCTAATGGGTTCTTGATTAGTAAGGGCATCAAAGGTTATAGGGAAAAGGCAAGAGAATGGGTTTGAGAGGGATAATAAGTCAGTCATGATTGAATGGTGAAGAAGACTCGATGGGCCAAATAGCTTATTTCTACTCCTATGTCTTAATAAGAATATGTTACATTAGCTATTAGTGAGCACCAATGAAGTCATTGTTGTTATATTTCCTGGGAAGTTTTAAACCATGTAGACACAAATGTTAAAGATTAACAAAATATCTACTGGAGCAATTCAGTGGTCATCTGTGGGGTGGGGGGGGGGGGGGGCTAGAAATTGTCAATGTTTCAGGTCAGACCCCTGCGTGAAAGAGTGCAGGCAGGAAACTGAATGGGTAAATTGATCATTTGTGTTGTGATTGTGATCAAAGTCAAAGTCACCAGAGAGACACGGAACCCGGTGATATGGAAGTCCTTATTCAACACAGCAAGCTGACATTCTTCTGGAGTTCCTCTTGGTAGGGTCTCACAAACTCAAAGGTACATCACATTTTATAGCCTTAAGATCAATAGTAACAGGAAGTGATTCAATACAATTTTAATAGTTACAATGACGTCGTTTGCTTTGGTTTGATAATGCTCCCTTTGAATTGTATATCTACAGTGGGAGGCACTTCAGAATGTTCAAGTACCATGCTGGGACAAGCTAATTGACGTGATAATATCAGTCTGATCTGCAAGCTTCCTTGAAATTGCTCAGAATGGTGTGAATTACTTACGCCTTTAATTGCTTGGATTGATTCAGGCCAATTAACACAGCCCCATTGTCTTAACATTTGGCTGATGCATATGCAAACATCCCATAGTCACCCTTTCCCACACTATTTCTCTTAGGAGCATGAGAAATTCTGTAGATGCTGGAAATCCAAGGCAACACATAAGAACTGCTGGAGGACCTCAGCAGACCCGGCAGCATCTCTAGAAGAGAGTAAACAGTCAATGTTTAAAACTGAGACCCTTCATCAGTGATCTGATGAAGGGTCTCAGTCTGCAACATCGCAGGCCATTTCTCTTAGACTGTGGGCCAGCCAGTGTTCCACAGACAGTATTGTTTATTTGCAAGGGTATGCTTTTAACTTCAATTTACTGTTTGTAATTTACAATGCACATTAAGACCTGAAAACTGGCTGTTGTTTAAATTAATATAAGAATATAAGACATTGGAGCAGAATTAAGCTATTCAGCCCATTGAGGCTGCCCTGCCATTCCATCATGGCTATTCCAGATCCCACTCAACCCCATATACCTGCCATCTTACCATATCTCTTGCTGCCCCAACCAGTCAGGAATTCATCAACTTCCGCTTTGGATATACACATGGACTTGGCCTCCACTATGGTTATATAGTTAATTATATTATTAAAAAAATTGACATCCACTACCAAGACAAAGCTGGTTGGTAAAAGAAAAAACAAGAGAAAAAAAAGAGTACTTTACCATATAGTGTTTTATAATAGCCCAGATCTATATTTTAATAACAATAACAATTCAAAGCTTTTTAAAGTAGTTCAGAAAGAGACCCCATAGCGTTTGAACATTTTGGTTAGAATCAGAAATTGAACAACGAATCTTCTCTAAATTTAAACGTGACATAACATCACATAACCATTGAGCATGTGTATGTGTGGGGGGGGGGGGGAAACCTCCTTCCATTTAAGCAAGGTCGCCCTCCCAGCCATAAGAGAAATAAAAGCCAGTACCCACAAATGAGAAGGCTTCAAAATTGTAGTTCTTTCCTCAACAATACCAAATAAGGCAGTCAAAGGATTGGGCTTAAAATTAACTTCAAAAAGTACAGAAAAAGTTTGGAATACAACTTTTCAATATTTTTCAAGGCTCAAACATGAACAAAATGTATGAATTAATGAAGCCACTCCATTATTACATCTATCACAGTAAGGAGATATATCTGCAAAAAAACAAGACAGCTTGTCCTTAGACGTACGAGCCCTATGTACCACTTTAAATTGTAGGAGGGAATGACGGCTACATAATGATGAAGAATTAACCATTTTGAAAATAGCCCGCCAGGTCTCATCAGATAATGAAGTCTGTAAATCCTTTTCCCAATCTTTTTTAATTTTGTCTAAAGGAGCCATTCTCAATTCCAACAACAGACCATAAACATAACGTATTGAGCCATTATCAAAAGGTTTCAAATTAAAAATTACATCTATTATGTTCTTATCTGGTCTGGAAGGGAATATATGTAGTTTAGATCTTAAAAAATCTCTAATCTGTAGATATTGAAAAAAGTGGGTATTTGATAGGTTATATTTCGCTAAGAGCTGCTCAAAAGAAGAAAGAGTCCCTCAAACAAACAGATCCTGAAATCATTTAATGCCTAATCTATTTCATTCTCTGAAAAAACAGATGGTTTAAAAAAAATTAGAAAAAATAGGACTAGAAAGGGAAAATCTCAATAAACCAAAATGTTTTCTAAACTGTAGCCAGATCCTCAAAGTGTGTTTAACCACCAAACTGTCAATTAATTTATTTCAAGATAAAGGAAGAGAGGATCCAAGAAGAGAAATAATAGAAAATTTTGTAACAGATTTGGCTTCCAAAAAGACCCATATTGGACAATCCTCACAGCTAATATAATATAACCAGAATGTAAGATTTTATATGTTAATTGCCCAATAACATAACCTAAAATTGGGTAGAGCAAGGCCTCCATTCTTTTTAATTTCTTGAAGGTGGGCTTTATTTAATTGGGGTTTTCTTTTCTTCCATATATAGGAGGAAAGAACTGAATCTAGAGAATCAAAACAAGACTTAGGAATAAAAATAGGTACGGCTTGAAAAAGGTATATAAATTTAGGTAAAATATTCATTTTAATAGAATTGATTCCACCATGATAAAGACAGAGGCGTCCAATTAGAAAGTGTCTTTTTCACATAATTCATTAAGGTTAGAAAGTTTTCTTTGAAAAGATCTTTATAATTCTTAGTGATTGTTGCACCCAAATATGTAAATTGTTTTCTTACAATTTTAAAAGGAAGGTTAATATCGGCTGGTATCAAATTATTTAAAGGAAACAATTCACATTTATATCCTGAAAACTGACTAAAATTAGTCAGTAAAAGAAACATAGAGGGTAAAGAAATTGTAACATTAGATATAAAAGCAATAGGTCATCAGCATGAAGCGAGACTTTATGAATAGTCCCTTTCCTTAACATAACGGTGCTATCTTTAGACTCTCGAAAGGCAATTGCTGAAGGTTCTAATACCAAATCAAAAAGCAAAGGACTCAACGGACATCCTTGCCTGGTTCCACGTTGGAGATTAATTGGTTTAGAAATCTGAAAATTAGTAAGGACCCGAGCAGAGGGAGATACGTAAAGTAATTTAATCCATGAATAAAATTTGGCCCAAAATTAAATTTTTCTAAGGTTCTAATAGGTAATTCCATTCAACTCAATCAAAGGCCTTCTCCCCATCCAAAGAAATCACACATTCTGATATTTCCTTAGCTTGAAAATGCATAACATTTTACAGTCTCCGTATATTAAAATGGGAATATCAATTTTTAATAAATCCTGTCTGATCATCAGATATTATAGAAGGTATAATATTTTCGAGTCTATGGGCCAGAACTTTAGATAGGATCTTAGCATCAACATTGAGTAAAGAGATTGATCTATATGAAGAGCATTTAGTGGGATTTTTATTCTTTTTAAGAATAAGCGAAATGGAAGCTTCATAAAACCTACCCACCTTGAAAGAATCAGTAAGGGTAGAACATAAATAAGGTATAAGCAATGAAGAAAAAGCATTATAAAATTCTCCAGAGAATCCGTCAGGTCCTGGAGATTTCCCAGAATGCAATGAACGTATAGCCTCAGTGATTTCCTCCTGAGAAATAGGTTGATCCAACTGCTTTGAATTATCAACCGAAAGTCCAGGAATATTTAATTGGTCTAAAAAATTGTTTGTTTAAAATTATCTTTAACAGAATCAGAACTATTCAATTTAGAATAAAATTCTCTAAAAGTGTCATTTATTTCAAAATGTTCAGTTGTCATATCACCATTGGTTTGCAAGTTTCTTTAATTTGCCATTTAGCTATAGAGGTCTTCAATTGATTAGCCAATAGTTTACGAGTTTTTCTCCATGTATATAGAATTGGCTTCTATCTTTTAAAAGTTGGCTTTCAATTGGATACGTTATAAGAAGATCATATATAGTTTTAATTTCAATATGTGTTTTGTAGAGTTCAGGGTCTGATGCCAAAGCGTATTTCTGGACTAATTGTTTTAATTGATTAACTAAATCAGTTCACTCTTTATTAGCTTTTTTCTTAATATGTGCAGTATATGAGATAATTTGTCCTCTAATATATGCCTTAAAAGCATCCCAAATGATTAGAAGTTTCTTCCAATGCATTTTCTTCAAAGAAAAGAGTAATTTGATTCTCCAGAAATTTTAAAAAGTCCTTATCAGATAACAAAGTTAAATTAAAACCCCAGGATCTGTTCATATGAGTGAAACCAGGAAGCTTTAAAGATAGAAATACAGGAGAATGGTCGGATAGAGCTATTATTTTATATTCAGTGGATTGAACTAACGGAATCATTTGACTATCAATAAAAAAAAACAATCCTGGGAAAGGAATGATGAACATGAGAGAAGAATGAATACTCCCTTTCTGCTGGGTGAAAAAACACCAGATATCAACAATATCACACTTCGTTGGAAAGGATTGAATAAATAAAGCTGATTTATTAGGTGTGGCTGATTTAAGAGAAGAATGATCTAATACTGTGCCTAGACAACAATTAAAATTTCCTCCCATCACTAAAGAATAAAAACTCAAATCTGGAAGGAATGAAAAGAAATGCTCAAAAAATCCTGGGTCATCCATATTGGGGGCATACACATTAGCAAATACAATTAATGTATTATCTAGTTTCCCTGACACTATGACAATCACCCATTAGGATCAGAGACAACTTTATGTTGAACAACAGAAATTGTATTATCTATAAAAATCGAGACCCCTCAAGATTTTGCTCTGAGTGAAGAATGAAATTGTAGATCCCTCCACAGATTAAAAAGGTGTACATTATCATAACTACGTATATGCATTTCTTGTAGAAAAATAATGGGGGCCCTTAACTTTTTAATATAAGCAAAAATCTTATTCTGTTTCACAGGATGGTTTGACCCTTTCACATTAAAACTGAATAAATTAATATTTCGATCCATTATAAATTCTAATTAACGGAAGAGTTAAAAGGTCTGCCATAAATTATTAGAACCAGAGAATGAACCATAAAATAAGGTACTCAAACAGAAAATTTGGATGGTAGCCCAACCCAACTTCCAGAGAAAAATGAAAAAAGAAACCCCACCCCCTCTCCCAAAGCCAAAAAGCCGGCCAAAGAACAGTCAGTATGCTAAACCCTGAAGACAACCCTCCCAAAGAATTCCTGCTGGTAACTCCAATCACCCAAAGTTATTATGTTCCTACCAAGACAAAACAGAAAGAAAACTTAGATCAAAAATCCAAAACATAAGAGGATTCATTTTAACAATTACATATATATATATATAGAAAAACCTCAAAAAGAATAATGTAGAAAAAAAATCAAAGAAAATATCAAAAAAACAAGATATATAAACAGTCAAAACATAGGTTTATTAAAACCTTATTCGATCCAACATTAAAAAGATAATTGCTCTTGTAAGAGATATAACACAATTAATCTTCTGCTTTCAAAAACTTCTGTGAATGTTCAACCGATCCCAGCCATTTCTGCACACCATTTTTCAGAATGATTCTAAGATGTGCAGGGAAGCAAAGGGAGGGCTTAAACCCTTTATTATAAAGCAGCGACATGACCTCTTTGTACTTAGCACATTCAGCCATAACTTCCAGTGTATAATCTTCCACGAATCTAATCATCTTCCCATTGTAATCGATCATTCCTTCTCGACGGGCATGATGGATTAAAAACTCCTCAGTACAAAATTCGTGAAAACATAAAATGACTGATTTAGGATGCTCTCCCAGCTTTGGTTTGGGGGGGTGCCAGTGACCGGTGGGTGTGGTTCAACTTAGGCACAGACGGCAATAAATCAGGGAATATCTGCTTCAGAAAACTTGCAAAGAACTCAGTGGGGCAGGCACCTTCAAATTGATTCTTTAAGACCCAGAATACATAGGTTGTTCCTTCTGCTTCTGCTTTCCAGGTTGGTAATCTCCTTTGTTAATTTTTCATTGGATAATGATAATTTTTTGCAGCACTGACTCATGTCTTCTAAGTCTGCTTCCAGTATCGACAAAGTTCCTTTATTCTCCTTAATTTGCTTTTCATGTTCGATTAGAGTTTGTTGAATAGTGTCCAGCTTAACATTAAGATGTTGAAATTCCTCAGAGAGTTCTGTTCTTTGCTTTTTAAGGAAATCTCTAATTGATTCCAAAGTGGTTGGAGAATCATCTTCTTTTTCTTTTGCAGAGGCTTTAGTCTTTCTCAAAGACATAATAGAGCAATATTAAGATTTATAAGGTTTCAAAAAACTGGTAGTAAACAAAAAGATAGATCAGGTAGGAGCAAGTTCAAAAAGATGTTACCCCATCAGCTGCCAGCAGGGCTCTCTCATGCCTCTGAAATTCCCTTTATGCCATTGCCAAACTGATATATGTGATTTATGCTTCTACCTCTCAAATTGCAGTATGAATTCAATCATATTATGAACACCATCTCCTAAGGGTTCCTTTCCCTTAAGCTCCCTAATTAAGTCTGGATTATTGTACAACACCCAATGTAAGATAGCCTTTTCCTGAGAAGGCTCAAGCTCAAGCTGCTCTAAAAAGTCATCTTGAGGGATTCAACAAATTCCCTCTCTTGCAATCTGACACCAACCTGATTTTCCCAATCTCCTTGCATATTGAAGTCCCCCCATTATGCTCATGACATTACTCTATTACTTGCCCTTTCCAGCTCCCTTTGCAGTCTCAACCTCAGATCTTGGCTGCTATTTGGAGGCCTATATATTATTCCCATAATGACTTTTTTTACCCCTGCAGTTTCTTAACTCCACCCACGAAGATTCAACATTCTCTGACCCTATGCCACCTCTTTCTAAAAATGCAATTCCATCTCTTACCAACAGACCCACACCACTACCTATGCCCTTGTGCCTGTCCTATTGTTACAAAGTATATCCTTTGATACTGTATTACACTCCTAGCTATGACCTTCTTTCAGCCACAACTCAGTGATGCCCACAGCGTCATACCAACCGTCTCTAATTGTGCCACGAGTTCATCCACTTTAATCCGAAAACTACATGCATTTGAATTCAGCACCTTCAGTCCTGTATTCTTTGCCCTTTTGAACTTCGCCTCTATGGTACAATTTAACTCTTTGCACTGTCTGCTTTTTTACCCAGTCATTAGCTTGTCCTTCCTTTCATTCGCAATTACACCCAACATCTACTTGTAAGCCTGCTGGCTCATCCTCAGCTCTATCATACTGATTCCCATCCTCCTGCCATATTAGCTTAAACCACTCCCAGCATCTTTAGCAAACCTGTCAGCAAGGAACATCTGCTGGTGAAGAGCTTTACAAAGCAGGGTGATTTTTGGTGGGAGTCTTCGATTGGAGTTCTGTGCAAATGCAACAGATGTGTTCCAGTGCAGCTCCAGTAAAGAGCTTTAAAAAACCCAGTCTCTATAAAAGAGAGGTATTGCCTAGCAGAGTGGTCATCATGGTAATGATTGTCGTCTGAGTAGTCTGAGTCAGTGTAGTAAGGCTTTGGCTAAACAAGAACAAGCAGAGGCAAAATAAGTAGGTAAGTTCATTCCTTATTTCATACTTCTTTTTTCTTATTTAACTTTTGAGAGAATAGGAGGTATATCTGAAGAGCCAGTGTTCTGTTCTTTGTGTCAGATATAGGATTTCTGGGAGACTACAAGCCTCCCCAATAGCTACATCTTCACTGGATGCTTCGAGATGCAGCTCCTTAAAGACTAGGTGAAGAAACCGGAGCTGCAGCTCAACGACCTTTAGCTTGTTTGGGAAAGTGAAGCAACGATAGACAGGAGCTACAGATAAGTAGTCACCTCAAGGCTACAGGAGACAGATAATGGGCAACTGTCAGGAGGGGGAAGAGAGAACAGCAGGTAGTTGAGAGCACCCCTGTGGCCATGGCCCTCAACAATAAGTACTCCATTTTGAGTACTATTGCAGGGATTTCAACCTACCTGGGAGTAGCAACAGCATCCATGCCTCTGGCAATGAGTCTGGCCCTGTGACTCAGAAGGGCAGGAAACTGAAGAGGATGGCAGCAGTAATAGGGGACTCTATAGGCAGGGGGACAGATAAGCAATTCTGTGGACACAAAAAGCAAACAGGGATAGTAGTTTGCCTCCCAGGTGCTGGCGTCCGTGATGTTCCTGAACACATTCAAAATATCATGCAAAGGGAGGGTGAGGTCCTGAAAACAGAATGCAGTGAGTTAGGAAGGAAGCTGAGAAGCAGGACCTCAAGGGTCACAGTATTCCATAGTAAAGGTATCCTAAAAACAAAATGACACAACCATGGCTAACAAGTGAAGTCAATGACAACATAAATGCCATAGAACATAAGAACATAAGAAATAGGAGCAGGAGTAGGCTATCCAGCCCATTGAGCCTGCCCCACCATTCAATAAGATCATGGATGATCTGTCCGTAATCTCAGCTCCATCTACCTGCCTTTACCCCATAACCCTTAATTCCCTTACTATGTAAAAACTATCTAACTGTATCTTAAATATATTTAGTGAAGAAGCCTCAACTGCTTTCCTGGGCAGAGAATTCCACAGATTCACCACTCTCTGGGATAAACAGTTTCTCCTCATCTCCATCCTAAATCTTCTCCCCTGAATTTTGAGGCAATGTCCCCTAGTTCTAGTCTCACCTACCAATGAAAACAACTTTCCTACTCCTATCTTATCTAACCCTTTCAAAATTTTGTATGCTTCTATAAGATCCCCTCTCATTTTTCTGAATTCCAGAGAGTATATTCCCAGGCAACTCAATCTCTCCTCATAGGTTAGCCCCTTCATCCCTGGAATCAACCTGGTGAACCTCCTCTGCACTGCTTCCAAAGCCAGTATATCCTTCCTCAAGTATGGAGACCAGAACTGCAAACAGTACTCCAGGTGCGGCCTCACCAGTACCCTGTATAGTTGCAGCATGACCTCCCTGCTCTTGAATTCAATCCCTCTAGCAATGAAGGCTAACATTTCGTTTGCCTTCTTAATGACCTGTTGTACCTGCAAGCCAACTTTTTGCAATTCATGAACAAGCACTCCCAAGTCCCTCTACACAACAGCATGCTGCAGTCTTTCGCCATCTAATTAATAATCTGCTCTTCTATTATTCAAAATTAGTGGGAGTCAAAGCATTGGGAATCTTATAAAAACCAACGGAAAGCAACTAAAAAAGTCATTAAGAAGGTAAAGATGGAATATGAAAGTAAGCTAGCCAATAATGTTAAAGAAGATACCATAAGTTTCTTCAGATACATAAAGTGCAAAAGAGAGGTGAGAGCGGATGTCAGACCACTGGAAAATGATGATGGAGAGATAGCAATGGGGAACAAGGAAATGGCTGATGAAATTAATAAGTATTTTGCATGTATTCACTGTGAAGGACACTAGCTGCATGGTGGAAGTTCCAGAGTGCCAGGGATCAGAAGTGTATGAACTTACCTGAAATAGGGAGTAAGTTCTTGGGGAACTGAAAGGTCTGAAGGTAGATAAATCATCTGGACCAGATGATGTACACCCCAGGATTCTGAAAGACATGGCTGAAGAGACTGTGGAGGCATTAGCAATGATCTTTCAAGAATCACTAGATTCTGGAATGGTTCCGAAAGACTGGGAAATTGCAAAAATTTTCCAAGAAAATTTATTACAGGAAAGATACGAGCATGGATAGAGCATTGGCTGATTGGCAGGAGGCAAAGAGTGGAAATAAAGAGCACCTTTCTCTGATTGCTGCCGATGACTAATGGTGTACCTTTTCTGATTGTTGCTGATGACTAATGGTATCCAACAGTGCTGAGACGGATTCTTTTCACGTTATATGTCATTGACTTGGATGATAGAATTGTTGGCTTTGTTGCAAAGTTTGCAGATGATACGAAGATACAGTAGGTGGAGGGGCAGGTAGTTTGAGGAATTAGAGAGACTACAGAAGGACTTGAACAGATTAGGAATATTGAATGCAGTGTCAGAAGGTGTATGGTCATCCACTTTAGTAGAAGAAATAAAGGGTAGATTATTTTCTAAATAGAGAGAAAATTCAAAAATCTGAGGTGCAAAGGGACTTGGGAGTCCTTGTGCAGGATTCAATATAAGTTAATTTGCAGGTTGAGTCTGTGGTGAGGAAGGCATATGTGATTTTAGCATTCATTTCAAGAGGACTAGAATATAAAAGCAAGGATGTAATGTTGATGCTTTATAAAACACTGGTAAGGCCTCACTTGGAGTATTGTGAGCAGTTTTTGTCCCTTATCTTATAAAGGAGATGTTGATACTGGACTGGGTTCACAGGAAGTTCACAAAAATGATTCCAGGATTGAATGGCTTGTCATATGAAAAGTGTTTGAATGGCTCTGGGCATGCATTCACTAGAATTCAGAAGAATGGACTGTGACCTAATTGAAACCTCTCAAATGGTGAAAGGTCTTGATAGAGTGGATGTGAAGAGCATAGTTCCTATGGTGAGAGAGTCTAAGACCAGAGGGCACAGAGTCAAAATAGCGAAGAGTCCTTTTAGAACATGATGAGGTGGAATTTCTTTAGCCTGAGAGTGATGGATCTGTGGAATTCTTTGCCACAAGCTGCTGTAGAGGCCAAGTCTTTGCAAATATTCGAGATTGATAGATTCTTTATTGGTCAAGGCACGAAGGCATATAGGGAGAAGGCAAGAGATTGAGGCTGAGAGGAAAAATGGAACAGTTTGATGAAATGGTGCAACAGACTCGATCAGCCAAATGGCCTAATTCTGTTCCTATATATCTTATGATCTTGTGATCTTTCGTGCATACAGTACTGTGTAAAAGTCTTAGGCACATTTTAAAAAATTCTGTAAAGCAAAAATGCTTTCAAAAATAATGAAATTTAAGTTTTCTAAATATCAAAAAAAATTACTATAAAGAGCAGTAAGCAGTTAAAAAAAACTAAATTAAATCAATATTTGATGTGGCCACACTTTGCCTTTAAAACTGTTTCAATTCTCTTAGGTACACTGTTGTGTAGTTTTATAAGGTTGCTCATAGGTTGTACCAAGCCTGTTGGAGAACTTGCCACAGTTCATCTGCAGACCTTGGCTGCCTCACTTGCTTCTGTCTCTCCAGGCAATCCCAGACAACCTCGATGATGCCAGCATCAAGGCTTTGTCAAGAACATACTATCCGACACAATATAAAAAAGATCTAGGGTGCCAAAGACTTTTGCACAGTACTGTATATGGAATGATCTACCGGAGGAAGAGGTCCAGGCAGCTACACTAGGGGGCAACATGCAAAAACTGCTCAAGGAACTCAGCAAGTAAGGCAGCATCCGGACGTAATGAAGACTTGGCCCAAAATATTTTATTTCCCTCCATAGATGCTGACTGAGCTACTAAATTTCTCCAGCAGTTTGCGCATATTGCTCAAAATTTCCACCATCTGCTGAATCTCTCCTGTCTCAGGCATAATAACAACACTTAAAAGACATTTGGATAGGTACGTGGACAGGAGAGATTCAAAAGGATATGTGCCAAGTGCAGGCAAAATGGAACCAGTTTGCCTGGTGCAAGCCAAAAAAACCTCTTCCTTAATGTCAACAAGACAAAGGAGATGGTTATTGTCTTCAGAACTCACACTTACACCCCCCCCCCCCCCACTTTACACCAGAGGTGCAGCAGTGTAAACTGCACACAGTTTGAAACTCCTGGGAGTGGACATTACATACAACCTCTCATGGTCCCAGAACACGAAGCTCAACAATGCCTCCACTTTCTGAGGAGGCTGAAGGGAGCTGGACTTGGCACATCCATACTCACATCATTCTATAGATGTGCATCCTGACAAGCTGCAGCACTGCTTAGTGCAGAAACCCGCACTGGGGCAGAAAGCAGGTTTTACAGCTGCCCGATTCATAACCAGCACCAACCTACTTGCCATCAAAGACGTCTATACAGAGAAGTGCCAGAAAAGAGCCAGTAACATCATGAAGGATCCCAACCAACCTGCTCGTGGACTGTTTATCCCTCTCCCATCAGGGAGGAGGCTATGCAGCATTCATACCAGGACCACCAGATTCAAATAGAGTTACTTTCCCAAAGCAGTAAGGCTGATCAACACCTCCTCCCACTATCTCCACCATTACTTTATCATTTCCTGTCAGTCACCTTATGTACAGTTTAGCATCATTTTACAGACATACAATCAATGTCTAAGATATCTTGTGTATTTATATTTATTGTGTTTTTTTTATTATTGTGTTCTTTGTCTTTTATGTGCTGCATTGGGTCCAGACTAACAATGATTTCATTCTCCTTTACACTTAAATACAGGAAATGACATTAAATGATCTTGAATCTTAGATGGGCATCTTGCTCTGTATGAATGAGTTGTGCCAAAGGGCCTGTTCTCATGCTGTTTAACTTGTTGACTTTATGACTCCAAGTTTTAATTTGCGGAGAGGAGAGGGTGGGGGGGGGGTGGCAACAAAAGATTTATGTGTGACTGGATGGTGTGTAAGTGTACCCATAGTAACAAAATGGTGTTTTTGTCTGTAACAAAATGAAACCTGTACTGTATCAGAGTGCTTTGCTAAAGGTGTTTGAGCGACATAATGCCAATGGAACCCGAGTCCTTGACAAACTGTAGACCAGCAGATGTGTTACTGCAGGGGTTCTCGGGCGTTTTTATGCCATGGACTAATATCATTAAGCAACAGGTCCATGGACCCCAGGTTGGGAATCCCCGCTTGACTGGAAGAATGCCAAATATACTATTAAGCAGACAAACAGAATGCACCCTGTCCTTGAACTTGTGTGGCTACGCTGTCTGTTTTTTTCAAAGCTATCACTTGCTCTTGTGCAGTGCTGGTCTTCCCTTGCTGCAAGTAAAGTAAATGCATTTATGATTGATCCACTCTGAGTTAATTGTTGTTTGTTATAAGGTAGTGACAGTGAAGTCCAAGAGAGAGTGCAGAGGCTTCAGCTGAGAGAGGCTGCCGAAGGATTGTTAGCTGTAACTGTCTGGAAAGGGTGTAGATACAAGAGGATGGTTAGAACAGAATGGGGAGTGAATAAAAGGGAAAAATAAATGATAAAACTGTGAAATATTTTTAAAAACTAGTGTGTTGGCATAAAGAAGAATGCAGGAAGATACCCAACAGGTAGAGCAGCAACTGTGGGGATAGCAAAACTGAGCTAACATTATGCCAGTGATCATTTATCAGAACTGTTGAATTCTGACACAAAGTAGAAAGGTTGGTTATTAAAGATTGCTGATGTCAATGTTGCGTCTTGAGGACTGCATGGTTTCTAATTGGAGGGTGCTGCCCTGACCTTTTGGTTTACATTGGATTTTGTTTGAATAGTATATTGGGCCAAGGACAGATGGGAGATGAATGGGACTGAGTAAATCAGTGCTCCTATCTTTAGGAATAATCCAAGTTATAGAAGACTATGGACCAAATGCACTTGGTGGGGCTTGTGTAGCGTAGATTAGTATAAGGGTAAGCATAAATAAGGTAGGCTGATGGGCCTGCTTCTGCGCTGTATGACTCTGCAACCCTAATACCATTTCTAGTTTCAATTTTCCTTCCAGGTTCCCACTAGAGGGCACTAAAGCACTTCTGAAAGTGATGCACATGGAGTCACTGACTCAAGAATTCACAGTGAAAGCAAACTTGTTGCTTCCCTGTGGCAAGTGCAGTAAAACAGCGCTGTTCCAAGCCGTGATGTGAATGAGCTATGCTAGCAAAAGCTGAGGACCCAGCTCACCAAATTTCCCCATACTCCTTTTCTCAAAGTCAAAGTAGTATACTTCAAAGTAAATTTATTATCGAAGTACATACACCCAGTAGCCAATTTATTACGTACACCTGGTAATTAATGCAAATATCTAATCAGCCTATCATGTTTCAGCAAGTCAATGCAGGAAAGCATGCAGACATGGTCAAAAGGTTCAGTTGTTGTTCGAAACAAACACAGCAGTGGAGAAGAAATGTAACTTTGACTGTGGAATTAATGTTGTTCACAAACGGGTTGGTTTGAGTATCTCGGAAAACACTGATCTCCTGGGCTTTTCAGACACAACAGTCTAGGGTTTACAGAAAATGGTGCAGAAAAATGAAATACACCCAGTGAGCAGCAGTTTGCAGGCAAGATCAGTTTGTTAATGAGAGAGATCAGAGGAGAAGGGCCAGACTGGTTCAAACTGACAGGAAGGTGGCGGTAACTCAAATAATCATATATGACCACAAAATGGTGTGCAGAAGAGCATCTCTGAATGGACATTGTGTCAAACTTTGGAGTAGATGGGCTACAGCAGCAGAAGACCACAAACATTCATTCAATAGTGATTATTACGTACTATGTAATAAAGTGGCCACTAAATGTATATGCCACCACATACTACCTTGAGCTGCAATTTTCTTGCAGGCACTGATAGTAGAGCAAAGAAATGCAATATGGTCAATGAAGATCTATACTCAAAGGCTGACAAACAACCAATGTGCAAAGGAAGATGAACTGGGCAATTAGAAAATATTAATTAATAATATTTAATATATTTAATAAATATAACTATATTTAATATATATTTAGTTACATGTTTTATATATTATATGTTATATATAATGTATATAATAATATACATTTAATAAATATAATTGATAATAAAATTATAATATTAATTAATAATGGTGTCAGTATGTCACCATATACCGCCTTGAGATTGTTCACAGAAAAATGAAGAAATACAACAGCAACACGCACAAAATTCTGGTGAAACTCAACAGATCAGGCAGCATCTCCGGACATGAATAGATAGGCAGCATTTCAGGCTGAGAACCTTCTTCAGGATTGAGAAGAAAGGGGGAAGATGCCAGAATTCAAAAGTTGGGGGAAAGGAAGAAGGCTAGATGGAAGGTGATAGGTGAAGCCAGATGGGTGGGAAAGGTCATGGTCTGGAGAAGAAGGAATTGGATAGGAGAAGAGAGTGGACCGCAGGAGAAAGAGAAGGAGAAGCGGACTGGGGGGAGTAATAAGCAGGTGAGAAGAGGTAAAAAGTCAGTGTGGTCAGAAATACAATAAAATTTATGAGAATCTGTACCTATGAAAATCTGTCAATTGGGCTGAGCTTAGGAGGACGGTGGCACATAACAGCATCTCCTTTGCTTGCATCTTCAGAAACAACTCTATTTCTATCTTTGATATCTCTTTTTTTTCCATTTCAAGGTTCTTCATAAGACCCTGACCTGGAGTTACGTGCTGACTTCGGTTCTTTGCAGAAATGGGTCCCGGTCTCAGGGCCTGACAACCAGCCGCTTTTCGATATGCCAAGGATGCAACCTGAAAGACTAGCACGTCTTCAGGGTGCCAGATTTTCGTGGCTCTGGGGGCAAGTGGATTCAAGGCTGGTGCCGCCACTTGATGCATTGTGGGAGACAGAAGATCGAAAGCAACAAGCTGGCTGCTGGCTGTATGCCCAGAGACTCAAGTTCTTTGGGCACAGAGCTTGGAAGAAGCAACACCACAGAATTTTAACACCATAATCAGTGAGTTGCTTTGTTGTGTCTCCCCCTCACTGTGAAATGCAGACACCTCTTTTTTCCTTATTAGAGAGGAAGAGGGAGCCTGTGGTATGTTGAATACCGGGTGAAAGAGTAGTGTTTGGGGTACTGTAAGTCTGTGCATTTATTGATGCTTTGCTGCACACTTGAGTGGTCAGTGGGGGTTGCTGATGCTTTTTTTCTGGTGGGGGAGGGGGGTCAATTCCTGTGCATGGGAGGGGGAGCTGGGGGTACTTGATTTAACTGTCATTCATTCTTTGGGGCACTCCTCTGTTTTCTTGGACGTTTGTGATGAAGAAGGATTTCAGGATGTGTACTGTATACATTTCTCTGATATTAAATGTACCTACCTATTGAAACATTGTCATAGAGATGTACAGCACAGAAACAGTCCCTTAGGACCATCCAGTCCATGCCAAAGCCATTTAAGTTGCCTATTCCCATCGATCTACACCCAGGACCATAACCCTTCATACCCCTACCATCCATGTACCTATCTAAACTTCTCTAAAATGTTGAAATTGAGCTTGCATGCACCACTTATGCTGGCAGCTCATTCCACACTTAAACAACTCTCTAAATGAAGAGGTTTCCCCTAATATTCCCCTTAGAATTTTCACCTTTCACCCTTAACCCATGACCTCTGGTTGTAGTTCCACCCATCCTCAGTTGAAAAAGCCTGCTTGCATTAACCCTATCTATGCCCCTCATAGTTTTGTATACTTCTATCAAGTCTCCTCTCAATCTTCTACATTTTAAGGAATACAGCCCTAACCTATTCAATCTTTCCTTATAATTCAGGTCCTCCAGACCCTGCAACATCCTTGTAAATTTTCTCTGTACTCTTTCAACCTTGTTTACGTCTTTCCAGTAGGTAGGTGACCAAAACTGCACACAATACTCCAAATAAGGCCTCACCAAGGTCTTATACAACTTCCACTACATAAACAAGGACTGCGAAACAACCAATGTACAATGCCCTCATTTCTGTGCTTAAGTGTAAGGGAGGGTTGGGGACAACAGAGTGATCTCCCAAAGCAGTATTAGCTAGTGATGCAAAATCTGACACCTGTGGTATTGGAATCAGGCAGAGGGAATGGGAATTATACTGGTGTATTCAAATTCCCTTTGCAGTGAAATGATAAATGTACAGGGAGCCACAGCTGGGTTGGGTTCAGCCTGAGTGACTACAGATCCTCTTTGTGGAAAATGCTGCCTCACCCTCCATTGAGCCTGCAGCTGGGACAGTTGGCAGGCCATCAGCGCCTTCACATAGCCAACATTGTCTGGGAATATGGTCAGGGGGAAGCTGGAGCAATGAGCCCTGTCACTATTATAGAATCAGAATCAGGTTTAATATCAATGACATATGTCATGAAATTTGTTGTTTTGTGACAACAGCAGCACAGTGCAAGGCCGAAGTGCAAGAGAGCAAAATACTGAGGTAGTGCTCGTGGGTTCATTGTCCACTCAGAAATCTTATGGTGGAGGAAAACAGGCCATTCCGAAAACATTGAGTATGTGTCTTCAGGCTCCTGTACCTCCTCTCTGATGGTAGCAATGCAAGGAGTGGGTGTAGTAATCTATGTTGGGGGTCTTTAATGATGGGTGACCCCTTTTTGTATTATCACCTTTTGAAGATGTTCTCATGCTGAGAACCGTGAGGGAACTGGCTGAGTTTACAACCCTCGGCAGCTTTTTCCAATCCTGTGTGGCGGCGCCTCCATATTGGATGGTGATGCAGCCCGCCAGAATGCTCACCATAATACAGTGACTTGACAAAGGCAAATGCTTGTGGAATAGTTAAGACTAAAGTTCTGTAAACCAGCTGGGTGGGTTTATATAGCACTATCATGAAGCCAACAGGAAGAAAAGGCTGAACAGTTCCAAATTTGATAAAGCCTGGTTAATCATTAAACCTTCGACCCTGAGTGTGGTGAATGCTGCAGAGAATAGCATAATTGCAGGTATAAGTCTGAAATATAGAATGTAGAATAGTACAGCAGAGGAACAAGCCCTTTGACTCATGATTATGTTCATCAGATTAAACCAATTGCTTCTATGTTACAAGGTCCATATCCTTCCATTCCCCACACATTCATGTGCCCTATCTAAAATCCTTTTGAACTCCACTATTATCTTTGCCTCCACCACCATCCTGGCTATGCTTTCCAATCACCTACATCTCTCTATGTAAAGAACATGCTCTGCTTACCTTAAACCCATACCCTGTAGCATTCAACGTTTCTACACAGGGAGAAAGATTCAGACTGTCTCCTCTGTCCATGCCTGTCATCATTTCAGACGTCTCCCATCAGCCTCTGATGCTCTAGAGCAGGGGTTGCCATGGTTAACCCCCATGGTTAACCCCTACTATTAACCATGGGGCTCTTGGACCTCAGGTTGGGAACACTCTGCTCTAGAGAAAACAGTACATTTGTCCAACCTCTCCTTATGGAGAATATCCTCTAATTCAGGCAGCAACCTGGTCAACTTCACCCTCTCCAAAACATCTATATTCCCACGCATTCAGCTTTGGGCCTGTACTCACTGGAATTTATAAGAATGCGTGGGGATCTCATTGAAACCTACTGAATGGTGAAAGGACCTATAAGGTGGGTGTGGAGAGGATGTTTCCTCTGATGAGGGTATCCAGAACTAGAGGGCACAGCCTCAAATTAGAGGGGCAAACCTTCAGAACAGAAGTAAGGAGTTTTTTTTTTATATCCAAAGAGTAATAAATCTGTGGAATGCTTTGCCACAGATTGCGGTGGAGGGCAGGTCCATGGGTATATTCAAAGTGGAAGTTAATCGTTTCCTGATTGGTCAGGGCATCAAAGGATATGGTGAGAAGGCAGGTGTATGGGGTTGAGTGGGATTGGGCATCAGTCATGATGGAATGGTGGAGCAGACTTTATGGACTGAATGACCTAATCCTGCTCCAATGCCTAATTTAGACAGCCCCATCTTGGATACTAGCCTACAAAGTATCCAGGACATCTTCAAGGAGCGGTGTCTCAGAAAGACAGCTCATTAAGGGCCAACAGCACCCAGGGCATGCCCTTTTCTCACTGTTACAATCAGGTAGGAGGTACTGAAGCCTGAAGGCACACACTCAGTGTTTCAGGAACAGCTTCTTCCCCTCTGCCATCCGATTCGTAAATGGACATTTAACCCATGAACACTTCCTCACTTTCTTAGTATATATTATTTCTGTTTTTGCACGATTTTAATCTATTCAATATATATACGTACACTGTAATTGATTGATTTATTTATTTATTATTGTTTTTCTTTTCTTCTTCTATGTTATGTATTGTATTGAACTGCTGCTGCTAAATTAACAAATTTCACAACACATGCTGGTGATAATAAATCTGATTCTGATTCTGATTTTGGTCTTATCCTTCCTGTAACCATAAGCTAGGAATAACAGCTACAATACCTGAGAGCCTTGATGTTGAGGAACTATCTAAACATCAGTTTAGTAAAGAAATCAGTTCCCCGTCAATAGAAGGCACAGCACAGTGACATGGCCGTTAGTGCAATCGCTCTATAGTACCAGTGATCACCACCCTGGGTTCAATTCCTGCTGCTGTCTATAAGGAGTTTGTACGTTCTCCCCATGACCATGTGGGTTTCCTCCCGATACTCCAGTTTCCCCCATATTAAATAAAACTAAAACAGCTAATATTTTTATCTTAAAGATTATTAAATACATGAGCAAGCTGCTCTCTGGTTTGATCATTGCCAACCTATACCAGAGCTCCAAACTCCCTTCTCTGTTCCATTTTCCAAGTAAAGTATATCAATCCCAAGATAAGACTTCCCTTTCCAGAACTGCACGTTGAGGCTTTCCTTCCCAGAACATCAGAGATGGCCTCGTCCTTCAAAGAACGGGGATTCCTGTCATCCACTTTTGATGCTGCTCTCGCCAGCTCTCCTCCATTTTCCGGACATTCACCCACACCCAACCTACCTGCCGGCTTAACGGGATAGAGTTTCTCTTGTCCTCATCTATCACCACGTGAGCCTCTGTTCCAGCACATAATTCTCAGCAATTTCCACCATCTTTAATGGGATCCTACCACCAAACTCATCTTTACCTCACCGGCCCGCACTCTGTGCTTTCCGCAGGGGTCACTCCCTCTGTGATACCCTTTTTCATTCGTCCCTCCTCACTAATCTCCATCCTGGCACTTATCGCTCATACAGAAAAATGAATACCTGCCCATTTACTTCCTCCCTCACCTCCACTCAGAGCTCCAGACTGTCTTTCCAAGTGAGGCAACACTTCACCCATGAATATTTTGGGCTCCTCGACTGTGTCAGGTGCTCCCATTGTGGCCTCCTCCACACTGGTGAGAACCAGCGTAGATTGGAGGACCATTTTGCTGAGCACTTTTTTCCCATCCACAAAAAAGCAGGATTTCTTTGTGGCCAACCATTTTAATCCCACTCCCCATCCCCAAATGGAAATGTTGGTCCATGGCCTCCTCTACTGCCATGATGAGGTCACTCTCACGTTGGAGGAGCAACACCTCATTTTCCATCTGGGTAGCCTCCAACCTGATGGCATTTCTCTAACTTCCAGTAATTTTTCTCCCTTCCTCTTTCCTCTTCTTCCATTTCCTACTGTGGCTCTCCCGTCACCTCTCCTCTTCTCGTCAGCTGCCTCTCACCTTCCCCAGTGCCCCTCCTCCTTATCTTTCTTCCATGATCCGTGCTCCTCTCCTATCAGACTCCTTTTTCTGCAGTCCTTCATCTTTTCCACCTATCACCTCCCTGCTTCTTACTTCCTTCTCGAGGCACCTGGCTTCAACTTTCACCTTCTACCTTGTACTCCTTCACCTCCCCCTACTTTCTTATCCTGGCTTCTTCCAACATCCTTTCCAATCCTGATGAAGGATTTTGGCCCAAATCGTGGACTTTTTATTCATTTCCATAGATGCTGTCTGGCCTGCTGAGTTCCTCCAGCATTTTGTGTGTGTTGTGCTGGATTTCCAGAGTCTGCAGAATCTCTTGTGCTTAAAATATATCAATCACTGTTTAGAAACTCCAAGCACGGAAATGATTAAGTAAAGAGATGATTATTTTAAGTTATTTCTGTGGGGGAACACAAATATGATGCTATTTGAGTGGAGCATTGGTGAGAAGGAATTTCTTTAGACAGAGGGAGGTGAATCTGTGGAACTCATTGCCAGAGAATGGCTGCAGTGGCCAAGTCACTGGGTGTATTCAGAGTGGAAGTTGATAGTTTATTGATTAATAAGGGCATCAAAAGTTATGGGAGAAAGCAGAAGAATGTGGGGGGGGGGGGTGGTGAGAGGGATCTTCTTATGGTGGCATCTGTTAGTCTCGCGAGACCATGGATCTGCGCCTGGAATGGTTTCCAGGGCGCAGGCCTGGGCAAGGTTGTATGGAAGACCAGCAGTTGCCCATGCAGCAAGTCTCCCCTCTCCGCGCCACCAATGTTGTCCAAGGGAAGGGCAAGGGCCGATACAGCTTGGCACCGGTGTCGTCGCAGGAGGTGCCAGAGTGAGGTTGAAGGCAACGTCGGACTGCCTTAGGGACTGCAGTTCCATATTTGTCCTCAAGTTTACTCCCGAAGCCTTCCCCATGAGGGGTATAGCCACAAGGCAGTGGAGGTTTGAAATCAGAGTTTTGCCTGTCTTAAATGGACTGCCTTCCCAGGCTGATGAGCTCCATCTACACAGAGCGCTGGTTTTAAAGCACCAGGACCCACCTTCGTCCCTTCTCCTGTCAGTAGAAACAGTTCTGCTGGGCTTAGAGGCTAATCCACACGAGAAGGCCAAGAGTTGGTCTTGGTTGTCAGAGGCTATTTTAGGCACATGCCGTGAGGAGTATTTTTAGATAGTGGGAGCTTGTCCCCACTACCACTCCTCGTCCTCGGCTTGACAACCTTGGAACCAATCTTCTCATAAACTTTACAAAAACAGTTGTAGACGTCTGTGTCCCGACCAAAGCATTCAGTCTTCTCCAACCAGAAGCACTAGATGGCTGGGAGG
Source organism: Hemitrygon akajei (assembly GCF_048418815.1). NCBI lineage: Eukaryota > Metazoa > Chordata > Chondrichthyes > Myliobatiformes > Dasyatidae > Hemitrygon > Hemitrygon akajei. The sequence goes on from NC_133127.1 coordinate 26,557,255, forward strand.
TCCTCAATCTGCTGAGGGGCACAACAATGGCATTCAGGTCTGGTGACCAAGTAAAATACAGTAGGATAAGTGTGATCTCCAAGAAGACATCTCACATGCTAAGTGGCAATTCCAGACTGAACTTAAATCACTGAAGGATGCTCAACAGTTGAGGCAGGGCTTGAACTCCATCAACTCCTACAAAGTGAAACCAAGCTCCCAGGTGAGCTCAATGTCTTTTATGCTCGCTTTGACTGTCAAAACATGGAATCACCTTCACAAACTCCCACAGCCACCAATCACCCTGTGGTTTCAGTCTCTGAGGCCAATGTGATGGCCGCCCATGGGTGGTGAACCCATGGAAAGCATCTGGCCCAGAAGGGGCACCTGACTGAATTGTAAAGGCTGTGTTGATCAACTGGCTTGAGTGTTCATTGAGATCTTTAACCTCCCACTTCAGCTGTCTGCGGTACCCACCTGCATCAAACAGGTTTTAATTATACTGGTGCCCAGGAAGAACATGGTAACCTGCATCAATGACTATCATCCAGTAGCACTTACATCCATAATGATGAAGTGCTTTGAGACGTTGGGGATGAAACACATCAACTCCAATTTGAGAAATACCTTGGATCTGTTCCAATTTGTCTACCGTCACAACAGGTCCACAACAGATGCCATTTCATTGGCTCTTTATTCAACACTGGAATATCTGGAATATTCATCAGGATGCTCTTCATTGACTGCAGCTCGGCATTCAATCCTATCGTCCCCTCAAATCTCATGAATAAGCTTCAAGACTTAGGCCTCAGTACATTTGTAGGGTAATGGAAATAAAGGCCTGTGGCTTTTGTTAAGCACATAAAATGACACGTGTATTTTATCCACAAAATCCTACACCTCCTCATGCAACTGGATCCTGGATTTCCTCACTTGCAGACCCCAGTCAGTTAGGATTGGTAACAACATCTCCTCCAAAATTTCCATCGGCACAGGCGTACCACATGGCTGTGTGCTTAGCCCCCTACTCTACTCACTTTATACTTACGACTGTGAGGCTCCAATGCCATATTTAAGTTTGTGTACAACACCACTGTATTTGCTGAATCAAAGGTGGTGATGAATCAGCACATAGGAGGGAGACTGAATAGTGCTACAACAACAACCTCTCGCTCAGTGCCAGCGAGACCAAGGAACTAGTTATTGGCTTCAGGAGGAGGAAACTAGAGGACCATGAGCCAGTCGTCACTGGGGGATCAGAGGCGGAGAGTGTCATGGGGTTATCAGTTCAGAGGATCTGTCCTAAATCCAGCACATAAGTGCCGTTATGAAGAAAGTGCAGCAGTACATCTGCATTCTTAGAAATTTGCAAAGATTTGACATGTCATCAAAAACTTTGAAAAATTTCTAAAAATGTGTGATGGAAAGTACTTTGAGTGGTATGGAAACACCAGTGCCCTTGAACCGTAAAGCCTACAAAGATTAATGGATTCAGTGCAGTCCATCATGGTTAATGCCTTCCCGACCATTGAACACATCTACATGAAGCACCGTCACGGGAAAGCAGCATCAATCATCAAAGAACCTCACCATCTAGGTCATGATCTCTTCTCACTGCTGCCATCAGGAAGAAGGTACAGAAGCCTCAGGACCTATACCACCAGGTTCAGGAGCAGTTACTATCCCTCAACTATCAGGTTCTTAAACCAGAGGGGATAACTTCATTCACCCCATCACTGATCTGTCCCACACTATGGATTCACTTTCAAGGACTTGTCATCTCATCCTCGATATATATTGCCTATTTATTTATTTTGGGTTTTTTTTGTTTCAGTAGTTGTACTGTTTGCTGTCTTTTGCATGTTGGTTGTTTGTCTGTCCTGTTGGTTGCGGTCTTTCATTGATTCTTCTGTATTTCTTGTATTTTGAATTTCAGGATTGTATATTGCGCCATATATGTACTTTGATAATAAATTTACTTTGAACTTTCAACCTTGAACTTTGAAAATCAGCCATGTTGCAATGGCAGGCCAGACTCAATGGACCAAATGGTCTAAATCTGCTGCAATGTATTGTGGTCTAATGAAATCAATGACTGAAAATTCAGCTGGTTTATCTGTGTCTATGCTTTCACCATATTCATATAGATTTGCCATTTCCATTCTGACCATAGCATAGCTGCCTATACCTGTATAAATTTGAAAGCTTCAGCCTCCTCTACCCATTGTGTGTGTGTGTGTGTGTGTGTTTGCATGTGTGTCAGTATACAGTCCTGTGCAAGAGTCTTAGGCACATATAAGTAGCTAGGGTGCCTGAGACTTTTGCAAAGTACTGCAGTAACTTCATGTATTGCACTGTACTGCTGTTGCAAAAAAAAAGAATAATTTCATGACATGTGAGTGATGATAAACCTGATTCTGATCTAGACCCCTATTGTGCACTGGGAATGGCAAGGGGGCAGGGAGAGGGGAATCATGGTTGGGGAAAGGGAAGAGAGAGGGGACGCTGCAGGAAGCACCAGAGAGATATGATCAATAAGCCAGTTGTTTGGAATCAAAGTACCTTGCCTGGTGTCTCATGACTGGGTGTGTCTGCAGCCACGCCACCCCCACCATCACTCATTTTCTGCCACCTGTCTGACACCTTCCTGCAGCACTCCATCCTCACCATTCCTAACATCCTTTTCTCCCGCCAGGTTCACAAAACTCGCTCTCTGCTCCATGTTGACAAGTTCTGTACTGTGCAAAGGTCTGAGACACCCAAGTTGTCTATATATACTTCTGCACTGTGTGCGTGTGTATACACATATGTGTGCCAGTATATTTATGTACATTGTTTATATGCGTTTGCATATATTAATGTTTTTATTTATGTAATGTGTGTCTCTGTGGAGTTGGCCAGCTGCGAGTCTGGGCAATGGGCCAGATTCTGTTTGGTAAGGATAGAGCCAGCTGCTTGTCACACCCCGATGCTATTGTGCTTTCCATGGAAGCCCCTTTCTGGACAGGTATGATCCATCACCCCGGAGTTGAGAGATTTTGAAGAGTAATAGATCCACAAAATGGTTGTACAAGAAGTTTCTGCTGTCCAAGGTGGCACCGGAGTTTGGCTGCTTGTTGCAAGCTGTTCTCTGCAGATCCACTATTTTCTCCATTAGAAACATTTCATACTTTTAAAGCTAATTTCTTTGTCACTTCATTCAGCATTTTGTTATTGTTTTACATTGTTTACATTGTTTTGGATGCGGTCGAGGGGGATGACCTGACAGAGGATGACTACGGCGATCCGGTCTCTGGCACAGAGCCTGGTTCCATGGTGCAGAAGGGAAAGATGAGGAATGCGGTAGTCATAGGGGAAGGGAACAGACAAGAGGTTCTGTCAGCCTGATAGAGATACCCACAAGGTGTATTGCCTCCCAGGTGCCAGGGTACGGGATGTCTCAAATCGGGTGCAGAGTATTCTGAAGGGAGAGGGTGAACAGCCAGAAGTCTTGGTACACGTTGGTACCAATGACATAGGTAGAAAAAGGGAGGAGGTCTTGAAGAGAGAATTCAGGGAGTTGGGTAAGAAGCTGAAAAGCAGGACCTCCAGTGTAGTAATCTCAAGATTGCAGCCTGTTCCATGTGCTAGCGAGGGCACGGATAGCATGATCAGGCATATTAATGTGTTGTGAGAGACTGGTGTAGGGGGCAGGGCTTCAGATTCCTGGATCATTGGGGCCTCTTCTGGGAGAAGTACGACCTGTACAAAAGGGACGGGTTACACCTGAACCCAAAGGGGTCCAGTATCCCAGCGGGCACATTTAATAGAGCTGTTCAGGAGGGTTTAAGCTAATTTGGCAGGGTGGTAGGAACCAGAGTGATAGGGTTGAGGAAGGGGAAAGAAGAAATAAATCAAAGATAGCGTGCAACAGAGATGATAGAAAGAACAGGCAGAGATGAGGATTAATCACAGAAATGGCATGAGTTACAGGGCAATAGAGATGTGGTGCAGTTAAAACAGAAAGCAACAAATACTGAACTGCAAGAGTTACATTTGAATGCACAGAGCAGAAGGAATAAAATGGACAATCTTGAAATTCAGCTACAGATCGGCAAATATGCCATCTCTAAAACTTGGCGAAAGAATGGCTGTCATTGGGAACTGAATGTCCAAGGATATACAATGTATTGGAAAGATAGGTTAGCAGGCAGAGGGGGTGGTGTGGCCCTGTGTATAAGAAATAATATTAAATCATTAGAAAGAGATGACAGAGGATTGAGAAGTGTAGAGTCTCTATGAGTTGAGTTGAGAAATGGCAGGGGTAAAAGGACTCAAATGGCAGTTGTATACAGGCCTCCAAATAGCAGCCGGGATGTGGATTACAAATCACAGCAGGAGATAGAAAAGGCGTGTCAGAAAGGCAATGTCATGATAATTGTTGGGGATTTTAACATGAAAGTGGATTGGGAAAATCAGGTTAGTACTGGGCCTCGAGAGAGAATGTCTAAGGGATGGCTTTTTAGAACAGCTTGTTGTCGAGCCCACTAGGGGACGGGCTGTGCTGGATTGGGTGTTGTTCAATGATCCGGAGGTGATGAGAGAGCTTAAGGTCAAGGAACCCTTAGGGAACAGTGATCACAATATCATTGAGTTTACATTGAAATTTGAGAGGGAAAAAATAAAATCCAATGTGTCAGTATTTCAGTTGAATAAAGGAAATTACAATGGCATGAGAGGAGAACTGGCCGAAGTTAACTGGAAAGGGATATTTGCAGGCAGGACAACAGAGCAGCAATGGCTGGAGTTTCTGCAAAAAATGAGGGAAGTGCAAAACAGATATATTCCAAATAAGAAGAAATTTTCGAATGGAAGAAGAACACTACCGTGGCTGACAATGAAGTCAGAGCCAAAGTAGAAACAAAAGAGAGGGTATTCAAGGAAGCCTGAGTTAGTGGGAAGATAGAGGATTGGGGAGCTTTAAAAAACTTGCAGAAGGAAACTAACAAGGTCATTAGGAAGGAAAAGGGGAATTATGAAAGGAAGCTGGCGACTAATATCAAGAAGATATTTGCCTTTGACTTTGAACTTTGCCTTTGACAAAGTTCCACATGGAAGGTTAGTTAAGAAGGTTCAGTCGTTAGGTATTAATGCTGGAGTAATAAAATGGATTCAACAGTGGCTAGATGGGAGATGCCAGAGAGTAGTGGTGGATAATTGTTTATCGGGATGGAGGCCGGTGACTAGTGGGGTGCCTCAGGGATCTGTTTTGGGCCCAATGTTGTTTGTAATATACATAAATGATCTGGATGATGGGGTGGTAAATTGGATTAGTAAGTATGCTGATGATACTAAGGTAGGAGGTGTTGTGGATAATGAGGTGGGTTTTCAAAGCTTGCAGGGAGATTTATGCCGGTTAGAAGAATGGGCTGAACGTTGGCAGATGGAGTTTAATGCTGAGAAGTGTGAGGTTCTACATTTTGGCAGGAATAATCCAAATAGAACATACAGGGTAAATGGTAGGGCATTGAGGAATGCAGTGGAACAGAGAGATCTAGGAATAACAGTGCATAGTTCCCTGAAGGTGGAGTCTCATGTAGATAGGGTGGTGAAGAAGGCTTTTGGAACGCTGGCCTTTATAAATCAGAGCATTGAGTACAGAAGTTGGGATGTAATGTTAAAATTGTACAAGGCATTGGTAAGGCCAAATTTGGAATATTGTGTACAGTTCTGGTCACCGAATTATAGGAAAGATATCAATAAATTAGAGAGAGTGCAGAGACGATTTACTAGGATGTTACCTGGGTTTCAGCACTTAAGTTACAGAGAAAGGTTGAACAAGTTAGGTCTCTATTCATTGGAGCGTAGAAGGTTGAGGGGGGATTTGATCGAGGTATTTAAAATGTTGAGAGGGATAGATAGAGTTGACGTGAATAGACTGTTTCCATTGAGAGTAAGGGAGATTCAAACGAGAGGACATGATTTGAGAGTTAGGGGGCAAAAGTTTAAGGGAAACACGAGGGGATATTTCTTTACTCAGAGAGTGATAGCTGTGTGGAATGAGCTTCCTGTAGAAGTAGTAGAGGCCAGTTCAGTTGTGTCATTTAAGGTAAAATTGGATAGGTATATGGACAGGAAAGGAGTGGAGGGTTATGGGCTGAGTGCGGGTAGGTGGGACTAGGTGAGATTAAGAGTTCGGCACGGACTAGGAGGGCCGGAATGGCCTGTTTCCGTGCTGTGATTGTTATATGGTTATATGGTTATAAGATACTAAAAGCTTTTTTATGTATATAAAGGGTAAAAGAGAGTTGAGGGTAGATATAGGACCAATAGAAAATGACGCTGGAGGTATTGTAATGAGAGATACAGAGATGACAGAGGAACTGAATGCATGTTTTGCATCATTCTTCACAGTGGAAGATGTCTGCAGTATACCGGACATTCAAGAGTGTCAGGGAAGTGGAGTTTGTGCAGTGAAAATTATGACTGAGAAGGTGCTCAGGAAGCTTTATGGTCTGAGAGTGGATTAATCTCCCGGACCTAATGGAATGCACCCTAGGGTTCTGAAGGAAGTAGCTGGAGAGATTGCGGAGGAATTAACGATGATCTTTCAAGAATTGATATATTCTATCATTGTACCAGATGTCTGGAAAATTGCAAATGTTACTCTGCTACAGTATTTCAGAAGGGTGGCAGGCAGCAGAAAGGAGACCAGTTAGCCTGACATCAGCGGTTGGGAAGTTGTTGGAATCGATTGTCAGGGATGAGATTACAGCGCACCTGGAGGCACATGACAAGATAGGCCAAAGCCAGCATGGTTTCCTGAAAGGAAAATCCTGCCTGACAAACCTACTGCAATTCTTTGAGGAAATTACAAACAGGATAGACAAAGGAGTTGCAGTAGACATGGTGTACTTGGATTTTCAGAAGGCCTTTGACAAGGTGCTGCACATGAGGCTGCAAGTTAAGAGCCCATGGAATTACAGGGGATTACAAGTTACTAGCATGGGTGGTGCTTTGGCTGGTTGGCAGAAAACAGAGTGTGGGAATAAAGGAATCCTATTTTGGCTGGCTGCCGGTTACCAGTGGAGTTCCACAGGGGTCGGTGTTGGGACCGTTGCTTTTAACGATGTATGTCAGTGATTTGGAGTACGGTATTAATGGATTTGTGGCTAAATTTACCAATGATACAAAAGTAAGTGGAGGAGCAGGTAGTGTTGAGGAAACAGAGAGCCTGCAGGGAGACTTAGATAGCTTAGGGGAATGGGCAAAGAAGTGGCAAATGAAATACAATGTTGGAAAGTGTATGGTCATGCACTTTGGTGGAAGAAATAAACAGGCAGACTATTATTTAGGTGGGGAGAGAATTCAAAATGCAGAGATGCAAAGTGACTTGGGAGTCCTTGTGCAAGATACCCTAAAGGTTAACCTCCAGGCTGAGTCGGTTGTGAAGAAGACAAATGCAATTTTGGCATTCATTTCTAGCGGTATAGAATATAAGAGCAGGGATGTGATGTTGAGGCTCTATAAGGCACTCGTGAGACCACACTTGGAGTATTGTGTGCAGTTTTGGGCCCCTTATTTTAGAAAGCATATACTGACATTGGAGAGGGTTCAGAGAAGATTCACAAGAATGATTCCAGAAATGAAAGGGTTACCATATGAGGAATGTCTGGCAGCTCTTGGGCTGTATTCCCTGGAGTTCAGGAGAATGAGGAGGGATCTCATAGAAACATTCAGAATGTTATTTCCCATTGTTAGGGAGTCCAGGACAAGAGGGCACAACTTCAGGATTGAAAGACATGCACTTAGAACTGAGATGCGGAGAAATTACTTTAGTCAGAGAGCGGTAAATCTGTGGAATTTATTGCCATGAGCGGCTGTGGAGGCTAAGTCTTTGGGTGTATTTAAGGCAGAGATAGATAGGTTCTTGATTAGCTAGGGCGTCAAAAGGTATGGGGTGAAGGCAGGGGAGTGGGGATGACTGGAAGAATGGGATCAGCCCATGATTGAATAGCAGAGCAGTCTAGATGGGCTGAATGGCCTACTTCTGCCTCCATATTTTATGGTCTTATCGTCTTCTACATCAACGTACTGTGTAATGATTTGATGTGCATGAGCAGATCATCACAACAGTGGCGCTATTTCATTAGCAGCTTCAGGAGATTTGGTATGTCACCAAAGACTCTGGCAAATTTCTACAGATGTACCAAGGAGAGCATCCTAACCTTGTCTGGCTGGGAGGGGGCCACTGTACAGGATTAGTAATCGCTGCAGAAAGTGGAGATCTAAGGCCAGCTCCATCATGGGCACTGCCCTCCCCAGCATCGACAACACCTTCAAATGGCGATGCCTCAGAAAGGCAGCGTCCATCATTAAGGACCCCCATCCCTTAGCCTAGAACATGCCCTGTTCTCATTGCTGCCATCAGGGAGGAGGTACAGGAGCCTGAAAACAGACACTCAACATTTCAGGAACAACTGCTTCCCTTCCGCCATCACATTTCTTCAGGGACATTGAACCCATGAACACTACCTCACTGTTTTCCTCTATTTAAAGTTATTTTTAATATATTGCATGTACTGCTGCCATAAAATAATAATTTTTATGACATATGCCAGTGAAATTATATATTATTAGGGTTCAGTATTCAATACAAGCTTTTCACTGCACCCCTATACATGTGACAATAATAAACCAATTCCAATGCTATTACTTTAGGAAGCCAATATTTTGTCAACCACAATGATTAACCATCCGCTGTCTGCTTAAACACCATCAGCTACCACCTGGTCAAGGTACTGGATGGTTACTGGAGCCTCAAGGGGAAATTCATGGAGATGTCTGAACATTGACCCAATGATGACGGGTCTTAGTCAGTGCACGTTTTTCCAGGACTCAGCCAGTAGAGGGCAGCGGCACGCAGTGAAGAGCCTCTGCAGTGTTTAAGCTCTTGGTGTTGGAGCCCTGGCACCAGCTTCCAAAACTCAACCTACGCAATGCCAAAGGAACTCAGCAGGTCAGACAGCATCCTCACCTGAGATCCTCCAGTGTTTAGTGTGCTGCAGCACATTCCACCATTTACGTTGTCTTCTGTTGTCAATATTTCCTTCCTTTTTATAAATGAACATGACTGTAAGAGAGAGCTCCAAAGTGCCTGTGGTAATAGCAGACTGGTGTTTATTAACCAATCCTCAGTCCAAGTTGGTATTTATTTATTTATTTATTTATTTAGAGATACAGCGTGGTAACAGGTTCTTCCAGCCCACAAGCCCAGATCACCCGATTACACCCATGTGACCAATTAACTTACTAACTCATTTGTCTTTGGAAATTGGAAGTAAATTCACACAGTCACAGGGAGAACCAGTCTCCCTTTACAGACAACAGCAGGAATTGAACCTGTGTTGTGACAGCGTTACGATGAGCACTGTGTTACCATGCTGCCCTTGGAGTGGTAGATCAACTCCATTCACACATGCTCTAAAGTTGTTTCATAAACTCAAGTGGTGCCTTATTAAAGGTTTTCTGATTCTCCAAATGCACCGTGGGCTGCCTTCAAGAGAGTGAATCCAAGGAAAGCGTCCGGTCTGGATGGAGTACTTGGCCGAGTACTGAAGACCTGTGCCAACCAACTGGATGGTGTATTCACAGATATCCGCAACCTCTTGTTCCCGCAGTGTGTGCTACCCACCTACTTCAAGCAGGCTTCATTTGTACCGGTGTTCAAGAAGAGCTGGGTAATCTGCTAAATCCCTGTTGCCCACAGGCACTTACATCCACTGTGAAGAAGTGTCTTGAGAGGCTGGTGTTAAATCATATCATCTCCTTTCTGAATGGTGACTTGGATCTGCTCCAATTCACCTACCAAATCAACAGGTCTACAGCAGGTGCAATCTCACTAGCTCTTCACATCTGGACAGCAAAGATGCATACATCAGGATGCTCTTAATCGAATACAGCATGGCATTTAACACCATCGATCCCCACAAACTAATCAGTTAACTCCAAGATCTGGGGGTCAATACCCCCTTGTGCAATTGGGTCCTGGATTTCCTCATTTGTAGACCCCAGTCAGTTTGGATTGGCAAAGAACATCGGCTCCACAATCTCCATCATTGACCAGAGGTCAACAAGCCAGTAATCATTGGAGGTGGAGAGCATCAATAACTTTTAATTTCTGGGTGTCACTATCTCTGAGGACCTGCCCTGGACCCACCATGTATATATTATAATGAAGAAAGCATGACAGTGCCTCTACTTCCTCAGGAGTCTGCGGAGGTTCAGCATGTCATCAAAAGCCTTGGAAAACTTCTATAGATGTGTGGTAGAACGTGTTTGACTGGTTACATTACGACCTGTTATGGGAGCATCAGTGCCTTTGAGTGGAAAATCCTACAAAAGGTCGTGGATATGGCCCAGTACATCACGGGTAAAACCATCCCAACCACTGAGCACATCTACATGAAACATTGCCGGAGAAAAGCAGCATCATCAAGGATCCTCACCACCCAGGCCATGCGTTTTCCTCACTGCTGCCATCAGGTAGAAAATACAAGGGTTGCTGTGTGGTGTTTGGGAGCAGACCCAAGAGCAGGACACAGACACATAAGCAGCATTAATAGAAGTGTGTTTATTAATAGTTGCCAGGAAAGCCGGGGAGCGAGGATAGAATGCTTATGCAGACAAGGATGTGGGAGAACAAATGGGTGGAGATGAGACACAGAGCCTGAACTTAGACTTGGACTTGGGCCCGGAGGCCTGGACTTGGACACGGAGAGACAGAATACCAAACTCGGAGTAGCGGCAAACAGCCGGACCTGCTCAGCTGGAAACAAGGCGACCAAACCAAACAACAACAGACAATCCATATCTTGACACGGAGTAGCTCATGAAGCGGCCAACGGCCGACAATCACTCAGCTGGACACGGAATTCTCAACTCAGAGTAGTGGCAAACAGCTGGACCTACTCAGCTGGAAACGAGATGACAAAACCAAACAATGACAGTTCATTTGTATCTTGGCTCGGAGTGGCAGCAATCAGCCAGCAAATCTCAGCCAGACATGAAAACGACTGAATTCACTAAGCAGCCACAGGCACTGAAGCAACTTAGAGTCCATGATTCTCAGCGGCCCCGGGATGAGCATAGCCGCACTGGCTATGGTGACGAAGCAGCAGTGAGTAGCTGTAAACCAGTTTTTAAGCTGCCGCTTTGAATGAGGATCAGGTGCCTCAATCAAGGATCCCAGTGGAACACGGGGAAAAGGAAATCAACTAAAATGAGGGGTCAACGGACCAGACCATGACAAGTGCCTCAGGACTCACACCATCAGGTTCAAGAACATTTGCTACCCCTTAACCATCAGGCTCTTGAACAAAAGGGGATGGCTGAGCTCATTTAAGGACTCTGTAATATTTTATTTCATGCTGGCTATTTATTGCTATTTATTTATATCTGCAATTGCACAGTTTGTTTACAGTTAATAGTACCTGATGTTTACAGCTTACAGTTTCTATAGATTTGCAAAGTATGCCCACAAGAAAAGAATCTCGGGGTTGTGCATGTGACATTATGTACTCTGATAATACATTTTACCTTGAACTTTGAACATAATGGCTATCTGAATGCTCCTTTTCCATTTTGTCGATCCCATAGACTTGGTGAGGCTGTTACATTATTTTAAGGAGGTTTTAAAGCATTTTCTCCATCCTCCAGGTAAACTCTTGCAATAATGGAGCTTGTTCTAGAGTCTCTGTATCACAAAATAAAGATGCCTGCCTTTGGAGCTGTCTAAATATAAATATGATAAGATATGCCAGCTATATTGCTCTAGAGATAATCCAGACATCGTCCTGATAACGAATAGACATCATTGATTCCCTTCCAATGTAAAGAGGAATCTGCTCAGGTATTCCATATCTTAGAAGCATAAAGGAGGGGAGGAGCTCTTGGTCTTGTACATGATGTGTTTAGTGCTGGTCTTAAGGCATTGATCATCAAACGAACAACCAGGGGCCATGCTAGTTCACTAAAGGTGATGGTGTATTCTCGTTATTGGTGTCTACCTTTTCCAAAGAGGTTGCATTTCCCATGGTCACCTGGTTGTCAGAAGGGGAAAAATCTTCTGAGTGAGGTTATCAGTTAATTGGTACATTCACTGCACTCTCTCAAACAAGAGCAAATTTTACAGATTTCTGTCAAATCTGACATGAATCTTGGTCTGCCATCTGGCATTTTGTGTCTGGAATCTCCATTTCTTGGGGTTCTGGGACATCCAAGAGTATTCATGGAGATAAATTGATTTAATTTCCCTTCGTTATTCAGTTGTCACTGCTTCAGCCCCACCCCTGCTCCCCTCCTCAATCTGGTGCAACTTGTCTGTCATCTGACAACCCTCCCCAGTCCACCAATCACCCTCAGCCTCTCTCCCACCCCTTCTCCCCTTTGACCCAGCCAAGTCACCTCCCCACTCTCAGTCCTGATGCTGGGTTTTGACCCAAAACATCGACAATTTCTCTCCCCACAGATGCTGCTCGACGCACTGAGTTCCTGCAGCAGACTGCCTGCTACAGCGCCTGGGGTCTTTGAGCCTCCAGTGACTGCTTCACATAATATTTGTTTTAATGGCTCACTGATTCCGTGGCTGCCAGTCATTCAGGAAGGAGTTTGGCAATGCCAGTGCTAACTATGCTTCCCAGAGCAGCACGGTAGCATAGGGCTTAGTGCAATCACTTTACAGAGCCAGTGATCACCCATCTGAGTTCAATTCCTGCTGCTGATTGCAAGGAGTTTGTACATTCTCCCCGCGACCACATGAGTAACCTCTGAGGTTCCCTGTTTCCTCTCATATTCTAAAGACATATGGCCTACGGTTAGTGAAATTTGGGTATTTTATGTTAGCGTGCTGACACTTACCTGTGCAATCTTCTCAGTCTAACTTGTTGCAAACTCTATGTTTCAATGTATATGTGACAAATAAAGCTAATTTTATAACTTCTAAACCGAGAAGACTGCTCAGACTTAACCACACTAATGGGTCAGGAGTGCGGTTAAACGTATTTCTATCCCTTCTGGAGCTTAGTAAATCCATTGGGATTTTACACCAATCCACCGGTTTTGTGGGCTTCCACCGTTCCTTGGAATCAACGATGACTTCCTCTCTGGTTTTATTGGTCCTGATAAGGCCAATGTCAGACCAGCCAATATTCCACAAATGCAACACCATCGTCAGTAGTTTACGAGAAGATCTGCAGGAGATCTGTAGATGGGGCTTCTATGCAGTTCTTTCACAAACTTCTAACAGGTCACACCTTGGCCACCTGCACTGTACAGAAGAAATCCCAGCTGATTCACCTCACTGAATTTCAGATTATTACTCAGGGCAGCTGATAGATACCATTGAGCCATATGAAAAGTGGAATCTGCACTGCGGCAGACAGAAAGTCTCTAAACTGGGTAGCCTACCTGTTATCCAGGACATGTGCACTGACAGGTGCTGGAAAAGGGCCGATAACATCATGAAGGATCCCACCCACCCTGCTCATGGACTGTTTGTCCCAGTCCCATCAGGGACGGGGCTACATAGCATCCACCCGCCAGGACGCCAGTTTCAAAAGCAGAAACTAAGCCCAAGCAATAAAGTTGATCAACACCTGCACCCACTGACCCATACACCCAACCAGCACCCAATCATCATTTCCTGTCAGTCACCTTATATACAGACACTCCTGTGTCTAGCGTCATTTAGAGTCAATTACTGTGTTGTAGATAAGCTATTTTATGTATTTATTGTGGGGTTTTTTTATTATTGTGTGCTGCATCGGGTCCAGAGTAACAACTATTTCATTCTCTTTTACACTTGAGTTCTGGAAATGACATTAATAGTCCTGAATTTTGAGGCTCTTGGTCTCATGGGAAAGCTTATTCTCCACTTTGAACAGTCATGGACTAGGCCATCCAGAAGCCAGAAGAGGTATTTTATTTCTTCATGAAGTCTTGGATACTTACTTAAACCCTTTCCTCAACCTGCTTCAACCTCTTTCTGTAACAACACTGTAAATGACTGAGAGTAACTGAGGCCTCACTACTGGAGGTGTTAGCCAGGAAGAGGATACTGACAGTAATGTGGAGATAAGAACTGGAGGCCTATGGGTGACCTGCCCTGGGGTTGGAGGTCTGTCTGGGTAGATGAGTTGGAAGGGATGGGAAAGCAGCTTATTTTGAGTCTGCCCTTACCTGCCTCCTCCATTTACCAAACATCAGCACTCACTCCATGTTCCTGTTGCCTTAACAGTGACAGAGTTCCTCTTGTCCTTACCTACCCCCCCCATCAGCCTCCGCATATAACACATTATTCTCCGCAACTTCAACCACCTCCAAAAGAATCCTGCCACCAAACACATCATTATCTCTTACCCCTCTTTTCATTCCACTCCCTCGGTCTCCCCACTAATCTCCCTCCCAGCGCTTAACCCAGCAAGTAGCTCAAGTTCTACTCCTGCCGAGTCACCTCTTCCCTTACCTCCATTCTGGGCCCCAAAGGTCCTTCCAGGTGAGACAACAATTCACCTGCAAACCTACTAGTGTCACCTATTGTGTCCAGTGCTCCCGCTGCAGCTTCCTCTACATTGATGAGACCCGTCGTAAATTGAGGTATCACTTTGTCGAGCAGCTCCACTCCACCCGTCAAAGGCAGAACTTCCTGGCGGCCAAGCATTTTAATACCAATTCCCAATCCTGTTCTGATATGTCAGTCCGTGACCTATTGTGCCATGATGAGGGTAGAGGAGCAATAGCTTATATTCTGTTTGTGTGGCCTCCAAAATGGTGGCATGAATATCAATTTCTCCTTCTAGTTAAAAAATTTCCTTCCTCCTTCCCTCTTCTCTTCCCCACTCTGGCCTCTTACCTCTTTTCACCTGCCAATCACTTCCCCCAGATCCCCTCCTCCTTCCCTTTCTCCTATGGTTCACTCTCCTCTCCTATTATATTCCTTCCCCTCCAGTCCTTTATCTTTCCTGACCTTCTGGCTTCACCTTCTAGCCATCCTCCTTCCCCTCCCACACCCTTTTTATTCTGGCATCTTCGCCCCTCTTTTCCAGTTATAAATAAGGGTCACAGCCCAAAACATCGACCGTCGGGACGCTGCCTGACCTGCTGGGTTCCCCCAGCAATTCGTGCATTGTTTTGGATTTCCAGCATCTGCAGACTTTCTCATGTTGGCTGTTTTGCATTTGTTGTCTTGTTTTGTTTTTGTTGTTGTTGTTGCTTGTTTTGTTCTGTGGAACCTAGTGGGCAGGATATGTTGGCTCCTGAATGTGTGGCAACACTTGCAGGCTGCCCTCAGTATATCTTTGGGTGTGCTAGTTGTTCACAGAAGCACATGATTTCTCCGTATGTTTTGATGTACGTGTGATAGATAATTCTGAACCTGAAAATCCAAAATAGTACTCCACTTATTTTGGGACTATGACATTTATCTCTAGCCAAGAGAAACAGCTTGAAAATCAAGAAAAGCTGCAGATGCTGGAAATATGAGATAAAAACAAAAAATGCTGGAAGCACTCAGCAGGTCAGGCAACATCCATGGGAAAAGAAACAGTTAATAATTAAGGTCTGGATTGGGAAAGATAGAAAAACAGATTAGTTTTCTGTAGGAGAGAAGGTGGCAGAGACGTGGCTAGGACAAAGAGAATATCTCTGATAGGGTAAGACTAAATGAGCTATGGTGCAATTACATGCACATTAATCTTTAGTGTTGGCGCGTGGCCAAGTGGTTAAGGTGTTGGTCTAGTGATCTGAAGGTCGCTAGTTCGAGCCTCAGCTAAGGCAGTGTGTTGTGTCCTTGAGCAAGGCACTTAACTACACATTGCTCAGCAATGACACCGGCGCCAAGCTGTATTGGCCCTTGCCCTTCCCTTGAACAACGTTGGTGGTGTGGAGAGGGGAGACTTGCTGCATAGACAACTGCTGGTCTCCCATGAAACCCTGCCCAGCCTGTGCCTTGGAAACTTTCCAAGGAGCAAATCCATGGTCTCTCAAGACTAACGGATGCCTATTAATCTTTTAAGTCTGTGAGGATGTGGGACATGCCCAGCAGGTCAAACTATAGAGATAGAAATACAGCATTTTGTGTGTGTTGCTTGGATTTCCAGCATCTGTGTATTTTCTCTTGTTTGTGAATGCATCCAGATGCAATACTTTTTATGGTGTATTGATGAAAAATTGGTAAGGGTCAACAGAGACATGCTAAATTTCTTTAGTTTTTCAAGGGAGTAGAGGCATTGGTGAGCTTTCCTGGCTGTGACCTCAGTGTGGTTGGGCCAGGACGGACTATTGGTGATGCTCATGCCTAGAAACTCAAAACTTTCAACCGTCTCAATGAACCAACAATAGACTGTGTGGAGAGTTTTTGGAGGACAGAATGTTTTAGCAGTGTGGTTGACACCTTGAATCTTTTAAAAAGCTAGAGAAATAAGTGCAGATACAGGGTGTGGGATTATAGGAGAAAAGTTGTACATTCATGATGGACTAAATGTCTTCCTTGTACATTGTAATGTGCTGTAATTGCAACCATGGATGTGCTGCCCAGGTAGTGGTTGCCAAACGGGTCAATTGCATTCAAGGCCAGATTCTGCATCCTGTTTGTGGTGAGGTTTACAATGTAGAGTTGATCTTGGCTCACTCCCTATGAACCAGGTGTAAGGGCAACTGTGCCAGGCACATCCGCACATTAAAAAATCCACAAGATTAGAGCTATCCCTTATTTCCAGACTCTGGACGTACCAAAACTACTGATTTAAGCACAAAAATAAGTTTGGAGCTAACAAAGAAATCATTGAAACCTTTTCTAAAGACGGCCTTTGTATTTTGATGACCCATCAATGAACGCAGAGGCCCCAAATTGTGGATCAAGTGTCCAACTTATAAATGGTGTCAATTCCATTCCACTCTCTGGACCAGCTACATAGCACAGTGCGTGGGACCCCACCCCACCCACTCACCCTCCATATCACTGGCAGGGAAGAAAAACACAGGGATCGACAATCCCATGGCCAACTTCAGGAAAGTGCTCTTTAATGCATGATTGCCACTGGTAATTTGTACATAAAGAACTTGTTGTGTACAGACTGTCAACAAGCAACTGTACATCAGAAGTGATTCATGGGCTGTGGGGAATACCGACATCCGGAAACAGAGCAGAATCAGGGAATCATACAGAACAGATGGAAGTAATTCAATACGTTGTACCTCTCTACAGGAAATACACAAACATCCCACAGCTGAATGTTTCTCCTAAGACCAGGAAACATTTTGTATCCATGAATATATTCAACTCCTACTGAAAGTTACCACAAATCCAACTGATATCTTAAACACTAGAGATTCTGCAGATGCTAGAAATCCAGAACAACACACACAAAATAGTGGAGGAACTCAGCAGGTCAGGCAGCATCTATGGAGAGGAATAACCAGTTGATCTTTTGAGCCAACGCCCTTCATTAGGACCTTCTTGGTCTGAATTATCGATTGTTTATTCCTCTTCGTAGATGCTGCTTGACATGCTGAGTTCCTCCACCTATTGATGTCCTATTGATATCTCTTCTCTGTTCATTTTCTCCTTCTTAATTAAACATGACTAGATTCTACTCAAGATCGCTGGCCTTCATTTCAGCCAATGAGGATAGTTGGGACCTGCAGCTTCCATCACGGTTGGAGCCGTAGGAGTTTGATGGGACTGCAGGTAGTGTGCTCCTTCCATCATTTGCCCTGGACTTCCCTGTCTTCCTGATCAATTAATCCAAGCACTCAACGGCTTCACAAACACTACTTCTCCATTTTGAGGAATGACGAGCCAAGGGTCCCATGAGACTACGAGGATGTTACACTTTTTCAAGAAGGCTTTGAGAATATTCATGCATCTTCACCTATCTGCTTGTCTCTGGCCATGATGGATGCCATCGCGTTTCAGCTTTCCAGATTCTACAACCTCTGCAATATTCTACAAATTATCTGATTCTACAACTTTAGGTATCTCACCATATCTGAGTTGGCCAGTTCTCCAACAAATCTTCAATCTGCGATATGGAATGGATTTTCCTATTTTTATTTGCACAGCAGTCCTATAGCCCTGACCTGGGCCCCGAGGAGCCAAAGAAAAACACAATGCAGGTGAAGAAATGCCAGTAAATGAAATGGCTTTGGCAGTGTGTCGGGTACACCCTGCCGCATGAGCTTGTACTGTAAACATGGTGCCAATAACTATATGGGAAGGTTTGAAGTAGAAACAACACCAAAGTGTAACAATTAGAAAGATTTTTTAATCTGGTTTAAGTGATTTCAGAACATCAAGCTTTCCACTGGATTTCAAGCTGTTTATGGGTAAGGAGAACTTATTAATTAGAAGAATTAAAGAGAAGAGTACTGCTTCTCTTTAAGTATGCTCTTCTTATAGAGAAACAGTAGTGTTTAAGACCAGAAAATCATGCGTTTGATGCCTCAAAGTAGACAGTTAATCTGAGGAAGATCCATTCACTGTCTATCATAGGTCTTCAATTTATTTAAAATCTTACACTGCCTTGGGAACTTGCGTTTGCCAAACTGCAACTTCTTAGAATGGATTCAATATGTGTTTGGGACTGAATCCACCTATTCTTTGTTAAAGGGGTGAACCCTTCAGTAGCTTCTCTAGTTCAGACCTTCAATCCCTTGACAACTGCTGACAGACATATTTTTCAGAAAGCCAGTCACAGATCTAGAGCTAAACAGATTTAAACAAAGACAAAGCTGGTCCAAACAGTTTGTCCTTTCTTTCTAGTATGTGTCAGTTTGTTCTTGGATGGGATCCCAGCAAGAGAGCCACAGACATATCTGGACGTCAATTTTGGGAAAAGCAGTGCTCTTTAAAATTTAATTAAGCATATAATGGATATATAGTTCATCAGATCAGACATACACAGGAGCAGGGACTGTGCTATAATTGTATTTGATCACTGATTGTTAGGTCTAAAATAAGCAATACCAAGTTGTCAGAAGTGTTCGTCTTAATAATAGGCTTCTTTGTTCAATAGTTTGGTGTTGGCTTGAGGCTAGCTTTGTCTGCTGCTGTTATTCATTTTCAGTTCAAGTGATTTGAAAGATGGTATCATTTGAGGAAAATTTCTTTTCATGTCCCTTTTAATCTGCTTCCTTGACATCCTCTGCATGCTTCTCTTCTCCCTCCCACCAATCCAGGACACCTTGTACTGCCCTCCACTTTGCTTTACTCTTCCCCAGAATCAAATTGTTCCTCAAGACTTCTCTTCCCCTCCTTCCTGCACATTCTCAACTTCCAGAATTCCTTTAAAATCAAAGCTACCTATTGCCCCTTACCTTTCAAATCCCAGTGGATTAAATCTCTAGAATCACATGCCTCTTCATGCATTATCCTCCCTGGTAGTATCTTAACATTGCAAGTGTCAGGCACATGGTGGGCTATCTCCAACACATCTCAGACTGTGTTCATTGTTGAGGCAAACAGTTTCATGTTTCAATGTTTGACTACAGTCCCGTGCAAAAGTCTTAAGCACATATATATATCTAGGGTACCTACGAATTTTGTTCTGTGCTGTAGTAATTTTATGTATTGCACTATACTGCTGCCGCAAAACAACAAATTTCATGACATATGTGAGTGATGATCAACCTGATTCTGATATGGGTCTCTGTTGTGGACTGAGAGTAGGAAGGGGGTAAGGAGAGGGGAATCATGGTTGAGAAAATGGGAAAGGAGAGGGGAGGGAAAAGGGGAGGGAGCAGGAAGCACCAGAGAGACATTTTGTAATGATCAATAAACTAATTGTTTGGAGTCAAATGACCTTGCCTGGTGCCACAGGGCTGTGTGTGTCTGCACCTGGCACTCCTTCTCTGCCACCTGTCCCACACTCCCCCTATGACATTCCACCCTCACCATTCCCAACATCCTTGGCTTCCACTGGTTATATATGTACCTAAGACTTCTGTGCTGTACTGTACATCTGACAAATATAGCTAATCAGTTATTTTTAATCTTTAATCTCTTTTTTGCTATCTGATGTTCCCTACATTAGGTAACAAAAACACTACAGAATAGGATTAATTTAGCAATTGGTGATGTCCAGGAAGAGTAGTACTGAGAGAAACAGGCCAGAGCACAAAGGAGAGGGCTGGCAGCTAAAAATCTCCTGTTTTTTAACTGAGCATCTATATCCTTCTGGCTGTTCCCAGGGATGCATAATGAGACAGACATCAAACAATACTAGAATAAAACACTGGAGGAACTCAGCAGGTCAGACAGCATCTTTGGAGGGGAATAAATGCTTGATGTTTTGGCCCATCAGGACTTGAAAGGAAGGAAGATGAAAGACCAGAATAAAATGGTGGGGGAAAGGGGAATGAGCTGACAGGTGATACGTGAAGCTAGGGGAGGGAGAAGGTGGGTGGGTGGGATGAAGCTGGAAGGTGATAAGTGGAAAAGAGACAGGGCTGGAGAAGCAGGAAGAAGGAAGGTCATGAACTCGGTGATAGATGCATTTGGTCTGTCTGTAAACCACTGGCCTTCCATCATAAGTTGTTTGCAAACAAATACAGTCGACTTACAGGAGCATGTGCTGCCAGAACAAAGGCTTGGTGGAGAAGGAGCACAGTCTGTAGCCCCATCACCACTGGATACTGAGGAGCCAGTGCTGCATAACACTCACTCAAACATTTCATGGGTTCATTGTTTAAGGAAGAAATGGCTAATAGAAATATGGAGGGCTACGTGGGTTAGATTGACCTTGGGATAGGTTAAAAGGTTGGCACAAATCATGGGCCAGAGTGCCTGGACTGTGCTGTACTGTTCATTGTTCTACGTTCTATATGTGAGAGATGTCGAAGAAAATAAGAGAATGTGTTGAACTGATGGTATAATGAAAGATGTATACAACTGTTATTGCTGTAAGAGTATTATGAATAAAGAATATTTATGAGAACTAATCTAAGTCCCTTTGTGTTGCTGTCTGGACTATAATCAACTTCAAGTTTATTGTCATTCAACTGTACACATGTATACAGCTAAATGAAACAAAGTTCCTCAGGGACCAAGGTGCAAAACACTATGCGTATATCATATTGTTGTGGTGTTCCTTTCCGTGCCTCGTGGCATATCGGGTGGCAACCTTGCCAGCTCTTCAGCATTTGTATCTGTTTTTTCACGAGGCTGAGTTGCTGGCTCGCTGCTCGACCCAGCACAGATGGAAGGTGTGCAAGGAGTCGGCTGGATTCGAAGCCGGGACCACTCGCCTCAAAGTCTGGTGCGGATGCTACTACACCACTGGAGGGCTATACATACTGCACATAGAATAATATTAACACAATAATATTAACAGATAAAATGTGTTATGTAGATATACTGTACAACATATAGTAAAATATGCAACAGTATTACTGCTACTGGTGCTGTCATAAATAATGCATACTGAATGTTCAGACATCTCAAACCCTGGGGGAAGAATCACCATCTCTTGTCATCGATCTTGCTGTCAAGGAAACAGAAAGCTTTTCCAGCACTGCATTACAAACATCAGGTACTTGAATTGGCCTGTACAACCCTATTACAGACGAATAAACTCTTCACTGCCCTCCAGCCGGGTATGGGTATCAACTTTGACTGACACTTCGATGAAAAACTCAACCATCACCTTCTGGCCATTTCTAGTCTGGTGGTACTTTACATCCTCATTGTCCATCCCTCCTGATTAATTAGTCCTCATTCAATCAGTTTTCTGCTGTCGCACCTTGTTTACAATCAACTTCCAGTTCCTACTTAGAGCGAGACCTTTGTCTTTCCTCTAATTTTATACCAATGGCTTCCTTCACCAGCAAGGGCCTTTTCTTTTACAGAGCACCTCTTGGCCTCATCTCTGAATGGAGTTTGTAATCACACTAGTCTCTTGTATTTGCACAGCCACAGTCTTCACTGGCTTGTACAATTTATGTATAATTTATTTGTTTTTTAAGTTGTCTGAACCTAAAGGCCTGTAATCTGTGATGTTACTACAAGCAAGTTCTTCATTGTACACATACCTCTTGATTCTTGTGCACATGACAATAAATTCGACCTGACTTAACTTGACACCAAATCCGTTCCTCTTCCTGAACCCATCTGTTAAATCTTCCTCCATTTTTTTCTCCATTTCCTCTGGAGAACATTCCCAGCTCTGCCCTCTGCCCCTTGCTCCGGGTGTCAAAAGTAATATTATACCTCTGGGAGAAAAATGTTTTGCTTCTCCTTTCCAGCTGAATTAATTCCACACATGATGTAAAGGTTTCATCATGGGGCAGCAGTCACCCCCCCCCCCCCCGAGTATCTGTTCCTAACATCATCCTTCACTGGGAACATTTCACCACCCAAATCAGCATGAGTGGACATCTGGGAAATGATTGGGGTTTGGTCACAGTAGCGTAGCAATTACCATAACACTGTTACAGTGCCAGCGACTCAGGGTTCAATTCCTGCTGCTGCCCGAAAGGAGTTTGTAAGTTCCCCCTGTAACTGCATAGGTTTCCTCCCACATTGCAAAGATGTACGGATTAGTAGGTGTAATTGGGTGTGCGGGCTTGTTGGGCTGGAAAGGCCTGTTACCGCACTGTAAGTCTATTTAAATCTCTCTAAACCTCACTACAGCATAATGCAGACCCATCAGCCCACAATGTTCTGCTGACCTTCTAACCTACTCTACGATCAGTCTAATGCATCCCTCCTACATCATCATCATTATGTGCCCTGTCATGTGACGTGGGCAATCATAGACTATGATCATGATTGTTCTTGGCAAATTTTGCCACAGAAGTGGTTTGACATTGCCCTCTTCTGGGCAGTGTCTTAACAAGACGGGGGACCCGCAGCCATTATCAATACACATCTGAGATTGTCTGGTGTCAGTGGTCGCATAACCTGGACATGATATGCACCAGCTGCTCATACGACCATCCACCACCTGCACCCATGACTTCACAAGACCCTGATAAGCAGGCACTACACCTTGCCAAAGGGTGATCTACAGGCCTCCTTTGGTAGAGATGCATCTGCACCCTGCCACCCTTTCCCTCCTATGTAGCCCTTCACTGTTCTATCATTCATGTGCCTACCTAAGTATGTCTTAAATGCCCCTGATGTATCTTCCTTCCTTCTGAAGCAATGAACAGTGAGAAAGATTCGTGTACCTGAAGATCAATGGCTGCTGACACCTTACTATAAGCCAATAACACCTAAATGACATAAATCATTCATGATGGCAGCTGCTTCAATGGTTGTCATGGAAACCACAATTGGGATGTAAAGTTAGCCGAGTTTTATTCACCTGCAGAATCAATAAATGCAAAGTCTGGGGATTTGCCTTAATTTTTTATTTTATTTAGAGATGCTTCGTGGAACAGACCCTTCTGGCCCAAAGAGCTGCACTGCCCAAGCAACTCACCTACTTAACCACAGACTAATCACGGGACAATTTACAATGACCGATTAACCTACTAACCGGTGTGTCTTTGGACTGCAGGAGGAAGCCAGAGCATGTGGAGGAACCCCACACATTCAAGTAGAAACTCCTTACAAAGGATGGAGGAATTGAACTCCAAACAAAAGTGCATCAATATCAAATATTGTAAGGTATGGAACAGATTAACCAGTGACACTTCGAATATGATGTGGCAGGAAGTTCAGAAGCCTAATGGCCCGGGTGAAGAAACTGTTCCTTATCATAACCATTCTTGTTTTTATGCATCGAAGTCTCCTGTCTGATAGTAAAAAGTCAAAGAGGATGCTGGATGGATGGGTGGGATCCTTAATAATACTAAGTGCCCTACATACACAGCGCTCCTGATATATGTCCCCAATAGATGGTAGGGAGACCCTTATGATCCTCTCAGTTGTTCTCACAGTCCTTTGTAGGAACTTCTGGTCGGATGCTCGACTGCTCCCATACTGGACGGAGACGTAACTTGTCAGGGCATTCTCAATGGGGCTCCTGTAAAATGCAGTTAAGATGCAGTTTGGCTTGACAAAATGGGTTGGGATAGAATTAGTTTAAAAATAAGCGTTTGGTATGGACCAGTTTTTGTGAAGGGCCTGTTTCTGTCTGTATCTCTCTATAACTCTGTAAAAATAAAACAACAAGGAAGGCCAATAACCCGGTGGAAGTCGGGGATGATTAAATGGCAAGAGATATGTAGAACAAATGCAAGAATATGACTGTTCTGGTGTTGTAAATGGTAACACCTGAGGTATGAAGCATCCTGACGGAAGAAAATGCTTAGATCCAACTTTATAACAATGTATTTCAAATGTATTTCTCTCTCCTCTGCTGCTGCCTGGCCTGGAAACTTTGTTCCCAGTATTTGGAAGTTTACAAATCCTTTAAGTATCAGAGGTATTTTGCTTTTCAATTGATGAAATCTAAATTGTGAGTGACAGGTTAGTTTTGCAGGAGTTTCACCAGCAGCGTAGCTAAAGGGATATTACTTGATCTTGCACTGGATTTTTGGAAAGCATTAAACAAGATGCCACACAGAAGGTAGTTATTAAAATTCCTCTGTTGATGGGAACATTATAACATGGAGAGAACATTGCTTGAAGGACAGAGTTGAGGGCTGGTGGTAATAAGCAGGAAACTGTAATGATGAGCTATGGTTATTAAGTATTAAGATGACTTGATTTAAAACAATCAAGAAAGTATACACTCGGTGGCAACTTCATTAGGTAAAGTGGCCACAGAGTGTATCCTTGTTACACAGAATAGATATAATTACTCTGGACATCAATTTTTTTTGGAAGTGTTACTTCCTCAAAATGTTTTTGCTGATGATAGACTGATTAAAGCTCTACACAAATGTAATTTCAAATTTCTTGTATCACATAGGAATTTGGAGAAACAGGAAATTAACTCTTATTGAATATAATGCAATTAATTGTATAACAGTACTGACTCTTTGTAATAGTTCAACTAAGCGCAAAATGTTTTGTTGATGATTTTCATTTGTACTCAGTGTCTGAGGATAATCATTTAAATGTCCAACAATAATCAGCCAGCATTGATAGATTCCAGTTGCCCTAATACAGTTTCTCCATGACCACAATGCCCCACTGAAATCTTTCACCATGCTCATCACTGTCAGCACCAAGATTAGAAGCCTAAATGGGAATGCCGAAAATGAATCTTTAGTGACACATTGCACTTCATGTTTTTGTACGCTTGAAGCATGTTGTCAACTAGCTGCATGAAGTCTGGCACTCTGTAGAAGCCAAGAAAATTTTCAGCAACATTCTTGAATGCCTTCCGTGTGATTTTCTCTGGTCCCACCGGAAGTTCTTCCTGTTGCCTGTCATTGATGTCCTGTTTGACTTGTTGACCAACAAAAATTACTACCTTAATCTTGACATCAGTTAATCAGGGAAACATCTATCTCAGGTACTGAAATTCTTCATGGAAATTTATAGCCTTTCTAAAACCTGTCCTGCCATGCAGCACCTGTTCTCCTAAGCATGCCCAGGCATGCCTGGACAAGATAGAAAACTTTTCAGCTTGCACTGTGGGCAATTTCAACTGACTTGAGTTTTGAATTGAAATAAAAAATATTCAAAAGAATGGTGCTTGATAGGGAAAAATCATGGTGATTTTCATGATCAGTAGCCCAAAATCCATAAGATATACCGCAAAGTATTCAGGAAGCAAAATCTTTGATGTCCAGTGTTATTGCCTCAGAATTATGTCGGGGACCCTGTGAAGGATGATAGTCTGGATGACTGCCACAGATGGAACGGAAATGTTGATGTTTTGGGCCAAAAGCCAGCATCAGGACATCCTGGTTCACTACCCCAAAGGATTGTGGAGGTGAGGTCATTGGGGTATTTAAAGTTGATGTGAGTATATTGTTGAGAGGTCTGCGAATATCGAATCGAACATCCATGTGGCAACAACTCAATGCAAACAGCTTGCAGAGATGGTCAAGAGCTTCAGTTGTTGTTCAGACCAAACATCAGAATGAAGAAGAAATGTGATCTAAGTGACTTTGACCCTGGGAGGATTGTTGGTGCCAGCCAAGATTGTTTGAGTATCTCAGAAACTGCTAACCTCATGGGATTTTCAAGCACTACAGCTCTAGAGGTTACAGAGAATGGTGCAAAATTCAGCAAAAAAAATCCAGTGAGTGGTGATTTTGTTAATGAGAGAGGTCAGAAGAGAATGGCCAGACTGGTTCAAGTAGACAGGAAAGTGACAGTAACTCATATAACTATACATTACAACAGTGGCATGCAGAAGAGCATCTTTGAATGCACAACATGTCGAACCTTGAAGTGGATGGGCTACAGCAGCAGAAGACCATGAACTTACACTGCGTGGCCACTTTATTAGGTATAGAAGACATGTAATAAAGTGGCCATTGAGTGTACATTGAAAAAAATGTTAAGAGATAATTCAAAGTTACTAGACCGGATATAGGATCATGCGTAGGTCATTCTGCTCCTTAAACCTGCCCTGCCATTCAATAAGATCATGGATGATCTGCACTGGGCCAGTTTTCCACAGCCCTTGCTTGAGACATCAACATTTCCTTTCCATCCTGTGATGGGCAAACTGAGTTTGAAACGGGGTCCAGAATTGACCCTATGAACTGTGCTGCTATTGAGAGGGGGAGGGGGGAGGTGTCCAGTGCAAATGAGAAAGAGAGAGAGAGAGAGAGAGAGAGAGAGAGAGAGAGAGAGAGAGAGAAGATTTAATGTTATGGTTCATTTGCTGATTATTTACCTTTCTCCAAGGACACTATGCCTGCTAGTTAAGATTCCTGCAGAGACAGCAGGGAGGAGCCGGTTGATGGACAGCCGGTGTCCAGCATGTGGAGATAAAAAGCAGGTCTGCTGAGACACAGGCAGACACACCATGGGACACTGAACGAGCTTTGTGCACCCACATGAAGGTGGGGTTTTGGAGGATCGATTCAGGGGAATCAATCAGTGGCTCACAGTGTGAAAAGGTGTGATCGGTGGGGATCTACTTGTGTGTCCTCCCTTGCCTGGGTGATAGTTCCACCACTGAAGAATGGTCATAAGTATTATGGTCGTAGTCGGTGACCATAACAGGACTTCAGAAGATAACGGGAAGATCGACGGCAACAGCATCACCTCTCATCACCTCTCTCTCTCTCTCTCTCTCTCTCTCTCTCTCTCTCTCTCTCTCTCTCTCTCTCTCTCTCTCTCTCTTCTCTCTAATGTTACTCAAACAGCTACCTCAAACTGAACTGAACTTTCTCCATCATATCGTAAGACTGTATCCATTTACCCCTAGCTTTGAAAGAGCCTGGTTTTGGTTCCTATTTCCACACTTCTGTATATATCATTGCTAATCAGTTTCATATATATGCATTTTATAGTACTGCATTGTGTAGTTTACTAATAAACACTATTAGTTTACAGTAATACCGGACTCCAAAGTGTTTTCAATTTCTGCTGGTTCTTTAACCCGGTTACGGGGTACATAACAAAATTGGGGGCTCGTCTGGGATATTACAAAAATTCGTGTGGGGGCTGTTTGAATTGCCCCTTATCTGATTTGGTTGTGTGGAAAACAAAAGGAAAACAGGAAGAAATGTATGTTGCAGATTTTCTGGCAAGACCAGACCCTGCGAGCTTAAGGAAAGCTAAAAAGGATGAGTTGTGGGCAGTTGTTGAGGCCTTGAAACTCACAGAGGTCAAGAAGGGGATGACAAAAGTAGAAATGCAATGGAAGATAGCTGAATATTACGTCATGGTGAAGGTGTTGGAGCACTTTCCTATAGGGAAAGGGGAGGTCCAGGTGCGACTGGAACAGACGAGGCTAAAGAGACTTAAGTTAGAGGCGGAAGAAGCAGAAAAACAGAGACAGTTCGAGAGAGAGAAATGGCAATGCAAGGATCTCATGGCAGACTGGGGGGAGAGGTTTAATGTTAGTCAGGAAATTAAGTTGGTACCTCCATTTGAGGAGACAGAAATTGATAGGTACTTCCAACATTTTGAAAACTGGCCATGAACTAGAAGTGGCCAAGAGATAAGTGGGTTGTCTTGTTACAAAGTGTACTTAAGGGGAAGGCTCAAAGAGCATATTCAGTGTTGTCTGTGGAAGACTCAGATGATTATGATGAAGCAAAAGATGCTATCCTTAAGGCTTATGAGTTGGTGCCAGAGGTGTATCAACAAAAGTTCAGAGATTTAAGGAAGCATTGGAATCAAACATTTGTAGAGTTTGCCTATGGGAAATGTGTGTATTTTGATCATTGGTGCACTTCAGAAAAGGTGGATGAGGATTTTGACCGACTGAGGGAGTTGATCTTAATCGTGGAATTTAAAAGTTGTGTCCCTGACAACGTATGGACATACCTGAATGAGAAGGAGACTAAGACCCTGTCAGACTCTTCTAAGTTAGCAGGTGAGTATGCTTTAACCCAAGTTAAAGTTTTCTCCGAGTAAGAACTACCAGAGGGGTAGTAGGGATAATAGAGAGAGCCCACCGGCTAAGTCAGGAAGTAAGCCAGGGACTAGCGGAAAAGAGAAGGAGGATCATGAGTAGGCCATTCTGCTCCTTAAACCTGCCCTGCCATTCAATAGGATCATGGATGATCTGCACTGGGCCAGTTTTCCACAGCCCTCGCTTGAGACATCAACATTTCCTTTCCATCCTGTGATGGGCAAACTGAGTTTGAAACGGGGTCCAGAATTGACCCTATGAACTGTGCTGCTATTGAGAGGGGGAGGGGGGAGGTGTCCAGTGCAAATGAGAGAGAGAGAGAGAGAGAGAGAGAGAGAGAGAGAGAGAGAGGGGGGGGATTTAATGTTATGGTTCATTTGCTGATTATTTACCTTTCTCCAAGGACACTATGCCTGCTAGTTAAGATTCCTGCAGAGACAGCAGGGAGGAGCCGGTTGATGGACAGCTGGTGTCCAGCATGTGGAGATAAAAAGCAGGTCTGCTGAGACACAGGCAGACACACCACGGGACACTGAACGAGCTTTGTGCACCCACGTGAAGGTGGGGTTTTGGAGGATCAATTCGGGGGAATCAATCAGTGGCTCACAGTGTGAAAAGGTGCGATCGGTGGGGATCTACTTGCGTGTCCTCCCTTGCCTGGGTGATAGTTCCACCACTGAAGAATGGTCGTAAGTATTATGGTCATAGTCGGTGACCATAACAGGACTTCGGAAGACAACGGGAAGATCGACTGCAACGGCATCACCTCTCTCTCTCTCTCTCTCTTTCTCTCTAACGTTACTCAAACAGCTACCTCAAACTGAACTGAACTTTCTTTATCATATCATAAGACTGCATCCATTTACCCCTAGCTTTGAAAGAGCCTAGTTTTGGTTCCTATTTCCACACTTCTGTATATATCATTGCTAACCTGTTTCATATATATGCATTTTATAGTACTGCATTGCATAGTTTACTAATAAACACTATTAGTTTACAGTAATACTGGACTCCAAAGTGTTTTCCATTTCTGCTGGTTCTTTAACCCAGTCACGGGTTACATGACAATCCACAGATGCAGCTCATTCCACTGAGTTCCTCGAGCAAATT
Organism: Hemitrygon akajei; assembly: GCF_048418815.1. Taxonomy (NCBI): domain Eukaryota; kingdom Metazoa; phylum Chordata; class Chondrichthyes; order Myliobatiformes; family Dasyatidae; genus Hemitrygon; species Hemitrygon akajei. The sequence continues at coordinate 26,586,819 of NC_133127.1, forward strand.
CTTTGTTGCTCCAGATTCCAGCGACTGCAGCCTTTTGTGATTACAACAAGCAGTTATCCAGGCCACACACAAGACTATTATTCTTCTCAGGGGCCGTAAATAATTCTGTGGCAATAATTATACCCATTCCATTCAACAGAGATAATTAGGATGGAGGAACTCAGCAGATCAGGCAGCATCTACAGAAATGAGTAAACAGTCAATGTTTTGGGCTGAGACCCTCTGCAGGACTGGAAAGGAAGAAGGAAGATGTCAGAATAAAAAGATGGGGGAAGAGAAGGAGGATAGCTAGAAGGTCATAAGTGCAGCCAGGTGGGTAGGAAAGGTAAAGGGCTGGAGAAAGAATCTGATAGGAAAGTGAGCCATATGAGAAAGGGAAGGAGGAGAGGACCCAAGGGTGGTGATAGGCAGGTGAAAAGGGGTAAGAGTAGGGAATAGAAGATGACGGGAGTGGGAGGGAAGCATTTTTTGCTATAAAGAGAAATCAATATTCAAGCCATCAGGCTGGAGGCTACCCCAACGGAATATAACGTATTGCTCCTTCACCCTGAAGGGGACTTCAGCATGGTACGAGGGCTGCCATGTTGGAACAGGAATAGGAATTGAATTAAAATGTTTGACTACTGGGAAGATCTGCTTTTGACAGATGGAGCAAGGTGCTTGATGAAGTGGTCCCCAAATTTACAAGGGGTCTCACCAGTGTAGGGGAGGCTGCATCGAGAGCACTGGACAACTATGAAAATAGCAGGGTGTTACAATAGACCATACAGAAGTCAGGCTCACAGCTGTGGTGCAATGTGTTTAGATGCAAAGCAGACTTTGCATGATTACACAAATAGCAGTGTAACTCCCTGTTACTGCTTTGTACCATTTGCATTAATGGTCTATTCATTAACATCCTCAGGGAGCAGTTCAAGCTCCATGTAACGCATACTTACATGCTAGATGGGCCTTTAATAGATGCTTAATAACCCAATTAACTTCCACGGAGAGGATTCAACCTGCTTAAGTTGTTTCACCCGCCAATACAATTGACTATCAATCAATAGAAAATCTAGACCGTAGTTTAAAAGAAATTAAAGATTCATGCACTAATGAAATGATACATTGTAAGCTCAGTAGTTATAATATCTAGAGGACCAAAGATTTTTCAGTGGGTCTTCTAGCAGGGCACAATAAAAACTGTTTTACAGATTAAGTGGGACAAACATCCTTTAATTCAAGTATTTGTTCAGAAAGGCAATCCGTAACCATCAGAGTCTATAAGTGTAGTCACTTATTTAATGCCGAGGTTCATTCCTAATGCATTTTCACTCAAATGGTTGTGGGCCAGGGTGAGTCAAGATACTATAAGACCATAAGGCAAAGCAGGTCATTCAGCCCATTAAGTATAGTCAACACTATGAGGAATAAAAGCGCCATTCAACCAAGGAACCAACCAACACCCAACGAAAACACTCTTTACCATGGTCCTAACCAGTCAGAAACTTAGGCTGTACCTAAACTTACACAGTAGCATACCAGTTAGTGTAACACTATTACAGCACCGGTGATTACCGATTGAGGTTCAATTCCCACCACTGTCTGTAAGGAATTTGTACATTCTCCCCACGGTGGTGTGGGTTTCCTCTGGGTGCTCCAGCTTCCTCGCATATTCCAAGGACGTACAGTTAGGGTTAAGGTTAGTGGGCTCTGTTGGTGCCAGAACATGGTGGTCCTCAACAACGCATTTCACTAGATGTTTCAAAGTTTCAATGTGCACGTGACAAATAAAGATAATCTTTAAATCTTTAAAAATATTCATATGAGCATTCAAAACTGAGTAGAGGGTCCCTTTTAACCTGCATCTCAAGGGGGCTGACACACGATGATTAGATGAGAATTTTCTGTTAACTAATAATAATTTGGAATAAGTAACTGGCCTATCCTACCAAACTCTTGCTTTGTTTGGACTGTGAATGATGTTGCCACTGGCTTTGCCAAGATCTTTTGCATCCCTGAGAATAACTGACATAAACAAAACTTGACAAGATCTCATTTATTTAACCCCAGGCCACTGCTTAACAGAGGATTTAAGAATTTTCCCCACCTAGAAGCCATTAGATTCTTAGGCACAATGCCATAATAGAAGACAGATGCTGGCCTCATGGACTCTGCATGAAAGCTATTTACCACAGAGAGATGCTCCAGTGAATGCAGATATACAGTATTACTTTTGTACCAGGCAAGCTAACCTGCATCAGATTCAGTTGTCTTCCATTCTGATCCCTGAGTTACACATACTCACACTCCACAAAATATGCTGTAAAATTAATCCCTTAAATTGTAGGAGTGAGTGAAGAGAATGTTGACAAAATTGATTTTGAATGGTGATGATGAACAGAGTATTTGACTAAAAGACCAGGTAATACATGGGAATACTCTGGTTCCAAGTTCCTTCCCAACTATTTGCCTCCCTGAGATAAATCGCCAATCCTTCAGTGTTGCTGGGTCCCAAACTCCTGCATCATTTATTGGTGCTAACACGTTAAATAGAATATAGTAAAACACAGCATAGGTGCTTCTGCCCATGATGTTGTGCCAACATTTTATTTCACTATCAATGTAACCCTTACCTCCTTCACAGCCCACAACCCTCCATTGTCTTTTCATCCATGCACTTATCTAAACATCCCTTAAATAACCCTAATGTAGCAGCCTCTACCAGCACCCCCAGAAACATGTTCCAGGCACTTACAACTCTGTGTAAAGAAAAACTGTCTCTGACAACTCCCCTAAACTTTTCTCTACTCACCTTAAGAGGATGTTCTTTGATATATCGATCATTACAGCCCTGACAAAAAGGATCTGGCTCTCCACTCCATTTATTCTGCTCCTAACCTTATACACCTCTATGAAGGCACCTCTCATCCTCTGTCACTCCAAAGAGGAAAGCCCTCACTAGCGTAACCTTCCCTCATAAGACATATTCTCAAAGTTCAAAGTAAAGTTTATTATCAGAGTACAAACACATGCAACCCTGAGATTGTTTTTCTTCAGGCATGCTCAGCAAATCTATTGAACAGTAAGTGTAAATTCTAATCCCCGTTAGGTGGCCATGTTGCAGGTTGATGTTTTGTGTTCTGGTGGGCAGGCCAGGCTAACCTGGATGGAACTAAGCTAGGCATGGGCAGGTCACTTTCTCTCAGCTCCTGTTCAACGTGCCTGACAGACATACACCGGGCAGATGTGAGAGCTCGCTACTGGGAAAGGCAACGTAATATGTTGGATCCTGATCCTTTTGCAGTCCAAAGCAAAATTAAGATTGAGGCATAAATCCATTGCAAAGCTATTTTATGAAGTGTTAAAAGAAAAAAGAATGAAAAAGGAAAGAGGATCCAAGTGAAAAAATAAAGACAAAAAGGAAAAGAAGACATGCCGACTTCATACTCAGGCATGAGGTAACAAAAATTTCAGTGATAATTAACCTATATAAAGTAACCAGATTCAACTAGTGTGACACCTGCTACTGAAAACTAAGAAGTTTCTAGAAAAATCTAGAAGCAACTGTACTGAAACTAGTGGAAAATTCCCTGAACAATTACATATAATATAAAATCACCTATATCAGGAAAAAGCTGCAGCGGAGTGCTAACTCAGCCAGCCCCATCATGGACTCCCGCCTTCCCAGCATCATGGACAGCTTCAAACAGCGATACCTCTAAAAGGTAGCATCCATCGTTACCCCGACACCTGAGACATGCTCCATTCTTATTGCTACCATCAGAGAGTAGGTACAGAAGCCTGAAGACATACACTCAATGTTGTAGGAAGAGCATCTTCTCCTCTGCCATCAGATTTCTGAATGGACAATGAACCAGCCCAGGAACACCACCTCACTAGTTCTTGCTCTCATTTTTCACTATTCATTTAATTTTATATATATTTCTTATTGCTATTTATAGTTTTTAAAAAATGTATTGCACTGTATTGTTGCGGCAAAATAACACATTTCACGAGATGTGGCAGTGATATGAAACCTGATTCTGATTCTGGAAAATACAAGCAAGCATAGAAAAGGTAAATTACAAGAAAAATTGTGATTCCTGACCCTAATCCAACAAGAAGGATAGTATGAATCAATGGGCCTTAAGCACAGGAACATCTTCTGTATCTGTAGGTTGCTCTTTTTGTGTTTTTTTTTAAAAGCCTAAAGAGATCATTGACCTGAATCATGAACTCTGTTTCTTCCTCTACATGTTCAATCTGACCGACAAAACATTTTTAACGTTCTCTGTGTTTTTCTTTCAGATTCCACAGTGATAAATAGTTTGTTCTCATGAGCAGCAAAGGTGGAAGAATCAGGTTTCCATGAAAGAAAAGTGACCAGGTTGAATGATACTACTACAAATGGATTACACATACTGTAGATAGTTGGGAAATGGACAAGTTTAGATCCTGAAAAGGTACTTTTGAAAAGGTGGGAAGCCAGAAGAAATGGAGTTTCAAGGCTATATAGGGGTCCATGTGAAAAGCTGAACTCTAAAAGGTTTTATCAATTTTTCAGCTTTGTAAAAAAAGAATAGAGTACAAAAAGTTAGAAGTTATGCTACAATTTTATGAAGTCTTGTTTTACCACATCTGGAGAATTTTCGCCAGATCTGGGAACAATCCTTAGTAAGATAAGTTTGGATAGGATTATAATTCAGGTTTGGAATGCTACCAGAACTATAATAGAGTGCATAATGTGGATCTATTCTCTATAGCAGGTGTTCCCAACCTGGGGTCCACAGCCTCTTCGGTCAATGGTAAGGTCCCATGGCATAAAAATGGTTCGGACCCCTGCTCTATCGTTTAGAAGATTTATGGGTTGATCACATTTCATGATAGTAAGACTAATGATCATAGATAGAAATGATTTTCACTGATTGAAATAAGAGAGCATCTCCTGAAGAGAACCAGATTCTTCAGGAGTAAGGGTAGGAGACATTTCATCATGGTCACAGAGGGCAGAGGGTTTGAGGTGTACAAACTGAGTCAGTTTTTAACATCAAATCCCAGGTTGACATCTTTTAACCAAAGATAGGAAGGAAGATGGGAGGTGACCAGAGTTTGCTCACAGAACAGCACTGATTAAATGGTGGCATTAGGTGGGTTGTGCCTGCGCCCAAATGCAGTCTGGCACAAACATTGCCCTGCCCCTTTCAGTTGCTGGAGGTGGTGCGTTATTTCCAGCCTAGCTTCTAACAACCACATCCCCCTGGCCTTTGCCAAAATACAGGCTCTCTATTTTCTGAAAATAAGAAGACTCCTATGGACTTTCCACTGAGGTTGGGTGAGATGAAAGCTAGAGTTCATGGGTTAAGGGTGAAAGGCAAAATGTTTAGGGGGAGCATGAGGAGAACTTTTTCACTCAAAAGGTGGTGAGAGTTTGAACCGAGGAGTATGGAGGGATAAGGTCTGGGTGCAAGTCGATAGGACTAGGCAGATTAATAATTTGGCACAGACTAGATGGGCCAAAGAGCCTGTTTCTGAGCGGCAGTGTTCTGTGACTCTAAGACTAGATGCCTGACTATAACATGTGTTGAATTAAATTGGTAGGAACACGTTGATCATTTAAATAGCAGATGTTGAAGTGTTTACCGAGCTTCAGGGCAGATTAGTATTGGGGCAGATTTCAATGTAACTTGTTGGCTACAGAAAGTGGGGCTCCATGCAAATGGCTGTACCAGTTGTTTACTGCCAGTCCTTCCAAATCAGTCTCCATGTATTTGTAATTTAGCTTTAATCAGGAGACAGAAAACATACACTTGCCAAAGATTAAAGGAGTCGATATTTCCCCTAGGAGACAAGCCATGCGTAAGGTCAGTGAGGTGGGGAAGGTACCTGGTACCTTCACCATCACTCACAGCCTCTCCCCCACATCTATCATCAACTGACCCTCCCCCACCACCCGCCTCCTCACTGGCTGCAACTGCAACCCTGAAAACAAATTACAAACAGTTAATTTTTCGCATCATTCCCATTCACTCGGCACAATACACCCTCTACGATGTCTCTCATGTTACCATGGCACTGCTGTGTTCCTTTAAATCAAAAAAAGCCTGAAAGCGTTATGTCTGAAGGCTTTGAAGTGAAACACTGGAAGCTAAACAAAGCATTATGATAACTACACAGAATTTTCTCATTTATTTATTTTTCAAGGTCTGGACATTGCCAGCAAGTCTGACATATGCATTGCTTGACACCAATCACAACTGTTACCAATACATGTCTGACTTTTTGTTCTAGGTCATTCTGCACGTAGGAGTAGGTTTCTTCATTCGTTGAGGAGTTCCAAATGGAATTGCTAATGGACTCCGCGTTGGACGTCACCACTTCTGATGTTATGATGGAAGGAACGTCATTGACGAAGCAGCTGAAGATAATTAGGCCGAGAATACAGCCTAATGATCTCCTGCAGTGATGTCCTGGGGTGGCAATGACTGACCTCCAGTATTCGCAGCCTAGTGTGATGCTTTGCAGTAACAGCGGCCCGGGTTTAATTCCCTCCGGCATCTGTAAGGAGTTTGCTCTATGAGCTATTTGGTCTATGTTTGCAAATTCCATACAGACAAGACCCAAGTTCAGGCCTAGCTGCTCCTCACTGTCACCCTGGCATTTAAGTGAACATTTTTATTGTCATGTGTACCAAGGTAGAATGAAAAAAACTTGCTTTGCTTGCCATCCATAAAGGTAATTTCATTGCATCAGTACACTGAGGTCGAACAATTATAACAGAGGGATTGTGTAGATAGATCTGCAGAGAGTTGACATGCCTTCTGTGACCTTGCTATCTACCGTGATAATTACTGGCCAGTTTAATCGTTCCCATCAGCCAGATTAAAGTGGAGGTTAATGACACTCTTGTAACTCAGGAGATTGATATACCAGTGTAAATCTTCACAGTGACCTAGCTGATTCAGTCCTGTAATGATCTTCAAACAAATCAGCTGTTGAGGGGGCCTCAACAGGGACCTCACTTCAAAACCCGGGCACCCATACTGCACTTTGGCCATTGGGACACCCAAGATAGTGGTACCATCTACTTTCCAGGTAAAGCCAGCTGGTATTTCATATTCCCAGCATGCTCCTTTCTCAGATTGAACAGGGTAAGACATTTCCACTTTGGTTCTGATAAACGGAAGTGTAGTACAAATACGGGATTTATTTTCATGTGATTAACAGATTTACTCGAGGCCTGCAGTACTTCTCCTTTATGGCAGTGTCTCTACCTGGTCAGGATGTAGGGAATAGCACCAATTGGGGAATTGGAGCCGACCTGCCGTTCTTCTGTCTGCCAACCAGCAGGGGTCACTAGAGCGCAATCAAGCGCAGAACGCCTGATTCCGTTGTTTCGGTCAGCGCTGATCCTGGGGAAAGTATGTGATGGGATGTCAGGAAAGATCACCACTGTTTCTTTGTTACAAAGAACAATCCATCTGAGAAAGCTTCATTTAATATTGAGCATCCAAAAGAAAAAGCACCTTTGCCAATGCAACACTGCCTCAGTACGCCATGACAAAGTACTTACGTCTCTGGAGTAGTACTTAAATTCAGGGTCTCTGACTCAGATCAAGGGTCGACAGTTTTATACATATCCCAAGGAAGTAGCTCCTCTGGAACAATTTATCACCTGAAGGAGCCCAGCTTCACTTATCTCCTTTCTTGTGGAAAGTCTTATATTAGTTTGGGAACATAGCATCGAGCATTATCGTCGTTAAGTATCATGCCCCCAACAACCCGCAGCCATCCCAGTTGGTAATTCTGTGAAAATACAGGAACTTATTAAATACATCTGTGGTTGACGCCCAGCTGTGATAGTCGTAACTCCCTCAGTGGAGAACAGATGTTACAGTAAGCGGTGCAGTCAGCAGCCCTACAGGCTCACAGTGCTCCCCTCTCACCGTTGCAAAAGGACTGGTGAGGGAAGAACAAACGGGCGTGTAAAATAATAAAGGGCACAGATTGGGTGGCTTGCCAGCACCTTTCTCCGGGGCGGAAATGGCTAATACAAGAGGGCATAATTTTAAGGCGATTGGAGGAAAATATAGAAGGGTTAAGTCCGTGCTAAGTTTTTGTTTACGCAGAGAGCGTTGGGTTATGGAACATGCTGCCAAGAGCGGTGGTCGAGGCAGGTACATTAAAGGCATTTAAGAGATTCTATGACACACGGATGAAAGATGAAAGGCTATGGGGAGGGCTGATTTTACAGACGTTAAAAGATTGACACAACACTATGGCGCTGTACTGTTCTAGTTTCTAAGTTCTATGACTGTTCCTCAGAGTCCTAGAGTAACGCAGTACAGAAACAAGCCCTTCAGCCCAACTTGTTCATGCCAACCAAGATGTCCACCTAAACTAGTCTCATTTGTCTTCATTTGGCCTTCGTCTTTCTAGACCAGGGGTTCCCAAGCTTTCTTATGCCATGGACCAATACCATTAAGCGAAGGGTCCGTAATGCCCAGGATGGGACCCCCTGTTCTAGAGCTTCCCTATCCTCGTACCTGCTCAAGTCTTCTTCAAATGTCATTATTGCACCCGCTTCCTCTGACAGCTCGTTTCGTCTATGCCCCACGTTCTCCGCGAAGAAGTTGCCCCTCGGGTACTTTTTAAACCTTTCCCCTTATCGCCATAAACCTATGCCCTCTTGTTCTTTTTTCATTCCCTTTCCATGGGGAGAAAGGTCCTGTCAATGTTCCATTCTGCTCTTTCATAAGAATGCCGCTCCCGTGTTGTTTTTCCTCTTTTCCCTTCCCGGATATTCTGGGTGAAGGAGGATTTGCTCGCATAACGTTGCATTTAGTGCCTCCAGGGGCATCCTAGATTCAATCCTGACCTGAGGTGCTATCTGTGTGGCGCATTCTCCCTCTGACTGCGGGGTGTTTTCCAAGTGATCCGCTTTCGACCCACACCCCAACAATACATTGATTGATAAGTTAATTGGGCTGTAAATACCCCAGGTATGTAGCTGAATAGTGGAATCTGGGAGGAGTTAATGAGAAGGTTGGGAGAATAAAAATTGGAACTAATGTGGGATTGGTGTAAAGAGGTGGGCCGAAAGGCCTGATTCTACGCTATGTCTCTAATTCCCCTCTCGTTGCCCCGGCACTGCACTCCTAAAAAACTGATTTTAACTATCCCCCCCCCCCCGATTGTGATGGAAGGTATTCCCCTGAAACATAAACTCTGTTCCCCTCTCCATGGATTACGCCTGACCTGCCAGGTATTTCCAGCATTGCCTGTCTATTTCCCGATTTATTACTGTGAAGCGGTGAAGGAGCGAAGTTATTAGACAAAGTTGCTAAAAAAAAAATAAGTTTCTAAACTCGACCGAAGACGACCTGCTCCGACTCCGGGTGGGAGGGGACGCGAACCTATAAATTGGTTTCCTTTATTCCCTCCTCCCTCTGCCACACAGAGCATTCCTGTTCGGTGACGCTCGGCTTCTCCGCGTTCTGTGCGCTCGGAGCGCTGCTGCGCCGTGCGGCGAGAGAGCTCCATGAAAGCCTTCATCAGGACCGGAGGGACGAGCCGGTCCTCCCAGCCCTCTCTGTCTCCCGCTGCAAAAACGAGGCATCACCTCCAGTTAACACATGCAGACAACAATCGGGACATAAGGCAGAAAGAGTGAATTAAGCAGCCTGTCCTTCACCAGAAAAGCAGCAGTGTTCTTCGTTTTTGAAAGAAGGCGCATATTTCAAAAGCAGAGCAGAAAGCGTGTGGCAAACTGTGTCGTTCTTCTACGTTACTTGCTAGACTGAAAACTGTCCCTGCTAAGTACAGACCAGACTGACTCGCTCTCCTCATCCCCAGCCGCAGATACCGTTCGCGTTTTGCACCGTATATAAAACAAAGCTCATTTCAATTTAGGCCAAAAATATATAAAGAGACGATTTATTTGGCTTCGAATATACAGACGAGTGGCCAGCTGGTGAGTTCGATTTTTTTTTTGGTATACAGTTAATTAGGAGATCTATTCTAGTTTAGTGATTTGTAACTAAACAGAACGCGTTAGAGATATATACGACAACAGTTCGTGTAATTATTGTGTCGATTTGTATTTTTAGTTGAGTAGTTGTGTCTTTTTGAAGTCAAAACCATGGGGTGATATTAATTTTAATAATTAATTTTGCAAAAGAAAAGAAAATCTTCCGTAAGAAATAAGTAATGAAATGCTGGGACTACGCGCTTTAAAACCCCTTTATTTTTGTTTCGTTCTGTCTGGTGAATGTAATTTCATCTCCCGCCCGTGAAAGAGCCGGACGGTCAAGTCGATGTGGTTATTTTCCATTTAGCGTATGGGCAATTCTGTAATTGAGAGAGAAAGCGTGAACGCCCGTTTTCTTTCCTGTGGAGTTTGGGTTCTCTATTTAATTTAATAAAGGGACCAGAGGGGAGATTGTGTGGTGCTGAGTGACTCGTACATGAGGGGGTGAGTTCTTGAACCATTCAGGCCGTTTGTTGCCGGGGGCTTCAGTTTAAAAGCAAGCTGTGCTATAGAATAGTATGGATTCCCTTCGCGACCTCGGCTAACCCCCTCCCATCCCCCCCCACCCCCCAGCCAACTCGGAGTCTACAGAGTTTCCAGACCCGCACTCCGGCCGCAATTATATTCATTGGATTTTGGGGACAGGGAGGAGTTCGGGAGTTTGACATGTGCCCGCCCCAAGTTCATTTTAAATACTCACAGATCGGACAATGCTCTAGGCAGGGATTGAAGATTTGTTCTGGGAGGGGGGTCTTCAGGATTTGAAACTTTTCCTGGGTTTGAGTATGTTGTCCCTTATCGGATGTGTGTGGGGAAAGGAACTTTCCGTGCCGCCGACCCGGAGCAGTCCGCCAAATTCCCTGTGGGGTGACTCCTCGCACAAGCTGCCCGTCAGTTCAGTCAGCGAGGACACCACATGCCACTTCAAGCTGCGAGGGTAACTCAGCCCCGCCCCGTCTTCTGGCTCATTTGCCCCAGTAGAGGTTCTTTCTGGCGTCGGTGAGACGGTGCTGTTGCTTTGAGCTATGCCGGTCGCCTGTTTACTGATGTATCCCCGAGTAACAGGGCTACGGGCGACATCGTTTCAGCCGCAGTGCCTCGCAGATCCAGCTGCTCGGGGTTCGATCCTGACCGCTGCTGCTTTCCGTGTGGAGTTTGCACGGTCCCCCACCCCCGGTTTCAAAGTCCGGTTAATTACCCACTGTAAGTTACTGCTAGTGTAGCTGGGTCGCAGCAGTGCACGCCAGAGAAAATAGGCTACATGGGAATAATCCCTTCCCCTTTCCCCGCCACCTCATTCAAGCTTCTTTCTCCTTCTTCCGATGAAAGATCTCGGCCGGAAACGTTGACTTTTTATTCCTTTTCGTAGATGCTGTCAGACCTGCTGAATTCCTCCTGCATTTTGTGTGTGTAACATTGAAATAAAGTAGAACAGTAGTATTGTTTTAAGGGTTAGTATGGAGATGATGGGCTGAACGGCCTCCGTTATTTATTGAGGTACAGCATGGAATAGGCCTTTCCTGCCCTTTGAGGCGCGCCACCCGGCAATCCCCAAATGTAACCCTGGCCTAATCACGGGAGGAAATAAAAAACTATCCCAAAATTGACTGGCCATCTATTTGGCACTTCTGTGCGGTCCTGTGGGTTTGACACACTGCCGTGCTGATGTGCAAGCATCTCGGACAGAGTTCAGAAAGGGGCCGGCAGACGTAACAAGGCAGTGTAATGTAGTGGTTAGTGTAACGCTATTACAGCTCCAGAGAACCGGGTTCAATTCCTGCCGCTGTGGTGAGGAGTTTGCAGGATCTCCCCGTGACCGGTGCGGGTTCCTCCGTGTGCTCCAGTTTCCCTCCGCATTCCAAAGACGTAGGAGTCGGTAGGTTAGTTGGTGGCATGGGCGTAATTGATCAACACAGGCTCATTGCACCAGAAGGGCCTGTTAACCAGCTGTAGCTCTGAATAAATAATTAACGTCCAACAAAGAACACCTGATGCTGAGCAGTCTGCTCTGACAAGAATGTCAATGGAAGAATGGGAGAAATTTTGTTCATTTTTGGTATTGGGGGTGTGACTGGAAAGGCCTGAGGATACTTCAGCTTGCTGAGACCTGGGTGTAGAGTCACACACATAAGCCTTGAGTGTGAAGTTCATAGACATTGCACAACTGAATGCTCCACTCTCAGCAACAGGCTGGCTTTGATGGGTGGCAGTCATCTTGTTTAAAGACATCAGAAGAGATTGTCTTTATTTGTTGACAGTGAGATAGGCCATCTGCATCAACAGCCAATACAGTCTGAGGATGTGCTGTGGGAAGCCTGCAAGTGCCATGGTGTTTCTGGTGCCAATATAGACTCAGCAGGTCAGGCAGCATCCGTGGAAACGAGCAGTCAACTTTTTGGGCTGAGACCCTTCGTCAGACCCTTTGACGAAGGGTCTCGGGCCAAAACATTGATTGCTCATTTGCACGGATGCTGCCCGACCTGCTGAGTTCCTCCAGCGTGTTTGTACGTGTTGCTTTGACCACAGCATCTGCAGTGTACTTTGTGATGCCAATATAGCATGCCCATAGCTCACTAACCCTTCCTATGTAAGTGTTTGGAATGGGGGGAGAAACAGGAGTGGTGCGAGGAATCTCATATCATCACAGAGAGGATGTACAAACTCCTTACTGACAGTGGCGGAATTGAACCCTGGTCTCAGGCACCATTAAACATTACCCTACTGTGCCTCTTCACTCTGGAAACCTAGACTGTGACTAGATCAATATTATGAGATCATTACTTTCTGTCTGTTCCATTATGAATAATGTGTGTATTTTATTAATCTATTATGCTCACTTTCAGTTTGAGTTTTATGTTGACAGTGCAAATAAATGTGCTAGACTTGCGATAGTGAGTTTAGTTTTTAAGTTTGCATATGACATAAAACTTAAAAACAAGGTAAATAGTGATCTGGACTGCAACCCAATTCGTTGGAAGGTGGGCTGATATGTGGCGAATGCAGTTTAATGCAGATAACTTTCACGGACTACAACTTGTGTACTCCGTATTGTCTGTTTATTTATAGTTTTATTAATTATCTGTGTTGTTTTGTATTGGCAGTTTGTCTTTTACACATTGTTGTTTTTGTGTATGTTTTTTCATTGATTCTATTATATTTATTTATTCTGTGAATGCCTACAGGCAAACAAATCTCGGGGTAATATAGGGTAACATGTACATTGGTAATAAACTTACTTTGAGCTTTAAATCTGTTATGATTCACTTTAGATGTGTGAATTCAAGAGAAGCAACTTAATCTAATTCAGTGGTTCCCAACATTTGTGAATGTCTGTCATTAGATTGCTGAATGGTCTACAAACCCAGGAATACTACCTCAATGTTTTTTGTTCTATTTATTTTAAATTTGAAGTAATTTAACATTTTTGCACTGTCATACTGCTGCAGAACAACAAAATTCACTTCGTGTAACAGCATTAATATATGTGACTCTGATTCTAAACCTGCTCACTCATTCACGTACAGATATTGATGTAGCAGAGAGTGGTCCTTTTAAGGAGCTAGGGCTGTTCCATGGGCTACTTGAAACTATATGATCAAGGCAGAAAGCATGCTGAACAGATTTTTAAATTCATTTGTGTTTTATTTAGTTAATTATGTTATACAGAAGATTCTATGGCACCGTGCCTGACATCTGTGGAAGGGAAATTATTAGAGAAGATACTTAGGGACAGGATCTCTTCACATCTGGAAAGGCACTTATTTATAAGGGATAGTCAGCATGGCTTTGTACAGGGGAACTCATTCTTACGAACTTGATTGAGCTTTTTAAGGGAAAGATGATTTATGAGTGCAGGGTGTTGGTTACTATTTACATGGACTTTCACCAAGGTCCCTCATGGTAGGCATGATTAAGAATTCAAAAGATTAAAGGACAGGGGATACACGGTGAATCGATTAGTTGGTGGAATGGAATGAGAATTGGCTTGGTACAGTGGACAGTGGTACAAAGATGTTATCATGACTGTAGGACTATGACCACAGACCTCCATGAGGATCAGTGCTAGGACTTCTGTTTGTAGTATTAATAAATGATTTGGCTGAAAGTACAAGTGTGTGGATTAGAGTCATAGAGCACTATAGCATAGAAATGGGCCCTACAGCCAATCTAGTCCATGCCAAGCTACTATTTTCCCTAGTCCCATCAACCTGCTCCTGGACTATAGCCTCTACCCCCTTCCCATCCATGTACTTGTCCAAGTTACTCTTATCAAACTCTCATTTATCACTTCCTCTGACGGTTCATTCCACACTCTTACCACCCTCCGAGAGATGAAGTTCCCTGTCAGATTCCCTTTAAACATTTCACCTTTATGGTTGAGCTGTGGATAGTGAGAATGGTTGTCAAAGGTTACACCAGTTGGAAATGTGGGCAGAGAAATGGCAGATGGAGTTTAATCCAGACAAATGTGAGATACTGCACTTTGTGAGGTCAAATATAACATGTGTGCCTGGATTAGAATACAGGATATAGGAAGAAGTCAGACCAACTTGGATTATTTTCTCTGGAATGTCAGAGTCTTGAGGGGTGACCACCTCTCTAGATTCCTACAATCCATATATTGGAATGGAGATGTTTTCACACAAGACTGTAAAAACCTGAAACATGCTACCTGAAAAGAGAAACCTGACCCTTAGACAATTGCAAATTCTGGTTGGACATCTACTTCAAAAGATTTCATTATCAGGATAATAGTGATAATAGTAGGGGTGTGAGACCTAAATTTGGTGACCAATTCTTTGAGCCACAGGTACACGTGCAACTGAATGCCATCTGTCTTACAATGCCAGACAGTACATGCCTTTAGATATGAATTAGATGCAGGAAGAGGCCTCTAGCCTACACCATTATACAATAAGATGGTAGCTGCTCTAATCATAACCTCAACTCTGCATTCCCATCTGCACACGGTAACTTCTGATCTCCTTACTTCTCAAAAGCCCATGTACCTCTACTACTTGTCCTTTCAAGGAGAAATTTCCACATACAGATCTTTCCAAGATGAAGAAAATAGTCACATTATCAGTGAAATTGTGACCCCTTATTTTAAGAAATGCCACCTAATTCTAGGTTCTCCCTCAAAGAGAGACATCCTTTACATATCTACCCCTCAGATCTTGTAAGTTTCCTCTCCCTCTTCCAAACTCCAGCTGCTACTCTGAAAAACATACCCTCATGGATAACCAACCCATTTTATGTTACAGACTAATAAATCTCTGAACTGTTTACAATGTTTGATGAAGTGAAATTTCAGATGTGGTCTCATTAGTATCTGATAACTCTGGATCATAATTTTCCATTTTTGTATTCAATTCCCATGCAGTAAACAAGGTCTGTTAACGTTCATAGTTATTTGCTATACCTGAATGCTAACCTTTGTAAATTGTTCACACGGGCGCACAGATCCCTCTGAATCTGTGCTCCCTGCACTCTCTCTGTACCTCAGAGCTCTGCGCTCTCTTGCTATTCAGCTAAACTGCTATTATATACCTTGTTGAAATGGACAATTTCAGAATTTCCCTCATTGTATTCCATCTTTACCCATTCATGTAGCCCGGTTCTACTCCTTTGTAACACACACAAATGCTGGAGGACCCCAGCAAGTCAGGTAGTATCTGTGGAGGGGAATAAGCAGTCGATATTTTGGACCGAGAACCTCTGAGTCTTGGCCTGAAAATTGACTGTTTATGCCACTTTGTCCACAGCACATTTACTTCTTTAAAGAACTACAATGATTTGGTCAAATATGATTTTTGTTTTGCATGATTATTTTAAATTGCATGCCTTGCTTTTAGTAATACCTTTTAATACATATCTTTCGGACAGACAGATTTTCTTTTTAAATGAACTAGTTACACTGACTATTTTCCGAAGTGATAAAACCTTCCATGAAACTAAGGAGTTTCTGGTAAATTAAAACTTCTATCAGCAAAGACACAAGTTGCCTTTTTTTTAAGGACCTTAGGATGTCATCAGGATTTGAAGACTTGTCAGCCTTAATATTTTTATTCCATTTTTACTATTTTTGCAAATAAATGGAAATCATTGTTCAATGTTTTCTGTCCTAAAAGCTCAGATTTCTGAAGTGTGCAAATTCTTGCTTTTAATGGGAAAAGACATTCTAAACTGCCATCGTACCATCATTATTTGAGGCCCCTCATTGGTCAGGATCAACCACGGATGTTGCGTCCTTGCTGTCTATGTGCACTCGATATGTCAGCCATTATGCAAGCTAGGACAGTATGATATGGAGACCAAGCTGTTGCCCATACTGCAGGTTCCCCCTCTCCACACAGTTAATGAATCCACTGGAAGGCAGAAGCCAATACAGTTAATACAGTTCGGCACCTGCAGCATTACAAGAGCTGCCGGTCAGCGCTGAATTCAATGTAGGACTGCCTTATGGCCTCCAGCCTCAGATATTTCCTTGGAGTTTACTCCTGAGGCCTTCCTCATGAGCAGTTGCAGCCGTAAGACAGTGGAGATTATAATTTTCCTTCTCCAAGATGAGCTGCTAACTACAGCTGATGAGCCCCATCTGCCTAAAGTAACTGGTTTCAAGGCACCAGTAACCCGCTTTTGTCCCTTCTCTTGTCAGTAGAAATGGTTTTGCCAGGCTTAGTAGCTAAACCACACATGAAAGTCAGGAGCTGGATGGACTTGGTTGTCAGAGGCTATTGGAGATGCATACCATTGGGAGAACTTAATAGATAGTGGGAGCTTATCCACACTACCTCCCCCCACGCACCCAACCCGCCCCTGGTTATAATAACCTTAAGTAGCCATCATTCCAAACCACATTTCTGCAATTTTTTCTGCATCTCCACCTTTTGCATGAAAGTGCCATACAAGTTCACTTTCACTTCCTTGTGTGATGTTGCGTGCTTAATTTTTTTGCATTTGCCTTTCACTGACATTTTCAGTTTTGTGTTTTCATCTTCCAAAGATCTCTGCATCCAAGTTCAAAGTGAATTTATTATCAAGCATGTATACTATCTCCATATACTACCCTGAGATTCATTTTCTTGCGGGCATGCACAGTCCAACACACAATACAATAGAATCAATGAAAAGCTACACACAAAGACTGACAGGAAACCAATATGCTAAAGAAGGCAAACTGAGCAAATTTTTTTTTAAAAAACTAATAATAAATAAGCAAATAATACCGAGAACAGTAGTCGTAGAGAGCTTGAAAGTGACTCCATCGGTTGTGTTCAGTGATCAGTTCAGTGTTGAGGTGAGTGAAGTTATCCACACTGGCTCAGGGGCCTGATGGTTGAAGGGTAATTGCTCCTGTTGGCGAAGATCCACACATCTGGATCTCCTTGCTCTTCCATTTGGTTAGGATCCTCAACATTTAGCAGTCACGTCAGTTTGTTGACTTTTGTCCGAACTTTTACCACTTCTCATTTTTCTGCATTGAACTGTTATAACCAACAGCCTTCTCCAACTGCAAGGTTTCCTCTAGCAATGACTGTCTTCAGCACTATGCTGTTGATGAGTAGTGAGCTTTAACGTTGTTCTGTTGCTGCTTTGGTATTCAATGGAAAAGGATCTGATCTCAGCCCAAATTACGATGATGTCCTCATTCACTCCTTCCTTTTAGAGCTCAATGTCAGATCACCAGTGGCATTGGTCTGAAAATGTTCAAGAATTTGCATTGGGGTGGTGGTGGGCAGGTTCCAAATTAAATTATAATGTTTAAGGAAAGGAAAAAAGTGCTATTAAGATTTGGATCATGCTTGTTGCAGCTCATTAACTTCTGGTAATTGCCCACCCCCCCCCCTTCATCATTCCCCATTCTTATTTCCCTCTCACACCTTCTCTTCTTACCTGACCTCTGCTACTCCCACCCCTTTCCCTTTCTTCCATTGTCTTCTGTCCTCTCCACTCAGATTCCCCCTTCTTCAGCCCTTTCTCACTTCCACCATCAACTTTCGAGCTCTTTACTTCACTCCCTCCCCTCTCCCAGTTTCACCTATCACCATCCGCCTTGTCAAAGAACACTGAGGCTGTCTACAAGAAGCGTCAGAGACGTCTCTATTTCCTGAGGAGACTGAGGTCCTTTAACATCTGCCAGACAATGCTGAGGATGTTCTACGAGTCTGTGGTGGCCAGTGCTATCATGTTTGCTGTTGTGTGCTGGGGCAGCAGGCTGAGGGTAGCAGACACCAACAGAATCAACAAACTCATTCGTAAGGCCAGTGATGTTGTTGGGGTGGAACTGGACTCTCTGACGGTGGTGTCTGAAAAGAGGATGCTGTCCAAGTTGCATGCATTTTGGACAATGACTCCCATCCACTCCATAATGTACTGGTTAGGCACAGGAGTACGTTCAGCCAGAGACTCATTCCACCGAGATGCAACACTGAGCGTCATGGGAAGTCATTCCTGCCTGTGGCCATCAAACTTTACAACTCCTCCCTCGGAGTGTCAGACACCCTGAGCCAGTAGGCTGGTCCTGGACTTATTTCCACTTGGCATGATTAACTTATTATTATTTAATTATTTATTGGTTTATATTGCTATATTTCTACACTATTCTTGGTTGGTGCGACTGTAACGAAACCCAATTTCCCTCGGGATCAATAAAGTATGTCTGTCTTTCTGTCTGTTCTTCTTCCTACCCTTCCCCCACCTTCTGCCTCTGACTTTCTCCCCCTTCCTGTCCGGTCCTGATGAAGGGTCTCGGCCCAAAACCTCGACTGTTTATTCCCCTCCACAGATGCTGCCCGGCCTGCTGAGCTCCTCCGGTTCTTTGGGTGTTTTGCTCATTGCTCTCACTCTTCGTTTAGCACTTATTGCAGCCTTGGTGAGGAGATATCACCACAAGTTCAAATCAAGAGAAACAATTGTGTGGTTGATTGGAGTAACTAAAATTTAATCTGCATTAGTACAAGTTTAAATGCAGCAGACATGGTGGAATATGAAATCTGCATATTACCTCAGTGTTGTTAGACATTGTAATTCCTTTGTGTTCTGACACTAGGTCAGAGTAGTAGATAAGCTGACAGTTGAGCTTGATCTGTAGCCATAACATCCCTCAGTTCAAAGTTTACAGTTGCAAAGAAGTTAATGTATCATTCGAAGACCGGGAAATAATTGCCTCTCTTACTAATTCAGGGTGGCACAGTAGCATACTGGTCAGCACAGTGCTTTACAGTACAAGTAACATGGGTTCAATTGCCCAGTCATCTAACTTGCTGAGTATATTGATGTTCATGCATGGTGTGTCCGCAAAGGAAAGGCTCAATGTGTAATCCATTTGGAATCTGTATTTGATGATACACGGGCCACCTGCCATTGTTTGTGCATACTGTTGGATCCTTGTTTGGATTGTTGGTAGTTATCACTCCATGTGATGAATTGATCCAATAGAAAGAAAGACCACCAGTCAGATTCCTGTTCGTTCTTTGCATTTGTGGCCCGTGACAAAGTTGAAAGGAATCATCTTCTCCAAAAAGAATGGCATGTTTTCTAATCACTAAAACAGTTTCAATGTTCATTCACCGCTGTAAGAAGAAAGCAGGAAGCTAGTTTGTATATGGAAGCTCCCGCAGCTGGTTATGATAATCAAATAATTTGCTAACTTGATATGACAATAAGAAATAGGAACAGGAATGGGTAACTTTTCAATGCTGCTCTGATATTCATTGAGATTATGGTGCCTCAGTGCTGCTTCCAAGCACCATGCTCGTAATTCCCTGAATATCCCGAAATCAAGCCAGTTCTCCTTCCAATGAACTCCCTAACTGAGCCTTCACAACCCGATGGGGCAGAGAATTCCAAAGATTGGACACCTTCCCCATGGAGAAATTTCTTTGCATTTGAGTCCTAAATGGCTTGCCTCAGAGATTCCTTTGGCTGGTGGATCCTCTCTGCATCTAGCCTGTCAGACACTGCTGCGATTTTTGAAAAACAGGAAACTGCAGTCACTGGAATCTATCATCCCCCTTGTTAGATCCACCTGCCAACTCTTACTCCACCCTTTCTCTTTGGCTTTTTATGCTGGCTAACTCCACTCTGCACTTCCAGCCCAAATGAAGGGCCTTGACCTGCATTGTTGAACTGGCCATGTCAACTGATGCTGCCTGTCCTGCTCAGTTCCTCCACCCTTTTGTCTGTTACTGCTGAAATTTGGAAGATAACTGAGGTACAATTAATGGGCAGGAACTCTGCAGATGTGCCGTGGAATCCTTCAGGTCTGTCAGAAGAGCTGATAGGGCTCAGTTTACCATCTCTTCTCAAAGATGACACCATGAAGAAAGTGGGATCCAGATTATCATACTCAAGAGCAAGCCTAAATACCTTAGTAGACAAATCCTGTTTTCACACAATAGTTGGGGGCAAACATGGTATTTCTCATGACTTCCATTAAATGAGAGTTTGGATCTAATCAAATGTTTCTTTCTCAAAACTTTCGTATTATTTTTCTTCATCGGGTTATAACTCACTTCCTTTATCATAGTCATTGGCATTTGGACGCGTCTCAAGGATGTTTGAAGAGGAAAAAATAAATGTTATTTCAGGCTCAGGCAATGTATTTCTTTAATCAATTATTGGACTGTTATCTGCATTGAGCAATGTAGGCAGTCAAGCACGTTGTCCCACTTGGCAAGCACTATGTGCTTTCATGCATTTCCGCCTCCTGACAACAGCATGTCTTCTCCAAGGCTCATCGCCTTGTTGCGGTGGAGAGGCTTGTGATTTCCTGAGATCCAGAGACTGATGCCATCTGGAGCTTACCAATCTGGCACTTAGCTCCTGGTAGGCTCACCCATGACGATAAGAAGAGGTTCCAGACAAAGAACGATCCAACCAAGGCCTCGAGGGTAGAACTGGTGGAAAATATGGACACAACACAACAGCAGAGAAGGTGGAGGAAAGCTGCATCAGTGAAGTGTCCCCAGTCATCTTGCTTTCTGTACCACTGGGTCCTGACCCCTATCTGTCAAGGAGCGTGTGATGACTGATCAGCCTCCCATATAACACAAAGTCGCGCACAGGCATTCTCCATGAAGAGAATCCACCCTAGCAACCAGGATGGGTGGATCCTGGATTGGCCTCTACAGACACGTGAAGGCCCATCAATAGACAACCCCTTAGGAGAACATCATACTCGACTCGTGTGATCGCACTACTAACATGTCAGTGGAAAGAACAAGTGCAGCACCCAGTCTCTTCCCTTGATTCCTGGGCATTAAGGGCAAGGCTGGCATTTATTCACCATGCCTTGCTGCACTTGGAAAGAGGTGGTAGGCAGCCTTGGATCATTGCAGCCTGGGTGATGGGGACCCTTCGCACTGGAGACTGCCAAGATAATCAACCAGTAATGGGTAACAATTGAAGAGGATTAGGCTACGTGATGTGCAATTTGGCAGTGAAAGTGATCCACGCTACCCATTACTCTTGCTCATGTTGGGATTTTAAAGTAATAGCTGACCCCACCATTTCAGTGAACAATTTGTTGCTACAATTCACTCATCTTGGCAATATACCTCCCTGAACTTCATCATACTGTTCGTAGTGACAGCGTGTGTTTGGACAGGTGTCAATCTGTTCCGTCTCCTGCCCATGTTCCCTGGAAAAAGGTGGCTGAACCTTCAGCCTGGCTAATACAACTAGGCATAATTTTAAGTTGATGGGAGGATGTCAGAGGTAAGTATTTTACACAGAGAGTGGTGGGTGTGTGGAACATCCTGTCGGAAGTGGTAGTGGAGGCAGAAACAGGGGCATTTAAGAAACTTGGATTATAAGAAAATGGAGGGTTATGTAGGAGGGAAAGGTTGATTGATCTTTAGAGCACGTTAAATGCTCGGTACAGCATCAGAGATCGAAAAGCCTGTACTGTGCTGTTAAGTTCTATGTTCAGCAGTATTTAGCGCTAGTTAATGGCAAAGGGCCAAAAGCACAATCAATTCTCTCTGAATCATAGAAAAATTTCCAACAATAGGGAGATCATTCAGCCAGTGTTCCCTCCAAGGTGTGCACACTCTCATGGATCTTTTGCTACTAGCGCAGAAAGGAATTTAAACTGCACACAGAAGGTTGCCGCCCTCTACCTCATTGGCATGTTAAGTATATTTCACAATCGTACACAATCACATTTCCTTTCCGGTTTCTGACGTGGACGGTGTTGACAATGTGGAGTTTGCAATGATTTGTCTGCAGATTTTAGAAATGGCTTTTTCATGCTGTTTTTATTGAAGGAATTATTCAGTGCACGCATGTTGCTGTCACTGGGCAAGCAATTGCACTGCACAAGATTTTTGTGTGCACTGGTCATTACAACTGCCAACTCCTAAAGAGATCTCCACCTGCCCTGTGGCTCTTGGATGCTCAAGGACTGTGACAAGGATTTGTGACTCTCCAATATACTTTCTTACTTTGAGCTCCAGACCCCAACCATGCTCTAGATGAAGGTTTTTGGTGTTTTCCCACTACTCATTCCACCAGTTAATCAGACACCAGAGTCCGCAAATGCTGGAATATCGAGCAGCATGCAAGGTGCTGAGGAAATCAGCAGGTCAAGCAGCATCTGTGGAGGGAAATGACTAGTCTGTGTTTTGGGTTGTAACTTTTCTCATGGGAATGCCCACTTCCCTCCATCGATACTGCCTGACCTATTGAGTTATTTGTATTCCAAGTTACAGTAGCCAAAGGAGCTACGACTCTACTTCTGACGGTGGGTTTGGGCTGAGTGTAGGTGATTCCATTAGATTTGAGTGGTATGGTCTTTGAGCTGCTCAATAAGCAGTTTAGTGTAAATGGCTAGAAGCCTCAGTGGGCTGAAGAGCCTGTTTCTGTGCTGTACTTGTCACCACTATACACCAGTGACCGTCTATTTATGTGTTGCTTTGTGCCAAGGTCTCTTGGGCTTCCAGGGATAACGTACGCTGTTGAAGAATATCCAAAAACAAACAGAGCAATTAAACCATTGCAGATCTTTGAAATCAGAAGTAAACACAGAAATGCTGTGAGCACTTCCAAGGTCAGGAAATTCCCATGTGCAGTAGCTGGGTTTGTCCTGTGTAACTCCTCGTGTTTGTGTGGTACAAAGCACTCATAGAATGTGGAAACTGGCTCTTCGGCAGAACCCCAAGCAACACACATTTCTACAAGATTTCTACTCACCTTTTTTTTCTCCAGTCCTGCGGAAGGGTCTCGGCCCAAAACGTTGACTGTACGTTTTCCCTAGATGCCTGGCCTGCTGAGTTCCTCAAGCATTTTGTGTGTGTTGCTCGGATTTCCAGTATCTGCAGGTTTTCTCTAGTTTGTCTTCAGCTGAACCCATCCAGGCCAACCAAACTGTCTACCCCTCATGAACAAAACATCAAATGCTCTAAAATTATTTAACCTGGTTAAGTTACCGTCTGACGTAACATTAGACACTTCAGCCTTCCTGAAGCATAGACTCTGAGTGGCACGGTCCTTTTCCTGGAGTAAATGGAAAATCTGTGCTGTACTGTCAGAGCCCAGGACTAAGGAGTGTACTTCCACGATGTGCCTTTGATCCAGTCAGCAATTCATCTGTCATTCTTAGAAAATAGAAGGAGTCATTTTAGCAATCCACAATGTCATGAGTTCAAGTCACACCATGGCAGTTTTGTGATTGAATAAACCTGATCATTTTTGCACAGGCCTCGCAGAACAAATTTCAATTGGTTTATTATGGTCACATGTAGTAGGCAGCCATCGATCCCAGGGGATCATGGGTTTGTGCCTCTGGTGGACTGTGTCCTCTCCAGGGCGCAAGCCTGGGCGGGAAGATTTGAAGAACCGGCTGTTGCCCATGCAGTGGGCTCCCCCTCTGCACGTCACTGATGTAGTCCAAGGGAAGGGCAAGTGCTGATACAGCTTGGCACCAGTGTCATCGCAGAGGTTGCCACAGTGAAGTTGTAAACAACATCAAACTGTCTGAGGGATCCCGGCTCTGGATTTTGTCCTCGGGGTTTACTCCTGAAGCCTTTCCCATGGTGGGTATGGCCCCAAGGCAGCAGAGGTTTAAAATCAGAGTTTTCCTTCTCCTAGGTGGGCTGCCGTCCAAGGCTGATGAGCCTCACCTGCCTGAAGCAACTGGCTTTGAGGCACCGGTGGTCCGCCTTTGCCCTTTCTCTTGTCAGTAGTAACAGTTCTGCTGGGCCTGGTAGCTAAACCACACATGAAGGCCAAGAGTTGGACTTGATTGTCGGAGGCTGTTAGAGTTGCATGCCATTTAGAGCACTTTATAGGTAGTGGGAGCTTATCCCCACTACCACCCCCTGCTACGACAACCTTAGGAACCTTGACACATGTACTAAGATACAATGAAAAGTTTTTTGCAATCCTAACAGTTTATTCTATACATAAGCATACGTATATACATTATTCCTTACATGAAGGTGGTACAGAACGAAAGCAATAACAATGCAGAATATAATGTTACAGTGACAGAGGAAGTATGTTGCAGTCAGACAAATAAAGTGCTAGGACCACAGTGAGGTAGAGTGAGAGACCATGAGTTCATGGTCAATTCAACAGTCTTATGAGAGCCAGATAGAAGTTGACCTTTTTCCTGCTAGTGCATGGTCTCAAGCTTTTGTATAGAGTCATAGAGAAGAACAGCGCAGAAGCAGGCCCTTTGGCCCATCTAGTCCATACTGAAACCATTTCAACTGCCTACACCAGGACTATAGCCCTCCATACCTCTACCATATATGTACCTATCCAAACTTCTCCTAAATGTTGAAATCAAGCTCACATACACCACTTGTGCTGGAAGCTCATTCTGCACTCTTATGACCCTCTCGGTGAAGAGGTTTCCCCTCAGGTTCCTTTTAAACTTCTCACCTTTCATCCTTAGCCTATGACCCCTGGTTGTAGTCCCACCCAACCCCATGGAAAAAGCCTGCTTGTGTTAACCCTATCTAGACTCCTCATAGTTTTGTATCTTCTGCCCAATGGATGGGGTAAGGGAGTGTTGGGGAAAAGAGTTTAGGTAGGGTGGGAGGGCTTCTTGATTACGTTGGCAGTGGGAAGTGTGAGGAGTGTCAGTGGAGGGGAGGCTATGATTGGCTGATTACCGGATAGAGTGATTACCAAAGCAGATAGGTTGTCGGTGAAACCTAACTGTTCAGCAATGACTTTTGGTGAATGGCTTTGCCTGCCCAGCATCAGGCTCTCACTGCCTCCATTCTATCTCACCTGTCCAAAACCTGACAGCCAGCTGTCATCGAGGTGTCAGTTCCCCACGGTGGTGACCCTTGGGCAGGGTCGCTGATGTCTAGAGAAGAGCTCCTGTGGCAATGCTGGTTCCGACTGTAGATGAAAGGCCTTTGGCCTGAATCCATGGGAGAAGCACAACGGCTCGGCTGGTCGAGATGCTGCTTTCCGACTCCTGCGGTCCACGTTCAATCCCGTCTGTGGGGAGCTTGCACCTTCTCTCTGTGATCGTGTGGGTTTCCTCAGGGTGCTCTGGCTGCCATGACAAGAAGCTACAAGTCGGTCAGTTACTTTGCCACTTCCCAGCCTGTAGGCGAGGGAATTGAGGGGAATGTGAAGCAAAAGGAAAAAGGGATCAGGGTAAGGCTGATGTAAATGTGCTTGCTGGTCAGTGTGGACTTGATGGGCCGAATAGCCTCATTTCTGTACCTCTCTGCAGACTCTGCCTGACCTGCTGGGTATTTCCACTGTTTGCTATTTTTGTTAGTTTTTGCAGGAGTTACTCAGGTGTGGTAGAGTGACAGGGACTGTAGAGATGAGGGTGGAGGAAGGTTGTCTGATCCTCACTGC
Organism: Hemitrygon akajei; assembly: GCF_048418815.1. NCBI lineage: Eukaryota > Metazoa > Chordata > Chondrichthyes > Myliobatiformes > Dasyatidae > Hemitrygon > Hemitrygon akajei. The sequence continues at coordinate 26,612,662 of NC_133127.1, forward strand.
TTGTGCCTTGTCCGTCTCATGGTGCAGGTCAAGCTTGGCTCTGCAGTCAACAAACTGTGCCACATAATTTTCCCTGGCCTCATGGGGATCAGGTTCAGGGTCAGATTTATTTACCACATGTGCATCGAAGTGTGGCATTTCCATTAACAACCAACACACTTCACATCTGACCCACAACAGGGAGTGAGATCTGGTTTCGACTGGTGTGGTAAGAAAGCAGCACGGCAGATCGTGGTGGAGGTTTGGCAAAGTAATGTACTTGGTTTGGGCCTCATAAGTCAGAGTGTCAAATTCCCCTTTGCTGGATGTGGAAATGAATGTGGAACTCTAGCAGTAGTCATTGTGGTTGTAAAGTCTAGATGATTCATTAATGTCATTTGACATTAGCCATCAATCTTCAGTGTGGTTTATATCTGGCCTGAGTCCATCACAACATGGTTTACTCACAATAAATACAGACTTTCTGTCAGCAACATCTATATCCAGGACAATAAAATAAAAAATTGCCACCATCCATGTTGCAGAACTATTTGGAATCTCCTTCATTGCTTTTCATTCCTTCTCTCCATTCTAAATTGGATCTGTGCTATTCTCCTTACTCACCCACTGAGCGCTTGACCTCTTCTCCCCAGGTAGATGAAGGACTGTTTTATTTTCTACTAGCTAGTATTTGCATTCTTAGACCATAAGACACAGGAGCAGAATTAGGCCATTCAGCCCATCGAGTCTGCTCTGCCACTCCACCATGACTGATCCTGGATCCCATTCAACCCCATACACCTGTTCTCTCACCATATCCCTTGATGCCCTGACCAATCAGGAATCTATCAACTTCCGCTTTAAATACACCCACGGACTTGGCCTCAACCACAGTCTGTGGCAGAGTATTCCGCAGATTCACCACTCTTTGGCTAAAAAAAAATTTCTTCCTCACTTCTGTTCTAAAAGGTCACCCCTCAATTTTGAGGCTGTGCCCTCGAGTTCTGGACACGCCCGCCATAGGAAACATCCTCTGCACATCCACCCTATCTAGTCCTTTCAACATTCAGTAGGTTTCAATGAGATCCACATGCATACTTCTAAATTCTGGTGAGTACAGGCCCAAAGCTGCCAAATGCTCATCATCTGTTAACACCTTCATTCCCGGAATCATCCTCGTGAACCTCCTCTGGACTCTCTCCAATGACAATACATCCTTTCTGAGATAAGGGACCCAAAACTGTTGATAATTCTCCAAGTGTGGCCTGACGAGTGTCTTATAAAGGCTCAGCATTATCTTCTTGCTTTTATATTCTATTCCTCTTGAAATAAATGCCAACATTGCATTTGTCTTTATACCACAGATTCAACCTGTGAATTAACCTTCTGAGAGTATTGCACAAGTGCTCCTAAGTCCCTTTGCACCTCTGATGGTGTATTTTCTACCCATTTACATAACAGTCCACACCATTGATCCTTTTGCCAAAATGCATTGCCATGCATTTCCCAACTCTGTATTCCACCTGCCTCTTTTTTGCCCGTTCTTCCAATTTGTCTAAGTCCTGCTGCAATCGCATTGCTTCCTTAACACTAGCTATCACTCCACCTTGCTTTGTATCATTTACCAACTTTGCCACAAAGTGGCAAAAAAGTGAGGTAGTGTCCAAAGCTTCAATGTCCATTTAGGAATCAGATGGCAGAGGGGAAGAAGCTGTTCCTGAATCATTGAGTGTGTGCCTTCAGGTTTCTGTACCTCCTACCTGATGGTAACAGTGAGAAAAGGGCATGCCCTGGGTCCTGGAGGTCCTTAATAATGGATGCTGCTTTTCTGAGACACCATTCCCTGAAGATGTCCTGGGTACTTTGTAGGTTAGTACCCAAGATGGAGCTGACTGGACTTACAACCTTCTGCAGCTTCTTTTGGTCCTGTGCAGTAGCCCCTCCATACCAGACAGTGATGCAGCCTGTCAGAATGCTCTCCACAGTATAACTATAGAAGTTTTTGAGTGTATTTGTTGACATACCAAATCTCTTCAATCTCCTAATAAAGTATAGCAACTGTCTTGCCTTCTTTATAACTACATTGATATGTTGGGACCAGGTTAGATCCTCAGAGATCTTGGCACCAAAGGTTCCAAGAAGGCATGAGAATGGGGTTGAGAGCAATACTAAATCAGCCATGATGGAATGGTGGAGTGGATTTGATGGGCCAAATGGCTTGATTCTGCTCCTATGTCATATGTTATTGTGATCTTAAATAGATTTGTCGTGGGGGAAGACACACTGCCCATTGGGTTTGAATGAGCTGCATGTTAGAACATTCCTGCCACCATCTCCCAAAGAGCTCCAAGTCTTCCATTTCACTTTTCCTCACTTTTCAAATCTATGATTGCAATTCCTTTGCCTGCAGTGCCTAACTATACCTTCACCAGTCATTAGATCACCTTTGGTTCTTCTGCCAGTTTACATCACTCTGGGAAAACTGAATCCCCCTGATTTTGTTGCAGTCTTCACTTAATTGGACAGTACCTCCTCCTCTGAGCCTCGAGAGCTTAACCAATGGTCAGTCTAACCCAGTCTGTGACCTCTACTTCCATGTTTCATTCCACTGTCCCCTGTGGAATTGCTTGGCGTTATTTGAATTGGCTCTATAATCTTCTCTGTGTTGGATTTTTGTCTCTCAGTAGTTGAAATGTCTTAATAACCAGAACAGAAGAGAAGCCCCATCAGAACATGAATGAACATCAGAACATGGAGCATGAATGAGTTCTATTTTAGAACCTCCCACCCCTTTAGCCAGAGTTCACCGCCTACAGCTCATCAGGCTTACCAACGGCCACTTAATTTCTAATAGACTTCCCACAGCAAGTTGCTGAAAATGGGAGAAATGCTGTGACTTCCTCCATATAACGTGTGGGAATAAAGTAAACTAAGGAACTCGGAGTCGGAAGATCAAACAACACAGAGTTTGAAATCAGCTTTATGGAAATGAAGTTAATATGTGGCTTTAGAACGTATATAGAGAGAAGAGAATACTTTATTAATTAAAAACATCTCAGCCAGAAATTTAAGGTAGCACACATTTTCTAGATCATTTTCAGTACCAGAGTATTGTTTGGCAGTAATTAAGATTTATCGCATTGTTAGGATGTGGTCTAAGACTGGAATTGAAAGCCCTTACCTTCTGTGGGCCACTTTACTCCAATCTATCACCCCTCCATTAATGAGTGGTAAATAAAATCAAAAGATTTGCTAATGCTGGAAATTTGGTGTTCTCATAACCTGAAACATTAACTGTTTCTCCTTTCACAGATGTGTCATGACTTGCTGAGTTTTTCCAGGTTTTCCTGTTTTTTTTAAATACACAGATCAGGCAGAATCTGAGAGGCCATTTTGTGGCTACTGCTGAGATACCTCCTAGGATGTGAGGGGGCACATTTTCACCCAGGGTCATCAGGTGTTTCAGGCCTTCCAACATCAGACAGTCCTGCCATGTGACCCTGCCAGTGTTTACCAGGCCCTGGCTTGTGGCCCAGCGGCATTGGTCCTCGGGTCACACCTCTTGACCCACAGCCATCTGGAGGCTCACTCAGCAGCCTCAGTGATGGTCCTGGTGGCTCTTTTCTTTGTCGCCCCCGTAATGCCAAGGAGAAAGTAGGTTCTGCACAGCAAGCAGCCAGCAAAACATCTACACCCCACTGCAGTGTGCCTTCCATCCCTGTCTTACACTCAGATGCCTCCTCAGTCCTCACTGTTGTCATAGAAAAGTTACCACACAGGGGGCTATCCAGCCTATTTCAGCAAACCAAGTCAATCTAACCCCATTTTCCAGCGTCTGACTGGCAGCCCTGCTGATAAAAGTACACACCCAATTCATGAGTAGTTCTTTCCTTCCACCATCAGAACACTTCCTCATTATCCCTTCGTCTTGCATGATTTATTTTTTGAAGCGTATAGTAATTTTGTCTTTTCACTGTATTGCTGCCACAAAACAACAAATTTCAGGTAATCTAGGTCAGTGATGATACATCTAATCCTGTTCCAAGTGCTGTTTAACTGTGATAGGGTCTTCTGTGTCTACCTGCTTTTCAGGAGTTGCTTTCTACGTGTCTACGCCCACCTGGACAAGCCGGCGAGCACTGTGAGGGTCATGTTCTTTGACTTCTCCAGTGCATTCAACACCATCCGCCCTGCTCTGCTGGGTGAGAAGCTGACAGCGATGCAGGTGGATGCTTCCCTGGTGTCATGGATTATTGATTACCTGACTGGCAGACCACAGTACGTGCGTTTGCAACACTGTGTGCCAGACAGAGTGGTCAGCAGCACTGGGGCTCCACAGGGGACTGTCCTATCTCCCTTTCTCTTCACCATCTATACCCCAGACTTCAGCTACAACACAGAGTCTTGCCATCTTCAGAAGTTTTCTGATGACTCTGCCATAGTTGGATGCATCAGCAAGGGAGATGAGGCTGAGTACAGGGCTACGGTGGGAAACTTTGTCACATGGTGCGAGCAGAATGTGCAGCTTAATGTGAAAAAGACTAAGGAGCTGGTTGGTGGTGGACCTGAGGAGGGCTAAGGCACCGGTGACCCCTGTTTCCATCCAAGGGGTCAGTGTGGACAGGGTGGAGGATTACAAATACCTGGGGATATGAATTGACAAAAAACTGGACTGGTCAAAGAACACTGAGGCTGTCTACAAGCACAGTCAGAGCCGTCTCTACTTCCTGAGGAGACTGAGGTCCTTCAACATCTGCCGGACAATGCTGAGGATGTTCTACGAGGCTGTGGTGGCCAGTGCTATCATGTTTGCTGTTGTGTGCTGGGGCAGCAGGCTGAGGGTAGCAGACACCAACAGAATCAACAAACTCATTCGTAAGGCCAGTGATGTTGTGGGGGTGGAACTGGACTCTCTGACAGTGGTGGCTGAAAAGAGGATGCTGTCCAAGTTGCATGCCATCTTGGACAATGACTCCCATCCACTCCATAATGTACTGGTTAGGCACAGGAGTACATTCAACCAGAGACTCATTCCACCGAGATGTAACACTGAGCATCATAGGAAGTCATTCCTACATCAAACTTTACAACTCCTCCCTCGGAGTGTCAGACACCCTGAGCCAATAGGCTGTTCCTGGACTTATTTCTTATTAACTTATTATTATTTAATTATTTATGGTTTTATATTGCTATATTTCTACACTATTCTTGGTTGGTGCAGCTGTAACAAAACCCAATTTCCCTCGGGATCATTAAAGTATGTCTGTCTGTCTGTTCTAAGTGCCTTACGCCATCTGGTCAAACAACATTTTTTTCTCGTTCCATGTCTTATCCTTTAACCGATTACTGTAAATTGAGGCTCCCTGATGTCAAGCCCTCAGATAAAGGTTGTAGGTCCTTCCTTCTATCAAGGGCTTTCATAAAAATTTAGAAAACCTACAGCACAATACAGGCCCTTCGGCCCACAAAGTTGTGCCGAACATGTCCTTACCTTAGACCTACCTAGTGTTACCCATAGCCCTCTATTTTTCGAAGCTCCATGTACCTATCCAGGAGTCTCTTAAAATACCCTATCGTATCTGCCTCCACCACCGTCACCGGCAGCCCATTCCACACAATCACTACTCTCTACATAAAAAATCTTACCCCTGATATCTCCTCTGTACCTACTTCCAACCACCATAAAACACCTCTCGTGCTAGCCATTTCAGCCCTGGGAAAAAGCCTCTGACTTTCCACATGATCAATGCCTCATCATCTTATACATCTCTATCAGGTCACCTCTCATCCTCTGTTGCTCCAAGGAGAAAAGGTTGAGTTCACTCAACCTATTCTCATAAGGTACACCCTCCAATCCAGGCAACATCCTTGTAAATCTCCTCTGCACCCTTTCTATGGTTTCCATATCCTTCCTGTAGGGAGGCGACCAGATCGATATTCTTTTGAATTATGAATTTTGAAGTATTGAATCTTATGAAAGTTGCCGTTGATCTGAACATAGAGCAGTGCAGGCCCTTTACCCACAATGTCATGCTGTCCTTTTAACCTACTCCAAGAGCAGTCTAGATTTTCTTTCCCATATAGCCGTCCATCATTTGTCTTTCATCAATGTGCCAATCTAAGAGTCTATTAAATGTCCCTAATATAGCTGCCTCTACTACCATCCCTAACAATGAATTTCATGCACCCATCACTTTGGGGTGTGGGTGGGTGGAAGAAATACTTGCCTCTGGTATCCACTCTGTACTTTCCTCCAGTCTCCTTAAAATTATGTGCTCTTGTATTAGCTATTTCCACCCTAGGGAAAATGTCCCTGGCTATTCACTCGATCTATGCCTCTATCAGGTCACCTCTTACCCTCCTTCGCTCCAAAGAGAAAAGCCCTAGCTTGCTCAAACTTTCCTCCTAAGAAATGCTCTCCACTTCAGGCAGCATTCTAAATCTCCGTGGCCCCCTCTAAAACTTCTAAATCATTCCAGTAATGAGGTAACCAGAGCTGAACACAATACTCCACTAGTGTGGTCTAACTAGTTGCAACATTACCTCGTGACTCTCAAACCCTGTTCCCTGACTAACGAAGGCCGATGTACTCTATTGATTTGGGAAATAGACCCCGCTGGCTTTGTGTAAGTGTAAGTGGTTTAGAGGGTGGATAGATTTGGCAAATATCAGCCATTCAAAATGTCAGCATTGCACAATCATTCAAAAACAGTTATTTTGTATGAATGGCTTGTTCTGTGAGAATTTAAAAAAATCAGATCACACAAAGAATCTAGGATAAATGCAGTAATTTTTAAAATATATTAGCCAAGCTCAACCTTACAATGGGGGCGTAGAAAAGGGCATGTTGCTGCTTTCACTGTTGTGTTGAGCAGGAAGGTGGGGGTGGGGGTGTTCTTAAAGCCAGCGTGCTACAGCCCTGAGGGTTATCTGTTTCAGATCTTCTAAAAATAAAATAATAAATCTTTCCAGCATTGGTATGTTGCTCCTGATCCCCAGTACAAGGGATCCTTTGTGCTGCCTATCTGCCAGTACAGCATCAACGTAGCTTCCCTTATAGTTACAAGTATCAGTCGTACAGCACTTTAGACTGCTGGTCTTCGAGGCTACTGAGTCCTGGAGTGAGCACTGACTAAACCTGTTCCCACAGCGAACGCTGGATGCACAGGGAAAGATGAAACGCATACAGTAGGGACTCAGTAAAGAAATACAGTAACACTCCCAGTCCCAAAGTTCTCCACAACTTTCTGATATATCTTTATTACTATCATCAGTGAGGAGGTACAGGAGCCTGAAGACACACACTCGACATTTTAGGAACAGCTTCTTCCCCTTCACCATCACTGAGCCCTATCTTACTATTTTTGGTGTGTGTGTGTGTGTGTGTGTGTGTGTGTGTGTGTGTGTGTGTGTGTGTGTGTGTGTGTGTGTGTGTGTGTGTGTGTGTGTGTGTGTGTGTGTGTGTGTGTGTGTGTGTGTGTGTGTGTGTGTGTGTGTGTGTGTGTGTGATCTATAGCATATTTTTGTATTACACAGTACTGCTGCCACAGATCAAATTTCATTACATACACTTAATGGCCACTTTATTAGGTACCTACTGTATGTAACTAATTGGCCACTAAGTGTACATCTGTGGTCTTTTTCGGCTGTAGCCCATCCGCTTCAGGTTCTGATGTGTTGAGCGTTTGTACCTGCCCGTCTGCACACCGCTGTGGTAGCATGTGGTCATTTGAGTCACTGTCGCTTCCCTATCAGCTTAGACCAGTCTGGCTACCCTCCTCTGACCCCTCTTGTGAGAACAGTCCCTCTTGCCCACAGGACTGCCACTCACTGGATGGGTTTTCTTTATTGCACCTTTCTCTGTAAGCTCAAGAGAGTGTTGTGGGTGAAAATCCCAGGCAATCAGCAGTTTCAAGGATACTCAAACCACCTCATCTGGCACCAATGATTATTCCTCAGTCAAAGTCACTTAGGTCACATCTCTTCCACATCCTGATGTTTGGTCTGAACGACAACGGAACCTCTTGACCATGTCTGCGTGCTTTTATACATTGAGTTGCTGCCACATGATTGGCTGATTAGATATTTGCATTATCGAGCTGGTCACTGAGTATATGTCAGTGCTAATAAACCTGATTGTCATTCTGCTGGAATCGAGCGTCAGGTTTGCGGAAATGGGTGATTGATGTTTTGTGGGCTGAAAAACCTGCTTCTGTGCTGTATCTCTCCATGACTCTAATCAGTTTTAATCAAGAGTATGTCACAGTTAATTTTACACAGAAGGCTGAAATTGATCAGAAATTGTTGTTGTTATGTTGGTCCAAGGATAACTAGTCTGATTCCACTCATCATCTTCAAAATAAAACCTGCAGATGCCATAGCCTTACCATCAGTTTGGTATTGTTCTCACGTGTCCTGAGATAGAGTGAAAATCTTAGTTCTGCATGCCACCCATTCAGACCATTTCATCACATCAAAGCATTGAGAGAGTACAGTTGAAAAGCAAGAACAGAGTGCAGAATAAATTGTTAGCATTACAGAGAAAGTGCACTACATATAGGCAATAAGTTGGAAAAAACAGTGACAAGGTAAGTAGTGAGGTTAAGTGCCCATTTTGTCATACTAGTCTTACACAATGGGATAGAGGCTACCCCATGGAGGCTGTCCTTCAGCCTGGTGTTCTGAGGCTTTTTGTATCTTCTGCCCAGTGGGAGAGGGCAGAAGAGAGAGTGACCAGGTTGGGTGCGTTGTTTGATTATGTTGGCTGCTTGAACAAGGCAGCAAGGGCTGCAGGCAGAGACGTTGCTGAGTCCTACACAGTAGGCACCCTGAGGGATGATGAGGGTCATCATTGGCCACAACCCCAAAAGCAGCCACGTAAGTCAGCAACAAGAGTGAATCAGAGGGTGGCTAGGCTGCAGCAAGTGACCCACCTTCTGACAGCCCTAAGCCTTCCAACTACCTACTGGTCACATGTCTGGTAGAACACTCTCACAGCAACACCCAGTATCCACCACCAGCACACACTGGCTGTGGTGCCAGTCATCCTCTACATTTATTGTCCTCAGGCTACACTCCTAAACCCACCACCGAGAACCGCAAGAGTTTTGGGTGCATGAGAATACGAGTATTTGCAATACCCATTCGAGTCCAATTTAGAATTGTTTTGTTCCTCCTTTATCTCCGTGCCTGGATCTTGGCACTCCCTACTCAAGGGCACAGTGGAGGAATCTTCACCACCAACGTCAAGGGCACTTAAGATGGGTAATAATGGTTGACCTTGCCAGTGATGCCCAGGACCCAAAACCTGAAAGAAATGTGAAAACATTATGAGAGTGCTGAGACCATTTATCTTCAGGGCACCAAGCCATTATACCGCAATGTGAAATGAAGACAGATGATTCCTCCGATCTAACCCTCGACTTGCTTTAAATGATGCTCTGCAGAAAATGTCAAGGAAAATACTAGGCAGAGAAACTATCGGGTTCGTTAGCTTCTGTTTTACACAATCGCACCTCTGTATATCCCCAGAGTCCCAGCAGTCTTGCTTATTCTGAGTCAGAGAGCTTTGGGATGCACTGATTAACCACTCTGCATGAAACAACAACAGCAATGAAAGCTTGTTTTTTGCACCGTACCTTAAATATAGCAGCCTATCCTAGCACACTTCGCAGAAGCTCAGTAACGAATCAAAATTTGTCACTGAGTGAATAAAGAGTTCTCGAGCAGACTTGGTATAAAGAGTAAAATCTAAGGTGCTTCTTCAAAGTGATGTTTATTGTCATATGCATGAGTATATGTCTGCACAGGTGCAATGAGAAACTTATTTGCAGCAGCATCGCATCAGATATATTAAATTCACAAGAAAAATGTAAACATAAATTAGAAATAGAGGTTACAGCAATGTGGAGGTGTATAGAGGAGGTTACAGTGATGAGGGGTGTAGGGGAGATTACAGTGATGAGGGGTGTAAGGGAGATTACAGTGATGAGGGGTGTAGGGGAGATTACAGTGATGAGGGGTGTAGGGGAGATTACAGTGATGAGGGGTGTAGGGGAGATTACAGTGATGAGGGGTGTAAGGGAGATTGCAGTGATGAGGGGTGTAGGGGAGGTTACAGTGATGAGGGGTGTAGGGGAGAATACAGTGATGAGGGGTGTAGGGGAGGTTACAGTGATGAGGGGTGTAAGGGAGATTACAGTGATGAGGGGTGTAGGGGAGGTTACAGTGATGAGGGGTGTAAGGGAGATTACAGTGATGAGGGGTGTAGGGGAAGTTACAGTGATGAGGGGTGTAAGGGAGATTACAGTGATGAGGGGTGTAGGGGAGATTACAGTGATGAGGGGTGTAGGGGAGATTACAGTGATGAGGGGTGTAGGGGAGATTACAGTGATGAGGGGTGTAAGGGAGGTTACAGTGATGAGGGGTGTAGGGGAGAATACAGTGATGAGGGGTGTAGGGGAGGTTACAGTGATGAGGGGTGTAGGGGAGGTTACAGTGATGAGGGGTGTAAGGGAGATTACAGTGATGAGGTGTGTAGGGGAGATTACAGTGATGAGGGGTGTAAGGGAGGATTACAGTGATGAGGTGTGTAGGGGAGGTTACAGTGATGAGGGGTGTAAGGGAGGTTACAGTGATGAGGGGTGTAAGGGAGGTTACAGTGATGAGGGGTGTAGGGGAGATTACAGTGATGAGGGGTGTAAGGGAGGTTACAGTGATGAGGGGTGTAGGGGAGATTACAGTGATGAGGTGTGTAGGGGAGGTTACAGTGATGAGGGGTGTAAGGGAGGTTACAGTGATGAGGGGTGTAGGGGAGATTGCAGTGATGAGGGGTGTAAGGGAGATTACAGTGATGAGGGGTGTAGGGGAGATTACAGTGATGAGGGGTGTAGGGGAGATTACAGTGATGAGGGGTGTAAGGGAGGTTACAGTGATGAGGGGTGTAGGGGAGATTGCAGTGATGAGGGGTGTAGGGGAGATTGCAGTGATGAGGGGTGTAAGGGAGGTTACAGTGATGAGGGGTGTAGGGGAGATTACAGTGATGAGGTGTGTAGGGGAGGTTACAGTGATGAGGGGTGTAAGGGAGATTACAGTGATGAGGGGTGTAAGGGAGATTACAGTGATGAGGGGTGTAGGGGAGATTACAGTGATGAGGGGTGTAGGGGAGATTACAGTGATGAGGGGTGTAAGGGAGGTTACAGTGATGAGGGGTGTAGGGGAGGTTACAGTGATGAGGGGTGTAGGGGAGATTACAGTGATGAGGGGTGTAAGGGAGGTTACAGTGATGAGGGGTGTAGGGGAGGTTACAGTGATGAGGGGTGTAGGGGAGATTACAGTGATGAGGTGTGTAGGGGAGGTTACAGTGATGAGGGGTGTAAGGGAGATTACAGTGATGAGGGGTGTAGGGGAGATTACAGTGATGAGGGGTGTAGGGGAGATTACAGTGATGAGGGGTGTAAGGGAGGTTACAGTGATGAGGGGTGTAGGGGAGATTGCAGTGATGAGGGGTGTAGGGGAGGTTACAGTGATGAGGGGTGTAGGGGAGATTACAGTGATGAGGTGTGTAGGGGAGGTTACAGTGATGAGGGGTGTAAGGGAGGTTACAGTGATGAGGGGTGTAGGGGAGATTGCAGTGATGAGGGGTGTAGGGGAGGTTACAGTGATGAGGGGTGTAGGGGAGATTACAGTGATGAGGTGTGTAGGGGAGGTTACAGTGATGAGGGGTGTAAGGGAGATTACAGTGATGAGGGGTGTAGGGGAGATTGCAGTGATGAGGGGTGTAGGGGAGGTTACAGTGATGAGGGGTGTAGGGGAGATTACAGTGATTAGGGGTGTAGGGGAGGTTACAGTGATGAGGGGTGTAGGGGAGATTACAGTGATGAGGTGTGTAGGGGAGGTTACAGTGATGAGGGGTGTAAGGGAGATTACAGTGATGAGGGGTGTAGGGGAGATTGCAGTGATGAGGGGTGTAGGGGAGGTTACAATGATGAGGGGTGTAGGGGAGAATACAGTGATGAGGGGTGTAGGGGAGATTGCAGTGATGAGGGGTGTAGGGGAGGTTACAGTGATGAGGGGTGTAGGGGAGGTTACAGTGATGAGGGGTGTAGGGGAGGTTACAGTGATGAGGGGTGTAGGGGAGATTGCAGTGATGAGGGGTGTAGGGGAGGTTACAGTGATGAGGGGTGTAGGGGAGATTACAGTGATGAGGTGTGTAGGGGAGGTTACAGTGATGAGGGGTGTAAGGGAGATTACAGTGATGAGGGGTGTAGGGGAGATTGCAGTGATGAGGGGTGTAGGGGAGGTTACAGTGATGAGGGGTGTAGGGGAGATTACAGTGATGAGGGGTGTAGGGGAGGTTACAGTGATGAGGGGTGTAGGGGAGATTACAGTGATGAGGTGTGTAGGGGAGGTTACAGTGATGAGGGGTGTAAGGGAGATTACAGTGATGAGGGGTGTAGGGGAGATTGCAGTGATGAGGGGTGTAGGGGAGGTTACAGTGATGAGGGGTGTAGGGGAGATTGCAGTGATGAGGGGTGTAGGGGAGGTTACAGTGATGAGGGGTGTAGGGGAGATTACAGTGATGAGGTGGGTAGGGGAGGTTACAGTGATGAGGGGTGTAAGGGAGATTACAGTGATGAGGTGTGTAGGGGAGATTGCAGTGTTGAGGGGTGTAGGGGAGGTTACAGTGATGAGGGGTGTAAGGGAGATTACAGTGATGAGGGGTGTAGGGGAGATTACAGTGATGAGGTGTGTAGGGGAGGTTACAGTGATGAGGGGTGTAGGGGAGGTTACAGTGATGAGGGGTGTAGGGGAGATTACAGTGATGAGGGGTGTAGGGGAAGTTACAGTGATGAGGGGTGTAGGGGAGATTACAGTGATGAGGGGTGTAGGGGAAGTTACAGTGATGAGGGGTGTAGGGGAGATTACAGTGATGAGGGGTGTAGGGGAAGTTACAGTGATGAGGGGTGTAGGGGAGATTACAGTGATGAGGGGTGTAGGGGAGAATACAGTGATGAGGGGTGTAGGGGAGGTTACAGTGATGAGGGGTGTAGGGGAGGTTACAGTGATGAGGTGTGTAGGGGAAGTTACAGTGATGAGGGGTGTAGGGGAGATTACAGTGATGGGGGTGTAGGGGAGGTTACAGTGATGAGGGGTGTAAGGGAGATTACAGTGATGAGGTGTGTAGGGGAGATTACAGTGATGAGGGGTGTAGGGGGGATTACAGTGATGAGGGGTGTAGGGGAGATTACAGTGATGAGGGGTGTAAGGGAGATTACAGTGATGAGGTGTGTAGGGGAGGTTACAGTGATGAGGGGTGTAAGGGAGGTTACAGTGATGAGGGGTGTAGGGGAGGTTACAGTGATGAGGGGTGTAGGGGAGATTACAGTGATGAGGGGTGTAAGGGAGGTTACAGTGATGCGGGGTGTAGGGGAGATTACAGTGATGAGGGGTGTAGGGGAGATTGCAGTGATGGGGGTGTAGGGGAGGTTACAGTGATGAGGGGTGTAAGGGAGGTTACAGTGATGAGGGGTGTAGGGGGGATTACAGTGATGAGGGGTGTAGGGGGGAATACAGTGATGAGGGGTGTAAGGGAGGTTACAGTGATGAGGGGTGTAGGGGAGATTACAGTGATGAGGGGTGTAGGGGAGGTTACAGTGATGGGGGTGTAGGGGAGGTTACAGTGATGAGGGGTGTAGGGGAGGTTACAGTGATGAGGGGTGTAAGGGAGGTTACAGTGATGAGGGGTGTAGGGGAGATTACAGTGATGAGGGGTGTAAGGGAGGTTACAGTGATGAGGGGTGTAGGGGAGATTACAGTGATGAGGTGTGTAGGGGAGGTTACAGTGATGAGGGGTGTAGGGGAGATTACAGTGATGAGGTGTGTAGGGGAGATTACAGTGATGAGGTGTGTAGGGGAGGTTACAGTGATGAGGGGTGTAGGGGGGATTACAGTGATGAGGTGTGTAGGGGAGGTTACAGTGATGAGGGGTGTAGGGGGGATTACAGTGATGAGGGGTGTAAGGGAGATTACAGTGATGAGGGGTGTAGGGGAGATTACAGTGATGAGGGGTGTAAGGGAGGTTACAGTGATGAGGGGTGTAGGGGAGATTACAGTGATGGGGGTGTAAGGGAGGTTACAGTGATGAGGGGTGTAGGGGAGAATACAGTGATGAGGGGTGTAGGGGAGATTACAGTGATGGGGGTGTAGGGGAGATTACAGTGATGAGGTGTGTAGGGGAGGTTACAGTGATGAGGGGTGTAAGGGAGGTTACAGTGATGAGGGGTGTAGGGGAGATTACAGTGATGAGGTGTGTAGGGGAGGTTACAGTGATGAGGGGTGTAGGGGAGAATACAGTGATGAGGGGTGTAGGGGAGGTTACAGTGATGAGGGGTGTAGGGGAGGTTACAGTGATGAGGGGTGTAGGGGGGATTACAGTGATGAGGGGTGTAGGGGAGATTACAGTGATGAGGTGTGTAAGGGAGGTTACAGTGATGAGGGGTGTAGGGGAGGTTACAGTGATGAGGGGTGTAAGGGAGATTACAGTGATGAGGGGTGTAGGGGAGATTACAGTGATGAGGTGTGTAGGGGAGGTTACAGTGATGGGGGTGTAGGGGGGATTACAGTGATGAGGGGTGTAAGGGAGATTACAGTGATGAGGGGTGTAGGGGAGGTTACAGTGATGAGGGGTGTAAGGGAGATTACAGTGATGAGGGGTGTAGGGGGGATTACAGTGATGAGGTGTGTAGGGGAGATTACAGTGATGGGGGTGTAGGGGGGATTACAGTGATGAGGGGTGTAAGGGAGATTACAGTGATGAGGGGTGTAGGGGAGGTTACAGTGATGAGGGGTGTAGGGGGGATTACAGTGATGAGGGGTGTAAGGGAGGATTACAGTGATGAGGGGTGTAGGGGAGATTACAGTGATGAGGGGTGTAGGGGAGGTTACAGTGATGAGGGGTGTAAGGGAGATTACAGTGATGAGGGGTGTAGGGGAGATTACAGTGATGAGGGGTGTAGGGGAGAATACAGTGATGAGGGGTGTAGGGGAGAATACAGTGATGAGGGGTGTAGGGGAAGTTACAGTGATGAGGGGTGTAGGGGAGAATACAGTGATGAGGGGTGTAAGGGAGGTTACAGTGATGAGGGGCGTAAGGGAGGTTACAGTGATGAGGGGTGTAGGGGAGATTGCAGTGATGAGGGGTGTAAGGGAGATTACAGTGATGAGGGGTGTAGGGGAGGTTACAGTGATGAGGGGTGTAGGGGAGATTACAGTGATGAGGGGTGTAGGGGAGATTACAGTGATGAGGGGTGTAAGGGAGGTTACAGTGATGAGGGGTGTAGGGGAGATTGCAGTGATGAGGTGTGTAGGGGAGGTTACAGTGATGAGGGGTGTAAGGGAGATTACAGTGATGAGGGGTGTAAGGGAGATTGCAGTGATGAGGGGTGTAAGGGAGATTACAGTGATGAGGGGTGTAGGGGAGATTACAGTGATGAGGTGTGTAAGGGAGGTTACAGTGATGAGGGGCGTAAGGGAGGTTACAGTGATGAGGGGTGTAGGGGAGATTGCAGTGATGAGGGGTGTAAGGGAGATTACAGTGATGAGGGGTGTAGGGGAGATTACAGTGATGAGGGGTGTAGGGGAGATTACAGTGATGAGGGGTGTAAGGGAGATTACAGTGATGAGGGGTGTAGGGGAGATTGCAGTGATGAGGGGTGTAGGGGAGGTTACAGTGATGAGGGGTGTAAGGGAGATTACAGTGATGAGGGGTGTAGGGGAGATTACAGTGATGAGGGGTGTAGGGGAGATTACAGTGATGAGGGGTGTAAGGGAGGTTACAGTGATGAGGGGTGTAGGGGAGATTACAGTGATGAGGGGTGTAAGGGAGGTTACAGTGATGAGGGGTGTAGGGGAGATTGCAGTGATGAGGTGTGTAGGGGAGGTTACAGTGATGAGGGGTGTAGGGGAGGTTACAGTGATGAGGGGTGTAAGGGAGGTTACAGTGATGAGGTGTGTAGGGGGGATTACAGTGATGAGGGGTGTAGGGGAGATTACAGTGATGGGGGTGTAAGGGAGGTTACAGTGATGGGGTGTAGGGGAGGTTACAGTGATGAGGGGTGTAGGGGAGGTTACAGTGATGAGGGGTGTAGGGGAGATTACAGTGATGAGGGGTGTAGGGGAGGTTACAGTGATGAGGGGTGTAGGGGAGATTACAGTGATGAGGGGTGTAGGGGGGATTACAGTGATGAGGGGTGTAAGGGAGATTACAGTGATGAGGGGTGTAGGGGAGATTGCAGTGATGAGGGGTGTAAGGGAGATTACAGTGATGAGGTGTGTAGGGGAGATTGCAGTGATGAGGGGTGTAGGGGAGGTTACAGTGATGAGGGGTGTAAGGGAGATTACAGTGATGAGGTGTGTAGGGGAGGTTACAGTGATGAGGGGTGTAAGGGAGGTTACAGTGATGAGGGGTGTAGGGGAGATTGCAGTGATGAGGGGTGTAAGGGAGGTTACAGTGATGAGGGGTGTAAGGGAGGTTACAGTGATGAGGGGTGTAGGGGAGATTACAGTGATGAGGGGTGTAGGGGAGATTACAGTGATGAGGGGTGTAAGGGAGATTACAGTGATGAGGGGTGTAGGGGAGATTGCAGTGATGAGGGGTGTAAGGGAGATTACAGTGATGAGGTGTGTAGGGGAGATTGCAGTGATGAGGGGTGTAGGGGAGGTTACAGTGATGAGGGGTGTAAGGGAGATTACAGTGATGAGGTGTGTAGGGGAGGTTACAGTGATGAGGGGTGTAAGGGAGGTTACAGTGATGAGGGGTGTAGGGGAGATTGCAGTGATGAGGGGTGTAAGGGAGGTTACAGTGATGAGGGGTGTAAGGGAGGTTACAGTGATGAGGGGTGTAGGGGAGGTTACAGTGATGAGGGGTGTAGGGGAGGTTACAGTGATGAGGGGTGTAAGGGAGATTACAGTGATGAGGGGTGTAAGGGAGATTGCAGTGATGAGGGGTGTAAGGGAGATTACAGTGATGAGGGGTGTAGGGGAGGTTACAGTGATGAGGGGTGTAGGGGAGATTACAGTGATGGGGGTGTAAGGGAGATTACAGTGATGAGGGGTGTAGGGGAGGTTACAGTGATGAGGGGTGTAGGGGAGATTACAGTGATGAGGGGTGTAAGGGAGATTACAGTGATGAGGGGTGTAAGGGAGATTGCAGTGATGAGGGGTGTAAGGGAGATTACAGTGATGAGGGGTGTAGGGGAGGTTACAGTGATGAGGGGTGTAGGGGAGAATACAGTGATGAGGTGTGTAAGGGAGGTTACAGTGATGAGGGGTGTAAGGGAGATTACAGTGATGAGGGGTGTAAGGGAGGTTACAGTGATGAGGGGTGTAGGGGAGATTACAGTGATGAGGTGTGTAGGGGAGGTTACAGTGATGAGGGGTGTAAGGGAGGTTACAGTGATGAGGGGTGTAGGGGAGATTGCAGTGATGAGGGGTGTAAGGGAGATTACAGTGATGAGGGGTGTAAGGGAGGTTACAGTGATGAGGGGTGTAGGGGAGATTACAGTGATGAGGGGTGTAAGGGAGGTTACAGTGATGGGGGTGTAGGGGAGATTACAGTGATGGGGGTGTAGGGGAGGTTACAGTGATGAGGGGTGTAGGGGAGGTTACAGTGATGAGGGGCGTAAGGGAGGTTACAGTGATGAGGGGTGTAAGGGAGATTACAGTGATGAGGGGTGTAGGGGAGAATACAGTGATGAGGGGTGTAAGGGAGGTTACAGTGATGAGGGGTGTAGGGGAGAATACAGTGATGAGGGGTGTAAGGGAGGTTACAGTGATGAGGGGTGTAGGGGGGATTACAGTGATGAGGGGTGTAGGGGAGATTACAGTGTTGAGGGGTGTAGGGGGGATTACAGTGACGGGAAGGGGGTCAGGGGAATTTGCAGCGATGGGGGGCAGGGGAGCTTGCAGTGATGGCAGTGTTGTGCAAGTACATGGATCATGTTAAAATTGAGACACGCAGCCGATACAGTGTTAGACACAAACACAAGTTTGATGGGCTAATGCAATTTCCTCTTATTGGGTCACGGCTCCCGATGATCAAAGTCATTTTCCCAGTTTTCAGTCTCAAGTCTCATTCAACCACAGTGAAAGTTAAAACTGAAACTGGTAACTAATCAAATATTTAAAAACCCCTGGTACCTTATTTCCAAATGCACTCGGCTTCATTGGTAGTGTACAGTGCAGTAGGAGCTATTTATTATGCAACTACCTCACCAGGCAGTCTCTGAGCTCCGAATTCATGGGAACTATTGGGCAAGTGTGAAGCGCACATTATTCAGATTCCATGCAGAACTGTGTGGCAAGTTCATAGCTACATGATGTTTCACTTGGGGCCGAGCTATAAAAAGGTTAGTGGCAAAATGCATGTGCAAATGTGAAAGGAGGGTGTGAAGCAGCACCAGTTGCCTCTGTGCGATGAATAAATTATTTAGCTTCATATTTTTATTTTCCAAAGTGTCAGGGCCAGAAACTGCTACTGAAATACAAGGATCCATCTTTTACTGGTCTTATAACCCCCTCGTCAAGGGTGATACAGGCGGGTTATTCAGTCACGGGGTGAAGTTAAGCAAGCAGAAGACGTGAGGCAGCCGCCTGCATGATCTCAGGAATGAAAGGGTTAACTTAGGAGGAGTGCTTGGCTCTGGGTCAGTACTTGCTGGAGTTCTGAAGAATGGTGTGTGTGTGGGGGGGTTGGATATTGCATTCAAACCATTGAGCATATTTAAAACGAGCACAGCTACATGAAAGCAGCAGCCATGGTCAAGCGCTTCCATCATCCTGGCCAAGGGTTCCAACCTGGAGTCCACGGACCCCTTGCTTAAATGGTCTTGGTCCATGACAATAAACAGATAGGGTATCCCTGATCCGGGCCATGCTCTCTCCTTGATACTACCATCAGATAGGAGGTACAGGAGCCTTGGGACCCATACCACCAGGATCAGAAACAGTCATTAACTTACAACCATCAGGCTCCTGAGCCAGTGTGGATAACTTTGCTCACCTCAACAGCAAACTGATTCTACAACCTACAGTATGGACTCACTTTCTAGGACCCCACAGCTCACGTTCTCAGTATTATTTATTTACGTTTCATTATTATTTGTACAGTTTGTTTTTTGCACATTATTCTTACTAATCTTTATTGTTTACTGTTTATCATAAATTCCATTATTTTTCTGTAAATGGCTGCAAGAAAATGAACCTGAAGGTGGTATGTGGTGACATGTTTGATAATAAATTTATTTTCAACTTTGAACCCTAAAACCTTTTGAATATTGAAAGGCCTAGAATAGAGTGGACATGGGCAGGATGTTTTCAATCGTGGGAGAGATTAGGACCAAAGGACACCATCTCAGAACAGAAGGACGTCAATATCTTTAGCAAGTGGGTGGTGAATCTATGGAATTCGTTGCCACAGAGAGCTGTAGAGGACATGTCACAGGGTATATTTAAAGGGAGGTTGAGAGGTTCTTGATTAATAAGGGTATCAAATCTCACGGAAGAGAAGGGGGTGGAGATGGATAATAAATCAGCCATGATGGAGCAGACTTGGTGTACCAAGTGGCCTAGTTCTGCTCCTATGTCTTAAGGTCTTATGGGTCCCTTGAGGAACTTCCCACTTTTCTTTGTGTACCTACAAACCCCCCCCCCGCCTTCAGAGTTCATCCTCACATGGGCACTTCTGCTTAGTCCAGTATGTGAATCACATTGAAGCACCTTTCCGACGTACCTTTGTTGCCTGACCTGCTGAATTTTTCCAGCTTTTACTGTTCCTATTTCAGACGTGCCTGCCATTATTCTTAATAACGTACTGACGTCGTTGTTCTGACGTATGTTGGGGTAACGTTAATAAATTAATGAGAGGCAGTACGATCCCTCCATGAGGGAGCTCATCTTAGGTTATCGTCATCAAAGTTGTACGGAGGGCGGGGATGTGATGGCGTGCTGCATTGCTTGATCAAGGATGCAGCATTCCCGGGCTGAGGAGGGTGTGGTTTGCTCTCTGTGCATTGTGGCTACATCGCTCATACCCCCACATTACCCGTTCCAGTCAAGTTGGTTTATTTTGGAAAGTTGGCTTTCTTTGTCACATCGACATCGAAGCAGAGTGAAGTGTTTGTTTGCATCAGTGACCCACACAGGATGTGCTCGGGAGCAGCCCACAAGTGTCGTCACGTGCCCGGTGCCAACATAGCATGCCACAACTCACTAACCCTAACCCGGGTGTCTTTGGAATCTGGGAGGAAACCGGACTGCCGGAGGAATTTTTTTTAGCCAGATAGAGGTGAATCTGTGGAATTCATTGCCACAGACAACTGTGGAGGCCAAGTCACAGAGTATGTTTAAAGTGGAGGTTGCTAGGTTCTCGATTAGTAAAGGTGGCAAAGGTTTCAGGGAGAAGGCAGGGAATGGGGTTGAGAGGGGCAATAAATCCACCATGATGGAATGCTGGAGCAAGCTCAATGGGCCAAATGGACTAATTCTGCTCTTATGTCTTATGGAAACCCACATGGTCACGCGGAGAATGTGCAAACTCCCGACAGACAACGGCAGAAACTTTAACCAATTGCAGGTGCTGTGAAGTCTTACACTAAGTGCTGTGCTACCGTGTGACAAGATTGTTGTCAAATACACAGGCATGGTGAGGAGCTAAACAGTGACAGCAATATCACAGGAGCATAGTTACAGACAACACACCATATATTTTATCTGCAAAATTATATCATAGAGTGGAAAATTAAGACTGCAAAATCAAGACATCAGTGCAAAAACGGCCAATAGAAGACAAATGGACACATGCATTTCCTCCAGGTGCTGTGGTTTCCTCCTACATTCCAAAAACATAAGGGTTAGTGGGTCAATTGGTCTCAAGGGTGGAGTTGGGTGACACAGCTCATTGGGCTGGCAGGTGCTGTTCCTGTGGGTTTATTTCTAAAAGCAAATGTCCATGGTAGTGCAAGAGATGGTCTGTATTAGAGTCACAAACACAGGAAAATCTGCAGATGCTGGAAATCCAAGCAACACACACAAAATGCTTGAGGAGCTCAGCAGGCCAGGCAACATCAATACAAAAGAATAAACAGTCGACTGATGAAAGGTCTTGACCCGAAATGTCAACTGTTTACTCTTTTCCATAGAAGCTGCCTGGCCTGCTGAGTTCCTCCAACATTTTGTGTGTTTAGGTGGTCTGCAGAGTGCCTTCGCTGCGATTGGGTGAGGGGTGTGCAGATAGGAACAAGAATCAGATGGTTGTAGTAAAGGACAGTGCTGTCTCTGAACCTTTAGGTTTCTGTATCCCCTGCCCAACGTTAGTAGCAGTTGAGATGTAGGTTTAGACTGCCTATGTCTTTAGAGTTGATGGCCCTCAGGGAAACACTCTAGTGAGTTGTTTAAGGAAACCTTTCCAGGTTAGTTTAGCATCTTCTGAAATCCTAGGGGATGCAGGAAGCTGCAGATGCTGGAATCGGGAGCAGAAATAAACCGTTGGAGAACTCAGCAGGTCGGGCAGGATCGGTGGTGGCCAGTTAAGTTGAAGATTCAAGACCTTCTGGGTTTCAGTTCAAATATTAGCCGTCCTTTTACCTCAACTGCTTGACCCACTGAATTCCCTCTGCGATTTTTTTTTTTGGTTTTGAAATCCTATGTTTGGTGGAAGGCCCTTTCACCTGACAAGTGTCTGATTACATAAAAAGTTCATTGCACAAACTTAACACAGTTTGCAACAGAAGCTTACTGTAACATCTGTTGTGCAATCTGCAGGACTCAACCCTGCTATGATTAGAAGTCAGTTGGTGGTACATGTGCTCTCTCTTACTTTTTCAGCCTGCTGAGAACATAGAACACACAGCACAGTATGTGCCCCTTGTTCTGCCAACCTTTTGGCCTACTCCAAGATCAATCTAACCCTTCATTCTACTACCACCCCTAGCGGCACGTTCCACGTAGTCACCACGCTCTGTGTAAGAGAAACCTACCTCTGACATCCCGCCTATACTTCCTCCAATCACCATAAAATGATGCCCTCTCGTATTCTACTCTGGGGATAAAAGCACTGCCTTGTCCATTCTATCTACACCTCCTTTTCATCTTGTACACCTCTATCAAGTCACCTCTCATCCTCCTTCGCTTGCTCAAGCTTTGCTCATGAGATACGCTCTCTTATCGGCAGCACGCTGATAAATCCCCTCTGCACCCTCTCTAAAGCTTGTACATCCTTCCAATAATGAGATGACCAGAAATGAACACAATACTCCCAGAGTTGTAGAGAGCTACACTGCTTGGAGAGAGGCAGCCCTTGACTACATGTCCTGGCCTAGAAACTGAATGACATGTTGCCATGTTTTGGTGCATTACATGATCCAATTTCAGCGAAGCATAAAATGCAATTGAAAATTAGGGACTGAATAAACTCCTTGGGTTCACACGTAGAGCTAAGAGTCCAAAAGCAAGGCTTTGATGTTGAAGCTTTTAAGATTCCAGTTAGGCCACAGCTGAATATTTTGTCCAATTTTGGCCACTGTATTTGAAAGAAGGTGGAAAGGTCCTCAAAAGGACAGGAAAATAATGGTTTACTCTAAAAGATTCAAGTTTATTTATCAGGTGTGCATCAAAGCATAAAGTGAAATACATCATTTGTGTTAATAACCAATATCCCATGGGTGTGCTGGAGGCAGCCTGCAAGTGTGCCACACGTTCTGGCACCAACTGAATATGTCCACAACGCTTGGCAGAACTGGACAAAACACCTCAAAAAGCAAAGCACCAACAGCAGAACAAACCACATTCCTGCATCCCACCCCACACACACACATACACAGTCCCCTAAACCCAAGACAGGCTGCCTTCTTCGGCCTCCAGTGGACTCGTACACATGGACATTGGGCCTCTGACTAACCCAGCGGTCTCGCAGAGATTCACAGGCACAGGGCTCTGGACAATGGGCCTCAACTTCCGGACATCTGATTTATTCCCTGGATGAGAAATTCCACCTGTGAGGTTACATTGGAGAATCTGAGGACACAGAAGGTTGAGAAGAGATTTAACAGCAGTGTACAAGGCTACCACAGGTTTGGAGGAAAGCTGTTCCATTGGCAATGATTCATGCAATGTAGCTTTGTAGTGAGTGACAAAAGATATAAAGGGATTTTTTTTTTTAAACAAGGTGGTGAAGGCTTGGAAGGTGGCTGGAGATGGATTCAGTCAGGGCTTTCACAATGGAGTCGGACAGATATTTAATCTGGGGAGCTATGGGAAAGAATGAATCGGCAGGATTTCTCCACAAAGAGCCACGCAGATATTAATGGAGCTTATGTCATTCTGAGCCATGGTGACTGCATGAAATGCGGCTGAGTGAATGGTGCCTGATTGCTAACAAAAGGGATCTACTTGGCAAGCACTCAGGCATATTGATGTAGGAGTTTACCTCCCAAAAGAAATAGTCAGGACTAAAGTGCCCTCATCCCAAAATGTTTAGTGCTACTGTGAGAGACTGGTGAACTTCCTTGCACTTATCCCTCCTTAGAACATTGTTCCAGTTGCACATTTTGCAGCAGTGTGTTAGTCGGAGTCTGGTGTCTGAGAGCTGATGTGTCACTGAGTGGTAGAGCACAGAAACAGGCTATTCAGCCCATCACATTCGTGCTGTTTCTGTATCTCTGCATTCATTTCATTTTCCCACATAAAGTCCATTGACTTCCCTGCCGAAAGATAAAAGATTGGCTTTATTTTGTCGCATGTCCATCAAAACGTACAGCAAAAGGCGTGAAAACAAATCAGTGAGGATTGTGCGGGGTAACCTGCAAGTGTCACCATACCTCTCTATCAGGACTCCTTCAACATCTCCTGTCTGCTCCAGGGTTAAACAAAACTCAGCCTATCCAGTCTCTCCTTTTGGTGAATTAAGCATTATGTTTCCAAAGACCATTCTTTGTTACAAAGCTGTTGTCTGTCAGAATCCTGTAAGAACAATTCAAACACTTCAGCTGGCCTAATACTGAACAACTTTTCCACAGTGCAGAACCACAAAAAAAATTAAGGAAGAGCCCAACTTTTAATATTTTTCCCCACTAACAAATAAATTACTGTTTTTACTGTGGTTTGGAAAGGTGTCATTATTGGACAGTTCTGTTGGGACACAAAAGAAGACTTGGGCCTAGTGGATCAGTTTATTTGATTTAAAGACGCAACACAAAATAGGCCTTTCTGGCCCACCAAGCCACATTGCCTAGCAACCCACCTATTGTAACCCCAGTTCCAGAAGGGCTTCTGACTGTGTGTCAATCTGTAAATTGATGCCATTGCCCACTTGTTGAGTTCTGGTTGCCTCATTATAGGAAGGATGTGGAGGCTTTCGAGAAGGTGCAGAGGATGCTGCATGGATTAAAGAGCATGTCTTATGAGTAAAGGTTGAACAAGCTGAGGATGAGAGGTGACGATAGAGATGTATAAGATGATAAGAGGCATAGATCAAGTGGATAATTGGAACCATTTTCCTAGGCCAGAAATGGTTAATACAAGGAGGCCCAATTGTAATGTGATTGGAATTGATGGGAGGGATGTCAGAGGTAAATTCTATACTGTACACAGAGATTAGTGAGTGCGTGAAATGCCCTTTCGGGAGTGCTGGTAGAAGGAGATACATTAGGGACATTAAAGAAGCTCTTAGATAGGCATATGGATGATAGAAAACTCAAGGGCTATGTAGGAGGGAAGGGTTGGATTGATCTTGGAGTAGGGTGAGAGTTCAGTACAACATTGTGGTCGAAGAGCCTGTACTGTGCTCTGATGTTCTTTGTTCTAGGTTAATATGTTGACACAACATCTGTACTGTTCAATGTTGGGTTCTGTTGTGCTTCAGTGCTGGTGCCTGTGCCTAACCCCAGGTTTCAACGTTGGTGCTAGTGTTTGGTCATGTGATTCAGTGTCAGTGGCAAGAATTTTTTCCTGCTTTTGTACCGATGTCAATGCCGATACCTTGCCCTGTGTTTCAGGATCAGTACCTCTGCTTTGTCCTGTGTCTCTGTGCCAGTGTGGGTTTTGTGTGCACACTGTACACTCCCTTCCATCACTGCTCAGCCCCAGGAATGTCATAGAGACGTAGAACACTGCAGCACGTGTACAGATGACCACGCTGATCTTCCAGAGGACTAATTGGTTCCTTTCTATCATCTTGCTCTTAGTACTCTTCATCTGTAGAAGCCCTTGGGATTCCCCTTCACCTTGTCTGATACAGCAACCTCATGTCTTCTTTAAGCCTTTCTGATTTCCTCCTTAAGCGTTCTCTTGCATTTCTTGTACTCCGTAAGTACCTCGTTTGTTCCTGCCTGCCATTACCTTCACATCTGTAGATGTGAACTTCCCACTATTCAGAACATTTACAAAGATAGGTGTGTAAAAATGGCACGGAGGGTCAATGGGGACCCGAGTCACCCCAACCACAAACTGTTCCAGCTGTGACCATCAGGGAAATGGTATCGTAGCGTAAAAGGCAGGACCAACAGGCTCCAGGACAGCTTCTTCCACCAGGCCATCAGACTGATTAATTCATGCTGACACAACTGTATTTCTATGTTATATTGACTATCCTGTTGTACATAATATTCATTATAAATTGCTATAATTGTACATCGCACATTTAGACGGAGATGTAACATAAAAGGTTTTTACTCCTCATGTATATGAAGGATGTACGTAATAAAATCAATTCAATTCAATTCTTAACCAGGCCTCAATATCGCTCAAAAACCAAGGTTCTCTAAATATGTTAGCCTTGTCTTTTATTCTGACAGGGAATATTATACTCTCAAAATATCACTTTGAAGGTCTCCCATTTATTAGTAAGTCATGCCTCTTGCATTGGGATCTCCCATACTTTCTTACATCTCGACGATACTTCTCATAAAGAATTGGATAATTATTTTGGGTAATTTGGCCTTTATCTCTTTTACTTCTCACACCCCCCTTCACTGTAAGTTTAGCTGTTAAATGATGGTCAGCTTAACTTCTTGCTTGGGCTCTATCTTCTATGCTTGAGGATGTGCGTTCTTAAGGGAACACCAACTGTTCCCTGCTCAGCGTGTGCTGGTCTGGCTGGGGATGGGGGATTTGTGCTCCTGCCCAAAATTTCACTCCATGGTTGTCTTGCAATTCACAGACCGCTGCTCAGGGGAAAGCAGATGGTGCTGGATGTTATCAACCTATATTTGATATGATCAGATGGCTTGAGGTAGTTTGTAAAATACTGGCAGGCCATTCCATATTGCTTTTCATCCTCGCCATGGTTCCCTCTCCAATTGTTTCTGTGACGGAGATGTTTAGAGGCCTTTGTACGTACTATGCAAAAATCTGAGGAACATGGTATAGCTGGGGCACCTAAGACTTTTGCACAATACTATATTTGTCTACATGAAGTGGAGAGTGAGTTTGTAAATCTGGTGGGAGCAAAGGATATTGGGAATGGTGAGAGTGGAGTGGGACAGGTGGCAGAGGAGAAATGCCAGGGGCAGGGGTGGGGATGGTGGGCTTGTGCATAGGTATAGACACATCCAGCCCTGAAACATCATTCAAGGTCATTTGATTCCTAACAATTGGTTTACTGATCATTACAGAATGTATCTCTGGTGCTTCCCGCTCCCTCCCCTCCCCCTTCTTTTCTCAACCGTGATTCCCTTCTCCCTGCCCCCTTCCCACTCTCAGTCCACAACAGAGACCCATATCAGAATCAGGTTTATCATCACTCACATAGGTTATGAAATTTGCATGTTCTTCTTTGCAGCAGTACAGTGTAATACATAAAATTACGACAGTACTGTGCAAGAGCCTTGGATATCCTAGCTATATATATTTGCACAAATTCTGTACATGCAGAGAACAGAGGGATAGGGGCATATGCAGACGGAAGGGGTAATTAGTTCAGGACAATATTGTGGGCCATAGGGCCTGTTCCTATGCTGTACCTCAGCACGTACCACCACAGACTTTCTCCCTGATTCTCTTTAGACATAATTTAATGAACGTTATTATTCACCTCCATGAGGGTGGAGTTATAAATTCTAAGCACATGCATACCCACGTTTCTCCTGAATACTTTATTGATTTGTGCCTGTATATACAGTATATAGCCCCCAAGTGAGAACAGAACAACGTGGAACATAGACAAGGAGAGGCGCGTTAGTATAGAGGTTAGCACCACAGTGCAGGTGTCCCAGGTGCAATTCCCACCACAGGCTGTCAGGAGTTTGTATTTCTCCCTGTGACCGCATGAGTTTCCTTCCACAGTCCATAAACGTACCGGTTGGTAGGTTAACTGGTCATTGTAAGATACCCCGTGATTTGACTGAAATTATATCGGAGGGTTGCTGGGTGGAATGGCCTATTCTGTGCTGTCTCTCAATAAAGAAACAAGTAAAGAAAATATGGTATAGCGCACCGTCTTTGCCAACCATGATGCCAATTTTAATTAATCCTATCTAACTGCATGTTCATGCTGCCATCTATTAACCTATTGAACAGTTATTGGCAATGTGCACATTATCCAGACTCATAGAGGGCTTGGGAGTCTTCACACGAGCAGGGGAGGCTTCAGTGACTTAACTGAGGTGGTAAGTAAACCCAGGATGGGCAGTCAGCCTGCAGCTCCTGATAACACTGGGGTTTGTGCCTCCTGATCTGATATAGCTTTTCTTTCTAACTGAATAGCACACCGGCTCTTTCACGTGGTTTAGATATGGCAAATGAAATAGCCTTGCCAGGTTGTAGTACAGGTTTTATGGCTACTGGAAATGAACAGCCAGGGAAGGAGATAGAATCTGTACAGAAACCTGCCTTGCAACCTCTGCTGTAATCAGGCCTTCGATCTTTATAAGGCAATTTAGTAAATCCATTAAATGAGCTTCCCTGCTCTCGTTCTGTTGATTATTATTTAAACTGTTCATATGTTCACATTTATTTAAATCTGATTATTAAAGTAGCTGCTCTGCTAATTGTTGATTGCTCATGGCCGTTTGCCCTATTCTCGGTAAAGTGTTTGTTGCTGTTGTGTTGTCTGTTATGGTATTGTCCTGTGTTTTATGCCTGGCACCGACACACAATCAATTCTGGTTATGTTTCACATACTGCCAATAAAGTGATTCTGATAAAAACAAAAAAATTCAACTTATCCAATTAGAAATGGAAATATTGACCTTTAATTGAATAAAACCATGAGTGTTTTAGAGCACTCATCTGTTCCTGTGCCTTTCATCATTATCTGCTTTTTCTCATAGTAGGCCAATGCACTGTGAAGAAATGGGCGACTGAGTCCCCTTGCTCCCGACACCTTAGCCAAGTAGCCATTCTTTGTATTTGTGTTTTAGCAGTCAGGGAGGGGGTCTTTGTCGGTGCAGACTTTATCTTGGGAGGGGGTCTTCCATCTGACCTAAGCCCAGTTCCACCAAGCTAGATTCAGACTGGCTGCATGCTTGAGAGTCAGTGAGGTTGCCAAATTATTCCATGGATTTTTTCAGTTCCTCATTTAGAGCAATAAAAAAAGGCTGCGATGAGTTGAATTTCCCTTCAGCTGGTCAGTCCCTGAGTGCTCTGGTTTTCTCCTGCAAACATAACATCCGGCGGGTTGATTGACCACTGTAAATTGTCCCTCATCTGTGGGCAAGTGGTAGAATCTGGGAGGGAGGAGTCTGAAAAGTCTGTGGAAATTTTTAAAAAGGGGATGTAGGATTATTGTAAATGAGTTGTTGATGGTTAGTACACAAAATGCTGGAGGATCTAAGCAGGCCAGGCAGCATCCATGGAATTTTTTCTATGGATACTGCCTGACCTGCTGAGTTCCTCCAGCATTTTGTGTTCATGACTTTGATTTAAATTTGAATTTAAATCTTACATCCATCACACAGTGAGAGGGAGTAAAAATGTTTGCGTTATGACTCTGTTGCAATATACAGACATGTGAATTTATAAGTCTAATGGCTTGTAGAAAGAAGCTGTCCCGTAGCCTGTTGGTCCTGATTTTAATGCTGTTGTACCATTTGCCAGATGGAAGCAGCTGAAACAGTTTATGGTTTGGACTGACTGGTGACCCCGATGATCTTCCAGGCCTTCTGCGTCTTCCCAGCATCTGCAGATTTTCTCTTGTGTTGATGGTTAACATTAACTTAATGGGCTGAAGGGCCTGGTTCCATGCCATGTGACTCTGACTCTATAAGCCACGCACAATACTGATGATGCTAGGAGCTGAGTCTAGGTCTCGTGGGCTTCCAGGGGCAGAATACTCACATTGTGTCACTGAACAAGGTAGAGCTGCACTGGAACTTACCACTCAGCTTATTGTATATTGTACAAGCAGAGCTAGTTGACTTGAAGAAAAATTCATTTTAAAGCGCAGGGGATACAGAAACTGCAGCAAGAATTTAAGGCAAACGTGTCGGCCGCAAGTGGAGAAGTTGTGTACAGTTCTCAGCACCAGGTCATTAACAGCATTGATTGACAGGGCTAATTAAAGACGAAGATCAGATTTATCTATCACATGCACTTTGAAACATTAAAATATACAGTGAAACCCATTGTTGGCATAGGGGCAGCCCACTAGTGTAGCCAAGCAAAAAATTACACAATAATCTTCAGCTCGAAAAAACATTGTCAGAAAACAGAGCTCACCTAGACAGGATATATTTGTAGCTGCATTCAAGCAACAAAATTACCAACATTCCAGGGAAAATAATCATTTATTTATCTTGAGCGAGCAGGACAGAATAAGCTCTTGATAGATTCCTTCTCCTTTGACATTATCTTAGGCAGGGCATTTCAACGCCATGTTCCCAAGCCCCTAAGCATTGGCCTTGCTGGCCTCTGTACCAGGTACTGTATTCATCTCTGTACCAGACTGGGCTAGAGCAGGGGAAGATAATCGGGGGCAACAATAAACAAAAGTGTGCCCACACTTCAAATGATGGCTGGTAGCAAGACAATAATCTGTGCTTT
This sequence comes from Hemitrygon akajei, assembly GCF_048418815.1. Classification (NCBI taxonomy): domain Eukaryota; kingdom Metazoa; phylum Chordata; class Chondrichthyes; order Myliobatiformes; family Dasyatidae; genus Hemitrygon; species Hemitrygon akajei. The sequence continues at coordinate 26,642,674 of NC_133127.1, forward strand.
TTAATGATCTCAAGCAGCTCAGCAAGAAAACCAGCTCAGACTGTGTATTAGCTCAATAAATCCTGCATTTAATCAGTTGAGGTCTGCCAGAACTGGATTTGCTGTATAAAAGCACCTCTTGTCCTGACCCTGATGAGGAAACTGATGCACCCAGTGCATGCAGAAGATTCCTAGAGCGGTAACACACTCCAGATCACATTTCCAGAGAACAAACACAATTTCTCTTCTCATATAGCTAAATCCATCTTAGGTTTCTTTCCACTCCTGTGATCCCTGGTAGCCTTCAGCATGGAATTGGAGTTAATTTCTTCTCGGTACGTATGACAATAATCAGCAAAAAGGTTGCCTTACATATAGTTCATACGATCAAATCATTATACAATGCTCTGAAGGTGAAACAATAACAATACCGAATAAGCAATACACACAAAATGCTGGAGGAACTCAGCAGGTCAGGCAGCATCGGTGGAAAAGAGTAAATAGTCAAATTTCGGGCCGAGACCCTTCAGCAGGACTGGAGAAAAAAAGATGAGGAGAAGAGTTAAGAGGTGGGGGGAGGGGAGGGAGAAACACAAGGTGAAAGGTGAAAGCTGAAGGGCGAGGGGTGACGTAAAGAGCTGGCAAGTTGATTGGAAGAGATACAGGGCTGGAGAGGAGGGGGAATCTGATGGGGGAGGACGGAAGACCATGGAAGAAAGGGAAGGGGAGGAGTTGATGGGCTGGGAAGGAGAAGATAAGAGAGGGAAATGGAAATGGGCAATGGTAAATGGGGGGGCAATAACTGGAGGTTTGAGAAATCGATATTCATGCCATCAGGTTGGAGGCTGCCTAGAGGGAATATAATGTGTTGCTCCTTTAACCTGAGTGTGGCCTCATCATAGCAGTAGAGGAGGCCATGGGCTGGCATATGGGAATGGGAAGTAGAATTGAAGTGGGTGGCCACTGGGAAATCCCGCTTTTATTGGCGGATGGAACATAGATGCTCAGCGAAGTGGTCTGCCAATCTATGTCAGGTCTCATCGATTACAGGAGGCCACACCGCGAGCACCAGACACAGTATATGATCCCAACAGACTTGCGGGTGAAGTGTCGCCTCACCTGGAAGGACTGTTTGGGGCCCTGAATGGTAGTGAGGTATAGGATAGGTATAGGAGCAGGTGCGGCACTTGTTCAGCATGCTAGGATAAGTACCAGGAGGGAGATCAGTGGAGAGGAATGAATAGAGAAGGAAGTCGCATAGGGTGTGATCCCTGTGGAAAGCAGAAAGTGGGTAGGAAAGATGTGCTTGGTGGCGGGATTCCGTTGGAGGTGGTGGAAATTATGGAGAATTATGCACTGGATGTGGAGGCTAACGGTGTGGTAAGTGAGGACAGGAGGACCCATCCCTCATGGGGTGGCAGGTGCATGGGGTGAGGGCAGATATGGAAGAAATGCGGGTGAGTTTTGGAATGAAAAGCCTCATCTTGAGAGCAGATGCAGAGAAAGGATTGGCATTTTTACAAGTGACAGGGTGAGAAGATGTATAGTCCAAGGGGCTGTATCAGTGGTGTTAAAAAAGATATCAGTGGATAAGCTGTGAGGAAAAAGGCAGGTATAGCTAGGACCCATGCAAGTGCCCATAGCTACACCTTTTGTCTGAAGGAAATGGGAGGAGACAAAGGCAAAGGTATTGAGAGTGAGGACCAGTTCCGCCAGATGGAGGAGAGTAGTGGTGGAGGGGAACTGATTTGGGGTGGTGTCCAAAAGGAATCGGAGGGCTTTGAGTCCTTCCTGTCAGTCCAAGGCCTCCTGTACTGCCGTGACGAGGCCACATTCAGATTGGAGGAGCAACACCTTATATTCTGTCTGGGTAGTTTCCGACCTGATGGCATCAACATTGATTTCTCGAACTTTCAGTAATTCCGCTCCCCCCTTTAACATTGCCCATTTCCTTTTCCCTCTCTCATCTTCTCCTCACTTGTCCATCACCTCCCTCTGGTGCTCCTACCCCTTCCCTTTCATCCATGGCCTTCTGCCCTCTCCCATCAGATTCCCCTTTCACCAGCCCCTTATCTCTTTCACCAATCGACTTCCCAGTTCTTTACTTCACCCCTCCCCCTCCCAATTTTACCTATCTCCTATCACCTTGTACTACTTCCTCCCCTCCCCCCCACTTCTTTCTCTGTCTTTTCCTCTTCCTTTCCAGTCCTGATGAAGGGTCTCATTCCAAAACGTTGACTATTTGCTCTTCTCCAGCGATGCTGCCTGGCCTGCTGAGTTCCTCCAGCATTTTGTGTGTGTTGCTTTGATTTCCAGCGTGTTTGTGATTTGACAATGCAGAATAAAGTGTAACAGCTGTGGAGAAAGTGCAGTGCTGGCAAGCAAAAAGGTGCAAGGCCGTAATGAGGTAGTGGCTGCGAGTCCCTTCGAGAGCTTGTGAGTTCTGCTGAGAGGTCATCGGGGTCTCTCTTCCTCCCACTGGAGATATCTAACCGGAATGCTGTGTACGCAGGACCCTTAACATTGTCAGTGATCCCTCCCATCCATCCAATAATCTCTTTCACCACCTACCATCAGGTAGGAGGTACCATAGCATTAGGGCAATGATAGGAGACAGTTTCTTCCCTCAGGAAATTCCCTGCCGCCACCTAGGCTTCATCACGTCTGAAGTGCCAGTGGTGTCATGCCGTTCAGTTTTTAACTTGCGTTGTAAATGTACCTTATTTGTTAATTTCTTTGAGGCTCTGTTACTTCATGTGCTGGGTGTGAGTTACATGTGCACCTTAGACTGGAGGAGTGTTGTTTTATTTGGCCACGTACCCATGTGCAGTTGAATGACAATGAAGTGAACTTGAACTGATAGACTTGTAACAGTGGGGTAGAAGCTATCCTTGAATATGATGTTACCTATTGAATGGCGAAAGGCCTTGATAGAGTGGATGTGGAGAGGATGTTTCCTACGGTGGGGGAGTCTAAGACCAGAGGACGCAGCCTCAGAATAGAGGGGTGTCCTTTTAGAAGGGAGTTGAGGAGGAATTTCTTTAGTCAGAGAGTGGTGAATCTGTGGAGTTCTTTACCACAGGTGGCTGTAGAGGCCGAGTCTTTATGTATACTTAAGACAGAGGATGATAGATTCTTGATTGGTCAGGGCGTGACAGGATACAGGGAGAAGGCAGGAGAATGAGGCTGAGAGGAAAATTGGATCAGCCATGATGCAATGGTGGAGCAGACTTGATGGGCCATATGGCCTAATTCTATCTTATGGTCTTATGCACCTTCAGGCCTTTGTGTTTTCTGCCCATTGGAAGAAGGGGCAAGAATGAATATCCGTTATACTGACTGCTTTGCTGAATCCGTGGAAGGGAGACTGGTTTTGGTGGTGTGCTGAATAGTGTCCAGTCTTCTGTGTGAAGCAGTGACACCCAGTTAGGGTGTTTTCTAAGGTGCATCGATAATAATTGGTGAGGGTCCAGGGGAACATGCCAAATTTCCTTAGACTTCTGAGGAAGTAGAGGCATTAGTGTGTTTTCCTGGCTATGGTTTGGCATAGTTAGACCAAGACAGGATGTTGGTGATAGTACTGTTACTGTGCAAAAGTCTTGAGCATATGTAAAACAAATTCTGTAAAGCAAAGATGCTTTCAAAAATAAAGAAATGAAAAGTTTCAAAATATCAAAAAAATTACTATGAAGAGCAGTAAACAGTCATAAAAAACCTAAATCAAATCCATGTTTAGTGTGACCACCCTTTGTCTTTAAAACTGCATCCATTATCTTAAATACACTATTGTATAGTCTTATAAGGTAATCTACTGGTAGGTTGCTCCAAACATCATGGAGAACTTGCCTCATTTCTTCTGCAGACTTTGGCTGCCTCGCTTGCTTCTGTGTCTCCAGGTAATCCCAGACAGCCTCGGTGATGTTGAGATCAGGCTCAATGGAGACCATAACTTTTGAAACCATCGGGTACCTAAGACTTTAGCATAGTACTGCATTCTCCTAGGAACTCGAAGCTCTCAACCATCTCAAGCTCAACACCGTTGATGTAGACAGGAGCAAGTGCACAGCACCACCCACCCCCCCACCCCCCATGAAGTCAATAACCAGCTTTTTTGTTTTGCTGACCTTGAGGGAAATGTTGTTGTCATGACGCCATGTTACCAAGATCTCGAGTAACACCAACAAAATGCTGAAGGAAACTAGCAGTTCAGGCAACATCTATAGAGAGGCATAAAGAGCCGACATTTCAGGCTGAGAGTCTTCATCAGGACAATGGTACAAAAATAATTCGCATTTCTAAAGAAAAATACTTCAGACTGATGTTCATGGATCCCTTGCATGTTGATACTGGACCTGCTGATTAAGATCTGCTGGATGGAGTATCAGAAGGGCAGAAAGAAAGGCAGAGGGATTTGAGGGGGAAGTCCTTGGCTGCTGATCATTAATGGTGGAGAGCAAATCAGGAGGTCAGAACTGGATGAGGCAGATGCTTTGGAGGGTGTAAGGATGGGAGGAAACTACAGGAAAAGAAGAGGCTAGGCCGTAGTAGCTTTGTGGACTAGTGTGCAGAAGCTTGAACAATTGAAACAGAGACGGGAGTTCAAATCCCAGCATGGCAACAGGGAACTAGGAAGCAGAAGGCTAGCACAAAAGAGCTGCTACTTCAGAGTGACCTGCCTCACTGCCTCCGACGACATGTGTTCAATCCTGACCACCGGTGCTGTATGTGAAGAGTTTGCCTGTTTTTCCTGTGTAGGGCTGGCCACGTCCCAAAGGTACGTGCAGATTTATGTCTGGGTCCGACCAAATGCCGAATACTATCCTTTGCCTCTCTCCTGGCGAGACGCTTGATCCTCCTTAGATGGAGAGAGCGTGGATCGGTAGATTGGCCACTGTAGAATGTAACTGGGGTGTAGGTGAGCCGCCAAATCCGGTGCTACTTGGTGAGAATGTGGAGAGAATGAAATGAGATTAGCGTAAAGGGATGTCAGGTGGAAGCAGGCACACAGTGAGCCAAAATGTCTGTTTCCATGGTGATGCCAGGTATCTGGATTAACATACAATCTGCTGGAGGAACTCAGCAAGTCAAGCAGTACCGATAGGAGGGTAAGAAATGTCAGTCATTTCGGGCTGAAACCCTGCGTCAGCACTGTATACAGGAGTTCGACCCAAAACATCAACATTTCCTCTTAACTCCCCCCCCCCCCCCCCCCCCACCACACCACACCGATGCTGCTCGATCTGTTGAATTCCTCCAGCAGATAGTTTTTTAGCCTGTTTCCATGCCATATGCCTGGGACTCTTTGGTTTTGAAGTTTATTTATTTAGAGATGCGGTGTGGAGCAGGCTTTTCCGGCCCATGAGCCACACTGCCCAGCCACCCATCTATTTAACCCTAGCCTAAACACAGGACCATTTACAATGACCAATTAACCTACGTCTTTGGACTGTGGGAGGGAACCAGCGGAAACCCACACAGTCACAGGGAAAACGTACAAACACCTTGCAGACGGTGCTGGAATTGAACCCCAAACTCCAGTGCCCTGAGGTATAATAGTGTAAATCCAGAATTTCAGCAATAACAGCTAATAAACTGGCATTTTATTGTAAAAATCCCTATAGGAATTATCTGACCTGCGTGTGATTGCAGACTCAAAGTGCCTTTGGTTCTTGCTCGCCCATTGTCATCAGTCACCCTTCTCCTCTGGACCCTGTGGCACCACTCCTCCTCTCCTCTTCATTCTAGCTCTCTCCCCTTTCCACTCTTATTCCTGATGCAGGGGTTTCACTCAAAACCTCGACAATTCCTTTCCTCCCAAGGATATGCGGCTTGGCCCTGCAGCAGATTGTTTGTTGCTCTGGATTCCAGTGTCTGCAGTCTCATATCTCCTTTTGCTTTTTCCTGAACTGCCTTTGTATCCGTGCGTTTGCATCAGCTTGCAGAGCAGGCACAGAACTCTCAACCACAAACTTTGAGTTTGACGTGCATTTATAAGCAGCATTCCCTCTATTTTTTTTACAGCTACATGAAAACTGCACAGCAATTTTTTTTTATAATGTGCGTACTATGAATATTTACAATGAAAATTGGAAAATAGCATAATTTGATTTTATTTATTAATAGAAGGATTGAATGAAATCAGTAGAACAAAGAAAACCTTTCGAGTTTCGTAAACTGTTTCTCATTTGCCTTTATTCCAGCTGTGCAGCAAAGAGGGCTTTGTGCAAGGGGGCATTTCAGTTACTGCATTGCTGTGCACCCAGGCAGTTTAGAGTGAGTGGTCTTTGTACAACACCTTAAAACACTCAAAGGCATTTTACTGGATCACTTTCACACAAAACTTGATATCAAGCCATGATGAAGCAATGGAAGTCTGGCCCAGAGGGTGGGGGCTACAAAGACAGGGAGAGTCAAGGTACAGTGGGGAATTGCTATAGTAGAACACTAAATTCCAAAATCCACTGTACAGGACCGGCTGTCTGTTTAATTTTTGCCAGCGGAAACTTGGCACAGAATTGAATACTGCAACATTTTACATCTGCTCTCACAGTTGACGTAAGAAGAAATTTCCACAATTTTGAAGAATATCAGGGGAATTTTCCCTGGTGTCGGAGCCAGCACTCCGAAGATTATCTGGTCATTATCACGTGGCTGTTTATGGGATCATTCTGTGCTGCTTTGTTTCCAAGCTTACACATGAAAAATAATTAATTGGCTGTAAAACCACAAGGACAGGCCCAAGTTAATAAATCAACTAGTGGGCCTTGAAGGAGTGTGAAACATAGACAGGAGAACCAAATCAAATTATATACTCAGTGGCCACTTTATTAGCTACCTCCTGTACCTAACAAAGTGGCCATTGGGTGCACGTTTGTGATTTTCTGCTGCTCTAGTCCATGCACGTCAAGGGCCAGTACATCAGAGATGCTCCTCTGCACACCACTGTTACAACGCGTGGTTATTTGAGCTGCTCTTGCCTTCTTGTCAGCTTGAACAAGCCAGGCCATTCTCCTCTGGCCTCTCATAAGGTGTAGTCACCCACAGAATGCTGCTCACCGAATGTTTTTTTCCTTTTTTGCACCATTCACTGTAAACTCTAGAGACAGTTGTGTGTGAAAATCCCAGGAGGTCAGCAGTTTCTGAGGTACTCAAACTGCCCCATCTGGCACCAACAATCATTCCATGGTCAGGTTAACGTAGCTCATGTTTCTTCCCCAGTCTGATATTTGGTCTGAACAACAACTGAACATCTTGGCCATATCTACATGTTCTTATGCATTGAGTTGCTGCCATATGATTAGCTAATCAGATATTTGCATTAAAGATCTGGTGTACCTTATAAAATGGCCACTGAGCATAAACTCTTTGTTCAGTTTCAGCTTTGTGGGCCTGGGGAGCAGAACTGGATCAAATTATGATGGGCTGCTGCTTGAGCTTTTTAAAATTTTGGTAGCAGACTGAGAGAAGATCCAGAGTATGTCATCCAGTGAAACTGCAGATGTTCAGAATTCTGATAAAATAGTCCACATTTGATTTTCCTTCCAACTTGCGTGTGAAGAATATTCTAATTCCTGGAACCCTGATGGCTCAGCGTTATTCATTTTTCTTCAGATTCCAAGGTGGGATGATTGATCACATTGCCGTGGCATTAAGTTTCATAAACTTTGACCGTCAGTGATATAGTGCTATTTCTGGAGGGCTTCCCAGTCCTGTTGGACTCCTGGTGCTCTTTCCCTCTGAGTAGTCTCCTGTCTTCTCTAGCTGATCCTCCTTTCTTCTTCACCCCTTCAGTTTGAAGTGGCAAATTTATTAATCTTTCTATTCTTGCAAGATAGAAATTCCTAACACAGTGACATTTCTATGAGTCGGCTTAAAGCTGCTTACCCGTTGGCCTTTTCATGGTTACGCTGGCCCTTGGCCAGTCTGGTATGTGTTGTTTGTAAGTGGCTGCCAGTTAGCTTGATGTTCCTGGGAGGGGGAGGGGGTTGGGTCACTTGTGCCAGTATCAGGACCAATTACATTTCACTCTGTTGATACAAAGTTCTCTAAACAGCGACACGGTTGACATTTATTAAACCTTTCCACTCAGCTTGGTTCTGAGAAAGAAGGAAAATTTCTGACAGTTCTTAATTATATATTTATTCTGTGAAATGAAGGTGATTCTGCATTTTAAATTATGTAATTTTATTAGAACCTCAGAGTTTCAATTATCACATAAACATCTGTGCGTGTGCATGATAGAAATGTGAACCTATCAGCGTCAGATAATATGCACACATAAATAGAGACACACACAGAGTTGGCAGATGACACTATCTGATCTGGGCTACATTTGGAATCTGCTTGATCTACTTGCTCCCACAAAGCTTTGGGATTTTATTTTCTGATTTATTATCCTATTTTCCTAATATTATTTATTTATTTTGAAAGCCTCTATTAAATCTGTAACTCCAGCCCAAATCTGATGGGAAGGACAGTATTTTCAAGGAATGGTTTCTAGTGGGACATAAAGGCAAAGACAAGAGGGAGAAAGGACATTTGCAAGTTGGTTGTTGCCCTGAAAATTGGAAAAAAAAGTTTGGATGTGGGATGTCTGAAATAAAAACAATAAAGATTGATGGAAAAACTCAGCAGGTCAGTCAGCAGCCATGCAGAGAGATGGAACCAAGGGAATAAAACAAGTTGTGAAACAAACCACTGAGGGTAGGGAAGGTAAAAGAGACAGAGTTATATCTTGTTGAGGAGATTGAAAACAGAAAACTCCAGTAGTTTGTTGAATGCTTCCTGTATTTTCTGTTCTTATTTCAGATTTGCAGCATCTGCAATTTTTTTAAACTTTTCAAATACTGTTGAATTTGAACACACTCAAACTTTGCAGAGAATGTCCTAAGGAGATTTACAAGAATGATCCCAGGAATGAAAGGCTTAATGTTTGATGTCCTGGCTGGAACTCAGTGGAGTTCAGAACGATGGGGTGGTTGGAAGGGAAGGGGCGAGGAGGGAGATCTCATTAAAACATAACGGACACTGAAAGGTCAAGGTAGATTGGATGTGGAGAGGATGTTTCCATTAGTAGGATAATTTAGGATTTGAGAGCACAGCCTCAGAATAAAGGTTTGCCCCTTTAAAATTGAGATGAAGAGTAATTGCTTTGGCCAGAGTGTAGTGAATCTGTGGAGTTCATTGCCACTGGTGGCTGTGGAGGGCAAGTCATTTGGCATATTTTAAAGAGAGTTTGAGAGGCTCTTCATTGGTAACAGGGAGAAGGCAGGAGATTTAGGAGTGGAAAAAATCAGCCACTATTGAATTGTGGAGCAAACTTGATGGGCCAAATGGTCTAATTCTACTCCCATGTGGTATGCTCTTAATTCTTCTGATAATTCCATCTTTGAAGAAGCTGAGTTACTATATTCAATGAGTCATTGTCACGTTATCATTTTGAACTTATCATTTATCTCGTTTGCCTTTAACCTTCTGACGCTTCAGTCTTTCAACTTGTTTCATTCCCTTTGATCCTACCAGCCCCCCCCCCCCCCCCACTCCCTCTCTCCAATTTAAAACTTCCGCAGTTAACGGTACCAGCAAAGGGTCTTCAAACAGTTAACTCGGTTTGATTTTCTGCAGGTGTTCCTTAGTGCTTCCAGCATTTTTACAATTTTTATTCCATTTACAGTCCTGTCCACTTTCCCTCTGACAAATTAAGTCCGAATGCCTGTTTCTCATTTGTCAGATTCTGAAAATGTGCATCAGTGCCAAAGATTTTCGCAGTTTTTAATAGTCAAGTAGTTACACATAGCATGGACATTAAATTCCAATGTGGGCTGTTGGCAAGCAGCCTTCTCCATCGGGAGCATGCATTTGGGGAAATGAATGAGAGGCGGACATTGAGGCAGGAAAGCTACAGGCAAAATAGCAGGGATTGTGCTCAAGGCTATCGAATGTTCTAAAGATAATCCCTCCAACTGGCAGTCCTTATTAGTTGTGGACTAATAAGAGAAGAGGGCAGAGAAGCATGCTGCGTTGGTGGTGGGGGAGAATGTGGACTTTGATCATCTCCATGATCTTAAGCAAGGGGAGGCACCAGTGTAAGGAGGTGCAATAAATAACCCACTGAAGGCTTGTCAGTGAACACAGCAGAAGGCTTTCATTTGCCATCCTGAGGTGGCTTGCAGGATTTCAAAGTCTTGTCCTCTCCTTGAACTTTGGAAAGGAAGTGCATTACTAAATCAAACTGACCTTATTCACGTTTCTTTTTCTTTTGAGGAAGCTGATCCTGCAGTAGAGGATGCCCCATGAAAGAGCATCTGTCAGTGATCCTGTATGAAGGCACGAGGTGATGATTTAGACCAAATCTAAATGAAGTGGTGCCACGTGTGGCCCAGTAACCAATGTGTTTCATTGCTTCAACAGTGTCTGTTGATTCGTAAAAAGAAATTCCAAGCAGGATAAGCCTTTTTAAAAAAATTGTTGCTTTAGAACTGGGCAGAACTGTGTAGCGTGGAAAGTAACCCATAAGACATAGGAGAGAATTAGGCTATTCGGCCCATTGAGTTTGCTGATTTACTTTCCCTCTCAATCCCAATCTTCTGCTTTCTCCCCGTAACCTTTGGCACCCTGGCTAATCAAGACCCTATCAAACTCCGTTTAAAACTCGGTTTTAAATACACACAATGACTTTGCTTCCACAGCCATCTGTGCCAGTGAATTCCACAGATTCACCCACCCTCTGGTGGCTCAATAATTTCCTCCTCATCTGTGTTCTAAAGGGACAGCTCTCAGTTCCAAGACTGTGCCCTCTGGTTCTAAACTCTCCCATTATAGGAAACACCTTCTGCACACCCGCTCTATCTAGCCCTTACAATAAACCAGCAAAGGAGGAAGCGCTCAATAGGTTTAGTAACACCTGTGAGAAGAGAAACCAGAGTCAATGTCTCAGGCCAAGCCCCTGATTTACAAATTAAACTGCATTGTCCATCTGTGTAATGAGCTTCCAGAGGACGTGATTGAAATAGGTAGCTTAACAACATTTAAAAGGCACCTGGACTGTTAGATTGATAGGAAATGTACAGAGCTGAAGTCCATTGACTCCTCAGTTAATGGTAGGGGTCTATGGCATTAAAACAAAGGTTAGAAACCCCTGGGCTGGAGGGGTGTAAGCAATTTGGACTACCGTAATTTAATTGGGAATATTGGTTGGCATGAGCCAGATGGGCCAGAGAGCCTGTTTACTTGCTGCATGACTCGATGACTCTTAATTTAACAGGAAACCGGCTCATGTTCTCAGTATTATTTATTTGTTTGTTTTGCACAGTGTGTCTTTTGAACATTGGTTCTTGGTCAGCCTTTGCATGCAGTTTTCATTAATTCTCACGTATTTCTTTGCTTTCCCAGGAAAATTAACCTCAAAGTAGTGTATGGTGACATGAGTATTTGAAATTTGAAAGTGTGACTCATGGGCTTTGGGAGTGCTACTCGTAACTAAGCTAACGTACTGGGGAGGCAGGGGGTGGCCAGTTGAGTTATCACAAGCCTGAACTCTGTTTTGGCTCCACGATTCCTTTAGTAAAGTTGTCATACTACACGCAGCCTAAAGGAGACTCCAACAGGTTCTGATCCACCTGCATTCATATTTTTTAAAAATTGTTTTTTTATAGAGATTTGTGATTGAACAGGTGAATAGTTATCTGAGCCAAACCACTTAGTGAAGAATTGGCTAAACCCTTGATGAAAATTGTCAGAAATCCACAGAGTACAGAAATGAGGATTAATTTAAACAAAGATTAACTTTAACATCAGCTTGGGGTCTAAAGTGGGTCCTTCTCTTCTGTTCTGTGATTAGTTGGTTATAGACTTAATAGTCAAGTCAAGTTTATTATCATTTAACTATATAAATATGTATAACATATTTAACCATATAATGTATACAGAAATGAGACGTTTCTCCAAACCAGGGTGTAAAGCACAGTAGTACACACAACATGCGATAACTAATGAAGGTAAAGATAAAATCTACTGAAGAATCACACATAAATAACAAACTAAAGTGCATTAATATATCAGAGTAACCAGTGGCGCTTTGAATATGATGCGGCAGGGAGTTCAGAAGCCCTATGGCCTGAGGAACGAAAGCTGTTTCTCATCCCAACCATTCTTGCTTTTATGAATCAGAGTCTCCTTCCTGATGGTAGAAAGTCGGAGGATGCTGGATGGGTGGGACCCTAAATAATGCTAAGAGCCTCTGTGCGCAGTGCTCCTGATAAACGTCCCCCATGGACGGTCGGGAGACCTCTACCATCCCTAAGTAGTCATTTAAAAGTGTGCTGCCGAAGGGTCTCGTCCTGAAACGTTGACTGTACGCGTTTCCATAGATGCTGCCTGGCCTGCTGAGTTCCGCCAGCATTTTGTGTATGTCTATTTAAAAGTGGGACTGATTCGGAACATCTGTTGATAACATAAAGGGCAGAACATATGGAACTACTTTCAAAGAACATAGAACAGTTCAGTACAGAATGGGCCTCTCTGTACACAAGGTTGTGTCAACCTGTATAAACTTACTCCATGATCAATGTAACCCCTCACCCTCACTCAACCTGTAACCGGGCAAAGAGCAGGAAAAGCCTCACTGGGCTGAATAGCCTTTTATGAGGAAAGACACTAAGATTGATCAGATGAAGCACTGCACCCCCTCTGTGAGCCAGTAAAGAGCAGTGGTGGATTACGGCAGACAACTGGGTGGTGACGTTTGCACTATTGATGAATAACGTTCTGGATTTTCTCTGCTTACTTTCAAAATCAAAAGAGCCAGAGACAATAGCTGAAAATCCTCTCTTTGCTCCATTATGTGAGGTCACCCACAGCGCAGAGAATGCACACAGGGTTTGGACTGAGAGATGGCAGCCAAGCACTGATGGGAGCCTGTAACCTGGGCGATGCAGGTTTGTTGTCACGCTTTAAAGATTAAAGGTTACTGAGGCTTTCAAAGCACTTTTTTTTTCACTCACATGTGAATAGAAATGGTGAAGTTGAAGTTAATAATACAAGAGATTCCGCAGGTGCTGGAAATCTTGAGCAAACACACAAAATGCCGGATGAATTCAGCAAGTCAGGCAGCATCTACAGAGGGGAATAAACAGTCGACATTTTGGACTGAGATCCTTCATCAGGACTGGAAGGGAGCAGAAGCCAAAACAAGGAGGAGGATGTGGAAGGAGTTCCCCTCCATAAACCTGCCTGAACTTGCTAAATTCCTCCAGCATATAGTGTGTAAAGTTAAAGTTATCGTGTATTCAGACATCTTTCACAGACTCAAGATTGATTATTGTCATTCTTCAGTGCACGAGTGCAAATGAGAAAAAGACTATTTTTACTCTGGATTCAAAGCAGCATAAAAAACACAATAAGCATAAAGAACACAATAAAAACAGAAAAGAAAACACAATACTCAGCCGTCATCCAGAGTGCTATGACCACCTCTATCACAGTTTGGTTTCCCACCGCCTCCTCCCTCCCCAAGTCGAGGTTGCAACAAGTGGCCCGCTCAGCGGAGAAGATCACTGCTGTCAGCTACCGACATTAAAAGAGCTGTTCATTACCAGAGCAAAGAAAGGGGCTGAAAAATTTATTGCTGACTCCACCCACCCTAGCAGTCACCTGTCGACCAAACTGCCAACAGGGTCGATCACCGCCAGAACAAGGCGTCTCCGAAGCACCTTTCCTGCACAACATCCATTAAATGGCCTTTCCTGCTCACTTGGTCCGTCGGTAATTATTGAGTTTGTTCATATGTTCACATTTAATTAAGTTGACTATTGACCTTTGCACATTGTTCTGCTAATTGTTGATTGTTCATGACTGTTTGCACTATTGTCTTGTAGATTGTAGGTTGCCATTGTGTTGTCTGTCATGATACTGTCCTGTGCTTTATGCTTCGCACCGAACCACAATCAATTCTGGTATGTTTCACGTACTGGCAATGAAGTGACTCCGATTCTCCAGAAGTATAAAAGCAGTCCAATGAATCACAACTGTCATAGACATAGACTAATTGTATGTACATAAAGTGACACTAGGTGATGTCTTTGCAGTGCTGGTAGGGGGTGATATTTGTTCTCTAATAAACCAGCATCCCCAGCACTGGGACCCTCCCTACTCTTCTTTAACATGCCTGACCTGCATTTTAACCCCCGCTACTTCAGGCAGCAACTCAGTGGATTGAGCAACGGCTCTGGGGTGATGGTGGGAGGAGGAACTGCCGACATTTCAGGTCAAAACCCCGCGTCAGGAATTCCTTTCCCCCAACAGATGCTGCTCGAGCCACTGAGTTCCTCCAGCAGACTTGTTTGTTGGCCCAGATTCCACAGTCCGCAGTCTCTCGTCAGTTCACTATCCTTCGTATTTGGTAAATACAGAGGATGGAAAGAGTGACGCTGGAGGAGGGTGCTTGTTGGTGGGGGGGGGTGATTACAATTGTCAATGTATAGGGAAAATCCCTCTTTAAGAGGAATAGATAAAGTGGACAGCCAGCGCCTCTTCCCCAGGGCACCACTGCTCAGTACAAGAGGACATGGCTTTAAGGTAAGGGGAGGGAAGTTCAAGGAGGATATTAGAGGAAGATTTTTCACTCAGAGAGTGGTTGGTACGTGGAATACACTGACTGAGTCAGTGGTGGAGGCAGAAACACTAGTGAAGTTTAAGAGACTACTAGACAGGTATATGGAGGAATTTAAGGTGGGGGGTTATATGGGAGGCAGGGTTTGAGGGTCGGCACAACAATGTGGGCCGAAGGGCCTGTAATGTGCTGTACTATTCTATGTTCTATCTAACTGGGAATGTGAGGGAGGAGTGGTATTTTGGTGTAATAGCAGTGAAGTGCTCAGGGTCTCGGGGATTGCCTATGGATAAAATCCAGCATCTAACTTATATTGACCTTGACACAATAACAGGAAGCATCGAATTACTGGCTGTAACAATCGATCTGCATCAGTTAGTCTGTAGAGCATTTTGAAACCCACATGTGATGTCTAGTCAGATTTCAGCAGCACAGAAGGAGAACGAACCATACTGTCGAAATGTAGAAAATGCAGAGGAAATCTGATTAAACCTAAAAATCCTTGGAGCGTAAGAGAATGAATTGCCTTTCAGGCGTATAAAATCATGTGGGTAAATGTACACCATTTCTCACTCATGCCTGAAGGAACCTGAGGGGAAACTTCATATTAAGGAAGGTGCGTATATGGAGCAAGCTGGCAGAGATGGTGGTTGAGATAGGTACAGAAAGACCATAAGAGGAGCAGCATGAGTCTATTTGGCCAATCAAGTCTGCTCCGCCATTTTCCTCTCAGCCCCACTCTCCTGTCTTCTCCCCGTATCCCTTCATGCCCAGACCAATCATGAATATACCAACCTCTGCCTTAAATACACATAAAAGTTTGGCCTCCACAGCTGCCTGTGGTAAGGAATTCCACAGATTCACCATATACTGGCTAAAGTAACAACACATTTCAACAAGTACAGGGATAGAAAACGTTTGCAGGGGCATAGCTCAAGTGCAGACACATGATTCTAGCTTGGATGGGCATTTTGGTTGGCATGGATGAGCTGAGCTGAAGGGCCAGTAACTATGACTGAATGTTGCCAACTCCATTTGGCATCTCAATATGAATATTCCCACCACAAGAGGAAATAACTACTATAAAACCAATTTCAAAGTAAATGTATTATCATACATGTCACCATCTACAATCTTGAGATTCATTTTCTTGGAGGCACACTCAGTAAATTCAAGAAACATAATAGAATCAATGAAAGACTGCATCCAACAGGACGGAAAAACAACTAGTGTGCAAAAGACAACAAACTGCAAATACAAAAGAAAAAAATAATAAATAAGCAATAAATACTGAGAACATGAGATGAAGAGTCCTTTAAAGTGAGTCCAGAGGTCGTGGGAACAGTTCAGTGATGGGGTCAGTGAAGTTATTCTCTCTGGTTCAAGAGTCTGATAGTTGAGGAGTAATAACTGTTTCTGAACCTGGTGGTGTGAGTCCTGAGGCTCCTGTACCTTCAGTCTGATGACAGCAGTGAGAAGGGAACGTTGCCTGGATGGTGCGGATCCCTGATTATGGATGCTGCTTTCCTGCGATAGTGCTCTGTGTCGATGTGCTCAATGGTGGGGAGGGTTTTACACACAATGGACTGGGTTGTATCCACTACATTTTGTAGGATTTTCCATTCGAGGGCATTGGTGTTTCCATGCCAGGCCATGGTGCAACTAGTTAATATAATCTCCACCACACATCTATAGAAGTTATTCAAAGTTGTAGATGTCATGCTGAATCTGCTCAAACTTCTAAAGTAGAGGTATTGTTGTGCGTTCTTTGTTATTGCACTTAAGTGCTAGGTCCAGGACAGATCCTCTAAAGGTGATAACACCAAGGAATTTAGAGCAACACACACAAAATGCAGGTCAGGCAGCATCCATGGAAATGACCAAACCATCGCTGTTTTGGGCTGAGACCCTTCCACAGGACTGGAAAGGAATGGGAATAAAACAGTGAGGAGAGGGGAAGGAGGATAGCTAGAAGATGATGGGTGAAGCCAGGTGCATAGGAGAGGTAAAAAGCTGGAGAGCAAGAATCTGATAGGAGAGGAAAGTGGACCATTGGAGAAGAGTAGGATCAGGGGCACCAGGAGGAGACCAGAGTGTGGAATAAATGAAGAGTGAAGGGGGAGGGAATTTTTTTCCCCAGAAAGACAAATCAGTTGATGTCTATCCAGACCGAATTACAGGTGTTGCTCCTCCACCCTGAGCGTGGCCTTATCATGGCACAAGGGGAGGCCAAGGAACGGGAATAGGAATGAAAATGCTTGACCGCCAGGAAGTTCTGCTTTGCCAAATAGGGCGGAGGTGCTTGACGAAAATATCCTCCAATTTATGATGTTTCTCACTAATGAGGCCTTGATCGGGTGGATAGCCATAGGGTTTTTCCTAAGGCTAAAGTGGCTAACATGAGGGGGCATAGTTTTAAGGTGCTTGGAAATAGGTATGGGGGGATGTCAGAGGTAAGATTTTCACGGAGTTGTGGTTACCAGCGAATGTAATAGAGACAGATATAATAGGGTCTTTTAAGAGATTCTTGGTTACATCAAACTTAGAAAAATAAAGGATTATGTGGTGGAGAAATTCTAGGCAGTTTCTAAAGTAGGTTACATGGTCAGCAGAACATTGTGGGCCAAAGGGCCTGTAATGTGCTGTAGATTTCTATGTTCTATATTCTGATTCAGGCGACCCTAACAGATTCGTAGGTGAAGTGTTGCCTCACCTGGATGGACTGTTTGGGGCCCAGAATGGAGGTGAGAGAGGAGGTGAATGGGCACTTTGGCCACTTGCAGGGCTAAGTGCTCGGAGGGAGATTAGTGGGGAGGGATGAATGGACAAGGGAATCACAGAGAGAGCGATCCCTGCAGAAAGCAGAGAGTGGGGAGGAGGTAAAGATGTGTTAGGTGGTAGGGTCTCTTTGGAGGTGGTGGAAGTTGTCGAGAGTGATTAGAAAGATGTGGAATTGATAGCTGCCCACCTCTGAGTTTCTGATGAGGACTGGCACATGGACCTGTGGTTCCCTCCTCATGATGTCAATAATCATCTCCTTGGTCTTGCTAACATTGAATAAGAGGTTGTTGATGAAGCACCATTCAGCCATATTTTCAATCTCCCTCCTACATACTGCTTCACCCCCACCTTTGATTCAGTCAACGACAGTGATGATGTCAGCAAACTTAACCATGGCATTGGAGCTGTGCTTAACCTTACAATTGTGAGTCTAAAGTGAGTAGAGCAGAGGGCTCAGCACCCAGCCTTGTGCACCTGTGCTGGTGGAGCTTGTGGAGGAGATGGTGTTGCCAATCCAAACTGACTGGGGTTTGCAAATGAGATGAGAGATTATAATCGGTCTCCCATCTGAAACAAAGTGAATTCAAGCTGCGACTATGTAACCTATGCTCATTACAACCCTCTTCAGCTGTCAGAAAGTTTGGTGAAGATGTCCAAACCTGTGCGGCACACTGGCATAGCAGTGTTAGCGGCAGTGACCTGGGTTCAGTTCCGCTGCGGTCTGCAAGGGGTTCCTGTGACCGTGTGGGTTTCGTCGGGGAGCCCCGCTTCCCTCCCACATTCCGAAACCGCACAAGGTAGGGCTAGTCAGTGTGGGCAAGCTGGAAGCAAGGCGACGTTTGCAGACTGCCCCCAGCACAATCCACAGACTGTGTTGGTCATTGGACACATTTCACTCGGTGTTTCGATGTACATGTGACAAAGCTGATCTTTATCTTCTTTTTTAAAAGTTGTTCTGATGATGTAACTGGAGTGGTGATAAGGATGGCTGCCAATAAAATAAGATTAAGATTATTTTGGTCATGAGATGCATACACCAGACATAAATTCCATGGAAATTAGTTTCTGGCAGCAACAGTACAGTATAATGGGAAACAATGACAGACATAAGTTAAAAAACTTAAAATTGATACAAATTAGGGCGAGCGAATGTGGATGCTGTATGGTCAGCTCAAGAGTCGATGGACCAAATGGCCTTTTTCCCTATACGATAACTCCATGATGGTAGGTTTAAGTTGACAAGCAAAGGCAACAGAGACAACATGACAAGTCTGGAAGTCACTGCTGACAGAAGCAAGCAAATTCAGTGATAACTTTTGGAATGGAGAAGGATCTGCTCCAGAGCAAGAAGCAACCATAGGTGTGAGGAGGAATGGGAGGGGCCGCGTTTGACAAGGTCGATCAGAGACTCCTCGGAATCCTTCTGCTGAATTACTACCAGGCAGCTGTGGGTAGGATCAGTTTGCTATCTCTTGGACCCCGAGGCAACCCTCCTGTTTTATTGAGTGTGCTAGAGAAGTTCTCAGACTCTTCCCCCCCCCCCCCCCACCTTCTCTTGTATGGTGTTCAGCTTCTGAGCCACTCCATCTGGGTGCAGTGTGGGCCAATAATGGAGGGGGGGGGGGGGTGGGGAGAGAGAGAAAGAGACAGAGAGAGAGAGAGAGAGAGAGACAGAGAGACAGACAGTGACTTACAGTCAGACGTGCACTGAGTCACTTTCCTGGGCACCCTGCCACAGACAAGTGAGGATTAATCATTGTCATTCTGCACAGAGCTAAACGTGAAGGGTTCTGGCCAAGATCGGTATGGGGCAGGAGGTAGAAGTCAGAATGGAGATTGAGGGAAGCAGCAAAGCTCTGCCGAACAGGTTGTCTCAGTACAAGTTTGCAGTGATTTGGGATCCCCTCTTCAGGAAGAATGCCAGAGACTGTGCAGAATGGAGGCAAGTGTTAAGTGGAGAGACAGGAAGTACTTGTTTGCTTTCTCTTAAAGTGTAAAGAAAATTTAAAACTCTTCTACTGATCCTAAACATTAACCTGGTTTCTCTCCCCTCTGCTGCTGCCTGACCTGTAGAGGTGTGTTTTTATTTCTGATATCTGCTGAATTTGTTTCCCCTTGATTCTGGGAAGATTGAGTAGATGCGTTTGAAGTTGTATCAGGTTAGAATCACAGGATCCCATGTCTGTGGCAGGCAAGGAGTCCGTTTGGATCTTGGTGAGGATAAAAATATTTTCAAAGGGAGGAGAACTGGAAAAAACTTGGGGGCGGTGCAGCATTTAAAATGTAAATGCTAAAATTGAAATTGAAATTGAAATTTGCTAAATGCTCCTCATACATTCCCAGAATCATTCTGGTAAACCTCTTCTGGACCCTTTCCAATACACCTCTATCAAGTCACGTCTCATCCTCCTTCACTCTAAAGAGAAAAGCTAAGAATCATACTTATGTTGAGTGAATCATTGCTTCATTGTCATTGGACAGATAAAGAGAAGGGATTTCATTAAAGAAACAGCTTTCATAATGACAGTATGTGCCCTCTTCAATGAAGTGCTTCTGACGTGTAGCCCTTATAGGAAACAGCAGGCAAGCGACAAGCAGTAATCTCCCACAGGCAGCAGAGTATATTGACGTTGCTTGGTGGAGAAAGCACTGCTGGGATACCAAAGAGAAATTCCGCTTCTCTTCTCATAACAATACGTTGGGAATTCCTGTGAGTGATCGTGAGTCTTCTAAATGAAAGCACACCTACATGGGAATGACACTTGAACCAAAAACCTATTGAGCCAAAATTACTGAAAGAATCCCATGCCCTCCACTTCTTCAATAACTTCCAGTTCCCCGATCCCGACCACTTCATTTTCACCATGGATGTCCAATCCTTCTACACTTCCATTCCCCATCACGAAGCCCTTAAAGCCCTTGGCTACTTTCTGGACAATAGAGCTCACCAGTTCCCCAACACCACCACGCTCCTCCGGTTGGCAGAACTGGTACTCACACTTAATAACTTCTCTTTTGGGTCCTCCCACTTTCTTCAGACCAAGGGTGTAGCTATGGGCACTCACATGGGCCCCAGATATGCCTGCCTCTTTGTGGGTTATGTGGAACAGTCTGTGCTCCAAACCTATACTGGTACTGTTCCCCAACTTTTCTTTCACTACATTGATGACTTCATTGGTGCTGCTTCCTGCACCCATGCTGAGCTCGTCAATTTCATTGACTTTGCCTCTAACTTCCACCCAGCCCTCAAATTCACTTGGTCCATCTCGGACACTTCTCTCCCCTTTCTCGATCCCTTGGTCTCCATCTCTGGAGACAGACTGTCCACTGACATCTTCTATAAACCCACTGACTCTCGTAACTACCTGGACTCTACCTCTTCCCACCCTGCCACATACAAAAAGGCTATTCCCTATTCCCAGTTCCTCCGTCTCTGCCGCATCTGCTCCCAGGATAAGGCTTTCCGTTCCAGGACATCTCAAATGTCCTCTTTCTTTAAGGATCGTAGTTTCCCTTCTGCCGTCACCAGTAATGCCCTCTCCTGCATCCCCTCCATTTCCCACACTTTGGCCCTCACCCCATCCTCCCATCACCACAACAGGGACCGAGTTCCACTTGTCCTCACCTACCACCCCACAAGCCTCCGGATCCAGCACATTATCCTCTGCAACTTCTGCCAATTTCAACAGGACCCCACCACTAAGCACATCTCTCCCGCTCTACCCCTCTCTGCTTTCCGCAGAGATCGTTCCCTCTGCGACTCCCTGGTCCACCAGTCTCTCCCCACAGATCTCCCATCTGGTACTTATCCCTGCAAGTGTAAGTGCTACACCTGTCCCTACACATCCTCTCTTACCACCATTCAGGGCCCCAAACAGTCCTTCCAGGTGAGGCAACACTTCACTTGTGAGTCTGTTGGGGTCATCTATTGCATCCGGTGCTCCTGGTGCGGCCTCCTCTACATCGGTGAGACCCGACGCAGATTGGGGGACCGCTTCATCGAGCACCTCCGCTCTGTCCGTCACAACAGACAGGATCTCCTGGTTGCCACTCACTTCAACTCTGCTTCGCATTCCCATTCGGATATGTCCATACATGGCCTCCTCTACTGCCATGATGAGGCCAAACTCAGGTTGGAGGAGCTACCCTTCATATACTGTCTGGCACAAAATGCTGGTGGAACGCAACAGGCCAGGCAGCATCTATAGCGAGAAGCACTGTTGACGTTTCGGGCCAAGACGTCGACAGTGCTTCTCCCTATAGATGCTGCCTGGCCTGCTGCGTTCCACCAGCATTTTGTGTGCATTGCTCGAATTTCTAGCATCTGCAGATTTCCTTGTGTTTGCTTTCTAAATATACCGTCTGGGTAGTCTCCAGCCCCTTGACATGAACACTGAATTCTCCAAATTCCAGTAATTCCCTCCCTCCCCCTTCCCCCATCCCAGTTTCACTCTGCCTCCTCCTTCAGCTGCCTACCACCTCCCTCATGGTTCCACTTCCTTCTACTACCCATAGTGCTTTCCCTTTACATTCCTTCTTCACCTTCCCTGCACATTCCTTCTTCACCTTCCTTGCACATTCCTTCTTCACCTTCCCTGCCTATTCCCTCCCTGCTTCCCCTCCCCCACCCCTTGATCTTTCCTCTTACTGGTTTTTCACCTGGCACCTACCAGCCTTCTCCTTCCCACCCTCCCCCCACCTTCTTTATAGGGCGCCTGCCCCTCCCTCTTCAATCCTGACAAAGGGTCTCGGCCCGAAATGTTGACTGTTCGTTTCCACGGATGCTGCCTGACCTGCTGAGTTCCTTCAGCGTGTTACTGAAAGAATAGTTGGCTAAAGGGCCACCACCTGAGCTACCTTATTCTGGTATATTTTTATACCCTTCTGCTGAAGATAATGGGTGTCTAGGAGGAGATATCCAAGTGGTTTGAGGTCATAACGTCGACAAAGGATGGTGTTGGTCGTTGTTAATGAGGTCAATCATTATAGCCCTTCACCAACATTATAGGATTTCCTCTCAGGGAATCCCAACCATCTCAGCCTCTTCATCAATGACATTTGTCAATGTTCAGCTTCACAGCAAACTGGTCAAATTTCTAGCCACCTGTTAGACATAACATTGGGCCAATTTTCGATTCCCTGATTCCCATGGGTATTTGCTTTTGTAATCAGTGTCATATATGGAAACTTAACAAAGGTTTTCTCAAAATCCGCATGGATATATTATTACCATTGGGAATGAGGTACAGAAGCCTGAAGACTCTCATTCTGTGTGTTATAAACAGCCTCTACCTTTCTGCAATCAGATTTCTGAATTGTCCATAAATGGACCAGTCATTGCTAGAGTTTAGAAGACTGGGCCAGGGAGAATCTCATTGAAACCCATCAAATATTGGAAGGCCTAGATAGAATGGACATCGAGAGGATGTTTCTGGTAGTGGGGCAATCTAGGACTAGAAGGCACAGCCTCAGAATACATCTCTTTAGGACAGAGATAAGGAGAAATTTCTTTAGTTAGATGGTGGCGTATCTGTGGAATTCATTGGCACAGACAGCTGTAGAGGCCAAGTCATTTGAAATATTTATAGTGGAGGTTGATAGGTTCTTGATTAGTAAGGGCATCAAAGATTGTGGGGCAAAGGTGGGAGAATGGGGGTGCGAGGGAAAATAAATCAGTCATGATTGAATGATGGAGTAGCTTTGATAGGCTGAAAGACCTAATCCTGCTCCAGTATTTTATGATTTTATGATATACGTATAGTAGTAGTAGGCAGACGTCGATCCCAGGGGATCATGGGTTTGTGCCTCTGGTGGACTGTGTCCTCTCCAGGGCGCAAGCCTGGGCGGGAAGATTTGAAGAACCGGCTGTTGCCCATGCAGCGGGTGCCCCCTCTCCACGTCACTGATGTAGTCCAAGGGAAGGGCAAGGAACGCTTAGGGTACAGTGATCACAATATGATCGAGGTCACTTTGAAATGTGAGAAGGAAAAACTAAATTCCAATGTGTCGGTATTTCAGTGGAATAAAGGAAATTACAATGCAATGAGTGGGGAACTGGCCAAGGTTGACTGGAAAGGGACACTAGCAGGAAGGACAGCAGAGCAGCAGTGGCTGGAGTTTCTGCGAAAAATGAAGGAAGTGCAAGGAAAATATGTTCCAAATAAGAAGAAATTTTTGAATGGAAGATGGACACTACCGTGGCTGACAAGTGAAGTCAGAGCCAAAGTAAAAGCAAAAGAGAGGACATACAAGGAAACCAGAGTTAGTGGGAAGATAGAGGATTGGGAAGATTTTAAAAACTTGCAGAAGGGAACTAAGAAGGTCATTAGGAAGGAAAAGATGAATTATGAAAGGAAGCTGGAGACTAATATCAAAGAAGATATTAAAAACCTTTTTAAGTATATAAAGGGTAAAAGACAGTCAAGGGTAGATATAGGACCAATACAAAATGACACTGGAGATATTGTAATGAGAGATGCAGAGATGGCAGAGGAACTGAATGTGTATTTTGCATCAGTCTTCACAGTTGAAGACATCTGCAGTATACCAGACATTCAAGAGTGTCAGGGAAGTGAAATATATGCCGTGAAAATTACAACTGAGAAGGTGCTTAGGAAGCTTAATGGTCTGAGGGTGGATAAATCTGCCGGACCTGATGGAATGTACATTTGGGTTCTGAAGGAAGTAGCTGGAGAGATTGCAGAGGCATTAACAATGATCTTTCAAGAATCTATAGATTCTGGCATTGTACCGGATGACTGGAAAATTGCAAATGTTACTCTGCTATTTAAGAAGGGTGGGAGGAAGCAGAAAGGAAACTATAGACCTGTTAGCCTGACATCAGTGGTTGGGAAGTTGGTGGAATTGATTGTTAGGGATGGGATAATGGAGTACCTGGAGGCACATGACAAGATAGGCCAAAGCCAGCCTAGTTTCCTGAAAGGAAAATCCTGTCTGACTAACCTATTGCAATTTTTGGGGGAAATCACCAGCAGGGTAGTCAAAGGAGATGTAGTAGATGTGGTATACTTGGATTTTCAAAAGGTGCCATACATGAGGCTGCTTAGTAAGATAAGAACCCATGGAATTAAAGGGGAGTTACCAGCATGGTTGGAGTTACCAGCTGATCGGCAGAAAACGGAGTGGGAATAAAGGGATCCTATTCTGGCTAGCTGCCGGTTACCAGTGGAGTTCCACAGGGGTCAACATTGGGACCGCTGCTTTTTACAATGTATCTCAATGATTTGGACTATGGAATGATGGATTTGTGGCTAAATTTGCTGATGATACAAAGATAGGTGGAGGAGCAGGTAGTGTTGAGGAAACAGAGGGCCTGCAGAGAGACTTAGATAGATTGGGGGAATGGGCAAAGAAGTGGAAAATGAAATACAATGTTGGAAAGTGTATGATCATGCACTTTGGTGGAAGAAACAAACGGGCAGACTATTATTTAGGTGGGGAGAGAATTCAAAGTGCAGAGATCAAAGGGACTTGGGAGTCCTAGTGCAGGGTACCCGGAAGGTTAACCTCCAGGTTGAGTCAGTGATGAAGAAGGTGAATGCAATGTTGGCATTCATTTCTAGCGGTATAGAATATAAGAACAGGGATGTGATGCTGAGGCTCTATAAGGCACTCGTCAGACCACACTTGTGTGCAGTTTTGGGCTCCTTATTTTAGAAAGCATATACTGACATTGGAGAGGTTTCAGAGAAGATTCACAAGAATGAATCTAGGAGTGAAAGGGTTACCATATGAGTAACGTCTGGCAGCTCTTGGGCTGTATTCCCTGGAGTTCAGGAGAATGGGGGGGGGGGGGATCTCATAGAAACATTCCAAATGTTGAAAAGCCTGAACAGGTTAGATATGGGAAAGTTATTTCCCATAGTAGGGGATTCTAGGACAAGAGGGCACAACTTCAGGCTTGAAGTACATTCATTTAGAGCAGAGATTCGGAGAAATTACTTCAGTCAGATGGTGGTAAATCTATGGAATTTGTTTCCATGAGCAGCTGTGGAGGCCAAATTATTGAGAGCATTTAAGGCAGAGATAGACAGGTTCTTGTTTATCCAATGCATCAAACAGTACGGGGAGAAGGCAGGGGAGTGGGGATGACTGGAAGAATTGGATCAGCCTATGATTGAATGGCGGAGCAGGCTCAATGGGCCAAATGGCCTACTTCTGCTCCTATATCTTATGGTCTTATGGAAGGGCAAGCGACAGTACAGCTTGACACCAGTGTCACCACAGAGGTTGCCAGAGTGAAGCTGTAAACAACATCAAACTGCCTTAGGGACCCTGGCTCTGGATTTCTTCCTCGGGGTTTACTCCTGAATCCTTTCCCATGGGTGGGGACGGCCACAATGCAGCAGAGGTTTAAAATCAGAGTTTTCCCTCTCCTAGGCAGGCTGCCAGCCAAGGCTGATGAGCCCCATCTGCCCAATGTATGTATGTATGTATGTATGTATGTATGTATGTATGAAACGCCTGGTTTCCTTGGCTGCTTATGTCTAGGGAAGACAACCTCCAGTCCCGCCAAACTTTAGAGATTGAGGCACAGTGCACAGACAATACACTGCATATGATTAAAGGAATTATATTTATGAATCTTAACTGAATGGTTAACAAAGGGTAACAAAAAGAAAAGGGCCTATTCTAATTAAACAGTCAAATGCACAGGTTGGAGCTCAACTTGAACTTCTCTGTCAGTCACGCGCTGGGCCCTCGGTTGACGTGAAAGCCCACACCACCTCCCAAATGTCACCCGCAATCCATCTCGAACACACGGGTCTCCTACCAGATCGTATCCTACGACCGGTTCTCCCCAGCGTTTTCTCTCTTCATTTCTTCTCGAACAAAAGTCCAAGACCAACCTCAGTGTCCCTTAACAAGAAAAACCTCCTGCTAATTGGATGGCACACATTCACATCATCCTCTATCTTCAACAATAACCCAAACAGGCTGAAACTAGAACAAACAGCTCTTACAGAGCTGCTAAATGAAACATCTCCAGTAATTCAGTAAAGATGTGAATCAGGGCATTGCATGTATGTATATATTAAACAATCTTATGGTACATATTGCTACCAATGACATGGGTAGAAAAAGGGAGGAGGCCCTGAAAATAGAATGCAGGGGAGTTAGGAACGAAGCTGAAAAGCAGGATCTCAAGGGTCGTAATCTCAGGATTGCTGCCTGTGACACTCGGCAGTGAGGATAGGAATATAAAGATGTGTGGCTGAAGAACTGGAGCAGGGGGCTGAGATTCAGAGTTCTGGATAATTGGAACCTCTTCTGGAGCAGGTGTGACTGGTACATAAGGGACGGGTTGCACTTGAACAACAAATGTACTTGTGGGCAGATTTACTAGAGCTGTTGGGAGTGGTTTAAACTAATGTGGCAGGGGGATGGGAGCGAGAGTGACAGAGCTGAGGAAGAGCCGTGTAGGTTTACAAGTAGATGATGGGTGTAACATGAATGACAAGCCATTGATCGGGGTCAAATGTAGACAGAGTAAAGAGTTAAATTGTACCACAGAGGTAAAATGCAAAAAGGGCGAAGAATGCAGGACTGAAGGTGCTGTATTTAAATACGTGCAGCATTCAGAACAAGGTGGATAAACTCATGGCATAAGTAGAGATTGGTTGGTATGACGTTGTGGGCATCACTAAGTCATGTCTGAAAGAAGGCCATTGTTTGGAGATTAACATCAAAGAATATACTTTGTATTGAAAGGACAGGCAGGAAGGCATAGGCAAAGGCTCTGTTGGTAAGAAATGGAATTACATCTTTAGGAAGAGGTGACATAGGGTCAGAGAATGTTGAATCTTTGTGGAGTTAACAAATTGCAAGGTTTAAAAAAAAATTAAGGGAATCATATACTGTATAGTCCTCCAAATAGTGGCAAAGATGTGCGGTTGTGATTGCAGAGGGAGCTGGAAAGGGCAATTGTGATGGGGGACTTCAATATGCGAGGAGATTGAGAAAACCAGGGTGTTCGATCGCAAGAGAGGGAATTTGTTGAGTGCCTACGAGATGGCTTTTCCGAACAGCTTCTGCTTGAGCCTACCTGGGGAAAGGCTATCTTAGACTGGGTGTTATGAAATAACCCAGATCTTATTAGGGAACTTAACATAAAGAAACCCTTAGGAGGCAGTGATCATAATATGATTTAATTCAAACTGCAATTTGAGGAGAAGCACAAGTCACATGTATCAGTATCACAATGGAATAAAGGAAATTTCAGAGACATGAGAGAGGAGCTTGCCCAGGTAGATTGGAGGGAGATACTGGTGGGATGATGGCAGAGCAGAGATGGGTGAAATTTCTGGGAGTAGTTCACAAGGCGCAGGATAGATATGTCCCACAAAGGAAGGAGTTCTCAAATGGCAGGGGTAGACAACTGTGGCTGACAAGGGAAGTTGAGGAATGCAAAAAAGCCAAGGAAAAGTCATATAAGGTGCAAAAGTGAGTGAGAAGATGAACGATTGGGAACCTTTTAAAATCCAACAAAAAGCACCTAAAAAAAACTATAATAAGGGGAAAAATGAAATATGAGGGGTGACTGATAAGTTTGTGGCCTAAAGTAGAAGGAGTCAATTTTAGAAAACCTAGCACATTTATTTTTCCTACATTTACATACTTAGTCCAGCGGCCGTGGAGCATACGGATCCCTTCTTTGTAGAATTCAGCGTCTTGGAACTCCAGAAGTGGTCCACAGCATGGGGTGATTGATAAGTTTGTGGCCTAAGGTAGAAGGAAATAAGTTATTAACTTCAAACTTCCTGCATTTTCACTTAAAGAGTTGAACTACATATGTATATAACAACAGCTGTATTACTCATCTCCTTCTACCTTAGGCCACAAACTTATCAATCACCCCTGCTGTGGACCACTTCTACAAAGAAGGGATCCGTAAGCTCCACGACCGCTGGACTAAGTGTGTACATGTAGGAGGGGACTATGTTGAAAAATAAATGTGCTAGGTTTTCTAAAATTGACTCCTTCTACCTTAGGTCACGAACTTATCAATCAGCCCTCATATGATGGCAAACTAGCCAATAATATAAAGCAGGATACCAGAAGTTTTTTCAGTTATATAAAAAGTAAAAGGGAGGTGAGAGTTGATATTAGACCACTGGAAAATGATGCTGATGAGGTAGTAATGGGGGACAGATGAACTTAATGGGTATTTTGTATCAGTCTTCACTGTGGCAGACACTAGCAGTGCACCAGAGATCCATGAGTGTCATTGTTATTGCAAAGGAAGAAGTGCTAGCCAAACTCAAAGGTCTTTAAGTGGATAAGTCACCTGGACCAGTTGGACTACATCCCAGAGTCCTGAGAGAGGTTGCTGAAAAGTTATTGGATTATTTGGTCATGATCTTTCAAGAATCACTTGATTCTGGCATGGTCCCAGAGGACTGGAAGATTCCAAATGTCATCCACTTGTTAAGAGGGGGGGAAAGTAAAAGAAGGGGAATTGTAAGCCAGTTAACCTAACCTCAGTGGCTGGGAAGGTGTTGGAGTCTATTATTAAGGATGAGGTTTCAATTTACTTGGAGACTAATGATAAAATAAGTCAAAGTCAGCATGGTTTCTATCAAGTAAAACCTTGCCTGACAAATCTGTTAGAGTTCTTCAAGGAAGTAACCAGCAGGGTAGACAAAGGAGAGACACTGGGTGACATTTACTTGGATTTTCAGAAGGCATTTGATCAGGTGCCACACATGAGGATGCTTAACAAAATAAATTCCCATGGCATTACAGGAAAGATATTGGCATGGATAGAGGAATGGCTGACAGGCAGGGGGCAGTGAGTGGGAATAAAGGGGGCCTTTTCTGGTTGGCTGCCAGTGACTAGACAGGGGTCAGTATTGGGACTGCTACTTTTCACGTTGTTTGTCAGTGATTGAGATGATGAAACTGACGGCTTTGTGGCAGAGTTTGCAGATGATACAAAGATAGGTGGAGGAGTGGGTAGTGCTGGAGAAGCAATGTGATTGCAGCAGGACTTAGACAAATTGGAAGAATGGGCAAAAAGTGGTAGGTGGTATCCAGTTTTTGGAAATGTATGATAATGCACTTTGGGAAAGGGAAAAATAGTGCAGACCATTATCTAAATGGGGAGAAATTCAAACATCAGAGGTGCAGAGGGACTTGCGAGTCCTCGTACAAGACTCCCAGAAGGCTGTGTTTGTGGTAAAGAAGGCAAATGCGACGTTGGCACTTATTTCAAGGGGTATAGAATATAAAAGCAATGAGATAATGCTGAGCCTTTATAAGACACTGGTCAGAACACAGTTGGTGTATTTTCAACAGTTTTGGGCTCCATATCTCAGAAAGGATGTGTTGTCATTGGAGAGAGTCCAGAGGAAGTTCTCGAGGTTGATTCCAGAAATGAAGGGGTTAACATATGAGGAGTGTTTGGCAGCTTTGGGTCTGTACTAACTGGAATTTAGAAGAATGCAGAGGTATCTTATTGAAACCTGCTGAATGTTGAAAAGACTAGATAAGTTGGATGTGGAGAGGATGTTCCAGAACTAGAGCGCACAGCCTCAAAATGTAGGGGCGACTCTTTAGAACTGAGGTAGGGAGGAATTGTTTTAGCCAAAGAGTAGTGAATCTGAGGAATGCTCTGTTACAGACTGCAATGGAGGTCAAGTCCATATGCATATTTAAAGCAGAAGTTGATCGTTTCCTGATTGATCAGGGCATCAACGGATAGGGTGAGAAGGCAGGTATATGGAGTTGAATGGAGTCCAAGATCAGCCATGATGGAATGGTGACTTGATGGCTTGAATGGCCTAATTCTGCTCCTATGTCTTATGATCTTCTGGTCTGCAGGTCTTATAACCAATAAACACACTACTATGTATTCCTCTTTTTGCAGTATTTATATATTTTTGTAACTTACAGTATTCTTCTGTGGCTTGCACTGTACAACCACCGGAAAACAAGAAATTTCACTGTTAGTGATAATAAAACTGATTCTTATTCTGAGCTGGTAACTTTCTTGTTATCTGCATGAAGCAAGCCAGTTGGGTCAAGCACAGTTTTCTCTCACTAACCTCATGCTGCCTGTCTTTTCTTAGTGGGGATTAATTCGCTCCAGTAATTTCTCCACTACTGAGAGTCATCAGATTGACTTGCACTGTCAGTTTTACACTTTTGAAAGTAATTGTACCATCTCAATCCTGTGACCTGTGTCTGGGCGGTCAGCAGGAAGTGGTTCGTGGAGCTTCAAATTGTGTTTCCTCCATTGTTACGGTAGGCGTCACCAGCCCTGTCTACCTTTAAAGAGTCAAATCTCTTGACATTTCTTTTCCATTTATGCCATCTAATGCACAGTCCTCAGCCCCATTTCTGTGAAAAGTGGAAGTATTTACTTAGGACCATAAACACACTTCCTGCCTTGATTCCAGTCCACTTTTGCTAAAACACTCTGTAGCTTGGAAATTTCCCCAGAATTTTTCATCGGTCTTTGGATTTTCTCAAAATTTCCTAAAACAGTCTTTGACTATTTCTGTAGCAATGCCATTTAGTCCACTGAGTCCACACTAATTCCAAGCAGAGCAATCCTTTGAGTTTGTTTTTTCCTCTCCTCTGCAGTTCATATAAAGAGTCCCAACCCCAAACGTTGACTGTCCATTTCCCTCCATAGACACTGCCTGACCCACTGTTCCTAGATAGAGACTTTATTGATCCCAAAGGAAATTACAGTGTCACAGTAACATTACAGGTGCACAGATATAAATATTAGAAGGGAAGTAGAAAGAATAAAAAATAACTTAGCTCAAGCAGTCTAACAAGAGAGGGTCATCACTTCCCCAGCTATAGTTGACTCATTATAGAGTCTAATGGCTGAGGGGAAGAATGACCTCACACACCACTGTTTGGTGCAGCGCAGTTGTCTTAGTCTAATACTAAAAGTGCTCCTCTGTTCAGCCAAGGTGGCATGCAGAGGGTGAGAAACATGGTCCAGAACTGCCAGGATTTTCCAGAGGGTCTTCTGTTCTACCACCGCCTCCAGTGTGTTCAGTTTGACTGCTGTAACAGAGCCAGCCTTTCTAATCAGTTTATTGAGTCTGTTGGTGTCACCCGTGTAGATGCAATTGACCCAGCACGCCACCACATAGAAGATTGTACTGGCAACAAGACTGATAGAACATGTGAAAGAGAGGCTTGAATACTCGAATGGAGCATCCAGAAATCTTGTAAAATTTGCTGCAAAACATTCTCCAAAACAGACATGAAAAATAGTCTGAACATTAGCTTTTATACGAGTTCTACCATAATTAATGTTAGGGTATTAAAATTACTTTTCAGAACCATACTAATATATGTGCTGGATAAGGAGATGTGCAGATATTGGAAGCCCAGAGTAACAAACACAAAATGCTACAGGAAGTCACATGTGAGGCAGAATCTATGGAGAGGAATAAACCATCAACATTTTGGGCCGAGCCCCTTTAGCACCACTGACAAGGAAAGAGGCAGAAATCATAATAAATTAGGGTGAGGGGAATGAGGGGCTGGCAGATGATTGGTGAGGGGGTGGGTGGGAAAAGAGAGATGAAGTGAAAAACTGGGGGACGATAGGTGGGGAAAGGTAAAGAGCTGAAGGAGAAGGAGTCTGATAGTAGAGAGTGAACCGCGGGAGAAAGGGAAGGAGGAGGAGCACCAGGGGGAGATGATGGGCAGGTGAGAACAAAAGAAAGGAGTAAGGGGGAACCAGAATCAAGAATGGGGAAAGAGAGAAGGGTGAGGGGTGGAGAATATTTGCTTTTCTGCCTCTCTCAGTGCACTCAATAGGAGATCCTATAGTTCAAAGTAAATTTATTATCAAAGTGTATATATGTCACCATATACTACCCTCAGATTCGTGTCCTTGTGGGCCTTCACAGTAGATTCAAAGGAACACAATAGAATCAATTAAAAGCTATTACACAAAGATAGGCAACTCATATGCAAAAGATGACAAACTGTGCAAATACAGAAAGAAAAATAAATAATAATAATAATAATAATAATAAATAATACTGAAAACTGGAGTTGTAGAGTCCTGGGAAGTTAGTCCATAGGTTGTGGAATCAGTTTGGTGTTGAGGTGAGTGAAGCTCTGCACTCTGGTTCGGGAGCCTGATAGTTGAATGGTAATAACTGTTTCTGCACCTGGTGCTGTGGGTCCTGAGGTCTTTATACCTCCTGCCTGATAGTAGCAGTGAGAGGAGAGCATAGCCTGCATGGTGTGGAAGACAGATGCTGCTGTCTTGTGTCAATGCTCTATGTAGATGTGCTCATTGGTGGGGTGGGCTTTACCTGTGATAGATTAGGTCGTATAGACTACTGCACAGGACTGAAAGAAGCTGCAGAAGGTCATAAATTTAGTCTTGGGTACTGATGCACCATCAATAACTCTTGGAGATGTGAGGCGAGAGATAGGCTTTTATTAGCTGGAAGAGAGCACTATCAGCAGCAAGAGACCATCATACAACATCCTGGAGACTGAGGGAGGAGCAGTGCCTCCAATCGCCTTTATACAGGGGTCTGTGGGAGGAGCCACAGGAGCAGTCAGCAGGGGGGGCGTGTCCAGACAGGTGTATGTAGTTCACCACAGGTACTAGCCTACAAAGTACCCAAGACATCTTCAATGAGCAGTGTCTCAGAAAGGCAGCATCCATTATTAAGGACCTCCAGCACCCAGGGCATGCCCTTTTCTCACTGTTACCTTCAGGAAGGAGGTACAGAAGCCTGAAGGCACACACTCAGCAATTCAGGAACAGCTTCTTCCCCTCTGCCATCCGATTCTTAAATGGACATTGAACTCTTGAACACTACTTCACTTTTTAAAACATACATTATTTCTGCTTTTACACGATTTTTAATCTCTAATATACATATACTGTAATTGATTTATTTATTCTATTGCATTGAACTGCTGCTGCTAATTAACAAATTTCACAACACATGCCGGTGATAATAAACCTGATTCTGATTCTGATTATCTGGGTTTTTTATGCTACTTGGTTTTATTCTGCCTTTGTAAGCTACTTTTTACAGAGTGGTTGTTCTGTTTTTAATTGAATCCTTATGGCTTCTATTGATGGTCTATCTGGCATTTTATCACTTCTCACTTCTGTAATATTGCTGTTATTCTCTCTCTCTCTCTCTCACCTGCAACACCATCACACAACACACAGCATCCGAGACACATTCAAGCAAAAACACAAGCTAATCAGGTATTATATAAAATTCTACAAGCAAGAACACCATTGGAACAAAGAAAAAGTCAACGCTAGTGCAAAATGGTTGTAGTGTTGCTATACCGAGGTAATGATTAGTGTCGTGCAGGTTGGTTCAAGACCAAATTGTTGAAAAGAAGTCGCTCTTCTCGAACCTGGTAATATGGGTCAAAAGTTTTCTGTATCATCTGCCCAATGGTAGCTGCCAGAAGGTGGCATGGCCTAGATAGTGGTGATTTTTAACGAGATGTTCCCTTCATAAGCGTTCCCATGATACTAGTGATGGATGGGGCTGAGTCTATTACTCTTGAAGCTTTTAAATGCCTCTGCATGTTCACATTGCCATACCAAACTTTGATGTAACCAATCAAGGTTCTTTTAATAGTACATTTAGGTGATATGCAGCGAGGCAGCGGGGCTAGGGTCAAGAATGAGGAACAAGTGGGGTTTTGACCAATTTAAGCGTTAGGCTGAATTGGAAAGGCCAGGTGTGGGCTGAAACAAAATGGCCTGTCGCAAGCCCGAGACGTATCAAAGTGGCAAAGCCCAGGTATGAGAGCGAGGATTGACCCACTGTGTAGCCGATTTAAGCACTGGGTCAGATTGAAAAGGTCAGGGGTCAGGGCTGGAGGCAAGGGACTAGCGGGTGGTCAGCTCACTTCTCCACGAGGTTTACTCGTCCCTGTGCTGAACTGAGGCTATGGGTGGAACTAATGGACTCCTGGATCAGCTGCATTTACGATTGGCTTCATGGCTGTGGATTCACTTTCATGAATTTCAGTTCTAAATATTATATGCCTGCTTTTATTGTTTGCACAATTTATTTTTTTCTGCACTTTGGGTGTTTGACAGTCCGTTTTTATTGGGTTCTATAGGATTTCTTTGTTTTGTGTCTGCCTGCAAAGAGACGTATCTCAAGGTTGTATGTGGTATAGATAGCTTGATAATAAATGTACTTTGAGCTTTGCTAAACCTCCTTAATTTTCTATGAGAGTAAAGATGCTGGCACACCTCGCTTGTAAATTCGTCCTTGTATGGGCCCAGAACAGGTAATTTGATATGCTAACTCTCATGAATTTAACGATGCTGTCACCACCAACATTCCCGAATGTAGAGTAGTGCATGTTAGGCCTCCTTCCCCCTTCCCAAAGTCAACAATCAGCTCTGGGGCTGTGAGGAAAAGTGAGCAAGAGTGGATTGATGAAACACCACTCAGCCAATCGTGCTCCTGTACACTGACTCACTACTACTTGTGATTTGTCCAAAAACAGTGGTGTCATTGATGGATTTGTCATCAGCCAAGAATGTTGTTCCTTTAATTTTTGACCTTTTATTCAACCACGTTCCTAGAAAAGCAGTGGAAACATATTTTCCCATGAATCATCCAAGCTCTTAGTTGATCTGTCCTTCATATTCAATGCCTGCCACTCTTCTCCCTCCCAAAGTTTCTTCTGTCCTCAAAGCTTGTTTACTCTACCATCTCCCAACTTGCCTTCTGAATCCACATTAGGTTCACTTTCTCTGCCGTACTCAAGTATAACCCAACACGGAAATGTTGACTATTTATCATTAATATTTTATTTTGTGGCTTTCTTCTCTTTGCATCTGTGTAACCACCATACCAAATTGCTGTGTGTCTATGTCCAGTGTTGCAAAGCTAGAAGACAAGGGAGAAAACTTCCTTCCAAATGCTTTTGGTAGCTGTTTCCAGAGGTTCTGGCTTTATGGCTAGTGCCTGCAAAATTTGTTGAGGAAACACAGGATTAGTGATAATATGTACCGATAAAGAGGGATGACTGGTTAGTTTTCTGTACCTAGGTAAGTCATGACCTGACATCCCAAGGCAATGAAAGGAAACACTGGAGTCATAGGGAAAAGGATGTGGGCATCTGAAGCTGGGAATACTCACTAAAAGAATTCAGTGCCACCTAGACATCAGTTCAAGTGGGCAAAATGAAAGTGCATAGATGGGGAAAGGAAAAGTATACCCCAGCTACACTTTGGACCGGTAAATGTGTGGCTCCAATATCAGATGACTGAGTCACTGCTGAATCTATCAGTGCACCAGTATATCTTCAGATTGCGTTGCGTGTTAATGCAAACAACACATTTCACTGCATGTTTCCATGCATGTGTGAGTAACTTACAGCTAATGCAAGGGGGCATAATTTTAAGATGATTGGAGGAAAGTACAGTTAAGTTCTTTATACAGATAGTGGTGGGTGCATGGAATAGCCTGCCAGAGATGGTGTTAGAGACAGAGACATTAGGGGCACTTGGAAACTCTTAGACAGACACATGGATGGAAAAATAAATAGAGAGCTATGAAAGAGGAAAGGCAAGATCAGGGGTTCCCAACCTGGAATCTATGGATCCCTTGGTTAATGGTAGTGATCCCTGGTATAAAAAAGGTTGGGGACCCTTGGGTTAGGTTGATCTTAAAAGTTCAGCACAACACTGTGGCTGATGGCCATGTACTGGTGCTCTAATAAATTAATCTAATCTAATCTAGGTTCTTGATTAGTCAGGATGTCAAAGGTTATGGCGAACAGGCAGGAGAATGAAGCTGAGAAGGATAATAAATCAGCCGTGATGGAATGGCAGAGCAGACTCGATGGACCGAATGGCCTATTTCTGCTCCTACAACTTAGAGATCTAATTATCCTCAAAGCTAGAGGTTGCCACTCCTGACAAGGTGAAGCAGTTTGAGAGGATGCTGGTTTGAAAACTGAACATGGCAAAGCGAAAGGCTGCAAAATACTGGATAATTCACGGAGTTAAAATGCAAATCAACAGAAGCGAGATACAGATCTCTTATCCAACTGGCTTTCAATTTCAAAGTCAAAATTGACATTGTTGTCATTATACACATGTGCATACACTCAGCAGCCGCTTAGTTAGATACTCCTGCTCATCAATGCAAATATCTAATCAACTAGTTAGGCAGCAGCAACTCAATGCATAAAAGCATGTAGACATGGTCAAGAGGTTCAGTGTTGTTCAGACCAAACATCAGCTGCTGCTGTAGCCCATCCATTTCAACATTTCATGTGTTGTGCATTCAGAGATGCTCTTCCACACACCACAGTGGTAGCACATGGTATTTGAGTTGCTGTCACCTTCCTGTCAGCTTGAACCAGTCTGATCATTCTCCTCTGACCTTCCTCATTAACAAGACATTTTTGCACACTGAGCTACCACTCACTGGATTTTTTTTTTGTTTTTCACACCATTCTCTGTAAACTCTAGAGATTTCTGTATGTGAAAATCCCAGGAGATCAGCAGTTTCTGAGATACTCAAACCACCCTGTCTGGCACCAACAATCATTCCATGGTCAAAATCACTTAGATTACATTTCTTCCCCATTGTGATGGTAATAAAGTGGACATTGAGTGTACATTCTATCTATGTATTTATTTTTATTGTGTTCTTTATGCTTATTGTGTTTTTTTATGCTGCGTCAGGTCCGGAGTAACAATCATTTCTTTCTCCTTTACACTGAAGAATGACAATAAACAATCTTGAATCTTAATAACAAATTTACTTTGAACTTTTAACTTTGAGGTTAGTTCAAGAACCAAATGGTTGAAGGGGAGTGGCTGATGTTGAAACTTGGTGATGTGAGTCTTCATGCTTCTGTACATCTTGTCTGAGGGTAGGTGATGTCCTCTTGAGGCAACACATCATGATGGTGGAGTGGGATCTGTCCAGTTGTCTCTGGCTCAGTCTGACTTTGCAGTAAACAGTCTTCTTCAGCACAAGAAACCACTGCAATCAGCACCAAGCAGATGGAGCCATTTGGGTTGTAGGAAGCAAGTCTGCCAGTTTATTTTGCCTATTTCTTCATGCTCTCAATGCCAAATGAATAATTGTGTTGTAAATTCTGCTGCAATTGCTCAACATTTGATCATTCACTCCTACACATCAATCGTTTGCAATCATTCAGATTCTGTTTAGTGACATCATCTTGCACAGGCTCATTCTAATTCTTCATTTTCCTTGATTCCTTCATGTGCTTGTTCAAATCCACTATTTGCATGTAGCAACACACACAAAATGCTGGAGGAGCTCAGCAGGCCAGGCTGATGATACTTTTCCGCCCCCCCCCCCCCGTCCTGCTGAAGGGTCTTGGCCCGAAACATCAAATGTACTCTTTTCCATAGATGCTCCCTGGCCTGCTGAGCTCCTCCAGCATTTTGTGTGTATGGCTTGGATTTCCAACATCTGCAGATCTTCTCTTGTTTGTGATTCGTGCATAGCGACTGTTCTGTGCCGTGTAATAAGCAATGTCTCATCACTGACCTGGAAGCATCAGCATACTTGGCCTCCTCACTGCAGAACGGAGGTGGCAGAGTGGAGATACCTCTCTACCAAAGGAGATGCAAGATGCTCCTTCCCTCCACTAGCCTGCAGGTTACCCTTGTACCATTTGCTTAGCCCTCTCAATAAACGTCGCATAGAGCCATGGGAGCAGGTGGTGGATAGTCTTGTGATCAACTGGTGCATATCACAACTCCTGGTTATGTGACCATGATGACAGGCAGACCATCTCTGAAGAGTATTGATAATGGTTGGGGTCAGCCATCTTGTAAAGACACTGCCCTAAAGAAGGCAATGAGGAACCACTTCATAGCCATGGAAAGACCATGATTGCCTACGTCATCTGACATGGCATAAAACAAATGAAAATCACATATAAAATTAAGATTAGCTTTATTTTTTACATGTACATCAAAACGTAGAGTAAAGTGCACCATTTGCTTCAAATCAAATCAGCGAGTGTATGTGCTGACATAAACAGGAGAAAATCTGCAGATGCTGGAAATCCAAGCAACACGCACAAAATACAGGCAGCATCTACAGAAAAAAGACTCTTCACCTTGCAAGTGTTGTCACTTTTCCATTGCCAAAATAACATGTCCACAGCTCACTAACCCTTATTGTACATCAATGTTTCCTCTAATATGTGCACACACACACACACTTCTTTTGCTACCAGCGCAGAAAGGAATTTAAACTGCGCACAAGAAGTTGACACCCTTTACCTTGTTGGTATGTTAAGTATATCTCACGATCGTACGCAATCACATTTCCTCATCTGGTTTCTGATACAGATGGTGCTGACAACAAGGAGTTTGCAATGATTTGTCTGCAGGTTTTAGAACTGGCTTACTTATGCTATTTTTATTGCAGAAATTATTGATTCACTCTGTCGAAATACAATGAAACAAAGGGTGTGAAGTGCAAAACCACTGCGAGTTCATTTAAAGTGGAACAGCTTAATGAAACAGTAGAAACTACTGCACCAAAAGCTCATGAGGTCCGGAACGTGCAGCTACGAGAAAAATTTATGTACAATACAGAAACCGGTGTTCCCTGCATGTATTGCCATGGTGCCAAAGTTGCTACAGAATTTGCAAGTGGGAAGAAGTGGAGTGATATTTGGAAACTTGATTTTTTTAAAGCGTCATTTAGCAAATCACATACGGATGGTGTGCAAAACTCTGGTGAGAAAATCCTTCAGTACCCAATACAGGCCTGCTACAAATGTTTTGTGAAAATGCAGATGGATGAACAAGAGCAAAAACAATCAAACCCAGAGGAGATCAAAGCTCTTACTGACAGTGTTTTGCTAGCTGTTAAAATGAGTACCTCTATATATAAAATTCAGTGCACACATATCGTTGTCACTGGGCAAAAATCGCGCAGCACAAGATCTTTGTGGACACTGGACATTACAGATTAGAGAGATCATCACTGTGCATCTTTGGACTGTAGAAGGAAATCCATGCAATCACGAGGAGAATGCACAGACAGCGGTGGGTATCGAACCCCGATCTTGCAGTTGTAAAGCCTTGGGCTAACCATTATGGTTCTGTGTAGGTGAACAATATAATCTAGGGAGATGTTAAAAGGAGCATGCAATGTTGAATTAGGTTTGAGGATCCAGCAAGTGAAACAGGATATGCACTGACTTCGAATAGGTAAATCATTTATTTACAAACAGTAAAACTTCAACCAAACATTCAGGTTCCCCAAGTTACAGACAATACAAAGCTGAATATTCAACAAACCTGCTTAGTTAGATGTGCGCACAGAGCACGCCTTCCCAGTTGTCTTGCCTTAAACAAAGGAAGAAGAGAGCAAGCCCCTTCCACATGCTATCCTATATACCCAGGATATTTGAAACGGGACACCAGGCAGCTATCCAATGGGAAAAGCAGCTGCAGTTTCTATACTAACCAATCATAATGGAAGCAAGTTTGACAATCAAAGTAAGGCAGGCCCCCACAGGACAGAGTATGATGGGAGTTGTGGTGAACTACATATACCTGTCTGGACACGCCCCCCCCAGCTGACTGCTCCTGTGGCTCCTCCCACAGACCCCGGTATAAAGGCGATTGGAGCCACAGACCCTTCCTCAGTCTCCAGGATGTTGTGTGATGGTCACTTGCTGCTTGTGCTTTCTTCCAGCCAATAAAAGCCTACCTTGACCCACATCTCAGAGTTACTGATGGTGCATCAGGAGTAAAGAGGGTTTAGTGTAGGATTGGTCTAATGGTTGTTTGATGGTCAGCATAGACTCAGCAGACCAAAGGGGATGGTTGGGTTCAGAGTACGGAGCATCAACAGGTAGACTGGTTAGGTCAAATGGGTGAAGCCTTAGAAAATTATCCAGAATAGTTAATGGAAGCAATATATTTAACGGTAATTGTGGGTTCAAAATTGAAAGAAAACTTGTAAAACTGGGAAGTTGGAGACTCGTACTCCAGTGAGCAAAGGTATTGTTAAGAGTTAATTAGATTAGTTGCCGCACATCTTGGTAAACAGATTGGAAGATGTACAGTAGGCCAAGAAGGCAGATTACACTAAACTGTCCATCATTGGTAAAGCTCTCCCCACCATTGAGCACATCTACATGGAGCACTGACACAGAGAAGCAATATCTATCACCAAGGGTGCCCCACTACCCAGGACATGCTCTCTTCTTGCTGCTACCATCAGGACAAAGGTAAAGGAACCTTAGGACTTGTATCACCAGGTTCATGAACAGCTGTTACCTGATAACCATCAGAACCTTAAACCAGAGGGGATAATTTCACTTGACTTCACTTGCCCCATCACTGAACTGTTCTCTCAACCTGTGGACTCACTTTCAAGGACTCTTCATCTCAGTTTGTCAATATTTAATGTTTATTTATTTATTATATATTTTTTCTTTTGTATTTGTACAGTGTGTTGTCTTTTGCACATTGGTTGTTTGTCCCTCCTGTTGCTCTTTTACTGATTCTATTGCGTTTCTTGGATTTACTGTGTATGCCCACAAGAAAGCAAATCCCAGGGTTTTATATAGTGATATGTGTACTTTAATATCAAGATTATTTTGAAATCTGAATATTTCACATGATGAGGTCAGTGCTGATGAGTGAGTGATTGAGGTTGACTCAGTCGTAGAGACGTCAGCAATAGAGAAAAACATAGTTAACATTTCAGCCCTATGATCTTCCAAGTGAAGCACTGGCTGAGTTTCTTTCTCCACAATAACAACGTGACCTGTTCATTATGTGTGACACTGCTCAGCTTCCCAGAACCTGTAACTATTGGATTTTTTCCAATGAGAGTTAT
Organism: Hemitrygon akajei; assembly: GCF_048418815.1. NCBI lineage: Eukaryota > Metazoa > Chordata > Chondrichthyes > Myliobatiformes > Dasyatidae > Hemitrygon > Hemitrygon akajei. The sequence continues at coordinate 26,683,909 of NC_133127.1, forward strand.
TCAGGGTGTGGGCTGTCCTGAGATTGTGCAGTGAAGTGTGGTAAGCCTCTGCATGTTGTTAAAATTATTGATGAGGCCATGGCTGAACTTGCCCTGCCCTGTATTGGTCACGCAGGCAATAATAATAATAATAATTGTCATTTTAACAATGATTTCATCAGGTTTATTGTGGGCTGATTATAGCGGGATATCTACATGACTCACTGTTAGGTCATTAGTAGGGCTGGAGTTGAACTCACACTGCCATCTATTAGTAATGTATCTAAACATAATATTAATGATTTTCTAGTTCTGTTACTTTCACAAAAACCTTAATGTTAAAAGTTAACTCGTTTGCCACTAATACAGTGAGATGAAGTTTCAACCCTTGGCCCTTTCTGGTTCAATTTCACATTGGCCAGCTGGCCTTCACCAGGTGAGCTATTGGGAAATGTCAGTGAAGGTTAAAGCCTATTGTGAAAACACAAACTGGAAAGAAGCTACCTCAGCTAATCCCACGGGCACTGTCTCTTCCCATTGAGTTCCAGTGAATACCTCTACAAGTGTTCATCTAGAAAGTTCTCTGATATGATAAGACCCTTGTCCTCACCACTTTTACAAGAACTAAGACATGCATCCATGTAACCTGATAAAACAGGGTCAAAGAGTGATCCAGCATCGAAACAGGCCCTTCAACCCACAAAGTTCATGCTGACCACCTGTTCACACGAGCAGTATCGGGTTTATTCTCACTCACAGACTGTATTTCTGTAATATCAATGCAGTGCACGACAAAAAGTACTCTAAGCTGATAATAATAAATACTTTATTGATCCTGAGTGGGAAATTCTTTCATTACAGCAGCAACATTTGAAACACACTTAGCTGTGTACAGACTAACTAATAATAAAGTACGGAATAATAATATGCAGAACAATAATTTACCAATGTGAAATAATTTGCAATAATAATGTATGAAATAATAAAGCAGAGACTATTGTACTACGATGCGTGTTCTCCTATCGCACAGAGATGAGCAGTTGTATATGCTTATTGCATTTAGTAGGAAGGATTTTCTGTAACGATCATTGGGAACTGAATGCGTCTGTTCAAAAGGGTGCTCTGCAGCTTATTCAGTAGGTCAGGGAGAGGATGGGCCAGATTGTCCATCATGGGTAGCAATTTGTTTAGTGGCCTCCTCTCCACCACTAACTCACAATAAGTTACATGAATAAACAAATAATGCAGAAGACGAGTAATGCCGTAGTGTACATGGCTTTATGGACCATTTAGAAATCTGACGGCAGAAGGGAAGAAGCTGTTCGTAATCCATTTAATATGGGTCTTCAGTATTCTGTACTTCCTCTCCAGTAGTAGTAACATGAAGAGGGTATGTCCCGGATGCTGTGGGTCTTTCATGATGGACGCTGCCCTCTTGAGGCATCTCCTGTTGAAGATATCCTCAGTGAGGGGGCTGGGTTGTATCTGAGTAACCACCTAACCTAACAAATTGCATTTATTTTCAATGTGAGAGGCAATCAGTCCCCCAGAGGAAATCTGGAGAACATGCACACTCCACATGGGCAGCACCAGCAGTGAGGATTGAACCCAGATCACTGGCGCTCTCAGCTGTTGAGTTATCTTTACAGTGACGTATAGCCAAGGGTGTTGGGCTGTTGGACGCAGGAGTCAGGTCACATACTCCAGCTCCAGTGCTGTGTCCCTCCCCACCACAAGACCATAAGACGTAGGGGCAGAAATAGGCCATTCAGCCCAGTACTTTGCTCCGCCATTCCATCATCGCTGATTTTTTTCCCTGTCAACCCTATTCTCCTTCCTTTGGCCCAAAACCCTTGACGTCCTTATTAATCAAATGTTTATTAACCTCTGCTTTCAATATACACAATCATTTGGCCTCTACAGCAGCCTATGCCAATGTATTGCACAGAGTCACCACTCAAGCCTAAAGAAATTCCTCCTCATTTCTGTTCTAAAGGGGTAGCCTTCTAAAGGGACATCCTTCTACTCTGAGCCTGTGCCCTCTGGTCCTAGGTTCTCCCTGTATTAGAAACACCCTCTCCACGTTCACCCTATCACTATTCGATAGGTTTCAATACAATATCCCTGATTCTTCTAAACTCCAGCAAGGATAGGGCCAGAGCCATCAAACACTCCTTATATGGTAACTCTTTCATTTCCCTATGTAATTCCATCCTGATGAAAGGTCTCAGCCCGAAACGTCCGCAGGATATTTCCCTCCTGATGCACTGAGTTCCTCCAGCATCTTGTGTGCTGCTGATGAATATCCTCGTTTTCCTGGTCGGTATTTAACCCTCTTCCTCTGTGCCCTTGGAGTCCAGCTGCAAGTTACTGGTCACTCACGTGAATGAAGAGTGACGTAGTGATGTCCGCAATGGACCAGCCCATTACTAATCAGCCCTAACCCATTGAATAACAGACTAGATATGAAGGGCTGAACAGCCTGTCCCTGCTTCTTTCTTTCTTTACTTTTACTACAGCCATGTGATAGAACCATAGAACATTACGGCACAGTACAGGCCCTTCAGCCCTCCATGTTGTGCCGACCCATATAATCCTTTAAAAAAAGTACTAAACCCACACTACCCCATAACCCTCCATTTTTCTTTCATCCATGTGCCTGTCCAAGAGGCTCTTAAATACCCCTAATGTTTTAGCCTCCACCATCATCCCTGGCAAGTCATTCCAGGCACTCACAACCCTCTGTGTAAAAAAAATTACCCCTGATGTCTCCCCTAAACTTCCCTCCCTTAATTTTGTACATATGCCCTCTGGTGTTTGCTATTGGTGCCCTGGCAAACAGGTACTGACTATCCACCCTGTCTATGACTTTCATAATCTTGTAGACCTCTATCGTCCCCTCTCATTTTTCTACGCTCCAAAGAGAACTGTCCCAGCTCTGCTAACCTTGCTTCATATGACTTGTTCTCCAAACCAGGCAACATCCTGGTAAATCTCCTCTGCACCCTCTCCATAGCTTCCACATCCTTCCTATAATGAGGTGACCAGAATTGAACACAATACTCTTAAGTGTGGTCTCACCGGAGATTTGTAGAGTTGCAACATGACCTCTCTACTCTTGAACTCAATCCCCCTGTTAATGAAGCCTAGCATCCCATAGGCCTTCTTAACTACCCTATCAACCTGCGCATCGACCTTGAGGGATGCATGGATTTGAACCCCAAGGTCCCTTTGTTCATCCACACTCTTAAGTATCTGACCATTAATCCTGTACTCAGTCTTCTGGTTTGTCCTTCCAAAAAGCATCACCTCACACTTGTCCGGATTGAACTCCATCTGCCATTTTTCTGCCCAACTCTGCAGCCTGTCTATATCCTCTTGTAACCTTCGACAACCTACAGCTCCATCCACACTCCTCCAATCTTCGTGTCATCCGCAAACTTACTCACTTATCCTTCCACCTCTATATCCAGGTCATTTGTAAAAATCACAAATAGCAGGGGTCCCAGGACAGATCCCTGCGGCACTCCACTAGTCACCGACCTCCAAGCAGAATAGTTTCCTTCCACAACTACCCTCTGCTTTCTTCCTTTAAGCCAATTTTTTATCCAAACAGCCAAGGTTCCACTGATCTCATGCCTCATGACTTTCTGGATGAGTCTCTCATGAGAGTCCTTGTCAAATGCTTTGCTAAAGTCCATGTAGACCACATCCACTGCCCTACCCTCATCAATTTCTTTTGTTACCTCTTCAAAAAACTCAATCAGGCTCGTGAGGCACAATCTTCCCTTCACAAAGCCATGTTGACTATTCATGAGTAGACTATATTTCTCCAAACGCTCGTAGATCCTATCCTTAAGAATCCTTTCCAGTAGTTTGCATACCACCAACATAACTCACTGGTCCATAGTTCCCAGGTTTCTCCCTATTACCTTTTTTAAACAAGGGAACTACATTTGCCGTTCTCCAGTCCTCCGGCACTTCCCCTGCAGCCAAAGAGGATTCAAAGACCATAGCTAATGCTCCTGCGATCCCTTCTCTCAATTCCCACAACAACCTGGGGTGTATCAGATCCGGCCCTGGGGATCTATCAATCTTAATGTTTTTAAGAAGATCCAGCACTTCTTCTTCCTTAATCTCCACATTGTCCAGCACACAGGCCCGCTCTACTTTGACCTCATCCTGATCAAGATCCTTTTTACTTGTGAATACTGAAGCAAAATATTCACTTAGGACCTCCCCAACCTCCTCCGCTTCCAGGCACATGTTGCCCTCTTTATCCTTTAGCGGTCCCACCTTCGTTCTCGTCATCTTCCTATTCTTCACATACGCACAGAACGCCTTGGAGTTCTCCTTAATCCTACATGCCAAGGCCTTCTCATGCCTACTTCAAGCTCTCCTAAGTCCTTTCTTTAGCTCCTTCCTGGCTACCCTATGTTTCTCATAAGCCCCTCCTACTTCCTGCTTCTTATATCTATCATATGCTTCCTTTTTCCTCTTGACGAGTTGCCTCACATGTTTCGTCAGCCACGGTTCCCTTTTCCTACCATTTTTTCCTTGCCTCAGTGGGACAAACCTATCCTGAACCCAGCTCAAGTGGTCCCTAAACTTCTCGCACATTACTTCTGTGCTTTCCCCTTTGAACATCTGTTTCCAATTTACTCTCGCTAGTTCCTGCCTCATCCCTTCAAAGTTAGCCCTTCCCCAGTTAAGCACTTTCCCATTTTGTCTGATTTTATCTCTTTCCATAGCTATGCTGAAGCTAAGGGAGTTGTGGTCACTCTCACCATCATGCTTCTCCATCAAGAGGTCTGTCACCTGACCAGGTTCATTACCCAGAACTAGATCCAGTATAGCCTCTCCTACTGTGACAGGAATCCTTCTTGAACACACCTGACAAATTCAGCCCCATCTATCTCCCTTGCACTCAGGAGGTGCCAGTCAATATGAGGGAAGTTGAAATCTCCCATAACTACTACCCTGTATTTCCTGCACTATTCTAAAATTTGCCTACTTATCTGCTCCTTGGTGTCCCGAGGGCTATTTGGGGGCCTATAGACTACTCCCAGCGCAGTAATTGATCCCTTCCTATTTCTGACTTTCATCCAGACTGACTCCGTGGACACTCCTTCTGCAGCATCCTCCCTTTCTATAGCTGTGATACTATCCCTGACCAGCAATACCACTCGCCCCCTTTTCTACCTCCCATCCTATTCCTTTTAAAACACCTGAATCCCAGGACCTGCATCATCCAATCCTGCCCTTCCTCCAACCAAGTTTCAGTAACGGCCACAACATCGTAGTTCCATGTACTAATCCATGCTCTAAGTTCATCCTCCTTGTTCCTAATACTCCTAGCATTGAAGTAGACACATTTCAACCCCTTTAACTGGCTACAATTATGTTCTGTCCCCTGCCTGTCCTTCCTCATCAACTCAGAACACTTAGCATCATGCCCTTGTCCTTCTACCTTAAACCCTGCACTCACATTCTGATTCCCACCCCCCTGCCAAACTAGTTTAAACTCTCCCCAACAGCTCTATCAAACCTGCCCGCCAGGATATTGGTCCCCCTTGGATTCAAGTGCAACCCATCCTTTTTGTACAGGTCACACCCGCCCCAAAAGAGGTCCCAATGATCCAGAAATCTGAATCCCTGACCCCTGCTCCAATCCCTCAGCCACACATTTATCCTCCACCTCATTCTATTCCTATTCTCACTGTCGCGTGGCACAGGCAGTAATCCCGAGATTACTACCTTTGAGGTCCTGCTTTTCAACTTCCTTCCTAACTCCCTGTAGTCTTCTTTCAGGACTACTTGATCAATGAGCCAACTAAAATGTACGCCTTTGGAATGTGGGAGGAAACCGGAGTACCCGGAGAGAACCCATGCGGTAATGGGGCGGACGTTCAAACCCCTTACAAACAACGTTAATTGCTACAGCACCATGCCTTAAGAACTTATGTTCTTAGATACTGAGCCAGTTTGTTTTTGCTGAATATCGTACAGCACAGAACCAGCCTCTCTGTCCCCTCATATCCATCCACGTGGAGGTTGCACCCGGCACTCCATGTGTTGAGAAACGTTGTGAGCTCATGGTTGGTGGTTAAGTGAATGGCCTTGGGTGGATCCGGACACAAATCAGAATAGAGAAGAACTCCTTCCAAGGTTTGCTCTGGTATCTCAACTGCAGTGACACTATTCAGTTGAATGCTTCCGACAGTGATGTTGTCTGTGGCTGAGTGGCCCAAGTAAGTATCGGGTTGCTGCTGTTAAACACAAAGATTAGCTTTGTCACATGTAAACTGAAACACTGAAACATTCCATATAACCATACCACAAGTACAGCACAGAAACAGGCCATCTCGGCCCTTCTAGTCCGTGCTGAACTCTTACTTTCACCTTGTCCCACTGACCTGCACTCAGCCCATAACCCTCCATTCCTTTCCTGTCCATATACCTATGCAATTTTACTTTAAATGACAATATCGAACCTGCCTCTACCACTTCTACTGGAAGCTCATTCCACACAGGTACCACTCGCTGAGTAAAGGAGTTCCCCCTCGTGTTACCCCTAAACTCTTGCCCTTTAACTCTCCACTCATGTCTTCTTGTTTGAATCTCCCCTGCTCTCAATGGAAAAAGCCTATCCACGTCAACTCTATCTATGCCCCTCATAATTTTAAATACCTCTATCAAGTCCCCCCTCAACCTTCTACGCTCCAAAGAATAAAGACCTAACTTGTTCAACCTTTCTCTGCAACTCAGGTGCTGAAACCTAAGTGAAACCTAGCCCTTCAGTGAAATGTATCATTTTTTTATCAGAGGTTAGTGCACTGGTCAGCCCACAAATGTCACCGCAATTCCAGCACCAACTTAAGCATGCCTTCAACTCGCCAAGCCTATCCGTAACTCTTTGGAATGGGGAGGGGGGGAACGGGAATACCAGTTATTCGGGAGCAGTGGGAATTGAACCTCAATCGGTGTTCATTGGCATTGTGGTGACTGGTCCTCCATGTCTCAGCACCGTTGAACCTAGCGCTGTCCTGCTCTCCTGCTTATCTTTTTGAAGACTGGTCGCTTCCTTCCGTCTTCTCTTTAGCGTTAGCAGAGGACAGACTGGCTGCAGTGTGGGAGCCAGAGTAAAGCAATCCACAGGTATTTAGTAGCAAAAGTTCCATATTACATGGACGGAGTGTACCTGAAAGCAGAGAAGCATAACATGAGATTGTATTTGAAAAGATTAGTCCTGTGTACTGCATGTTCCACAGATAGTAGTAAATAACAATAATTATTCTAAAGAGTCGTAGAGCACTACAGCGCACAAACAGGCCCTTTGGCCCATCTGATCCATGCTGAACTATCATTCTGCCTAGTCCCATTGACCTGCTCCTGGACCATAGCCCTCCAGGCCCCCCCCCCCACCACCAATGTATTTCATTGTATTTCGTTATTTTTATTTGGAGATTTATTTAGGGTAACAGGCCCTTCCGGCCCAATGAGGCCATACTACCTAATTATACCAACGTGACCAATTAACCTACTAACCCATATGCCTTTGGGATGTGGGTGGAAGTCGGGGCAACTGGAGAAAACCGACATGATCGTAGGGAGAATGTACAAACTCTGTACAGGCAGCAGTAGGAATTGAAACCGGGTCACCAGAGCTGTGATATGATAACTGCTATGCTACTCTGCTGCCCAAAATTATTTCCACTCTGGCCTCTTATTTCTTTCCACCTGCCCAACACCTCTCGCCGGGTTCCCACCTCCTTCTCTTCCTCCTACGGTCCACTCTCCTCTCCCATCAGATTCCATTCTCTCCAGCCCTTTACCTTTCCCACTCACCTGGCTTCCCCTGTCACCATCTAGCTATCCACCTTCCCCTCACCCCATCTTTTTATTCTGACGTCTTGGCCCTCCTTTGCAGTCCTGAAGAAGGGTCTCAGCCTGAAACGTTGTCTGTTTATTCACTTCCAGAGATGCTGCCTGATCTGCTGAGTTCCTCCAGCACTTTTTTGTGAGTTGCTTTGGATTTCCTGCATCTGCAGACTTTCTCATTTATTATTTCCATAGAAGGAGACAATATCTCCCTCTCAAGTCCTCACAAGCAATCCCATTCCCAGATATGATTCCTCCCACATTCCCATCATTAGGGGCAATTTAGAGCGGTCGCTTAACCTATCAAACTGCACGTCTTTGGGACGTGGGAGGAATCTGGAGCATCAAAAATAAACTCGCACAGTTTTAGTGGACACCGACAGCAGTGAAGGTCAGAATTAAATCCGAGTCCATGTGGCAGTGATGGCAGAGTTGCAGCCCTGCGGGATGCTGGTTAGGTGCAGGGGAGAGGCACTGAGGGAAAATCTAGCCATGGCTTCTTCACTTGTGTTCTTGTAGAGTACATCATTTACTGTGCATGAGGTGCTACAGGTCCATTATCACAATGCAAGCTTGGCGGACAATGCTTTCAGTGTGAAGGGAAATAAATCAAACTGTACTTGTTGGAAATCTCAAACAGGGAAGCTGGAAGAACTTAGTCAGGCAGCATCTGTGGAAAAAGGAGAGGCTGAAGATCCTTCATCTGAGCAGTGTGAAGAACGTTTCAGACAAGAACGTACACCCATGGAACTCCATTTTCTCTTGATGTTTGTTTAGTTGCTCAAACACTGGCTTTCTCCATCACTGTTGCAAAGCCATCTTTCTCTTAGCCTGCCATAGCATCTATGTAATGGAGCAGTTCACCACAATTATTGTTGAATATAAGATTGAACTGTGCTTGTGGCATTGGCACAGGACACCCGACCCTTGACCCAGCAGGCCTAACATTCAGTGCTCCACTCTCCCTACACCACAAAGACCTCCAAGCTGTGAAATGTGCCTACTCTTTGTTTCTGGGAAATCTGGTCCCCTGAATGATCTTTACCAAAGTACAATGGAGTGAGGAGAGAAGCAGTACTGTAGCAATGCAGCAGACACACAAGGCCAGTAACCCAAGTTCAATCCTGTATGGAGATAGTGCATTCTCCCATGTACTTCGAAATCCTTCCACAACCCAGAAACTTTATTTTTATTTATTGAGAGATACAGCACGGTAATACGACCTTCCTGTCTATGACCCCCATCTGACCAAATAACCTGCTTTGGACTGTGGAAGGAATCTGGTGCACCCCAAGGAAACCAACACAGTCACGATGAGAACATACAGATCCCTCACTGACAGTGGCGGGAATTGAACTCTGGTTGCTAGCGCTCGAATAACGCCATGCTAACTGCTACGTCACTGTTCCGCCTCAAATGTGCAGCTGGGAATGTTAATTGGCCTGTGGTGTAGAGGATTGTGGGAAAATCAGGGGATGCTGTTGAATATATTTAAGCAGGTAAGTAAATGGGGGGAATGGAGCTGCACCGTGTTGGCAGCAGCCGGACAAGTTCGAAGTTTTATTATCAAAGTACATATATGTCACCATATACAACCCTGAGATTTATTTTCTTGTGTGCATACGCAATAATCCATAATAGAGCCAATGAATGATGGCACCAATGTGGGCTTTCATCCAGTGTGCAAAAGACAGCAAACTGTACAAAAACAAAAAGAAAGAAATAGTAATAATTAAACAAGTAATGATATCCAGAACTGAGTTGATTGCTGTCCTTCTATGTCAATAGGGAATGCACAAAAATCTCTATTTGTTGGCCATCGAGGCCTTCAGTCCACAGCTCAATGCTCCTGTGCTCCTGCACAAACATCTATGGAACAATTTCACTTCAAGACGAAATGATGAAGCATCAATGTTAGGAGAAAGATGTGAAGATGCATTAAAAAGAAGAGGGAAAGTAGGTTGCCTGGATAAAAAGTGATGGCCGGGGACTCTTGTGGACCTGAGGCATTAAATGATCTATTTCTTCTGGTTGAATTCTATGTAAAACGTAAATTATTGCACAGCAGACAATTTAAATGACTATGCAGCAGCTTTAATCTGCTCCGCGATTCAGGTTGTATTCTTTCCTGTAAGACTTGCATCAGGCTGCACAGAAGAAATGATTTGTAAATGATAGTGGCATCGGCATATAGTAGAAGATAGACTAACTCCCATAATGATACTCCTGTGGAGCTGGTTGTGCGTAAGGTTTGAAAGTGCTTGGGCTTGAGTCCAAAATCCAGTCTCAAATATCCTTGAATAATAACTAGAGATTGACGAATACTGGCTAATTGTGTTACATGAGAAGATTAGCTTTTTTGTCAACTGTACATCAAAGTATACCGTGAAATGTGTCCTTTGCATCAACAATCTGCACAGCCCAGATACTGTATGTGTTGGGGTCCACCTGCAAATGCAAGCACCAGCACAGCATGCCCACAAGTTACTAAAAGTCTAACACGTACGTCTTTGGAATGTGGGAGGAAAGTGGAGCAAGCTGCAGGAAAAATACAATGTCATAGGAAGACGGGAATTGAACTCTGATCTTACAGCTAATGCTGTAAAGCATTACTGTAACCATCCGCCCTAATTCACACGCTGGATTATAGACTAGGGATTGATAGACATTGGATTACAGACCTAGTTTGATGGCCACTGAATGATTGACCGAAGATTGATTGTACACTCAAGATTGAAGCCTTCTGGATTGTGAACCATCAACTGATGGACACTAGCTCTTGGACCAAAGACCAGTGGAAACTGGATTATAAACTGAGAGGCAATATGGTTAAATCTCAAGGGATCACTAACTTCCCCATAACTTCCTCAATCACTTTCATGTCCAAAATTTCAAAAAGGTGGATTTTTTAAAGTGGAGAGTTTTTGAGCCATGTATGCTGCACATGTTGGTACTAAACACATATCATAGTACAATAGTCTGTTTTATTTTTTTTGTACATTATTATTGCAAATTATTGCAAACCAGTATATTAATTTGCAAATTATTATTAGTTAGTCTGCACGCTGCTAAGTGTGTTTTTAAGTGTTGTTGCTGCAATGAAAGTATTTCCCACTCAGGATTAATAAAGTATTTATTATTACTATTATTAGTAGTAGGAGACTAATTTTAGGGAATGTTGCTGAACCAGGGCTTGAAATGTCAGTGGGGGAGCATTTTGAAAATACAGTAGTGACCATAAGTTTGTAAGTTTCATCATCAAGGAAAAGCAAAAGGATTGACAGGAAAATAATATCCTGAACTGGGAGAAAGCTTCAATTCCATAAGGTAGAATGGGTAAACTCAGAACTGGCACTTTTAAGCGATTTAAAGAGATTTGGTGATTAGCTTCATTTGTCATATGTACATTGAAACATTGAAATATTCAGCGAAATGTGTCGGTTGAGTCAAATCAAATCAGCAAGTCTCATGCTGCAGGCACTCCCAAGTGTCACCACATTTCTGGTGCCAACACAGCAGGCCCTCAACTTGCTAACCCTAAATTTTGGAATGTGGGAGGAAGCTGGAGCACCCAGAGAAAAGGCACGCAGTCACGGGGAGGACAGAAAAGCACCTTACTGTGGCTGAAATTGAACCCCAATCGGTGATCACTGTCGCAGTCAAGTAATTGCACCAACCGCTGCGGTACCGTTCCGCTTTAGTAAGCCTCGTATGAGAAATAGAAATGGTTCAAATTTAAAACAATGAGAGGTCAGGACAAAAAATTTCCAATAGCAGTTCAAAGTAAAGACATCAACTCCAGGAATCTCAGGAGTCAGGGGAGGAAGGGGTTTGGATAGAGAAAAAAAGGAAGCACAAAGCTGGTATAGAGAACTGGAAAAATAAGTCTCGGAAGTATATGTGTTGGGGAGGGAGTGTTACTGAAAAAGGAAATTGGGACAAAGAGGAGGCAAAAAATAGAACTGGGGATGGATTAAAGGAAAACTCCAAAGCATTTTGTGTGTATATTAAGGGCAAGAGGGTATACAGAGAAAGTGGGCAAAGGGAATAACTGCATGGAATCAGAGAAGTAGGTGAAGTCTGCAATGAATACTTATCATCTTCCTTCACTATGGCGAAAGACATTGCATTTGGAGAATCCAGGAAGGGTGGTGGTGAAATTTGAGAACGCGTTATAAGAATGTTTAAAAAATAGGAGGTATTAGATGATGTAAAAGTTGGATAAGTTCCCAGGGCCTGATGAAATTGCTGAGGCTCGGACAGATTTTTAAGCCCTCGCTGACTACAGATGTGTCAGAAGACTGTAGGGCAGTGTATGTGAAACCTGTATTCCTACAGGGCAACGGTGATGAGCCAGGTAACTATAGTGTAGAGAGTATCAATGACAGGAAATCTCTTGGAAAAACTCTAAGGGATGGGATTAATTTAAATTTAGAAAGACAAAGGTTAATCAGAGGGTCAACATGGTTTTGTTAAGGACAGATCCTGCCCAGTCAATTTGACTGAATTTTTCAAAGAGCTAACAAAGTATGCTGCTGAGGCATGTCCTGATGAAGTTTCTTGGCTTGAAATGGTAACTTCTTATTCCTCTCCATAGATGCTGCCTGATCTGCTTAATTCTTACAGTATTTTGTGCATGTTACACTGAATTTCCAGCATCTGCAGAATCTTTTGTGTTTATACTTTGAACTTCTTTTTTCCCACCTTATTCTTGTATCCTCTTGCTATAGATCATGGTAATAATCACTGGTCATCTACGTTACCTGTGCCTCTCATAATATTGTCATGTGACCTCTTAGCTTCATTTGCTCCAGGGAGAATGAGCCCAGCTTATCCAGTCTCTCCTGACGATCAAACCCTTCCATCCTGGTAACATCCAGGTGAATCGTTCCTGCATCTTCTCCAGTTTAATCACGTCCTTCCTCCACTATAGCAAGCATGTGATTGCATTGTAGAGGACACAGAAGAGATTCACCGGGATATGCTGGGATGAAGCTTTCCATTTATGAGACACTGGATAGCTTGTGGTTGTTTTCCTTGGACCAGGGGAGGCTGAGGCATAGACATATTAAAACATAGACCACTGAACAGCACAGGAAAAGGCACATTAACCCACAATGTTGTATTGGACGAACTAAACGAATTGTTAAATACCTAACTAAACTAACCCCTTCTGTCTGCATAATAATCTGTACATTCAGGTGCCTCAAATGCCTGTGATGTGTAAAAATGTAATGAAGGGCATAAAGATTGCAGATGATGAGAAATGTTACCGTCTGGCAGAGGTTTGTGGAAATGGATAGGACATTTGGAGTATGGGACCATAGATATAGGAACAGAATTAGGCCATTGGGCCAACAGAGTCTGCTCCACCATTCAATCTTGGCTGACATTTTTGTCAAATTCGTTCTCCCACCTTCTCCCCATAACTATTGCCTGGCTCTGTGACTCTCCATGAGCAACATCTCTTCTGTCGGGTACGTTTTATACTTGGTACTCAATGCCATCTTACAGTTAAATACAACTAGCCACAGAGTCATAGAACAACAAGCCAAGTGCTTCCATCCACCAAGTCCATTATGACCAAGCACCCATTTTTGACTAAGTAACCCTTTTTTATTCTCCCCACATTCCCATCATCCCACCCTTTGCCTCCCATTCCTTCATTCTACCACTCATCAACACACTACTATGGTCGATTGCTCTATTAACTCGCACTGCTTCGGGATATAACATATAACCATATAACAATTACAGCACGGAAACAGGCCATCTCGGCCCTTCTAGTCTGTGCCAAACGCTTACTCTCAGCTAGTCCCACCGACCTGCACTCAGCCCATAACCCTCCCTTCCTTTCCTGTCCATATACCTATCCAATTTTGCTTTAAATGACAATACCAAACCTACCTCTACCACTTCTACTGGAAGCTCATTCCACACAGCTACCATTCCTTGAGCTACCACACAGCTACCTCATACCATTTCAAAAGAAATGGGGGGGATCTCATTGAAACCTATCAGCCATAATGGAATGGCAGAGCATACTCTGGGCTGAATGGCCTAATTCTGTTCCTTTGTCTTATGGTTTATTTGCAGCTCCAACAGTTATGATTTGATTCCCCTTCTCCTGTCTCATCACTCTCTCCCCCTCCCTATCATTCTGGGCATCGCCCCTCTCCACTCTCAGTCCTGATCCAGGGTTTCAGATCGACATATCATCAAAATCCCTTTGTTCCCACAGATGCTGCCCGTTCCTATGGGTTCCTCCAGCAGATAGTTTGTTGCTCCAGATTCCAGCATCGGCAGTCTTTTTTTTGTCTCGTTGGCTTTTGTTATTCATCGGTCTTCACATTCTTCATGTCAGAGGATCTCCTGATCTCCATCCTATCGTGGGCCTTTTTTATTGTCCCCTACCTTCCCCTCTTTTCTTTACTGCCTAAAACTTTCCCCGATCCTGACGAAACCTCAATGACCTGAAACAATAAACTTTTGTTTCTTTCCACTGATGATAGCTGAGCGGTTTGGGTGTTCTCTAATGCCAAATCTCAGTGTAAATGTAGCTCTGGTCTGTGGATCTGAAGCTAGAGACAGCAGCCTCAAACACTGACGTAATACTGATGCTAGACAGTGGGCATCAGCTACCACAGTACCAGGTAGTGAATTGGCAGCAAAAATTAAAGGTAAACCAACTGAGTCAAAGTTGGTAGAGGATCAAGGAGAGGAAATGATACAACCACTGGCTTCTTTATTAGGTACACCTGCTGATTAATACAAATATCTAATCAGCCAATCATATGGCAGCAACTGAATGCATAAAAGCATGCAGACATGGTCAAGAGGTTCATTTGTTGTGCTTGCCAAGCTTCAGAATGGGGATGAAATGTGATCTAAGTGACTTTGACCTTGGAATGATTGTTGGTGCCAGACGGGGTGGTTTGAGTATCTCGGAAACTGCTGATCTCCTGGGGTTTTCATGCACAACAGTGTCTAGAAATTGCAGAGAATGGTGTGAGAAACAAAAAAAAAATCCAGTGAGCGGCAGTTCTGTGGGCGAAAGTGCCAAGGCGTCGTCGTATTTGTTTTCCATAGATGCTGCCTGGCCTGCTGAGTTCCTCCAGCATTTTTGTGTGTGTGTTGCTTTGATTTCCAGCATCTGCAGATTCTCTGTTGTTAATGAGAGAGGTCAGAAGCAGATGGTGAGATTGGTTCAAGTTGACAGGAAGGAGACAGTAACTATGCATGCATTACAACCAGTGGTGTGCAGAAGAACATCTGAGTGCACAACACATTGAAGCGTATGGGCTATGCCAGCAAAATATCACACAAGGATTCACTGCTGCACCTGATAAAGTGGCCACTAAGTCTGTTTGCACTGGCGCGATCAGATTAGACGGCAGGCGTTTCAGAGAGTTCCAGAGCTCTCTGCCAAAGTACGCATCTCACACAGTGGGCAGTCTGCTGAGTGGAACCTCAGGAAGATGGGATAGCAACACACAGAAAATGCTGGAGCAACTCAGCAGGCCAGGCAGCATCTATGGAAAAAAGTGCAGTCGACATCTTGGGCCAAGACCCTTCAGCAGATGAAATCCTGCTTGGATTTCCAGCATCTGCAGATTTTCTCTTGTTTGAAGATGGGGTAGTGACTGTTTAATTTTCTCTCTACATCAAACATTGAAACAGAGAGACAAATTTACCGTTGGCTATGTTAAAGCTGGCAAATATTAACCAACTGTTTTCTCTCTTTCTCGCCAACCGCCCGCCCCCCTCCTCCACCCTTCTGCAGGCAGTCCATGAGTTCTGAGTTGCAGCTGCACAGCTTCAGGATGCCAAACATTGGGTTCCAGAACCTTCCGCTCAATATTTACATTGTGGTTTTCGGGACAGCAATCTTCGTCTTCATTCTCAGTTTATTGTTCTGCTGTTACTTAATCAGGTAAGTTGCGGCTTACCTAACAGCGAGAATTGACTCCCTGCAGGGCACTGATTGGGAGCTGGTCTGGCACGTCCCCTTTCACCATCACCGACTTTTGTGTACACATCATGGCTTGGTGTGTCAACTGCTCTGCCCGTGACCTCGAGAAACTACGGGGAGTGGTGGACACAGCTCAGTACATCAGGGAAGCCAGCCTACTCTCCATAGATACTGTGCAGATAGACTTCCTGCTGCCTCAGTAAAGCGGCCAATGTAATCAAATACCCCTCCCACTCCAGCTATTTTCTCCCCTTCCCCATCACATCTGGCAGAAGATGCAAAAGCCTGAAATTATGTTCCACTAGTCTCAAGGACAGTTTCTGCCCTGCTGTTATAAGACTGTCTTTTGGTTCCCTAGTACAATAAGACAGACTCTTGACCTCAGAATTCCCCCTCATTATGACTTTTCACCTTATTGTTTACTTGCACTGCATTTCCGTATAACCATATAACAATTACAGCATGGAAACAGGCCATCTCAGCCCTTCTAGTCCATGCTGAACGCTTACTCTCACCTAGTCCCACTGACCTGCACTCGGCCCATAACCCTCCATTCCTTTCCTGTCCATATACCTATCCAATTTTTTTTTCCGTCTGTAACTATAACATTCTGCATTCAGTTTTTGTTTTACCTCAATGTCGTGAATTGTGAATTGATCTGTATGAACCAAGCCAAAGTCTCCGGAATTTACAGAGAATGGTGAGTGGCAGTTGTGTGGACAAAAGCGCCTTGTTGGTGAGAGAGGTCAGAGGAGAATGCCCAGACTAGCTTAAGCTGACAGGAAGGCAACAGCAACTCATATAATCACACATTGCAACAGTGGTGTACAGAAGAGCATCTCTGAACACACAACATGTCAAACCTTGCATCACATAGGAGCAGAATTAGGCCCAATTGAGTCTGCTCCATCATTCCCTCATGGCTGATTTATTATCCATCTCAACCTCATTCTCTTGCCTTCTCCCTGTAACCCTTGAAGCCCTTACTAGTCAAGAAACTATCACCTTCCAGTTTCTATGATGTGCTGACCTGTGTCTCCAACCGTCTGCAATTTCTTGTGGTCTTGGGCAGAGCCAGTGGCTCAGACATCAGAATCAGAACCAGGTTAATTATCACAGGTATCTGTTGTTTTCTGGCAGCAGTGGATGGGCAAGAGCAGCTGGAGACTCCAAACGTGTACTCAGTTGCCACTTTAGGTATGGGGCTACCTCATAAAGTGACCACTGAGTGTACATATTCCCTTTACTGGGGTTAAAGTTATCGAAGTGTTAAGGTAAAGGAGTTTTCTGTGAATGGTATTACTTTATTTGAGTAAATTTGTATACATAATTATATTGCAAAACCAAAGTGACTCTGTCTAACTCTACACAAAGAATCTGCCCTTTGAGCATTAGGGGGTGAACTGGATGCTCAGTGTGATCGGAATCAGAATCAGGTTTATCATCACTGTCTTGTACAACTCCCTCTTTTCAATTTGACAAGTAATTTAATGGAACACATGGGAGAAAATCAGATGGGTAAGAATTGTGCAGAGCGTCCTGCTGTTAGCCTCAAGTCGATTTGCAGAGTCAGCCCTTGATCTGTCCTGAAGTTGTAGAACTTGACTGCTGTGACTCTAGTAACATTGGCCAAACTCACATTTGACTGGCCCAGCTGCACTGAGAAGGTTCCGGGACAACCGTTTGCATCATTGTTTCACAACACTCCCATGGTGTGAGACTGTTGTCTCATTGGAACTGAAGATACCCACCCTCTCCCTCCAAAAACGCATTACACCACAAGGAACAGGAGCAGAATTAGGTCCGTTGAGTCTGCGCCATCATTCCGTCGTGGCTGATTTATTATACCATTCTCCTGCCTTCTCCCCCATAACCTTATTAATCAAGAAGCTATAAACCTTCAGTTTCTGAGATGTTCTGAGCTGTGTTCACAACTCTGTAGTTTCTTGTGGTCTTGGGCAGAGCCATTGGCTCAAAAATCAGAATCAGAACCAGGTTTATTGTCATTGATAGATGTTTCATAGTAGCAGTACCAATGTAAAAATTACTCAAAGTTACAAAATATATATATATATATAGTGCAGAAGTTGAATGATGTGGTTGTGTTCATGGACCATTCAGAAATGTGATGATGAAAGGGAAGGATCTAAAACATTCAGTGTCAGTCCTCAGGCTGACGTGCTAACTGCTCAATATTCAAATAGTCAACTATTTGCTACAACTTTTGGATATTTTCAGACCAATCTTGGGCTAAGCAGTTGCCAAACCAAGCTTTTGACCAAAAGTGCTTTCTATGGTGAGGATGTAATGAGAGTTGGAGAAGATAGTAGCGTTATTTTTGGATGTCCAGAAATCCAGAAGAATAAAAGTGCCAGATAAAAAGTTAATGCGTAAGAGTGCCGGATATTATATTGGAGGGAATTAATTTGCTGAAAGAAAAGAAAGAACTGGGACAAATGGATCCAATATGGATGACCATTCAGTGACTGGTAGATGTCACAGGGATCAATGGTGGGACATTGGCTATTTACAATCAGTAACTTATGACTAGGTTAAAGGAAGTCTATGTGAGGTTTCAGATTCCTGCTCATGAACACATTGCAGGTGTTTGATTTGTTGTCGTATGAACAGAGTTCTGATACACAAGAAGAAAGTTGTTCGCCTTGTGCTGTAGAGAAATATCGTCCTTGTCCATCATTTTAATGGACTTCTTGAATGTTTGGATAAACCTTTCAGCTAACCCATTCATTGCTGGGTGGTGAGGAGCTGACTTGAAATATCTAATACCATTTTCCTTCGTGAACAGTCAGAATTTTTCTGACGTGTATTGTGGTCCGTTGTCACTCACAACTTGTACTGGTAAGCTGTTTCTGGCAAAGTTAAGTCCTCAGGGTGGTGACAATCTTTGCTGAGGTGGTTGACTTCATTGGTATGACCTCATTGGTATGACCTCATTGGTATGACCTCAGGCCACTTCGAATGAGCATCCACTGCAATCAGAAACATGGAGTCCATGAATGGCCCAGCGAAGTCTCTTTGCCACGGTGATGATGGCTGGTCCCATTGGGTGTAACGGTGCCTGTGGGGGAGCATTAGTCAGACTCTGTGTTGTCTGATTTTGTTTAACAGTTGGTAACTTCATGTATTTGCTGAGTTTTGAGCTTGAGACTTTTTACTCGGTTGTGCTTTTAGTCTTCCTTGCACATTCTTTCTATGTGACCTTGTCTGTGGCACTTCCTACCGACTTTTTTTTTGAACCAACAGTCATTTGCATCATGGGAGGATTTGCTACATTGATAACATTTTTGGCTTTTTACACCATTCAGGGACATTTTGGGCAGGTCACATTCTAACCTCTCTTTCTACAGTTCTGCTACATCCTTTGCTGCAGTCTCAAATGATATTGCAATGGTCAATACCCATTCTGATCACTTTCGGACAGTGGCACCATTTGAGTGCTCTGACTCTGCATGCCACATACAGGTCTATCCCTCGGTGCATCAGAAAAAATCCAGCTCTAAGGCCATAGCACTGGGGAAGTTTGCACAGGTAGGCAATGTATTCAGGAAGGCTTCCATCTGTTGACTGGTTCTTTTGTAAAATCTAAATCTCTCAAGCTATTGCCAGTGGTTTAGGGCTGAAATGATTTTGTAAAATTGTAACAATTTTGTCTAACGTCCCAATTGCTGGCTTTGCAGTGTTAAGTTGTGTAAGAAACTGTGTGACCTTGGGCTCATTAAGCTTTCTCTTGCTCATTCATGTTGTTTGTGTTGCAATACAGTTGAACCCTCTCAACATACGGCTCCCAGTCTTCATTAGCGCTATCAAGTACATCAAATTTCCCAAGTGAAGCCACAGCCATGCTATTTTCCCTTTAAATTCAGTGCGTCTTTCACTGTTACTTACAGGTCCTTCAGCGTTCTGTTGCTGTCTAGCTCTCACTGTTTTGTCTCGTAACTGTCGGTGCAGTTCGTGATATTTCCAAACATTCAGCTTCATACTCATCACCAACTTGTTGTGTCTGTGCATAACTACATATCAGTTAAATAAAAGCATGCACGCAAGAGATGGTTTATAACCATAAAACCATATAACAATTACAGCACGGAAACAGGCCATCTTGGCCCTTCTAGTCTGTGCCGAACACTTACTCTCACCTAGTCCCACTGGCCCGCACTCAGCCCATAACCCTCCATTCCTTTCCTGTCCACATACCTATCCAATTTTGCTTTAAATGACAATACCAAACCTACCTCTACCACTTCTACTGGAAGCTCATTCCACACAGCTACCATTCTTTGAGTAAAGAAATTCCCCCTCATGTTACCCCTAAACTTTTGCCCCTAACTCTCAACTCATGTCCTCTTGTTTGAATCTCCCCTACTCTCAATGGAAAAAGCCTATCCACGTCAACTCTATCTATCCCCCTCATAATTTTAAATACCTCTATCAAGTCCCCCCGCCAACCTTCTACGCTCCAAAGAATAAAGACCTAACTTGTTCAACCTTTCCCTGTAATTAAGGTGCTGAAACCCAGGTAACATTCTAGTAAATCTTCTCTGTACTCTCTCTATTTTGTTGACATCTTTCCTATAATTCGATGACCAGAACTGTACACAATACTCCAAATTTGGCCTTACCAATGCCTTGTACAATTTTAACATTACATCCCAACTCCTATACTCAATGCTCTGATTTATATAGGCCAACATACCAAAAGCTTTCTTCACCACCCTATCCACATGAGATTCCACCTTCAGGGAACTATGCGCCATTATTCCTAGATCATTCTGTTCTACTGCATTCTTCAATGCCCTACCATTTACCATGTATGTCCTATTTGGATTATTCCTCCCAAAATGTAGCACCTCACACTTATCAGCATTAAACTCCATCTGCCATCATTCAGCTGACTCTTCTAACTGGCCTAAATATCTCTGCAAGCTTTGAAAACCAACTTCATTATCCACAACGCCACCCATCTTAGTATCATCTGCATACTTATTAATCCAATTTACCACCCCATCATCCAGATCATTAATGTATATGACAAACAACATTGGACCCAGTACAGATCCCTGAGGCACACCACTAGTCACCGGCCTCCAACCTGACAAACAGTTATCCACCACTACTCTCTGGCATCTCCCATCCAGCCACTGTTGAAACCATTTTACTACTTCAATATTAATACCTAACAATTGAACCTTCCTAACTAACCTTCCGTGAGGAACCTTGTCAAAGGCCTTACTGAAGTCCATAACTGGTGTATTCACATTGCAGCGAGAGAGGGAGCAATACGCATATGTAAACAACAGTGCACGTGCAGGCAACAGATCAATACATAGTGCTAAGGAGGGGAGGGGTGGTCTTTGCCCTAAAGGAAATCGATCCATACATTACAACAAATACAAAGTTTTGAAAGACATTTGGGCAACCGCACGGGTAGGAGAGATTTTGAGTGATATGGACCAAAATCAGGCATATGGGATCAGTTCCGATAGACACCATGTTTAACTTGGAGAAGTTAAGGCAAAGAGCCCGATCCCATGCTCTGTAACTCTAGAATGTCTGAATCTGGAAGCACTAACCCTGCCAGATATTAGTCTGATTACATCATCCCGGATAGGTACATGGAGCTTAGAAAAATTGGGGGCTATGGGTAACCCTAGGTAATTTCTAAAGTAAGTACATGTTCGGCACAACATTGTGGGCCAAAGGGCCTGTATTGTGCTGTAGGTTTTCTGTGTTTCTATTATGGGGACATGATGGGTATGGTGTGCTAGCTGGATGTGACATTGAGCTAAATGTACCTGGGGCCACGATGGGCACTACACACGAGCTATGGATGATGCCAGTGTAGATATAATACCAGGGTAAGCACAGAACATTGTCTACAATCAGACACTCGTGAATGGGACCCTGATGGGTGTGAGGCACTGGCTATAATAGGTTAGTGTCCATGTAGTATGAGACTACAAGAGGCACATAACGCCAGATATTGGTGTCAATACAGTAACAAATCATGAGAGGTGGGCATCACTGGCCATACTTGAATGCTAGTTTAAATGCAGTGCAGGGTCACGCTGAGTGAGGAGACATTGTCTCAGCTGTAACTCTCCTGATTCTGTGTCAGATTATGGGCTCAGCCCCTCTGCGGAAGCTTCAACACACTATGGCTATGCAGTGAGTGGGGAGAGCCGCACTGTCAGACGTGCTAGCTGACAAGATCTGGCCAGAGTCTGTACCGAAATATCTATGGTACTAGAGCAGGGAACTGCATCTCAATGTCCACATAAGCTTTTCCTGATTTTTTGAAATTAATTTGCCTAGATTATCTAATTATTTATTTCACTAACACAAGAGATTCTGCAAGTACTGGAAATCCAAAGCAACATGCACAGAATGTGGGAGGAGCTCCACAGGTCAGGCGCCATCTATGGGGAGGAATAAATGACGGATGCTTCGGGTGAGACCCTTCGTCAGGACAATAGCTGTTCCCTGACCTGCTGGGTTCCTCCAGCATTTTGCGTGTGTTACTGTTTACTTCAGTGTTGTTTTTGGCTTCAGTAATGTTGGGAGTTTCATTTCACAAAGCATGAATGCACTAAGTAAGAAGTAAGTTGGCTACAAAAAACATCCTTTGGGACTTAGCAAAGTCATTCAATGCCTATCCTGAACAGTGAATGTCAAAAAAACTCTTCTGTGTGGCCTCAGTAACATCATGGGTGTATTGCCACATCATCAATATAGTCAATAATCAGAATAGAAGATCAAAGTTCAAAGTAACTTTATTACCAAAGAGCATATATGTCATCATATACTACCCTGAGATACATTTTCTTGCAGGCATTTGCCCTCTCATCTCCATCTGAAATTCTACCAACAATGGTTGTATCATCAGCAAATTTATCGATAGAATTTAAACTATGTCTAGCCACACAATCAGCACCTAAGTTACAAAGAAAGGTTGAACAAGTTAGGTCTTTATTCTTTGGAGTGTAGAAGGTTGAGGGGGGACTTGATAGAGGTATTTAAAATTATGAGGATTTTGAGATAGAGTTGATGTGGATAGGCTTTTTCCATTGAGAGTAGGGGAGATTCAAACAAGAGGACCTGAGTTGAGAGTTAGGGGGCAAAAGTTTAAGGGTAACACGAGAGGGAACTTCTTTACTCAGAGAGTGGTAGCTGTGTGGAATGAGCTTCTAGTAGAAGTGGTAGAGGCAGGTTCGATATTGTCATTTAAAGTAAAATTGCATAGGTATATGGACAGGAAAGGAATGGAGGGTTATGGGCTGAGTGCAGGTCGGTGGGACTAGGTGAGAGTAAGCGTTCGGCATGGACTAGAAGGGCCGAGATGGCCTGTTTCCAGGCTGTAATTGTTATATGGTTATATATGTTTATATGGTATAGAGAGAGTAGATCAGTGGACTAAGCACACACCCCTGAGGTACACCAGTGTTGATCGTCAGCGAGGAGGATATGTTATCACCAATCCACACAGATTGTAGTCTTCTGGTTTGGAAGTCAAGGATCCAGTTGCAGAGGGAGGTACAGAGGCCCAGGTTCTGTAGCTTCTCAATCAGGATTGTGGAAATGATGGTGTTCAATGCTGAGCTATAGTCAATCAACTGCATTCCTGACATAGGTGTTTGTGTTGTCCAGGGTACTTTGAGTCTTTTTGAGTCAGTGACTGAGAAACACTTGATAGTTTGTCATTGCCAGTCAAATTTGCACACACCATGCCCCGTCATCACCCCACCCTGCATGCACTGGTTGCTTCACTTGTTGCTCACTGATTAACATCAGTAGCTGTGGGGTGTTTTATCAAGGATTATGTAACACTCCCCCCTGTGTCCAGCCACGTTAAACAATGCTGCCATGGTTAGAGCCTTGTAATTATTAGCCCAGTTTTCAGGAACTGCTGTTACCCCTCAGCCACCATGCTTTTGAACCAGAGGGTGGCACGGTAGCATAGTGGTTAGCTCAGAGGCCTGAGTCCAGTTCCTGGTAATCTGAAAGGAGTTTGTAAGTTTTCCTCGTGACCGCGTGAGTTTCCTCCGGGTGCTCCAGTTTCCTCCAATATTCCAAAGTTGGTAGGTTAAGTGGACATTGCAAATTGTTCCATAGTTAGGCTCGGTTAAATCAGGGATTACTGGGCAGCGCAGCTCCAAGGGTCAGAGGGGCCTAATCTCCACTGTATCTCAGTAAATATCCAACTGATCTCATCTTCACTTACCCCAACACAGAGCTGTTCTACAATATACTCACCTTCAAGGACTCTTCGTCTCATGGTCTCAATACTTACTGCTTTCTTATTTAGTTTTTTTCTTATTGTATTTGGACAGTCTGTTGTCTTCTGCACCGTGGTCGTCCATCCGATTTGTGGTTTTTCATTGATTCTTTTGAGTTTCTTTGTAGCCCTCAAGAAAATGAATCTCAGGATAGTATGTACTTTGATAATAAATTTACTCTGAACTTTGAGGGTGGGGTGGTCATGCAACGTCAGTGGAAAGGAGAACAGGACTGTGTGGTGGACCAGCAATTCTTGAGTGTCTATAAGCATGGCTGTTGTACAGTTTCAGTGACCCAGGCTCAATCCTGATGTCCTGTGCTGTCTGGTGAAGCTTGCTCGGTCTCACACTTCTCAAAGCTGGATAAATTGGAAAATTTATTGCAATGGCTTTATTATTGTCACATTTACAGTGAAAAGCTTATCTTGCATACTGTTCATACTGATCAAATAATTGCACAATGCATTGGACTGGAACAATAACAACGCAGAATAGAGTGTAAGAGCTGCCTGGAAAGAGCAGTGCGGGTGGACAATAAAGTTAATTGGACACATGGGAACATAAGGAGGAGCTTCTGCACTCAGAGTGTGGAACAGCTTCCAGCAGAAATGGTAGATTCAGATTTGATTTCAATACTTAAGAGAAATTTGGACAGATACCTGGATGGGAGGGACATGGAGGGTTATGGTCCCCATGCAGGCCAATGGGACAAGGCGCTTAATAGATCAGCACTGACCAGATGGCCCGAAGAACCTGTTTCTGTGCTAAGGGCATTATGACTCCAATGCTGGAAATCCATGTGTCCCAAGATCATAAAACCCTTCAAGGTACAGAACACCTAGTATATTTCTAGATGGTGGATATTACTGTGCTCGCCTACACTGGAGAAATGCTGTGGAAAAGGAGGTTTCCTACTAACCCTGAGATCAAACATTCACTAGCCACCTGCATTGGGTTTGATAGCTTACCCTCGTCACTGCCACCTCCCTGATAGTCTTTCTCACCCTGGAGGCAAACAGAAGTATGGCCATTGACAGAGGGAAAATCAGCTTGTTAATGAACAAGTATAAAACTGAGCCATTCTCAGACTCTCTGGTGCCCATCCAGGCTCTAAGGCTGAAGGTACTATGTATAGAGGTGTACGATCTGCTCCAGAATGATTCTAAGGACAGAGGGTTTGAATCCTAGACCTGCATCCCATCTGATTTGTTAGGTCTGTTATTCTGTACACTACTGCATCCCTAATATCCTACAACAAATCCCCGGTGGGATGAAAATAGTTTGCCACAATGTTGCACCGATCTTTTAACCTACTCTAAAATCAATCTAACCCTTTCCTCACTCATAGTCCTCCATTTTTATGCATGTGCCAGTCTAAGAGTCTTTTAAATGTCCCAACTGTATCTGCTTCTACCGTTGCCCCTAGCAGGGGTGTCCCTGTAGTTACCACCCTCTGTGCAAAGAAAAACCCAACTGTGGCATCCCCCTTATATTTCCCTCCAATCACCTTAAGACTAATCTGGTGAGGGAATCCTCTAGCGAGTGTTGGATTTCTGTCCTCAGGGATGGATTCCACTTCTTTAGGGGTCCAAGTCTTATCTCTGATACGTCATCATCGTGTGATCTCTGCTGATGAAGCCCACACCACTGTTCCGAAGTAGCTGTGATGATGTTCCCACGGTACTGTTAGGTGAGATTACGACCCAGTCACAATTTGCAGAGGTACTAATGGCACTCAGTATAGGAGACTTGGAGTGCTGGACTTGCGGGAGCTTGCGGGTGATGTACAGTACTGTGCAAAAGTCTTAGGCGCAGATGTATTTGTCAACATGGAGTGGAAAGCAAGTTTGAAAATCTGGCAGGAGCAAGGATGTTGGGAATGGTGAGGGGGTAGCGCCCGCAGGTGGGGTGTGGGACAGGTGTCAGAGAAGAGTGTAGCGGCCAGGGGTGGTGCGGGTGTAGACGCATCCAGCCCTGAGTCACCAGGCAAGGCCATTTGATTCCAAACAATTGGTTTATTGTCCATTACAGAATGTCTCCCAGGTGCTTCTGGCAGCCTCCCCTCTCCCCTCCTCTTTTCCTAACCATGATTGCCCTCTCCCTGTCCCTTTCCCACTCTCAGTCCACAATAGAAACTCATATCAGAATCGGGTTTATCATCACTCACATATCTCATGAAATTTGTATTTCAGCAGTACAGTTCAAGAAGAATTACTGCAGTACTGTGCAAAAGTCTAATGCACCCTGGTTATATGCACCTAAGTCTTTCACAGTACTGTATGTTGTACAGACTTTGTCCATTTCTGCATCAAAGAGCTTGCTTTAAGAAATGTTCCCATGGCTTCTGCAAGCCTGATAGTATGTACAGCTGATGTACTTTCACGCAGGCAAGGACTTTGGAAGGCATCAAAATCAAGCATTACATTGCCAAGCCAATGTGGCAACCATGTACCTGCCTTGCAACTTAAATATATTTTAATGGTCATGACCTCAAGCTTGAGAGAGATGTTCAGAAGGCCCAGCGTGGAAGCTAAATCAGAACAGGATTAACTGAGCCCGTACACATGCTCTGTGGGGTGTGGGGTGTGGGATAAGTAGCAGGTCTGAGCTTGGCCCTCAACCAGCATCCCATTCTGCCTCAGGCCTCCAGTCAGCGGCAGCAACTGCTGATTTCTAGCTGGTCACCTGACATTGTGTGTGTGTGTGTGTGTGTGTGTGTGTGTGTGTGTGTGTGTGTGTGTGTGTGTGTGTGTGTGTGTGTGTGTGTGTGTGTGTGTGTGTGTGTGTGTGTGTGTGTGTGTGTGTGTGTGTCTGTCTGTCCACGGATGCTTTTTTCCTGTAGCTGCTATTGAATAATTATGCTGTACTCTTACAGAAAAGTAATGTGTCTGTTGTAGAAACTACCATCCTCAATCTTCTTGTCTTCCTCTGCATAGGTTACGGCATCAAGCACACAAGGAGCTATACGCCTATAAGCAGGTAAGATCCAGAGCTACATTAAAACAATCAGATAAGCCTGAAACATGAATTGTTCATCTCCCTCCATAGACGCTGCCCTACCTGCTGAGTTATTCCAGCACTTTGTGTGTTACTCTGCATTAAAATGGAACTCTTGTGTGTGATTGTTCCATCCTTCCCACAGTTACAGGACTAGGTAAAGAATCGCAGGCCAGCTGAGGAACTGCAATGTATGCACTGTGTAAAATTCTTTATGTTTTGTCCCACCACACAATCTGCATGTGAAGGGAAAATTGGAAATGTGCCTTGGGAGGTGCTTTGATCGCCAGTGGAGCTCTTCTAAAGTGTAGTCCCTGTACAATGTAGGATGATTGAATTTCACCAGTGCCAACATCTTGATTTTACATGTTGTCTAATGGGGATGGGGGGTGAGGGGGTGGGGTGGATCTCCAGTCCACGTTTATTAACTAGCAAGCCGAGAACCCAGAAAAGATGCCTGGAGAACCCCAGTTCTCACATTCCATACTGAGTACTTCCAGCATTTTGTTTGTGTTACTCTGGATTTCCAGCATTTGCAGAACCTCTCATGTTCACATTCCACCACGGCCTTTCTTTGAGCTTCGTATTCAGGGAGGGCTTCTGTCTCATGCATCGCAAGCGCTGACTGATTGCCCAGTAACCCCGATGTTTGGGTTGAGGCTGCATATCAGGCGAGCCTTGCAGCATCTGGAGCCAATAGCCTCGACTGCCTTCATCTTGTAGCTGCTCACACCCTCCTCTAGTCTCAGACTGAATCGACTTTATCGTTATGCAAACATATACTCCAGAATTTGGCGTATACCGCCAAACAAACCATTGTTCCTCCGGAGTAAGGTGCACAGCACAGTACATATAACTAACACACAACACAGTAAGTAATAGCACCACAAATAACTTAACAGTTAATAAGGTGCATTTACCAGATCAGTTTAAAAACTATGCAGTAAAACGCAACTGGCCCTTCATACGTAATGAGATGGTGGCAGGGAGTTCAGTAGTCTCTTGGCCTGGGGGAGGAAGCTATTTCCCAACCTATAGGTCATTGTCCTAATGCCTCTTGCCTGATGGTAGAGGGAATCAGCAGTCTGACCCAGCAGGTGACCTTGTGTTAGCAAAGCAATGGTATAAGTTTGTAAGACGGAAATATTGGTGCATGTATTCTGTCTGGGTGGCCTCTACCCTGATGGCATGAATATCAATTTTTCCTTCGGGAAGGTAAAATAAAAAACCCTCCCCCTTCTATTCCCCATTCTGGCCTCTTAACTCTTCTCACTCAAAGGGTAAAAAGACCCTGATGGAAGCTCTAGAGAGACCCCCAAACAGTAGTAAGGATGTGGCCTACAAATCACAACGGGAGATAGGGCAATGTTACAACCATTATGGGGGACTTCGAAATGCAGGTATATTGGGAAAATCAAGTTGGCATTGGATTTCAGGAGGGGGAGTTTCTAGAGTGCCTATGAAATGGCTTTTTGGAACAGCTCATTATTAAGCCCACAAGTGGATTAGCTTTTCTGGATTGCATGTTCTGCAATGAATCACAATTGATTAGAGAATGTAAGGTCAAAGAACCCTTTGGGGTAAGTGATCATAATGTGGTCAAATTCACCCTGAAACTTGAGAAGGAGAAGCTAAAGTTAGATATATCATTATTACAGTGGGGTAAAGGGAATTACAGAGGCATGAGAGATGATTTGGCCAGAAAAGAACACTGGCAGGGATGAAAGCAGAGCAGGAATTACTGGAAGCAAGTCAGAAGGCACAGGATATATACAACCCAAAAAAGAAGTATTTTAAAAGAAAGATGACACAACCATGGCTAACAAGAGAAGTCAAGGCCAACATAAAAGCCAAAGAGAGTGCATATAATAGAGCAAAATTTAGTAGGAAGGAAACCAACAGAAGACAGCTAAAAAGTCAGTAAGAAGGTAAAGATAGAATACTAAAGTAAGCTAGCTAATAATATTAAAGAGGATACCAAAAGTTTCTTCAAATACATAAAGTGTAAAAGACAAGCGAGAGTGGATCAGACCACTGGCGAATGATGATGGAGAGGTAGTAATGGGGGACAAGGAAATGGCAGATTAACTGATTAAGTATTGTGCATCAGTCTTCACTGTGGAAGACACTAGCAGGATGGTGGAATTCCAGGTGTCAGGGGGCATGAAATGTGTGAAGTTACCATAACTAGAGAGAAGGTTGCCAAACTGAAAGGTCTGAAGGTAGATAAGTCACCTGGACTAGATGGTGCACACCCCAGAAATCTGGAAGAGGTGGCTGAAGAGATTCTGGAGGCATTAATAATGATCTTTCAAGAATCACTAGATTCTGGAATGGTTCCCAAAGACTGGAAAATTGCAAATGTCACTCCACGCTTCAAGAAGGGAGAGAGGCAGAGAAAAGAAACTATAGGCCAGTTACTCTGACTTCAATGGTTGGGAAGATGTTGGAGTCGATTATTAAGGATGAGGTCTCGTTGTTCTTGGATGCACCTGATAAAATAGGCCATTGTCATCATGGTTTCCTCAAGGAAAAATCTTGCATGACAGATCTGTTGAAATTCTTTGAAGGGACAACAAACAGGATAGACAAAGGAAAATCGGTTGATGTTGTGTATTTGAATTTTCAGAAGGCCTTTGACACTGTGCCACACATGAGGCTGCTTAACAAGTTAAGAGCCCATGGTATTGCAGGAAAGATTCTAGCATGGATAAAGCAGTGGCTGATTGGCAGGAGGCAAAGAGTGGGAATAAAGGGAGCCTTTTCTGGTTGGCTGGCAGTGATTAGTGGTGTTCCACAAGGATCTGTGTTGGGACCAATACTTTTTGCATTATATGTCAATGATTTGAAGTTTGGAATTGATGGCTTTTTTGAAAAGTTTGCAGATGATATGAGGTTAGGTGGAGGGGCAGGAAGTTTTGAGGAAGTAAAGAGGCTACAGATGGACTTGGGAGAATGGGCAAAGAAATGACAGATAGAATACAGTGTTGGGAAATGTATGGTCATGCACTTTGGTAGAAGAAGTGAAAGGGTTGACTATTTTCAAAATGGAAAGAAAATACAAAAAAAACTGAGGTCCAAGGGGACTTTGGAGTCCTTGTTCAGGACTCCCTCAAGGTTAATTTGCAGATTGAGTCTGTGGTGAGGAAGGCAAATGCAATGTTAGCATTCATTTCAAGAGGACTAGAATATAAAGCAAGGATGTAATCTTGAAACTTCATAAAGCACTGGTGTAGCCTCACTTGGAGTTTTGTTAGCAGGTTTGAGTCCGCTGTCTTCCCAACAGTCCGTGGGAAGGTCACAATTCTTCATGAGTTTTGAGTACATCCTTGAATCATAGAGTCCAGGTGAAGGAGCTAAAAATGTTGACGGTGTATTTCCATCCACAGATTCTGCCCGACCCGAGTTCATCCAGCACTTCCTTTTTGCTGTGCAGTGCCCATTTCACTGCACAGATGCTGCCTGACTCACAGAGTTCTTTCAGCAGCCCGAATGGTCCTCCTCTACCTACAGTGGTTTGTGTCTCTGAATCTTTGTGCGAATTTCCGCAGAGCTCAAAATAGTGTGTCTGTCTGATAGCAGACATGCAAATAACATGGCCTGCGCAACACAGATGACTGAGGGTAGAAAGTCGGTCCCTCGTGTTGTTCTTGTTGCTAATAATTAAGGCAGGAATGTTAAAATGATATTTTTGTCGATAAGTGTTACCTCAAGGAGAGGCTGATCAGTTCATGCTTCAGAGTCATGAAACCATCATCCTGGAGTAGATTCAGCACCTTAAATCAGAACAATCAGTATAAGATGCTCCTTCCATTCATTTCTGTATTGAGTATCTGAAATACTGCTTAAGCTGATAACAACTCTTGAATTTGACATTGATGTCCTTTTAATAGCCTTTAAAGATGAGCCATATGAGGACCACCAAAATCACAACAAAGCTGGCAAAGACACTTAATTCATCAGTCCTGACGAAGGGTCCCGGCCCAAAATGTCGACAACGCTTCTCCCTATAGATGCTGCCTGGCCTGCTGCGTTCCACCAGCATTTTGTGGGTGTTGTTTGAATTTGCAGCATCTGCAGATTTCCTCGTGTTTGCCTTTTAAAGACACTTCATTGCAGATTTTTGTTGAAGGAAGTGATGGGGTTTCAGAATGAGATTAAACAGAAAGAGTAGAAGTAATTAATGCAGCTATAGAGCTAAAAATATAACAACAGGTGTACCAGAATCACATACAAACTCCTAAGTCAACAGCAGGAATTGAACCCATACTGTAAAGCATTTGCTAACCACTACCCTACCGCAAATGTACATCATTCTACATTATTCAAGAAAGTAAGAATGCATACATATGAGGGAATGGATGTTCATTTGAGTGTCCTTGATAAAGAAATCAGGCAGCATTATAGCCTGCAATGTCCAACCTGAATCTCAAAAATACATAAACACAGGAGATTCTGTAGATGCTGGAAATCCAGAGTAAAACACAAAATTCTGAAGGAGCAAACATTGAAAGGCCTAGATAGAGTGGATGTGGAAAGGATGTTTCCTATAGTGACCAAGTCTGCGACCAGAGGGCAGAACCTCAGAACACAAGGGAGTTTCTTGAGATGAGGTGCAATTTCTTTAGTCAGAGGGTTGTGAATCTATGGAATTCATTGCCACAGCCAGCTGTGGAGGCCAAGGTCATTGGGAGGTTTAATTTAACGTTGAGGTTGATCAGTTCTTGATTAGTAAGGGTGTGAAAGGTTACGGGGAGAAGGCAGAAGAATGGGGTTGAGAGATATAGTAAGTCAGCCATGATGGAATGGCAGAGCAGAATCAATGGGCTGAATGCCTTGTCTTAGCAGGTCAGGCAGCATCTAGGGAGACGAATAAACGGTTGATGTTTTGGGACAAGACCCGTTCCTTAGGACTGGAATAAAGGGGGAAGCAGGCAGGACAAGTAAGTGGGGGAAAGGAGAGAGTACAAGCTGGCAGGTGGTAGGTGAAGTCAGGCAAGGAGGAGGTGGGTGGGGGAGGGGCAGTGACATGAGAAACTGGGAGGTGATAGGTGGAAAAGTTAAAGGGCTGAAGAAGAAGGAATCTGATAGGAGGAGAGTGAACCATGGAAGAAAGAGAAGGAGGAAGGGTACCAGAGGGAGGTGATAGGCAGGTGAGGAGAAGAGGTAGGGGTAAGCGTGGAGCCAGAATGTAGAATGGAAAAGGAGAAAAGGGAGAGGGAGAGAAATAATCGATTTTTGTCTCTTCAGGTTGGAAGTTACCCAGATGGAAAATGAGGTGTTGCTCCTCCAGCCTGAAAGTGACATCATTGTGGCAGTAGAAGAGGCCACAGACCAACATGTAGGAACGGGAATAGGGAGTGGACTTAAAATGGGCAAGAATACATCCTTATTAATCCAATTTTCCTACACTTGACCCTTAACCCTTAATTTTAACAATTCAAGGGCAGCACAGTGGGCCCACTGCCTCGCAGCTACTTTTGAGGAAAAAATACATTCACAAGCACTAAATAGGAAATATTCACAAGATCCAGGAGGGAAATAAGGGTGAAATCTCATTACTCAGTTTTTGATGGGAAAGTGGAACTCTTCTCGTTCAAAGGGATTGAAGCAAATGGCCTGGCATGGGAGAAACAGCAATGAGACAGTGGGAGTTACTGAGATAAGGCAAATGGAACAGGAAGTGAGATATGGGGAAAATAAACATCAGATGAGAGTGGTT
Organism: Hemitrygon akajei; assembly: GCF_048418815.1. Lineage (NCBI taxonomy): Eukaryota > Metazoa > Chordata > Chondrichthyes > Myliobatiformes > Dasyatidae > Hemitrygon > Hemitrygon akajei. The sequence continues at coordinate 26,716,754 of NC_133127.1, forward strand.
GAGCTCACAAAGATAGCAGCAATAAATAGTTAACAAGTGTTTGTTTATGTCTGAATCACTGCGATTTTTATTGGCTGATACTTTGTAAAGTCGGAAATGTTCTCAGAGTGACTGACTGCATTCTTTGTTTTGCAGGTCATACTGAAAGAGAAAGTAAAAGAACTCAACTTGCATGAGGTAAGGGGGAGTCCGACATTCCCTAGTTAATTCTCAGTCAGTGTCCCTCACCTAAGCCCTACTGGCCAAAGAGCGAACAGGTCTCCCCCTCTGATGACCACACTCCCCACCCCCGGCCTGGTCACCAAACAAGCATCAGACCCTGGGGAAAATTCAAATACAGGCCTGCCTGCTTTTGTATCAGGAAATGAAACAGGCAGCATGTGTGAAAAGAGAAACTGAGTTGACAGAGTTGAGTAGACAGCCAGTATCTTTGTCCTGGGGTCAAAGTGCATTTAAGGTGGGAAGAGGGGAGGGTTCAAAGAAGATGTTGGGGCAAGGTTTTTACACAGAGGGTGATGGGTGCCTGGAAAGCACTACTGGAGGCAGAGAGGATAGAGGCATTTAAAAGATACTTAGATAGGAAAATGAATATGCAATAAAATTCTTTAGACCTCTTGTAGCAGTTGCAAGATATCTTTAGGTCACCTGCTTTCGGGTACTTCCTCAGACTGACCTACCAGAAATGAAACTCGACCAGCCACTGTGTCTGCAAAATTGGCTCAAATGCTGGGTGACACAGATCTGAATGCTCCCAAAGCTTCTCATGGGAAAGTCAGGTACATAAGGCCATATGATATAGGAGCAGAATTAGGCCATTCAGCCTACAGAGTCTGCTCCACCATTCTATCATGGCTGATTTATTATCTCTGTTCCTCCTCTCTGTAACTTTGACAACGTTACTATCCTCCTCTGCTTTAAATCGACTCAATGACTTGGTCTCCACAACCATCAGTGGCAGTGACTCCCACAGATTTGCCACCCTCTGGCTAAAGAAATTCCCCCTCATCTCTGTTCTAGATTAATGTCCCTCTACTTTGAGGCTGTGCCTTCCGGTCCCAGCCTCACCCTCAATCGGAAACATCCTCTGCACGTCGCTTAATTATTTCAGTACAACATTGTCAGTCAATGTCATAGACATAGAGCACAAAAACACAGAAATAGGCCCTTTGGCCCATCTAGTCCATGAAAACCTACTTTTATGTCCAATCCCATTGACATGCACCTGGATTATTGCCCTCTATACCCTTCTCACCTATGTACCTATCCAAACTTCTCATAAATGTTTCAATTGAATCTGCATCCACCACTACCAGTGGCAGCTCATTCCACTCTCGCCATCTTCTGAGTGAAGAAGCCTCTCCTTAGGATTGTCTTAAATATTTCTCCTTTCATCTTACCCAGTTCTAGTCTCACCCAACCTGAGTAGAAAAGTCATTTGTGTATTTACTCTATTCCCTCAGAATTTGGTATAGCTCAATCAAACCCAACAAAGGGATTGTTTCTGTGCTGTATTGTTCTAAATTCTGTGACATTTCAGGTCGAGGAGATACTGGATCAGCTGACATCAGTTACTTCATGTTCAAAAGAGTGACTGTCCTCTCTGCTGGTGAGAATAGTACAGGCAGGATGTGGCTACTAGACTAGTCAGGCCTATTCCAGCATTTTAAGTTTGTATTTGTAGGAGAAACAAGTCTGCCGTGGACAGTAGACAGTTGTCAGAAGTATTTATCAGATAATTCACAGCCCATGGTCATTTTCACAAAGAGTTGCGAGAGCCAGAAGTATGAGTGAAACCTGACCGCATCAGGGTCAGAACAGCGTCTGTCAAGTTTTAGTTTGGACCATCCTTTGTTAATTTCACCTCAGGAACCTGGAAAATTTGAGGCTGGACCCCTAAGGAAAACCTGGGCAACCCTATGAACTCTGTTCTGGACTTTCCCAAATTTCACATTGTTGATAAATTTATATTTAAGGCACATAAATATAAACATGTACGGTGAATTTACTTTAGTGAACACCGTATCATTTCAAAATCTTTAATCCAGTCGGCACTCGTCCTTTGTTTAATATATATGTTTTGTTAAACAAAGAATAACTTAAACAAGGGTTGTTGTATTTTTTTGTGTGATTGTATGTTTCTTTGCCATATTAAATGTGCTATATGCACGTTGTGCTGTGAATGACTGTTGGTATTGTGTTTTTCCACTTGACCCCATAGGAATGCTGTTTTGTTGGCTGTATTCATGTACAGTTCAATGATAACTAAACTTAAACTTAAGTCATAATATGTGTTGTGAAACTTCTTTTAAGGAAGCAGTGCAGTGTAATACATTTTAAAAATTGCAGAAGTTACAAAAAAAAATAACAATAAATGAATAGTGACAAAATATTGAGGTAGTATTCATGGGTTCTTGACCATTCAAGATGGCGGAGGGAAAGAAGCGGTTCCTAAAATGTTGGGTGTGTGTCTTCAGGATTCTGTACCTCCTCCCTAATCATACTAATGCAAAAAGGGCGTATCCAGGGTGGCAAGGGTATTGAACGATGGATGCAGCCTTCCTGAGACATCGCCTTTTGAAGATGTCCTTGATGGTGGGGAGGCTCGTGCCTATGATGGAATTGGCTGAATTTACAACCTTCCACAGCTTTTTCTGATCCTGCGCATTGTTGCCTCCACACCAGACATTGATGCCACAAGTCAGAATGCTCTCCATGATATGCCTGTAGAAATTTGTTAAGAGTCTTGCTTGGAAAGATTTTCTGTGCCTCCTCTGTCACGTTATAGCTTGGCTCGAAATTAAAAGGACAGAGCTGTCCAGCAGAATACAAGGAAAGTTATTGGATATGAAAATGTTTGCTGAAAGTTCCACATTTTTCCCCATCTGAACTTCAGTGGAACCTCAGTGATGCCTTTTTTGGTGCTTAAACACTCTACAAATAAGAACATGGCACTGAAGATAGGCTGGTCCTTGTGTACAAGTGAGTTCTCGAGTGTTCCTACTGAGATTCCATCAGCCTGGTACTGAGTAGTGTGGTTAGTGTGCTTCTTGTTGGCTATTGCCAACCATGCCCCACCCCACCCCACCCAAATCAGTGACTTAGAATCTGACCTTAAAAATGTTCCCTGTACACCTTGTGCACAAGCACACATCACTGCAGGTTCTAAATTAATCATTCCTCTGTGGAGTGAAGATTAAAATGTGGCAAGCCCAGTTTGGATTCTGTCCACTGTTCACAGTGATGTAATACTTTCTAGTCTTAAAACATTAATGAACACTGATAAGTAATTCATTATTTCTGCACTATCTGTTGTGCAGTTATCTTGTACATAACGTGGTGATCTTTGATCTTTTTATTGTTTATGTACTAACAGACCTTTCCCGCCTTATAGTTTGGCTTGTATTTCTATTTTATATTTCCTCCTTTTCTCCTAAACATTATATTATTTTGCCATCGTCTCATGTAATTTGCATTACCCCTTTTCTTCAGATGGAATCTTTCATTAGTTAAAGCTGATAGAATGTATTTCTCCCAAATGTTCTGGGCTACTCATTTAATTACATTTTTCTGTGCTTTTCTCTCCATTCTGCCTCCATTCTCATATGTTCTTGTCACTTTTGCCCCTGAATTAGGCCACTCAGCCCATTGAGTCTGCTCTGCAATTTCATCATGGCTGACTTATTATCCCTCTCAACCCCATTCTCCTGTCTTGCGCCATAACCTTTAGCACCCTGACTAACAAAGAACTTATCAACCTCTGCTTTAAATATTCTCAATGACTTGGCCACCACAACCATCCATAGCAACAAATTCGACAGATTCACAATTCTCTGGCTGAAGAAACTCATTCTCATCTCTGTTCTAAATAGTCGTCCCTCTGCTCTGAGGCTGTGCCTTCTGGTCCTAGAGTCATTCACTAAATGAACCATCCTCTCCATATCCACTCTATCTAGTCTTTCAATATTCAATAGATTTCAATGACACTCCCCCCCAGTCTTCTAAATTCCAGTGACTGAAGGCTCAGAGCCATCAAATGCTCCTCATACAATGACTGAAACCATTCTCATGAACCTCCTCTGGACCCTCCACAATGCCAGCACATCTTTTCTTAGATAACAGGCCCAAAACTGCTCACAATATTCCAAGTGTGGTCTGAGCAATGCCTTATTAAGCCTCAGCATTACATCCTTGCTCTTGTATTCTAGTCCTCTCAAATTGAATGCTAACATTGCAATTGTTTTCCTGACCACAGACTCAATCTTCAAGTTAACCTTGAGGGAATTCTGCACAAGGACTCCCAAGTCCCTTTGCACCACTGATTTTTTGAATTTTCTCCCCATTTAGAAAATAATGTATGCCTTTATGCCTTCTACCAATTGAATGATCATACACTTCCCTACACTATATTCCATCTGCCACTTCTTTATCTATTCTCCCAAACTGTCCAAGTTCATCTGAAGACTCCCTGCTTCTTCAACATTATCTGCCCCCCCCCCCAACTATCTTTGTATTATCTGCAAACTTGGTCACTAAGCCATCGATTCTGACAGTCAAATCATTGCCATATAATGTGAAGAGAAGCGGTCCCAATCCACTGACTCTCCTTGGTCTATCCTGCCTGTTATTTCCTCAAAGAATTCCAACAAATCAAGTCTGCTCCGCCAATCATGCTGATCGTTTTTTTCTGTCTCCTCCTCAAACCCAGTTCCCGGACTTCTCCCCACAACCTTTGATGCCACATCCAATCAAGAACCTATCAATCTCTGCCTTAAATACACCCAATGACCTGGCCTCTACAGCTGCATGTGGGAACCAATTTCACAAACTCACCACCCTTTGGCTAAAAAAATGTCTCCGCATCTCTGTTTTGAAAGGGGACCCCTCTATCCTGAGGCTGTGGCTTCTTGTCCTAGACTCTCCCGCCATGGGAAGCATCCTTTCCACATCTACTCTGTCTAGGACTTTCAACATTTGAAAGGTTTCAATGAGATCCCCCTTCATCCTTCTGAATTCCAACGAGTACAGACCCAGAGCCATCAAACGTTTCTTGTATGATAACCCTTTAATTCCTGGAATCATCCTTGTGAACCTCCTCCACCACTTCTTTCTCCCCCATAACTACCTCTCCAGCATCACTTTCCTGCCTTCCAATATCTACTCTCGCCTCTCTTGTACTCTTTATGTATCTGAAAAAGTTTTTGGTATCCTCTTTAATATTATTGGCTAGCTTACCATTATATTTCATCTTTGCTCTCCTTATGGTTTTTTTAGTTGCCTTCTGTTGGTTTTTTTAAAGCTTATCAATCCTCTAACTTTTCACTAATTTATGTTACATTATCTGCCCTCTCTTTTGCTGTCTTTGACTTCCTTTGTCAGCCACAGTTGCTTCATACTCCCCTTAGAATACTTCATCTTTGGGATGTATCTATCCTTTGCCTTCCAAATTGCCCCCAGAAACTCCAGCCATTGCTGTTCACCTATCATCCCTAACTATTGTCTCCTTCCAATTATCTTGTGCCAGCTCCTCTCTCATGCCTCTAAAAAGCCATCTCCTAATCATTCTACAAATTCCCTTTTGGGATCCAGCACTAATCTGATTTTCCCAATCTACCTGCAAATTGAAATCTCCCATGACTATCATAACAATGCTCTTATTACACGCCTTTTCTATCTCCCAGTGTAACTTATATCCCACATCCTGGCTACTATTCAGAGGCCTGAATACAGCTTCCATCTGGGTCTTTTTACCCTTGCAGTTTCTTAACCCTAGCCACAACGATTCTACATCCACCCCTCTGCCTACCTGCCTGTCCTTTTGTTAACAAAAAGATGTTAACAATGTCTCAGCCACGTCTCATTGATGCCCACAACATCATACCTGCCAATCACTGACTGAACTACAAGATCATTTACCTTATTCTGTATACATTCAAATATAACACCGTAAGTCCTGTATTCATCACTCTTTCTGATTTTGCCCCCATGTTACACTTCACCTCATCCCACTGACAGTAATTTTGCCCTGTCATCTGCCCTTCCTCACAGTCTCCCTACACACAGCAACTGCCCCATCCTCAGCCCTATCACTCTTGTTCTCATCCCTTGCCAACTCCCCAACAGCTCCAGCAAACCTGCCCGCAAGGATATTGGTCCCTCTCGGGTTCTGATGTAAGCCATTCTTTTTTGTACAGATCATACCTTCCCCAAGAAATATCCTGATGATCCAGAGGTCTGGACCCTAGTACTTGGGAGGAAACATGTTATCTTGGCTTCTCTTGCAGCCATGGGATCTTCTGTCCATCTCTCCCTCCCTATCTATTGAGCCTCCTATCACTATCTCTCTGCTCGACTTTACCCTTCCCTGCTGAGCCTCAGAGCTGACACAGTGCCACCAGCCTGGCTGCTGCTGCTGAGCCCTCCCCAGTCATCCCCAGCATTTTTCAAAGAGGTATACTTGTTGCTGAGGGGAATGGCCACAGGGGGAGCTCTGCACTGACTGCTTACTCCCCTCACTTCTAGTGGTCACCCATCTACTCTCTGAAGCTTGCACTCTGGGTGTGACAACCTCAGGAAAAGACTCGCTATGAAGTTTTCACCCTTCCAGATGACCCTAAGAGTGTCCAGTTCCAGCTCCAGTTCCTTGACCTTGTCAGTCAGGAGCTGAAGTTGGGAGAACTTCCTGCAAATGTAGTCGTCAGCGAGACCATTTGGTACCCTGAAATCCCACATCTCATAGGAGGAACATTTCACTGCCTACACCTGCTAAGCCTCTAACTTCTCACACTTTATGTTCTAGCCTGTGCTTGTTCTCACCTAAGCCTGTTGAGCCAAAGCCTGACCACTCTAACACTGTCCACTCCAACGAAGGCCACTCTGCATTAACCTTGCTTCTTTTTATTGGCCCTTGCTAAGTAACCCTAGTTACTATTAACCCAAGCAATTCCTAGTTCTGCTATTAAATCCTGACAGGCCCCGTTTGCTTTGTAAAGCTGACATTTTTACTTAGATCACACGTTTTTGAACCTTACTGCTTCTAGATGTTTCTCCATAGAAGTAGATAGAATGGTAAAGGAAGAGTACAGTCCATTCAAATGCAAGAGGTTCTGCAGATGTTGAAAATCTTTAACAGCACACACAAAATAGTGGAGGAACTCAACAAGTCAGGCAGAGTCTATGGAGGGGAATAAGCAGTCAATATGTCAGGCCCAGACACTTTAATGAGGACTTCATCAGTATAGCATGCATGCCTTCATTGTTCCAGGAATTAAGTATAAGAATCAGGAAGTATAAAACTTTGGTTAGGCCGCTCTTTGCAGTTCTAGTCGCTCCATTACAGAAATGATGTGGAGGCTTTGGAAAGATTTCCCAGGCTGCTACCTGGATTAGATGGTACGAGTTATAAGGAGAGGTTAGACAAACTTGTATTGCTCTCTCAAGTGCATCAGAGGCCAAGGGGAGACGTGACAGAAATGATGAAATTATGAGAACAAAGTTCATGTAGACAGAATTGTTATCGAAGGGTTGGCATGTAAAGTACTAGAGGATATGTATTTAAGGTGAGAGGGGGAAGGTTTAAAGGAATTGTGCAGTGTATTTTTATATATAATGGAGTGATAGGTTCCTGGACTGGAGTAGTGGTGGAAGCAGAAACAATGACGATGCTTAAGAGGCTTTTAGAATGACTCATGAATGTACAGGGAATGAAGCGATATGGATTGTGTGCAGACCGAGGAGAGATTGGGGGCTAAAGGGGCTAGTCCTGTGTTGTTCTGTTCTGTGTTCTACATTTCCCTTTGAGTGCTCCATCTTGTTTCCCAGTGCTGGGGACACTTGTGCATCTTCTCTTGACAATGGAAGTTTTAACAAACCCTTTGACACCTTATTAAATCTCTCTTCTCGTTTTTGACTCCCTCTCCTGGCCAGTTGTTTTGGGAATGGTTGGGAATTTCCTAGCATTCTACTTCTCTGTTCCATCATATCGTGCAGATTTTCTGTCACAGTCCGCTGATCGCCATTGCACATTGACCAGCCTCTCTTCTGTTCTTGTTGAATGATGTATGTGTGAAATGTTCATTTACAGCCCATTGGAAATATTTGAACAGGGAACATTGAGCTAAGGTCCTGCTGTTTACGTGGCTGAACACTAGTGCGAGCAAACAATACTGAATTGTTTTGACTTTTCTCGGGTTTCTGTCTTGGTGTAATGTTACCATCGTGAAGCACAGATGAAAGAGTAACTAAAACACATGAAAGGAAGAAGTTTGAAAAAAGCACACGAGTCTCTTAGAGTTATACACCATAGAAACAGGCCATTCAGTCCGACTCACCCATGCTAACCAGCTGGTGCCATTTGCTGTTTTTTGGCCCATATCCTTTAAACCTTTTCTGTCCATTTACCTTTCTAAACAATTTTTTTTAATATTGTAATTGCCTTTATAGATTCCTCTAGATGGAATCTCATTCCACATACCCATCACTTTTAAATATTGTAATTGCCCCTGCCTTTGTAGATTCCACTAGACAGACTCTCACTCCACATACCCGTCACTTTTTGTGTGAAAGATTTCCCCTGAGGTCCATTTTAAAACGTCCTGGCTGTATCACAGCCTGGTATGGAAACACAAATTTCCTTGAATGGAAAATCCTACAAAAAGGAGTGGACACAGCCCAGTCCATCACAGGTAAAACCCTCCCCACCATGTGACACATCTAGAAGGAGCACTGTCACAGAAAAGCAGCATCCATCATCAGGGACTCCCACCACCAAGGCTATGCTCTCTTCTTGCTGCTGCCATCAGGAAGAAGGTACAGGCGTCTCAGGATTCACACCACCATGTTCAGGAACAGTTATCACCTCTTGAACATCAAGCTCTTGAATCAAAGGGGATAACTTGACTCAACTTCACTTGCCCCATCTTTGAGATGTTCCCACAACCTATGACTCATTTTCAAGAACTCATGGACCCTGTCATATTCTCAATATTTAGTGTTTATTTATTTTTTTCTTTCTGTATTTGCATAGTTTGTTGTGTTTGCACATTGGTTGTTTGTCTATCTTATTGGGTTGCCTTCCATTGATTCTATTATGGTTCCTGGACTTAATGAGTACACCTGCAAGAAAACAAATCTCGGGGTTTTCTATGGCACTTACTATACTTTGACAATAAATTAACTTTGAACTTTGAACTTTTGAACTGAGGTTTGGTGAAACTCGAACTAGAAATCATAAGTTAAAGGTGAAATGTGAAATTTTTAAGAGGAACTTCTTCACTCAGGGTGGTGAGAGTGTGGAATGAGCTACCAGTGGGAATGATTGATAGCTATTGCTTTAAAGTAATCACCTCACTTGCAATATCCTATGAAACATGCAACCTTAGACAGACAGACAGACATTAGAAAAGTAAGAAAACTAGTCGGAGCGGCTGTAACAGGCTACATGCGTGGCCGGCGCATACGCACAAAAGCATGCTATATAAGGACCTCTACAGTACATAAGCTCACAGTTCACTGACACATCTCCTCTTTTGTTTATCCGGAAACATGTCTTCCCCAAAGGATATAAGCATTAAGTCATGTCAAATGAGCCTTACTCATCATATAGATGAATCCACCCATTAGCTCCTCTGAGGGTGCTTGTGGCCCCTATTCGAATTCTCTTGTTCTTCTACAAGCTGCTGGATGTTAAAGGATTAATGTTAATTTCAGAAGCTTCCCCAGAATGTTAGAAGTAAGGGAACAAAATGAGGGATTGAAGTGAGATATTAATCTCAGTGTTACAAAGACAACATTAATTAATCTCTTGAGAAAGGTTGGCAGTGATGTTGAGAAGCAAGTCTGGTTCTCCTGCTCCAAAGTTTCAGCTTCTTGGCTGGTTGAAGAAAAACATGGAAAAGATGTCAAAGGAAGAATGGAAACCATTCTCCACCCAACATGTGCTGGAACCTTACGTGCTCCAAGTTCTAAACACAAGGGATTCTGCAGCTGATGGAAATCTTGAGCGACACCCAAAATGCTTGAGGAACCCAGCAGGTCAGGCAGCATCTGGTGAGGGGAGTAAACAGACAACATTTGGGCCAAGAACCTTCACGATGCTCTTGTCTACTCAAGCCTCTTCCCATCGCCCTTCTCCTGTATTACACTGGTAGGGGTCTGGAGAGTGAACAAGGATTCCTAGGGGTACAGATTCATTCTTCCCTGAAAGTGGTGACACAGGTAGACAGGGTAGTGAAGAAGGCATTTGGCATTGGTCAGGCCAGTGAGTTCAGAAATTGGTGTGTCATATTATAGATGTACAAATCCACTCTGGTCCATTCTTATGTTTGTTGGAGATAGCTCGTGCATCAAAAATAATGGTGTTACGCACACAATGCTGGGGGAACGCAGCAGGCCAGGCAGCGTCTATAGGAAGAGTACAATCAACGTTTCAGGTCAAGACCCTTCATCAGGACTAATGGAAAAAAGAGATAGTAAGAGATTTTGAAAGTGGGTGGGGGAGGAGGAGACCCAAAATGATAGGAGAAGACAGGAGGAGGAGGGAGGAAGCTAAGATCTGGGAAGTTGATTGGCAAAAAGGGATACAAGGCTGGAGAAGGGAGAATATCATAGGACAGAAGGCCTTGGAAGAAAGAAAGGGGGAAAGGAGCACCAGAGGAAGATGGAGAACAGGCAAGGAGTTATTGTGAGAGGGGAAGAGAGGGAGAAAAAAATAGGGATGGAGTAAGAAGGGGAGGAGGGGCATTAACAGAAATTAGAGAAATCAATCTTCATGCCATCAGGCTGGAGGCTACCCAGCCGGTATATAAGGTGTTGTTCCTCCAAACTGAGTGTGGCTTCATCTCGACAGTAGAGGAGGCCATGGATTGATATATCGGAAAGGGAATGGGATCTGGAATTAAAATGTGTGGCCACTGGGAGATCCTGCTTTCTCTGGCGGACAGAGCATAGGTGTTCAGCAAAACGGTCTCCCAGTCTACGTCGGGTCTCACCAATATATAAAAGGCCACATCGGGAGCACCGAATACAGTATATCACACCAGCAGTCTCACAGGTAAAGTGTTGCCTCACCTGGAAGGACTGTCTAGGGCCCTGAATGGTGGTGAGGGAGGAAGTATAAGGGCCGGTGTAGCACTTGTTCCACTTACAAGCATAAGTGTCAGGAGGGAGATCGGTGGGAAGGGATGGGGGGGACAAATGGACAAGGGAGTCGCGTAGGGAGCGATCCCTGCAGAAAGCAGAAAGTAGGGGGGAGAGAAAGATGTGCTTGGTAGTGGGATCCCGTTGGAGATGGCAGAAGTTACGGAGAATTATATGTTGGACCCGGAGGCTGGTGGGGTGGTAGGTGAGGACAAGGGGAACCCTATCCCAAGAGGGGTGGCGAGAGGATGGGGTGAGAGCAGATGTGCGTGAAATGGGAGAGATGCATTTGAGGGCAGAGTTGATGGTGGAGGAAGGGAAGCCCCTTTCTTTAAAAAGGAAGATATCTCCTTCATCCTGGAATGAAAAGCCTCATTCTGAGAGCATATTTGGCAGAGACGGAGGAATTGAGAAAAGGGAATGGCATTTTTACAAGTAACAGGGTGGGAAGAGGAATAGTCCAGGTAGCTGTGAGAGTCTGTGGGCTTATAGTAGACATCAGTAGATAAGCTGTCTCCAGAGACAGAGTCAGAGAGATCAAGAAAGGGGAGGAAGGTGTCAGAAATGGACCAGATAAATTTGATGGCAGGGTGGAAGTTGGAGGCAAAGTTAATGAAGTCAACGAGCTCAGCATGCGTGCAGGAGGCAGCACCAATGCAGTCATCGATGTAGCGAAGGAAAAGTGGGGGATGGATACCCATATAGACTTGGAACATGGACTGTTCCACAAAGCCGACAAAAAGGCAGGCATAACTGGGACCCATACAGGTGCCCATGGCTACACCTTTAGTTTGAAGGAAGTGGGAGGGGCCAAATGAGAAATTATTAAGAGTAAGAACTAATTCCGCTAGACGGATGAGAGTGGTGGTAGAGGGGAACTGGTTGGGTCTGGAATCCAAAAAGAAACAGAGAGCTTTGAGACCTCCCTAGTGGGGGATTGAAGTATATAGGGACTGGACATCCATGGTGAAAATAAGACGATGGGGGCCAGGGAACTTAAAATCTTTGAAAAAATCCAGAGCATGAGAAATGTCACGAACATAGGTGGGAAGAGATTGAACAAGGGGGGTTAAAACGGTGTCGAGGTATGCAGAGATGAGTTCGGTGGGGCAGGAGCAAGCTGAAACAATGGGTCTACCTTGACAGGCAGGTTTGTGGATCTTGGGTAGGAGGTAGAAACGGGAAGTGTGGGGTGTGGGAACTATGAAGTCAGTGACGGTGGATGGGAGATCTCCAGAGCTGATAAGGTTGGTGATGGTGTGGGAGACAATGGCCTGGTGCTCCTTAGTGGGGTCATGACAAAGGGGTAAATAAGAGGAGGTATCAGCGAGTTGTTGCTGAGCCTTGGCAAGATAGAGGTCAGTACACCAGACTACTAGAGTGCCCCCGTTATCAGTGGGTTTTATGGTAAGGTTAGGATTTGTGCCTGGTTTTCATTTCTAAGCCACAAATAACAGACTGGAAATGCATACCGAGCAATAAATGGGAACAAAAAAGAGCAGATAGTTGCAAGATGGTAATAAGACTAGATTGATGCATATCTTCTCTCTGCTATTATAATTACTGTACTTGACACTTTTCAGTGCCCCATATAATCATTTGATCTGTATGGGCTGTGTGCAAGACGTGCTTTTCACTGTATCTTAGTACATGTGACAATAATAAAACAATTTCAATTCCAATTCCATTGGTAAGGTTATATAGAATATTGTGTGCAGTCCATTTCATCAGGAAGGTCTATTTATTCCCCTTCATTGATATTCCCGTCCATTGATGCTCCCTGGTCTGCTGGGTTCCTCCAGCTCTTTGTGTGATCGTCCAAGTTCACCCTTTATCAACACACTGTAGGTCTCTGAGGAGATGTACGCCTTGTTTTTGAATTTGAACCCTGTTCAAAGGCACACAGAGCAGTGGATGTGATGCTGAAGGATAAATTGGAACTGTGGACCATTTTGTACACTGTGGCAGAATGATCATTGTTAATCTCCCATGGTGGGAAAGCAAGAGTTTATTAGTATCACCTAAAGGATCCACTGCTAAAAGTGCCAGGAATGTGCATAACTGTGGCTGTTCTCGAGGATTATTTACCTTTCCAAACACTGGCACAGATTCCAAAAGAGTGAGGTTCATGAGCCATTCCCTTCTGTAGTCTCTGTCAGTAAATACAGTTTACTTGTTTGCAGCTGAATCAGAGTTAGTTTTATTATCACTGACATACAGTAAGCCATGAAATTTATTGTTTTGTGGCACCAGTACAGAGCAATACATAAAAATATTACTATAAACGACAAATAAAAAATAAATAAATAGAATAGAACTTTATTGACATCGCTCAAGACAAGAAGATAATGGTGCCACTCCAGTCTGTGCAAAACAGATATTTACAATGCATGCGGTGGGACTTAATTTAAAAATAGTTCCCACATTCACATGCAGCAAGCGACTTCGATAGTGCAGAACACACAAAGGCCATTGGCAAGCCAGAATGTCCCATTATTCAACTGCACAACAACCCTCGGGAAAAAGTTGTTTTTCAATCTGTCTTGGCTACGACGTTTCTGTCTCTCCTACCAGATGGCAGGAGATTGAACAGGCAGTGTCCAGGAAGTGAGGGATCTTTAATGACGTTACGAGTGTGCAGTAGGCATCGGGAGTTGTAGATTGTCTCCAGGTCTGACAGTTGAGTCCCAAAGATGCGCTGAGCTGTACTAATCACCCGTTGGAGTGCTTTGAAATCTGTCTTGCTGCAGCTAGTGTGGCACACTGTCATTGCCTATGTCAGTGTGCTCTCTATTGCACATTGGTAAAAGTTGGCCAGCAATTTTTGAGGCAGGTTAGCTCTCCTTAAGTAGTATAGTCACTATAACGCTTTCCCTACCACTGAGGTTGTGTTGATGGACCAAGAGAGCTCCTTGGTGATGTTCATCCCCAAAAACTTGGAGCTGGAGACCCTTCCCACCACTTCACCATTTATCAGTAGTGGAGCTCATTAGGTCCTCTTGCTTTCCTGAAGTCAATTACCATAGTGCAAAAAGTGCATAAAGGGAGCAAAATAGTGAAGTAGAGTTCATGGGTCATGTTCCATTCGGAAATCTGATGGCAGAGGAGGTGAATGTGTGTGTTCAGGATCCTGCACCTACCCCCTGCTCCCTGATGGTAAGAATGAGAAGAGGCATGTCCTGATGGTGGGGGTGGGTCCTTCATGATATATGCTGTCTTCCTGAGACATCATCTTTTGAAGAAGTCCTTGGTGATGGAGATGCCAGAGCCCACAGTGGAGCTGGCTGTATTCATAATCCTCTGCAGTTTTTTCCCTGATCCTTTGAATTGGTGACTCCATACCTGACGGTCGTCATTTCTCATCCTTGCTGACGACTTCCAGAATTTCTGCTGTTATCTTCGATTCTTTGCAGTTATCCCAGCACACACACACACTCTCTCTCTCTCTCTCTCTCTCTCTCTCTCTCTCTCTCTTCTCTCTCTCTCTCTCTCTCTCTCTCTCCCTCTCTCTCCTCCCTCTCTCTCTCTCTCTCTCTCTCTCTCTCTCTCTCTCTCTCTCTCTCTCTCTCTCTCTCTCCCTCTCTCTCTCCCTCTCTCTCTCCCTCTCTCTCTCTCTCTCCCTCTCCCTCTCTCTCCCTCCTCTCTCACCATGGCTAGTAGTCCTCCCTCTTTGATCGCCTTGGAGCGGGCAGCATCGTCAGTCAAAACAGAGGCTCATCACTTACTGAGTGGACATTATAATTTTCCAAAAGCAAAATACTGCTGATGTTGTAAATTTGAAATTAAAACAAAAAGTAGTGCTGGAAATATGTGTCTGATTTTGGCTGAGCCCCGGCTGCTACCTGTAAAGCATTTCTACCATGAGTACTATATGCATTTATGCAAGGATGTCCTACAGCAACATTCAACAATAATTCTCTTGCCAGAAACACCTCCTCTCTATATGAAGTAATTACAAGACTGCAGACCTTGTCTCCAACAAATGATTTCTCATGAAATGTTATTATCTGGCAACGTTGGCACTCTTGCTGCCTGACCTGGGGAATGATCAACTTTATTCCACAGTTTGCCCCCACTTCTAGTTCCAGTATTATTAAACTCGCTTCTGTGAGTATACTTATTAAGCTAACTGAAATACAAAGTAATGATGCATAAATTTAGGACTACAATACCTTAAGATATGGGAGCAAAATTAGATTATTCAGCCCATCAAGTCTGCTCCATTGTTCAGTCATGACTGACGTTTCTCTCAATCCCATCCTCGCACAGTCTCCCCATAATCCTCAACCCCTTTACCAATCAAAAACTTCACAGTCTCTGCCCTGCTTACACCGAATGACTTGGCCTCCACTGCCATCTGTGGCAATGAATTCCCACAGCTTTATCAGCCTCTAGCTGAAAAAATTCCTCTTCTTAATTCTCAAGAGACATACCCTTTTTCTATAAAGTAGAACACTTCAAACATTAACTTTACTTCTCTCTGCTCAGATGCTAATGGCCTCCTGTGAATTTCTACCTCTTTCTCTTTTGATTTCAGATTTTTAACATCTTCTGTATTTTACATTTCACACCAATAGCTTCTCTAACCGTGACATTGGAAGCTTGCCCTTGACCTCTAAGCAACTTCTGACTTGTATTGTTGCTTCCAATGCTGCCCTACTTGGTGACACTGCTCCCACTTTGTTGACTCTTGGTACATTTCAGCATGACTTTGAAGTCCCTCAGGGTGTAAAAGTCAATTGTTATCATGAATGCCCACACCATCTTCTCAATATGGGAAATAACCTAACCTTGTCACCATCACACATATCTTTAGAACAAATCATGTACAGTAACTTGGGTTCAGTTTGTTAAGAGGAGTCCTACAGTTAGATGAGATGGAAACTGGTGATGTGCAAATTGTCAGCATTGAGAGTGAGTGTTGATTTGATGTTTCTGGCAATCTGTTGGTACCATAGCATTGACAAGTGATCCATGGTTCTTTTTAGGGAAGGTTTCTTGGTCTGAAGGTGAGTTTATGGCATTCTTGTTTCCTTCCTTACCAACATTTAGAGCAATTTTACCAAAATATTTACTGAAGCTGCTGTTTTCTGTAAAAAAAAATAAGTGTCATTCAGAATAGAATCAGGTTGATTCAGTCCAACCAGACTCGCACAAGTCTGGCAACAGCTGTAGAAAGAGAAAGAGTTAACATTTAAGACTGACAGCCTCCCCCCTGACTTCTTGTTGTTTTCTCTCAGATCTCCAGAATCTGCAGTGCTTTTGCTTTCACTTACTATATTTGCTGGCTATGTTGGCAATGCACAACGTGTGAACAAGTGGCGATCTCAGTTATGCTGTGAATGTCTGCAGGGAATCCACATTATATTTAAATTGAAACTTCCAGAACAAAACTTTGTTCAGGAAAATGGATGCTTTCGATCACCCATCCCCATTATTCAGCAGATTCAGTAATGCCTGGTTGGCACAAATAACAAACAGATCTCCATTTCATGGTGTCAAGTTAAATCAAACCGGCAACAGAAAGAGATTATGTGGGGAAATTTGGATAGAAACCTCAAGGAGCAATTGACTACCAGATAACATCGCTTCAATGCAAGACGCGTTTACCATGTAGTCTACTTACCTGCCCCTGAGTAACATGATGAAAATGTATGAAAGGTAGGCGGTGGTGGAAGTCCTAAAGGGCATTCATGCTGACCTCTTATTGTGCCCAAGTAACTAATAGGAAGCTAGGTAAGTTCTCCATTGTCATCCTGGCTAGATGTGCCACGTGCCAAGTAGCAGGCGGTCAATGCAAATGGCGTGGGAAGAGCAGTTGCTGATCATCGTCCAGTGATCACGCCACCCAGCAGCTATTGCTACAGTCATCAGATTTGGGTCCTGCCCCCCAGAGAGTCAACTGCCAGGACTTCTTGAGAGGGTTGGTGGGCCTCTGGAAATTCTCATGTAATCCTGCCCTAGTGAGTCATGGAACTGTGCAACACAAAAACAGACCCTGAACCCATTGAGTCCGTGCTGCCCTTTTTTGACCAGCTACACTAAACCCATTTGCCCACACAAGGACCGTCTCCTATGACTTGCCTGTTTAAATGTCTATCTAAATGCCTCTTAGAAGATGTAATTGAATCTGATCCCACCGCCACCTCTGACAGTGAGTTCAAAGTAAGCATATTATCGAAGTACACAAATGGCACCATATACAACCTTGGGATTCATATTATTGCAGGCCTATTCTATAAATCTGTGACAGAATAATAGCCGTAATAAAATCAATGAAAGCCCACACCAAATTGGACGTCCATCCAGTGTACAAAAGAAAACAAACTGTGCAACTACAAAAATAAATAAGTAATAATAAATTAATTAGTAATAAATTTGAAGAACATGAGATGAAGCATCCTTGAAAGTGAGTCCATAGGTTGTAGGAATATTTCAAGTGAAGTTATCCCCCTTGGCACATGCCTAGTGGGCAAGGCATCAGACTAGTAACCTGAAGGTCACTGGTTCGAGCCTCAGCTGAGGCAGCGTGTTTGTGTCCTTGAGCAAGGCACTTAACAGCACATTGCTCTGCGACGACACCGGTGCCAAGCTGCTTGGGTCCTAGTGCCCTTCCCTTGGACAACATCGGTGGCGTGGAGAGGGGAAGGCCTGCAGCTTGGGCAACTGCCAGTCTCCCATACAACCCTGCCCAGGCCTGCGCCCTGGAAACCTTCCAAGGCACAAATCCATGGTCTCACAAAACTAACGGATGCCTATTCTATTCTATTATCCCCTTGGGTACAAAAGCCTGATAGATGAGGGGTAATAACAGTTCCTGAACCTGGTGGTGTGAGTCCTGAGGCTCCTGTACCACCGTTCTGATAGCAGCCATGAGACGAGAGCATGTCCTGGATAGTGTGGGTCCTTGATGATGGATGCTGTTTTTCTGCGACAACTCTTCATGTAGATGTGCTCAATGCTAGGGAGGGCTTTACCTATGATGAACTGAGCCATATCCACTACTTTTCGTTGGATTTTCTGTTCAAGGGCATTGGTGTTTCCATACCACACTGTGATGCAGCTAGTCAATATACTCTCCACCACACATCTATAGAAGTTCTAGACATCCCTCCTCACATATGTGGGATTAAACTATACCTGCCATTTTTCAGCTCATTTCACATATGACTATGTCTCTGCTGCGTAAGATTACCTTCCATGCTATTAACTTCTTACTATATTGAACTTACTTGTCTTGTCTCACATATCTAAATGTCTTTCATGCATATTGAAGACTTTCATGTATATGGCAAGAAAAAGGCTCCTGTATTGATGCATGTGGGACCTCACTAGTCACAGGCATTAAAGCAGCCCCCTACCATCAACCTCTGACTCCTCTCACCAAGCTAATTTTAGGTTGAGTGCTGACACAAGAGATTGCAGATGATGGGATCAGCAAGAGCACACAAGGTACTGGAGGAACTCAACAGGTCAGGCAGCATCTATGGAGGGAAATGGACAGACCACATGACCCTTCATCTGAACTGGTAATGTTAAAAGATCAGTCCAGGTGAAAAGTCTTGACCAGAAATGTGATCTGTTCATGTCCATCAGAGTTGGGCGGCACTGTAACATAGCGGTTGGTATAATGCTAATACAGCGCCAGTCACCTGGGTTCAATTCTCCCACGATCTGTAAGGAGTTTGTACGTTTTCCCCATGACCAAGAGGGTTTCCTCCCACGTTCAAAAGACATACAGATTAGTAAGTTAATTGGTCACGTGGGTGTAATTGAGTGGTGTGGGCTCATTGGGCCAAAAGAAGCGGTTTCGGCGCTGTGTCTTTAAATAACTTATCTAGATGCTGCCTGATTTGCTGAGTTCCTGCAGCAGCTTTTGTGTTACTTTGGATTACGTGCGCCAATTTAGCCCGAATAGCTCAGGCCCTAACGTTTCAAGCCATTCTCCCATGGGGATGGTGAGGGAAATGAAATGGATATTTATGGAACTGGAGAAATTGTGCAAACACCAAAGAGTTCATCAAAGAGTTTAGGTGGAATGTGATCCAGAATGGAGATGGTTCTGTATTGAGCAATATGGATACACTGCTGCGGAAAGCGAATCTCAGGGCTGTGTGTGGTGACATATATGTACTTGGATAATAAATTTACTTTGAACTTTGAACTTTGAACTCAGACTTTAACATATCTTTTTAAAGGAGATTTCTGTGTTGGTTTGAAAATACACTGAGTGGTCACTTTATCAGGTACCTCTTGTGCCTAGCAAGGTGGCCACTGAGTGTATATTCAAGTTCTTCTGCTACTGTAGCATGCCCACTTCAAGGTTTGACATGTTGTGTGTTCAAAGATGATTTTCTGCACACCTCTGTTGTAACGCATGGTTATTTGAGTTATATCATCAAATATTATATATTTGAGTTATAAATATCCATCATGGACATTTACACTACATGCTGCATCTGCAAAGGAAACAGCATTATGAAGGACCCCATGCACCCCTCATACAATCTCTTCTCCCTCCTGCCGTCTGGGAAAAGGATCCAAAGCATTCAGGCTGTCATGAACAGACTACGTAACAGTTTCTTCCCCCAAGCTACCAGACTCCTCAATACTCAAAGCCTGGACTGACACCTTGCCCTACTGTCCTGTTTATTATTTATTGTAATGCCTGCACTGTTTTTGTGCACTTTATGCAGTGTAGGTCTGTAGTCTAGTGTAGCTTTCTCTGTGTTTTTTTTTATTGCTTAGTTCAGTCTAGTTTTTGTACTGTATCATGTAACACCATGGTCCTGAAAAACGTTGTCTCATTTTTACTATGCATTGTACCAGCAGTTATGGTCGAAATGACAATAAAAGTTGACTTGAATCGACTTACTGTTGCCTTCCTGTCAGCTTGAACAAGTCAAGCCATTCACCTCTGGCCTTCCATTAATAAAGCATCTTTGCCAACAGAACTGCTGCTCATTGGATGTTTTTTATTTTCTGCACCAGCCGCTGTAAACTCCAGAGACTGTTGCATGTGAAAATCTCAGGAGATCAGCACCTTCTGAGATACCCAAGCCCCCCCATCCAGCAGCAACAATCATTCCACTGTAACAATTGCTCAGATCACATTTCTCCCCCATTCCGATGTTTGGTCTGAGCAACAACTGAACCTCTTGACCACGTCTGCATGCTCTCATGCATTGAGCTCCTGCCACATGATTGGCTGATCAGATATTTGCAATAACGAGGTGTTCTTACAGCATGTAATAAATCTGAATAGAGCAATACTGGTGAGGTTTTTCCAGTTAGAGAAAGGAAAGCTATGATTTCACATACTAATCTTGCGAGCTTCAGAAACCACCACCCTGCCTATGTTTTGGTGTATTTTCTCTGCTCATAAGGGAAGATGTGCAGTAAACAGAACCCTCAACATGTTTACTTGACAACACTTCCTGAAGTTGACTCATCTCCTATTTTTAGTGTCTTCCGAAGATTTTGCCACTAAAGGAATTGTACAGTGTCGGAAAGGTGACACTGTAAACCTCACCTGCCAAGAAAAAGTGTGAGGAGTTTCCTGTGAGCAGATTTTGATGTTATCACCCACGTTTTCAATGGTGGGCCATGATACAGAAAGGTGAAATTGTAAGTGGACAAATGCTGTGTAAATCTATCACGGGATGTGTGGTGAACTACATATACCTGTCTGGACACGCCCCCTGCTGACTGCTCCTGTGGCTCCTCCCACAGACCCCTGTATAAAGGCGATTGAGGTCTGAGCCCGGCCTCTCAGTCTCCAGGATGTAGTATGGTGGTCAACCACTGCTTGTTCCTTCTTCCAGTCAATAAAAGCTGATACCTCGCCTTTACGTCTCAGAGAGAGTTATTGATGGTGCATCAGGATGATTTCTTGAACCTGTAGTTGCTGTGTAAAGGAAGGAAGGTTCACTCTGCTGAGATGCCATTGTGTGCCAGCACTCACTGGTGGAGTCCGACACAAGAAACACAGCGGCTCAGAGATGAAACTGCATGCTCCGACAGGGCAGAGAGTGGGAAGAAGGACATTGATGGTGGAGGAAGCATGCATATTCAGTCACTGACTAATCTAGGGGAGATTTAGGAAGATCCTCTTCACAGAGGATAGTTGGAGAAATCTGGGAAGCTACCCCGGTGTTACAATCCTCAGAAAATAGCATTCCTCCAATTCCAACCACTTGTCCATGCAGTTTTCCTTCACCCCATTCTTGCCCTTGTCCCTAAGCTAGAATCTTCTTTTTTATCTAATACTAATGGAACAGTACAGCACAGCTCACAATGTCTGCACAATCTCAAGTTAAACTCAGTTTGCTCTGCCTGTGCACGATCCGTGTCTCTCCATTCCCTGCATTTTCATGTGTCTATCTAACATCTGCTTCCACCGTCTCCCTTTCCACCACCACCCCCCCCCCCCTCCCCCGGCAGCCCGTTCCAGGCACCTACCCTTCTCCATGGTGGAAGAAAAGAAATTGCCCCACACATCACCTTTAATGACTTACCCCTCCTGCCTAAACTGCACATCCTCAAGTATTTGACTTGATGTGGGAGAAAGATTCTGACAGTCTCGCCTGTCTGTGCCTCTCACAATCATATAAACCAATCCTGGTCAAAAGTCTCAGCTAAACATTCTGAGTGTGTATTCTTCTCCATAGATGCTGCCTGACCTGCTGAGTTCCTCCAGCATTTTGTGTTTGTTGCTCATATAAACCTTTATCAGGCCTCCCCTCAGTCTCCAGAGAAAACAATAGAAGTTTCTCCAACCTAATATCCTCTAATCCAGGCAACATTCTGGTAAAATCAATTACAGCCTTACTATAGATAGATACTTTATTGATCCCAAAGGGAACGACAGTGTCACAGTAGCATTACAAGTGTAGAGATATAATCAGAAGTAGAGGAATAAAAAAATAAGTTACCACAAACAGTCTAATAGGAGGAGGTTATCACTTCCTGGCTATATGTTGATTAATTGTAGAGCCTAATGGCCAAGAGTAAGAATGACCTCATACTGTGCAGTTATCTCAGTCCATTACTAAAAGTGCTCCTCTTTTCAGCCAAGGTGGCATGCAGAGGGGGAGAAACATTGTCCAGAATTGTCAGGATTTTCCATAGGGTCACCAGTGTGGTAGAACAACCAGAATTGTACACAATCCTCCAAGTGCAGCCTCACCAAAGTTTTATAAAACTGAACTTCTCTTTCCTTCTTGAACACTGTGCTTAAAGCCATTCAGGTACCAGCAATTTCTCAATGCATAAATGCTGAATATTGTTCCCTCATGAAATGCTGTGACATATTCATCATACAAAACAAGAAAGCAAGATTTGTGTGAAAGCAAGATTTGACAGTGAAAAAAAGTGATATTCCTTAGGAGAACCACAGTGTAGGGGCTGTAGTCTCTTGCCAGATCGAAATGGATTTCCTCTTTCACCATCGGGCAACTTTTATGTCG
Source organism: Hemitrygon akajei (assembly GCF_048418815.1). Classification (NCBI taxonomy): domain Eukaryota; kingdom Metazoa; phylum Chordata; class Chondrichthyes; order Myliobatiformes; family Dasyatidae; genus Hemitrygon; species Hemitrygon akajei. The sequence goes on from NC_133127.1 coordinate 26,739,355, forward strand.
TATGAGGTTTTATTTGCCAAATGAAAGGAGAAATCGGATTCATTGGTAAAAGATATCAGACGATTTTATGCCTGATTCCTGGGGATGTAGGAAGCCACTCTTTATTCCACTAATTCTGCCCGGGTCTGATCCAGCTTTGGTGTAGTGAGGGAGAAAGGGGATGTGACACAGAAACACAGGGGTCAAATTTACTTCATAAGGTCACAGCAGTAGTGTTGGATTCCAGCCAGGAAGAAAGTATTTAACTGAAAAATCAATGTTGCTGCTGACTTAGGCACTTCGGACGGGACATTTCAATGAATCTCTCGATTCCAAGACGAGGGTGCCATTGCCAGACCATGGCTGGCAGAAAGCGCATGAGCACCGATATCAAGTGACCTTGTTGGATACGTTTCTCGTTGCAAGACTTCCTCAAGATTCGGCTAAGTTGTTTATTTTTGGTCCCTTTGGTGTCTGAGATAGGCTGAAGTCCATCACCATGTTGTAGGAGCCAAGAGAAAGTTTCAGAGAAGTTACTGAGCCAAGGCTTTGTTCACTTCAGGCAGTCGAGACGGTGTACTCCCTCCTATTGAGCCCAGTCATGTGGGATTGGGAGGGATTGCTGGTCTCTCGCTCTGGGAACCTGAAGTGAGGGCTAAAGGGTTTACCCTAGTAGTAGTAGAGCATTCAACTAGTAGAGTCATCACGGCAATGGAGGGTTTAATTCAGACAGATATAATGCAGATAATTCCAAATCCAGTATTATTTCTTAGTATTCTCAGAAAAAACTGCCAATATTATTTATTTACTTATTATTATTTTTATTGTATTTTAATTTTTTCTCAGCTCAAGCTGGTAAAACCTGAGGTGTGAACATAACCAAGCACAATCATTTCTCAGTTGCTAGGAACTTTCAGACTCTTCTCATGGTGCTTTGTATTGTGGCTTTCTGAAGATTTCCATAAATGTTGTCGCATAGGTGGAATTGTATAATGCTGTTGCTTTGGGGTGATAACAGTAAGTATGTTGAGACTTTATAAAGCATTGGTGATGCCTCACTTGGAGTATTGTAAGCAGGTTTGGGCCCCTTATCTAAGAAAGCATGTGCTAAAACTAGAGAGGGTTCAAAGGAGTTTCGCGAAAACGATTCCAGGATTGAATGGGTTGTCGTATCAAGAGCGTTTGATAGCTCTGGGCCTGTATTCACTGAAATTATGGAGAATGAGTGTTCACCTCATTGAAACCTATGGAATGGTGAAAGGCCTTGATAGAGTGGATGTGGAGAGGACGTTTCTTATGGTGGGCGAGTCTAAGACCAGAGGACACATTCAGAATAGAGGGGCATCCTTACAGACAGAGATGAGGAGGAATTTCTTTGGCAGAAAGTGGTGAATCTGTGGAATTCTTTGCCAGAGGCAGCTGTAGAGGCCGGGTCTTTATGTATATTTCAGGCAGAGATTGATAGATTCTTGATTGGTCAGGGCACGAAGAGTAGTGGGGCAAAGTTAGGAGATTGGATCAGCCATGATGAAATGGCAGAGCAGACTTGATGACCAAATAGCCTAATTCTGCTCCTGGATCTTATGGTCTTGTATTACTGTTGGAACAAAGTATACCCTATTCATGTTCCATAGTCTTTCAGTTTCCCCTTTTAATTCAGTATATTTGTGGTGTTTTTCACATTGATCTCGGTATGTTAAGTGTTATTCGGAATGGCTATATCTATTAAGTAGGTTGTTCTTGCTTGTTGTTCCTGTGATATGATATCCAGATGGTTATTATAGATTGTCCTATCTGTAACTGATCAGTCATAATATAAGTTGTGTGACTCTGATTCTAAAACTGGATCAGGCTTATAAGTATGGTAAGTAAGTATAGTAAGGTATGGTGTCTATTATGAGTTCGTATTTTAAAGCAAGATTTTGCTGAATGATGTTCGCCACTTGATTTAGCCTGAGTAAGTAATCAGATTGAGTAAAGCTGCTGCCAAAAAGTGAATAATATTCGATTATTATTATAATTATTTTATTTTGTGGTATTTGCACATTGGTTGTTTTGTTTTTGTTGTATTTCTTTGTTCTACTCTGAATGCCTGCAAGAAAAGGAATCTCAGGGCAATATATGGTAACATATATGTACTTTAACAATAAATTTACTTTGTACTTTGAAAACAGGAGTGATAAGTGTGAAGTAGGAATAAATTCAATTGTATACTCAGGATCAGTCGCAGATGCTGGAGGAAGTCAGCAGGTTAACATTCTGCGTCGACAGTTCTTGCCACTGCTTGACCTGCTGAGTTCCTCCAGCAGATTATTTTGTTGTTGTGAATTCAGTATGGGGTGCAGTTTGCCTGAGTGATAAGAATGTGGAGTTTGTTATCACCTGAAGGAAGGACGTGCAGGAATTGTGGAGGAGGTCCATGTGGATAAGTGGAATTGAGGGCTTGCCTCTATTTGACGTGTACCATTTACTTCCCCCTGAAGATAATGTTACCGAAAAATTCACTGGAGGGCTTCTGGAAACATTTAAGGATGTTAGCTGGGGAAAGTCACTATCGTTCAGGTAAATCCCAGCAGGCAGCAGTCTGGACAGCCCTGTATTCCAGCTGAGATTTTGCTGAACAGAGCTCACATTTGCATCAAACTTTGTAAAATATCCTGTATAAGAATGGGCTTAAGCCAGTCAGGACCCTTAGGGCTCCTGTCCTCCTCCATCTGTAACTCATTTCAGTCAACTTGCCATAGAACATAGAACAGAACAACATCGGAACAGGCCTTTCAACTCACAACGTTGTGAACAATGCTGAGACTTCATAAGGCACTGGTGGGGCCTCTCTTGGAGAACCCCTTATCTAAGAAAGAATGTGCTGACATTGGAGAGATTTCAAAAGGAGGCTCACGAAAATTATTCCGAGAATGAAAGGCTTATCGTGTGAAGAGTGTTTGATGGGTCTGGGCCTGTACTCAGTGGAATTTAGAAGAATAAGGGGGAATTTCATTGAAACTTAGTGAATATATACTTATTGAATTATAAGAATGAAAAGAGGTCTCATTGAAACTTACTAAATATTGAAAGGCTTAGATAGAGTGGATATGGAGAGGATGTTTCCTATAGTGGGGGAGTCATTTAGTTTGCAGGTGAGGAGGAATTTCTTTAGTCAGAGGGTAGTGAATCTGTGGAATTCATTTCCACAGATGGCTGTGGAGGCCAAGTCATTGGTGCATTTAAGGCAGAGATTGATAGTTTATTGATTAATCAGGACCTGAAAAGTTACGGTGAGAAGGGGTTTGAGAGGGAAATGGATCAGCCATGATGAAATGATGGAGCAGACTCAATGGGCTCTCATAATCTTATAAATTTTATCAGGTCTCCCCCTCAGTTTCCGGCACTCCAGAGAAAAGAACCTACTTCCGGGGTGCGACTCGAGTAGCAGCAGTACACTCAAAGGATACGATTAAATATTCCAGTTTCAGCTTGCATGAAATGCTTTGAGAGGTTGGTCATGACTAGCCTGAACTCCTGCCTCAGTAAGGACCTGGACCCATTGCATTTGGCCTATCGCCACAATAGGACAATGGCAGACACAATCTCAACGGCTCTCCACACGGCTTTACACCACCTAGACAACAGAAACATTTACATCAGGATGCTGTTCTTCGACTATAGCCCAGCATTCAATACCATCATTCTCACAATCCTGACTGAGAAGTTGCAGAACCTGGGACTCTGTACCTCCCTCTGTAATTGGATCCTCAACATCCTAACCGGAAGACCAGAATCTGTGCGGATTGGTGATAACATTTCCTCTTTGCTGATGATCAACACTGGTGCACCTCAGGGGTGTGTGCTTAGCCCACTGCTCTACTCACTATATACACATGACTGTGTGGCTAGGCATAGCTCAAATACCATCTATAAATTTGCTGACGATACAACCATTGTTGGTAGAATCTCAGGTGGTGACAAGAAGGCGTACAGGAGCGAGATATGCCAACTAGTGGAGTGGTGTTGCAGCAACAACCTGGCACTCAACGTCAGTAAAATGAAGGAGCTGATTGTGGACTTCAGGAAGGGTAAGACAAAGGAACACATACTAATCCTCATAGAGGGATCAGAAGTGGAGAGAGTGAGCAGTTTCAAGTTCCTGGGTGTCAAGATCTCTAAGGATCTAACCTGGTCCCAACCTATCAATGTACAAATGGTTATAAAGAAAGCAAGACAGCGGCTATACTTTATTAGGAATTTGAAGAGATTTGGCATGTCAACTAATACACTCAAAAACTTTATAGTTGTACGTACTGCAGAGAGCATTCTGACAGGCTGCATCACTGTCTGGTATGGAGGGGCTACTGCACAGGACTGAAAGAAGCTGCAGAAGGTTGTAAATCTAGTAAGCTCCATCTTGGGCACTAACCTACAAAGTACCCAGGACATCTTCAGGGAGTGGTGTCTCAGAAAGGCAGCGTCCATTATTAAGGACCTCCAGCACCCAGGACATGCCCTGTTCTCACTGTTACCATCAGGTAGGAGGTACAGAAGCCTGAAGGCACAAACGCAGCGATTCAGGAACAGCTTTTTTCCCCTGCCATCTGATTCCTAAATGGACATTGAATCTTTGGACACTACCTCACTCTTTTTTAATATATAGTATTTCTGTTTTTGCAAGTTTTTAAAAAACTATTCAATATATGTAATTGATTTACTTTTTTGATTTATTATTATTTTTATTTTATTTATTTTTTCTCTCTACTAGATTACGTATTACATTGAACTGTTGCTGCTAAGTTAACAAATTTCACATCCGGTGACAATAAAGCTGATTCTGAAGTTTGCCCACCCTGTCCCTACATAGCGTATTCCTTCTATTCCAGACAGCATTGATCCATGCTCTCCCACAGCTGTTACCTGATTTAAACCTACTGCAGAGCGCTATGTCATTATGGATTTGATATTTCGTTAATTAGAGACATAAGGCTGAGACCCTTGCCCAAAACATTGACTGTTTATTTCCCTCCATAGTCGCTACCTGACTTGCTGACTTCCTCCAGCATTTTGTGCATGTTACATTTCGTCAGTTAGTTTTCTTTACTGTCAAATGCACCAATGAAATTCATTTGAAGCTCAGTGTAAGCAGTGTGGATAGTGATGATAGTAGTTAGCATAATAATGCCAGCAATCAGCGATCAGGGTTCAATTCCCACCACCGTCTGTAAAGAGTTTGTACCTTCTCCCCGTGACAACTCCTCTGGGTGCTTCAGTTTCCTCCCACATTCCAAAGAAATACAAGTTCAGGTTAGTAAGTTATGGGCATGCTTTGTGACACTGGATACGTGGAAACACTTGCAGGCTGCCCCCAGTACCTATTAGCACTGTGCTTGGTCGTTGATTCAAAACAATGCATTTCACTGTATGTTTCAATGTACACGTGACAAATTACACTAAGCTAAACTTGTAAGCCACACATGCTTCAAACCACTGTATCGCAATGTTGCCTCAATTGTTGCTGCTATAGCAGTGGACCAGTGGTCTCATCGTTGTATGGTTCTGTGTGCAGAGAACCACCAAAGAGGCCGGGCTCTTTTCTCACTGCTGCCATTGGGAAGGAGGTACAGGAGCCTTAGGTCCCACACCACCAGGTTCAGGAACAGTTCCCTTCCACTACCAGGTTCCTGAACCAGAGTGGGTAACTTCACTCATCTCAACTCTGACCTGATGCCATAACTCTACAACTCATGTTCTCAATATTATTTATTTATTATCTTTTTTGATTGACACACTTTGTCTTCTTTTGCACTTTAGGTGCTTGTAAGTCTTTGTGTGTCATTGTAAGTCACGGATTCCTTTGTATTCCTTTCCTTTACTGCAAGAAAAAGAACCTCAGGGTTGGATATGGTGACATAAAGGCACTTTGGAGATAAATTTACTTCTGAAATTTGAACTTGACACACTGGACTGTGGCTGTCTGTGAGGACTGGTGTTGGACAGATGTGGGCAAACAGAGTGACTGTGCCTGCCCACTGCTGAGAGGTGTCTCACCCAGCTCGATGAGCACGTGTCGCTGCTGGGGGCTGTTCATACCTGTCACTGTGATCGCTGGTAGGACGGAACCCTGCTGAGGAGGAACGGCAGACTCCCTCCCATGAAGAGGTGGAAACCAAAGGTTATACATAGGAGCACCCACAGAGCATCAGCGGCCCGACCAGGCAACACCGTCAGACAGATCATTCTGCACAACTGCGCACGAGGACTCCACTAAAGCACTAACTAACTTGACCAGTTTAAACAGAAAGCACAAGGGCTTAACAGCTCCAAGTAAGACAGCAATTAATAAATACAGATGCTCGAGGAGCCCAGAAGCCCAACACTCTACCGCAGGCTGCAGAGGCCTGCGGAGCTCATTACATATCTGCTCCAGATGTTCACAGGCTGTCCAGATCCTGCAGTCTCCCCAATCATCTCCTATTGGAAGTTGCAGTATCTATCCATCTCTCTCTGTCTGCCTTGCTCTCTCTCTCTCTCTCTCTCTCTCTCTCTCTCTCTCTGTCTCTCTCTCTTGCTCGCTGTCTCTCTCTCACTCTCTCTCTCGTCCTCCCTCTCTCACTCTCACTCTCACTCTCACTCTCACTCTCTCTCTCTCGCCCTCCCTCTCTCTCTCTCTTGCCCTCCCTCTCGCTTTGTCTGACTGCTTGGCTCTCCACAACCTTGAAAATCAGAATCAGAACCAAGTTTATTATCGCTGATGTATGTCATGAAATGTGTTTTGGTTTAGCAGTAAACATTGCTGTGAATTACCAAATTAATAAATGGAGCAAAAGACAAGTAACAATGTGGTGTTCATGGGTTAATCGGGCATTCAGAAATCTGATGGTAGAGTGGAAGAAGCTGTTCCTAAAACATTGAGTGTGGGTCTTCAGTCTCCAGCACCTCCTCCCTAATGGTAGTAGCATGAAGAGGGCCTGACCCGGGTGGTGCAGAACCTTAGTGATGGATGCCCCCTTTGAGCTACCTCTGTGGTTACTCTATCATAACGAGCTCAACGGCAGACTTTGCTTGTGGCCTCTGCTTTCTCACACATCCCTGAATCTTCCTTCCAATTCCTCTCTCACCTACTTATACTAGGGGCAATTTCCAATGGCCAATGTACTCCCACTCTACCAGTAAGGTGGGACCCCAAAGGGAACCCATGCTGTCACAGGGGAGCATTCAGACTCTTCACAGACAGCACTGGAGCTCAGGATCTAGTGCAACCTGCTGAAGTTCTGAGGTAGCAACACCACCTGCTGTACTAGTAATGCACCAGAGTGAGTGTAGGTGTCTGACCCCAGGGTCAGAATAGATTTTGAAAGCTACTCACACAAAATGCTAAAGGCACTCAACTCAATGCCAAGAGCGTGAACTGTAAACTACGGTAGACCATGAGACACAGGAGCAGAATTAAGCAATTCAACCCATCATGTCTGCTTCACCATACTAAAATGGCTGATTTATTAATCCCCTCAGATTCATTCTCCTGCCTCTCCCCATAACCTTTGATGCCCTTACTAATCAAGAACTTACCACTTTAAATATAGTTGGCCTCCACAGCTGTCTGTGGTAATCAATTCCACTGATTCACTAACCGCAGGGAATGTTGTTTTTGTGCAGTTAGAATTGGAGGTATGGTATTTGTCAGGAGCACTATGGCCACCTAAATGGGTGAGATTTGGACCTGAATATCCTAGAAGAAACAGCAATGAGAACATTGCCTTTACAGGGGGATATTTGAAGAAGAATTTCTTACTAACATCAGGAATGGCAAAGATACGTATTAGTGGCTTGCAGCCGCAATCCCCCCCCCCCCCCCGCCCCTGGCAGTTTGTTTCTAAATCCAGTTCACTGCTGAGTCAAGCAGCCTGCTTTGCTTGTAAACACCAAGAGCTACAGCCCCAGTGTTGTATCAGTTAGCATCAAGTGAGTATTTATAACCTATGAGAAATACTGTGAGTACTCTGACTCGCTACCAAAATTTCACCTGAGGCCCTTCCTTCCCCCCTAACTTTGGAAGGCCCAAGTCCAAAGTAAATTTATCAAAGTCACCGTAGATGACAACCTGTAGATTCATTTTCTTGTAAGCATTTACAGGAAAATAAGGAAATATAATAGAATCTATGCAAAAACTATAAATAACGAAGACTGGTAAATAACAAATATGCAAAAAAGGCAAATTGTGAAAATAATATTAATAAAAATAAATAATACTGAGTACATGCATTACAGAGTCCTTGAAAGAGACTCTATAGGCTGTGGAGTCAGCTCACTGTTGAGGTGAGTGAAGATATCCCTGCTGGTTCAGGAGTTTGATGATTGTGGGGTGATAACTGTTCCAGAACCCAGTCAAAGTGGCACTGTAATGCTTCTTACTATACGAGTACAAAACCACCAGATGACTAATTAGTTGCTGAAAGGTCAAAACCAGTCACCCCCTGTTTAAACTTTGACATCAGCAAGTCAGCAGACTTAAAGTGCAAACCGAGATTAATCCCTTAATTCCCATTTGTCATAACAAACCTTCACTTATTCACTTCCTCCCTTCCAGGTAAACGTCCGCTGTCCTCTGTAGGTCTCCGTCGCTGGAGGAATCTGATCCATGCTAAGAAAATAAGGCTGAATCTGGCACTCGTGCTGTTGGCTAGGGTTCTAAAAGGAGAATGATTAATAGAGTTGACCCAACTCATGCCTGTGATCCCTGGTTAATGGAAAAACTTTTAAGTTTCTAGACTCGTGCAGAAAGTGTACTCAAAGGTAATCAAAGTGATAAAGGGATCCTGGTAGCAGGATCAAGATTCTGGCCCTCCCTGGCGCAACTGGATAGCCAGGATAGGTTTTCCAACCTTCTCCCAAGATGAAGGAAAGGGATGTGATCCCACTTTGTCTGGCTCTGGCAAATTCTCTTGAAGATTGGTTGAGGAGACAGGGGCTTAATGGGTAGATGGGTAGGAGCTGCTGAACATCTTGATGTGTGGGAGGTAATGTTGTAGGGCTGCCTTGCTCTGGCACTGTCTTGGTGGCCATTAGATATTTCTCGGTTTGGTCAATGGAAGTCCAGCTCGGTGTGCCCCATCTCCAATGAGTCAACATTCTGGGAGTCGAGATGAGAGAGAACAACGTCCCTTTAGAGATAAAGAGATGGGCTTTATTTGTCACCTGTACATCAAAGCACACGGTGAAATGCGTCATTTGCGTCAAGTCAAATCAGCGAGGATCGTGCTGGGGGCAGTCGGAACTGGTTGCCGCGCTTCCAGTACCAACAGAGCATGCCCACAACTCACTAACCCTAACCGTACATCTTTGGAATGTGGGAAGAAGGCGAGCATCCGGAGGAACCCCACGTAGTCGAGAGAAGAATGTACACACTCCTTACAGACAGTGGCAGGAATTGGCCCCCGATCAGTGATTGCTGGCACTGTAGAGCAATTTTACCAATGTCTCAGAACTGGGAAGGATCTCTGAGAGCTTATCAGAGTTGGCAGAGAGTCTCAGTCAAAGAGTCACAAATTCGTGCAGCATGTAATCAGGCCCTTCAGCCCATCGAGTCCATGCCAACTATCAAGAACACCACTATTCCCATTGCCTTTTCCCCACATTCCCATCAGCTATGTCCAGGGTCCACTGCTCACTTCCACTCTACCATTCACTGACACACTAGGGACTATCTACAGTGGCCATTCATTTACCAATCCTCAGGTCTTCAGGGTGCAGAAGAAACCAGAGCACCCAGGGGAAACGCAAGTAGTCACAAGAACAGAGTGCAAACTCTGTAAATGTAGTACCCCAGGTCAGCATGGAACCCAAGCCAGCAGTTCCACCACTCCATTGTCGAGGGGGCTGAGGGATGTCACGTAATGTAACCTGAATTTAGCCTTGCTTCATCGCATCCCACAGAGAATGCTGGAAAAGCGCCCACTCTAAAATTAATGCAGGCATATGAGAGAGAACACTTTTAATTATTAAAAGGTATGGCTTTTATTAGTATGCATTTCGGTAACAGATTCACACCTTAAAGAGAAAGATCAGCTTAAATGGTTTTTGAGCAAAGGGAACTCGGGACAAAATCTTTACAAGTTATAGTGACATTGTATTCTATTTAGCGAATGCAGTGATTAAAATGTCCCTTGTTTCAAAGTGGATAGAGTGTTCTGAATGCAGAATATTGATTGGAAAAGGGGGGCATTGGCTTGCCACAGTCTGGCTGCTGGCTGATGTATTAATGCATAAATTTAGTGTTTATCAGGAGCAAACTCTGTAGAAAGAAATGTAAGAGGGTGTGTGTTTTTTGGAGCAGAAGCATGTTGTGCAGAGTGCCGTGAGCTGTTTCAGGCAAATGAAATTACCCAAGTGTGAAACTTCAACATGATACTTAGGTGCAAAACCTTAATGTGTCATCTGCAGTTCTAGTTCTACTGGAATTAATTTGTTATAAAAGAATATTTTAACATCTTTTTATGAGTATTTGGTATTGATACAGAACATGGTGTAATTCACTTCCTATCCACCATGTTCAACCCCCACCTACCCCTTCAAAAGCCTGAGACCCAATTTCTACCTGCCTGGACACCTCCATCTGGCAGAATCAGAATCAGAATCAGGTTTATTATCACCGGCATGTGTTGTGAAATTTGTTAACTTAGCAGCAGCAGTTCAATGCAATACATAATCTAGCAGAGAGAGAGAAAAAAAATAAAACATAATAATAAATAAACAAGTAAATCAATTATGTATATTAATAGTTTTTTAAAAGTGCAAAAACAGAAATACTGTATATTTTTTTAAAAGTGTGGCAGTGTTCAAAGCTTCAATGACCATTTAGGAATTGGATGGCAGAGGGGAAGAAGCTGTTCCTGAATCGCTGAGTGTGTGCCTTCAGGCTTCTGTATCTCCTATCTGATGGTAACAGTGAGAAAAGGGCATGCCCTGGGTGCTGAAGGTCCTTAATAATGGACGTTACCTTTCTGAGACACTGCTCCCTGAAGATGTCCTACATACTTTGTAGGCTAGTGCCCAAGATGGTGCTGACTAGATTTACAACCTTCTGCAGCTTCTTTCAGTCCTTTGCAGTAGCCCCCCAATACCAGACAGTGATGCAGCCTGTCAGAATATTCTCCACGGTAAAACTATAGTTTTTGAGTGTTTTTGTTGACATGCCAAATCTCTTCAAACTTCAAATAAAGTATAGCCGCAGTCTTGCCTTCTTTATAACTACATCGATATGTTGAAACTAGGTAAGATCCTCAGAGATCTTGACACCCAGGAACTTGAAACTGCTCACTCACTCCACTTCTGATCCCTCTATGAGGATTGATATGTGTTCCTTTGTCTTACCCTTCCTGAAGTCCACAATCAGCTCTTTCGTCTTACTGACGTTGAGTGCCAGGTTGTTGCTAAGGCACCATTCCACTAGTTGGTATATCTCACTCCTGTACGCCCTCTCATCACCACCTGAGATTCTACCAACAATGGTTGTATCATCAGTAAATTTATAGATGGTTTTCGAACTATGCCTAGCCACACAGTCATGTGTATGTAGAGAGTAGAGGAGTGGGCTAAGCACACACCCCTGAGGTGCGCCAGTGTTGATCATCAGCGAAGAGGAGATGTCTGCACCCTCTATAATCATGAGGACTGCCTTTTTGATTTTTCCAAATATCCATTCTTATCTACTTTTTAGTTGATGTTGGTAAGCTTATTTAGATTTGGTTAGGTTGTGTGTGCTTTAGTTACAGAGACTAAAAAACTAGCAACACACACAAAATGCTGGTCAGGCAGCATCTATGGAAATGAATAAGCACTTGGGCCGAGACCCTTCTTCAGGACTGATAGCTGGTGTTTGAAATCCCATCACAGAACTTAACTTTGATGAAGGGTGTTGACCTGAAACATTGTCCATTTCCCTCCACAGATGTGAGAGTCTTGGCTCTTAGGCAAGGTTTGATTGGTGCAATTTGTGGATTGGACGTGTCTAGAGGACTCTGTAGTTCATGTTATGTGTTTCTGGTAATTCCTTTTTTTGCTGCTATTTTGTGCGATTTGATTAGGGCAGACTGGCTCTGCAGCCTGCAGTCAACGAACAACACAGCAACTAAATTGAACTGAACTGAACTAAACTGAACATTCCAGAACTGTTTCAAGGACTCTGGTGTTTAATATTCCGTGTCTTATTCACTCGTTCTTTTGCCATTTGTGCGGTTTGATTTTTTTTGCGCATTGTGTGTTTGATGTTTTCTTTGAATGAGTTTCGTGTTGTTTCTTTGTTTCGTGGCTGTCAGTGGGAAGACTAATCTGGGGTTGTATACATACATACTTTGACAATTAATGTACTTTGACTTTAACTTTTGACTTTGCTGCCTGGCCAGTTGGTTCGTCCAGCATTTTATACGTTGCTCAATAATCATTACTTTTTTTATTCAGAGATGCAGCATTGTACCACTACATGGTCACAGGGAGAGCATACAACCTCCTTACAGACAGCAATTGAATTAAACCCGGATCACTAGCACTGTAATAGTGTTCTGTACACTACCGTATTGCCCCTTGAGCGGTGCACAAAACACCATCTGGTCTGGCCATTAGTAACTGGCCACGAAAACTACTGAATCAGAGTACTATGTGTTGTCATTTTTTCCTCAGCCGTCTGCCTCGTCCACCTTCCAGACCTTCCTTCCAGAGAACCCTGTGCCTGGGCAGAATTTCACTGTAGACAGTGGACCGCTGACACACAGCTACTGCTCTGCATTGTGTTCAGTGGAATGGGATTGCTAGATATTTATTTCGGGATGATTTGTATCGTCCGCATTTCATGTCTATCATCCATCACAACTCCTCCTGCCCACTGCCACTTCCCATTGCCTTTGAGAGTACTTTGTTGAGTCTCCTTGAACCATAGATAATCTGGTGATGGTGCTCCCGCCTTGCCGTTGGGTAGGGAACTGCAGGATGTAGACTGAGCTACCTTGGAAGATTTTGGAAGCAACCTCTTTCCCTTCAGATGTATTTTATTTTTACCCCTCAGCAGGACATGTCAAGTGCTTGGCCATCTGGCAGATGCATCTGGAGGAAGACCTCAAAATGGAATTTATACTGTCAGCACCTTCATCTCAAAGTTAGTGTTATTAACACTGTGGCCTCTTTCTAGTTCCACATAGAGCAAGCAAGCTAGCATTTCCGTTAACTGAGTAACATGCTACTGGGAAACATCTGCACTTAGGTCCTGACAGTTTACTTGCCCCAAGCCAGTGCCACACACATTGCTCAGTAAGTCTTCCCCTTCTGTATTTCACTTCCCAAGGGTAGCCACTGTTGCTGCAATGTGGGTAATCCATCTACCCTAGCTACCAGGGCCTCCCTACGTGCTAGGTGAACATTTTTACTCATTTTCTATAGCACTCTTGCATCCAGGATGTGATGGACTTTGGAATCTGTGATCCTAGGCTGAAATGTCCACATTTCGATCACTGTAGTAGTTTGGGGCTCCATATCTAAGAAAGGATGTGCTAAGAAAGGGTCCTGCCTGAGGAGGTTCACCAGAATGACCCTAGAAATGAAAGGGTTAATATATGAGGAGCGTTTGATGTCCCTAGGCCTATACTTGCTGGAGATAAGAAGAATGAAGGTGGATCTCATTGAGACCTCATGAATATTGAAAGGCCTAGACAGAGTGGACATGGAGAGGATGTTTCCAATTCTGGGAGAGTCTAGGACTAGAGAGCACAGCCTCAGAATAGAAGGATATCCCTGTGAACAGAGATGAGGAGGGATTTCTTTAGCCAGAAGATGGTAAATCTGTGGAATTCATTGCCACAGACAGCTGAGGAGGCCAAGATATTGGCTATATTTAAAGTAGAGATGATGGGTTCTTGATTAGTAAGGGCATCAAAGGTTTGAGGAAGAAGAGAAGTTGAGAGTGAAAATATGTCGACCATGATGGAATAGCAGAACATACTCAATGAGTATATAACCTGCTCTCAAGTCATGGTGTTTGTATATAAAGATGATTTAGTGATAATCAGCAGTGGTGGGCCTAGCTTCTACCAATAGCACTATACAGTACAGTAACTGGGGTTGTCCACAGGCTGATGCTGTACTGTCCACTGAAGAAAGCCCTGCACTTGAGCCCACATGCTGTGTCTCCGGGAAACGCTGACAACAAAGCAGGCCGACTTTCTCAGAACACTCTCCATGGGAGTCCAGCAGGAGCACTGAGATTCTCGGCACATTGGTTGCCATGGAGATTTAACAGCCGCCTTCCACAGTGATCGTGAAAGGCACTTGTTCTAAGATTCATTTGACTTTAGTTTAATGTTTTCAACTCTTTCCAGTTGCTGCAATGTGCAGTGTATTTTAATTGACTGAATTTCAAAAAAAATAAACCTAAGATAATAGAGATCTGTGGAGAGGATATTTCCTATGGTGGGGAGTCCAGAACCAGAGGACACAGTTTCAGAATACAAGGACACGCGTTTAAAACAGAGGTGAGGAAGAATTTCTTTAACAGGAAGGTGGTAAATTTGTGAACTTAATTGCCAGGGATGGCTGTGGAGGCCACATCATTGAGTATATTTAAAACAGAGGTTGATAGATTCTTGATTAGTGAGGGCGCCAAAGGTTAAGGGGAGCAGGCAGGAGAAAGGGATTGAGAAGTATATTAAATCAGCCATGACTGAATACTGAAGCAGGCTTGATGGGCTGAATGGTCTAATTTTGCTCCTATGTCTTATGGTTTTAACAGATATTAATTGACTGTATCTTTCGTGTGTCAATGTATTTAACTTGACTGTATCTCTTGAAATAGTCGTCTCATTATTTAATTATTTACTTCAATAGCCTGAATGAAAGAAATGTTTAAAACTGCTTTTTTAGCACTCTGTCTACCTGCAGAGCACTTTTTCTGTGAGGGCAGCACTATAGTCAGCACTCTGCTTTTCCTTTCTGCTTGCTCTGTGTAATTATGAACGTCATCATCTGGAGGAATGTCAAACAAAACAAAAAAGATTTTCATTGCATATTGCAAATGCCATGAAGGTTGATGGTGTTGTGGATAGTACAGATGGTTGTGATGGGTGACAACATGACATTGATAGGATGCAGAGCTGGGCTGAGAAGAGGCAGGTGGAGTTCAATTCAAGAAGAGTGAGGGGATACACTTTGTTGGATCAAACTTGAGGCGGAGTAGTAGGCCTCCATTAGTCTCAATAGACCATGGATTTGCGCCTTGGAAGGTTTCCGGGGCGCAAGCCGGGGCAAGGTTTTTTTTTAATGGAAGACCAGCAGTTGCCCAAGCTGCAAGTGAGGCAGAGTACAGGGTTAATGGAAGGATTCTTAGCAGTGTGAAGCAACAGAGGGATCTTGAGATGCATGTCCAGAGATCTCTCAAAGTTGCCGTGCAAGTTGATGAGGTGGTTGAGGAGGTGTATGGTTTATTGGTCTTTATTAGTCAGAGGATTGAGTTCAAGAACCACGAGGCAATTTTTCAACATGAAATTCCACACTCACAATATGGTTTTCAGTTCTGGTTGCCTCACTATAGGAAGGATGTGAAAGCTTTGGAGAGGTCACAGAGGGGATATACCAGGATGCTGCCTGCATTAGAGAGCATGTCTTATGAGGATAGGTGGAGTGAGCTCGGGCTTTTCTCTTTGGAGCGATGGCTAATACCAGAGGATGTAATTTTAAGGGGATAGGAGGAATATCACAGAATGCTAAGTACATGGAACATATTACCAGGGGTGGTGGCACAGCCAGATACATTCGGTAATTTTATGAGTTTCTTAGATAGATACGTGGATGGAAGGAAATGGAGGGCCACATGGGAGGAAAGCATTAGGTTGAGCTCAGATTGTCGACACAGCATTGTGGGTCTAAGACCTGTACTGTGCTGTACTGCTCGATGTTCTAAGCATCTCAGTGCACGTGCCAATGATAAGCCAGCACCATATTTTTGATGGGAGGTGAAGCTTCTGTTGAGGGGGCTGAGTCTCTATTCTGTGGTACTTGAGACCTGGTCACCTGCTGGATCTCTTTACATAACTCCTTTGTGCAAAGGTGTCAATAGGGTTAGATTTATCTAAAATGTTTACTCAGACCTGCCTGCCTGAGGGTGTATTCACTGTAGGCCCAATAGACGGCAAGGAGATTTGGCAGGACAGCTCTGTGTACTGGCTGGCAGAGGGCCCCATGAAAGATCCACTGCTTATGGGATGGAACATAGAACACCACAGCACAGAACAGGCCCTTCAGCCACCGATGTTATACTGATCTTTTAACCCACTTCAAGATCAATCTAATCTTTAGCAACACAAGCAAAGTGCTAAAGGAACTCAGCAGGCCAGATAGCATCTATCAAAATGAATAAACAGTCAACGTTTTGGGCTGAGACCCTTCATCAGCACTGGAAAGGAAGGGGAAAGATGCCAGAATAAGATGGGGTGGTTAGGAAGGAAGACTAGCTAGAAGCTAATAGATGAAGCCAATTGGGGAGAATGAAATTAAAAAATTGGGAGGTGATGGGTGGAATAAGCAAAGGGCTGGAGAAGAAAGAGTCTGACAGGAGAGGAGAGGAGGAGAAGGAGGAGCACCAGGGGGAGGTGATAAGCAGGTGAGGAGAAGAGATAAGTTGTAGAAATTTATGGTCATGCTATCAGGTTGGAGGCAGCCTAAACAGAATATGAGGTGCTGCACCTCCAACCAGTGAGTGGCAGAACAGGAGGCCACAGACCAGCGTTTCAGAACAGGAATGAGGATAAGAATTAAAATGGTAAATCCAGCTTTTTGTAGATAGACCGGAAGTGTCCCCCAATCTACATTGGGTCTCACTAATGTAGAGGAGGCCACACTGGAGCACCAGATACAGTAGACAACCCCAAAAGCTTCACAAGTGAAGTAGTGCCTCACCCGGAAGGACCGTTTGGGGCCGTGAATGGAAGTGAGAGAGGAAGTGAATGGCAGGT
This sequence comes from Hemitrygon akajei, assembly GCF_048418815.1. Classification (NCBI taxonomy): domain Eukaryota; kingdom Metazoa; phylum Chordata; class Chondrichthyes; order Myliobatiformes; family Dasyatidae; genus Hemitrygon; species Hemitrygon akajei. The sequence continues at coordinate 26,756,313 of NC_133127.1, forward strand.
GTAGAACTTTAGCCGCTTGCAGAGTTTAGTATCGGGAGTGATGAATGGACAAGGGAATCACGGGGGAGCATTTCCTGCAGACAGCAGAGAGTGGGGGGAGGTAAAGGTGGGTTTGGTGGTAGGGCCCCATTTGGTGGACATTGTGGAGAATGATGTATCGGATGTGGAGGCTCGTAGGGTGGTAAGAGAGGACAAGAGGAATTCTATCCCTGTTAAGGCAGTGGGAAGATGGCATGAGCGCAGATGTCTGGGAAATGGACAAGATGCAGGTGAGGGCAGAATCAATGGTGGCAGAAGAAAAACCCCATTCTTTGAAGAAGGAGGACATCTCTGATGTCCTGGAAATCCACCCATCCTTCTTCTAAAGCTCTCCATTTTTCTGTCATCCATGTGCCTATCTAAGAGTTTCTTAAATTGCCCTTGATGTATCTGCCTCTAGCACCAGGCAGGTACTGGGTGTGTGCCAGATCCATCAAGGTTTGACCCAGTTCCTTTCTGATACTTCTTAAACCCAGCAGCCTGTGGGTCAGTATGAATGTGTGAAGGCAGGATGATCAAAAGTCAAAGCTTAAAATTAGATCGCCACCTGGTTTCTCATGTACATAAAAGCTGAACTTGATTGGAGATCAGACTCACCGGTCTTGGCTGTAGTGCATAAACACTCTGGGACAATGGCCTTGCACAAATAATGTAATCGGAATTCCAAACAAGAAGGGAATTTACGAATGTCAACAGTTAGCTCAAGGAGGCAGAGGAGGACAGATAAATCAAAGACACAGGGAAATACAGAGGGTGTACTGTTTGCAGTTCACAGGCTATTCCTTTCAGCATATGTTAAGCAGAAGGCATTAACCATGCCGAGGTAAACCATGATAAAGTCTGTCTCTGTATAGATCCTTTTTTAAAATCCTTGCTGATGGTAACATAGCAGAAGAACTTGAGAAAGGTGGAGCAGCAATGGTCACGTGGCCCCATGAGCCAACACTTTATTCAACAACACTTCAGCTGATAATGCCTCAGCTAGACTTTCACACCTAATCTCCAGCTCCCTTCCAAAAATATACTCTGACTGAGCTCTCTGCGCATGGGTCGCAGCATGAAAACAGTCCCTTCAGATTCATCTACCTATCACGTGTTCATCGAAACAGACAGTGAAAAGTGTCGCTTCAATTAACAACCAACTCAGCTTAAGGATGTTCAAGGGGCATCTCATTCCGGTGCTAACATAGCTTACCTACATGCAACAATGATGACAAAACAACACCAGCGGGACAGACCCCCTTTCCTCCCTCCCGCCATCCAACCGCACACACGTCCTATGGTTGAAAGGCCTGTTTCCATGCTGTCCAACTCTTAAGTCTCTAGTGTATGTGAGTCCTGAGTTAAGGTGTTGATTCATTGCTTGTGTGGCATCACATTAAGGATAGGTTTGCCTTACTTGTGTTCATTTTTCACTCCACTAGACTGTAAGACAAAGGAGCAGAATGAGGCCAATTGGCTCATTGAGTCTTCTCCACCAGATATTGGTCAGTCTCACATTGCCATCTGGAGAATAAACTGTCTATCCAGTCTTTTCACTAATCATGTGCGAGAGAGAGATAAAATGCATTACTTAACCAGCTAGCAATTTATTAAAATTGCCACTGTTGTCTTAAAGGTATAGACAACAGAAATATATCTTTATCTTGAGCAGTGGTACTGGCAATCTTGGTTAAATCTATTACTCGGTTTGGAAGCATTGAGTCTTCTATTTCTTCTTTGTGCACTTCTCAAATGTCTCTGGTCTTGGTGTGCTGTGTAGTTTTTGGCTACCATGACTTCTTTAAAAATTCAAAGTACATTTATTATCAAAGTATGTACATATGCAGTATACAATTCATCTTCCCACAGACGGCCCTGAAACAATGAAACACCATAGGATCTGTTCAAAAAAATCATCAAACATCCAATGCACAAAAAAAGAACACGTTGGGTGAATGGCCAAAAAAAAGCCCAATAAACACAGAATACGGAGACATTGAAACAGTCTAGAAATGTTCAGTTTAGCGCTGTGCCATTCATTGACTGCAGGCCGCAGAGCCAGTCTTCCCCAATTAAAGTCGCGCAAAATAGCAATAAAAAAAAGCAGTGACCAGAAACCAGAAACACGTCATAACATAAACTACAGAATCCAATCCACAAACTGTATCCATTAAAACTTGCCCAAGACCCCGGCACCATTCCTTAAACCGTATCTCTGCTTTCATATTCGCATCTACGACAGGGATGGCTTACATTATTCAGTAGTGGATGCATACAGTCCATTGGAGTGGTGATAGTTTAAAAACATGACCAGCCTGCAGCTGTGACACAAGATCTTCTGATACTTATCTAAGTCCTTGTTATTATCTGTGGCTGTCCTGCCGTCTCGACTCTCTGCTGTAAGCGAGTTTGCTTTGAAGTTTATACTCGTGACCTTGTAACATGGCATGTAGCAGGTACATGATCCATTGCAATGTTGTCACTAAAAGATCATGAAACCTTCAAACCCTCCTTCATTATTCCCCTTCACCTCTGTAGTTCTGAATTCACCCTCTGCACACGAATGCATCGACCAACCAGTACAATAAACAGTTTGCTGCATTCTTGTAGATACAAGAGATTCTGCAGGTACTGGAAATCCCAGTGTTACCCAAGTACACGCACATGTTGGAGGAACTCAGCTGGTCAGGCAACATTCCTCTCCATAGATCCTACATGACCTGCTGAGTTCCTCCAACATTTTGAGTGTGTGTTGCTTTGCATTCCACTTTGCACTTTAGAGCATATATAATTTTGTTTTGTGGGCTGTGTGTGATATATATGTTTTGTGAATCCAGAGGAAGGTTGTTTTGTTTGGTTGTGTATATGTACAGTCAGATTACCTTGAACTTGAACTTGAGCCTAACCACTGAATGCCAATGAAATTCTTCTTCTGGATGTCGTCATTGTTTTAATGTAGAACAATCTCCCATGAGCAAAGTGATAATGAAAAAAATGTAGAATTCTTATAACACAGATTTAGTTAATTCAGCCCTTTGTGTTTGCTCTAGCCCCAAAAGAGTTAATCAGCCTAATCTCATCTTCCAGCAATGTGACATGACCCAGCAGATGACAGTCTCTACTCTGAAGTGTGTTCCAGATTTTAATCATATTCTGAGTAAATAGCTCAAACTCAAATCCCATCTAAATCCCTTTCTTAGGTTAAACCTATGCCTTTGCTAATGGAAAAGGTTTCCCACACTGTACCCCTATATAATTTTGTGTACTATATCAAGCATTGCAGTTAGCGTGAAACTACTACACCTTGGAGCTTCAGAGTTTCAATTCTAACGCTGTCTGTACGTTTGTATGTCCTCCTCGTGATTGCATGGCTTTCCTCCAGCTGCTCTGGTTTCCTCCTAAGTTCCAAAGACATACCAGTTAGTAAGTTAATAGATCATTGTAAATTGTCCTGTGATTCGGCAAGGAGTAAAAATAGGTGGATTGCTGGGTGGTGCAGGCCATTGGGCCAGAAGGGCCTGCTCTGCACTATATCTCTAAATAAATGAAAAAAGGCTCCTGCTCAGCCTTTTTTACTGCTGGAAAAACAAACACTGCCTCTCTGTTCTCTCCTCAGAGCTGAAACACTCCATCCCAGGCAGTATCTTGGTGAATCTTTATTCTGTTTTTAATTAGTTAGAGATATAGCACAGTAACAGATTCTTTTGGCCCAACAAGCCCACACCACCTGGTTACAATCATGTGACCAATTAACCTATTAACTCGCATGTCTTTGGGATGTGGGAGGAAACCAGAGCACCTGGAGGAAACCCACATGGTCATGGGGAGAACATACAAACTTCTTACAGGCAGTGGCAGGAATTGAACCCAGGCAAATGGCACTGTAATAGTGTTACACTAACTGCTACCATGCCTTCCCATCTACTCTACACCTTCTCCAGTGCAATTACACCCTTCTCTTTGTGTGCTAACTGGAAATGCACCCTGTACTCCATCTGCAGCCTATCTAACATTTCATATAGTTCTTCCATAACCTCCTCCTGTCTTACAGCTAATAAAAGCAAGTATTGGTTATGACTTCTATGAAGAGCAAGAGGATAAGATGTGAGAGATTAGGACCAATCAAGTGTGATAGTGGAAAAGTTGTGTATGGAACTGGAGGAGGTAGCAGGGGTACTTATTGAATATTTTGCTTGAGTATTCACTATGGGAAAGGACCTTGGCAATTATAGGGATGACTTACAATGGATTGAAAAGCTTGAGCATATAAACATTAAGAAAGAGGATGTACTGGAGCTTTTGGAAAGCAGCAAGTTGGATAAGTCACTAGGACCGGATGAGATATACCCCAGGCTACTGTGGGAGGCGAGGGAGGAGATTGCTGAGCCTCTGGCGATGATCTTTGCATCATCATTGGGGATGGGAGAAGTTCCAGAGGACTGATGTTGTTCCATTATTCAAGAAAGGTAGTAGAGATAGCCCAGGAAATTATAGACCAGTTTCGGCCCGAAACGTCGTCACTACCTCCTCCCATAGATGCTGTCTGGCCTGCTGAGTTCTATCAGCATTTTGAGTGTTACTTCAGTGCTTGGTAAGTTGATGGAGAAGATCCTGAGAGGCAGAATTTATAAACATTTGGAGAGGCATAATATGATTAGGAATAGTCAGCATAGCTTTGTCAAAGGCAGGTCATACCTTATGATCCTGATTTAATCTTTTGAGGATGTGGCTGAACACATTGATGAAGGTAGAGCAGTAGATGTAGTGTATATAGATTTCAGCAAAGCACTTGATAAGGTACCCCATGCAAGGCTTATTGAGAAAGTAAAGAGGTGTGGGATCGAAGGAGACCTTGCTTTGTGGATCCAGAATTGGTTTGCCCACAGAAGGTAAAGAGTGGTTGTAGATGGGTCATATTCTGCATGGAGGTCGGTGACCAGTGGTGTGCTTCAGGGATCTGTTCTAGGACCCCTACTCTTCGTGATTTTTATAAATGACCTAGATGAGAAAGTGGAAGGATAGGTTAGTAAATTTACTGATAACACAAAGGTTGGGGGTGTTGTGGATGGTGTGGAGGGCTGTCGGAGGTTACAGCAGGACATCGATAGGATGCAAAACTGGGCTGAGAAGTGGCAGTTGGAGTTCAACCCGGATAAGTGTGAGGTGGTTCATTTTGATAGGTCAAATATGATGGCAGATTATAGTATTAATGGTAAGACTCTTGGCAGTGTGGAGGATCAGAGGGATCTTGGGGTCTGAGTCCATAGGACACTCAAAGCTGCTGCGTAGGTTGACTCTGTGGTTAAGAAGGCGTATGGTGTATTGGCCTTCATCAATCGTGGGATTGAGTTTAGGAGCTGAGAGTTAATGTTACAGCTATATAGGTCCCTGGTCAGACCCCACTTGGAGTACTGTGCTCAGTTCTGGTCACCCCACTACAGGAAGGTTATGGAAACTATAGAAAGGGTGCAGAGGAGATTTACATGGATGTTGCCTGGATTGGGGAGTATGACTTATGAGAATAGGTTGAGTGAACTTGTCCTTCTCTCTTTGGAGTGACAGAGGATGAGAGGTGACCTGATAGAGGTGTATAAGATGATGAGAGGCATTGATCATGTGGATAGTCAGAGGCTTTTTCCCAGGGCTGAAGTGGCTAACACGAGAGGGCATAGTTTTCAGGTGCTTGGAAGTAGGCACAGAGAAGATGTCAGGGGTAAGTTTTTTACGCAGAGAGTGGCGAGGGTGTGAAATAGGCTGCTGGCAATGGTGGTCGAGACAGATACAATAGCATCTTCTAAGAGACTTTTGAATAGGTACATGGAGCTTAGAAAAATAGAGGGCTATGGGTAAGCCTAGTAATTCCTAAGGTAGGGACATGTTCGGCACAACTTTGTGGGCCGAAGGGCCTGTATTGTGCTGTACGTTTTCTAAGTTTCTTCTATGTTCTTTATTTCTTCTTCACCTCATCTGCTGTGCTGCTGCCTTCTGGGATTCCAATGCACGTGAACCACGTCCCTCTGTCCTCTGTACTTGTTGGAGTCTGGCCATTCACATCACAGCCTTCTTCATTATCATCATCATGATGTACCATGTTGTATGACGTAGGTGATCATGGTCTCTTGACCATAATTGTTCTTGGCAAGTTTTTCTACAGAGCTGGTTTTCCATTTCCTTCTGCTGGGCAGTGTCTTTGCAAGACGGGAGACCTCAGCCATTATCAATACCTTTCAGTTCACTGCAATATTCGTCATTTTGAATATTTGTGTAAAAAGAAGGTGAGGCTTCTTTGTTCTTTGGCATTCCTTCTGAGATGCTGGGACAAGGACATCATCCCTAAGGTTGTGAGGTTGCAATACATGCTGGTTTCTCCAGCGGCCAAACAAATTCTCTGATGAGCTAGCCAGGGGTTAGAATTGGTACCTGTACCCGTTTGGAAGCCTGAGAAGAGTTTACAGTATGCCGGGAAAGCACTAGATCCTTTTTCATTAGACATTTAATTACCTGTCAATCTCACAACGTGATGTAAGGAAAGAACAAAGACAGATTACGTGACCTATGGATCGGACAGTAACCTCTCAATCCACGGTAAGAAGTGACCTCCTTGAAGTGTAGGTTGTAATGTACAGCTCTGAATCTGTGTTTTCCAGCACTTGGGGATGGTTGTGATAAGGATCATAATCAGAGTTGGATTTATCACCACTGACTTATTTGACATGAAGTTTGTTATTTTGTTGGAAGAGTACTCTGCAAAAATATAAAATCGCTATAAATGATGAAATTAAGTAGTGCAAATAAAGAATAACAAAATAAAGTTCATGGGCTTACTGTTCAGTATTGGGGTTTGTACAGTAGTGTAGCAGTTAGCAGAATGCTAACACAGCAACCCAGGTTCAATTCCCAACGCCATCTGTAAGGAGTTTGTACAGTCTCCCCATGACCACATATATTTCCCTCAGGTGCTCTGCTTTCATCCCATATTCCAAAGCTGTCTGGGATAGGAGGATAATTGTTTACAGGGGTGTATTCGGACGCCACGGGCTCATTGAGCTCATGCTGATCTCTAAATAAATAAATAATCTGACGGCAAAGGGGAAGCAGCTGTTTTTCCATCATTGTGCATGGACCTTCAAACTCCTGTACCTCCTCCTCAATGGCAGCAACAAGAAGGAAGTCAAAAGCTCAGTAATTATTTCTCGCTTCTTACACTTAGATAAATATCCATCTCAGTTCGAAACTGAGCCAGTTACAGCCCAGAGAGCTCAACGGACGGATGCTTGGAGCCAGGATTGCAATGAACTGCAGCTGACAGAAGAGAGATTATCACCTCCCTGCCCAGCATGAGTCATATCTCCAGCTGCACATCTCCATGCACACCCACAGCTCCCTGCCATCCCACCAGTACACCCACGCTCCCCCCCAACCCCCATCCCACCATCTTAGCCCCCAGCCCTGCCAAACACTGTGACGGAATTATCACTGCACAGGAAGAGGCCAGTTACGCACACCTCTGTGTGGGTACACATAGTGGAGATTGGTCCCTTACTGTGAGACACTAATGGAATCTGTTGTACTGTGAAACAGAGTCCCCAGAAATTTACTTTATACAACAGTGATCAGTACAACTCAGGAACAACCCACAATTCCTGCGTCGAACATGAGATTAACTTTATTTGTCACACCTATATCAAAACAAAGTGAAATGTCCGTCATTTCCGTCAAAGACCAGCAAGATCGGAAAATGTGATGAGGGGGGCAGCCCACAGGTATTGCCATGCTTCTGGCACCACAGCTTATTAACCCTAACTTGTACGTGCCTTTGTAGCATGGGATGAAACCACATACAGACAACTAGAAACATAGAAATGTACAGCTCATTACAGGCCCTTTGGCCCACAATGTTGTGCCGACCATGTAACCTACTCTAGAAACTGCCTAGAATTTCCCTACCACATAGCCGCCTGTTTTCCTAAGCTCCACGTACCTATCTAAGAGTGTCTTAAAATACCCTATTGTATCCACCTCTACTACCTTCGCTGGCAGCCCATTCCATGCACCTACCACTTGCTGTGTGAAAAACTTACCCCTGACATCCCCTTCGTACCTATTTCCAAGCACCTTAGAACTATGCCCCTCGTGTTAGCCATTTCAGCCCTGGGAAAAAGCCTCTGGCTATCCACACAATAAATGCCTCTCATCATCTTATATACCTCTATCAGGTCACCTCTTATCCTCTTATCCTCCAAGCAGAAAAGGCCAAGCTTACTCAACCTATTCTCATAGGCACGCCCTCCAGTCCAGGCAACATCTTTGTAAATCTCCTCTGCACTCTCTCTATAGTATCTGCATCCTTTTTGTGACCAGAACTGTACACAGTACTCCCAAGTGGGGTCTGACCAAAGTCTTATATAGCTGTAACATTGCCTCACAGCTTGAGATCAATCCCACGATTGATGAAGGCCAACACACCATACGCCTTCTTAACAGCACTGTCAACCTGTGCGGCAGCTTCGAGTGTCGGATGAGCACGGACCCCAAGATCTCACTGATTCTCCACACTGCCAAGAGTCTTACCATTATATATAGATATACAGATAACTATAAAAGGGTGTACTGAATGTGCTGAGATTTAGTAAAACATGGAGTCACTGTTAAACGATATCAATGCACTAAGCTCCTTACAGACATAACATAACATGCCCACTTCGACTCCAATAAGGATACACGACAGTCTTAAGTTACTTTTCTTTAAAATAAAGGATTCATTCTGAGTTACACTACTTTTCTTTTGCCTACTCATTTATCGGTTTTTATAACGGCCTCTTAAACTCCACTATCATATCTGCCTCCATCACTACCCCTGGTTATCCATTCTGTGCACATATTAGCATCAGGAATTCCTTGACTATCAGGATACTGGATTAGGTTCCAGGGGGTGACCCTCTCCTTAGAGAAGTGGAGAGGGAAAGGAAGCAGGGATGTTTTGGCGTTAACTAGTTGGGTGAAGATCCATCTCTACCAAAGGAGGTGTAAGGTACTCCTTCACTCCTTGTAGGCTTTTCTGTTTATGGGCATTGGTGTTTCCTTACCAGGCTATGAAGTAATCAATACATGTACCCAAGGTTTTATAAGTGATTGGTTAAAATAATTTGTGAGTAATTCTGTGTCCTGTATCTAAGAAAGGATGCACTGGCATTGGAAATGGTCCAGAGCAGGTTTATAAGAATGATTTTATGAATAAAATGGTTAACATGTGAGGTGCATTTGATGACTCTGGGCCTGTATTCACTGGAGTTTGGAAGAATGAGATGTTTCATATGGTGGGGGGAGTCCAGGACCAGAGGACACATCCTTGGAGTACAAAGGAGATCCCTTTAGAACAGAGCTGAGGAGGAATTAGCTAGAGGGTAGTGAATCTGTGGACTTCATTGCCCCAGTCAGCTGTGGAGGCCAAGTCATTGAATATGTTTAAAATGGAGGTTAATAAGTTCTAGATTAGTAAGGCGTCGAAAGTTGCTGGTAGAAGGCAGGAGAATAGAGTTGAGACTGGTGATAAGTCGGCCATGATGGAATGGCAGAGCAGAGTCGGTGGACCAAATGGCCAAATTCTACTCCTATGTCTCATGGTCTTAATCCATCTTAATGTCTTTACATGTCAGCCTAATTCTGTAGCCTTTATAATAAGTTCCAAATAACTGATAATGTGTCTATGTTTTATCTGACAGATTTGTGCAGTCTGCTTGGAGGAGTTCAAGTCAAAGGACGAGCTGGGAATCTGCCCGTGCAAGCATGCATTTCACAGAAAGTGAGTGCTGTGGAGGTTGAAGCAACGTGCGACCATGTGCAACTTGCAGGGGGGGTCGGGGGGGGGGGGCGTGTTTTAAACATTTTTCCTGTCCTAGAAATATCAACTTCAGAGAGGATTGTAGAGCTGTGGATGAGAAGGTAGTGGGAAACTGAATTGTCAACCAAATTTGGCATAAAGTTAATTCTGTGCCGGCTGGTGCTATCGTTTTATATCTGGACCAGATCTAAGGGCATGGGGTTCAAGGGGCAGCCACTCCACATCGGCGAACCATACCTTTCTCATGGAGGTGCAAGAGACTGCAGATGCTGCAATCTGGAGCACCACACAAGATGCTGGAGGAGCTCCGCAGGTTAGATATCACCTGTGGGTGGAGATGGGCACTTCAAGCCGTGACCCCTCAGTTGGCCACTTCCATCCATAGATGTGGTCTGACCCGCTGAGTTCCTCCAGCTTCCCACGTATTGCTCCTACCATCTTCTTGGAGAGCTTTGTCGGTCGGAAGGGTTGGATTGTCTTAGAGTACGTTAAAATATTGACACAGCACTGTGGGCCGAAGTTTCTGTACTGAGCTGTAATGTTCTATGTTCTTCATACTGGGCAGAGTGCACAGAGGCAAGGGAATACTGTTTTCCTTTTCTCTAGCTTGTTCTGAACCTGAGAGAGCTCCCAACTCACTTTGAGTCCAAAACAGGGAAAATCTTGCCCCGTGGACCTTCGGGGATTCAGTTGTGACCCAGAAGCTGCAGTTGGTGTGTTTGCCTATAAAGTTTGTTTCTCTTCCCTCACAGGTGCCTGATCAAGTGGCTGGAGGTGAGAAAGGTTTGCCCTCTTTGCAACACTCCCGTCCTGCAAAATGAACAGGAGCCTGGAACTGTGAACGGAACAGACAATCTTGTGTGACCCCTCACCCCCCCCCCCCCCAACTGAGCAACGCACGAGAAGGGTTTACTATATATTTTTTGTCATTACTATTGGTTATTTTGTTTTTTGTTTCTATTTTTGTGTCTGTGATGGAGCTGATCCACAAGACGGTAACGAAGGCAGCGTCTGCCTGGAAGAGCATGCGATCGGCAGTCAGCCGGTGTTGGGGGCAGACTGGCAAATCAACACGAGCCAAAGCACTTTTGTCGTTGGATCGGCCGGGAATCGCTGCCTGACCTGCCTTAATGATGCAGTGGTCACACTGACTTGAGCTATTTGCAATGGGGCACTTTACACTGACTCCTTCCTCCTTCTGAATGTTGACGGTCACGGGTACAGCGGGGCAGGGTCGGAAGTGTATGGCGGCGGGGGACCTGTTTTACTTGCAAGCTGCGCCAAGTTCGGTAGGCAATTTTAATGGAATGACAGATCAAGGAAACAGATAATGTTGTCTGAGGAAGAAACTTCGCCTACGTGCAGAGCTCAAAGATCTGAACTTGAACCCGGGCCGTTAGCTGGGAACGGCAGCCGGATCCCCAGAGAGCAATTCTTCCCCTGTGCCTAACATCGTGCGCCCACCTCCCTCCTGGCCGCCTCTCTCCTCCCCAACCAGAACATGGAAACCCTGTAGAAGATGGGTTGCTAGTGCTTGTGTGGAGGAGAGGGTTTGGACAGGAAGGTCAAACCTGAACGCCGAACATTACCAATTTAGCTGGAGGACTGACAGCTCGCTCGGAGAGTTTCTTTGCTAAAACAAAACGGATTTTTGTACAATGGACTAATTGTTTCTGATACTCTTTATGTGGGGCTGGTCTAAGGCTGAAACTTGACGGTTAGGGGAGGGGATGGAAAGTGGGCGACTGTGAGATTCTGATTAGACCATGATATAATTAGGTTTAAAATGTTATTTATAGTATTTTTAACGGATGTTAGTAATGGAATGAAACGCAGATGGCGGAGGAGGGGAGGAATGCTGGAAAAGGCTGCCAGCACGGGGTGAAATCCCTCTCTTTAGTAACCAAGGTGACTGAGCAGTGCAGTAGAGCAGCAAAATTCTCCAGCAACCTCTCTGTTGGGGAGTGGGGGGGGGGGGGGGGAGGCCTCCCCAGATCACTCCACAAACAGCCATTTCCCACATGCTGTTCTCTTCCCCCACCCCCACGGCAAAGCACTACATTGACAGCGTCTCCGCGGCGATTGCAGACTCGCTGCGGGGCAGGTGCATACTGCAACCCCACGGACGTTCCCTGTCCTATCTGAGCCCCGGGCCTTTAAATAAAATGTCTCGGAAAGGAGTGAGTCTGTACGCTGCAGAACAGCGTTGACTTCCCTCCTTTCGTTGAGCCCCCTGCCTCAGTGGTGTCACAAACCCTTTCCACCTCGTCCGTTCACGGTCGCACTGAGATTGCCAGGCTCCAGGTCTCTTTAGCTACTCAGCCAGTTATTTTCAACTGCCCACCCTGGACTCACGGAATCACTTGCATGTTATGGTGCAGGACGCAGTCACGGACTCTCTCTGCTCATCCCCAGTTTCTATGGAGACACGGGAGACTATAACGGATCTGATTCAGCGCTGCAACCCAACACGGTGACAACCCCTCACTCCTCCGCCCACACCCAGATGCTGCTCGCCCAGCCAAGACCCCCCAGCAGATTGCTGCAAATTTTCTGTCCCTAAAATATCAAGCCCTGGAGTGCGCGGTCTCTGAACTACCCCGGACCCAGAACGTTAGGTGTGCGTGTAATGAGATGACAACAGCTGTGAACAGAGCCTATTATTGAATTAATGGAATTGTTGCATCCAGTCCATCAAGTGTGCGCTAGCTCCTTATAGAGTTTACAGTCCCAAACCCTTTCTTCCCCACTGACTTTACTCTCACAAATGCATTTCCAATACTCTATGGCCTGTGCCACCGGCTTAGCAGGGGAATCCCAGATCCTCTCCGCACTCCAAGCCAAAGTCCTTTCAGACCACAAATTTTATTAGCAGATTTAGGCCTTTCAGCCCATCAAGTAGGTATACAAAATTATGAGGGGTATAAATAGGGTAAATACTAGCAGGGTTTTCCACTCAGCTTGGGTGAGACTAGAACTGGAGATCATGGGTTAAGTGTGAAAATTGAAACGTTTAACACAAAGTTTCCCAGAGCGTGGTGGGATTATGCAAAGGAGCTGCCTGAGGAAATGGTGGATGTGGTTTCAATTTCACCGTTTAAGAGAGTCTAGATAAGTACATGGATTGGATGGGTATGGAGGCCTATGGTCAGGTGCAGGTCGACAGGACTAAGCAGAATAACAGTTCAGAATGGTCTAGATGGGCTGAACTGCCTGTGTCTGTGACCATGACTGACTTTTTAAACACCATTTCCCACCACCTTCATCTAACCCTTAACCCCTTTACCAATCAGAACTATCAATCTCTACTCTATTATAACTTTTGTCCAACTTTTAAAATCAGCTCTTTGAACCATCTGCTTAATGGGTGATGTTCCTTCTACTAACCCTGCCTCCGTATCCTGCTCACATCTACTCTCAGTCTTCCATTCTTCAAGGAGAATGTCTGTTGGAGAGTGGCCATTTTAATCCAGTTGGTGAGTGGAACATTCAAATGTGGGGAACTGCATGAATATGGAGATATGCAATGGAGAGTAGGATCAGACTGGTATTGCTCCCATTCCAGATATTGGTTTACTATTGTCACATGCACAGTGAGAAGTCTGTCTTGCATACTGTTCATACCGATCAGATCGTTACTCAGTGCATTGGCCGAGAACAAGATAAAGCAATAACAATGAGAATAAAGCTACAGAGAAAGTGCAGTACAGGTAGACAATAAAGTACACAATCATAATGAGGTAGATTGTGAGGTCAAGAATCCACCTTGATGTAGTAGGGAATGGTTCAATAGTTTTATCATAGTGGGATAGAAGCTGTCCTTGTCCATGGTGGTATGTGCTTTCAGGCTTTTGTATCTTCAGCCCGATGGGAGGGGGAGAAGAGGGAACACTGCAAGGGGAAAGATGTGTGTGTGCAAAACAGTTATTAGCCCTGTGACCTTTATAGAGTCATGGAGAGGCACAAGCCCACAGGGTAATTGGGCAGAAAGGCCACTGTTCAGCCTACCACACTAACCTTCTGTCTGTCGATGTAATCCCATTTATCCGCTTTAGGATCATCTCCGGATCCTTGAATTTCCATCCTTTAATTTTGCATTCTGCTGCTAGCCTGTGTTTGCGAGCCGCTAGTTTAACAAGTTTCAAACTGCTTGATGTGAAACCAGAATCAGGGTAGATCTGCCCCTTCTCCATGCAGAGATAATTCCATTGATAAGTGGAGCTGTAGGGATCAGGTATGATGAAGGAAGAGATAGCAACTTCCAGATGCAATTTAAAACAATTCATCTACCTGTTCCCCTTAGTATCCAGACTCCCTTGCAAAGAATAATCTTAGATGCATTGAGGTCAAAACTGAGCTGGATAATGATGCCTTCCTCATTTGTGCCCACTTACCATATGGGTGCTAACCCGCTTAACGTAGCTAACAGCCCAGCCACCAAACCCCACAGTGGCTGAAAGCCCTTGAAGGATGTGGAGAGGATTTTTCCTATCAGTAATCTAGGACTGGAGGGCACAGCCTTAAACTAGAGGGGTGTCCCTTTAGAACAGAGATGAGGAGGAAATTCTTTAGCCAGTGGGTGGTGAATCTATGCAATTCATTGCCATAGAAGGCACTGGTGGCCAAGTTCTTGAGTATATTTAAAGTGGAGGTTGATAGGTTTCTTAATTAGTAAGAATGTCTAAGATGGACTCGCTATATGATGTCTTTGTGTGGCATTCATAGCCTATCACGTTGTCCAGTACTCTCCCTTCTCTTTGCACTTCTGGAGATGCTACTGGAAATGTTCTCCAGCACTTGTGATACCACTTCCCCCAGTCCCAGGTTCAACAGAGGAACTCCTGCAAGGCTCTTGCTGCTTGCCAGCTGCCCAAACTGACGTACGGCCTCGGGCAGTGAGCCCCAGAGGTGAGACCACACCATACCCCTTTGTGGAGCCTTCCACAAGAAAGGTCACTGTTAACCTTGACAGATCTCCCCACAAGTCAGTCGCTGCCTCAGATTTACTCAGTCCTGTCAAGTTAGAAGGAATAAGAAGAGTGAGATCATTATGTTAAACTAATCCAAATAGAACAGTTCCTGGCTTGATGTACCTTAAAATGTGGAGACATCTGAACCTGGCTCCCACAGTTTCCTAAAGGATGAGTTCCCAGTCTCTGTTGAGCCTGAAGAGAAATGGGAAGTAGATGGAGACCATAAGGAGATGGGTATTTGAAGACTCCCATCTTCAAAAACCATGTACATTCTTCCTTCTGAGCCATTATTGGAACATAGTTGACCAGGGTCTAGCAGCCTGTTGTTTTGAGTTGAAGCTTGATGAAAAGGGTACAAATGTAAAGAACTCAAAATATTGGGTGAAGGTATTGAGAACTGCAGTTACAAAGGAATGATTGGAATACTTCAAGACTGTAGCTAAAGTGTGAGGCTTAGCAAATGCTCCCATCTCAGCTGAAGAACAAAGGCAGCACATAGGCCTGTGACAAATCAACAAATCTAACAAACGGGGATTTAATTTTTACATAAATCATGCAACAACAGGTGACAAATGGCAGTTCCTGAGCAGTAACTTACGTTATGAATACTGACAGAAGCTTGCCCCAGCAGCGCAGAAGATTGCATGATGGTTCGAACAATGTGCCAAACATTGTGCTCGACCTGAAAGGAAGCATTTGATCCAGTGTCATTTTTATGGAGGGCCACTACACTGTGTTGAAATGATGGGTAACTCAACTTGGGAAAGTAACAACGGCACTCTGTTTTGGTTAGGCTTTTCATTCAAAGCCTTTGCTTCACAAATATCCAGGGTATTTCTGAGAAATTTAACTACGCCTGCTTCATAGTTGTACAGATGAGTTTTCATCCAGTGGTTATTGTTTACTCTCTCCCTCTCTGACCAGATGTTGAGTTTCCCCATGTTTAAGTCACAAGAGTGTTCACTTAAATTTATTATCAAAGTACATGTATGTCACCATATACTGCCCTGAGGTTCATTTATTTGTGGGCATTCACAGTAGAACAAAGAAATAAAATAGAATCAGTCCATGGGTCTTATGTGGAGATACCAGTTAAGTGACATTGATTAAGGTTTACGTGTACCTGAATCAGACTATTGGGAATTTGGTAACCGATGGGATGTACAAACCTCAAGCTACCCCAGGTTTCTGAAAGAAAGGCTTTGAATGAAGTTCATCTTAATAAAAACTGAGCGTACAGTGAGAGGGTTACCAACAGCATATGATCCTAAAATCAAAATCACTGCCTTTGTGTTGCCTTCCATGCTGAATTTATTTATTTATTTTTCATTTACTTAGGAATAAAGCACAGAAATGGGCCCCTTCCAGCCTGTCCATTTACACCTATGTGACCAATTAACCTACTAATCCTTTAGAATGTGGGAGGAGACCAGAGCACCTAGAGGAAACCCACGTTCACGGGGAGAACATATAGTACAAACTTCTTGCAATGGCTGGAATTGAACCCAGACCCCTGCCCCAATTCATCCCTCCTGAATCTGTACAACTACCACGGGAAGGAATTAAATGTAATTTTTTCCCTCGGAAATGTATTAATGCAACTGTTATTCCAGTCGGATTTTCATTGTTGGCACCCCCCAGCTGCCAGCTGAACTGAATCGTTCTTTCTTGAAATTACTTGAAGTGTTGGGACATGGGAGCAATGCTCCCTGGCTCTGTCTCTGTGACCCCTGACTCCAGCTGTGGTCCAGCCCCCTCTAAGCACTAGGCATCAGTTGTCCAAACTGAACAACTTCTCACTTACCCAGTGAGTGGGTAAACGTTGCTTCTTCATTACCGATGATGTATATATTTACCTATAATCTGTTAATATACTTACAACATTCTTTCTTGAAAGGCTACCAAAGCTGACTGCGTTACAAAATCTTTCTTTTTTCAGTTTTGTTTATATTTTTTATTCTACAAAGAAACTCAGTGTTAGACATTGAATAGGGAGCTCTGTGTTGTAGAATAGGGAGAACAAAGTGGCCTTTTCATTGGACCTCACAGCTTCTGGTCTTTGTATTAGAGTTCACGTGGCTGAGAGTTGAGTAGAAGTGAGCATTTTATGAGTAAACACACAAGGCATATTCATCACCCTGCAGTGCAGATGTTGAGATGTAGTTGGTCAGACCAAGACTTCGTTCCTGGCTGCAGTATTTAGTGGTTACATTCCCTTCCCCTCTCACTTTCAGTCACTACACCTGTCCACTCCTCCCCCACCATAGATTATCATACAAAATTAGGCTACTTGGCCCATCGAGTCTTCTCCACCATTCAATCCAGCCCTATTGTTTCCCAAACCCATTGTCACGCTTTCTCCCTTAACCCGTTTACCAATCTCAAACTTATCAAACTCTGCCTTGATTATATAGCTCCCTGTGGCAATAAATTCACCACCTTATGGTTGAAGGAATTCCTCCTTATCTCCATTTTAAAGGGATATCCTTTTATTCTGGGGCTATGCTTTCAGATTCTAAATTCTTCGACTAATGGAAACACCCTCTCCACATCCACTTTGTCCAGGCTTTTCAATCCAATAGGATTTAGTTGGATTTCCACACACACTCCCCCCCCCCCCCCCCCGATGAAACATCTCAGCCCAAAATGTCGACAGTTTATTTCTATCCGTAGATGCTGCCTGGCCTGTTGAATTCTTCCAGCATTTTGTTTGTGTTTTGCTCTGTATTTCCAGCATCTGCAGAATCGCACATGTATTTGGGAGGAAATAAGTAATCTCAGTCTTCACTGCAGAGATCTGCTTGAATAAAGAGTGGTGCTGAATCTACTGGGGTTTTCTGCTCTCTGTTCACTTGTCCTTTGTCTCTTCGCTCTTCCCTTCTACTTTACAGTCAGTTCTTTCGTTCTCCCAAGGAATCCTCTCGTCTTCTCTCCACTCCAATCTGCCATCTCGTTCTAATCAGCCTAGTGCTTTTATGACACAGTTCAGACATGGTTAATGGAAGCAGTTTGAAGGTGTAATGAAGGCCACTTTAAATAGTCCACTATTAAAGGTTTAGCTTATAATGAGTGAAGATGTGGATTTCTAAATGTTTTGGACAGAAGAGGTCAACTTCTAAAAACCGAATATGTCTTCTTTCAGTAGCAACGTAACCTTGAGCAGATGCTGTGATCTTCTTGTGGGTGGCCTTCTATCGATACCATGTAATAAAGTTTATGGAACAAAGCATATTGGTTTCATAGACGTGTTTATATAAGAATTCTGCAGCAGAATATATTTTAAAACATTGCTATTTGTAAGCTATATTTTTGTATATTTAATTGCTATTTTGAAATTTGGATGGCTTTTGTTTTGCTAATTAATTGCATTGTATTTCAGAATATTTGCATGTAATTTGACTGGAATTGTAAATAAATAAGAGGTTTCAGAAATGACGGGTGTGGCGTGGTTTATCATTAAACCTCTGATGGCTTGGGGCACTTTCTCACAGTTTTCTCAATGTTCTGCTGGAGAGGGAGTTACCTGATCTGGTGTGTAGTGTAGGCCTCCATTAGTCTTGATAGACCATGGATTCGTGCTTTGGAAAGTTTCCAGGGCACAAGCCTGGGCAAGGTTTCTTTTATGGAAAATCGGCAGTTGCCCAAGCTGCAAGTCTCCCCTCTCCACACCACCGACGTTGTCCAAAGGAAGGGCATTACCTGATCTGGTACTGGGCTGCACGGTTTATTAAGATCCAGTTCCTTACATCAAGTTCATGTGCAATCAACTTTCCCTCCCATTCCAGACTGATGCACTTTGAGTCTTTCTTGTACCTTCCATTCCATACTGATCCATCTCAGAGCATCCCTTATATTCCATTCAATCCTGATCCACTCCTGAGTTTCCCTACCCCTTCCATTTCATCCATGATTCACTTCAGATCATCCGTTTCACTTTCATCCCATTCCGGGTCAACCTCAGAGCTTCCCATCTCTATCTTTCCCCATCTGATGTTGTAGAACTTCATCTATATAAACCAGCAACAAAAACTTTGTTAAAATCTACATGGCAATTTTTCTTTTCACTGAACACCTTTGGCACTCAAGGGTGGTAGAATGGCATTTTAGTGTCACAATTTCATTCAGTGGCTGTCACCTAATGGTAAAGAATTTTAATCACATTCTGGTAGTGTCTGTCTGAGGCATCCGTTGTTACTTAAAATGTTGGTGCTCATTGAAGGAGGAATTCAAAGTTGAGTCTATTGTCATATGCACAAGAACACAGCATGCTCTTGTGGCCCACAATGTTGTGCCGACCCTTAACTTCATTCTAAAGATCGATCTGAACTCCCACATAGGACTGCATTTTCCTTTCATCCATGTCCCTAATCTACCACCAATCCTGGTAGCAAGTTCTACACAAATACCTCTCTCTGTTTAAATAAACAGAACTACCTCTACCATCCTGCTGTATGGATCCGAAACATGGAGAATCACTAACACCAGCTGCAACGAGATCCAGACCTTTCTCAACAAATGCCTCCGGCGGATCCTCCGCCTCAAGTGGTACGACAGAGTGTCAAACCTAGACCTATGGAAGAGAGCAAACCAAGAGCCCATCGTATTCCAGATAAGGAGGAGGAAGTGGAGAAGGGTCGGCAACACCTTGAGGAAGAGCCAGTCGAATGTCACTCCCACTTCTACTCCTGTAGAAGTAGTAGAGGCCAGTTCAGTTGTGTCATTGAAGGTAAAATTGGATAGGTATATGGACAGGAAAGGAGTGGAGGGTTATGGGCTGGGTGCGGGTAGGTGGGACTAGGTGAGATTAAGAGTTCGGCACGGACTAGGAGGGCCGAGATGGCCTGTTTCCGTGCTGTGATTGTTAGTTGTTATATGACAATCACTCGAATGGAATCCACAAGGGAAGGGAAGAAGAGGTCGCCCAAAGCAAACCTGGAGGCGTAGGCTTTTAAATGAACTGAAAGCCGCCGGCCAAACTTGGGAGACTGCAGAAACATCTGCTAGAGATCGCAGGAAGTGGAGGACTTTTGTTGAGGCCCTATGCTCCATAAGGAGCGAAAAGGATTAAAGACCTCTGACTAAGACCGTAAAACAGAGGAGCAGAATTAGGCCATTCAGCCCCTCGAGTCCACTCCGTCATTCCATCAATCCCATACACCTGCTTTCTCAGCATATCCTTTGATGCCCTGACTGATCAGGAAACTATCAACTTCCGTTTTAAATATACCCACACACTTGGCCTCCACCCCAGTCTAATTTCAAAAATTAGAGGTTCGCCACTCTCTGGCTAAAAAAATTCGTCCTTACCTGTGTTCTAATAGGTCGCCCTCAATTTTGAGGCTGTGCCCTCTAGTTCTGGATACCCCCACCACAGGAAACATTCTCTCCACATCAACCCTATCTAATCTTTCAACATTCGGTAGGTTTCAATGAGATCCCCATGCATTCTTCTAAATTCCAGTGAGTACAGACCCAAAGCTGCCAAATGCTCCTCATATGTTAACCCCAGCATTCCCGGAATCATCCTCATGAACTTCCTCTGGACTCTCTCCAATGACAACACATCCTTTCTGAGATAAGGGGACCAAAACTGTTGACAATACTCCAAGTGCAGCCTGACCAGTGCCGCTTCAGTATTATCTCCTTGCTTCTATATTCTGTTCTATATTTTTTTCATTACCACTATACTTTCCGGTAAGCACTGCTGAAATGAAGCAGCATCAGATACACAACATTCACAAGAAAAACATAAAATATATGCACGGACATAACTGGAACAAGTAAAAACAAAGTCAATTGTGGTGCAAAGTTTTCATAGTGTTACTATACTGAGGTAGTGATTAGGCTTGAACAGAATAGAACTTTATTGTCATTGCTCAAGACAACGAGATTGTGGTGCTGTTCCAGTCCGTTCAGGATAGATATTTACAATGCATATTGTATGCTTAACTTTTTTTAAAAGTTCCCATATTTACATACAACAAATGACTTTGATAGACCATAATATTCAAAGGCCATTGGCAAGCCTTAGCATTATTCATCTGCAATACAAGCCCTCGGGAAGAAATTGTTCTGCAGTCTTACTGCCTTGGCCAGGATGTTTCTGTATCACCTACCAGGTTGGTTCCAGAACTGAATGGATGAAAAGAAGAAACTGTTCTGACAATGTTGGGAATTTGGTAGTGCTGGACTGACAGACATTCCAGACAAATGGATATTACTCCTATTAATACACCAAGACATGTTTAATTCTCCTTATTCTCTAGGCATTATAGAGTCACAGCAGGGAAACAGGCCTTTTGATCCATGGTGATTTAAGATGGTCTCATCTGTCTACATATAGTCCATATACATCTAAACCAGGGGTTCCTAACCTAGGGTCCACGACCACTCGCTTAATGGTATTGGTCCATGGCATAAACAAGGTCATTAGCCCCTGGCCTAAACCTTCCCTATACAATTCCCTGTTCACGCACTTTTTCGAATGTACCTGCCTCAACCACTTGCAACTCATTTCATATATTGACCACACACAAGGTGAAAACAAGGTCCCCAGGTTCCTATTAAATTTCTTGCCTCTCACCCTAAATCTATGCCCTCTAATCCTTGATTCCCTAACCCTCACCCTATCTGTATCCCTCATTGTTTTATACACTTCTATAATATCAAATTTCATTCTCCTGCACGCCAGTGACTAAAGTTCATCCCACTCAACCTTTCGAGCTCTGGCAACGTCCTTGTAAACTTCATCCACACTTTCATATAGCAGGGTGAACCAAAACTGAACATGATAGTCTGAATGTGACCTCATGCCTTGTACAACTGCAACATAACATCCCAATTTCTATACCGTAACTCGTGTGATAAAATGTCCCGATGAACCAGCTGAGTCGAAAGAGATTACAAGAAACTAAGCCTGGTGAGTTTAAAAGGAGCGTCGGAACAGGGTCTTCATGAGTTTTAAAGGAGTGTGAGAACTGCCCATCAATTAGCTGTTGCCAAACCATTTAGACTTACAAACAATAGATAGTGGATTATCAAGGTTTTCAGAATCAGAATCCACCCACCTACCTTCCCCCTTACCTGGTTTCACCTATTCCACTCTCCCCCATCTTATTCTGGCTTCCTCACCCTTCATTTCCAGCCCTGATGAAGGACCTCGGTCCAAAACATCGACTATTTATTCCTCTCCATAGATGCTACCTCACCTGCTGAGTTTCTCCAGCGTTTTGTATGTCTAGCTTTGGATTTCCAACATCAGCAGAATCTTTTCTGCTCAGATTTATTATCACTGACATATATTGTGAAATTTGTTATTTTAAATAAAATTACTGTAAGTTACAATAAGAAATGTAACAAATAAATACATTAAATAGTGCAAAAAGAGAATAATATAGTTCCTGGACCATTTAGAAATCTGATGGCTGATCAGAAGAAGCTGTTCTTAAAAAAGTTGAGTGTGTGCAATGAGGGTGCTGTACGTTCTCCCTGATGGTAATAATGAGAGGTGGGTATGTCCAGGATGGGGAGGGTCCTTAATGACGGACACCATCTTTCTGAGGCACCACCTTTTGAGGGTGCCAGATTGCAATTTGTCTTATAGCCCTCTCCTGAGTGTAAACATGAAAAGGACGACAATTCCAGATGTTGTTTAGAGAGATACACATTACTTAAAAAGATGCTGATCATTGCAAATTACATAACACAGAGCAGTACCTCACAGGAATATGATCACTTGATACTGAACTGTGAAAAAGCAGCTCTAATAATTTCTGAGGCTCTTTGCCCAAGACCTGTCTGTCCCTATCCTGTACTAAAGTTGTACAAGGGCTCCATCTGGAAAGGGTAAGTGTGGAGCCTCTCCACTTTGTGTCCATCTTCTGGGAGGAACAGGACTACACTGCTGATTGCTAGAATTATTATCTAGAGTTCCCGGACAGATGGTACATTGGCATAAGTTCAAATCCCATCAGCGCAATTGGGAAATTTAGATTCAGTTATTTAAATAGATCTGGAAGTAGAAAAGAAATCTGTATTGGTAACCATGAAAAACTAAGCTGGTTCGCTCATGTCCTTTTGAGGTAGCGTTACACAGTCTGCTCTGTATGATCGACCATTCCAGTCAGCCACCATTCCTCTAACTGTACTGCCCTATAAACACTTTTCATAATGTTTATATTGTAAATCATGCTGGTACTTAAAAACTTATTACCTTCTCTTTGACGGGAGTTCTGTGAGATCCTCTCTTCCTGCTCCCCCTCTGTGATTTCAGCTGCTGTCCGAGTCTTCAATCATGTGCTCACCCAGAATCACTACCACAACCTTCTTGGGAATTTGCCCCCACCACCATCTTATTCCACCTTGCTTCCAGCTCTGTTTTCAGGCTTCTCAAGGATCCCAGGTCTCTGCTTTCGATTTATTACTTCTCTTGCCACTTCAACAAGCAGGATATCCTGATGGCCAACCATTTTAATTCCAACCCCAACTCCCATGCCAACATGTCGGTCTATGGCCTCCTCTACTGCCACGTTGAGGCCACTCTTGGTTTGGAAACTCATATTCCATCTGGGTAGCCACCAACCTTATGGCATGAATATCAATATCAATTTCCTCCCCTCCCCTTTCTTCCATTCCCTGTTCTGGTTCCCCACTGACCTTTTCTGCCTATGACCTCCCCGGTGCCCCTCCTCCTTCCCACTCTCCTCTCCTATCAGATTCCTTCTTCTTCAGTCTTCTACCTTTTCCACCTATCACCTTTTAACTGGTACTCCTTCCCCTCCCCCATCTTCTTCTGGCTTCTTCTCCCTTCGTTTCCAGTCCCAATGAAGGGTCTTGGCCTGAACTGTCAACTCTTTATTCCTCTCCACTACAGGAAACATCCTTTCCTCATCCACTCTGTCTAGGCCTTTCAACATTAGTTCCTTCAGTATTTTGTGTTTTATTCTGTATTTTCAGCATCTGCAGCATCTCTTGTGTTTATAATTTGCCGGTATTTATGTATTTGTGAACATTTTATTCCATATCTGTAAGCTTATTTTTATATAATAACTTATTCATTATAATTGTTGAATGTTCTTTTTTTGTTGCATGGCGTGTCAACACACCATGGCAAATTCCTAACACCTGTTCATTTATTTTGGGAATATAGTTGATCTTTGATCTTTAGTGTGACTCCAGACCTCCTGCTGGGGATTCTGATGTAA
This sequence comes from Hemitrygon akajei, assembly GCF_048418815.1. Classification (NCBI taxonomy): domain Eukaryota; kingdom Metazoa; phylum Chordata; class Chondrichthyes; order Myliobatiformes; family Dasyatidae; genus Hemitrygon; species Hemitrygon akajei. The sequence continues at coordinate 26,780,351 of NC_133127.1, forward strand.
ACTGTTACAAACTGACTGACGTGGTCCACAGAAAGTCCTGGCAGAGAAAGAAAAGTGTATACTTGGCAAGGGAGCCAAGACCAGATATTCTCTTTGGTCTGGTTGAGGAATGAGGAAGAGAGTCAGAATGAGGTTTATTATCACTGACAAATGTCATGAAAATAATTGCAGCAGTACAACACAAGACATAAAAAATGTAAGATACAATAAATATACAGTATTTTAAAAAGTAGATGAATACAAAGAGGGCAACATGGTGAGGTAGTGCTCATGGACTGTTCAGAAATCTGAACAAGGAGCGTTCCCAAAATTTAATCCCAAAACTGTGTGGGTTGGTTAGGTTTACTGATCAAAGTAAAATGCCCCTCAAGTTCAGGTCAGACGTAGAATCTGTTGGGTCTTGATGGGAATGTAGGGAGAATAATATGATGTATAACTATAGTGTAAATGTATGCTTGATGGTCAGCATGGAATCACTGGGCTGAATGGCCTGTCTTTGTGCTGTCATATAGGAAGCCTCCATATTTAAGGGAAAATGTAGATGTATTAGTAGCACTCCAGCTAAGACTGAATCCTGAAATGAAAGGGCTGGCCTCTAAGGGGCAGTTGGACAGGTTTTGCTTTAGTCTACTAGAGTTTTGAGAAGTAGGAGGAGACTTAATGAAAACTTACGGCACGGAAGATTTCAGAGAATGCATGTGGAGAGAATGTTGGAGGCTATGGAATGAGCCGAGGGAGGTTCATAAGATTATGAGGGACATACAAAGGATAGGTAGTCTGAGTCTTTTCCCACAGCAGAGGAGTCCAGAACTACATGGTAGAGGTTTAGGGTGAAAAGGGATCATTTTAAAGATTTGAGGGATAATTAATGTTTAAGGCACAGGGTGGTAAATACCTTGAATGATATGTTGAGCTGCCAAAGGATCAGCGGGAGGCAGATACAATTGCAACATTTAAAGATTGTTTGAACAAATATTTGGGTAGGAAAAGAGTAAAGAGATACCTTTCTAATGCTGGCAAACAGGACTAGATAGGCAGCACACTTGCATGGACAAGATGGGCCAACAGAATTCATTTTTCTGCTGAATCAATAAATTTCTTTGAAACACAGTAATTTATCAGTCTTGAACTCATTTTGTACAGTTAGTATTGCCCAAGCCATTAACTCAAAACAGTTCCAGCATTCTTATCAGAGCGGCTGTACAAAATATTTTTAAAATGATGGTAATAGGGCAGAAAACCAAAACTTTGGAGAAAGGGATAAGTTTTTAGGGAGCATCTTAAGGCAAGAAAGGAAGGTGGTGAGTCAGAGAGGAATGGATAAGATTCTGGACCTCTGAAGTTTGGTAGCTGCTTGTTCACATTCCAGTGGCAGAACCTTCAGAAATGCTGTGGATGCCATAATGACCGGAGAAGGGTATCAGCCCAAAATGTCGAAGGTTCATTCCTCTACATGCTGCCTGGCCTGCTGAGTCATTTTAGCATTTTGTATGTTTTGCTGAAGATTTCCAGCATCTGCAGAATCTGTTGTGGTTAAGATGGACAGGACCAGTGTGTATTCCTTTTTTAATTTATCAAGTCTACATTTATCAAGATGTGGACATCCTTGGTAAGTCACCACCTTACTGTGAAATATTTTTAATAGAAGCTTATCCCATTAATGAAACTTCTAGTGGATGGAATGGGGAAGATCAAGACTCATGTTTCAATATTTTTATCTGGAACATTCTTCTCCTCCCACTTCCTTACAAAGATAACTCCGAGTTGGGTTCTGTCCCACAAAGCCAAGCTCCCTGCCATTCTAATCACTATATTTGCCAATATTTTTACACCAAAATCAAACGTTGTGTGGAAAAGTATCCTCTTATGACCTTAACAAGGATCAGCTTTATTCAGCATATACATGTATTAGAAATTTACTAATAGTGGTGCGTTGACAGACATGTACCAAAAACATCAACATTCAATTTTATCAATAATCCTCTGAAAATCCTTGGGAGGCAGGATGGAGATAGGTCTCTACCTAAGGAGGTGTAAGGCATTCCTTCCCTCCACTGGCCTGTAGGTCACCCTTGGGCAAGGTGTAGCACCTGTTTAGTGCCCCCTACCCCCAGTTGGGGTCATGTGAAGCCATGGGAGTAGCTGGTGCATATCACAAGTTCTGGTCATGCAACCGGTAATGCCAGACAATCTCTGAAGAGTATTGATAATGGTTGGGGTCACCCGTCTTGTAAAGACACTGCCCAGATGATGGCAACAGAAAAATTTTCCAAGAACAATCATGATGACGAGTCTATGACTGCCTACATTCTACAATACAGCCCATAATGATGATGATCTGGAAGTCCAAATACATTAGTTACATTTACTAATTTCCATTTATCCACCAAGCACATATCAACCTCAACAAATTTGTCAAACACCAGAGAGACACAAGAATCTGAAGCAACAAACAATCTGGTGGAGGAAGTCAGTGGGTCAATCACCATTTCTCTTGCATCAAACCATGCACATTCTGTTTCATTTGCCTCATTAGGATCTAAATACAATGGATTCCAGCATTTTCCCAATGGTAGATGTTGGGATGACTGGCCATTAGCTTCCTGTTACAGGACCAAAAGAAGCTGCAGAAGGTTCTAAATCTAGTCAGCTCCATTTTGGGTACTAGCCAAGGGAGCTGTGTCTCAGAAAGGCAGCATCCATTATTAAGGACCTCCAGCACCCAGGGCATGCCCTTTTCTCACTGTTATCATCAGGTAGGAGGTACAGAAGCCTGAAGGCACACCCTCAGCGATTCAGGAACAGCTTCTTCCCCTCTGCCATCTGATTCCTAAATGGACATTGAATCTTTGGACACTACCTCACTTTTTTTATATACAGAATTTCTGTTTTTGCACATTTTTAAAAATCTATTCAATATACATAATTGATTTACTCAGAAACATAGAAAACCTACAGCATAATACAGGCCCTTCGGCCCACAAAGCTGCGCCGAACATGTCCTTACCTTAGAACTACCTAGGCTTTACCCATAGCCCTCTATTTCTCCAAGCTCCATGTACCTGTCCAGGAGTCTATTAAAAGGCCCTATTGTTTCCACTCCACCGCCGCTGCCAGCAGCCCATTCTGCGCACTCACCACTCTCTGCGTAAAAAAAACTTACCCTGACATCTCCTCTGTACCTACTTCCAAGCACCTGAAAACTATGTCCTCTTGTGTTAGCCATTTCAGCCTTGGAAAAAAGCCTCTGACTATCCATACAATCAACACCTCTCATCATCTTATACACCTCTATCAGGTCACCTCTCATCCTCCGTCGCTCCAAGGAGAAAAGGCTGAGTTCACTCAACCTATTCTCAGAAGACATGCTCTCCAATCCAGGCAACATCCTTGTAAATCTCCTCTGCACCCTTTCTATGGTTTCGACAGCCTTCCTGTAGTCAGGTGACCAGAACTGAGCACAGTACTCCAAGTGGGGTCTGACCAGGGTCCCATATAGCTGCAACATTACCTCTTGGCTCATAAACTCAATCCCACAATTGATGAAGGCCAATGCACCATATGCCTTTAAACCACAGAGTCAACCTACACTGCAGCTCTGAATGTCCTATGGACTCAGACCCCAAGATCCCTCTGATCCTCCACACTGCCAAGAGTTTTACCATTAATACCATATTCTGCTATGGTATTTCACCTACCAAAAAGAACCACCTCACACCTATCTGGGTTGAACTCCATCTGCCACTTCTCAGCCCAGTTTTGAATTCTATCAATGTCCCGCTGCAAACTCTGACAGCCCTCCACACTATCCACAATACCCCCAAACCTAGTGTCATCAGCTAATTTACTAACCCATCCCTCCACTCCCTCATCCAGGTCATTTATAAAACTGATGAAGAGTAGGGGTCCCAGAACAGATCCCTGAGACACACCACTGGTCACCGACCTCCATGCAGAATATGACCTGTCTACAACCACTCTTTGCCTTCTGTGGGCAAGCCAGTTCTGGATCCACAAAGCAATGTCCCCTTGGATCCCATGCCGCCTTACTTTCTCAATAAACCTTGCATGGGGTATCTTATCAAATGCCTTGCTGAAATCCATATTCACTACATCTACTGCTCTACCTTCATCCATGTGTTTAGTCACATCCTCAAAAAATTCAGACAGGCTCGTAAGGCACGAACTGCCTTTGACAAAGCCATGCTGACTATTCCAAATCATATAATGCCTCTCCAAATGTTCATAAATCTTGCCTCTCAGGATCTTTTCCATCAACTTACCAAGCACTGAAGTAAGACTCACTGGTCTATAATTTCCTGGGCTATCTCTACTAACTTCCTTGAATAACGGAACAACATCTGCAAACCTCCAGTGCTCTGGAACTTCTCCCATCCCCAAAGATGATGCAAAGATCATCACCAGAGGCTCAGCAATCTCCTCCCTTGCCTCCCACAGTAGCCTGGGGTATATCTCATCCGGTACTGGTGACTTATCCAACTTGATGCTTTCCAAAAGCTCCAGCACATCCTCTTCCTTAATATCTACATGCTCAAGCTTTTCAGTCTGCTGCAAGTCATGCCTGCAATCACCAAGTTCCTTTTCCACAGTGAATACTGAAGTAAAATATTAGAAACATAGAAACGTAGAAAACCTACAGCACAATACAGGCCCGTCAGCCCACAAAGTTGTGCTGAACATGTCCCTACCTTAGGAATTACTAGGCTTACCAATAGCTTTCTACTTTTCTAAGCTCCATGTACCTATCCAAAAGTCTCTTAAAAGACCCTTATTCATTATGTACCTCTGCTATGTCCTCCAGTTCCAAACACACTTTTCCACTGTCACACTTGATAGATCCTATTCTCTCACATTGTCACGAGGTGGGGACAAGGGTGCTGGGAGAGGACCCACAAGCAGGACACAAACACATCTTTCTTAGGTACAATAAAATAGTGTTTATTACTCGCTACACAGAAGATCGGGAAATCAAGGAGGACAAAGAGGAACACGAACCTCGGACTAGGGACTTGGATCACCGCGGACCTGGGACTTGGAAACAGGGAACATGGACAGCCGCGGACCTTGGACTTGGACAGTGGGAACATGGACGGCCGCGGACCTTGGACTTGGACAGTGGGAACATGGACGGCCGCGGACCTTGGACTTGGACAGTGGGAACATGGACAGCCACGGACCTTGGACTTGGACAGTGGGAACATGGACAGCCCGCGGACCTTGGACTTGGACAGTGGGAACATGGATAGCCGCGGACCTTGGACTTGGACAGTGGGAACATGGACAGCCCGCGGACCTTGGACTAGGAGACTAGGACCTTGATTCACTGCCGCCAGACACTTAGACACCATGGATTGCTGCAGCCAGAAACGTGGACACCAAAAACACCGGACAAGGAATCTTGAACCAGGCCTCCTCCTCCAGATCAGGCATCAAGCCAGGACTCTTCTTTGGGGGGTAGACACAGACACTGGGCATGACATCAAGTCGAAACTCTGCCTTCAGCTCAGGCACCGAGCCGGGACTCTTCGAGGGGTAGACATGGACAAGGGGCATGAACATCGAGTCAGGACTCCGCCTGTCTTGTATGAAACCACACCTGATGTGGTAACAGCAGGAAGGTTAAATATCTCAGTCCCAGGTTGAGCATTAGCAATTTCAGACTCCCCGCCGCCCGAGGAATTCTCCTGTTTCTTTGACTTCACCATTGGGGAAGTATTTTCCAGTTTAGTGAAGAATGCTGGTGAATAGCTTATGTTTCCTGATGTTCTCGAGTCACTCCTTGCAGCAGAATCTGGGGCACGACCTCTTCGCGCAAGCAATGGCATCGGAAGCCATCCATTACTTGGGGGCAGCCTCTGTTCAATAGGCTCTGCTTCCCTTTGCCTTCGCTGAGGAGCCTGGACTACACTCTGGCGACGGAAGGCGAATTGCTGGTGCTCCGATGCGGGCTGGATCACTCTGGCTTGTCGTCACGGTGGTGACTTGCTAAGGCCTCTTAACACTCTCGCCCCGAACGGCTAAAGCCAGGGTTTATAAGCTGCCGGTTTGGGTCGAGAGTAGATAACCTTGATTGTCAAGCTCAAGGGAAGCATGAAACGGAATTAGAAGGGAGCAAAGAGTCAATGGTCTGGATCGCAACCTAACTAAATTTAAAGGGGAACTGATCTGGACCATGACACACGTCTTATCCTCTTGCTCTTCACATACTTGTTGAATGCTTTGGGGTTTTCCTTAATCCTGTCCGCCAAGGTCTCTCATGACCCCTTCTGGCTCTCCTAATTTCATTCTTAAGATCCTTCCTGCTAGCCTTATAATCTTCTAGATCTCTATCATTACCTAGTTTTTTGAACTTTTTGTAAGCTTTTCTTTTCTTCTTGACTAGATTTACAACAGCCTTTGTAAACCACGGTTCCTGTACCTTACCATCTTTTCCCTGTCTTGTTGGAATGTACCTATGCAGAACACCACGCAAATATCCCCTGAACATTTGCCAGATTTCTTCTGTATGTTTCCCTGAGAACATCTGTTTCCAATTTATGCTTCCAAGTTCCTGCCTGATAGCTTCATATTTCCCCTTACTCCAATTAAATGCTTTCCTAACTCATCTGTTCCAATCTCTCTCCAATGCTATGGTAAAGGAGATAGAATTGTGATCACTATTTCCTAAATGCTCTCCCACTGAGAGATCTGACACCTGACCTGGTTCATTTCCCAATACCAAATCAAGTACAGCCTCTCCTCTTGTAGGCTTATCTACATATTGTGTCAGGAAACCTTCCTGAACACACCTAACAAACTCCACCCCATCTAAACCCCTTGCTCTAGGGAGATGCCAATCGATATTTGGGAAATTAAAATTTCCCACCACAACAACTCTGTTATTATTACACCTTTCCAGAATCTGTCTCCCTATCTGTTCCTCGATGTCCCTGTTACTATTGGCTGGTCTATAAAAAACACCCAGTAAAGTTATTGACCCCTTCCTGTTCCTAACTGCCACTCACAGAGACTCAGTAGACAATCCATGATTTCCTCCTTTTCTGCAGTTGGAACACTATCTCTGATCAACAGAGCCATGCCCCCACCTCTTTTGCCTCCCTCCCTGTCCTTTCTGAAACATCTAAAGCCTGCCACTCAAAGTAACCATTCCTGCCCCTGAACCGTCCAAGTCTCTGTAATGGCCACAACATCATAGCGACAAGTACTGATCCACACTCTAAACTCATCCGCTTTGTTCATAATACTCCTTGAATTAAATAGACACATCTCAAACCATCGGTCTGAGTGTGTCCATTCTCTATCACTATCTCCCAGCTTTCTCTATTTGTGAGCCAACCTCCCTTCTGCCATCACTTCAGTTCGGTTCCCACCCCCCAGAAATTCTAGTCTAAACTCTCCCCAGAAGTTTTTGTAAACCTCCCCACCAGTATATTGATCCTTGTGGGATTCAAGTGCAACCCATCCTTTTTGTACAGGTCACACCTGCCCCAGAAGAGGTCCCAATGATCCAGAAATCTGAATCCCTGCCCCCTGCTCCAATCCCTCAGCCACGCATTTATCCTCCACCTCACTCTATTCCTATACTCACATGCACATGGCACAGGCTAATCTCGAGATTACTACGTTTGTGGTCCTGCTTCTCAATTTCCTTCCTAACTACCTGTAGTCTGTTTTCAGGACCTCCACCCTTTTCCTGCTATATTATGTATTGCATTGAACTGTTGCTGCTAAGTTAACAAATTTCACGTCACATGCCGGTGATAATAAACCTGATTCTGATGCTGCCTGACCTGTTGAGCTCCTCCAGCATTTTGTGTGTGTTTTGCTCTGGATTCCAGCACCTGCAGAATTTCTTGTGTTCACTAGCACCTTTTTTTTAGCTGAATTTCAATGTTAAATCTTGTAGCTGCTATTGTAGCGTTTGAACTCAAGTCTCTGAATTACTAGTCTGGTCGTTTAACTCTGTACCGAAGGGGGTGTCTGCAGTATTCTTGTCCATCTGGAAGGCAGACAAAGGACCCACAGGGACTTTAAGCTGGAGAGACAAGCACATTTTCCATCTTTAATTTTGTCTCCGGTGCTTCCAACCAGGAAACTAAAATTTCCCTAAAAGCTTGTTGACTGTGTTTTTAATTTTAAGGAATTGCCATCGGCTTTGAAGAGCAGGAAACTCTGAACTAAACACAGCTTTAACTGATCAGATTGCTAGCAGAGGTCCACCCAATTGGAACCAAACTTGGATGTAGTGGTGCATTTCTAACTGGCAGCTTCAGTGTCAGGAATTCTCTGTAATACAAACAAAGGAAAAATGACCAGACCTAATTTTAATGTTGATCCGAAATTGCATGTTCTGTTTATATAGAGGTTTTATCCCTGTTCGATGTTCCAGCTTTCTTTCAGAAAAACCCAGAGGCCCCTTGCCAACACTGCTCCACGTCGACAGCATCCTGGCCGAGCAATTCAGCCGTTGCCCTGAACTATCCACAGAATCAGACTGAGAGGATGGTTCCAGCATGGGACTGGATCACCCAGTCCATCTAACCTGAACACACAATACCCCCTCACTTGCCAAGAAGGTACAGCAGTGTCTGCACTTTTTGAGGAGACTGAGGAATGCAAGGCTCCCTGCTCCCATTTTAACAACTTTCTACATGAGCACCATCAAAATCATCATTGTGTGGTACACAAGCTGTAAGGCATCGGATCACAAGACCTTACAGAGGATGGTTAAAACCACCAAGAGAATCACTAGGGTCTCCCTCCACCACTATTTTTGATTCTTGCTGGGGCGTCGTAGATGAAGAGACCGAAGTACTATTGCAGATCCCTACCACCCATCCCACAATCTCTTCTATCAGGATGAAGTACAGGAACATCACATTTGCTTCCCTCAGGCAGTGAGGCTAATGACCGGTAAGGTCTCATCACTAGAACAGCGAGCTCTTTACTGTTTACCTGTGCTGCCCGCTGCATGAATTTTTCAATTATATTTTATGTACTGGGTGTGATATATGTTGTGTGGGAGCACGGTGTTTCAGCAAAATGTTGTTTCTTGTGGTTGTATATATGTACAGCCAGATGACCATGAACTTGAACTTGAACTTAAAGTCCTACTGTCTACATACCTCAACTACTGGTCTGGCAGTGAACTCCAGACACAAACCATTTGCTGCCTTGAGAAATATTTTCCCCATGGCCCTTTTAACTGATCCCTTCATCCTGGGCTGTGATTTCTCCCCGGGCTGACAATGGAAACTTTTTTTTCTTTACCTGCGCTGTAAATGCCATCCTCAAGTTTAATTCTGAATGCCTCACAGTTTTGTAAAGGCAACTGTTTTGGTGGCTCCATTGCAAGAGGTCTTTGTGCACAGGATCTAAGATTCCTGACTACAATTACAAAGAGGAGACCACAGTTGGTGTACTGAGTGCAGTTTCGGTCTCCTTGCCCGAGAAAGAATATACTCGCCAAAGAGCAGGGGTTCCCAACCCTTTTTATGCCATGGACCCCTACCATTAACCAAGGGGTCTGGAGACCCAAGGTTGGGAACTGTTGCCATTGAGAGAGTGCAACAACATTGAAACGGGCTGGTTATATGAAGAGAGATTGGGCTAACAACGTCTATGCTAGAGATTGTTAGACTGAAAGGAGATCATATTAGAATATAGAACATTACAACACAGTATGGGCTTTTCAGCCCTCAATGTTATGCTAACTTTCAATCTACTTTAAGATCAATCTCACCCTTCGGTCCGAAATAAACCTCCATTTTACTTTCATCCATGTGCCAATCCAAGAGCAGGTTTTCCATTGGGCCTCTACCTTGTGCATGCAACAATAAAGCCAACTTGTTAAAACTGCTGCAACGTTTTCACTGAGAACTCAAGCCACATCTCTTCCCCTGACTCAGGTTTGGTCACTCAAGGATCAAGGATCAACTTTATTCACTATATACATTTAATTTTAAAAGGAAATTGCTGTGGTGTGTTGTTGTGAATGCAACAAAACACAGTAACATTCCACAATTGTAGAGAATTTTAAAAAATTATATAAAAATAAAGTTAGATGCATGAAATAAAATGTGCATAAATATTAGCATGTATTTACAATGTAAAAAGCTTTATGAAAAGTGGTTTAATGTGCTTACAGTGCAGTGATTGCAGTAATAGATAGAGGGGAGTGGTGGGGGCTAACTAGAATGATTTACAGCTTAGGGAAGAAACTTTTAAGATGGCATGTTTTTGTTTTAATGCTTTCCAGAAGGAAGCTTTTGGAAAAGGGAGACTGCTGGGTGGGTAATGTCCACAATAATCTCCCAACCCAGTGCTTTGTCATGGACACATACAAGTCCTGCAGTGATGATAGACTGCAGCCAATGACCTTCTCCACTGTCCTGACACTTCATTGTAGTTTGCGTATACTGTGAGATGATGCTGCACTAAACCATGCAGTAATAGCTCTACCCTACTATAGAGTGGATATAGGGAGGACATTTCCTATCGTGGGTGAGCTTAGGACCAGAGGGCACAGCCACATAGTGGAGGGATGTCCATTTAGAACACCACATGAGGATGAATTTTTTTAGCCAGAGGGTGGTGGATCTGTGGAATTCATTGCCTCAGGCAGCTGTGGATATATTTAATAGGTTTGTAGGTTCTTGGTAAATAAGGACATCAAAGGTTAGAGGGAGAAGGCAGGAGAATGGCATTGAGACGGATAGTAAATCAGCCAAAATGGAATGGGGGTGAAGACTTGCTGGGCCAAATGGCCTAATTCTGCTCCTACTGTATGTCTAATGGTCTATTCTTCCCTCAAATATCTTCTTATAGTCATAGAGTCGCAGAGCACAACTGGCAAGGCACATGCCCTTCAGCCCGTCTAGTCTGTGCCAAACTGTTATTCTGCCTAGACCCATTGACCCGCACCTTGATCACAGCCCTCCACACCCCTTTCTTTTTTCCTATCGTACTCCTTGCCTTCTGGATTTCCCCTTCAATTTCACTCCCAGACTTAATTACTTCCTCGAGTTAGTGGTGGACGCAGAAACTCCATCACTGAATTTTAAATGATTTGGACATGAACCTGAGGATCCGTGGCCTAGTGGGCTTGGGTTGGATTGTTCTTGCTTGAATCGCACAGACGTATTTGGACAATCAACCTCCTCTGGATACTCCATGAATCCCAGAAATACTTCCTGGGGGACTTTACTACTGGTGGGCTAAGGGAAAAAAAGCAGCAGACGGGGATCAGTCAGTAACTTCATCAAAAATGTCTCAAATTCTAAAGATTAAAGATTAACTTTATGTGCCGCAAGTACATCGAAATATAAAATGAAACGCGTTGTTTGCGCCGCCGTTTGTGATATGCCAGGGCAGCCCGTAAGTGTCACCACGCTTCTGGCACCATCATAGTACGCGCAGAACTTACTAACCCTAATCCGTACATCTTTAAGTGTGGGGGAAACCGGAGCATCCGATGG